>NC_090928.1:1120150055-1121400055 GCF_040938575.1 Ambystoma mexicanum
TAGCAGGTGCCCCTCAGTGCTGGGGGGTTGGGGTGCTGGGGGACATGAGTGGGGGCCTGCTGACAGGTACCCTGCACTGCTGGGGGGTGGGGGTGCAAGGGGACATGAGTGGGGGCCTGCTGGCAGGTGCCCTGCACTGCTGGGGTGGGGGTGCAAGGGGACATGAGTGGGGGCCTGCTGGCAGGTGCCCCTCAGTGCTGGGGGGTGGGTGTGCAAGGGGACATGAGTGGGGGCCTGCTGGCAGGTGCCCCTCAGTGCTGGGGGGTGGGTATGCAAGGGGACATGAGTGGGGGCCTGCTAGCAGGTGACCTGCACTGCTGGGGGGTGGGGGTGCAAGGGGACATGAGTGGGACATGAGTGGGGGCTTGCTGGCAGGTGCTGTGCACTGCTGGGGGCTGGGGGTGCAAGGGGGCATGAGTGTGGGCCTGCTGGCAGGTGCACTGCACTGCTGGGGGGTGGGGATGCAAGGGGACCTCAGTGCTGGGGGTGCTGGGGGACATGAGTGGGGGCCTGCTGGCAGGTGCCCCTCAGTGCTGGGGTGTGGGGGTGCTGGGGGACATGAGTGGGGGCCTGCTGGCAGGTGCCCTGCACTGCTGGGGGGTGGGGGTTCAAGGGGACATGAGTGGGGGCCTGCTGGCAGGTGCCCTGCACTGCTGGGGGGTGAGGGTGCAAGGGGACATGAGTGGGGGCCTGCTGGCAGGTGCCCCTCAGTGCTGGGGGGTGGGTGTGTAAGGGGACATGAGTGGGGGCCTGCTGGCAGGTACCTCTCAGTGCTGGGGGTGGGGGTGCAAGGGGACACAAGTGTGGGCCTGCTGGCTGGTGCCCTGCACTGCTGGGGGGTGGGGGTGCAAGGAGGCATGAGTGGGACATGAGTGGGGGCCTGCTGGCAGGTGCCCTGCACTGCTGGGAGGTGGGTGTGCAAGGGGACATGAGTGGGGGCCTGCTGGCAGGTGCCCCTCCGGTGCTGGGGGGTGGGGGTGCTGGGGGACATGAGTGGGGGCCTGCTGGCAGGTGCCCTGCACTGCTGGGGGTGGGAGTGCAAGGGGACATGAGTGGGGGCCTGCTGGCAGGTGCCCCTCAGTGCTGGGGGGTGGGTGTGCAAGGGGACACGAGTGGGGGCCTGCTGGCAGGTGCCCTGCACTGCTGGGGGGTGGGGGTGCAAGGGGACATGAGTGGGACATGAGTGGGGGCCTGCTGGCAGGTGCCCCTCAGTGCTGGGGGTGGGTGTGCAAGGGGACACGAGTGGGGGCCTGCTGGCAGGTGCCCCTCAGTGCTGGGGTGCAAGGGGACATGAGTGTGGGCCTGCTGGCAGGTGCACTGCACTGCTGGGGGTGGGGGTGCAAGGGGCATGAGTGGGGGCCTGCTGGCAGGTGCCCCTCAGTGCTGGGGGGTAGGGGTGCTGGGGGACATGAGTGCGGGCCTGCTGGCAGGTGCCCCTCAGTGCTGGGGGGTGGGTGTGCAAGGGGACATGAGTGGGGGCCTGCTGGCAGGTGCCCTTCAGTGCTGGGGGTGGGTGTGCAAGGGGACACGAGTGGGGGCCTGCTGGCAGGTGCCCCTCAGTGCTGGGGGTGCAAGGGGACATGAGTGTGGGCCTGCTGGCAGGTGCACTGCACTGCTGGGGGTGGGGGTGCAAGGGGCATGAGTGGGGGCCTGCTGGCAGGTGCCCCTCAGTGGCTGGGGGGTAGGGGTGCTGGGGGACATGAGTGCGGGCCTGCTGACAGGTGCCCCTCAGTGCTGGGGGGTAGGGGTGCTGGGGGACATGAGTGGGGGCCTGCTGGCAGGTACCCTGCACTGCTGGGGGCTGGGTGTGCAAGGGGACATGAGTGGGGGCCTGATGGCAGGTGCCCCTCAGTGCTGGGGGGTGGGTGTGCAAGGGGACACGAGTGGGGGGCTGCTGGCAGGTGCCCTGCACTGCTGGGGTGCAAGGGGACACGAGTGGGGGCCTGCTGGCAGGTGCCCCTCAGTGCTGGGGGGTAGGGGTGCTGGGGGACATGAGTGGGGGCCTGCTGGCAGGTGCCCCTCCGTGCTGGGGGTGGGGGTGCTGGGGGACATGAGTGGGGGCCTGCTGGCAGGTGCCCTGCACTGCTGGGGGTGGGGTGCAAGGGGACATGAGTGGGGGCCTGCTGGCAGGTGCCCCTCAGTGCTGGGGGGTGGGTGTGCAAGGGAACACGAGTGGGGGCCTGCTGGCAGGTGCCCTGCACTGCTGGGGGGTGGGGGTGCAAGGGGACATGAGTGGGACATGAGTGGGGGCCTGCTGGCAGGTGCCCCTCAGTGCTGGGGTTGGGTTGTGCAAGGGGACACGAGTGGGGGCCTGCTGGCAGGTGCCCCTCAGTGCTGGGGGTGCAAGGGGACATGAGTGTGGGCCTGCTGGCAGGTGCACTGCACTGCTGGGGGTGGGGGTGCAAGGGGCATGAGTGGGGGCCTGCTGGCAGGTGCCCCTCAGTGCTGGGGGTAGGGGTGCTGGGGGACATGAGTGCGGGCCTGCTGGCAGGTGCCCCTCAGTGCTGGGGGGTGGGTGTGCAAGGGGACATGAGTGGGGGCCTGCTGGCAGGTGCCCCTCAGTGCTGGGGGTGGGTGTGCAAGGGGACACGAGTGGGGGCCTGCTGGCAGGTGCCCCTCAGTGCTGGGGGTGGGTGCAAGGGGACATGAGTGTGGGCCTGCTGGCAGGTGCACTGCACTGCTGGGGGTGGGGGTGCAAGGGGCATGAGTGGGGGCCTGCTGGCAGGTGCCCCTCAGTGCTGGGGGGTAGGGGTGCTGGGGGACATGAGTGCGGGCCTGCTGGCAGGTGCCCCTCAGTGCTGGGGGGTAGGGGTGCTGGGGGACATGAGTGGGGCCTGCTGGCAGGTACCCTGCACTGCTGGGGGGCTGGGTGTGCAAGGGGACATGAGTGGGGGCCTGATGGCAGGTGCCCCTCAGTGCTGGGGGGTGGGTGTGCAAGGGGACACGAGTGGGGGCTGCTGGCAGGTGCCCTGCACTGCTGGGGGTGCAAGGGGACACGAGTGGGGGCCTGCTGGCAGGTGCCCCTCAGTGCTGGGGGGTAGGGGTGCTGGGAGACATGAGTGGGGGCCTGCTGGCAGGTGCCCCTCTGTGCTGGGGGGTGGGTGTGCAAGGGGACATGAAGTGGGGGCCTGCTGACAGGTACCCTGCACTGCTGGGGGGTGGGTGCAAGGGGACATGAGTGGGGGCCTGCTGGCAGGTGCCCTGCACTGCTGGGGTGGGGGTGCAAGGGGACATGAGTGGGGGCCTGCTGGCAGGTGCCCCTCAGTGCTGGGGGGTGGGTGTGCAAGGGGACATGAGTGGGGGCCTGCTGGCAGGTGCCCCTCAGTGCTGGGGGGTGGGTATGCAAGGGGACATGAGTGGGGGCCTGCTAGCAGGTGCCCTGCACTGCTGGGGGGTGGGGGTGCAAGGGGACATGAGTGGGACATGAGTGGGGCCCTGCTGGCAGGTGCTGTGCACTGCTGGGGGGTGGGGGTGCAAGGGGGCATGAGTGTGGGCCTGCTGGCACTGCTGGGGGGTGGGGATGCAAGGGGACCTCAGTGCTGGGGGTGCTGGGGGACATGAGTGGGGGCCTGCTGGCAGGTGCCCCTCAGTGCTGGGGTGTGGGGGTGCTGGGGGACATGAGTGTGGGCCTGCTGGCAGGTGCACTGCACTGCTGGGGGGTGGGGATGCAAGGGGACCTCAGTGCTGGGGATGCTGGGGGACATGAGTGGGGGCCTGCTGGCAGGTGCCCCTCAGTGCTGGGGTGTGGGGGTGCAAGGGGACACGAGTGGGGGCCTGCTGGCAGGTGCCCCTCAGTGCTGGGGGGTGCAAGGGGACATGAGTGTGGGCCTGCTGGCAGGTGCACTGCACTGCTGGGGGTGGGGGTGCAAGGGGCATGAGTGGGGGCCTGCTGGCAGGTGCCCCTCAGTGCTGGGGGGTAGGGGTGCTGGGGGACATGAGTGCGGGCCTGCTGGCAGGTGCCCCTCAGTGCTGGGGGGTGGGTGTGCAAGGGGACATGAGTGGGGGCCTGCTGGCAGGTGCCCCTCAGTGCTGGGGGTGGGTGTGCAAGGGGACACGAGTGGGGGCCTGCTGGCAGGTGCCCCTCAGTGCTGGGGGTGCAAGGGGACATGAGTGTGGGCCTGCTGGCAGGTGCACTGCACTGCTGGGGGTGGGGGTGCAAGGGGCATGAGTGGGGGCCTGCTGGCAGGTGCCCCTCAGTGCTGGGGGGTAGGGGTGCTGGGGGACATGAGTGCGGGCCTGCTGACAGGTGCCCCTCAGTGCTGGGGGGTAGGGGTGCTGGGGGACATGAGTGGGGGCCTGCTGGCAGGTACCCTGCACTGCTGGGGGCTGGGTGTGCAAGGGGACATGAGTGGGGGCCTGATGGCAGGTGCCCCTCAGTGCTGGGGGGTGGGTGTGCAAGGGGACACGAGTGGGGGGCTGCTGGCAGGTGCCCTGCACTGCTGGGGGTGCAAGGGGACACGAGTGGGGGCCTGCTGGCAGGTGCCCCTCAGTGCTGGGGGGTAGGGGTGCTGGGGGACATGAGTGGGGGCCTGCTGGCAGGTGCCCCTCCGTGCTGGTGGGTGGGGGTGCTGGGGGACATGAGTGGGGGCCTGCTGGCAGGTGCCCTGCACTGCTGGGGGTGGGGGTGCAAGGGGACATGAGTGGGGGCCTGCTGGCAGGTGCCCCTCAGTGCTGGGGGGTGGGTGTGCAAGGGGACACGAGTGGGGGCCTGCTGGCAGGTGCCCTGCACTGCTGGGGGGTGGGGGTGCAAGGGGACATGAGTGGGACATGAGTGGGGGCCTGCTGGCAGGTGCCCCTCAGTGCTGGGGTTGGGTGTGCAAGGGGACACGAGTGGGGGCCTGCTGGCAGGTGCCCCTCAGTGCTGGGGGTGCAAGGGGACATGAGTGTGGGCCTGCTGGCAGGTGCACTGCACTGCTGGGGGTGGGGGTGCAAGGGGCATGAGTGGGGGCCTGCTGGCAGGTGCCCCTCAGTGCTGGGGGGTAGGGGTGCTGGGGGACATGAGTGCGGGCCTGCTGGCAGGTGCCCCTCAGTGCTGGGGGGTGGGTGTGCAAGGGGACATGAGTGGGGGCCTGCTGGCAGGTGCCCCTCAGTGCTGGGGGTGGGTGTGCAAGGGGACACGAGTGGGGGCCTGCTGGCAGGTGCCCCTCAGTGCTGGGGGTGCAAGGGGACATGAGTGGGGGCCTGCTAGCAGGTGCCATGCACTGCTGGGGGGTGGGGGTGCAAGGGGACATGAGTGGGACATGAGTGGGGGCCTGCTGGCAGGTGCCGTGCACTGCTGGGGGGTGGGGGTGCAAGGGGGCATGAGTGTGGGCCTGCTGGCAGGTGCACTGCACTGCTGGGGGGTGGGGGTGCAATGGGACCTCAGTGCTGGGGGTGCTGGGGGACATGAGTGGGGGCCTGCTGGCAGGTGCCCCTCAGTGCTGGGGGGTGGGGGTGCTGGGGGACATGAGAGGGGGCCTGCTGGCAGGTGCCCTGCACTGCTGGGGGGTGGGGGTGCAAGGGGACATGAGTGGGGGCCTGCTGGCAGGTGCCCTGCACTGCTGGGGGGTGAGGGTGCAAGGGGACATGAGTGGGGGCCTGCTGGCAGGTGCCCCTCAGTGCTGGGGGGTGGGTGTGCAAGGGGACATGAGTGGGGGCCTGCTGGCAGGTACCTCTCAGTGCTGGGGGTGGGGGTGCAAGGGGACACAAGTGTGGGCCTGCTGGCTGGTGCCCTGCACTGCTGGGGGGTGGGGGTGCAAGGAGACATTAGTGGGACATGAGTGGGGGCCTGCTGGCAGGTGCCCTGCACTGCTGGGAGGTGGGTGTGCAAGGGGATATGAGTGGGGGCCTGCTGGCAGGTGCCCCTCAGTGCTGGGGGGTGGGTGTGCAAGGGGACACGAGTGGGGGCCTGCTGGCAGGTGCCCTGCACTGCTGGGGGTGCAAGGGGACATGAGTGTGGGCCTACTGGCAGGTGCACTGCACTGCTGGGGGGTGGGGGTGCAAGGGGGCATGAGTGGGGGCCTGCTGGCAGGTGCCCCTCAGTGCTGGGGGGTAGGGGTGCTGGGGGACATGAGTGCGGGCCTGCTGGCAGGTGCCCCTCAGTGCTGGGGGGTGGGAGTGCTGGGGGACATGAGTGGGGGCCTGCTGGCAGGTGCCCTGCACTGCTGGGGGTGGGGGTGCAAGGGGACATGAGTGGGGGCCTGCTGGCAGGTGCCCCTCAGTGCTGGGGGGTGGGGGTGCTGGGGGACATGAGTGGGGGCCTGCTGGCAGGTGCCCTGCGCTGCTGGGGGGTGGGGGTGCAAGGGGACATGAGTGGGGGCCTGCTGGCAGGTGCCCCTCAGTGCTGGGGGGTGGGTGTGTGGGTGTGCAAGGGGACATGTGTGGGGGCCTGCTGGCAGGTGCCTCTTAGTGCTGGGGGTGGGGGTGCAAGGGGACACAAGTGTGGGCCTGCTGGCTGGTGCCCTGCACTGATGGGGGGTGGGGGTGCAAGGGGACATGAGTGGGACATGAGTGGTGGCCTGCTGGCAGGTGCCCTGCACTGCTGGGAGGTGGGTGTGCAAGGGGACATGAGTGGGGGCCTGCTGGCAGGTGCCCCTCAGTGCTGGGGGGTGGGTGTGCAAGGGGACACGAGTGGGGGGCTGCTAGCAGGTGCCCTGCACTGCTGGGTGTGCAAGGGGACACGAGTGGGGGCCTGCTGGCAGGTGCCCCTCAGTGCTGGGGGCTGGGGGTGCTTGGGGACATGAGTGGGGGCCTGCTGGCAGGTGCCCCTCAGTTCTGGGGGGTAGGGGTGCTGGGGGATATGAGTGGGGGCCTGCTGGCAGGTGCCCCTCAGTGCTGGGGGGTGGGTGTGCAAGGGGACATGAGTGGGGGCCTGCTGGCAGGTGCCCCTCAGTGCTGGGGGGTGGGGGTGCTGGGGGACATGAGTGGGGGCCTGCTGGCAGGTGCCCTGCACTGCTGGGGGTTGGGGTGCAAGGGGACATGAGTGGGGGCCTGCTGGCAGGTGCCCCTCAGTGCTGGGGGGTGGGTGTGCAAGGGGACACGAGTGGGGGCCTGCTGGCAGGTGGCCTGCACTGCTGGGGGGTGGGGGTGCAAGTGGACATGAGTGGGACATGAGTGGGGGCCTGCTGGCAGGTGCCCCTCAGTGCTGGGGGGTGGGGGTGCAATGGGACATGAGTGGGGGCCTGCTGACAGGTGCCCTGCACTGCTGGGGGGTGGGGGTGCAAGGGGACATGAGTGGGACATGAGTGGGGGCCTGCTGGCAGGTGCCCCTCAGTGCTGGGGGGTGGGGGTGCTGGGGGACATGAGTGGGGGCCTGCTGGCAGGTGCCCTGCACTGCTGGGGGTGGGGGTGCAAGGGGACATGAGTGGGGGCCTGCTGGCAGGTGCCTCTTAGTGCTGGGGGTGGGGGTGCAAGGGGACACAAGTGTGGGCCTGCTGGCTGGTGCCCTGCACTGATGGGGGTGGGGGTGCAAGGGGACATGAGTGGGGCATGAGTGGGGGCCTGCTGGCAGGTGCCCTGCACTGCTGGGAGGTGGGTGTGGAAGGGGACATGAGTGGGGGCCTGCTGGCAGGTGCCCCTCCGTGCTGGGGGGTGGGTGTGCAAGGGGCACGAGTGTGGGGCTGCTGGCAGGTGCCCTGCACTGCTGGGGGTGCAAAGGGACACGAGTGGGGGCCTGCTGGCAGGTGCCCCTCAGTGCTGGGGGCTGGGGGTGCTGGGGGACATGAGTGGGGGCCTGCTGGCAGGTGCCCCTCAGTGCTGGGGGGTAGGGGTGCTGGGGGACATGAGTGGGGGCCTGCTGGCAGGTGCCCCTCAGTGCTGGGGGGTGGGTGTGCAAGGGGACATGAGTGGGGGCCTGCTGGCAGGTACCCCTCAGTGCTGGGGGGTGGGGGTGCTGGGGGACATGAGTGGGGGCCTGCTGGCAGGTTCCCTGCACTCCTGGGGGTGGGGGTGCAAGGGGGCATGAGTGGGGGCCTGCTGGCAGGTGCCCCTCAGTGCTGGGGGGTAGGGGTGCTGGGGGACATGAGTGGGGGCCTGCTGGCAGGTGCCCCTCAGTACTGGGGGGTGGGTGTGCAAGGGGACATGAGTGCGGGCCTGCTGGCAGGTGCCCCTCAGTGCTGGGGGCTGGGGGACATGAGTGGGGGCCTGCTGGCAGGTGCCCTGCACTGCTGGGGGTGGGGGTGCAAGGGGACATGAGTGGGGGCCTGCTGGCAGGTGCCCCTCAGTGCTGGGGGGTGGGGGTGCTGGGGGACATGAGTGGGGGCCTGCTGGCAGGTGCCCTGCGCTGCTGGGGGGTGGGGGTGCAAGGGGACATGAGTGGGGGCCTGCTGGCAGGTGCCCCTCAGTGCTGGGGGGTGGGTGTGTGGGTGTGCAAGGGGACATGTGTGGGGGCCTGCTGGCAGGTGGCCTGCACTGCTGGGGGGTGGGGGTGCAAGTGGACATGAGTGGGACATGAGTGGGGGCCTGCTGGCAGGTGCCCCTCAGTGCTGGGGGGTGGGGGTGCAATGGGACATGAGTGGGGGCCTGCTGACAGGTGCCCTGCACTGCTGGGGGGTGGGGGTGCAAGGGGACATGAGTGGGACATGAGTGGGGGCCTGCTGGCAGGTGCCCCTCAGTGCTGGGGGGTGGGGGTGCTGGGGGACATGAGTGGGGGCCTGCTGGCAGGTGCCCTGCACTGCTGGGGGTGGGGGTGCAAGGGGACATGAGTGGGGGCCTGCTGGCAGGTGCCCCTCAGTGCTGGGGGGTGGGGGTGCTGGGGGACATGAGTGGGGGCCTGCTGGCAGGTGCCCTGCGCTGCTGGGGGGTGGGTGTGCAAGGGGACATGTGTGGGGGCCTGCTGGCAGGTGCCTCTTAGTGCTGGGGGTGGGGGTGCAAGGGGACACAAGTGTGGGCCTGCTGGCTGGTGCCCTGCACTGATGGGGGTGGGGGTGCAAGGGGACATGAGTGGGGCATGAGTGGGGGCCTGCTGGCAGGTGCCCTGCACTGCTGGGAGGTGGGTGTGGAAGGGGACATGAGTGGGGGCCTGCTGGCAGGTGCCCCTCCGTGCTGGGGGGTGGGTGTGCAAGGGGCACGAGTGTGGGGCTGCTGGCAGGTGCCCTGCACTGCTGGGGGTGCAAAGGGACACGAGTGGGGGCCTGCTGGCAGGTGCCCCTCAGTGCTGGGGGCTGGGGGTGCTGGGGGACATGAGTGGGGGCCTGCTGGCAGGTGCCCCTCAGTGCTGGGGGGTAGGGGTGCTGGGGGACATGAGTGGGGGCCTGCTGGCAGGTGCCCCTCAGTGCTGGGGGGTGGGTGTGCAAGGGGACATGAGTGGGGGCCTGCTGGCAGGTACCCCTCAGTGCTGGGGGGTGGGGGTGCTGGGGGACATGAGTGGGGGCCTGCTGGCAGGTTCCCTGCACTCCTGGGGGTGGGGGTGCAAGGGGGCATGAGTGGGGGCCTGCTGGCAGGTGCCCCTCAGTGCTGGGGGGTAGGGGTGCTGGGGGACATGAGTGGGGGCCTGCTGGCAGGTGCCCCTCAGTACTGGGGGGTGGGTGTGCAAGGGGACATGAGTGCGGGCCTGCTGGCAGGTGCCCCTCAGTGCTGGGGGCTGGGGGACATGAGTGGGGGCCTGCTGGCAGGTGCCCTGCACTGCTGGGGGTGGGGGTGCAAGGGGACATGAGTGGGGGCCTGCTGGCAGGTGCCCCTCAGTGCTGGGGGGTGGGGGTGCTGGGGGACATGAGTGGGGGCCTGCTGGCAGGTGCCCTGCGCTGCTGGGGGGTGGGGGTGCAAGGGGACATGAGTGGGGGCCTGCTGGCAGGTGCCCCTCAGTGCTGGGGGGTGGGTGTGTGGGTGTGCAAGGGGACATGTGTGGGGGCCTGCTGGCAGGTGCCTCTTAGTGCTGGGGGTGGGGGTGCAAGGGGGCACAAGTGTGGGCCTGCTGGCTGGTGCCCTGCACTGATGGGGGTTGGGGGTGCAAGGGGACATGAGTAGGACATGAGTGGGGGCCTGCTGGCAGGTGCCCCTCAGTGCTGGGGGGTGGGTGTGCAAGGGGACACGAGTGGGGGGCTGCTGGCAGGTGCCCTGCACTGCTGGGGGTGCAAGGGGACACGGGTGGGGGCCTGCTGGCAGGTGCCCCTCAGTGCTGGGGGCTGGGGGTGCTTGGGGACATGAGTGGGGGCCTGCTGGCAGGTGCCCCTCAGTGCTGGGGGGTAGGGGTGCTGGGGGATATGAGTGGGGGCCTGCTGGCATGTGCCCCTCAGTGCTGGGAGGTGGGTGTGCAAGGGGACATGAGTGGGGGCCTGCTGGCAGGTGCCCCTCAGTGCTGGGGGGTGGGGGTGCTGGGGGACATGAGTGGGGCCCGAATAACATATGGAAACTAGAGGGTAGTTTAACGACCCAAAGGAATAGTCCCCCTAAAATCTAACGAGTATACAAAAACCAAAATATTCCTTTAAGTCATGCATGTGTAGAACCCTGTGTAGTTTAGTGTCGTGACCAGTGTCCATCGTTATAACATCTGATAGTGTACAGCCGTTCAACATTAAGCGTACTGACACATGTGCTAAATACATTTCTTTTACAGAAAGCAAACCACTTATATTTTAATTATCAATAAGAAAGAAGAATTTATTCCATCATTTCATTTGTGCAGTTCACAGTTTTATGGAACATTCGTATGATTAAACAGCTAGTGGATAAAGTAGTAGTGTATACAAAAAGATATAGTTTCCATTTAGCTCTGCATTTGATGTTCTGATTACAAAAAAAACATTTTCGGCAACATTTGATGATATTATTCACTCATTCAATTCCTATGAATCCCTTTGATAACATTATTCACTCATTCGATTCCTACAAATCCCGACATGTTTCGCTCCTTCTCATTCATATTCGCAATAGTTACTATGGGAGTTTCTTCAGGGGAATACTACATACAATAACCACATTGCTATTACAGATCTACCCCAATTACACTGTTAAAAATCACTCTTCTGCTATATCGTGATTCCTGCCACTCCAGTTGGCATCTCGAGTTCCAAATTAATGTTGTGTGGTCATTGCTTTCTGTATCCACCAACTGCCACAGGGTCCGTCCGGCAATCCCTAGGAATAGGGTTCTGCCATCTATGTGTCAAAATGGAAGTGCTCCGTGTGTGGCCCTCCATCGGTACAGGTGACCGTTTCCACCACAGTTGACAGTCCCTGTGCGTGGTTCCGGAGGAATTCACAGCCTCTCCACCAGTGCCTCTCGTCGAGCAAACAGCTTGTGATAGAGTATAGTGCTGGTCTACTACGGAGGCATCTTCGTCAGGTCCCCCATGTGTGTCAATCCTTCGGTGTATGCTGGACATGAGTGGGGGCCTGCTGGCAGGTGCCCTGCACTGCTGGGGGTTGGGGTGCAAGGGGACATGAGTGGGGGCCTGCTGGCAGGTGCCCCTCAGTGCTGGGGGGTGGGTGTGCAAGGGGACACGAGTGGGGGCCTGCTGGCAGGTGCCCTGCACTGCTGGGGGGTGGGGGTGCAAGGGGACATGAGTGGGACATGAGTGGGGGCCTGCTGGCAGGTGCCCCTCAGTGCTGGGGGGTGGGGGTGCAAGGGGACATGAGTGGGGGCCTGCTGACAGGTGCCCTGCACTGCTGGGGGGTGGGGGTGCAAGGGGACATGAGTGGGACATGAGTGGGGGCCTGCTGGCAGGTGCCCCTCAGTGCTGGGGGGTGGGGGTGCTGGGGGACATGAGTGGGGGCCTGCTGGCAGGTGCCCTGCACTGCTGGGGGTGGGGGTGCAAGGGGACATGAGTGGGGGCCTGCTGGCAGGTGCCCCTCAGTGCTGGGGGGTGGGGGTGCTGGGGGACATGAGTGGGGGCCTGCTGGCAGGTGCCCTGCGCTGCTGGGGGGTGGGGGTGCAAGGGGACATGAGTGGGGGCCTGCTGGCAGGTGCCCCTCAGTGCTGGGGGGTGGGTGTGCAAGGGGACATGTGTGGCGGCCTGCTGGCAGGTGCCTCTTAGTGCTGGGGGTGGGGGTGCAAGGAGACACAAGTGTGGGCCTGCTGGCTGGTGCCCTGCACTGATGGGGGGTGGGGGTGCAAGGGGACATGAGTGGGACATGAGTGGTGGCCTGCTGGCAGGTGCCCTGCACTGCTGGGAGGTGGGTGTGGAAGGGGACATGAGTGGGGGCCTGCTGGCAGGTGCCCCTCAGTGCTGGGGGGTGGGTGTGCAAGGGGACACGAGTGGGGGGCTGCTGGCAGGTGCCCTGCACTGCTGGGGGTGCAAGGGGACACGAGTGGGGGCCTGCTGGCAGGTGCCCCTCAGTGCTGGGGGGTAGGGGTGCTGGGGGGTGGGGGTGCAAGGGGACATGAGTGGGGGCCTGCTGGCAGGTGCCCCTCTGTGCTGGGGGGTGGGTGTGCAAGGGGACATGAGTGGGGGCCTGCTAGCAGGTGCCCCTCAGTGCTGGGGGGTTGGGGTGCTGGGGGACATGAGTGGGGGCCTGCTGACAGGTACCCTGCACTGCTGGGGGGTGGGGGTGCAAGGGGACATGAGTGGGGGCCTGCTGGCAGGTGCCCTGCACTGCTGGGGTGGGGGTGCAAGGGGACATGAGTGGGGGCCTGCTGGCAGGTGCCCCTCAGTGCTGGGGGGTGGGTGTGCAAGGGGACATGAGTGGGGGCCTGCTGGCAGGTGCCCCTCAGTGCTGGGGGGTGGGTATGCAAGGGGACATGAGTGGGGGCCTGCTAGCAGGTGCCCTGCACTGCTGGGGGGTGGGGGTGCAAGGGGACATGAGTGGGACATGAGTGGGGGCTTGCTGGCAGGTGCTGTGCACTGCTGGGGGGTGGGGGTGCAAGGGGGCATGAGTGTGGGCCTGCTGGCAGGTGCACTGCACTGCTGGGGGGTGGGGATGCAAGGGGACCTCAGTGCTGGGGGTGCTGGGGGACATGAGTGGGGGCCTGCTGGCAGGTGCCCCTCAGTGCTGGGGTGTGGGGGTGCTGGGGGACATGAGTGGGGGCCTGCTGGCAGGTGCCCTGCACTGCTGGGGGGTGGGGGTTCAAGGGGACATGAGTGGGGGCCTGCTGGCAGGTGCCCTGCACTGCTGGGGGGTGAGGGTGCAAGGGGACATGAGTGGGGGCCTGCTGGCAGGTGCCCCTCAGTGCTGGGGGGTGGGTGTGTAAGGGGACATGAGTGGGGGCCTGCTGGCAGGTACCTCTCAGTGCTGGGGGTGGGGGTGCAAGGGGACACAAGTGTGGGCCTGCTGGCTGGTGCCCTGCACTGCTGGGGGGTGGGGGTGCAAGGAGGCATGAGTGGGACATGAGTGGGGGCCTGCTGGCAGGTGCCCTGCACTGCTGGGAGGTGGGTGTGCAAGGGGACATGAGTGGGGGCCTGCTGGCAGGTGCCCCTCCGTGCTGGGGGGTGGGGGTGCTGGGGGACATGAGTGGGGGCCTGCTGGCAGGTGCCCTGCACTGCTGGGGGTGGGGGTGCAAGGGGACATGAGTGGGGGCCTGCTGGCAGGTGCCCCTCAGTGCTGGGGGGTGGGTGTGCAAAGGGACACGAGTGGGGGCCTGCTGGCAGGTGCCCTGCACTGCTGGGGGGTGGGGGTGCAAGGGGACATGAGTGGGACATGAGTGGGGGCCTGCTGGCAGGTGCCCCTCAGTGCTGGGGGTGGGTGTGCAAGGGGACACGAGTGGGGGCCTGCTGGCAGGTGCCCCTCAGTGCTGGGGGTGCAAGGGGACATGAGTGTGGGCCTGCTGGCAGGTGCACTGCACTGCTGGGGGTGGGGGTGCAAGGGGCATGAGTGGGGGCCTGCTGGCAGGTGCCCCTCAGTGCTGGGGGGTAGGGGTGCTGGGGGACATGAGTGCGGGCCTGCTGGCAGGTGCCCCTCATTGCTGGGGGGTGGGTGTGCAAGGGGACATGAGTGGGGGCCTGCTGGCAGGTGCCCCTCAGTGCTGGGGGTGGGTGTGCAAGGGGACACGAGTGGGGGCCTGCTGGCAGGTGCCCCTCAGTGCTGGGGGTGCAAGGGGACATGAGTGTGGGCCTGCTGGCAGGTGCACTGCACTGCTGGGGGTGGGGGTGCAAGGGGCATGAGTGGGGGCCTGCTGGCAGGTGCCCCTCAGTGCTGGGGGGTAGGGGTGCTGGGGGACATGAGTGCGGGCCTGCTGACAGGTGCCCCTCAGTGCTGGGGGGTAGGGGTGCTGGGGGACATGAGTGGGGGCCTGCTGGCAGGTACCCTGCACTGCTGGGGGCTGGGTGTGCAAGGGGACATGAGTGGGGGCCTGATGGCAGGTGCCCCTCAGTGCTGGGGGGTGGGTGTGCAAGGGGACACGAGTGGGGGGCTGCTGGCAGGTGCCCTGCACTGCTGGGGGTGCAAGGGGACACGAGTGGGGGCCTGCTGGCAGGTGCCCCTCAGTGCTGGGGGGTAGGGGTGCTGGGGGACATGAGTGGGGGCCTGCTGGCAGGTGCCCCTCCGTGCTGGGGGGTGGGGGTGCTGGGGGACATGAGTGGGGGCCTGCTGGCAGGTGCCCTGCACTGCTGGGGGTGGGGGTGCAAGGGGACATGAGTGGGGGCCTGCTGGCAGGTGCCCCTCAGTGCTGGGGGGTGGGTGTGCAAGGGGACACGAGTGGGGGCCTGCTGGCAGGTGCCCTGCACTGCTGGGGGGTGGGGGTGCAAGGGGACATGAGTGGGACATGAGTGGGGGCCTGCTGGCAGGTGCCCCTCAGTGCTGGGGTTGGGTGTGCAAGGGGACACGAGTGGGGGCCTGCTGGCAGGTGCCCCTCAGTGCTGGGGGTGCAAGGGGACATGAGTGTGGGCCTGCTGGCAGGTGCACTGCACTGCTGGGGGTGGGGGTGCAAGGGGCATGAGTGGGGGCCTGCTGGCAGGTGCCCCTCAGTGCTGGGGGGTAGGGGTGCTGGGGGACATGAGTGCGGGCCTGCTGGCAGGTGCCCCTCAGTGCTGGGGGGTGGGTGTGCAAGGGGACATGAGTGGGGGCCTGCTGGCAGGTGCCCCTCAGTGCTGGGGGTGGGTGTGCAAGGGGACACGAGTGGGGGCCTGCTGGCAGGTGCCCCTCAGTGCTGGGGGTGCAAGGGGACATGATTGTGGGCCTGCTGGCAGGTGCACTGCACTGCTGGGGGTGGGGGTGCAAGGGGCATGAGTGGGGGCCTGCTGGCAGGTGCCCCTCAGTGCTGGGGGGTAGGGGTGCTGGGGGACATGAGTGCGGGCCTGCTGGCAGGTGCCCCTCAGTGCTGGGGGGTAGGGGTGCTGGGGGACATGAGTGGGGGCCTGCTGGCAGGTACCCTGCACTGCTGGGGGCTGGGTGTGCAAGGGGACATGAGTGGGGGCCTGATGGCAGGTGCCCCTCAGTGCTGGGGGGTGGGTGTGCAAGGGGACACGAGTGGGGGGCTGCTGGCAGGTGCCCTGCACTGCTGGGGGTGCAAGGGGACACGAGTGGGGGCCTGCTGGCAGGTGCCCCTCAGTGCTGGGGGGTAGGGGTGCTGGGGGACATGAGTGGGGGCCTGCTGGCAGGTGCCCCTCTGTGCTGGGGGGTGGGTGTGCAAGGGGACATGAGTGGGGGCCTGCTGACAGGTACCCTGCACTGCTGGGGGGTGGGGGTGCAAGGGGACATGAGTGGGGGCCTGCTGGCAGGTGCCCTGCACTGCTGGGGTGGGGGTGCAAGGTGACATGAGTGGGGGCCTGCTGGCAGGTGCCCCTCAGTGCTGGGGGGTGGGTGTGCAAGGGGACATGAGTGGGGGCCTGCTGGCAGGTGCCCCTCAGTGCTGGGGGGTGGGTATGCAAGGGGACATGAGTGGGGGCCTGCTAGCAGGTGCCCTGCACTGCTGGGGGGTGGGGGTGCAAGGGGACATGAGTGGGACATGAGTGGGGGCCTGCTGGCAGGTGCTGTGCACTGCTGGGGGGTGGGGGTGCAGGGGGCATGAGTGTGGGCCTGCTGGCAGGTGCACTGCACTGCTGGGGGGTGGGGATGCAAGGGGACCTCAGTGCTGGGGGTGCTGGGGGACATGAGTGGGGGCCTGCTGGCAGGTGCCCCTCAGTGCTGGGGTGTGGGGGTGCTGGGGGACATGAGTGTGGGCCTGCTGGCAGGTGCACTGCACTGCTGGGGGGTGGGGATGCAAGGGGACCTCAGTGCTGGGGGTGCTGGGGGACATGAGTGGGGGCCTGCTGGCAGGTGCCCCTCAGTGCTGGGGTGTGGGGGTGCAAGGGGACACGAGTGGGGGCCTGCTGGCAGGTGCCCCTCAGTGCTGGGGGTGCAAGGGGACATGAGTGTGGGCCTGCTGGCAGGTGCACTGCACTGCTGGGGGTGGGGGTGCAAGGGGCATGAGTGGGGGCCTGCTGGCAGGTGCCCCTCAGTGCTGGGGGGTAGGGGTGCTGAGGGACATGAGTGCGGGCCTGCTGGCAGGTGCCCCTCAGTGCTGGGGGGTGGGTGTGCAAGGGGACATGAGTGGGGGCCTGCTGGCAGGTGCCCCTCAGTGCTGGGGGGTGGGTGTGCAAGGGGACACGAGTGGGGGCCTGCTGGCAGGTGCCCCTCAGTGCTGGGGGTGCAAGGGGACATGAGTGTGGGCCTGCTGGCAGGTGCACTGCACTGCTGGGGGTGGGGGTGCAAGGGGCATGAGTGGGGGCCTGCTGGCAGGTGCCCCTCAGTGCTGGGGGGTAGGGGTGCTGGGGGACATGAGTGCGGGCCTGCTGACAGGTGCCCCTCAGTGCTGGGGGGTAGGGGTGCTGGGGGACATGAGTGGGGGCCTGCTGGCAGGTACCCTGCACTGCTGGGGGCTGGGTGTGCAAGGGGACATGAGTGGGGGCCTGATGGCAGGTGCCCCTCAGTGCTGGGGGGTGGGTGTGCAAGGGGACACGAGTGGGGGGCTGCTGGCAGGTGCCCTGCACTGCTGGGGGTGCAAGGGGACACGAGTGGGGGCCTGCTGGCAGGTGCCCCTCAGTGCTGGGGGGTAGGGGTGCTGGGGGACATGAGTGGGGGCCTGCTGGCAGGTGCCCCTCCGTGCTGGGGGGTGGGGGTGCTGGGGGACATGAGTGGGGGCCTGCTGGCAGGTGCCCTGCACTGCTGGGGGTGGGGGTGCAAGGGGACATGAGTGGGGGCCTGCTGGCAGGTGCCCCTCAGTGCTGGGGGGTGGGTGTGCAAGGGGACACGAGTGGGGGCCTGCTGGCAGGTGCCCTGCACTGCTGGGGGGTGGGGGTGCAAGGGGACATGAGTGGGACATGAGTGGGGGCCTGCTGGCAGGTGCCCCTCAGTGCTGGGGTTGGGTGTGCAAGGGGACACGAGTGGGGGCCTGCTGGCAGGTGCCCCTCAGTGCTGGGGGTGCAAGGGGACATGAGTGTGGGCCTGCTGGCAGGTGCACTGCACTGCTGGGGGTGGGGGTGCAAGGGGCATGAGTGGGGGCCTGCTGGCAGGTGCCCCTCAGTGCTGGGGGGTAGGGGTGCTGGGGGACATGAGTGCGGGCCTGCTGGCAGGTGCCCCTCAGTGCTGGGGGGTGGGTGTGCAAGGGGACATGAGTGGGGGCCTGCTGGCAGGTGCCCCTCAGTGCTGGGGGTGGGTGTGCAAGGGGACACGAGTGGGGGCCTGCTGGCAGGTGCCCCTCAGTGCTGGGGGTGCAAGGGGACATGAGTGTGGGCCTGCTGGCAGGTGCACTGCACTGCTGGGGGTGGGGGTGCAAGGGGCATGAGTGGGGGCCTGCTGGCAGGTGCCCCTCAGTGCTGGGGGGTAGGGGTGCTGGGGGACATGAGTGCGGGCCTGCTGGCAGGTGCCCCTCAGTGCTGGGGGGTAGGGGTGCTGGGGGACATGAGTGGGGGCCTGCTGGCAGGTACCCTGCACTGCTGGGGGCTGGGTGTGCAAGGGGACATGAGTGGGGGCCTGATGGCAGGTGCCCCTCAGTGCTGGGGGGTGGGTGTGCAAGGGGACACGAGTGGGGGGCTGCTGGCAGGTGCCCTGCACTGCTGGGGGTGCAAGGGGACACGAGTGGGGGCCTGCTGGCAGGTGCCCCTCAGTGCTGGGGGGTAGGGGTGCTGGGGGACATGAGTGGGGGCCTGCTGGCAGGTGCCCCTCTGTGCTGGGGGGTGGGTGTGCAAGGGGACATGAGTGGGGGCCTGCTGACAGGTACCCTGCACTGCTGGGGGGTGGGGGTGCAAGGGGACATGAGTGGGGGCCTGCTGGCAGGTGCCCTGCACTGCTGGGGTGGGGGTGCAAGGGGACATGAGTGGGGGCCTGCTGGCAGGTGCCCCTCAGTGCTGGGGGGTGGGTGTGCAAGGGGACATGAGTGGGGGCCTGCTGGCAGGTGCCCCTCAGTGCTGGGGGGTGGGTATGCAAGGGGACATGAGTGGGGGCCTGCTAGCAGGTGCCCTGCACTGCTGGGGGGTGGGGGTGCAAGGGGACATGAGTGGGACATGAGTGGGGGCCTGCTGGCAGGTGCTGTGCACTGCTGGGGGTGGGGGTGCAAGGGGGCATGAGTGTGGGCCTGCTGGCAGGTGCACTGCACTGCTGGGGGGTGGGGATGCAAGGGGACCTCAGTGCTGGGGGTGCTGGGGGACATGAGTGGGGGCCTGCTGGCAGGTGCCCCTCAGTGCTGGGGTGTGGGGGTGCTGGGGGACATGAGTGGGGGCCTGCTGGCAGGTGCCCTGCACTGCTGGGGGGTGGGTGTGCAAGGGGACATGAGTGGGGGCCTGCTGGCAGGTACCTCTCAGTGCTGGGGGTGGGGGTGCAAGGGGACACAAGTGTGGGCCTGCTGGCTGGTGCCCTGCACTGCTGGGGGGTGGGGGTGCAAGGAGGCATGAGTGGGACATGAGTGGGGGCCTGCTGGCAGGTGCCCTGCACTGCTGGGAGGTGGGTGTGCAAGGGGACATGAGTGGGGGCCTGCTGGCAGGTGCCCCTCAGTGCTGGGGGGTGGGTGTGCAAGGGGACATGAGTGGGGGCCTGCTGGCAGGTGCCCTCACTGCTGGGGGTGCAAGGGGACATGAGTGTGGGCCTACTGGCAGGTGCACTGCACTGCTGGGGGGTGGGGGTGCAAGGGGGCATGAGTGGGTGCCTGCTGGCAGGTGCCCCTCAGTGCTGGGGGGTAGGGGTGCTGGGGGACATGAGTGGGGGCCTGCTGGCAGGTGCCCCTCAGTACTGGGGGGTGGGTGTGCAAGGGGACATGAGTACGGGCCTGCTGGCAGTTGCCCCTCAGTGCTGGGGGGTGGGGGTGCTGGGGGACATGAGTGGGGGCCTGCTGGCAGGTGCCCTGCACTGCTGGGGGTGGGGGTGCAAGGGGACATGAGTGGGGGCCTGCTGGCAGGTGCCCCTCAGTGCTGGGGGGTGGGTGTGCAAGGGGACACGAGTGGGGGCCTGCTGGCAGGTGCCCTGCACTGCTGGGGGGTGGGGGTGCAAGGGGACATGAGTGGGACATGAGTGGGGGCCTGCTGGCAGGTGCCCTGCACTGCTGGGGGCTGGGTGTGCGAGGGGACATGAGTGGGGGCCTGCTGGCAGGTGCCCCTCAGTGCTGGGGGGTGGGTGTGCAAGGGGACATGAGTGGGGGCCTGCTGGCAGGTGCCCCTCAGTGCTGGGGGTGGGTGTGCAAGGGGACACGAGTGGGGGCCTGCTGGCAGGTGCCCCTCAGTGCTGGGGGTGCAAGGGGACATGAGTGTGGGCCTGCTGGCAGGTGCACTGCACTGCTGGGGGTGGGGGTGCAAGGGGCATGAGTGGGGGCCTGCTGGCAGGTGCCCCTCAGTGCTGGGGGGTAGGGGTGCTGGGGGACATGAGTGCGGGCCTGCTGGCAGGTGCCCCTCAGTGCTGGGGGGTAGGGGTGCTGGGGGACATGAGTGGGGGCCTGCTGGCAGGTGCCCTGCACTGCTGGGGGTGGGGGTGCAAGGGGACATGAGTGGGGGCCTGCTGGCAGGTGCCCCTCAGTGCTGGGGGTTGGTGTGCAAGGGGACACGAGTGGGGGCCTGCTGGCAGGTGCCCTGCACTGCTGGTGGGTGGGGTTGCAAGGGGACATGAGTGGGACATGAGTGGGGGCCTGCTGGCAGGTACCCTGCACTGCTGGGGGCTGGGTGTGCAAGGGGACATGAGTGGGGGCCTGATGGCAGGTGCCCCTCAGTGCTGGGGGGGTGGGTGTGCAAGGGGACATGAGTGGGGCATGAGTGGGGGCCTGCTGGCAGGTGCCCTGCACTGCTGGGGGTGGGGGTGCAAGGGGACATGAGTGGGGGCCTGCTGGCAGGTACCCCTCAGTGCTGGGGGGTGGGTGTGCAAGGGGACACGAGTGGGACATGAGTGGGGGCCTGCTGGCAGGTGCCCTGCACTGCTGGGTGCTGGGTGTGCAAGGGGACATGAGTGGGGGCCTGCTGGCAGGTGCCCCTCAGTGCTGGGGGGTGGGTGTGCAAGGGGACACGAGTGGGGGCCTGCTGGCAGGTGCCCTGCACTGCTGGGGGGTGGGGGGTGCAAGGGGACATGAGTGGGACATGAGTGGGGGCCTGCTGGCAGGTGCCCTGCACTGCTGGGGGCTGGGTGTGCAAGGGGGCATGAGTGGGGGCCTGCTGGCAGGTGCCCCCCAGTGCTGGGGGGTGGGTGTGCAAGGGGACACGAGTGGGGGCCTGATGGCAGGTGCCCTGCACTGCTGGGGGGTGGGTGTGCAAGGGGATGTTAGGCGGAAACCTGTGCAGTTCCCTCTGGGACCACTGCAAAAGATTTAGGACTACAGGCGTTTGGCGGTGAACCCACTTGGTAGCAGTCTGTACCACACAGATTCACTTGGTAGCTGTGGCTGAGCAGTCAGACTTCTCTCAAGAAAAGTTGAGCAGTATGTGGAGTATACAAAATAGGGCAATTCTTCACAGCAAGACAAGCAAACACGCAACGAGGCTTAGTTTAAAGATATTAAGGCATTTATTTATAACGAAACATCTATGGAAAACACTAAGGCAAATCACGGCAACCAAATCAAACACAATTACTCTACGAAGTAGAAAACGATCAATCCCCCTAGCAATATATCGACAACTCTAGGTTCTACCGGTACCACTTATTTTCAGACAGAGGTGTATACCTCAACCTAGATGACACTCGAACATAAGTTAGGACGGGAGAGAAAAAGATAGGCAGATCATGAAATCAACACAATTCAATCCTTCGCGGATAAAATGCAAGGCAGGAAGGCAAGAATCACAATAGATCATAAAGTTCAGAGGCCAGGCCCACTCGGAGAGAGGCAAGGCGCGATGTCCCAAAAAGTCTCTAGAGGAGATGCATTCAAGTCTGTGTAGCAAATGGTTATCGGCAGGTTGAACCAGTTCAGAACTATAAATGAGGAAAAGCTTAGAGGCGACCCAACGGAAAGGAGAGGATTAAGACACCTTGCTCAATCCGATCGAAAGGGAAGCCAGGCGGACACGGTACCTTATTGTGGAGAGCAGCTCCGGCGGGGGCAGATGTTCCTGGTGGTGGATGCACGTCGGGTCTTTGCCAAGAGTAGAGAGGTTCTCGTCATCGAAGAAAAAGGAAGTCCGGTGCACCACCAGGGAAGAGACCAGCCGCGGAGTGCTCCGTCACAAGGCACCACCTTTTGGTCGCAGTACAGGGGTAGTGGCTATCCGGTTGCCGGGGTGCTCTGCACGGGCAATTCGACCACTGCGTCCTGAGGCGAATAAAAAGCAAAGGGGGCTGGTTGTTCCCACCAGCCAGGGGAAGAGACTCTCCGGCAGGGAGATCTCCTCTGTCGTCGGGAAGTGGTGAGTCGGTTCCGCAGGGCTCCACCGGAGGTGTCATCGTGCAGGTCTGCTCAGCGTTACCCTCGTCGGATTCTTAGGTCCTGTGGCGACTTCTGAAGATCTAGTCCCAAAAGCCCTGCTTTTATGCAGACGACCCCCATTCATTCAGCCTAGCTGTCAATCAACACCTGCTAAGTGGTGAGCGGGAACGCTCACCACTTGGGCCAATCACTCCAGAGTGCGACCTGAGTTGGCAAGGCAACTCGGTCCAGGGTGCCTAAACCCCCTCCCACACCCCTGAGGTAACCCAGACGGAATGGCACCACTTTGGAGGGTCTCTGTACAGAGGCCCGCCAAAAGTCCAACAAAGGGCTCAACCTTTGGTTTAGGAGTCACAGAGACGAACACAGACGCCATTTTAAAAACCGAGTTCTGGCAGAAAATACCATCCGATAAACTTATTTAAGATAAGTAGACCGGTGGTACGTTGGAGATTAACGAGAAACAGTATCAATCTCCAACAATGGGACGAATCCCATAGGGTTATGTTTGGGGTCGAACATAACAAGTAGTTTCCACTGCCACCAGCCAAAACTCGACGAGGGGGGACGGGACAGTGCCCCCTCGAGTAACAGGTCTAGGAGCAATCGAATTACCCCTACTGGTACGTCCACAATAAGATGGTTTGTACTAGTCCTGTTAGTAAATTTAGGTCTAGTAAAGCCAATGGTGACTTTACATGCCCGGGGAGACAGTAGTCAGTCCCCGGGTATGGAGTCTATGGTGGGGGTCCGCTAGGACGCCCCAGTGTTACGGCACATAGGGTGCGGTGTAACACACATAGAAAAACATATGAGACCCTATGGAGTAAAAGACCCCATAGCCCATCGAACACATTGACATTTCAAAGGAATTACACACACATACATGTCCAAGAGTGGGAGAAAAGAGTCTTACTCTTGGTAGGATGGAGAAAACAAACTCCAGAAATCCAGCAAAGCTGCTGGGGGACTCACTAGGTTAGGAAATTCAGCCTAAACAGAGAATTCTCCCTAACAGGGGACATGAGTGGGACATGAGTGGGGGCCTGCTGTTAGGTGCCCTGCACTGCTGGGGGGTGGGTGTGCAAGGGGACATGAGTGGGGGCTTGCTGGCAGGTGCCCCTCAGTGCTGGGGGGTGGGTGTGCAAGGGGACACGAGTGGGGGCCTGTTGGCAGGTGCCCTGCACTGCTGGGGGGTGGAGGTTCAAGGGGACATGAGTGTGGGCCTGCTGGCAGGTGCACTGCACTGCTGGGGGGTGGGGGTTCACGGGGACATTAGTGGGGGCCTGCGGGCAGATGCCCCTCAGTGCTGGGGGCTGGGTGTGCAAGGGGACATGAGTGGGGGCCTACTGGCAGGTGCCCCTCAGTGCTGGGGGGTGGGTGTGCAAGGGGACACGAGTGGGGGCCTGCTGGCAGGTGCCCTGCACTGCTGGGGGGTGGGGGTGCAAGGGGACATGAGTGGGACATGAGTGGGGGCCTGCTGGCAGGTGCCCTGCACTGCTGGGGGGTGGGAGTGCAAGGGGACATGAGTGGGGGCCTGCTGGCAGGTGCCCCTCAGTGCTGGGGGGTGGGTGTGCAAGGGAACATGAGTGCGGGCATACTGGCAGGTGCCCCTCAGTGCTGTGGGGTGGGGGTGCTGGGGGACATGAGTGGGGGCCTGCTGGCAGGTGCCATGCACTGCTGGGGGTGGGGGTGCAAGGGGACATGAGTGGGGGCCTGCTGGCAGGTGCCCTGCACTGCTGGGGGGTGGGGGTGCAAGGGAACATGAGTGGGACATGTGTGGGGGCCTGCTGGCAGGTGCCCCTCAGTGCTGGGGGGTGGGTGTGCAAGGGGACATGAGTGGGGACCTGCTGGCAGGTGCCCTGCACTGCTGGGGGGTGGAGGGGTCATGCGTTGGTGATCAGTAGTGCAAGCTGACATGTGGCTTGCCTGGGGGGCATGCCCATGGTGGATGGGCTGCCTGCGGGACATGACCAGGGGTGCAGGGTAGTCCCCTGTGGTGTGGGCTGCCTGCATGGGCCGTGGAGGGTGTAGAGGGAACACCTGGGAGGACCCACACTGCCAATTCACGTGTAGGACTCCCCTGCACCCCAGATATACACGTACCCCACTCGCACAGGGCCTGTCGCGTGTGAAACTTCCCGCGCACCCCCGAAATACACGTACCCCGCTCGCCCAAGGCCAATCGCGTGTGAAACTTCATGCGAACCCCAGGAATACACGCACCCCACTCGCACAGGGCCTATCGTGTGTGAGACTTCCCGCGAACCCGAGGTTTACACGTACCCAGGCCAATTGCGTGTGCAACTTCACGCGAATCCCAGGAATACACGCACCCCACTCGCACAGGGCCTATCGCGTGTGAAACTTCCCGCGCACCCCTGGAATACACGTATTCCGCTCCCCCAGACACGATCGCGTGTAAAGCTTCCCGCGCACACCCGAAATACACGCACAAGGTACTTTTTCACACAGCGGGTGTCGCGTACCCCTTTGCACGTCATTTATCCTAGGGGGCCACAGTATGGGACATTCATCAGAGCTGTATATTCGTGCTTTTTGTTAGCGCACATTTTGGCGCACATTTTTTTACAGCGCAGGGATGCTACCGCCTGCCTTCGTGCGGCGGATGGGTTTGGGTCTGTGCGCGTCTTTGCCCGTGCGCTGGTTTGCCCTATTCGATTCCATGAATACGTGTTGTAGGCGAGCGTGAGGGCGTTCCGCGCACTTGCCTTCTGTACTTCCCCCGTGACGCCCACATTTTCACGAGTTGTTCCCCATTCCGAGTGTTACGCCCCGTGTTACGCCTACTTTTGTTATGTGCGCCGCGCTATGAGCGCTTTTGCTGTGGCCTTAGCGCATGCCGTTAGATGACCTGTGCGCCGGCGTGCGCCGCGCACTTTTTCAGCACACATCCCTGATTTTACTCGCGCACAGTCTTCCATGAATAGATGTGCGCTGGTTTCCCTGCGATATTCGCACTTGCACTGCGATTTTCGCTCTTTCACTGCGAATCGCACGTTTTCGCACGCTTGCGCCGAAATTTTCAGCGCACATTAATTCCATGAATCGGCCTGTAGATCATTGCTTTACATTAAGCACCATTGTAGAGAAGAACTGTAAAGTGAGGAGGGACACCTATATGCAGCCTTCCCTGACCTGGAAAATGCTTTTGACTCTGTTGCTCAGAATATCATGTGGATTAATGTACACTTGTTGGGTATGCAAAAAGGGCTTTTTGAATCTAATTCAACTATGTTAAAAGAAACTTTATATAAAGAGAGATGGCACCTGCACAGATTCCTTCTCTACATGTAGAGTAAAGCAGGGCTTCCCTTTGGCCTCTCTGTTTATTTTGTTTTTAACTGTGTGCTTATGTACGCTGATAATACTGTAATTCTGGCTCCAACTCCAATGGGGCTTCAGCATGGTCTAAGTTATGCTGGAGAATATCTGAGTAGGCATACATTAAAAATAAACTAGCTTAAATCAAAGTTTATAGTTTTTGTGAAGAGAGGCAAAACATATAAATGGCTGCTAGATAAAATTAACTTGGAGGTTTTTAAAGAACACCCTTATTTGGGTATAACGTTTACTTCCAACAGAGAGTGGTCTAAGTACATAAAAATCACAGCAGAAAAAGAAAATCGCTCAGAAACTTAAAGGCTTACTGAGATTTATTATACGTATGGAGCCAGAAGGCTCGATAAGTGCCTTCAGGTATATAAAACAAAGGTACGAACTATGGCACTTTATGGTAGTGAAATTTGGGGACACACTAAATGCTCGTAATTGGAAATCATGCAAAATTGTTTTTTAAGATAGATAAGAGGTTTACCGCCAGGAACCCCGAACAGCGCTTCCAGGTTAGAATTATGGATATCAACTATTCGCCTAGAAGCAAACCGATTTTTGGTTTACCTTTTAAAGATTAATTTGAACCCTATCATCAATACTGTGGACAGTGGAATAATGGAAATGGTTATGGCACAGGTGCGGAAAAGATACCAGTGCAGCAATTCATTTATGGAAGTCTTAAGCGATTAGGGACATAGTTGAGGAAAATCGCATTAGGAATCATAACAGTTTGAGGAATGAAATACAGAGGAAAGCGAATGGGGGGGAAAATTACCAGGTTACTCACCGTAGTGACCACTTTACTCCTAGTCCATAGTCCACTTTCCTCCATACTTATGGGACATTCCTCCGTCCTGTGGGACGGTACCGGAGCACTTTGTAAAAAGCATCACATTTTTCCAAAATGTGTCCTTCTCTTTTTATGCGGGGTACCGCACACGGCCATAACCCCGCCCTTCTTAGCTCCGCCCAGCGCATCGCCCATCAGTCCTTTTCTATCGCCAGGTCAGAGACCTTTAAGCAATAATAGAGGAACCTTATTAGAGGGGACGGCGGGCGGGCGTATGGAGGAAAGGGGACTATGGACTAGGAGTAAGGTGGTCATTTCTGAAGGCATACAGAGGAAGTTTCTTGTTTGCCGATGTCATGAAGAAGTCCCCTTGCGGAGTGCCCCAACACAGGAATATCTGCAAGAGGACCCCCGCTTTCAATTCCCACTCGTAGCTGACCATTGTTTGATAGCTGAGGGCATCTGCCGTGACGTTCAGCTGGCCCGGGATGTGCACTGCCACCAGCCAGACACCATGCTGAACCGCCCATTCCCAAACTTGAATGGCCAGATCCACAAGAGTAGGAGACTGGGTGCCCCCCTGCTTGTTGATGTAAAACATGGACATCACATTGTCTGTGCGGACATGAACCACTTTGTTGGCAATGACTGGCCGGAAGGCCTTGAGTGCCAGAAAAATCGCCAGAAGCTCCAGATTTATATGAAGGAACTTGTCTTGTTGCGACCAGAGGTCGGAGACCTGAAGAAGATCCAACGTTGCACTCAAAAAGGAGGAATCCGTTGTGATCATCACCGTCGGAGCGGGGTCCTGGAAACCCGCCCCCACCGATAGGTTGCTGAGAGATGACCACCACACCAGGTCCGCTCTCATGAAAGTCGGAATCGATATTATCTTGGAGTCAGGATCCACAGCCTGACACCAAGAACTCCGAAGAGCCATCTGCGTCTGCCTCATCTTGAGTCGAGCAAGGGGAAGAGCCAATACACACGGGGCCATGAGGTGTTACGCTCACCTGGTATCCACGGAGACGCCACCCAGCACTGGTTGGATGATTTGCACTCTCAAACCCTTTCCCGGTCCCTTGGTAAGGCCTCTGGTTAAAGATGGGTGTGCAATATAGGAGAGCTGGATTCAATACCAGATTGTCTTTATGTTTTCCCACCTCCCTTGGCCTCAACTCCTTCCTCCCCCCTTGGGCCCTTTCCTCACCTTAATATTGTAAAAGGTGGATTCTCTGTCCTGCTCCTCGTGGCAGGGGCGCGTAGATGTGGGAGGCGAGCAGCAACCAAGTTTGTTCACTGGTGCAAGCCCCCCCTGTGGTAATCCAGGCCTGCTGCGACTCCGTAGGTTTGCTGCTTTACAGTCTTTATATGCAGTTCTTATGTTCCTCTTAGTTCGAATAATAATGTCTTGCTTCTTTCCTTTTAAGTATGGAAAGGTATTTTGGTGTTGTCATGCAGTTTGAAGATGAGCATGGGCCCGTAGGCGGAAGAGCGGTGTGCGCGATGCTGACCGGTGAGTAATGCACGATGCTGTTTCACCTTTTATACTGTTAACCTGTGTCCTTCCTCTCCTTGCAGGTTGCGATGTTCCTCGCCGAACGCCATAATGTTCCAGCAATGATACTGACCAGGTAAGAATTGTGTGGCTTTCTTCTTTCGGGAGGAAATGTGAATAAACGCTTACTAATACCGTCTTTCTTTCTCCTCTTTCCAGGTTATGGTATTCCAGGATTTATGTGGTGCCGGAAGATGGAGTTCGTACCTTCAGGTGAGTGGAACTGAAGTCGGCGATGGATTCAAGACAGGCTACTGTTCCAGGTAAGTTTCGTAGTGTTCTTTCCCTCTATGCAGGTCCTTGGTTTCAGGTAAATTGGCATGAAAGAACTGGACATGGTGAGCGTTACGCTGCTCACAGCAGAATAACGCAAAGCATGTTCTGCTGTTTTGGTGTGGTTTAAATAGTCTCAGGTAAAGTAGTCCAGGTAAAATTGTCCCAGGCCTGCCACACCCAAAGTAGTCCAGGTAAAGTAGTCCCAGGCCTGCCACACCCAAAAGACTACACCGCATAGCTCAGTTCCTTGTAACTGAGCTATGTGTGTGCCTCCATGTTGGCTGAACCCCCCCGCCCCCAAGTTAAATAGTCCCAAGTAAATAGTCCCATTCTAATGCTGGTCTTCATGGTGGTTATGAGCCTGGCGCCAAAGGGAGTCTTGGATGAGGTTTTAAGGCCTTTGACCTGGCCCTAACTGGAAGGCTGACTTGCCAGTGCGGACCAGGGGCAAGAGTCATGACATGAGGCCCAGAAGCCTCTGGAACCACCAGGCCGACATGCTCTCCGACTGCGCAAACATCTGACATGTGGTCAACAGATCCGCCATTCTGTCCCCGGTCAGGTAAACTCTGCAGTCGATCATGTTTCAACGAAAAACCAGGAAAGTCAGGTCCTGAGAGACCATCATGGAAGATTTCCGCCAGTTCACCGACAGCCCAAGGCGTAACAGGAGCTGGAGGAGAGACTGAAGATTGCTCGAGGCTTTCAGTGAACAAGGACTGCGCAGCAGCCAATCGTCCAAATACAGATACACAAGTATACCCTGTAGCCGAAGATAAGCTGCGATAACCGACATCTTCGTAAAGACACGCGGTGCCGAGCTGAGACCAAAAGGGAGCACTCGGAACTGGAAGTGCTCCTGCCCCACAGACAACCGTAGGTATCTCCGGTGCGGATTCCAGATCAGTATATGCATATACGCATCCTGGAGGTTCACCACGCTGAGCCAATCGCCCTTCTGTAAAAAGGACTTTATCTGACCAGGAGTGATCATCTTGAATTTCTCTTGGGGTAGAGAGAGATTGAACTGGGAAAGGTCTAGGATGGTGCGCAGGCCAGCCTGGTTGGGTTTGGGCACCGTAAACAGTCGGCAATAGAAGCCCTCCCCTCGCTCCCCTAGAGGAACGGTTCCAACGCCCTGAGATCCAGAAACTTCTGAATCTCGGCTCTGAGGGAGGGCGATCCCGACTGCTGGAAGGGAGGATTGAAGGGTGGGGTAAGTGGAAGGGGGAAGCGGAAGCCCGCCCCGAGCGACTGACAAGACCCACCGGTCCTCGGTGATGGTCGGCCACGCCTCCCAATGAGACGCAATGCGTCCTCCCACCGGGGTCTCGTGAAACCGACTCTGCTGCTGCTTTCAGTGGGAATTTCCCAAAGGAATGTCAACCCTGCGGGATTTCTGATCCAAAAAAAACCCTGCAACCAGAGGAAGGCCGAGGGTTTGACAACAACCTATGTGTCCTGAAAGGAGGTTTAACCAGGACAGACAAGGACTTGGCGGTCTGAGTGCTGCCCTTAGTTTTGGTCAGCTCCACGTCTGTTGAAGAGTGAAAGAGCTCCTTGCCATCGAAAGGCAGGTTCAAAACCTTATCCTGCACCTCCTTAGAGAGCTTGGTGGCATGCAACCAAGCTTGACGAGAGGTATCCACACCAAGCATAAGGCCTCGGGCCGAGGTGTCGACATGGTGCGCCGCAGCCTCCAGGAGATCCTGCGCCAAGACTCTGGCATCTGACAACCCCGCTTTGAAATCTTCCAACTTTTCAGCGGGAATAAACTCCTCAAACTCCGACAGAAGTTTCCACATTTTCATATTTGCCCCGCTAAACCCAGTTCTGCATTGGCTTGACGCAGCTGCAGAGCTGAGTTAGCGAAAATCTTCCTCCCAAGGGAATCAAGAAGCTTATCTTCCTTGGCCAGAACCTGTGTAGCCGTCGAAGAGGAGGATGAGGCAGGTCTGGATTGCAAAGTGGCTACCGCCACTACCATGGAGGTGGGGGGCAGACACGAGGCAAGGCCACTTCTTCTGAAGAATGGAGCTTGTAGCGCGCTCCAATCTTCTTGTTGACAAACAGTCCAGAGTGTGGCTTCTCCCAAACTTTACAGACCTCGGCCAAAACATCCTTCTGCAAGAACAAGCGGGTGCCTCAGGTACTGGAACATCTAACAGACACATCATGTCCAGCACCCGGTCATGAAAAGCTCTAACAGAGCGGGGCTAGTCTTTGCTGTCCTGTCCTGTAGATCATCCGACAGGTCCGGATCAGGTTGAGTCACATCAGGCACCACAAGAGCCTTGTCCACTGGGGACAACAGAGGCAGGGGTGGAAAAGTAGGGGGAGGCCCAACCGGTAAAGGCGGTGCCGGCGGAGGCACAGGAACCGCAGCCGGGACCGTCGGCGCAGGTGGGCATATCTCCCTGAACAAGCCTCGAAAGTACTCCTTCATGGGGTCGGAACGCATCAGTTTTTGAAACTTGCCGAAAAAGGCGTCCTCTGCCGATGACTTAGGCATGACAGGAGGTGGCCTCTCATGAGGGGAGTAATTCCAGGGGCGTAAGGGAGAGGGTTGCCAAGAGGGCCCTTCCCTAATGTTGTCTACATAAATCAAGGGCGCCGATGCCGCCGGCAGCGAGACATTGTGCGGTAGAGACATTCGAGCGTTCCAGTCATAAACTGGACGAAACGGATGTGCACAAGGAAACTGAGTTTCACCTGAAAAAATACCCCCTACACCTAGGGCCGATGGCGTAGTTGTAAGGGTTGTATCCAAAATGGCCGCCGTGGTCTTGGCAGGAACGGTCGCCATTTTATCGGCACCTGAGGAGAACTGCGACACGTGTGGAAGTGAAGCAGGGGTGCCCACAGATGGGTCAGTGGTCTTAATTTTGGCCTTAACACAAGGAACCTCGGCCGAGCCGGTACTGTGTAGCCTAGAATGTTTCTGTGACATCGTAATAGCCAAACTAGCCTTCAAAGGAAGGACCTCAGCACTGTCGGTAACAGAGGGATTACAGTCTAAATGACGGGCCTCAGACCCGAGTCCGGTGAAAAGCCCCTCACAAGGGGCCTCAAACTTTCGTTCGGTGTCAACAACCTCAACTGAGGTCTCAGGGCATACCCCAGTGATTTTACGGGAAGCTCCAAGTAAGGAGACCTCGAAACAAGCTCCGGTACACGATGCCTCAGTCGACCTGGGCCCACAAACAGCCCCCACAGGAGGGGCCTCGGAATGTAATCCGGTGTCAATAGGCCCCTTAGGGATGCCCCCAGAGAAAACTCTGGTAGAATTTTTAGGCCTGGAAGGCACCTCAGGATAGCCCCGGTAATAGAGCTTTTGTTGCTCCTCCCGGACCGGGAAGAGCCCGGGAAGGAGTCCCCCGGCCAGGGTGCCCTAAAAAGTAAAAAACTCAACGGCAGTTTCTTTTTTTCGTCGATGAAAGTTTGAAAGTGCGCCGGGGAAGTACGTTGAAACACCTCCTCCCACCGCTCCAAACGACGTTGAAGCGCCCAGAGCGAAAGGGAGTCACAATAAAAGCACGAGTCCCACCGGTGGTCCGGACCCAAACACTAAGCACAGAGGATGGGGATCCGCCCTAGCGAAGCGTCGCTGACAAGAAGAACAATTAGGAATGTCTAGCTGAAACAGCATAGACGGACTACCATGCAACCGCTAAGCCAGAGCAAGAGAGGAGGAACTGGAAGGAAAAAAATCTTCCGAAGATGCAAGTGCGTCCAGGCCCGAGCGAGCGGAGAAAAGGACTGATAGGCTATGCGCTGGGCAGAGCTAAGAAGGGCAGGGTTACGACCGTGTGCGATACCCCGCGTAAAAAGAGAGGAAGGACACATTTTTTAAAAATGTGATGCTTTTTACAAAGTGCTCCGGTCCCGTCCCACAGGACGGAGGAATGTCCCATAAGAGGAAAGGGGACGAGACGTAGGAGTAACGAAAAATTCAGAAAAGGCATTAGCTTTCCTCACTTACGTTATATATGGAACATCGGCTTGATAACCAAGGAGACATCCTTAGGCCTGTTGATGGTTGCTACTTTTGAGACTAAGGGCCTCATTACACGGATGCCGGTAAGGGTTTACCGGTACCGGTATTTTATCGGTACCGGTAAATCCTTACCGCCTTACTACGAGGTCCATTTGCGGGTTGGGGAATTTAACGCCTGCTTTTTGCAGGCGTTAAAAACCAACCCGCAAAGGGACCCACGGAGCTAATTACGGTACCGCAATTTGCGGTACCGTAATTAGCGCCTTCCCCATTGCCATTATGCCCTATGGGGCAAAAATGGGAATGGGGAAGGGCAATGGTGGAAGGGGGAATTACCGCCCCGCCAACCTTGGACTGGGGCGGTAATTCCCCTTTCCGCCAAGGCGGTGCCGGTATTTTACCGGCATGAACCATGGTGCTAATAGCGCCATGGTTCTCCGTCATCCGTGTAATGAGGCCCAAAGGGCCTCATTATGAGTTTGGAGGTAGCCATGGTGCTATTAGCGCCATGGATGCCTCCAAACCCGTGTCCGGGTCCAGGGAGTCGGAATGGCGACTTACCGGGTCATTCCATCATTGGAGGACCCGGTAAATCCCCATTCTGAAAACCATTCCCCATTCCCATTCGAGCCCCCATAGGGCTCAATGGGAATGGGGAAGGAGCTAATAACTGGCCCGCAAATAGCAGGCCCGCAAATAGCGGGCCCGTTATTAGCTCCCTGGTTCCTTAGCGGCTCCCGCTAAGGGCAGCTGGTAAAACCAGCCGGCCTTAGTGGGACCCGCAAAGGGACCTCAGAATTCAGCGGTAGGGGGTTAGCGGCACCGGCATCCTTACCGGTGCTGTTAACCCCCTACCGCCGTACTCGTAATGAGGCCCTAAATCTATTACCATTAAAGAGATGCACAATATGCAAATATGGGGACACCATGGGCCTCATTACCAGTTTGGAGGTAGCCATGGTGCTATTTGCACCATGGCTGCCTCCAAACCGGGCTCCATTACCGGGTTCCTGCAATGAGGACTTACCAGGTCATTCCGACATAGGAGGACCCGGTAATTCCTCCTTGCAGGAACCATTCCCCATTCCCATTGAGCCCCCATAGGGCTCAATGAGAATGGGGAGAGAAGTAATAATGGGCACATTACAACTGGCACGTTATTGCCTCCCTCTTCCCCTCGTGGGACCCGGAAAGGACGCCTGGTTTTACGAGGCGTCCTTACAGGGTCCTGCAAAGGGAACCTCGTAATCGGCGCTCCCGTAATGAAGAGTGCCAGGGTTATAATGAGGCCCCATGTGTAGATGTCAGATGGCCCAAGAGGAAAATCTGATCAATTTTTTGTTAATCTGTCTTGGTTTTACAGCTCTCCGTAGCAGGTGGTTGAGCCACATTTTTGAGAAATGGAATAAGGACGTGCAGTTCAGCAATGAGCTCTTATGTATTGCGAGGACAATGATTTTATGTGTAGTTTGGTGGAATTCCCTAAAGGAGCTGACATTTTAAATGCTGCTAAGTATCATTTTAAAGCTTTAATTAGAATTTATCTTGAAAACGGTTGTTCATTTTGTATGTCAATGGAGAAATCCGAAATAAAGTATATAACCACTAATAGTCCTAATCACACGTTCCTATGTAGAAACTAATCAATACCAAACGTATGCCAATAAATATAGCTTTATTTTTTTATGTCCTGTCAGGAGGTCTATGCAGGATGGACAGAAGACTGAACTCGGGAAGGATTGTACACAAACCTGTATTAATACTAAAGTCAAGAAAACTGAGTGAAACATGAACCAAGAGCAAGTCTTTCATGGTAGGTATAATAACGTCTCACTTACAGGTGGCATTGGCTACCAGTTTATACTGTCATCCCATCTACCCCTAGATCGGTTTTTGTACCCGAATACAACTGGGCAGCTTGGGCTCATGGGCCTGGGCCAAGCTTATAACTTTCCTGTTACATCATTGAATACTGGTTTACATCTCCTGCCCATGCTGAGCTGTTCTAAATGTAGCTAACAAAATTGTAGTCAGTGAAAAGGTTGTGGTGATAATATCTCTGCAGTGAAAACGTTGCCAAGCAAAAGGTCAGTACATGAAGCTGAAAAGTAGCCAAAACTGTAGTGCTGCTAGGGTAATTTCTAGCGTTAAGGAAGGTTTAGTGGGCTTGTGATTGCCTGGTTTAGAATTAGGATAGGGTTTAGGCTTCGGATAGGGGTTAAAGTAAAGATGTTGGGGTTTGGTTAGTCGTTAGGATAGATTAAGTGTTAGGGTAGGGGTTAATGTAAGGCTAGGGGTAATACAGTAATGGTTTGTGTAATTGTTCAAGAAAGGGATAGGGAGGTTGGAGAGAGGCTGGTGATGGTGTAGCACAATGGTTAGGATAACCTTAGTGGTAAGGGTACCTAAATCGCCAACAGCTTCCATCCCAGACCTACCTTCGCGTCTCTCTGCATTGACCACTGGATGACAATGAATCATCTCCTCAACTGCGGGAAAACTGAAATTCTGATCTGTGGTAAAACCTCACTCTTTCCCAACCTACACCCTGCCACCTTCTTTAGGACCTCCCACAGCCACATCTACCTCAGTCAAGAAACTCCTTGATGCACTACATCAACACATTGTCCAAATCCTGTCTTTTCCAACTACGCATTCTCAGAAGAATCTTTCCATATCTCTCCTACCCCCACAGGATCTCTGCAATCCTCTCAATCACCCTTTCGCGTCTAGATAACACTCTACCTGGGTGCTCTGGACTACCAGTGCAAAAAACTCCAAAGAAACCAAATCTCTACTCCGTCTAGCCCCCCGCATGGCCGCCCCATAGCACACATCTCCCCTGCCCTTGGTGTGCTCCACTGGCTCCCATCAGCCAAAGGGTGACTTTCAAAGCCATGTGTCACACCCACCGCGCCCTACACAAAACATCCCCAGAGTTCCTCCAACACAAACTAACATGCTACCAACCCACCCACGGTCTGGTTCCACCCTCTTCCTTGTAATCCCTCCTTTCAATTCCACCAGGATAGAAGGGTATTCCTTCTTAGTGCAAGGACTCACCATCTGGAACTCCCTTCCCCTGAGCATCCACTGCAATGGGAACTAACTCTCCTTCATACAGGCCCTCAAAACCTGGCTATTCTCTCCAACTACCTAAGAAAAGTCATCTCCTCCTATCACATCTAAGATGAGAACACCAAGTTCCCTTTACTGCAATACAAAACATGGCAAATGCTCCAGTGATGTGGCGAAAGCCCTAACCACGCAGCATTCATTTTAACAAGGACGGGATACAACCTTCAAAACAAACAAGGTAAAGTACAATCCTGCAATATGTCACAGACCCAACTACGAAGATTAAACAAGGACTAAGCTCCAACAATTCAAAAAGGTACGTATCTACTTCACCATCTTAGAGGTTTTCACACTCATGCACACACCCACATCCATACGCTAAACACAAACATTACAAACAAAATTTCTGCAACCAGAAAACAGCTATGAGCTACGGCAAAAATTTGATGTGGCTGTACACATAACAAGTCTCTTGCACTCTCGCATTCCCCTGACCCTCCTCTCAGCTCCCATTCACTTGCATATCTAACATGGGTAGCCTTCGGGGATTAGGTCGAACCCCAATAAAATACCATTCGTGGCCGTATGCACAGGCATTCTTTTCTCTCATTCCTTTTCTCATATCCGGGACTCTGGTACTACAATGGTGTTCCGACCGAGAAGCGCATTGAGGCCATACAAATGAGATAAAGGTGCTATGCAAATACCATACTACTACTAAAGTAAGCATTTGGGTAAGTGGTAGAGTTGCAGTTAGGGTAGGGCTAAGGTAAGCAGCGGTGTTGCTAGGCCTGGTAAAGATCTGGGACTGCGCTAATGGCGGGACTGTCGGGACACAGTGCTAGCCAGTCTTTTGGTTGTAACCCCTGAGCTTCTATCCGGGCCTGTAACCAAAAGACCCGGGGCTATAGCCACCTCAGTTCCCCTCATACTTCCAGCAACGCCTCTGACAGTTAGTATTAGAGTAAGGGTTTGGGTTAGAGAAAGGGCTACGTAATTTGTGGCGAGCTGGTGATGGTGTTGGAGATTTTATGTTTATTTTGTATTGAGTAACATGCTGAAGGGTTAGTGTTCTGCAAGAGATCAGGGTAGAATAAGGGTTCAAATTAGAGTGAGGGGACAGTTTAGGAATGAAGTTAGAGTGATTGTGGAGGTTTCGTTGGCAGTTTGGGTCATATTTAGTTTCATATTTTACTTTCTGCTGACTACTTTTTCACAAGACAACCTTTTCCTGGGGACATTGTCATGTAGATCCCCTGAGCTGGGGCGGCCTGTGTTTCCAGCATGTGAATTAGGTGCTGGAAGTAAACTGAGCAAGTTTGGTCAACAATTTGTTTCTATTTTCATGTTCTGCATGCAGGGAATGGAAACATATCCTCAGACTATGAATTTCTTGCCGCGGAACAATGCTTCTGTAACTTTGCTTCCTGTGATGAATTCTCTGCGTTTTGGAAAGTCTCAGATTGTAGCTCTACGGATATAATGTGGCCAGAGTTCACGGCCGGTCCCACATATTCTATGAAATAACTTCTTTGAAGGGAAATGATTTACATTGCACGGAACAGTGTCTTTTTTATCTTGGAGCTTTAGGCTCTCTCGATTGGTGAGTGTGTGTCTTATTGTTACCCTACAAGGCCTCAGAAGGGATTTGAGCAGGATCAGTGTTTTTGGGCCAGCCTGTTTCTGTTGCCCAATGGAATGGGAGGACTCCAGGACCCCAGGACTGGCCTGTACTGCAGTACTAGGATTCTACCCTGCGTGTGATGGGAATCAAGGTATAGGACATGGGGATCATCCCTCATACTGCCACTGTGCCCAAAAGTCACTGGCTCAGAGTAAAACCCAAAACCCTACGTCACCACCTTGCTGGACCCCAGAACACAGCAGGGGACTTAATCAGAGTTCATTTTTGGATGTTTCTGGAGGTCCAATTATGTCCATTCCGATACTTGAAAAAAGGGACTTCTATGATCAGCAACTGGTTTAGAGGGGCAAGTAACGGGATGTGCGTGCTGGTCTTTTGACATAGTTAGAAGGTTTGGATAAAGGTCTTTATATCGGCATGACTACCTGGCCAGTAAAACTTCCCACTAATATGTGCCTGGGTTTTTGATTGTCCTAAATGCCCCTCGGTCAGATGGGAATGTGCAATCTCCAGTACAGCCTTTCAGTGGCTTTTGGGTATTACCAACTGCTTCTTTACTAAGCCTTACGTAGATGTCTCTCTTCAATAGAGTAATCCTTGTTTTAGGAACAAAAAGGGGCTTCATTTCTCTATACCTTCTCCTTCCGTAATAGCTTGTAGAAAAGCTTCAGCGAATGATGGATCATTTCGCTGAGCGAAAGCTAGTTCGGGATGGATGGTAGGCTCTTCTCCCTTTCTTACTTCGATTTGACAAGTTTTATCAGCTTCCCCAAAGCCTACGGTACCTCTCTCTGTTTTGTTTGGTTAACTTTCTTTAAACTCAGGAAATAAAGCCCTTTCCAAAATTCCTTGAGCAATTTGGTCTCCATGACGTACTTCAAAGGGGGTCTCACCATGATTCTGCAAGAGAACCTTTACATCTCCCTGGAAGTCGAGATCGAAGATACCCGCTAAAACGTTTATACCAAACTTCCACTCTAAGCCAGATTTTGGGGCAATCTTATGTAACAGCCAGGAGGGAGTATTAAAAACAGGTCTGTAGGCATCATTCCTCTTTTCCTAGGGGGCGTAGTAGCTTCCCTACCGCTACAGATATCAACACCTATTGATAACTTGGTGGCAACAGAAGGGTTAGAAGCTCTCTGACTATGTCTTTGAAATTGTAGGGTTCCCCAATTAGTTTCAATTGAGTCACACCCCACTCCTGACACCATTTGTAAGGAACTACTGGTGGCAAAAGTAAAGACAGACACAAGTGATCACAGCTCAAGGGTGTTTATTAAACTGTATAATGGCTGAGAAAAATGCCTAATCTAAACCTAAATCTAAGATGGGAGCAAGCTACGACCATCAAATAATAATAAGGCAGTCCTAGTGGCGTCTTGCCAAATATAAAGAGCCTATGTGCCTTTACTGAAAAAAGCTACTGCTAATCCTTACAACTAAATTACAAAGTAGTGTGGGATAATGTTAACAAGAAAAGAAAGAAGTGTTTACCAAATGATAAATCAGGATGGTAGGGCTGGGGTCTCCCTACCCCACATTTTTAGCATGGGACAAGGGAGGACCTTTGAGCACAGCACGCTCCTGGGCCTCACCAGCACAAGGTTACAGTTCCTTTCAACAATGCCAGGACCATCTGGGGCCAAGTCTCTTTCCAGCAAAGTTTCTTGCATTGAAAGGCCTGCTGAACGATAACCAGTAAACAAAACAAAAGTTCATTTGGTAATCCTTCACGTTTGGCGATTGCTCTTTGCCCCTTGAATCCCCCTCAGCCAGGCTATGATCCTTTGTGCAATGTTAGCCTCCCTCAATCGGGTTCACTATGGCCTTTCGCTCAAGAAACGTATCATTCAACAGTGGCAATCTCTTTTCCACCAACTATCCACTGTGGACATCCCTCCGCCGGGGTCATATTTCTCATCACAATGTTCATTGGAATATCACTGTTTACCCTCAACACGCAGGCATCTCTCTGTCGGGTTCACATTTGCCAGTTTCACAGTTCACTTTGCTTTATCACAATACAGGATTTACTTCAATTAGTCTCCCGTTTGGCATGCCTCCGTCGGGTTCACATAGTGTCAGGAATGCAGCTCCACATAGACTAAGTATACCTCTGTCCCCAAACACCAGTCAGAGAGGAAGAAAGCACTCACTGAATAGTTATTGAGGCCACAGGTGGCTGGTACGGAAGCACCGGACCCCAGGTAGCTGCAATGGAAAATAGGCGAGCAAGTGTTAAACACAACGTGATACTAGGTCAATAATCCACAAAATGTGTAACAGACAGGACACCTACCTATGGAACACCTGGGGAATGACGTGAAGGTGGAGGAAAACCAGGATCCCTATAAATTCCCTCCCCAAGGTGGTGCCCGGTGGAATGTATGAAGTATCCAGCAGCTGCAAGTTAGCACAAGGTGAAAAGGTGAGGAGGACTGATGAATGAGTAGTCCTCGTGAGAAAAGTCTGTGACCCAACTAGGGAAAAATATCCCAGCCAGGAGCAAAACGCAGCCCATAAAGGGAAGTCCCAACTGAGTTCATAAGCAGAGTCCAAGGTCAAGAACTCCATAAGAACCAAGTGCGCCGTAGCCAAACAGAAAAAACAGTCTGTGTAACTTTACCAAAGTTCTTCAAGTTCTGTGTAGTTCAAACAGCCGAGTCGTCATAGCCAGAGGATGAAACGTGAGGAATCCGGGAGGCAAAAACAAGGTCAAAATCCAAGTAAGCTGAAGAAGAAAGAAGCGCGTCACAGACGGGTAGGAATAACAGCGGAGAAGCGCTGTGTAACAGGCTGAGAGTCTTTTTAACCTGCACTCGTATGATCACGTGAACGGGATGGCGCTTGATCATGTGAGCGGGATTGCATCACATGACCAGCCCGACGGGCACTGTGAGCTTCTCTCAGTCTCCATGGCAACCGCAACTGCCAACACGGCCATAGCCACCACGAATGCCGCAAATGCTGTAATGGAATCCCTCTTGATAATGGGAGACCGCAGCGTTGGTGGCTACCATGCCGCTGCTGGATAGGAAAATGGGGCATAGAGGTACTTAAAGGTGCTGTGTACAACAATCCCTACAAAGGCTTCAGTCAGAGTCCTTTGAATGAGTGCCCCGCAATGCCTGACCACTCTGCTTCTGAACCTTCTTCTAGGGTTCCTTTAAAGTTCCATTTACACAAGTTCTTTGTTAAACAAGGTCGACACCTGCAACCTTGGGTCCAGCACAGTTCGGTTTCACTATCTGTCTTCTCTGACTCACCGGCTGTGCTGAAAGTTGGAGTTTCTTGTCTCGCTTCCTCCCACTTTGGCTATCAGTGCAAGGGAGCCCTGTGTGCCGCTGACACCTGTCACACCACAGGCCAGCTGGACTTCCCGGTCTTATTATTTCCCTTTGAGAGGCTTTGCGGGTCTGAGTTGAAAAGGGCAAGGGCAGTTCCCACTTTGTCGCCCCTCCAGGTCTCGCCGCCTTTCTCCTCCGTTTGAACTGCTGGTCCTGTGTAGCTGTTTTCTCGTGTGTCTGGCCTTGCTCAAAGTGTGCTCTCGTGCTCTGCCTTTTATCACTGTGGGGAAGGGAAAGGGCTGTCAGGTGTGTGTCGTTATGGTCAATTGCCTGACTCAGCCTGACCCTTGTGTTGGGACATGTCAAGTAAATGGCTCTGGTGTTAGTCCGTTGTCTTTCACGGTGTAGGAAGGTGTTCATGTTAGAAAAGTGTGGGGAGGTAGAGCTTCTAAGTATCCTATTGGGTAGGATGGGGGAAAAGGGGTTAGAAGGAAGGGGGTACTGCGTCTCGCCCGTTGGTGTCGTTGGTGTCGTTGGTGTCCCACTTCCACTGCCGAAGACCCCCCATCCAGATGATCCTCCCCCACTGGTCCACCCCCAGGAACTGGATCCAATAGCGATGACCGTGCCCTGGCCACCTGGATGACACATCTCTGGGAACTAGCGGTTGAGACACCTTCTGGTTTCTCACACCACCCTGCTCTCACCACCATACCACCATATCACTGAGATGGGAATTGCTCTCTCCACCACTTCCCCCAGAACACACCCTGCAGCCCCCCCACACACCTGAACCAACACCCAGGGTGCTGTCGTGGCTATACACCATGGCCCCCTCGCAATGACCCATGCCTGTAATACATGCTGAATACTGCACAGGCACCCTATACTGCCAAGTGTAGAAGCATCTTCCCCCACACAAACAAACGGCACCCTGCCACAGCATACTGCATGCATGCCTGCCATGCCCCCACAACAGGGCAATGTCATCCCTCGGGTTCACCCACACATGGCCCTCCCATATAATGGCAATGACATGTGTCCCCCACGTCCTGCCAGACCTACCAAAGACCCCCAGTACACATACTGGCCCTGCAACTCGGTCAGCCATCAATCCCAGCCTTGCCCCATTCAACTCCCCTCAACACTCCACCCTCCACATCCCAACACCCCACACACCAACAGACCCCCCCATACCACCATCCCCAGCAAATGCCTGGACACTACACCAGTAGTCCAGTAGAGCCGTGTATCATGTACCAACATCCCACAACCTTCAGCTGAGCCTGCACAACAGAGGCATGTGTGCACCATGCCATGTACCACGGCATGTCTCCTCTACTGCACGCCTCACAACCAACATATTGCATGTACCAGTGCATCTTGAACCCACACTGGTCCCTAACATCATGCCTTTCTTCCACCCTCAGGCACATCATCTTACAGCGATTGAGGCCAACCAGGCAACTCAAGGGGCACCAGGCGCTGAAGGTGGTCAACTCCATAGACCATCACCTAGGACACGGCAGCAAACACTGTGACTGTCACAACTGCCCCTTCAACACAGGCACCACCTGCAGGGCCTACATCTGCTGTCTCATCCACCCTGGCAGCGCCTACAACTGCTGCCCCCTCCACCTTGGCAGCACCTGCAGTGCCTACAACTTCTGCCCCCTCCAACCTGGCAGCACCTCTGGTGGTGCAATTGCCTGCCAGGCCAACAGCAGGAGGACAGACATTACCGCCATCACAGCACCCACATACATTTGTCCATGACTCCAGCAAAGAGGAGCCTTCTGACGATGCAGGAGACACCACGGGGGGCACCACCCAACAGGCCACCTATGAGCAGCCTGTATTCAGCCCCAGGAACGTCTCAAACCCCCCATGCCCACCCTTTCTCAGTGTCAGGGACATGGATGGCCGCCTGCGCCGCATCGAGGAGAGGCACAAGGGTTTTGTCTGCCTTGGTACATCAGCACCTGGAGGAGTCCCGCCTGATGCAGGGGAGGCAACCCTGCTCCGCACTCTGAGGCCCAGCTAATGCAAGAGTGCGCGCAGGCCATTGGGTGCCGCAGTACACGTGCCCTTTGACGTGCAACGTCTGCAATCGTGCTCCTGGCCAGGAGCGTCTGTGAGGGCAATGGCATAATGTCGCTGGTACTGTCCCTGCATGGGGCCCTGGATCGACGGGCCAGTGACTCTTCCCACACACCATCCACAAGCTCCACGCCCGCTACTTCTCTCTGTGTGTCATGATGCCTACCTCTAAGGAGCCAGGCCGGGCCCAGCAACCCCAGAGGCAGACATCATTTTCCCCAGGGAAGTCTCAGCGGGCCCAAGTCGTGGCCCTTTGGACTCAGTCCTGGCGCCTTAGGCGCCAGGCTCATAGCGGACCCCAGTCCTGGCGCCTTAGGCGCCAGGCTCATAGAAGAGGATATGTGTTTCAGTGCTTGGGTGCACACTTACCTGATGCAGACCTTGCTGCTTCATCCAGGCCCTCTTGAGGCCTGAATGGGACTACTTAACCTGTAGGACTACTTCACCACCCGGGTGTGGTCGGGGAAGGATACATACCTGATTGGTGGAAGGATACATACCAGGAACTTCTTCCAAGGCTATTTAAACCCCACACCCGAACAGCCACACATGCTTCGCGTTGTTCTGCACCTAGCAGCTGGACGCTCACCGTGTCAGCTCCTGCATCCTGACTTCAGCCACGCCTGCCAGCACCCTGGAACACCTGCAAGGGGAGAAAGGAAGAGAATAGGAGAAGAAAAGCCCTTACCTGCTAAATCTGCATCCCAGAGTCATTTCTCCAACGGCCCTGAAAAGGAAGACATCATTTTAAAGGCATTTCGTTTCGATCGCTGCAGCGCTGCATTTTACTCACCTTTGCAAGGCGCTTCCATCTTCAGCAGCGATCTTCCGGATTCAGCTACGCCCCGGCGCCTAGAGGAAAAAAGACAAGAACAAAGGTGAGAGGGAGAAAAGGAATAAGGAAAGCTCAGTTTCCTTTTAAGTCTTACCTGTTGGATTATTCCCACTGCATTTCGGGTCCTGCCGCTTCCTGGCATCTCCGGACCCCGGCCCCTATGGGGAAAAAAGACAAAGACATTGAATGAGCGAATGCAAAGACATTACCTGAGCGCTCATCCAGAACTGTTTCACTTCGGGTCGGCGCCATATCTCCGGCACTCCGAACCCCGGCCCCTAAGGGGAAAAAGACATAAGCATTAGCGCTTGCTGCAATTAGACAACGAACATTATTATTAAGCTTGAACTTTTGAACAGAACTTTTACAGCGCCTTACCTGAACAGTCAAGCTTACCTGAACTCCCATCAATCCTCAATCCAGTGAAGTAACTGGGTTTCAACGAGCCCCTGCATCAGAAGCAGGATGGAGAGCTCATCCTTCCAAACCCTAAGGTGAGGCTTCACGGGGAATCGTGGAGGAGTTATCGTGGAGGGTTGGAAGGGAGTGGGAGGCTTGAGCATTGTTCCACAGTTGGTAATACTCCCTTTTCACGCACAGGAGGGTATCCAACGAGCCAGGGAAGCCAGAATAGAGGGGCCCTTCCTGTCCATCTTCAGAGTTCTGCGCCTTCGACGCCGCGCCTCCGTGGGAACCAGGTGAGCGTTACACTGTGGCAGCCCAAGGCAGAGGTCGATGCGCCTGACAGCTACACGACACAAGGGCAGCCCAGGTCAGGTGACAAGCGGGCCCGTAAATAGGCCAAGGACTAACCTGTGCCATGGGTGTGTCTTGGGCTGAGACATCATGTATAACGTGACACAAGTTGGGGTGTGGGGAGGGATAGTTGGGGAGGGGGCGTGGGGAGGGATAGTTGGGAAGGGGATGTGGGGTGGGATAGTTGTGGATGGGGTGTTGGTCCACCTGTCATATTTCATCATAAATATCAATACACTGGGTGTTGCATTGAAATCATGACTGTGTCGAACGGGAAATCATATTATACCCTCTAGATCGTGTGTGTATATATTGGCCTAGGCCAAGTCGCTGTGCGAGGAAATCCGTGTTGCAAGGTCCTGACCTTAGATCTGTGTAAACTGCCATTTTAGGTTCATCCGCCATTTTAGATTCTCTCTCTAAAGTCACCCTGTGTTCTAAGATGATGGACAGTGTCGTTTTAAATGTAACATGGCCGTCTTGACCTCTGTGTGCAAGTTAATGTCTAAACTGCCTGCAGGCTAAATGTTAGGGTCATGTACTGAGACCTTGTCCTTCGTTGACCTGTGTATAAAGGATTACCTACGCCAACGAGACTAATCCATGAACGTACATCGTGCACAATACTGTTTGAGCATCTTATGTGAACACTTGTTTTACTATATTGTATAAAGATGTGTGCAAAAGCTCAACGTGAAATCCGAAGACACACTGTTGCTATTGTAACTTGTTTGCGAATATATTAAGGATGTTGCTATTGTAACTTGTTTGCGAATATATTAAGGATAACCCCTAAATGTATGGATGCATAAATTAGGGAACGAACTCGGCACGAACCCTAGATCCTACACTCATTAACCTGCAAGTGGGTTGGACATCATGTTTTGGAGTGTATAAAAGGTGCGACTATTCTGATGTACAGTCCCACTCACTTCCCACACCGAACGGGCTGGTATTCTCTGTGGTGAACTGAGGGCCTGATAGCTATCCGATACTCAGTTCAGTTCAGTTACTTTGAATAAAGATCTGTGTATCTTTATAACTTGCGTTTGGTGTATTTCCTTTTGAAGGCACTCAGCCTCGATATCTTCTTTTTGCTTTCACAGATGGCGTCCGAATGGGGCCCCTCAAGATTGATGCCAGCTCGTTGAAGATTGACGCGGCTATCAGACCGGGATCGGACGGTGACAAAAGGGGCCCCTTTCTGAATGAAAAGCGACACCTCAGCAGCGCTGCACGGCCCGATCCCTGGACGGTGAGCACGCGGTCCGAGTCGACATCTTGACGAGGGTCCACATATCGAGGCGGGCAGATTTGCCGAAATCACTAAACACGAGGTAAAATTTGTTAGAAAAACTTTGAAATCCGATCGGACCTCCTTAGGCTTGATCAGGTGAGTCGTGACCTGATTCTTAAATATCCTGATAATTTGTTTTGGAGCATTGCACTCGCGAGTACAATTATTGACCAGGTAACACCAGTATTCTGACATGCCTGGGAAATTGTCTGCCTGCTTTATGGCATTATTCCGCAGTGACAGACAATCTTTGGAATTTAGCCGTCCGGCGCCACAGGAGGGGTCACCGGCTTGCACTATGTACTGTAAGCATGGCATTGGTAGTATAGCGTTTAATGATATTTGGCACAGACAAACTAGACATGCTTCCGAACTTCAGTGGCCAATCAATGGTAGTTTTGAAATTCCTCATATTGAATACTTAGAATCTATATTATTAAAGAAAAAGGCTAGACCTGCAGCATTTGACGTATTACAGAATTAGAAGAAAGAAGCTTTGCAGCAGCTTAAGAGTAGAGAAAAACATGCGTGCCGTCATAAAAAGGACGCCGAAAAAGCGTTGTTATATGACCAAGATAAATATTCTGAGTCGGCTAGGAATATGGATAGGGCTTTCTCACTTGGTATCCAGAAAATCTATCCTTCTAAAGACTTTCATGTTTCCGACAAATTTATCGATAAATTTATCGATAAATTGTTAAATGAACGAAGGCCTGGTGCCACTGCGCCACCTCCGTATGTTCCTCTTCCTGCTGCTTTGCCTCTTCCTGCTGTTATTCCTCCTTCTGCTCCTATCGTTCCTCCAGTCGTTCCTCTTCCTCCAGTCGTTGGTCCTCCTTTTGTTGCTGCTCCTCCGCCTGCTCCTCCACCTGCTCCTCCGCTCTTTCCTGTTGTACCAGTGATGACACCTCCGTTGAACATGCCTACTCTCTTCCAAGTGGTCCTGTACCGCTTGTAGTAGATCAGGGAGCGGGACCGAGGGTTGTCACTCGCAATACTGTACCTCCAGAGAAGAAATGTGAATTGATTGCGTGGGCTAAGTATTGTATGGAGAAGGATGATCAAGCTAATGTTTTTGCCACACTTTCTAATATGGACAATTTTCCTGAGAAAAATGTTTTTATTGAGGGATTAGGGATCCATTTGTATGTAATGTGGGACAGATTAAACAATACAGATCTCCCACAAGGGTTGAGGGATCTGAACACCTTAGCGTTCTCTAGAGACACTGCAGAGAAAGTACATGTTGAGAGGGTATTTGAGTATAGAAAGGAGTTGGAAAGGTTACAGAATGAGGATGAAGATGGAGATAGTATGTATGTGCAGAAACGGTTCCTTCCTTGTCGCAAATTGATATCTGAGGAAATGCGAATTTGCATGAAGGACGCGATTAGATGGATCTCAGACTCATCAATAACTCCAGTTGAAGTATATGACACGTATAGTCAGTATAGTCCAGAAATGCAGAGGAAAGTGATACAGGTAATGGTAGAATACCTACAGGATGGGTGTGTAAAAAGAAAGATTAGTTGTCTCGCAGAGTTATTAAGTATTTACAAGAGAGCTTTTTCATTTGACACTTCTTCGGGTGCTTTAGCGCTAGATTTGGCTCTGTTGCTTAGTAAGCGTTCAGAGTTGCCTACTTCTCAGTTGCCTATGAGAGAGGTTCCTCCGACACTTGTCCCAAAAGTTGAGATCCCTGCTGATGTTGTAGCGGGTACAGCTGCTCAGGAAATACCTGCACATTATGTGTCTCAGTTCGTTCACGTCCCGTTCTCAAGACAGGAAGTGAACAACATTAGACAATCTATTCCCGACATTAGGAAAAATCCGACAGGGTTCTATAAAGAAATAGAGTCTGTTTTGCAATCCTCAATATTCACTTTAAGTGATATTGATTTGTTATTTCCCGTACTCCTGCCTGTAGATTTGTGGAAACAGGTAAGGACTATATATGACATAGCAGGGTAAGGAGATACATGGGCTAACATAATTAGACTCGATGGAGAAAGGCCAGTTGGCGAAAGACCGCCTCAGGTGATACTAACCTTGCCTTACAAAATAGTTGCGAAATTGAAAACTATAATTCCTGAGAAGAGAATTGTTTACCGCCTGTGTCCAAGGGAAGTCTGAGGGTGCTACAGAGTTCTTTAATCGGTTCGAACAGGTATTCTCAGATTTCAGTGGACAAGATTTAGGTACAGAGTCTGGGAAAAGCTTATTTGTAGACATATTTGTGCGTGGATTACTGGCTGACATCCATTCGCAAATTATGTCTTCTGAGAGCACTTGGCAAGCAAAGTCGCAATCAGAAGTACTGCACATGGCTCAGTACTATGAGAATCGTGTCAATGATGAAAAAGAAAGAGTCGAAAAGAGAAAAGGCGATTTGAAAACAAAAGTATTATTACAGCAAATTGTTAGAGGCCCTAAAGGGGGTAATGCACAAACTAGAGGTCAGTATGTTCCACAAGGAAATGTGCCCTTGGGTCCTGCAGGCAATTGTGTGCCTATTGTAGGCAAGAGGGTCATTGGCGTGCACAATGCCCGATCCTCCGACAGAGGTCAAATAACACATTTGGGAATATGGGTAGACGACCCAGAGGACGCCCGGGCGGAGGGGGCCCTAGTAGAGGTCAGTTTTCACAAGATTTGCAGCAACCTTTTTCACAGGATAATCAGGTACCAAGTGTGGATACTAGAAACATATTTGACCATCCTTCTGCCGCTTACCTCTCTGAAGAACTTCCTTTCAATGATATTCTGTTTCGTTAGGATTGCCCGAAGCAGGGTTTGGAACCTACGCCTATTCCTGTTAATCAGAAAGGTCCCTACATTGAAATGTTAGTGGGAAATAGGAAACATCTATTCTTGATAGATACAGGGGCACAAAAGTGTTCCATTGATCATTCTCGGGTTCCAAACATTCCACTGTCAGGGCAAACCAATGTTTCTGTAGGGTTTTCTGGCACACCAGTTGTCTGTCCGGTTTCTTGGCTGGTACCCATTTCTTTGGGTCCGTTTATGGACCATTGTCCATTCCTTTTGACTTCCAATTGTGGAAAGAATTTGCTGGGGTTGAATCTGTTGAAAGAATTAAATGCGGTAATTCCTTGTTCCTCTGATGGAGTGCGTTTGACGATTTCACCACAGCAACTTTCTGTCTCTCAATTCTTGACTAGACCTTTACCGCCGGAATTTAGTGATGTTCCGGAGTATTTATGGGCAGTTTACGACAATGATGTTGGCGTTTTGCAAATTGAGCCTGTTAAGATTGTTTTGAAACATGGAGTGAAGCTGCCGCGCATGCAGCTGTATAAGATTTCAGTTGATGGTGAGCAAGCTTTGATATGCAATGTCTCCGATTTTGTACATCGAGGGGTGATTGAGGAAATTGCAGGTAGGTTATGCAATAGTCCGATCTTGCCTGTGTACAAAAAAGGCGATAATGCAATTCCTTTTCATTTCATAATTGATTTACGTGCCATCAATAAGATCGTCGCTCCACAATTTCCAATTGTGCCTGATGTGACGAAAATATTAACTATGATCCCGGCTTCAGCTACTCACTTTAGTGTTGTGGATCTAAAGAATGCTTTCTTTGGTATTCCTATACACAAGGACAATAGATATTTGTTCGCATTCACCTTAGGGGGACGCTCCTTCACATTTACCCGTGCACCACAGGGTTACGTGGAAAGTCCTAGCATCTACGGTAGGGCTCGGAAAGAACAACTTGATACCCTTAAGTTGCCCTCTACTTGTACACTGCTTCAATATGTTGATGACTTGCTTTTAGCTGCTGACTCAGAGAACGCTTGTAAGGAGGGCACTGTGTTGTTGCTTATTCACCTGGCTAAACATGGACATAAAGCTTCGCTTAAGAAATTTCAATATTGTTGCCAGGAGGTCGCCTATTTAGGCTATCTCCTGTCAAAGGAGGGAAGAAGATTGACACCTGAACGGATAAAACTCATTTCTAGCATGTCTGTCCCAAATATGGAGAAAGAAGTTAGAGCCTTGATAGGAATGGCTTCTTACTGTAGGCAGTGGATCCCCAATTTCTCGTTAACGATTAAGCCGATGTTGGCTCTGACGAAGAAGGGCATTTATTCGCCATTGCCATGAAACATGCAGCACCAGCGTGCATTTGATTTGCTGAAGACTGCATTGTGCTCGGCACCGGTTTTGGGCACACCAAATTATGAAAAGGCCTTTGTATTGTTTGTGCATGAATGTGATGGATGTGCTTTGACTGTGTTAACGCAGGAACATGGAGAGAAGAATAGGCCATGCGGTTACTTTTCTTACGCCCTTGATCCTGTAGCATGCGCTTTGCCAAGATGTTTGCTAGCTGTCGCTGCTGCGTCTGTAAAACAGAGTGAGGGAATGGTCCTAGGCCATGCTTTAACCCAGATGGTACGTCACAGTGTAGATGTTCTACTGAACAGAACTCGAACGCAACACCTCACTTCCGCACGGTTGACAAGATATGAATTGATCTTGTTTGCACCACACATCCAAATTAAGAGGTGTTGTGTTCTTAATCCGGCTTAACTCTTACCTTTCCCGCAAGGTACTGCTTGCAGTGACGAAGAGTCACACGATTGTCTTTACACTACCCAACAAGACACAAAGGGCAAAATTGATCTAAAAGATACTCCTTTGAACAATCCGCAAGGGGAGCTGTTTTGCGATGGCTCCTGCTTCAAACTTCCGGATGGTACAGCCACAGCTGCTTATGCAATCACTACATTGAGCACGGTCGTGGAAACCAAGAGAATCATGCATAACTCTGCGCAGGCCGCAAAGATTATTGCATTGACCCGAGCTTGCGAACTTTCCGAAGGGCTTACCATGAATATATACACTGACAGTCAGTATGCCTTTGGGGTGGTTCACAACTTTGGGAGACTTTGGTCAGAAAGAGGGTCCTTAACTTCACATGGTACAAAGATCCAGCATGTGCCCTGATAGTACGGCTACTCTCAGCGCTTGCACTCCCTACTCAATTAGCTATTGTAAAATGCGCAGCGCATCAGAAGATTGTAGATGATATAGGAAAAGGGAATGCTTTTGCTGATCAGATAGCTAAACAGACTGCCACTGATCTCTCTTCAGACATGTATACTTCAGGGGAAGCCACAAATGCCTGTACTATGGATGAGGGTATCGATTCTGTGAGGGATATCCAAGCCGATGCCACATTATAAGAGTCTAACAAATGGGCTGAGGGCTTGGGGAAACTTGACGATGATGGGTGTTGGGTTGACAGAGTCGAAGGGAAATGGCTACTTCCTGACGCATACATTATGATGATGGTTGTTATGGCTCATGGTCCCACACATATATGTGCCCGCAAGATTACAAAAATGTTGGAAAATGTATGGGTGAATGACAAAATCTCTAAGGTAGCTGAACGTTTTGTCCAAAACTGCATGATCTGTTTACAGCATTATGTGGGAAAGGGAACGCCAACTCTGAGGGGAAGTTTTAGTCCACCTTCTGTCCCCTTTGAGGTTATACACTTTGATTTTATTGAAATGGAACGATGTAATAACTTGAAGTACGTGTTATTTGCCATTTGTGCTTTTAGAAAATGGGTTGAGGCTTTTCCTGTTAAAGACGCTACCGCCATGACTACTGCAAAGACTATGTTAAAAGAGTATTTCCCAAGGTTCGGGCTACCAAGAGTCATCTGGTCGGACACACTCAGAGTGCCGGACTAGTAGAAAGACACAACGGCATCATCAAAAACAAGCTCGCTAAGACGTGTGCCGACACCAAATTAAAATGGCCGGACGCCTTACCCATCGTGTTGTTATCCATGCGTACAACCCCTCAAACTAAGACTGGGCTCTCTCCCCTTGAGGTGGTTATGGGGAGGCCTGCTAATATCTGGAACCTTCCAAAAAGTTGTTCACTGCGAAATGTAGAAAATGTACTTCTTTCAGATTACTGTAGCCAGTTGACTAAAAACTTGTATTTGATTTATCACCAGGTGCGAGAGGCTTTACCTGTACGATGCGAGGGCCCCGGTCACAGCATATGACCTGGGGAGTGGGTCCTCGTAAAGTCCTTCGAGCAATCGTCTTGCCTTGCACCTCGTTGGCGGGGCCCCTTCCAAGTCCTGCTGGTCAAGCAGATGGCGGTGCGGGTGGCTGGCCGGAAAAATTGGATCCATGCAACACACACCAAGAAGATTCCACACCCAGTGCCATACGATACAGAAGAAACAGAAACCCTCATTAGTACTGCAACGCTCGATCCCGAAGCAGTAAGCAGCATCGTGAGTGCGTCGGAGACTCTCCCTGAGCCCGTGGGGCCTAGGGAAACAGCCATTTTGCCTCCACACTCTCCAACAGTTTTGTTTCCCAAAGCGGTTGTTCCGGATCTTGCATCCTTTCTTGGTACCAGGAAGCACGAGGTACGATCTGCGACCTAGGAAATAGACCTACTGCACGGTTCGGCTGTGCGATCGAGGAAAATCAGCAAGGGCATGCCTTTTTGGCCTGATCTATTGTCGATACGGGGATTCTGTTGGCTAGGGTTTGTGGAAGGAGTAAGAAGACGCTCGGCCTGGAGGTCGCCAGCTAAAAACATTGGCGTGTTTGTTTAAAGATTACAATGCCTGCCACTGCTACCGCTCGTACAGGACTGATAAGTGAACGTGTGACCAGCTGTGAAAAAGGACAGTCTGTAACATGGGCCCCGAAAACGTATTGCTGTTTTTTGATAATGTTAATTGGTTTTTTATAGTCATTGTTTTAGGCTTCTGGTACCTAGAGGAAGTACATCCGCTCGAGAATTTGTTACCGACTGAAAATATACCTACTGTTTCTACTCCTTTTGTGCATCTGCACACTATCTCCTAGGGATTCTCAGCATAGAGAGAGATATCACAACAGTACGCTATTACTCATCATGAATGCTACACATGCCATCTTTAATAGGTCCAACTGTTGGGTTTGCTCGCATTTGCGGCAACATGGGGATAAGGGGCTAGGTAGGTATATTCATCCTCTACCTTTGACAACTGCATGTTATGCTTCTCTTAGAGCACTTTTCTTTGGTCGCTGAAACAATAGCATCTCAGGAAACTTCGATGGGACTAATTTGAATTAGTTCAAAAAAACGTGTTTTGACTCCCTTGGTATGCTCGCTTTTTGCAAATAGGAGTAAGCTCAACGTTGCTTCTATTAGGCCTTCTGATAGACTGTCTTGTCCTTTCCAATCTTTGATTTCCTTTAAAATGGCTCCTATAGGCAATAAGGATGCCACGCCTCCTTCTTACACTGTTAACCATAGCCCCGATTCAGTTTCTTTCTGCATACAGAGGAATGGTACTCAGTCAATGGGTGATTTTAAAGGTTGCGTCAATGTTGCGAATTTGACTGGGGAAGACAGACCTTTGTATGTAGGCGCACCTGTCTACTATGTTTGTGGTAATGTAGCTTTTCCATGGTTACCCAGGGATTGGCAGGGAACTTGTTATTTAGGGATCATGTTACCTGGGGTATTCAAAGCCAGTACCGTAGATGTTTCAAATTCTTGTCCACGGCGGGACGAGAATGGTGACACTCAAGCACAAGTTCTGGGAGACGTAGCAAAATCTTTTGTGCCATTTTGGGGACAAATAATAAACTCAGAGGATATCAGGAGACTAGCGAGAGTACTGGAGAGAACCATCAACCGGACCACTGACATACTCTATAATATGACTCTAGAACAGAAAGCAATAAGGTTAGTAGCACTTCAGAACCGGATGGCATTAGATGTCATCCTGGCTGAACGTGGAGGGGTATAGTGGAGTCCACTTTCTGCGTTTTCGTGCCAGATTCCTCCCCAACTATCTTCAAGGCAATACAGAATCTGCATGTCCTAAGTTCAGAAGTGCATGTTCCGAGGGAAACTGGGATCTTAGCGCTTGGTTCTGGGACTTCCTGCGATCTTGGGGTTGGAAGGTACTTTCGGTCTTACTGATCATTTTGGGAATTCTGTTGTTCCTTTGTTGCTGTATACAGTGTCTTCCTGGTATATGTTCGATGCTAGGGGAATATTGCACACAGCCGATGGATACGTCAGGACACAAGGTATACGCCCCAGACAAAAACTCCAATGAATATGTTCTGAAAGAAATTCTGGTAACCGATCTAATGGTGATTCAGGGTGTGTGGACATTGAGGCGTGGAATTATTCGTAAAGTGATTAGAAGTAGTTTAGCGCTTGGTATAGGCCAAAAGGAGGGTTTGTCGAACGGGAAATCATATTATATCCTCTAGATCGTGTGTATATATATTGGCCTAGGATAAGTCGCTCTGCGAGGAAATCCGTGTTGCAAGGTCCTGACCTTAGATCTGTGTAAGCTGCCATTTTTGGTTCATCCGCCATTTTAGATTCTCTCTCTAAAGTCACCCTGTGTTCTAAGATGGTAGACAGTGTCGTTTTAAATGTAACATGGCCGTCTTGACCTCTGTGTGCAAGTTAATGTCTAAACTGCCTGCAGGCCAAATGTTAGGGTAATGTACTGAGACCTTGTCCTTTGTTGACCTGTGTATAAAGGATTACCTACGCCAACGAGACTAATCCATGAACGTACATCGTGCACAATACTGTTTGAGCATCTTATGTGAACACTTGTTTTACTATATTGTATAAAGATGTGTGCAAAAGCTCAACGTGAAATCCGAAGACACACTGTTGCTATTGTAACTTGTTTGCGAATATATTAAGGATAACCCCTAAATGTATGGATGCATAAATCAGGGAACGAACTCGGCACGAACCCTAGATCCTAGACTCATTAACCTGCAAGTGGGTTGGACATCATGTTTTGGAGTGTATAAAAGTTGCGACTATTCTGATGTACATCCCACTCACTTCCCACACCGAATGGGCTGGTATTTGCTGTGGTGAACTGAGGGCCTGATAGCTATCCGATACTCTGTTTCTTTGAAAACTGTTCAGTTACTTTGAATAAAGGTCTGTGTATCTTTATAACATTTGTTTGGTGTATTTCCTTTTGAAGGTACTCAGCCTCGATATCTTCTTTTTGCTTTCACAACTGGACATTAATGTTTCATGTGAGTGTGATTTATTCGGTGTACAGTGTAGATAGTGGTTGATGGCCTAGGCCATGTGCATGTGTACTGTGCTCAAAGGTAGTGGGTGATCAGTTCATAACATGCATCACGCCCATCCATGGCATCCCTGCGATGGGGTAATGGTATTTCATCCTCTCTGTCAGTGCCGTCCTCCGCCTCCGCTGGGAGCATGTCCATGTCTGGGGGAAGGGGAATGTTGCACCTGATACACATGTTATGTAACATGGCACAGGCCAGGACTATCATGCCCACCTTCATGGGGCTGTACATGATGGCATCCCCAGACCTACTCAGGCAGCAGAACCTTGCCTTCAGCAGCCCAAAGGTTTGTTCAATGGTGCACACTGTTCAGATGTGTACACGGTTGTATGCATGCTTGTGATGGCTTTGCGGTTGCCTGACAGGGATCTTGAGCCATGGGATAAAGGAGTATCCGGCATCACCTGCAAGGGAGGGACACAAGGGGGGGCAAAGTCATTGACATGGAAGCCATGTCTGTCTGTTGGTCTACATTCTATATAAAGACTTCCTGAGTAGGTTTCTATCTATATGTATATTGGTCTGGGTCGCATGGAATTGGCACAAGACGTAGTGAAAAGCACATATGACCCTGTCGCTTACGTATGAGCCACAACCCTGGACAGTAACTCACGTCAAAGGAGTGATAGTAACAGTGGCCAGTGAAAGAGGAACAGTAACCCGAAACAAATCCTTCTTCAAGAAGGTGGATTTGAGCCCCATGGAGAGGTTACAGGAAGAGACTTCAAGATCAAAGGCAAGCGGAGGCATCCCCGAGGCCGACATGCAAGCAGACCTCCCGCCAAACGAAGTCGCACCGCTGCCGACCCAAGGAGCAGCAGCCGGTACCCGACAAGACAGGGGTGACAACCCCCAGTGCGATTCAAGGACTACATCATGGATTCAGGAGACTGGGCCGGTGGCGCCCTGAGGTGAACGACTCACGTTGAGTCCTGTTTAAGTTACATATGGTTAATTGTTTCTGTTTAAAGAAAAGGAGAGATGCTGCAGTGTAAGTTATGCGTACGCATGCGCGAGCCTCGTTTGGGCCCACGCATGCACGTTTGCAATAAACGCATCCCGAACGGTAGTTGCCGCCGGGACCTCAGAAGCACCAGACGCGTCTCCGCGTATTCTTCCGTGTGAGTGTGGATGCGTGTGAATGAGGCGGCCCAAGGCACCAGCCAGCACTAACAATTACCATTTGTACATTGCACCATGTGTACAATGCACCTCACTTTTTCACCACCACATCTGTATTCTCTTAGTCAACATAGACAATGGTTCTCTTTTACTATCAGGGATATAACGTGATAAACGTTCAGCCCTACGTCACATCAGCTTTTGACATTGACTTATCAATACGGGCACTAATCCGCAGGTCCCATTAAACTCCATTCAATATCGTCATGGCCGAACATGGCATGCAATTGCATTGGACCCCATTTATAAACATGTGGACATAAGAATCGGATAAAAAATATTTATTGGCCCATGATAGAAACTAGGATAGTCCACTCCAGGGTTCTCATTATCTGCGGAGCCGCAATTGGCTTGTAACATACTCTTCACCTTTATAAACACTTTTTTTTATCCATCTGACATCCAGAGCAGCACGGGCACAGTCCACACAAAACGGTGTCATCCTATTACAACTACCATGCACACATATTTTGGTACACTTACCAATACCGACATACTAATGGGCAATATTGCATCTTTAGTACAATCTTTAACTACTTGGTCAATAACCATATATTATGTATTAGAAGTTGCAGATTTCTGTCCACTGAACATTTGTAATAACTTGACACTTATCAGATTAGCTAAACGCTACTTTCATCTTGCTATCAAAAGGTCAATTTAGACATGTGCGCATTTACCATCCATTACCTTTTGATAACTGGAATGGTACTGCACAGTATGCACTAGCCTCAACTTTTTACATAATAGATATTATTTATTTATTAGGAATTGCAGTTATCAGCCCACTGAATATTTGTTATAACTTTCCACTTATCAGGCTTGTTTAACACCACTAACTCTTATCTTGCCATCAGAATACTAATTTCGACATGTGTGCACATACCATCCATCACCTGTAAGAACCGAAGCGTCACTGCCCAGTATACACTAGCTACACCTCTTAACACACTAGATATTACCAGCGTCATCAAATGCCGTCGTCATGATGATTCTTTACATGTGACGTCCCGCGTTGCTATAAGCGTGACGTCATCCCGCTAAAACGTCACAACATGCGACGTTACTTACCTCCGTTGCACACCGTAAAACGTAAGGATATATATAGGACACAGAACAAGCCTCGAGTGTCGCATTGTACGAGGGACTGATCACATGACCACTTGAACGCCATTTCAGGTGAGTTTTTCGAAAATCTATGGCTCTTTTTTTAGCATAATGATGGTATAGCTACTGTCATCCATACTCACTATCATCCGTAATCCATCGGAAATATATTTTTTTACTTATCAATCCATTATGACCAGTCAGACATGCTTTTGTGAGACGTTTTGGGGAGCATAATGTATAGCTAACGTCCTGCTACACCTAACACTCGACATTATAGCTACGAGATTATGGACCATTATTATTAGATCATCTGTAAACATTTGAGGGCATTTTAAATTTACATTTAATCTCAGTAATCAAGGCATTTACACCTACTATTTCTTCTGCCTAACAGGCGGGATTTACACACCCGTATCGCTCGGGACCAAGCATCGACAGAATATCAGCCTTCTAGGCTTCTCAGTATATAATTCCAATCAAGGTGAGGGGCCTCTGTGCCATATTAACTCCTTCATTAATTCTAAAGCAGAGTGAAACACATGCTTAGTGTAATTCCTCTCCCTTCTCTCATATTTATCTTTTTTAGAGGTGTCATACACATTAATGTGCTAATTTAAATCAGAGTCCTTTAACTCTTCCCAATCACTTTGTACCACGCACAACGCCAGCCATTAAACAGTATTTCTGATATGACAGTGCTACAAACATGACCAGGATTAATAAGGTACTAGTTTTGTACCCAATGGTTTAACAACATAATATTTCATAAGTTCTTCAACAGGCTATTGTCACATCACAGAAGAATTGGTAAGCGTATATTTTTCACTATAGGTGCATGGCAAACATGACACCATGGTGGTAGTTAAAATGAAGGAGTCTGTCTTACCAATAGCATGTCATGTGTATATAATTTTTATTTTTTTATTTATTGAATATAGTTGAAAATAAAACAACTTTTTCAATTAATACATTCTTATCATTTCAATAACAATATGTTCTAAGAAGAGATACATTTTTACAATTAAACAGCAATAAACAATTACAGTTTCGAATACAATACAATGACATGATACAACCATAAAAACAATCATGTAAAAACTGGACTGCGGAGTCTGGCAGAGTCTGAGGAGTGATTGCCAGTAACTCTACTCTTTCTACTGTGGGAGTGACTTCAAAAGCTGACGATCCCCGCGGAGCGGGCGCGGAGTCTGGCAGAGTCTGAGGAGTGATTGCCAGTAACTCTACTCTTTCTACTGTGGGAGTGACTTCAAAAGCTGACGATCCCCGCGGAGCAGGCGCGGAGTCTGGCAGAGTCTGAGGAGTGATTGCCAGTAACTCTACTCTTTCTACTGTGGGAGTGACTTCAAAAGCTGACGATCCCCGCGGAGCGGGCGCGGAGTCTGGCAGAGTCTGAGGAGTGATTGCCAGTAACTCTACTCTTTCTACTGTGGGAGTGACTTCAAAAGCTGACGATCCCCGCGGAGCGGGCGCGGAGTCTGGCAGAGTCTGAGGAGTCCGAGGAAGTCCGCGGAAGCTCGGCCTCCCCCTGTGGGCTCTCCTCCCCTCTGCCCCTTCTATCTTTCTATCAGATCATGAGGGTGAACATGGCCGCTACTGCAGCCAAAGGCAAAGCTGCGTGCCCATCGATGAAGACACGAGCCCAAAGGAAGCGGGTTCGTGAGTCGCCGTGCACGGACTTGGATCGATCTTGGACATCGGCGGCTTCTCCCGAACCCCCTGATGCCCCTCAGAAGATGACTCCTAGAGAGGCACTTGAGCCTGCTTTGGCTCCACTCACACTGAGCACAATCGTGTCCCAGAAGACAAACGAACGACGCCCTCGATGACCTCGAAACAGACAACATCAATTCCCACAAAAGTAAGTGAGTGCGTGAATATTCCATCTATACAAGTGTTGGTGATACCTGCGGCTTGTACCTCGTCAAGGGGCAAGGTCAGTGACGCTAGAGGCATGGGTGGCAACTTTGTAGCGGACTCCTCCGCACCTTCCATACAACCGAAAACGCACTCTACCTCTATTTTTGCGAGCTGCGTCACGCAAGAGGTTTTATCTACCTCTTCGATAAAAAAAGTGGAGTGTTGGACACCAACTCTAGAAAGGTTGTCACTGAACTGGACCTACCGACTGGAGCCATAACCCACTCCGGAAAGGGCGTCATTGAACAGGACCAATCGATTGGAGCCAAAATCAACTCATGTGACTCTTCCGAAGAACTACTCAACATGTCAGTATACGAGGATGTAGAGTCTGATGATCTGGGTGAGGTTGAAGATACAAAAATCTCGCACAATAACTCTGCCAAAGTTGTTGAACCTGCAGAGATCAATTCAGATTTTTTGGCAGTGGGCTGTGCAAACCCAGAGATCAATGGAGCCGCAATTGTAAGCTATCCTTGCTTAAACATGTCATCTCAGCCATTAAATAGAGTGGTCACATTATGCGAAATCAGAAAATCTAAAATAGCTCCAGCGGACAGCCTGAACTGTCAAAAGAAGACTTTCTTGACCCTAGAAGAAAAGCGTGCCAGGCTAGCAACAGTTTTCCACAATCTGGTTGGTCAACCAGTCGAGACAAGTGCCGAGACAATGTTGGATAATCGTGAAAAGATGCCAATATCCGAGGCTGTCACTTTGGTCTCAGCAAACAATGGCCCAAGGGCTCTCACTTTGCCCACACTCCCTCAATCGATCTCAAATGTGAATCCTTCAACGAGACCAACAAGATGTAACCTAATAAATGTTTCCAAAGAGGGCAATCCCCACAAAAAAAGAAATGATCCATTGCTTTATCAGGTGCTCTTGGAACGTATCGACTCTGCGGATGATTTGATCCTGAATCGGCACAACATTTTATGGTTATGCCATCTCGTCCCAAGTCTTAGAGCAATTGAATCCGAAGACCTAAAAATAGTGGAATTCTTCGACGAGACGAAAAATGACGCAGTCATTTTACACGTGCAGTCCAAACTGATAGTTGACACACTTCTCCAAGCCGGTCCGGTGCTATTGTCTTTGGGTTTCGACATCTCCACGGCACCGGCCCGTACCCTTACTGGCGTACCAAAAGCAGTTCTCAACATGGTACATGACGATAAAGCAAATCAAGCTGATAACATGAAGACAAATGATTTTGTTAAAACGACGTCTTGTGTTAAATCACAATGTCCTGCAGCAAATAACTGGAAGCCAGCCTTCGATACACCTAGTAACAATCGGATAAAAATAACAATTCAAGGTTCCAATCTAATACACGCTAAAACTGAAGCAATTGATCCTTGCTTGTCGCACAAAACGAGTGGAAACGACTGGTCCTGGCTCGCTGAAACTTTAAATAATGACCAGTCACGCTAACGCCAGGCACCTTCTTCACGAAAATATTACACACTAGGATCCTGGAACACCAGAGGCTTCAATCATCTTTTCAACACAGCCTTGGCCGCCGATTTGGACATTGCTTGCCTGCAAGAAACATGGCTTTGTGACAAGCCAATACTGGAAGGTTTCGAACTTGCCCATAACCCTGCAATTAAACAGAATAAAGGCAGACCTATGGCAGGTTTGCTGGTGGCAGTTAAGCTCGATTCAGGCTTTCGGATACTAGGTTCTACTAACATTTCTCCCTTTATCCAAGTGGTAAAGATTGCCTCTGGAAAGGCAGCCGATGGCTTGGCTAAAAACCTTCACATTGTCAATCTCTATTGGAATCATGAAGCTGCTGAGTCGAAACACTTTATAGACGAAGTCACAACTGCGCTGGATGAGATTCTGGAAGTTGGCCCTCCACATGAGCTGATCATTTGCGGCGATCTTAACATCGACTGTCTTAATTTCTCAAATCTATCGGGTTATAAGAAGTGTTTAAATAACTTGGGTCACCAATTGTCATCTCAATGGTGCTTAGAAATGGAGTTACGCGATTTGACAATGCTAAATGGTCAAACCCTTGGTGATATTCCAGCGGCTCCAACCTGGAGAAGAGGTGAACAAAAGTCCACACTTGATTACATCTTTGTATCTCCAACGATTCACAATAGAACTGACAGGTTTAATGTCATCAAAATGATTCATAGCGATCACGACATGGTGGTACTGAAGTTTACTTCGAATCTTCACCCTTTCCAGGACCTATGGTCTTACTCTGTTCGAACAGGAACTGGCCGGGTTCGTTTAAATCTTGAACCAAGTGAGGTGAACAATATTCTAACGAGATTCCAGTCTTCCGACTCTCTGGAGTATGACCACTTGCTGACGCAATACCAAGAACAAAAAAACTCACTAAGAAACACCCAGTTTATACCTAAACATAAATTTGATCTTGAAGTACAAAAACGAAAACGTCTTCTACGCCGACAGTTGAGAATGGCACAAAAAAAAACCCCAACAGATGGTGGAAGTCATGCTCAAAAGATCAAACAGGTCTATAAGAACTGGTTAAAGTCCCACAAAGCTATAATGCTGCAAAATGACGCAGAGCTCATGCTGGCAAAAATGGAGTCCGCTAATCCAGCTGACTACTGGAGACTCATAAATGACCATCTTGCTCCTCAACATGCCCTTCAGGCCAACCTGGTGCCCGAGTCAGAATGGATAGATTTCTATGCTGATCTATTTCGTAAAGGTACTCATAATCATACCTGGAAGCCCCTAAATTTACCACACTGGGATCTTGCTTTTGGATACGAAGACATCCTGAGAGTCATCAAGAACGTACATGACTCTAGAGCGCCTGGTCCTGATGGACTAACGAACTTTACGATTAAGCACCAGCCCGAATATTGGGCAACTTTCTGTGAGGCTCTGTTCAAAAGGACCATTGAGTGTCGCAAGACCCCCAGCTCATGGAAATCCGCAGTGATCATCCCTATCTTCAAAAAAGGAGACCGCAATAATCCGAAAAACTATAGACCTGTTGCACTCCTTGACGTGTTGGGAAAGGTGTATGCCACCCTGCTTCAGCAAAAACTGCTGGAGTGGTCTTCAAATAACCAGCTTGTAGACCCTAGACAGACTGGTTTTGTAAAGGGGGTAGGTTGCTGCGTTAATCTCCTACTGCTGAACCTCATGAAGATGGAAACGCTTTGCTCAAATGCCAAGATCTATCTCGCGTTGGTGGACTTATCCCAGGCGTTCGATAGCATAAACAGAGAGTTATTATGGAAAAAAATGTCCAAATGGGCCTGCCCGCCTAGTTTGTTGGACGCCATTTGTGAACTCCACACAAATACCTCAATCAGAGTGCGATTAGATCAAAAAGGCAAGTTATCAGCACCTATTAACACCTATAGAGGTGTGAAACAAGGCTGTCCCCTTGCAGCAAACATCTTCAACCTGTTTATATCTGACATCAAAGACGCTTTTGACGGTGTACGCACGTTCCCACCCAAAATTCACGGCACACACGTAGACTATTTAATCTACGCAGATGACATCATCTTGCTAGATTCAACTCCTATAGGTCTACAACGCAAAATTACTGCTGTGGCAAAATACTTAGCAGAGAATGGTCTAAACATCAACAGGGGGAAATGCGAAATCATCGTCTTTGAGAAACTGCAAGGTGCAAAAACAAATAAGAGGACATTCAAATGGTACATAGACAAAGAACCCATTGGGCGTGTATTAAACACCCGATACTTAGGGATGCGTCTAAGTGCAAGTAGGAATGACGCTCCTTGGGTCGAAGAAGCAAAGAGAAAATGCCGCCAACTAGCATGTCAAGCTTCTCTAATAAACAAAAAATTTGGAAAATTTTCCTTAAAACCGACCTTATATTTTTTCCAGCAGAAGGCTGTTCCCTCACTAATCTATGCTGGTGAAAATGCCTTTGGCTGTGGGAACGAAGTGTGGAATACTCTTGAAAATATCTTTTGGTCCAAAGTTTTACATCTCCCAAAAGGTATTCCGACGGTCTGTATTAGATATGAGCTTGGGTATATCTCTCTACACGCAAGGGTTGCTTGGAATCTGCTAAACCTTTATAGGAAGCTAACACAAACAAAACCCATGCTCCAAACTGCAATCCTCCAAAACCCAGAGTCTGCCAATGCGCCGTCAATGGTCCATCAATGGAACGAACTATGTCAGGAGGTTCTTATTTCATACGATATTACGTCACAACTATTGTTAGAAAATCCTGATGCAGCCAAATTGAAGCTCTGGAGAAATGACTGGATAAACACCTGTGCCCAAAGAGCAAATTCAAGGTCAATGCAAGAAGTTCCGGGAGAAGCTAGAGCCTATGGCTGCGTGCCGACCTACTTGTCATGGTTTCCGGATCAGTGGTCACGTTCTCTATATCTACACTTCAGATTGAACGCTCTGCCGACGAAGGAACGGCTATGTTATTGGTCCCAACGACCTCACTCAGACCTTAGATGTCGCCTCTGCAACAGCCCAAATGAAACACTGAAGCACTTGACGATGTCATGCTCTGGTCTTGAGAAAGAAAGAAATCGCATTTTTAGTACAATTACAAAAGAACTTTAAATGCTTAACTCGTGCCGATTGGTGGAAAGCCCTGTTTGATGGTTCTAACAAACCTGTTTTGTATGCTTTGGTATCTTTTCTTCAGGTTGCTAAAGCTCGCCTATTGGCTATGATAGCCATAAAAAATGAGGATTAGCCACGGGGTGGTCATGAGCTTGGGGTGTAGTCACTCATACTAAACCCACAATGCAAAGTTATGAGGGATGTTTTTGAAAGTCTTGTAAAATTGCTCCTATTTTTAAAGGTTTGTACAAAAACCAAATAAAATGATTAAAAAAAAAAACAAAAAATTATACATAAAACCCTTAGAAGTCATATTCATATTCCAGACAGTTTTAAGAATACACTTAAAATGCAATTGAAAAGCATTCATTCATTTTCAGTGCCATCAGGAAATTAATAGTTGCTAATCTAATGCTCATGCATTCAGTAGCTGCTAAAGCTACCCATCGATTTCTAGAATCGATTTGTGCAAAATACGCAAGATGTTTAACGAAATGAGTTCTCCTCAAGTTTGTAAGTTCTGGACAATCCATGATTACATGCTGTAATGTTTCAACAATAGCCACATTTTTACAGAACCGGCACCAACTAGCGTCTGAAGCAATCTGCTTTCTTCTAGCTTTAACCTCACGAGTAGGCCAGATATTGAACCTCAAACGTAGTATAGCATTTCTAGTGGCAGCAGAAGGTGCCAAGCACAAATAGGAAGCTGTATCTCTAACGTTTAGGTCCAAATGCTGACATGTCAAAATCTTGATATAGTAAGCATTTGGCCCTTGTATCAATCCAGTCCATCAGATAAAGTTTCTTTTTAGCTCGCTCTGGATTAGATACAAGGGTGTCAAGCGAAATGTCAGCATTCGCCATAATAGTAAGAATGTTTGTAGACCATTGTTTTGGGAAAACTTCAGTTGAGTTAAGTAAATAACTGGAAATAGTGGCTATTGTTGTATTACTCCATGAGGACAAAAGGCATTTACGGAACAAGGCACATAAGCGCCAATTATACAAGGCAGTTCATGAAATTAAACCTAATTCATAGCGAATCAGCACTCCAGGGACACATTGTGGAAGTTGTAAAGTAACACGCCAAAATTTGGCTTCTAGAGAATTCAAAAATTTCGATGGGATTATAATGTAAGTTTCCAAACCATAGAGTACCGTGGCTACTACATTCTGATTCCAATATGTAATGGCAGATTTTATAGAAAATTTGCCATATTTGGAGACAATCAGTCTTGTTTGATAAATGGCAGTAGTTAGCTTCTGTTCTATTTTGGTCAATTGTGAATGGAATGAAGGACAACCATCAAAAATGAGGCCCAAATGAACATAATTTGGGACTACTTTTAAGATGGTATTTTCTATTTTCCATTCCAAATTATACTTACGAAGACCTTTGGGTACATACATGACGATCTGTTGTTTATTACTGTTTACCACCAGTTCGTTCTCTCTGAAATAGCAGCAGAGTGCGGACAATAAATTACGTAAGCCGCTCAGAGTTTTGGATACTAAAACAAGGTCGTCTGCATACCACAGGGCGTTGATTTTCACAACATTCAGCTTGGGAGCATCAGCCACTACTTTAGTAAAAATCCAACGACATCATTAATAAAATAATTAAAAAGTGCTGAAGCTAAAATTACACCCCTGTTTCAAATCTCTATTTGTTACAACTGGTTTTGACAAAAGACCCTCAGTATTCAATCTTATAAAAACCTTTGTATGAGAATGAAGAGCAGAAATAATGTCAGTTAAGGTTGAGGGGCAATCCGCTTTGATTAATTTGTCCATAAGATTTGGTCTTGACATAAAGTCAAAAGCGGAATGGACTCTGCAAATGCAAAATATATCGGTTGTCTCTTACTCTGGGCTTGGAACCTGATGGCATTTAGAGTGATCAGATTTACAGTGGTTCCTAAACCCGCTACAAATCCAGTCTAGGCCGGATCACGTTGTCCAAACTTAACCGACCAGTCGTTAAATTCTCTTAGCAATAACATAGAGAAAATTTTGCCCGCAGCGTCCAATAATGCAATCGGGCGATTAGCTTTTAGGGTCCGTACGGTCACCTTTTTTATATATTGGTACGACCAAGGATGTTCGCCATGAGTCAGGTATTACTTTGGTTTGCAAAATGTGGTGAAAGGCATTATTCAAGATGCACGCCCACTCATTTGTGTTCTGTTTAAACATGTAATTTGTAAGGCCATCAGGGCCAGCTGCTCTTGAAGAGGACGATTTGTTAATAAAATCCTCGACAATTGATTTCGTGCAATTCAGATTCCAACAACTCACCAAGCTTCTATTATAATTGTAGCTGCTCATCTTGTCATCGGCATAAAGTTTGGTAAAATGATTAACCCATTGAGATTCAGAAACTCCATTAAGTTGAGAATTAACTGGGGGTACTGCATTGCATTTGTTTAGTTACTCCCACGCCTGTGGCAGAGTTCTTATTATAACTTGCTGCTAGGAAATGTTCACTATCTATTTGGAATAAAGCCGCTTTTCTCAATCGTACCCAGTTGCGATATCTACAGCTGGCAACTTTGATGGCTTTACTGTGATCACTCCTAGGTAGTTTGCGAAGAATCCTAATCTCTTTTCTATAGGCTTTTTTTTCGCTCATGAAGGGCCAAATCAAAACCATGAATGCGAGTCTTGAATGGCTTATTCTGTATAGGACAGATGTTCCTAAAAGTGTTTAATACATCAACATTATTCGACCTGTGGCAGTTCAAAATAGCACCATTCAAAGCTAAAAGCTTATTAGTGGACCACTTAAATCGATTCTTACCATTATTAATGGTCAGAGTTTGTTTGAACCATTGTTTGGATATAGTACAACTTTGCACTTCAATAGACCAAAAGAGTGAAAGCAGATGATGATCACTTTGTGTCTGCTTTACAACAACGCATTTACTGGTATTCATGAAAATGCTATCACTCACAACAATGTAATCAATGGTGGATTTAGAGTTTCCTCTCTCCCAGGTGTTCATTGGAGGGATGGCGCCCAAAATTGCACCATTCGCCATTTTTAAGTTAAGATCTTCCATAAATGATTTCCATCTCAACCCATCAGTATTCTTACCCTTTTTGGTTGTCAGAAAGCATGAAAGGTTCAAACCACCCATGACTATAATACCAGAAATGTTGTCTTGAATGGCAATAGATTCAAAAAGAAGCGAAAGAGCGGAGCAAAAGCTGTCATCAATATTACCCACTGGGTTTCGATACAGGTTAATCACAGCATATGTCTGTGAACCAATGGTGACCCTGACTAGCTGTATAAATTTGTTGGGAGCTTGCCACGCTGAAATTTTAAAACCCCTGCTCGATTTCCCAACCACTAACAAGCCAGCAGTAGATCTACCTTTGCTGGAAGTAAAATGAGATCATGATCATCCCATATGGGAGATTGCGACAACCACGTTTCTTGTAGGGCTACTCTGTCATACTTATTCAGCTCATCATTTAGTGTCCATTGAAGATGAGTGGAGCCTCGCGTATTCCAGCTAGCCAACGAAATGTCCATGTTTATAACACTTGTTCGTGGTTATGAGCGAGTATTGGCAGTGGACAATGAATTGGGAACATGATCTTTAATACAAAAATGGCATACACACACTGGTTCCACTACAAGACCCACAATAAGTTCTATGTTGTCGGGCTCCTGAAGGGCCTGGCAAGCCGGATCTTGTTCTAAAAGAAAGCCTAAGTTAAATAAATCCATTCTGGCATTCCATAAAGTGTTGCGAACTAACCCCGATTTAATCCACAACCGAACAATGGATAGATTTCTATCACAGAGAAATTCAATTTGATCTATGTCGCTAGAGGATATAGCTTCCAACCCCTCAACGTCACCAAAGATGTTGAAGACACTTGCACGACATAGATCATACTTTGGAAATGCCCCATCACGACATTTCAAAATTAGGGTATGAAATATTTTGAGTCTCTGTGTAATAGAGTCTTTTGCATCATTCGTGTGGGATTTGGGATTTGTCTTAAGAGTATCAAAACTCTGTTTAATATTTTGTGGAACTAGGTCTTGAGTACAGCCACTGTTTAGAGGCACTATTTTGGATTTTGAACAAATCGAGACCAAATCTTTAGATGGAAAATCTAAGTTGTCACTGCTGAGGGGAGTTTTGTGTGTGCGAGCAGACTGTGAAGTGTGAGGACTGACCTCGGGCAGTACCTCCGTTAATCTTTTTAAAAGATAGGGATCAACCTCTGCTTTTAGGGAAGTTAATCGATCTTCAAAGCCTGGTAACGGGGCAGCAGTCGAGGTGGGCGGCTTATCAACGCCTAATATCATCACTCTAGTGTGTGTGTGTGCGATGATGTTTCTGTGGACTTAGTAAGTTGATAAGCGAGAGTGACATCAGAGTTGTGGGATAGCAAATCTACCAGCTCATTCAATGGTAAATTCTGCGCCTCACTCGGACAGACCTGAAAAAGAATTGGTCTTATTGACTTATCTTCACTTGTACCTGGCCCCTGTGCAGGAGTGGTTAATTCATTATTTATATTTTCACATGGAACCCTTGTTGGGATTGCTGTAACACAGGGAGGAGTTGTCAATACTACTGTGGAAGCATTAGATATTGATTGTTTTTTAGCTTTAACTAGGATTTTTTTACTTCCTTGTGTTAACTTGTTTGGTACAGATTTTTGTTTTTTACTGTTCAATGTAATAGGGACTCTCTTTTGTAATTGCAGGTTAGTGACTTCACAAGAGTTCGTATTGACAAAAATTTGGGCAACACTCCTCTCGGGAGAGTCAACACTAACCCAAGAATCATTTTTCTTTTCCACCACATCTTCCACACACTCAATTGGGCGAATAATTTTGGAAAATGCGGGTAAAGCCGTCTCAGGCATGGCTGACATTTTACTCAGAGACTCTAAATTCAAGAGACGCTGCACAACATTTACACCAGTGGACTCTTCTGCAACTTGACAAGAAAACCAATGAGTCTCTAAAGAGGATATTCTTTGACCTACATTTTTCAGTGTAGAGGTGTTGACAAAATTGTGCGAGCTATTTCTCATCCAGTCCCCAATATGGTCTATTTTCGTTGCTTGAATGGAGATTTTATGATCCAGGAATTCAAATATCTTCAGTAAACTAGTTATGGTAGTGTTTATAGCCCCCAAGGTTATCTCCAAAAGGGCCGAATTTGGAGAGGGCTCAGTTGGTTTCCTTGAAGATAGACAGCGACGAGGCGTAGGTTGTATGAAAGATACATCATCATCCTGTCTTGTAGAATCCATGGAACCTGGTTGATTGTAGTCCGTCAGAACCGACACTCTCGAACTTTCTAAGTCTCTGCTAACTATGTGAACCGGACTATCTGGTATGGCTACCTCATTTGAAATAACTTCCACCACTACTTCAGGAACCAAGGATGCCACAGAACCATTCACCCTTAAGGCATCTCCTTCTATAGTACAAATCATTGGGTGTTGCTTCAATCTCGTGTAAGGACTCTTCCGCAACTGTTGAAAAGGCTTGTAAATGTTTTAGGATTTTGATAGGAGACTGTGGCAAGGCTAAGATGGATTGATCTGAAATGGTAACACATAGGTTGGGCACATTGGGATTATTAGATGGAATTGGGGGTGTTACGAGTTCTGCGCAACCTTAGGCAAAAATGATGAGGTGGATGCATTTGGGTTGGAAGTCGTATCCGTAACAACACCTAGAACAGATGCATTGGAGATTGTTTCATAAAAGTTGCGAATGTCGCCATTGTGAGCAGGTGTTTTGTTAATTGGTGTCAAGGTAATGTTTTTTTTCGAAGTTCGGGTAAGGCTTTTAGGCTTATGATTGGATTTTGGAACAAATTCGTTGTGGGAGTGTATGTAAGATGTAGTAGCTCCACGCTACTTGGCATTGTGCAAATAGTGCTAACACAGGGAGCTCTATCCTCCATACACGGCATTCCTGTTTTTAAAGTGTACATGGTCTGGAGTATAAAATGATTCTAAAATTGATCTTTGCAATAAAATTATTTAAATATAACACAAGGCATGATTAAACACAGTTGAGCATAAAACAATACACAATACACAATAGTTCAATACAAAGTTTAAAATTTCACTTTTAAGTCCCTTTAAAAATAGAAAAAAGTTCACGTATATTACTTGCAGGTAATTACGTGATAACTTGTGACTTATGTCTGAAATAGCTTATAACATCACCAGGCTAAAATTTGTACCTCTGGATTATCTGACATTACCTAAAATCGTTATAGGAATAGCCGCAGCCCGCAACGCCACGGCAAAGCAGCAAAGTGGGACTCTGCATGGAGTCTACGTGTGCACGCGCGCTGTGCGCGCGGGCTCCTGTTTAAATAGTCCACCCCTTTGAGCATGGGGGAGCCTATAAATGAACAAAGTATGTATATATATATATAGTCTAGTGTACAATAAAAAGTCCAATGATGAGGTACAGCAGCATAAGCACCTTGTGGGTCACTTAGTAAAGCGCTGAGGTGAATATCTTCTGGCAGATTTTAACAAAGCAGACGTCCTGGCAAAGGCAAAGCGGGCTCTGCGTGGACTCCACGTGTGTATATAATTGTTTCTTCACTCTCAAACATGTCAACTGATCTGGGCATTCGGTTGATCATACATACCATTTGTTCTTCACAACCACTTGGCTTTCAGGAACAATATCAATCGCATTAGTTACACTGACTACATGTCCATGCACCATATTGGTGCAGGAAAAGTGAGGTTGCATCTCCGACAAATTTATATTCATTTTCTCTGCCTGTACATTTAACGGTAGGGATAGTACATTCATCATTTTTTGTAATATTATTTATTATTCTCTGTTTTCCGTTAAGCCCCCAATCTCCAAACCGGTATATGGTATGTGACATTTTGTTTCACTTATTCGAATTTTATTTCCAATTCCTATTTTGTATGCTGTGTCTCATGTCATCACCTTTCTATTGTTGTTGAGAAATCATATGATGCCAATATGGTTTTTATCACTTTGATATGGCTTTGATACTATCATGTTTTACATCTGTTTGTAATATTTTGGGTTTACAATGATCTGAGCAGCCTTGATGATGACCTTTGTGGTCGAAACACGTGTCAGCTGAATCAGTTGGAATAAATTCATTGAATATTTACAGAACACTTTCTTGGAATGCGCTATTGACATTTTATTTTGCAGAAATTGTTAATTTATAGACAGTGCGCAAGTTACTTCTTTCCAATCCTTATGCAGCATTTTAAAAACCTGCCACACATTCAGGTGAATGGGTGGATTCCCCTGGGCCACCTGAAAGGAGAGAAAGTACTTATGATTAACATTCTGAAGAAGAGACTGGGTATTATCCTGTGCCAAAAAGTGACAACAGGGAAAATGACCATGAGAGCTCACAGTGACACAGGCAAAAGGAGGCGTCCAGATACCATACTTTGGGAAGGCATTCCCATAACAGAGATGGGGCCCACCTAGTAGGTAGGGACTGGAGTTCAAATAGCGGCACTTACTCTGAAGTGGAATGGACTCAGGTTCAGAGGCACAGAAGTAGTAGAATGCTAAGTGCAGTGTGGGAAAATTTGGAACTATACGAACACATGATGTAATCATTTGAAATCAAAATGTCAATTGTATGGAATTTGTAAAAATGGATGTTGTTCACCTAATACTCCAGTTTCTATGCAGGACTGGAAGACCAAGATCATTACAAATGGTTGTGAAAAACCAGGGGGTGTTCACAACCTAATCCCCGGGGATCCTGTACTCAGGTGGCCAGGTAAAGGCCACCTGAGTACAGGTGAGACATGGTATCCCCTTTTTCCACAGCCCATCTAACCCCGTCCCTACCTATTTTATGGGAAACTACAGCTCCCATAATTCCTTCCCACTTCACGCTGAAAACACTACTGAGCCGAGGAAGATTACCTCTAAGGACTTGCAATGACTGTCGCTTTAATGAGACGGGCAGAGTCGGGCAAGTAATCCAAGGGGCTGATCGGCAGTTGCAGAGAATGAGAGAGAGCCAGGTGAGAATTCCATACTTTTGGAACGCTGTAAGCGTTCCAAGACTGAAACCGAGTGAGAAGAGAGGATTTAACTTTCAAAGTGCTTTAAAGCGGCCCGCTCCCCTCCCGGGTGAACAACGGAGTCGGGGAGGATCAGAGGAGGTATTGATAATGGCATTGAGTGCTACATGAAAGGCGTTGAAGAAAGAACCCCAATTAACACGACCAGTGAGTTATCGAAGGCAACAAAAGCCTGGTTTGTGTTAAAAGCAAATGAGACTAACAAGTTGAAGGTTGCGCGTGTGTCGATAAAACGCGTAATGGAAAAGACAATTGCTGAATTATGATGAAAGTATACAAGGTAACAGTGGTCCTGCGAGGCGGAATCGCACATTCAAAATTCTCTGTAAAATATTTGAAGTGGTGATACAACGGGAAATGAAAGCAAGAAAGTAACCACAATCCTGAATGAAAGTTGATTGAGTAAAAAGCAAATTATATGAACTTTAAATACTCCAAGAGAGCAAAGTATGAACTTTAAGCACGCCAAGAGGGCAAAAAGTGAAGAAATTATAATTTGAAGAAACTACAAGTACCAAGAAGCATTGGTGTTGTGAGTTGATAAAGATTGTCAAATTGTTTAAAGAGAGGTCGAAGTGGTTATGCAGATGTCTAGGTAAAATCCTTGCAGTTTCGAAAGTCTTCGACAGTTAAAAGTTGTATGAAACGAAACTTGGGGTAGGGATCCCAACACAGAGAAAAGAGGGTTTGAGCCCAGGCAAAGGGAGACCCATGTGAGAAGTGAAATTACAAAAGTTAAGAGTGAAAAGAAAGACCGGCTCGAGTCTGGCAGAGGGAACCCTGTGTTGACTTGCGGTAAAGTAAAAGTCAAGAGTTGAACTTTGCATTTGTGGCAAGGCAGAGGAAGCCTAATTAACCTGTTGAACTATAAAGAGTTTGAAGCCAAAGTCTAAACAGTTGAATTGTACCAGTAAGCCAAAGCGTGCCAGATTGATAGAACTCAGCCATCCACCTATGCTTTTAAGAAACTCTCAAGACCCAATGTTTCTGAAAGTGGGGAAGGGAGATGTTACCTAAGCCATTCTGACATTTATTTTAAGACACTATTTTTCCTGTTTATATCTTACAAGGAGGGCAAGGTTATTTTAGAGTTAGGGCCAGTTAGGAATTCTCCCAATCGTATCAAATACAATAGATGCAAGTTTCAAAAACCTTTATTTTGTGTCTGTGTTTGCTGTTGATACCATTCCTTCCTTACATGGTCCACCTGTGACGAATCAACTTCCGGGGCACCAGTGGTCCAGGGGTGATTATCGATTTTTAAACCACCAATTAGACCCACACCTCTAGTACACGAAAAAGGGTCTAAACAGATTGGAAACACAAGCAAATTATAAACCTCCTTGTCCAATTTTGGAAATGTGGTCAGAGCAGCAGGCTTATCGCCGAAAGGTCGTGGATAGTTAGTTAAAACACAGTGAAAATACAATTATTACCCAATGATAAAAGGGACTGTTCCGTCAAGGTTGTATATGAATATCTACTTTATTCTTATGTTAAAAACAGAGGGTGTTTCATAACCTGGTCCCGGGGACCCTGTTCCCAGGTGGTCAGGGAAGGGCCATCACCTTTGGATCCCGCCCCTGGTGGTGGACAAGCGAGGGAGGATCCCCTGGGTGGGGAGGGCCCTCAGGGAATGGGGGAGAAGCACCTGATGGTTTGACATGGTATCCCCCCTCTTCCACATCCCATCTAACCCCTATCCCTGCTTATTTTATGGGAAACTACAGCTCCCATAATTCCTCCCGCATTACATTGAGAGCACTACTGAGCCGAGGAAGATGAGGGATGAGGTCAGGCAGATTACCTCTACTGACTTGCAATGTCTCTGTCCCTGTAATGAGGCCAGGCAGAGTCAGGCACGTAATCCTAGCTATATACAGCTGCAACTTATTAACAGTCACTGTCAGGCGAATAAGAGGTGGCGCGCACAGGCACAATTTGAGCGAGGCTGGGTATGAGAAGGAATAACTCTTCCGGGGCTGATGCGAACCAGGCGATGGAAGTCAGAAGGCCAAGGGACTGATCTGCAGTTACAAAGATCGAGAGAGAGCTAGACAAGAATCCTGCAGGAAGCCGTAAGCATTCCAAGATTGAAAGCGAGTCAGCGGAAGAAAGAAATCTTCAAGGTGCTTGAAAGTGGCCCACGACCCTCCGCAGTGAGCGACAGAGTTGGGGAGGAGCAGAGTGGGCATTGACTTCTGCATGAAGAGCGTTGATGAAAGCAGACTAATTAACACGACTGGTGAGTTGTCAAAGGCAACAAAATCCCAGTTTTTGTTAACAGCAAAAGTAACATACTCAAAGTTGAAGGTTGCGCATGTGCCGATAAAACGCGCAATGGAACGGACAATCGCTGAATTGTAAAAGGAATTAATGCAAAGTATCAGAGTGGTCCTGCAAGGCAAAATCACCCATTTGAAAGTCTGTGAAATGTTCTGAGTTGAACGGGAACTTAATGCAAGAAAGTAACCGCTATCCCAAAAGAGAGTTGAATGACTGAAAGGCAAAGTATTTGATCTCTGAATATGCAAGGAGGGAGGGAGAGAGGGAGAGAGGGAGAGAGGGTGAGAGGGAGGGAGGGAGAGAGGGAGAGAGGGAGGGAGGGAGGGAGGGAGGGAGAGAGAGGGAGAGAGGGGGAGAGAGGGGGAGAGAGAGGGAGAGAGAGGGAGAGAGAGGGAGAGGGAGAGGGAGAGAGAGAGAGAGAGCTGTGTCATCCACCTATCCCCTTTAAGAAACTCTCTACACCCTGTGGTGCGGGGGGTTGTTATTTAATCCATTCTGACATTTCTTTTGAGACACTATTTTCCTTTTGTATTCACTCATCACATTTGTCATTTAAGAAGGAGGGCAGGGATAGGTGTATTTGGTTACCAAATAAAGGTTTTCATAACTTATATCCATTGTGTCTGTGTCTACTATTGATACCATGCCTTCCTTACAGTTATAACAGCAGACAGTTCTAGCACACTACGAAATACAACCCACCCTTTAAAGGAATGCAAAGGACAGACCATTTCAAACAAGGAAAAGAGATGCACTCCGGATACTGACAGGAGGGTCGTCGGTATAGTAAATAATTGCAACAGTTCAAAGATACTTGGTTTCAGCACAAAGGGAGCAATTGGTCGTAATGTGTCTCTAGGGGCCTTTGGAGAAGGACCAGGGGACTTGTGCTTGTTGGTGTTCTTGGTGCTCAACGGGGTCGAGTTGGTTTCCGGGCACTTTACAGCTTCAGCGACAGAGTTCAAGATGGTAGACAGCTGCGGGTCAGGCGGCAACCAGTTTGGCGAGCGAGACTAGACGGTGAGCTACAGGCTGGCCTACACAGCGGCTCAGTGTCAGCAATCATCTCAGTGCTGTTCGGTGGTTCAGAAGCATTGATCGGGGTGTCTCAGAAGTCTTTAAGCAGAGGCGGCTCCAGTGTAACAACAGTCAGCTTTGCAGTCGGTTGCAGCTCAAGGGACTCAACTGGCTCAAAAATGTCCTTTATGGCAGACGTCGGTAGATGCTCGTCCATGCACTTCTCCTAGCTTGTTCACTGTGCTTGTGTTGTCCTTAAAGGTGGATGGCCCAAAGGTGTGGTGTGTGTTGCAGGCAGTTGCATTGTCCTTGTATTTTGGTTCAGAGACTCTCTGGCACTTCCCACCTAGGAAGCCTGCTGCAGAGCCTAGCAGGGCATGTTGTGTGGTGGCTGGGTATCAGTTCTGGAGCTCTACCCTCTTTTAAAACCAAATGGACAACAGGGATTGGTGTAGCCAAAGCCTACCTTTAATGAACCAATCCTGGGACCTCACCAACAATCTCCTGTAGTATGTGTGAGGTCATAACCAGAGTGCTTTTCAACAGAAAAGCTGAACGGGTGAAAACATGTAATACTTAGTCCCATCCATCTTCCTGTCTGTTGTGGACCAAAGGGTCCCTCTCGTTAATGGAGCTCGCTCTGGTTCCAGATTAAAGCAGAAGGTCTCCCTTGAAGCTGCAGCAAGACCAGACTTTCTTGTATCTTATGAATGGGGTGCCTCTGCAGGGAGATCTACTGTAAACGCGCAGTCCCAGAAATGACAGTTCACTGCCAATTGATACTGAGAGGCGGGAGCTGGCTTCAGGTTGACACAGTGCATATGAAAGGTTGTTGGGGTTTCCTGTCTCCTTTTTTAGCCTCTGCTTGAATTACCTGTGAATAGTATGCAAAGTGCTGCCACCCGATGTCGGGCCCAACAAAAGGACAATGTGGATTCAGGAAGCCTTTGATAGTTAATTAGGCTGGCCATGCCAAGTTGAATGTTTGGTCCTCCCCCTTCTGGAGATGCATCGTGTACTACTCCTGCCATATCCCAAATAAATATGGCGGGGACTGCGCCTGTAGACTGTGTCCCCCCCAGAGCACACAGGTCAAGCACTGTGAGCATAGGAAAATGTGCGTGGATTAGCCCCGCACATTTTCCAGAGGTTGATCTACCATCATTCAATTTCATATCAAATTTCAAAAAGCCTAGGCGAGCGCACACCCACTGTGCAGATGGTCAAATTGCTCACACTACTTAAAAGGCAGCCATTTGAAACATTTTCCAGCCCACAGAAACTCACAAGAGGCATGCAAGGCTTCCTATAACTTGAAATATGGGAAAAATCGGGCACCTAGGGAGTTTTCACAGGAATTGGAAAAGTGAATTTGCGCAGACTTCTATGCGGTGAATACAAATAGCAGGGAATTTTTTCCATGTACTTACGCTAGTGCAATCAGCCCCTAGGAGGGAGTACATGAGATGCCCCCCATCCATTTGGGGTGGGGGGGCCACCAGAAAACATTGGCCCCCAATGCATGGGGCAGTACGTTTTTCCCACCCTGGCAAAACAAACAAAAAATAAAAAATAACTTGTTTTGGATGGGGGCACTAAACCACCATGGGTGTTTTTAGTGGAAAGGGGGTGGCCCTCTCGCCCTGCCCCAAATGGATGGGGGGGCACCTCATGTAGCCCTCCCTGTGGGCAGATTGCTGGTGTAATCTGCCCCTAGGAAGGAGTACATGAGATGCCCCCCCCATCCATTTGGGGTGGGGGGGCACCAGAAAACATCAGAATGGCCCACCAATGCATGGGGCAGATGGGCACATTAATGTGCCCATCTGCACCTAGGAAAGGGGCAAAAAAGTAACTTGTTTTGGGTGAGGGTAAGGGGCCACTAAACCATCCATTTGGGGTGGGGGCACCAGAAAACATTGGAATGGCCCCCCAATGCATGGGGCATTACGGTTTGCCCACCCAGGGGGCAAAATAAAATAATTACTTGTTTTGGGTGGGGGCAGGGGGGACACTAAACCACCATGGATGTTTTTAGTGGAAAGGGGGTGGCCCTCTACCCCCCACCCCAAATGGATGGGGTCATCTCATGTATCCCTCCTTGGGGGCAGATTGCTAGTGCGATGCATGAGTTGCCCCTCCATCCTTTTGGGGTGGGGGGCCACCAGAAAACATTGGAATGGCCCCCCAATGCATGGGGCATTACGGTTTGCCCACCCAGGGGGCAAAATAAAATAATTACTTGTTTTGGGTGGGGGCAAGGGGGACACTAAACCACCATGGATGTTTTTAGTGGAAAGGGGGTGGCCCTCTACCCCCACCCCAAATAGATGGGGTCATCTCATGTAGCCCTCCTTGGGGGCAGATTGCTAGTGCGATGGATGAGTTGCCCCTCCATCCTTTTGGGGTGGGGGGCCACCAGAAAACATTGGAATGGACCCCCAATGCATGGGGCAGTATGGTTTGCCCACCCTGGGGGGGGGATGGGCACATTATGGGGGCAGATGGGCACAAGAATGTGCCCATCTGCCCCTAGGAAAGGAGAAAAACAAATAAAAAAATAAAAACTTGTTTTGGGTGGGGGGGGGGCACTAAACCACCATGGATTTAGTGGAAAGGGGGGTTGCCACGGGTGTCTTTTTGGAAGTGCATGAGGTTCCCTGTTTTCCTTGGTGGCTTCGACACCCTAGGCCCAAATCTGTAGGTTGTCTCCCCAAACCCTTTGGGGGTTACCAGTGGTTTAGCCTTTTCTCTTTGTGCCTAGGTAGGTGCAACCACACATCTGAGGTACCGTTTTCATTGGGACACCTGTCGGAAGGTAGGACATGTGCTGTTAGCGGCGTGTTTCGGTGGGTGGGCAGAGGGAAATGTCTGAAAATTGTATAATTTTTTGGCAAATTTCAGACTTTGCTGGGGATTGTGGGTAATACATTTTGGGGCGATTTGCACAAGTCAGACCTCTGTGGATTCCCACTGTTGTCGTCTTTTTCGAAATGCATGGGGTTCCCTGTTTTCCTTGGTGGCTGCAGCACCCCAGGCCCAAATCTGTAGGTTGTCCACAAGAGCAAAATTCCTCAAACTCTGCTCTGCCGAATGACTTGGGGTTATCAGTGGTTTGGACTTTTCCCTCTGCGGCCAGGTAGGTGCACCCACACATGTGAGGTACCGTTTTCATCGGGACTCCTGTGGGAACGAGGGATGGTAGGACATTTGTTGTTTGCTTGGTTTTCATAAGGTTTCGACACATTTGCTGCTGCACTTTGTCACACAACCCTTTAATTTCCCCAATGTGACCTACATTTAGTCGCTGCTTTAGGCCCTGTACACTTTTGTAACCTGTACAAGTCACCTACCCTTCAAAAGGTCTGCATGTGTTCTTTCAAAAGATGTATGCTTGCCTTTCCTCACCACATTTGTTTTCCTTATTTACGCATGCTAAGTAAGTCTGTTTAGTCCGTAAGCATAAAAATACTGTGTACCATGGCTCCGTTTTTGGCTTGTGGTATTGCTTGTTATGTGAAACATTATGAAAGATTTGTGATTTCTGAACTGGAAGAGTCGGGAGAATTTAGCGGTGCATTGCTTTCTCAAAATTCACAGAAGCCATTGCCTTACCGGGCCAACCATTTCCACCACATACCTTTTTTTTCTGTCATTTTCCCAATTGTTCCCCAAACTATGGAATTTTTCCCTACATAGTTGTTGCCTGACCTGCGCAAATCACCCCTTCCTAAACTTGGAATTTTGTCTACTTTTCAGAAATGTGTGCCTTTTTGGCTTCCTATTCAGCATTCCTACTCTTCTCTTCCATTCCGTCCACGCATGTCCTATTGGACGAAAAAAGGCCAAAATCGCCTACCTCTCACAAAACGGTTGGTTACCATAGCAAAATGTTGTTTTGGTTTCCACTCAACCTGTTCTTGAAAGCCTGGAAAATGGCGAATTCAGCACAGTAAACCATTTGGTCCTAGTTCTTACAAGGAAAAACCCACAGGCTTCTTTGTACTTCATTTTATTGGTATTTTTTGAAAAAACCCAAAATGTTCTTCCTTTTTGGTTATTTCCTTTCACCCCCCTACAGCAAAGTAGGATTCCTTGGTGGTGTTATGACTGCCTACATGTGAGAAGAAAAGGGGCCAAGTTTGGCTGAGATATCTTGTGTAACAAAAACGTTACAAGGGATTAAATGGCGACATACCGAAATCACCAAAAAAGACCTTGGCACTTGAGGGGTGCGGGGGGAACCTTGACAGTTAAGTGGTTAAAAGAGGACTAGGAAAAAACAGCACAAAGTCTGACCAATATTCAGAAAAGGGGTGAACAATTGTTTTTACCCATTCAGATAAATGAGGGGGATAGGCCAGTGCTTTCCAAAGTATTTCTGAATAACAGAAAAAGCTTAATCAGCAAAGGATTATTCAAGCAACTCCAAAAAGATTCAACCATTCCCACATTTACATTGATTGATAAAGGGGTTTGGAAGCATCAACTTCTAAGCATTTCCTGCCTAGCAGGTGTATGCTAAAAATTCTATTGGCAACAAAACAATAGACCATGATTGTTGCTGCGTCATCAGAGATGTCCCTTCTGACTTTTGTTTGGATAGTGACTTTCCCCATCGATTCGCATTCAGTCTAGATTTGATAAACAGCAAAGTATGGTCATGATTAAAGGATAACCCCACAGGCTTTGACAACACAGAGGGCATTTCAGTCATCTCAATTGCTGCCTTATGCAGTGGAAGTCCTAGTGCGAGAAGAGGTTAACATCCCAGGACAAGTGCTACAATCCAATTACTGCTTGTCTTTATCGCTCTTAGATCTATACCATCTTCTGCAACAAAAATGTACCTCAGCCTCTGCTCTATAGGACTCAGGAGCAAAGGCTGATTAACGTTCCCATGGTTCATGAGTACATTGAGAATCTAAGGAAACACCTTCAGCACGCTTTTGCTTATGCCAAGTACAGTTTAGAGAACTTTGCTGAAGGGATGAAATCATACTATGACTTGAAGACCACGAAAAAGAAGTATGAGATAGGTGACAAGGTTTATCTCTACAATTTTCAGAGGACCCAAACCAAAGAACAGATTCCTTCTGCCTTTGCGTGGCAGTTTTGAGTTTGTGGATAAAATATTGCTTGTTGCTTATAATATCTGCATCCCTAAAGGATAACAGATGATAGAGAAGTGGGTCCATATCAATCAGTTAAAAAGCTGTCATCCCAGACTGGTTTTAAGGGTGATTGAGGAGCCCATGGAAGTTTGAGCTGAAGAACCATTTGAGGAATGAAAGGTAAAGTCAAAACCCTGAATGGAAACTAAAATATATAACAGGTGTGTGATTAGATTAAAATGGTAATCTATGATTGTTGATTGTGAATGAATATTGTCTGTGATTTAACATTTTCTAAGTCTACAATGTTATCTGGGGAAAGAATATTTAAACATAGTTTCTTAATTCTTTTTGCTCCTCTCTTTAGAAAAACTCAGATTCCTTCCAGACTGTGGACCACAAAAAGAGGAGTTGGGAGGACCTAGAAAAGGACAAGGTGATCCAGGAAGGAGTACCATTCCATACCCCGCGAACCCAGAAGATAAATGGAAACCAGACCTTCCACCAGAAGTGGATAAATGGAGAACGGGCCATTCAAATGCTACTCTCCCCTGTCCTTTCACAGTAGTCCAACCGTGAGAAAGGAGCGGCCGGGACATGCGAGGTATTTTTAGCACCAGGAAAAACAATGTGAACTGCATCTGGCTAAAGTTGGGTGCAGAGGTGCAGAAATATGGAAACTGAACTGTTGAATGGCAGACACAAGGCCAGTATTTCACTCTCAACTGCCAAACACTAAATATGATCTTCAGAAAAAGCACAAGAAAAATATCAAGTGTGCCCTGTGCCCAGTGTTCGATTAACAAGGCCGAAAAGCCTGCGGACTATTTCCAACTACATGTGACCAATGCCTAAAGTGCAGGTTGCTGAAACAGAGAGCTGCCATGAGGAAATCTATGTATTCAGCAGCTTAAATGGAACTATGAACACATGAAAAACGAAACTCCATTGCCAGAGTAATTCAAATGTATATCTTGCAATGTAAAGTTAGACACTGCTGGCATGCGGCAGGAGCAAAACATACATGTTGTATTTGGAGATAATGGTGCAGGTCCCATGTAGAAAAATGCAGGATGAAAAAGTATTATTTATTTTGCTGTTCATAGGAACTGAACTAAGAGCTGTGCTTAGCCCAGCGATTTTTATTTTTATTTATTCCCCCCCCCCCATCAGACCAGAGTTAAACATTCCTCCACGCCTCCCTTTGGCCTATCCTTTGAATCTCAACAGAGCCAGGAAGAAGACAGAGATTGCACCTGGGAGGAGGTTTATTGGGGGTGACATGACCATCACTGAGTAAATAAAAATGCAGCTAATGGATTGTGACCTTTCTAAAATACTCAGAATTAAAATAAAATTCAGCTTGTGGTGGGCTTCTGGTCTGCTGACCAATGACATGCAACATGAGACTACCACCTGATGCCAGAGGGCGGAGTTATACCCTGGAAGAAAGAATGTTAAAAGGCTTTATTGCTGCCTATGTCAACAGAAAGTTAGATTGCTAAGCATACATCTAGGTTTTGGAAACCGGAGTATATTAGTTAATTGAAGTTGAAAGTATGCATCTTGTTATATACCCCGTAGGATATTTTTGTCCATAAACTGGGGAACCATGATAGCCACAGACTTGGGTCAAATGTGCCTGAAATGCGTGTGAATAGCCCCACCTAATGATGCAACTCTCCACAACCGTGGGAACTAGAGTTGTAAGCCACAATGTGACTGTACCTTCCCAGAAAAAGGTTGCAGATCGGAGAGTCAAGAATATTGTAGCTTATTGAATCCGATACCTGTCTGTAAAAGATCAAGATTGTAACCAAAGTCCTTTTTGGGCAAATCACAAAAATTGTCATTCGCACATGCAACCATGTTCTGCTGCCAGACACATGTCATTGTGACTGCCATGATCAGACAAATTCAGAAATATATGGTTTGTGACTCTGTGAGGTTCCCTCTCAGTAGATTCAAACAAAAATAATCACAATGAGACTGAAAGTAGGTCAACTTGTTTCCGAAACAACTTTTATTCACATTTAAACTCTCTTTTCTTTTGTTTTCTTTCAGAAAAGGATACGGGTTCTGACTCTTGACGATTGTCCTTAGGGTGAAGGAGATCCTCGAGTGACTCAAAGGAGATATCTCCAGGTAAGTTATTGTTCAGGTTTGTTTTATCTTTTCTTCAGAGTTTTTATACATCTATCTTGTTTAGGTTTTGTTCCATATAACTGTTCTATTTCGATTCATGTGTCTCCTGTTTTATTATTATTATATTCTTCTCTTCTCAGATCTTAGATCACAGACCATTTATGGACTTTCAGGCTGCTGAGTCTCTCTTTATGTGGGATTGCTCTTTTATGACTCGCTTTACATAAACTTTCCTCTAATTCCTTCAGACAGTTCTTTGCAAACTTTCTTCTCTCTGTTCAGTCAATCAATTTTCCTGCAAGTCTCTCATTCAAACTTGTCTCTGTTCTTATAACTCTCCTAAGATACGTGTTATGCTTTATCTTCAGTCTTTGCCTCTTTCTTGACTTCTCTTCTCACTCTCTCACCTTGTCACATACCTTAACTTTCTTTAACAACGTGGATCTCTTCTCGTTGCTCTGGTGTGATCTGCCTCGGCGCTCTTGATCAGCTGTTCGTTCCGACACAACTACTCGCCTCCTCCCCCTTTCAGCTGCTCTGTGCGTCGCAGCTGACTGCCATAAACTCTGCCCCACGAAACGGCTTCTCAGGCGTTGCGCTCAAGTGCCGGCATCTCGTTATCTCTCACCTTCGAGACTTCCCAACGGCGATTCGGGCGTCTGCAGAACCTGAATCTGCAGTTTCCTCGCACTCGGAGCCTCGGCTTCCTCTCTCAGACCAACGGGTTGCCTTGATCCGATGCCGTGGTTCGTGCCCTCGACTTCACTCGGCAGTATTCACTCTTTCTTTACAGCGTTCATAAAAAAAGGACAAACGATCCAACTACGGAGCGATTTCAGAACTATCGCTTGCAAGAATAAATTATAACTTTAACGCGTAACTTAGCTCAATGACCTAATGAGCTTTCTTTCAGCACGGCAAAAACGCTCCTCTTCATCATGTTTCTTTTTAATAAGCCCATTTGTAACCGTCACCCTTCAATTCCTGCGCTTCTGTCTCCTGGCAACACAGTAAAAACAAACAAGACCATCATTTGTTGACACAGACCTTCATTTTTCCATATAAGCTAGTCTCTGATTGGTTCAGCGACTTGTCAATTACTCTTTTCCATCTGACAGGACAGTCTGATTAACCCTTCATATGGTCTTTCTGCCTGGTATTGACAGAGCCTGAGCCAGCTGGTATCCTTTTTGTACATTTTATCTCATTTTTATCACAGACCCTTATCTGTAAATTGTAGAAAAGTGTCATCTAGACGATTCTTTAATTCATATCTGAGTTGGTCAATGAAATTTCAGATGGGTAGAGCAAGAACTCCCAGAAATGTGGCCTGGAAACCTGAGAACCAATCAGAGGGAACGAGCTGGGCCTTGTGTAGGGGGAAGAACAATCAACTTTCAATTATAATCATTAGCCAATTAGTGGCACCTCATAATTTAGAGATTTTGGGGTGTGAGTGGGAGTTTTTAAAAGTAGACGCACAATGGGGGAAAAAGGGAGAACCAAAATTGCAAGGGAAACAGAAGGAGGTGGTTAAGACAAGGAGAACGGTGGACTAAAATCTGGAGGGAAGAGAGAGGCAGAGGCTGGGCCATCCATAACCAGAGACCAGGAGAGGCAAGCGGAGGGATTGATGCTGGCGGCCACCCATAACTGAGTCTGGAGAGGCAGTCTAACCAGGTCCCTATGCTTCCCATGAGATAACCCAGGAGGCCTGATGACTTTTCATGAGCATAAACCCAGAGTGATATAAAGTAAGTACATAACACAAATCCTTGGTGGGGATCTATTTAGATCAATATCTTCCCCTTATTGATGGGCGTGGGCATACCGGAGTAGATCCTTAGCATTTTCTGACTAATTAATAATTTAATAAACTAGTCATGATTTGGAAGCAAGGTTCAAATAGGCTTTTTTAAACCAATTTTTATTTTATATAACCATACAACTTACAGACTTGCATAACCATTCACAGTATATTACATTTAAATGTTTTGCCCTCTGCACCGTCTCCCCCCCTCTGCAAACCCTCCCCCCATCCCGCCCTACATCACACCAGAAGTTCACCCTCCTCCCGTTTCTTCCTCACCGACCCCTTTGGCTTCGATACCTCCATGTGCAATGACACTCTTTGGGTCTCCTGTGCCCTGTGCGGCAGTAGACAAATCTGAAATCAATTGCCTCCATGCATCCATCCCCCCTTCCCCTTGATCCATGTCCCGACCTGCTGCCTCTTGCCACACCACCCCATCACAATCCTCTGTTTGGCCAGAATATATGCCAGATCCTTACCCACATGTCTAGCTCTATTGGGCCTAGAAAAGCTACACAGCAGACATGCTGGAGGGGGTGGGAGGCGGAATCCAACATCCCGTGAGATATCTGCCTTCGCTAGCATTTGGGCTACCTCCTCCCAAAACCTTCCAATTTCCGTGCAGGCCCAGAACATATGGACCAAGTCTGCATTTTGATCTCCACACTTCGGGCATGATTGTGTTGCTGCCTGGCTGAACTTTGCTATCCTGTTCGGGGTTAGGTATGCTCTATGGGTCACATACAGTTGAATCAATTGAAGCCGTGCATTTCTAGACACCTTTTTGTGGTATGCCATAGCTCTAGTCCACATTGATTCTGATCTGGGTACCTGTAAATCTGTCTCCCAATTCGGCTTGGTCTGCCCCAACTCCTTACTCACTTTGGACATCAATAGCTCATATATCCGCGAGACTTTGTGTCCCCCTTCAGACACATCATAGAATGTCTCTATCGTATCGTCCGGTTGGAAGGGCACTGCGGCTCCCGGCCATCTACGTCTAAGATGCCTCAGAAGGCAGTTATACGTAAGGTGTTGCCCCCGATATACTCCAGCGTCTGACAGTTCGCCAAATTCCTTAGGTACACCCCATCTCATTACATCTCCCACTGTCGCCACAACCATGGGTTCCCAGTACTTCCGCTCATTTAATCTCAACTGTTCATCTACTCCCTCTAGTGCAACAAGCAGGATCTGCCCCGTCATGGACATCGGCAGGCTGGCCCAGAAAGACACAGTTTTCGATTTTGTGAATGGCTCTCACCGCGTTCTGTTTATGCTCGATTTTGGGGTCATGATAGATGTCCACACCCAGATACCTGAATGTGATTATTTCCCATTTTATTGGTAATACTGGCAGTGTGCGCTCAGGCTCCACGACGGAACCCCCCAGCGGGAACAGACTCGACATTTGTGGGTTGATCGTTATGCCCGACAAGGTGGCATATAATCCCATCATATCTAGGATACATTACAGATTTATCTCAGGGTGTTGCAAATACAGCATCATTTCATCTGCATATAGTGAAATTAGATGACTCCCTCCCGGAGTAACTATACCGGCCTCTCCATATTCCTCCCACGAATAGATCGCCAAGGACTCCAACACTAGGATGAAGAGCATCAGAGACCATCGGGACTCCTTGCCGCATACCCTTGCCTAACTGCCATTGTTCTGAGATGATTGTACCTGTCTTGACCCTTGCTATCGGTTCGTTCTACAGTAATCTCACCCATTTAATGCACGTGGTCCCTATACCGAACCTTTCCAGCACCGCTAACAGACAGGGCCACCTAACTGAATCAAACTGATCATCTAGTGATGCCACCGCAGACTGCAGTGTGTGTCTCTCCGGGTGCAGTCTATTATGTGGTTCAATCTTCTCAGTTTATTAGTAATGTTTCTATGTGGGACGTATCCAGTCTGATCTGTGAGTATAAGCTTAGCTATAACTGGTTTAAGTCTATGCGCCATTACTGCTGTGAGGATCTTATCATCCTAGTTTAGTAACGAGATGGGTCTATACGAGCCGCAGTCTGTATCCGGCTTATTGGGTTTGAGGGGGACAATTATCGACTCTCTCAAGGACTTGGGCAGTCTGCCCGTGTCCAGTGCTTTATTAAGCATTGCCAGTAGTGGACCTAAGATCTCCGTCTTATACTCTTTATAGAACTCGCTGGGGAGTCCATCCGCTCCTGAGGCTTTACCTGTCGATAGTTCTTTGATCACACACTCTAGTTCCTCTATCGTGACGGGAACTTCAAGCCTATCCCTCTCCTCCTTATTTAGCTTGGGTAGGCAGATCTCCGACAATGCTTCCTGTACTTCCAGGCTATCACATTCTGAGGTTTCCTCATAAAGTCGCTTATAATACTCAAACACATTTATTAACCCCTTCCTGTGTCTCACATAACTCTTCATCAGTCCCCACGAATGCGCTAACTGTCTGATGTTTATTCTCGCTTTTGTAGAGCCAGGCTAACAGTCTCCCGGGCTTGTCCCCCTCTGCATGTTGTCTCTCCACATATTTCCTATAGTTTGCCTACTCTATCCCAGTGTACCATATATTCTTGTTGTAGGCGTGATATCTCCTGTGCTTCCTCTGTGGACCCCTCTACTGCCTGCCCTATGGCTTCCAACCTGCTTTCTGCTTTTTGTAATTCCTGTGTTATAACGTCTTGCATCCCTTTCGACTTTGCCATTACCACCTTAAAGGCTTCCCACAACGTACTTGCAGATTTCATGCTATCCTTGTTATACTGGAAGTATTCTTTCACCTCCCGCCTCAAATGTTTGTGGAACCCCACGTCCCTGAGTGCTTCAACCCGCAGCCTCCATGTTGGAATCCTAGCACGAGGGGGAAGGACCTGCCATGTAACCGCTAAAGGGGCATGATCCGAGAGGACCTGTGCTTTATATTCAGCCCTTATGAATTCTCCCAAGTTCTCCTGCCTCACGAACATGTAATCTAGCCTTGTGTGGAAGTTCGAAGGGGCAGTATAGTGCGAGAACACTCTGCTCTGTGGGTGCATTATTCTCCACACATCCACTAACCCGAATGTGTGTATCAACTTGTTTAAAGCCTTACCTGATGGGGCTGGGGGAGCACTTTTTCGGTCCGATCTGTCTATTGTTGGGTCCAGCGTACAATTAAATCTCCTCCCCATATCAGTGCACATTCTCTGTGTTGGCCTATTTTGGGATATGAGGACCTAATGTGGGCTGCTGTGTCGTTATTGGGGCGTACGTGTTAATGACGCATATGTCTTTGTTTTCTACCATTCCCCGTAATATTATCATCCTACCATCTGTATTCTGGAAGGTCTGAAGGGCCTTGAATGGAACTGTCTGTGCCACCTATTTTAAAACCCCTATGGCATATGCTGAGTAAGGCGAACCCAAGGTCATCCCTCACCACTTCCTTATCATATCCTGTCTTCCTTTAGTCAGATGGGTTTCCTGCAGGAGGGCTATGTCTATTTTCTGCCGTCTTGAAAACGCCATTACTCGACTCCTTAATGTAGCTAATCAGGTCTCTAACGTTCCCGGTCACTATTATATGTTCTCCCGTCTTCTATTGTGGGTCTCACTCTTCCTTCCTCCTTATTACGTTCCCTATTCCCTCTGTGTGCAAATTTGTAGGCCAACTGCCCCCCATCCTCCCAACTCCCCGACCTCCCCCTTCCCAACAGTCCCCAACAGTTGCCCAGCTCCTGATATGGTGCTCAGATGTCCCCGCATCTCATTCCAATCCCTGCACAAGTGCTGGTGATTGGAGTGCAGCAGAAGGACACTATTTATTTTTATTTTATTTATTTATATTGCGCCCCTAACACCTGAAGGGGTAGCAAGGCGCAGAGGCAACCAGAGGATTGCAAAGCTTGGTCACATGCAGGGGAATGAAGTCCAGACGTGGTTACAATGCTGGACAAGTCAAAAAGAAACAATGCACGCCGATGAGGCATAGGTTACAGAAATATACAATATAGGCAATACTATATACAATACATCGGTTGTCTCATGGAAGGTATCTACACTGAACAGTTGACAACCTAAATATACATATTTACAATCATAGCGGTGGAGCATCAGGGCAGCAAGAGAGCATGAGGTTGTTTGTTTCGTGAGTCTTGAGCCAGTGGATGGTCTTAGTTCTGAATAGGCGGTAGGGGAGGTCCTCCCTGCAAGGAGGTGGAAGGGAGTTCCAGTATTATGCTGCTTTAACAGGAAAGCTATTCCCTCCCGACAGAGCGTTTAAACCTGGGCACCAGGAGGAGATTGAAGTTGGTCATTTTAGAGGGGCGAGAGGAGGTAGGTCTGGTGAATCTAGTGATAAGGTATTGAGGGGCTGCTTGGTGGAGGCATTTGTGGGTCAGGGAAACCGATTTGAGGAATCTTTTGTCTTTGGTAGAAAGCCAGTTGACAGACCTTCTAGAATCAGAAATGTGGGCTATCTTTGGGATACTGAGGACCGCTCTTAGGGCGTTATTTTGAAGGATCTGAATTTTGTTTGTGATATATTTGTTGCATCCTACATATAGTGCGTTGCAGTAGTCCAACTTTGACAAGATCAGAGCCCTGGCTAGGGTGATACAGTTAGACAGAGAGAGAAAAGGTTTGGCTGCTCTGATGAGTTTGCATGTATGAGATGTGGCGGATGCCATAGCATTAACTTGTTTTTTAAAGGTGAGAGTGGAGTCTAGGTAGAAGCCAAGGGTTTTGACCTCCTTGGCTACCGTGATCTTATTGTTGTCAATTATGAAGGAGGAGTAGTTTTGGTCTAGTTTGTTAAGGTTATGTGCAGACCCTAGAATGAGGAGTTCTGTTTTGTCATCATTCAGGCATAGACCGTGTGAGGCCATCCATGCCTGGATGATGAGGTACACTTTGTTGACGAAGGCCAAATCCTTGTCATAATCCCCCGTCAACGGGATGAGGATCTGGGTATCATCGGCATAATTAGTGTAGGTGATACCCAGACCATCTAGATCATCAAAAAGGGGCTTTGTGAAGATGTTGTACAGGGTCGGGGAGACGCAAGATCCCTGAGGCACACCACAGGTGATGGGTGTTGGGTCGGCTGCTGCTAGTAGGGAAAAGACTCATCGTGCGGTTATTTAGAAAGGATTGGATCCAGTCAGTTGCCTCTTGAGAGAAGTGGGTGGCTTTTTGAAGGTGGTCGCATAGGATCTCGTGTTCGACCAGGTCGAAAGCAGCCGAGAGATCAAGAAGTAGCAGTAGTGCCACCTTACCCTGATCTCTCAGCTCTATCTGTGCCTTAAGATCTATGAGCGTGGTTTCGGTGCCGTGTTGAGGCCTGAAGCCCGATTGTCTGACTCTTAAGAGATGGAAGTGTTCAAGGTAATGTTGGATTTGTTGGTATGCTATTTTGTCGAGGATTTTAAGAAGGAATGGTTCTGTAGTGATAGGGCGGTAATTAGTGGGAGTAGAGGGATCTAGATTCGGTTTTTTGAGCAGGGGTAGGACCCATGATTGTTTCAGATTGTTAGGTACGCTGCCTGATGTGAATGACGCATTTATTAGTTTGGTAATAAATGGTGCGAGATCACGAGCCGCATCCTTTATCAATTGTGCGGGGCATAGGTCCCCATGGCAGTTCGAAGGTTTGAGGGTGAGAATGACCTTTTCTACCTCTTTGGTGGATACTCTGTGGAAGTTAAAATGGGGAATGTGCACAGGGGGGTGTGTCTGAGTTGGGTGTATCTTTTTAGGGGTGGGGATACTAGGTTTGGTGGAAGAGAGAAGGGAATCTTTTTTAATGTTTATCTTTGTCTTGAGAGAGGAGATTTTGTTAGCTAAGGCATTTTGTATACCCGTGCACCAGTTTTTATCCTTGAGGCACGAGTCAGGAGCTTGGATGGGAGATTCAACCTCTTTTAGTATTGTAAAGAGCTCTCTGGTGTTGGATTTGGCTTGTGAGATTCGAGTACTGTAGGACGTTTGTTTGGATGATTTCTTTTTTATAATGAGAAGCTAGTCTATTCAAGTTTTTCTTATTTTTTTTCTGAGGGAAGTGATCTCCACATTTTTTCACAGCGTTGCTTTTCCTGTCTGAGGGCTTTAAGATGAGGAGAAAACAAGGCGTTGATGTGTTTTCTAGGTTTGCTCTTTTTTAACTTCAGTGGGGCTATGGCATCAAGAGATGAGAGCATGACTATATTATATGTCTACCATCATTCAGGGATCTGTGTGGTCCGGAATGGCATTCAAGGTCGGTGCGATTAATGGGATCAAATTTTCAGGGGTGATGTTTTTTTATTTCTAGTCTGAACAGCTGGAGCTATACTGTCAATTTGCACTAGTGTCGCCTCTAGGGTGAACGAGATCAGGTAATGGTCTGTCCAGGGCTGTGGAAGTATAGAAGAGATCAGGACTGGGCAATTGTGCACAGCTAGCCAGTCCAGGGTTCTACCTTTGGTATGAGTGGGCTCTGTGATCTTCTGGGTAAAGCCCAGTTCCTCTAAGGTATTGTTAATTATTGTGGCGTTAGCATCTGCGGGGTCGCTAAAACCAAGGTTAAAGTCTCCTAATACGATACTTTGTGAGGAGTTCTTGAGTTTATTTGATAGGATATTTGTGAGGTCTTCTTCAAATGACCCTAAGGGGCCAGGTGGTCGTTAAATAAGGTGAATCGAGATGGATTGTGTATTAGATAAGGATAACTTTGCAGTTAAGGATTCACAAGACCCTATGTTGGCTGCCTACTAGTATCCTAACCTAACTACACTTCTAGGGGTTATAGTATGATTACTCGGCACCGCTCCTGTCGGGCGGCGCAGGTGACCACTACATTTAACGTACTGTCCTTCTCGCCTGCAAATTCTATCGGATCCTTCTGTAAATCTGCTATTCAGCTTAGGTTAGCATTGTGACAACAGTAAAGGTTCACTTATTGCTCCCTCTTCCCGCCTGTTCTCTTTCCGCCGGCACGTTCGCTGAGTCCATCCATCTGGTCACATCTTCCGGAGTGTCGAAGAAGACAGCTTGGTCTTTATATAGGACCTTCAGTTTAGCTGGGTACAGCAGCATATATTTGAGATTGGATGCACGTAGCCTCCTTTTGACTACCACATAGTTAATCCGTTGTTTCTGCACCAAGAAAGTATAGTCCGGGTAAGTTGAAATGGTCGCTGATGCTCTTCTGATCATGACTCCTTTACGAAAGTGTTCTGGGATCTTCTCCCTGTCTTTGTAGTTGAGGATCTTGGCAATTATTGGCCGAGGTGGGGCTCCAGGCAGCAGCTTCCTTCTCATGGCCCTGTGCACCCTTTCCGTGTAAACCCTTGAGCGAGTGTTCCTGCTCCATTTCCCGCAGGAGCATGTTTTCAATTATGTCCGTCATGTTTGGACCTTCTTCCCCTTCTGGCAGCCCGACAATTCTCACATTATTTCTCTGTGCCCATCCTTCTGCTTCTTCTGCTCTACTTTCAAAATGTTTAACTTGCTGTTGCAGTATGGATACTTCCTGTGAATTTTCTTTGCAACTGCCCGTGTTAGCTTGCACCCCCTTCTCCAGCACCCCGTGCATTCTGTTAATGCACTGAGATCCTGCCTTAAAAGGTTCACGTCGATGCTGATCGCATCGATTTTAAATTCCAGTGCTGTCTTCAGCCCCGCTATGGCTTCTAGTATCTGCTGGTCACTTCTTCCCGGGGCCTCCTCTCCCTGTGTCCCCTGTACTGTGTTCATTGCAACCTTGTTTATGCTTGTTTAGTGAAAGTGTCTATGGAGGACTGCTTCTTCCCTTTGCCCTTGTTTGATTTGGTTGCCATCTTCACGCCAGCTTGTTCTGCTACACCTTTTTCTATCGATCCTCTGTGGTGCTGATCTTGTCTGTTAGGGTACCGTTGCTGGATTGCATACGTCCCCCATAGGCCTTTATTCCTGTTAGATCCCACCATACCCTAGGCATCCTTGTCCAAACCAACTGTTCTTGGGGTCTCTCCTCTTACTTACACTGTCCGCACCATCAGTGCTTCCCCAATGATGACACGACCTCTGTAGAAAAGCACTGGTGCTTGGTGGCTGTGTCCCCTTTTTATGTTAGGCCGCTAGTTTGTGCATCCTCATCTGCTCCCCCGGAGCTGCCTGACAGCCCTGTTGTGGACTATCGTTCCAGGTCTCCCATGTCCTGGGGGGTGCCACCAGTGTGTGTCTATTTATTCACTCAGTGACAGCCTCCTGTCAGAGATTCTCACTCTTAAGTGTGCTAGTCCTCTGTCGGTTCCACTTTATTCCTCTTCTGCTGCCAGGGCATGCTTTTCCACCCGGGGGCCCTCGTTCTACCTGGGCTTCTACCCCGGACCACAACCTCCCTTCCTGCTCACCTTGACTCGGGTGCTGTGGGCTTCCTCTTGGGTCTGAGGTACTCCGGGTGCGCATAAAATCCTGTCTGTGGTGCTTCATCTGGGGTACCGTGCATGTTGTATCCCCCCTTTGGCTGCTGTATGTCCCATCACCTCCTACCAGCAGTTGGGGTTTTAAGCACTTGCTCTGTGCCAAGCCGATCTTTACCGCTTCATCAGCCTCACCTCCTCTGTACTATTCACCGTCCTTCTGCGCCACCTCCTGTTTCCTGCTTCGCAGCTTGCGCGAAGTCAGTGTTGAAGGATCGCTCGTTTGAAATGTTCACATCCCCCACTCCCGTCCCCCCAGCAGTGAGGTGCAGCTACTCTACGGATCAGTTCCTGCTTGCCATTGCATGCCAGTCATGGTACGCCCCCCCCCCTCTGTGTCTGTGCGTTTAGGTATATAGGCTTCTATCAAGAGCCACTGACGCTCAGTGTTTCACTGCTCCATTCAGCCATTGCTCTGCAGCGTTCGCCCTCAGCATTGTGTCTCATACATGCTTCTGTAGTATTTGAGACCTTCACGCTCTGCTTATTTGTTTGACTGCGTGTTTAGGGGCAACCAGCTCGTGCTCCTCTTGTGCTGGCCTCGGGTTTACCTCCCAAAGTACCCCTTCCGCGTCAGCTGCTTCTCATGGAGGCCCGCCAAATTTCTTTTGTGTGCCTCTCAGCTGTTGTCTTTCAGGCCTGCCCGCTTTCACAATGTTTGTCCATCTCCGGGGTGTTCTGGAGTTCCAGCAACCAGTCCTTCGCAACAATTGTATCGACGGCCCTTCGTGATACAATGCTCCCGGTGTTCCGTCCACTGCCTGTGATCAATCCAGTGCAGATCTGCAGCCCCTGTCTTCCCTCCTCTGCTCTCCTGCTGCGGTCCATGCCCTGGTGTCAGTGGGGGCCTCCGGGCTCTCCCCCGCCGTGCAGTCTTGCCGGTCCACTTCACACCACCACGTAATCAAGCCATCACAGCCAGCAAACGCTGATCCTCACTCTACCTTTGCTCAGCACAGTCGTTTCTGTGTACTCCCACATTACCGTACGTCTTGAGGAAACCTTTGTTTCAGGCAACCCGCCATCTTGTTCTCATTTCGGATGAGCCTCTTCGCCCCTTCTATGGCTCATATCTCCTTGGTTGCCCTATCATTCACTACGAAATTGTGAGCACCTTGTGCCTCGCTCCTTCCCACGACAGCATGTTCAATAGTGTATATACAGGTGTTTCTTGTAAATGCAGCCTTTAATCAGGATTGTTCAGGATCAGCAGGAGCACCCAGGAGTAAGGTCCTACACCATGGCTCTGTAGCCACGCCCCCTCCAGGTTCAAATATACTTGAATAATAAAATGAATAGTATAATATGTAGTCATACAAATATTTGGCATGTTATAGTGGCTGTAACACTTTGAAAACGCATTATTTTTCTATCATTTTCAAGATAAAAGAAGTACAGTGCACAAGTGACATTGTCAACAATCTGACTGGATTTAAGGGCAAGGATGATGAGCCGAAGTGCAGGAACAAGAGGTAGTTAACAAGGGAGGACATTCGAGACCTGTGGTAGACAAGATAACGACGAGGAAGCCTAGACGTCATTGTAATCCAGGCAGTTGCAGCGTGCCTCATATGTAAAGGAATAGCCATTTGCTCGTTCTTTGTTACCTGCTTCACTAATTCCCCAGGGCCGTGATCAGCGAGTTTCTAGCATGAGAAAAGGGAGCTTTGGGATTTCTGGTCCAAATCCTGTATTCAAAATTGCCTTCTGGCACTAAAGTGTGACCGCCGCCCCTTTGAGAGGTTGCCAAGTGGACTGGGATGTTGTCAAGTGTATTGTATTAAACACACACTGTTTTACATGTCTTCTGCTATAGGTGTATATGATTCTCACAGGAGGGTATGAATCTCTTGCAGGCCCTTTTAAACCTTCCCGTGTGTATTCTGCTATGCACAGGATGTGTGACATCATTCCCCTGATGAGAACCTGGAAGTAGAGGACTCCCCTTTAGGTAGAAAGGTGGCAAAGGGGACCTGAGTGTTCCGGAAGCTTGTTGTGGTGAACTAGCCCAGGGGAGAGCCAGGTAAATGAGAAGCAGTATTAGGAAGGAGAGAGGAAGAGAAGTGACGCTGGGGCTGACACATTCAACAAGTCCTAAGTGTTCGGGTAAGAAACCATGTGAAAACATCACACCTATGTAGGTATAGCGGGGTGCTTGTGATTGTAAATTGTAGCAGAGTGCAGTTACGTTCTAGAGGCAATGGTCAAATGGGATTGTGCTCAAAGATCTGCGTACAACTTTCTTAATCAGCAGTGAGACAAGTCGTAACCTTGCATCTCCTTTTGAACTTGTAAGGTTTTTGATCTGGAACAGTATTTTGAATTATTCATGTGCACCCAAGTCAGAATTTTGTATGCATTGACAGTGGGCCTCATTCCACGTTTGCCGGTCCGGTATCAACGGTACCGGTAAACTTGCCGGTACCGTTGTTACCGGACCGGCAAACTAAGTACTGATCGCAGGTGCCTTCCCGCCTGCCAGGTCAGACCTGCGGGCGTACTGGCTCCGGCGAGCAGACCATGTCGGATGCACCGGCACCATTCAGGAATGGTGCCCGGGCTTCAGACCTCCCCAATCCCATTTAGCCCTATGGTGCTCAATGGTAATGGGGATCATTTTTTTCAGGCGCCCGGGAATGGACAATTGCTGGGTCCAGCAGGGCCGGAATACCCCAGTAATTATACATTCCAGGGTGTCGGAAAAATTTGCAAGTTCAGTGAACTTGTAATGAGGCCCAGTGTTTCAATGCAACCTGGTCAGATTTCTTTTAATTTATTCAGTGTTTTATACAACACCCAAGCTATCTGGATAGCCACTTCATATCCTTTAACAGGGTGCAGTATGGGAGCAAGGTAGAATACTGCCTTTTTATCGGGCTCTAGGCCAGCTACAAAGTCAGAAACTGCCCTGCACATACAGGATCCTGTCATCACCCAATGCCGAATCTTCTTTGATTCTCATTATCATTGACCTCTTGATGGCTTTAGACAGTGTCGACCACCCCATCCTGCTGTTCTGTCTTGCCCAGATGGGTATATCTGGTCAAGTACTGGCATGGTTCACCTTGCTCCTGGCAGATCGAAGCCAGACCCTCTCTATGCCACCTTTTCTATCTACCCCGTGTCCTCTTAGTTGTGGAGGTTCCTCCCTGTCTCCGATTCGCTTTAATATCTACATTTGGGCATTGGTTTGTCTCATCCACTCCTTCTGCGTCAGGTGTTAATCTTATGCCGAAGACACTCAGATCCTGATCCGTTTGCATCTAGATCAGACTGAGATGGCGTTGTGCCTGCGAAAAATGCTTGACAGCCGTTGGTAAGTGGATGAACTATAACTGGCTCAAATTGAACAGAGATAAGACTGAGGTTTTGGTGGTGAGGTGTCCTCCCGATCCCTCACTTTGGGTGTCTTTTTTGGCCTGTATCTTTTGGTAACCTTCCCACCCCTACGGGGAAGGTGAAAAATCTGGGTGTAACACTATCGGCTTCTCTCTCCATGGAGAGCCAGGTTGCTGCTGTTTGTCAAACCGGACATTTCTAGCTGAAAGTCCTTAAAGTGATCCCTTTTAATTTCTGAGCAACTTCGTCCTCCGATGGTCGCAGCCCTGATACTTTCCCGGTTGGACTACTGTAATTCTCTATACTTGGCCCAACCAAAGGGACTTATTCAGAGACTGTAGCGCTTGCAAAATCTGGCTGCCAGAGTGGCGACTGGCTCCACCTGTGGAGCCCATATCTCTCCTGTTTTACAATCCCTCCACTGGCTTCCTGTGCATCAACCTATCAAGTTTAAGGCTCTGTGTATTGTTCACCGAGCTGTACACAAGCTGGGAGCAGAGTTTCTTCGAGTCATGTTTGTGCGCTATTCTCCTAGCTGCCTGCTGCGCTCTGCTACTGCTGACCTGCTAATTGTGACACCTTATTGACGAATAGGAGGTTGGTCGGTCTTTTTCCATGGGCGCTGCTATTTTATGGAATGAGCTGCCACCTCCTAAAAAGAAACTATGACCATCTAGCTTTTAGGAACCCAATTAAGACACTTCTTTTCTAAAAAAAAAATAAATACAAAAAATAAAACGAGCCAGCTTTTTATGTCTTCCTGATATGGACGCTTGCATTCTCTCCAGTGCCAAGATGCCCTCGGATGACCGTATGCGCTTAAGAAATGCTACTAACATAACATAACGCATGATATGATATATTTATAATGCGCTTAATACCCAGAGGTTTCTAAGCGCGCAACTGGGGATTGAACCTGTGTTGCTCTGTGTCGTCTTGCTTCCAAGGCAAGCACGTTGCCCCTGAGCTATCCTCCCGAGAGCATGTCCCCTTTGTCACCTGGAAACATTGTTTGGCGTTTCTGGTTCTACTTTAAAAGGGAACTCTTCCACCTTGACGGGCCAGGTTATTCAGGTGAGGTCAGGCCCGGCTTTTTCGAATTCTGTCGTACACAGTACAGAGTCCCACTTTAGTCTCTACCCGAGGCCTCTGGTGGCCCCTATCTCCTTTATACGAAAACATGTCAAAAAAATGCAGAAAACCTTACATCTTTAGAAACAGTTTCAAGTCTCTGTCGTATTACGGAAAGCCTGTAGCATATTCAGGATTGGGGGGTTGACAGCAATGTCTGCCTCAAGGCCTTAAAGACAGAGATTATCTATTTTAGCAATGTCATGTCTGCTATCCATCTCTTCACCTGATCGCCGTCCTACATTCCCTGCAAGCCATGTTTCTTGAGCCAAAAACCCTGACGTTCCCTTTGAAGATCTCCTGTCCTTTGCATCTCAGATTCATGACCTCACTAAGGAATCTCATTTCCAGCTGCATGTTCTGATGCTCATCCTGCCACTCCTCAACATGTCTCAGTGTTCCGCTTACCTTTGCCCTGGTGCATTCATGCCTTCGCTGTTGTAACAGTCTCCTCTCTGGACTGCCTTATAACCTCACACAACTACTGCAAGGGGCCAAGAAGAAAACAGGGAGACTCATTCTGGGCCCCAATCCCAGAGATCACATCATGCCTGCGCTTCTATCCCTGCATTGGCTCTCTGCCTGAGTACATATTGACTTTAAAATCCTCTGCCTTATTCGCAGAGGTTACTGGAACAAAGGTGCTCTCTGTCTAATGCAGAACGTATACATATACCTCCTTTCGAGATTAATGAAATCCTCATGGTGTAAAACTCTAGTTGTTGCAACTTTTTAGAAAACAAATGTAACTTGGAGTCAGAAGCCTCGAACTAGCAGAAGCCTTTCTTTAGAACAGTTTGCCAGTCGCCATCAGAGAAGGAGAGGAGCACTTCCACTACCATGAAAGACTGAAGTAGTTCCTCTTCAGGAAATCATGTGGACTTGACTGTTGAGCATACAGTTCTGCAGCCTTAGTTGCCTTGTAGTTCTACTTATGGAATCTCCCCCTCTCCCATTATATTATTCAGTGCTCTAACTACCATGTTTTTACCTTTTTGTTTTAGGCACTTGTTTTGCTTTAAGTACTTCTCCCTGCCTTCCTCCCCCTGCACTCTACCGATCTCTATGTTCCTTGAGCCTGCCAAAGATCAGAGTGCCAACCCCACCCCTCTACTTGCACTGGGGGCTCTACAAAGTGCTACTGTCCTTGTTAAGTGCATTACAAAAAGCCAATTAAATAAATTAACCTTTGCGAGCGGAGATATGTCCAGCCATGTAGAAGCCATAGACTAAGCTGTAAAGGCAACTCTAAAATGCTCTCTATCTCTTCAGGTTCAGGACTGTGATCTAGATGGAGGGAATGTCCAGCAATAGAGCCTTGGGTGTAGATGGATCTTCTCCAATGTGCCACTTGATGATGCTGCCCACAAGATAGCACAACGTTTCTCTGGGTGAGCCACTGACTACCACATGGTGACCACTGGCAATTGCATATCAGGTTATAAGAAATAGAACAGTTTGGTAGTCTGCAAGGTTGGTGGCGGTATGCTGCTGTATCAGTGAATACCATGTGCACCAGACGCAGGTGGCAGAGCCAGTAAGTGACACCAGACACAAATATTCTTTGGAAGGCCGCATTTATTACATATCTTACATCACCATAAAAGTGACAAAGCCATACATGAATAACATCAACATTGTTACGTCATCAATAATGTCATCATTACCTATTTGAGCGTGGAGGGTGGCTGTGGCCATCGCCCGACACAGTCTGGGAACGTGCTTGGGGTAAATATGTGACCCCCCTAAACCGACCAGACCCTGTGGCCCACTCCCCCCTTGCACGGACCAGTGAGGACCACTCAATGAGCCCCTGGCATGACACCTTGCCCTTCAGTTCCGAACCTTAGACCATAATATAAAACCAGCAATAAAACTCACTTCCAATGACCCAAAATGGTTGAACCTATAACTCAATTCAATGTGCCCCAACCTAACACCGTCTCAGCCTCCAATCTTTAGGGAGGGTGGGTGGGAAACGTAGACAAAAGACCTGCTTCTGCAGCTCAACGGGGTCGGGCAGGGGGATGCAAAAGAGTGGGAGAGCACCTTACACTCCCTCCCTTGATACCCCACCCAAGACCCCTAGGCGCTATGCTTCTGGCGCCATCCAAAAGTGATGTGACCGACCAGACCCCCAGTCCTGCTCCCCCCCGGCCCCCCCCCTCACCCCTTGGACGGACCGGTGAGAACCGCTAAATGAGCCCCTGGCATGATTCCTCACTGTTCCACGCCGAACCTTGGTCCATAACATAAATCGGCAATAAAACGCCTTTCCAGTGACCCAAAATGGTTGAGCCCATGACTCCAAAAATGCAATGTGCCCCAACCTACCACCACAGGGCACTGCCCCCTTCCCCCCCCCTTTCCCAAACAATATTTATGCTCCCCTCTCTCGAGACAGACGATGGCCAGACGCCAAGCTTCCCGACCTACGGACCACAGCAGCAGCCAGCAGGCACTTTCAAACTCTGCACGCTGAGAGGCCCCCTACTATTGTTCCCCCCCTCATTGTGCGGCCCTTCAATCGTACATACATATATGCATAACTCGCACCCCTTCAACAGGTGCCGCCCCGCCTTAGGGCTAGGGCTGCTATTGTTCCTTCTTGATTGCTGGCATCATAAACTCTGCACCAACTAAACTCTAGGTCGGCCCTCTAGCTCCATCAGAGCCACTTGCTGAGACTTGTAGTTTCGCTGTTCCCTTATAGACCCCACCTATAAGTCCCGGATCTCAGTAAATAAGAACAAGGCGGGTTTGGCATTGCATGAAAGCGATTGGACAGTTTGGCGTGCATGCACTTGCAAGCACCCTTGATTGTGACCCTAACTGTTTTTATTACATTGAAAATGCACTTTACTTTGGCTAAACCCCATTATTTTCAGCAGTATCAGCTTTGGTCAATCATAAACGGGGCCTAGTACATTGTTACTGTGACTATTTTAAGGCTGGTACTGATGTGTCAACACACATAAGCTGATGTAGTAATAACACTTTCTTTAAATACTTTTTTTATGACAATGGAATGAATACCCCTTCCCCAGGAAGGCCAGTCACTCCATTAGGAGTGACTGGCCTACTCTCACTAATTCCAGTTGGGAATTAAAAAGAGTTTATCATTGGACTTTTAAAGACATTTATGCGAACGCTCACTCTCAGTGCTGCCAAGAGGCCGAATGTCCACTGCTACACATCATTAAGTCCAACACTTGTGTATAGGCGTGATATAAATAATATTCATATCATGTGATTTAGCCAATGGGACTTTCTAGTATCGGGAATCGTAGTTTTCATGTTCCTGTTATATTATTGGTCTGTATGTGCCCCTTGCAAAGAACCGTTGGCTAAAGCACCCATGCCACCAGGCCCCCGGTCATTATAACGGTGCTCATCCAGTCATGTTTTCTTTGCATTCTAGGACTTGTAGTTTTGCTTTTCTCGTTAGAATTGTAGGACTGCACATCCGATAATGCCAAACATATCCAGCCCTAGATAAGAATCTTTCCAATGATTTTGGGCATGGTAATGTGTAAGGGAAAGGTCAGAACCTGCTACAGGAGTCCCACTAGAGACGTAAGGGGCACGTGGTAGCCATGCAAAAGGTCCATGCCACCTGTGACACAATGGCCAGCCCAGGAGTCTGACTATATTACTATGTGTAATGGGAAGATGCATTTTCCCTACTGCATGCGTAGGCCTACAACTTCCAGCATTCAAAGGGACGTTGATTAGAAAGCTCAGATTATCTGAAGGCGCAATCAAAGGGAGAAGGATGACACTCAACTATTCCATTGTCTATTAGGAATAATATTGGTGCTTACTCTGCGTATCTCTTATCGGAAGGCGTCACCATGGCATGGGACTACTTGCCATCTTTGCAATTGTGGCCACACTTAAGTGGAACGTAGCCTACCACAATTGTACCTGTCTATAGCACCTTATCAAGAAAGCATCTTATTGAAAACTCTGATCTTAACACACACGTCTGTTCAAAGTGGCGCCCACATATATATATCGGACTAAGTGGTCAGATCTCAATCCAACAGGCCCACGCCTTCAGCTAACATGAACCTGCTAGCCAAACCCAGATTCAAAGTACAAAAAGCCGGAGGTAGCAGCTTCCCCACAATAGCCGCGAAACAATGAAATGCCTTACCAGACAAATTGAGAGCAGAAAACTCTTACTGGACCTCTCGTAAACAACTGAAAACCCACCTCTTTACACTGGGAATTTGCAACTAACTATGTCATTCACCTAGAAAACAGCCTAGAACCCTAGTCACTGAACCGTTTTACCAAGTCGGCTGATCTGCCAAAGTATGCATGCATGCCAATAACTGTATTATCTGGATTTCGCTCATTTGTAACTGTGTACCTACTGATCTATATCCCAATAACTTTGTACATTTGAACTATGAAAGGAATGTACTTCACACTCATGTAAGATAAGCGCCCAGGTGACTACGGGTTAGGTGCGCTATACAAATAGCTAAATAAATAAATCAGTCTGCACTGCACTGCACTCTCAAACCTGGCACTCCACTCTCAAACCTGGCCTGTGAGTGTGCGATCCTTTCAGCCGTCCTAGTATTTTGCAAACAGCCATTGAATTCTGGGAATTGTTATGTTGCCATTACTATCGTGCATATGAATCCTAGTGCGCCACTTTAAAAAGCTATGACACTCATTGGGCGTGTCTCATAAAATACAGAGCACTCGAGTCATCCCATGTCAGGCCTTAGTAGCTCATCCAGTGCTATCTATTTATTTTTTTGGCATTGTGGGAAGTGTGGTCCTGTATTTATAATGTGAAAATCAAGCTACACGTTTCAGAATGCAAGTCGGAAAAATAACAGAAGTAGATGGGCTATTCCCGCCTGAAGTGGGGCGTCTTGTGCTGTCTGCGTGACGTAGCCACTTGGCAGCTTCGACTCTCTTGACACACTTAATTGCCAAATTAGTTTCTCGCCCATTCGGCTCCGAGACATATGTTTGCAAAGGATGGCGGACCTGTCTGTAGTAATGACTGCCTGCTGAGGACTCCCTGTGCTAATTTAGCAAATTAATCATCGCAGTGACAACATGATCAGGCGCCGTGTGAAGGGTCTGATAGGTGATTTGTAGATTGCGGGTCTAATCCCGAGATGTTTTGTGATCATGGCGGGCGGGCATGGTGGGAGACCCACTCTTTTCTCCCCTTCCCCTTCCTCTACGACCACCCCCCCCCCAAGGAAGCTTGCAGCAGGTCACAGAAATAGAATCAAATGTGTATCCGTGCTTTGACCATTGTCGCTTAAAACTGGTGCAGTACTGAGGTGTGCAAGGGAAGGCATTTCAAGACAGAATTTATACAGGACACCCAAAGGCCTCCATGCCACGACGAGGGTCCCCTTGATCCAGACCCATCGTTTTAACCTTTACATGCTAGTGACTGTAGCTCCATATTTATAATGGGAGAGCAGAAGGTCATTTCCCAGCACTGGTGGGCCTCATGACATTAGGTCAATTATCAAGTCAGGAAATTCATTTCCTAAAATAATCTCCACAGCTACCTTCAGCACCGTGGAGGTACTTCCCCCTCATGGGCAGCACAGGACCACCAGTTGTCCCCACCCCATGAGCGAATAACAAAAGACCTTATATACCTTATGTAATGGAAGGCCATTGGCAGCATGTATTTATCAACCAACATTGCCATTTACAGACGGGAAGAAAAAAGAAAAACATTGACATTTAATAATAAAAATATAATAATTATCCCACAAATTCTTAAATCATTATGCCCATCTGTCTCAGTTCCCAGTAAATATGATGCACTGTGTAGTGATGAACTAACGTACCTACCCGTGCCCCCGCAGCAGCGCTTGACCCATAGATGCTTTTGGTCTGAGCGCAAAGCCAAGAATCCAGCCCCTACCAACCTATCGGATCAGTGGCAGCAGGTGAATGGCCAGAGGTCACATTTGACCTGCCACCACAAACATAGGCCGGCAAATAGGGCTAAAGCCCACTGGGTATAATTACTAAAAAGGTACATGACGGTTAGCTGAATTCACTCTCAAACAGTGGATAGGATAGCGACCAACATCATTGGCCAAATCTAGAAAGGAAGGGTGGGGGGGATAACACAGTAAAATGGTTAAGCCATATCTAAAAAACATTAGCAGGGGGCTTGGGAGGGTGGGAAGTTGCCAGATGGTGTGTTAGGTTACTATGGGCCATCAGAAGGGCATGAGGTTTAACTCTTTCTCGTGGATCTTTTATAGGCCTGTAACCTGCCCGCCAGGCCCCGAACCCACGAGATCCACAACCTATCCCTGATTCCAGCATTTACCTGGGTCAAGCTGCCACATTGAGATGCAATTCCTGAAACCGGGCACCTGGTCCCTCAGGGAGGACAGTCGCGTTCCCAGTTATGACATTCCCAATCTTCGCTAGGGGACTTGCTTTCTAAGTAAATTGTCGGATTACACAGTCCGCCCATTATAGGTCATGCAACGGACACACCTTACTTTTCAGTTACACTGCCACTGCTTACAGCTTTCTCAACACTTGTTTTGTCACCCTTCACTTGTCAGATTATCAAATTTTCTCAGTTTTTGACACGGTCTAATCTTTCAAATTGCACAGTTCCTCCCATTATTGTCGCACTTGCCAATACTCGTTTTCTTCAGTTTACACAGTTCACAGTTCCCTTGTATCAGGGAATATCACCCTCTGCTTTCAATCCAAGTGGTATTCAAGTCTAATTACTTTCTTTCGGTTCGGTATTCAAAATTAGCACAGTTCATAAAGCAACCTCAAATTCCCAGTCTACTCTCCTGCTGGGAATGTGCCCAATGTTCACTGGGTTATTCACACTTTCAAGGTTCCCTGCTTTCCTGGCCCTTCCTTGGCCTTGTTAATTTCATTTCATTTAAAATTTAATATTCACAAAATCCTTTCATTCTTTACTTTCAACCTTCAGGTTATCGTGTTTCTCAATCATCTGCATTTTAAGCTGCACCGGCATTCCAATTGCTTCCTGTAGTGTTGTACTTATCTATTTGCACTGGGTGCACACAGTGCTGCTGATGGTAGAACACAGCTATGTCATATGGAATGTGATGGGACCTGAAGGTTCCAAGAACTACAGTTGGGAACACAGGATGGGAGAACCTTACTGAAAGGATGTCATCTGTTTAGCTCCCTGCCCCTTTCTATAAAACTAGCCCTGTAACTCTGTAACTTATAAATAAACTCACTCCTTTTATATATACTGGTCTCCTGTGCCTTACCTGAATCCAGATGTCTTCTTACCATCCCCGATACTACAAATGGCGACGAGGATGGGATGAACAGGTGTTTGCTGGTTCCAGTTTATCTGATGTATATTTGCCTGTTCATCCCAAGATAAAAGGACCCACTGATGGACATTCTGATGACTCCTGGCATCATAAAAAGGCTTTTGGCAGAGGTCCATGATGAGCCCAGCAGTGGCACAGCCCAGCGCCTGATTCCAGTGAGATGACTTCATACATCAGCCAGATTGGTGAGGCCAGCAGTGGAAAAGATGCCCCGATGCCCTTAAATCGACGTGGCATAAGTCCTGTTGGGGATGGGAAGACACTTTCTCCCTTGCAGGCAGCCAGAGAAGTAATGATAATATGCCCGTTTTCATAAAGGATAAAAGGTACTGTAAAATGGCTGTGAAAATTGATTGAGAAGGGCAGTCGGCCACAGGGTGGAAATGAAGCCATAGTCGGTGTAAATAGTAGCTGTACTGAGTATCATAATGTATGAATCAAGATGAAGGAAGCAGAGGAAAAGTGCTGTCTGCATAAAGTTCCTGTCTAGAGTACTGTAATATGTGAGGACTGTGCACTATTTGGGCAGGAAAAATGATATGGGGCACTCAGGCTGATGCAAGTTTTAAGCGGAGGTTTCGGTTTTCATTATATGTGTCTGCTTCCTCCATGAGTGATTGTTACTGCCAGCTTCGACCGTTGGAAAGGTCACGATCCGCAGCTCTGTGTGGTTCTGCTGCTGTAAGGCAAATGATGACGTATGCATCATTGTGGCAGAGTATGGCGAAGTCACGTAAGGAAAAGAATGCTGCATTTCCAGGCATTCTAAAGCTGCTCGTAATAGTGCGGCCTTCCATGGAGTTCCGAATTGTTATTTACAATGGAAAAATTAGAAGAAAGGTCTCTCCTGCGTGGTCTCAACGTGATGACGTACATGGGAAGGACTGCTTTCTGTTTGGGTGTTCACCGTCTCGTATCAATGTTAACCTCCAGGGATTCATACACCGCGTTACGATGGAGATGTTTCCTGTCAATTTTAAAAGGAAAGCAGATGACTCGCAGTGCAACAGCGGCACTGCATCTGGAGCAAAATGAAATGGGTTTTAATTTATTTGCTCCTGTTCTCAACAATAATAAAACTATGGTGGTCCCTGTGATGTGAATTGCTGAAAGACAATGGGACATGGCAGTACTTCATGGAGAAATGGACGAATTGACAGGTACTGTGTTTTTATAAACCGCAGCGCTGCCGAGTCAAAGTTAAAGGTTAATGATTTCCTTGTCATTAACCTGCCAGAAGTTATTTATGGTACAAAATGAAGGGGGCATTAGCAATGCCTTCCACACTAATGAAAGCAGTGTTTATTCCACGTGTAATTCATGGACATTTTACTTTTAAGTACAGAAATGTTTCTGGCTGATGTTTCATGTGTATTTTATGCACTTCAATCTATTTAAATGTTTAATAGTAATGACATTTTATAATGCTTGCAACTAATAGGAACCAGTCAGTATTGCCATAATCTGAATGTTTAGGGTATGTGCCATGGTAGTATATGTTACCTTGTATGGATGCATATGCCAATATTTAAAAGGGTGACAGATTGCAATTGGTGATTGCATTCACTTTATGAGGGAGAGAGGTTGTGTGTGTTTATGCATAACACTATATCACACCAACAACCTAACCAACAAACAACACAAAGAAAAAGAAAATGTTTTTTTTCCTGTGTGTAGTGTTTAACAATATTATAGGATTTTCAGGTCTCCAAATGCTGCAATTCATATATATTTGCAATGCATATTGATATTTTAAATGTGTATCAATCCAAAGGGGAAATATGTTCATTAATGATATATTATCCATGATGTGGATTGTAATAAGTATAATTTAAGTGGCACAGCATCGTTCTGATGCCATGTTATAGTATAATATTTTGGCACAGCATCGTTCTGATGTCATGCAATACATGAGTGAAAACAATGAGTGATTTTCATGTTAAATGAGAAAGCCCTATGGTTAAATGTGACACGAATGTTGCGTGGTACGTATACAATTTTTGGGCATAGTACTTATGGCATGCATATTAATATATTACCGGTTTATTTTCCTTGGCCTAACATGTTTTTTTAAACTTTGGATGCTTTCAATTTTTGGCTGCATTCAAAACAATTTTGTTTTCAAAGATCTTTTGCACTTGGACTCAGATCTGATCAGTCTCTGTCGTGGTGTATTCTCTTCTCGCGCTGTTCTTTTCCAGCTGCGTTGTATTAATGTGATCTTTGTTTTGTGAGTTTTCTTTTCTGCATTTTCCCACTTTTCATTGTTTCTTATGGCAGGGTGTGTATGTGAATATGTGATGGCGCAAACCACAGGTATTTCTGAGAGGAATGGTGGTGTATGTAGTTATGCAGGTATGGTTGTGAGGCAAATGTTGATAAGGATAAAATATAATAGGTTCATATGAATGTTAGATAGTTCCTGATGGTTGCGTGAGTATGCGGTTGTGCTGGGTGTGGCAGACCCTTGTCTCCAAGTGGCAGATGGAGCGGGAGGAGATACGCTCTGTTGGTTGAGAGTGTGGCAAGGAACGTATGTGCTCGCAAGTGGCAGTTATGAGGCCCGGGAGTGGCAGTCCCGGGCAGGTGGTGATTTGTGTACTTGATTGTTTTGATTGTTAGTTACGTGAATGTGGATACGCTTTCTGGGTTGTGAATGTTGTAATGGTTTTACGGATTTGCAGGAGTGTGTAATTTTGATGGCCTCTTTTAATGCTTGGTTTGTGATACTTTGTTTGGTGTTCAATTGAAGAGAGGGAGATGTGTAGTGTTGTACTTATCTATTTGCACTGGGTGCACACAGTGCTGCTGATGGTAGAACACAGCTATGTCATATGGAATGTGATGGGACCTGAAGGTTCCAAGAACTACAGTTGGGAACACAGGATGGGAGAACCTTACTGAAAGGATGTCATCTGTTTAGCTCCCTGCCCCTTTCTATAAAACTAGCCCTGTAACTCTGTAACTTATAAATAAACTCACTCCTTTTATATATACTGGTCTCCTGTGCCTTACCTGAATCCAGATGTCTTCTTACCATCCCCGATACTACACTTCCACAGTTCCTTGCGCACTCGCAAGCGATCTAACTTGCATAAACCACGCGGGTCGCACCACCGCGTCCCAGAGACATTCAGCCTGCTTTGACTCACTCGGCGCGGTGTCTCTGGGTGCTGATCTCCCTGTTGGCAGGCTCTCTGTGTCTGTTGCTTCTCCTGGCTTGACACGCCTCTCTTCCTGGGTCTCGGCAGCCTCGGGATAACGGAGAAGGAGTCCTCCTGACTCCAGGAGGTCGGCAGACGAACCCCGTCACCGGAGCCCTTCCAAATGCTTATGCCACCATCCGCTTCTACTGCAACGACTCGGCAGCTCCTTGGCACTTCGGGCACACGTCTCCCTGCCTTCACCTCTGGCTTCTCCTGTAAGCGTGCCACAGGCGATCTCATTAGCCTGACCTGAGCAGGCCATTTAAATCGCCCCTTTGGCCTCAGGTGCAGGCAGTGTTCTTCAACTATATATCGGTCTTGATACTCGGCATCCCCCTTCCTCGTCCCAGTACCAGAGTGATGTTTGTGTATGTCTGAGTTAATCAAGTAAGATGTATGTTCTATGTTGCCTCTTCTTCGTCTCAGTACCAGATTGGTGTATATTGGGAGATGGTTTTCTGGCAAAATAGGGAAGAGATTGGTAATACCCTATAAAAGCCTGAGGATCATTTGATTCCTTACAAAAGGGAAATGGGGGATACTGTGTCTCACCCAATGGTGCCTCATCCCCACTCCCCAAGTCTCCTCCACCCAGGTGATTCTCTCTCGCATATTTCCCCCCCCCCCCTGCCCTCCAGGGTCGGGATCTGAAAAATGACAGCCTTTCCCAGGCCACCTGGGAGGACGATATATTGGGGAAAGAAGTGAGGACTCCCTCAGATTCCACACATACCCTTACCCTATGCAGGGTGGATCTGAATGTTTCACAGGTGATTTGAGACAGGAAGTCGACATTTCCTTGATCTCGACCCTTCCTGTATTCAACTGTGAAACAGTAGGGTTGCAGATCCAGAAACCACTGCACAACTAGTGGATTGGGCACTTTCCGTTGACTAATCCATGCAAGGGCTGAATGGTCAGTGACTAACCTAAACTTCTGCCCCGACAGATAATACTTTAAATGTATGATAGCCCATTTTATGGCAAGGGCTTCCAGCTCAATGACAGAGTCGTTTTTCTCTCTGGGAAGTAGTTTCCATCTTATATAGAGTATCATATGTTCCAGGATGTCATGGTCTTGGGAAGGACAGCTCCTAATCCTGCTAGAGAGACATTTGTATGGAGGATGAAATCTTTCAAAAAGTCAGCCACTTTGCTCTCAGGAGTGCGGATATGGTGGTAGAATCCTTTCACCCTCCGTGGCTCCTCTTTAAACACATCAGTAACCTGGAGGAGTACGTCATAGATATCTTGCTTCTGGTTGTTGCACATTTCAGAAGAGATAAGTACCTGTCTATCAGAGTTATCGGGTAATAAACAAGATAAAATGGTGGTAGTTGACGCTGTAGGGTTTTCTTTCCACTCTTAGGAGATTTAAATGGTATACCTGGGTTTTCAGTCGGCAGTCTGGCTGATAAATTCTATAGTTACAGGGTCTTATCTGTTCTAGCACCTCATACAGCCCATGCATTTAGGTATTAATCTATTCTCGGAGGTGGGCAGCAATACTAGTACTTTTTCTCCCACCGAGAAGGATTGTAAGGTGACCTTTCGATAATATGATGTTTTTTGCTGTTCTTGTGCCTTGGCCATATTGGTTTGGACTAAAGGTTTTACCACAGTCATATGTTCTATAAAACAGTGGGCCTCATTATAAGAAGGGAGAGTGTTCTCCTGGCTATCTTTCTTCGGTGGTTCCAAGAATTATTCTTGCACACTGGTAGTTGCGATATAGTTTTCGCTTTAATTTGTGCAAGTGATGGGTTGTTCTACATTTGGTTGGTATGCATTTAATACGAATGGGGCTCTTATGTCCCCTAGTTGTCAGCCGACACGTGTTTCGACCCGTGGGTCTTTATCAAGGCTATTGTATGCAGTCTGTAGTCCACTCCTAGTCATCCCGGAGCCCCAACACGACCAGCTGTACGGACCAGCCATCAGGGCCCAACAGGAGCCTCTGTCTCCACAGGACAGCAACCCATCTTTACGGACCTGGACCCCACAGGGGGCTACAGACTGCATACAATAGCCTTGATAAAGACCCACGGGTCGGCTGACAACCAGGGGACATAAGAGCCCCATTCGTATTAAATGCACAGGGTACTCTTTGATCCTAATTCCTTCATCTCGTTCCACTAACGCCTGTAATATTGTCTTCAGTGTTTTGTTAAACCTTTCTATAAGGCCATTGGTTTGTGTATAGTATACATTGGTTCTAAGGGTGGTAATATGTAATAGTTCTTTCACCTCCCCCGTGAGTTTTCTCATGATTGTAGAGCCCTGATTTGTTAAGATTTCTTTGGGAAAACCTGATCGAAAAGAAGGAGTATGTGTTTTAGGATTTACTGGGTGGTATTGGATCTAAGGGGAAAGACTTCTGGATATCGAGTGGCATAGTATATTATAACCAGAATATACTTATTCCCTAACTTTGATGTTTCCAGGGGACCTACAATATCCATCAGAGAGGTTGTAAGGGTACTGGAGGTAGCATATGGGCACTGGTCTTTTGGCATATTGCACAAGACTGCGCAACAGTCTCAATATCTGTATGAATCCCAGGCCAATAAAACTTGTTGAGAATTTGTGCCTGGGTTTTCATTTGTCCTAAGTGACCACCTGTTGGTTTGGAGTAGGCTTTCTCCAGTACAACCTACTTATGGCTTTTAGGTATAACTAACTGTGTTCTAGCGAGGCCCTCTGGAGTTGTGTACCCCCTGTACTTCAGTCCATGATTTAAAAAGAAAACGGGTCCCCCTTTCTCACGGCCTTCTCGCTCTGGAGTGATTTGTAGGAAGGCTTCAGCTAACAGTGGGTTATTCCTTTGGGCAAAGGATAGGTCGGGAAGAGTTTTTAGTTCTTCCATTACCCTTCGGGGCTCAGGGTTTGGTGGGGCGTCAGATTTTTTTGTCAGCTTCGCCAAAGCCTCAGGTACCTTGATCTGTTACTTTTTTCCCGGGCCTCTTCCTTTACCAGTCTCTCGAGCACTTCCTGTACAATGTTATCCCCTTGGTGGATCTGAAAGGGATCTTTCTATGGATTTTGGAGTAATACCTTCATGTCTCCCCTGAAGTCTGGATCTATAAACCCGGCTAACACATCAATTCCAAATCTCCATGCTAACCGCGACTCAGGAGCCAATCTGATGTATGTATATGGGTGTGGAATCAAAACCAGGTTGGTGGGTATCAATTTTCTTTCACCTGGTGACATTATTTTTTCCCTACTACTGCAAATATCAAAACCAATAGAGCCTTCTGTGCTACCGAGGGATCTTACTCCTTGGGACTGAGCCTCTCAAACTTTAGGGTTCCCAAACTTGTATCGGTTGAGCCGCATCCCACTTGACACCATCTGTAAAGGCATCAGAAAGTAGACACAGAGAACTGAGTAAAGTTTGGGCTACAAACTTTTGTAAGACCAAAATAAGGTTGGGAAACGGCCCAACTAGCTTCATGCTAAGGTGAGATTTCCCTACCTAACTGAAACTAATTGTAGTCTGTGTCAGAAAGTCCAAACTAAATGTCTTTGTCCAAAACCTACACTTGTCCTCACATCTACTTGTACAACAAAATGTGTGGGTGTGTCAGCATCAAAATGAGAAGTGTTCAAACAAAAGTTCAGAGCTTCTTCCAGCTCTTGGTCGGAAAAGGGTTCCCCCTTCCTCAGGATTCAAGATAGTTCACTTTACCAAAAAAGGGGAGTTCCATTCCCCAAACTTTCCAAGTCTCTTAACGTTCCAAAACATTCCTTGGGATACTTCCCAGCTTTTCACGCTTCTGTTTCTTTCACCAATATCACAAAGTTCAGTTCCTTAAGTTCAAAATACACAAGCTTTTCTTGACATTCAGTCACTAACTTGGAGTGGCTTTTCCTTTGGTTGGGTTTACTCTGTCTAGGCGCAGTTGTCAGAACAAACAGTCTACCTATTACACGTCATTCAACCAACACACCTTACTTTCTTCTTTTCACAGTTACACTGTCACTGCTTCAGCTTAACCGTGGCATTGGACTTACCCTTTTACAGCTTTGTGAGCACTTGTTTTTCCACCATACACTTGGCAGATTATCAAATCTTATCAGAGCTTTTGCCACGGCTTAATCTTTCAAATGACAGAGCTCCTCTTATTCTTATGGCACTTGCCAATGCTCGTTTTCTTCAGTTTACACAATTCACAGTTCCTTTGTATTAGGGAATATCCCCACTGCTTTCAAAGTTCCCTGCTTTCCTGGCCCTTCTTTGACCTTGTTGATTTAATTTAATTTGCAATTCCATATTCAGAAAATCCTTTCATTCATTACTTTCAACCTTCAGATTATCGTATATCAATCATCTGTATTTTAAAATGGACCGGCATTCCGATTGCTTCCATGGTCCCTCACTCACACGCGAGCGATCCAACCGACATAAACTACGTGGTTCACACCACAGCTTCGCAGAGTCATTTAGCCTGCTTTGACTCACCAGGCATGCTGTCGCCAGGTGCTGTTCGCTGCGTTGGCAGGCTCTCTGTGGCTGTCGCTGCTTCCAGCTCGGCATGCCTCTTCCAGGGTCTCTGCAGCTGCAGGTTAATGGAGAAGGAATCCTCCTGACTCCAGGAGGTCTTCAGACCAACCCCACCACCGGAGACCTTCCGAATGCTCACGCCACCATCCGCTTCTGCTGCAATGACTCTGCAGCTCCTTGGTGCTTCGGGCACACATCTCCCTGCCTTCACCTCTGGGTTCTCCTGCAAGTGTTCCACAGGCGATCTCATTAGCCTCACCTGAGTGAGCCATTAACACTGCCCCTTTGGCCTCAGGTGCAGGCAATGTTCTTCAACTGCATAATGGTCTTGGTACTCGGCATCCCTCTTCCTCGTCCCGGTACCAAAGTGGTGTTTGTGTGTGTTTGAGCTAAAGGATGTATGGTTCTATCTTGCCTCTTCCTCATTTCAGTGCCAGATTGGTGTATATTGGGAGATGTTTTTCTGGCAAAATAGGGAACAACTTGGTAATACCCTATACAAGTCTGGGGGGCATCTGACTCCTTACAAAAGGGAAATGGGGGGGAAACCGTGTCTCACCCAAGGGTGCCTCATCCTCACTCCCCAAGTCTCCTCCACCCATGTGATCCTCCCTTGCATATCCATCCCCAGGGTCAGGATCCAAAAGCGTCTCCCTTTCCCTGGCCACCTGGGAGGAGGATATATTGGGTAAAGAAGTGAGGACGACCTCAGATTCCTCACAGTAGAAATGGAAAAATCTCAGAATAATGTCAACAACGTTATGGTGCTGCTGCTTTAAACATTACTACCAGTGAAATAAACGTGTGTGCTCATTTGTGGCACATTTGTGCATGCATGCATGCACTGCAACACAGTACCAGCCTCGCCCCACCATAATGCAAATGGCGTACTGCCTTATTTTCATGACTTAAAGACGCTGTCCACAGACCAAAACAAAATGTTTGCTAGATTAAGTTGATAATTACCAATAAAACATGGGGTAAAACAGGGCTGCTTATTGGTCCTTATTCTGTTTTCCCTTTACATTGATGACTTGCCAATAAAAATGAGAAGGTCAACTAAAGACACTCTGAGAATTGAGGCTAGGAACGGACCTACACTGCTATATGCAGGTGACTCTCTTTATTGCAAGAACTCGCATGGGTTTGCAATTGATGCTATAAAAATAAATTATTGCACCGCAAATGACCAACAGATTAATACAGCACAATCGAAAGTGATGATATTTGGAAATGGCAGAAAATGAAACCAAAACGTTCTAGGATAGAGAAAGAGTCACTGGAACAAGTCAGGGATCAGAATCTCGGCGCACCTAAGCTGGAAACCTCATGCTGCCAAAACTGTGAAAAGTAATTAAACAGGGTGTGGCAAAACACATTTCTAAATAAACCTGGCAACAATGCCCCAAATTGAAGTTCTTTGCTGCAAAATGTGGAGGAATAATGTGGTATGTTGCAGAACTGTGGGTGAATAGCGAATGTCTGAGAATACCAAACACTGTAGAGCGCAACTTCTGAAAATCTGTTTTAAAGCTTTCAAACAGGTTTTCTTAGGGCTGGAACCAGACTTGATCTTCCTTCTGATCTATGAGGAGATCAAAATAGCTCAAGTAAAGGTTTAATCTAAAATAATCTTTATCAAAAGGCTCTAAAATGATTGTGCAGCCTGGAAAGATCAGAAAGAGATGGCATACTCATGTCTCACACTGAGCCAGGGTTGTCCAACTCAGGGCCTCGCGGGCCAGAAAATATGTGCATACATTAAGAATCATTGTATGAAAATGTATCTCATAAATATTGATGAGGGGTTTCTTGAAAACCCGCCAGGATTCCGGCCGCCGAGGCCTGGAGTTGGACAACGCTGTAGCTGAGCCTTTGGAAATCCTTACTAAACGCATATAGCATCAATGTGGCTGCAAACTGTTCTCCAAATGTAATGAGGAATGTACTCAAACAAGCAACTAAGAAAATTAGAGAAGTGGCCAGGAAAAGAAGTTGGTGGAAAACCACAGTAAAACATATGATCCTTGGTGCAACGAGGAAATTGAAGGCAATGTTAACCCCCAACCTTACATCTTCAATTTGCACGACAGGAGGAGAAAGGGCTCTTTATCCTCACCCTGCTTGAATTTCCTTATTTTAAGGAGATCTCAGATTAGTAGAGCACGTGTTATGCACTAGGCTGTAATCTCTGTGGCTCTACTAAAGACTCTCTTGTACATTTCTTCCCCCTATGTCCATTCGATAGAGAGTTGAGAAGAAGACTCACCTGCCAATCTTCAGAACCTAGGGCATTCGAAGTGTTAAGTCAGACATGGCCTTTTTATTTGTGCACTCAATTTCTAGTGTCTAGGTACCTTAGGGCGGCCAGGAGCACAAGATGTACATGCTCTTGGAAAAAAGGCATGTCATCCCGGAGTGTAACAATATATTTAGAGACTACCCCTACATATCATTTGTCTGATTGTCTAGCCCTGTCTATGACTCTTACAGAGCCACGTAGATCCAACCCCCTGTGCCACAGATAAGCCAAGAGCCAAGCTGGGGTACAGAAAGAATATATATTTATTAAATAATATGCCAATTAATATTTGCACCAAATTATTTCACACGCCACCTTCTCTGTGGCACAAAACAAAGCTTCAATACAAAAACTCACTTTTTGGGATTTCGCTTTTTTGTCTCATGTACATGGAACCCTGGCCAAGTAAACAGTTTAACCCTGCTGTCCCACAAAAACAAACCCCTGAATGTCAAAATTAAACCATACCATGGAACATTACAAAATCTTGAACTTGGTAATCCTTTTCTGAGGTTGGATTTAAAACACAGCACCATTGTTCATTTGTGTAAAACTAATTCTCCCACGAAGTACGCTTGAGTTATAATTTCCCTGCGTGCATGTCAAAACCAACAATGTGAAAGCACATCAAATATTGAAAAACAGCACATTTGTCACACATGGAACCTTTTTCTCCTTCACTCCGAAGCAATACAAAATCAGAGTCGCTTTCTCACGCTCAGGAGAGATTGTGCATTTTTCAATTAAGAATTACACTTTTTCATTTAGCAAAGCACTTCTCTACCCAGCACGAGAAACATTCAGTACCCCTCTGCTTAAAAGCCAGGTCTGAAGAATGGTGACAGTTAGGAATTTTGTTTTGAGAGAAGAACACCCCTTCCCTTTAGGGAATTCTGGGGTTGACAAGAAAAATGGCTGTACCCGATTACACGGACAGACTATAGTTTTGAATGCAAGTGAATGCCTTGGTTTCTGGTAGTGGGTAGAGAAGTGCTTTGCTAAATGAAACAAAGTGTAGTTCTTAATTGAAAAATGCACACTCTCTCCTGAGAGTCAGAAAGTGACTCTTGAGGCTGGCATGTCGAGTCTCTCATCCCCAGGAGGGTGTAGTGATAGCTACCTGTTCTCTGCAGCTAGATCTATCCATGCTAATCAAACTATATGATTCACTAAATGGAAAAATAAATCATCAAGACGCCCTATTGATAGCCCTAAATAGTAAAATCATCTAGATGTTATGTTACTTGGCATTTATATAGCGCTCTATATGTCATTGGTATGACCTCAGAGTGCTGGTAGGTTGAACGCCCTAGTGGAACCGCAGTTCAGGTCAGTAGAGCTGGTGTCTTAGGGTGCGTGGGTGCACCAGTTATGTGTGCAGCTGATGTAATAGCTGTAAAGTAGCTGCATCCTAGCGTTAGGTGTAGTGTTGAAGATCATATTTGAAATGTGTGCAGTCTGGTGGGTGGACATCCAGACTGGGATTGGCTGCATTAGGCCTAAAGGATGCTTATGTGAGCAACTAGGCCGGAATGTCATCAGTTAGATGCGTTTTATTAGGGTGCTGAGGTGTTCATGGGGTAGTGTTCGTATTTGAACGGCTAGGCCGAATTGGTCAGGGGTGTAGCTTTGTTCTAGTTGAGTGATGGTGTATAGTAGAGAGTAGACTTAATGATGTGATATGATGGTTCGTCTTATTGACACACAGACATACAGTGACAGTGGGCTGGGCTTACGGTGACAGGAGGGAGCATACAGATATATAGTAACAGCACGGGGATAAGAAAGCAGAGTGCACAGTGATACACGGGCACAGTGGGCACACATGACGATGAAAGGGTTGGGTAATACATTGGTACACATGGCGACATTACGGGAATAGGATGGCAGGGAGCTCTGCGACGCAAGGACATACAGTGACAGGGCTTACAGCGACAGGGGGGAATAGGTAAATACAAAAGCCGGATGGGGAGCGAGAAAGCAGGGTACACAGTGACACGAGTACGACGGGCACATACGGGAACTAGAGGGTAGGGTAATTCAATTCCTTCTATTCAGTCGATTCAACTAATCAATGCCTCCATCCATTTCATCGATTCTATCCGTTTTCGTCCATTCCATCTATTTAGAGGGCTGTAATACAGGTGTGTCAGTGCACAATGTTTCTACTAACCAAGTCCATCGGGGTCCATCCGGCTGTTATACAGATTCCTAGCCAGTATTCATCTATGGACCAACAGCCCTGAAGAAAACCCTGAACCCTGGGAAGCCTTAGATGCTGAATTTATACAAAAATATAAACCTTTGGTTACAAGGCCGCAAAATGGAAACGGGGGGCCAGGAAGAGGAGGTTGAGGTGGTGCTCGAGGACCCTATGATGAATCAGATAGAGCTAAATGACACCCCTAGCTTGGAAAAAATACACCAGATCTCAAATTGCCAGTTTAAATTCTTTTTCAAATTCAATTGAAGTGAGAAATGACGAGCAACGGATATGTCCCTTTTTACAAGCCTTGAAAAAACCAAAGCTCAGACGAAAGAAAAGAAAAGCATCTTGCCCTCCAAAAAAAATTCAATTGTAAAAGCTGAATAAAGGCTTGCAGAAGTTCCTGTGTGCTCTAACCACTCCTGAGCACTAATTCTGAGAAACTGTAAGAAATGGATGAAGATCTAAGCAAAGACACCTAAAAACATCAAAGAACGAGACTTTGACACAGTACCTGGAGGAAGTGCAATTGCCAAGTGAATAAACTTCTGTAGATCCTGAAATATTGAATGTATCAACGTATTTGTACAATGACCAGGTAGACCGGCATGGGCCAGTGTCAAACATAAGACCCATGCATTACAGACCTGTCACTAACTTACGGGGAAGTATTAAGATAAAAAAATGCTCCTGGAATGTCAGTAGCGCGAAAGGAACAAGAGTCTCTGGTTCAGTCTTTTGATACATTGGAACAGTGAAGAAACCTCCTGAAGTGATCTAAGGAAAATTAAACCTTATATAAACGTATTGAAGAAGGCCTGGAATCAAGTTTCCACCAACAATAAAGGATCTGATCATGAAAAGATCAAACGTATTGGTACTATTTCCCACCATTCCAACACTACAGCTGATCCAGTCAAGAGACATTGCTCAAGTGGAATTCTGTTCAGATAAAGTTCTTGACAATGTTTTTTTTTGCATATTCCATGAAACAGGATTAGGAATATCATCCTGGAGAACGCCTCTTTTCTTCGGCCTATGGGGTTTGACTTGTATGAGGTTGATAAGGTAGCCTATGTAAAGATCCTAAATCAAGAGCCCTAGGTTGGGGGGGGGACTACATCCAACCCTATCTTGTTTCAACCCTTGAGGATAACCTGCTCAGACAATAATCTCTTGGGCCGAAATGTACAATATCAAACATCCCTAGGCCCGGCCAGAGATGTAGAACAAAATTGGTCTTGGCTAGCAGGTGCATTGGCTAGAAGAGATAACACAAATTAACTAGCAACTCTTAGGGGGTCTGTAGCCATCCAGCTCGGTACACGGAATCCAAGGAGCTTCTCCCATCTATTTGAGGCAGGGTTGGAGGTTCTTTCTGACTGTGACTTAATGGGTCTTTAAGAAACCTGGCTTTCAAAATGTCACGCCATCGATGGATTTTCTATACTTCTAAATCTGGCTATTAAAGGAAAGAAAGGCAGACCCATGGCGGGCTTATTAATAGCTTCTAAATCTGGAAAATGCTTTACTGTTTCGGAGTGGAGATCCCCTAAACCTTTAGCCCAAGAAGCTAAAATAATTTGGGAGGCCAGATTTTATTTGGCCAATCTACATTATTTAATCTATATTGGAACCCTGCTGATATGGCTGCCGGTGCCTTTTTAGATGGGGTAGAAGAGCTAGTTGACGAAAGTCTATCTGGCCCTTCTACAAAGGGGATTATAATTGGCAGAGATCTGAATATCACTTGTAAACAACTCGACAGTCAATACCCATCACAATTAAAAAGTGAGGGTATTGCACGGAAGCGGGCACATCCCACCACAGCCAACATGGTCCAGATTAACTCAACAGTCAATTCTAGATTACGTTTTTGTTGCTGGTTCCATATTGGAATATGCAATGAGTTTGAAAGTGTACCCAAATAATGTTTTTCGTGATCACAACATTTTGAAAGTAACTTTGAATCTTCTGCGTAATGAATGCCCGATAAAAACATACAACCCGAACATTGAGATTAATGGGAGTAGAAACAGAACTCTCTGGCCAGAAGCCCTAGCAAATAAATGAAATCATAAGATGGTTGTTCAAACAAAACCACTACTGGAGTGACTGGAGCGGGAGGACAGTTATATAGGGATTCTAACATCCTTTGTACGAAAAGGGGAATATGGTCACAAACCAATATCTAGACATAAGCACGATTTTGACCCTGGTGTGCAAAACAAAAAGTGGGAACTGAGAGCTGCCACGCAAAAATTTGGGAAAAAGTTCTACCAGGCAAATGTTGAGGCTTACATTTAAGTTGAGGCTTCAATTGTGGAATTGGGTCAGAGGATCTAGATCACACCCGGAAGGACTCCGAAGCTAATGCTGAGAACTCTGGCATCCAAGAACTCGGCAGAGCTATGGAAAATTCCTTAAATCCTGTGACACTCCTCAGTTAGCCTGGCAGATAAACACCACAGCAGAAGAAGCATGGATCATCCACTTCACCAATATATTTAAACCCTTGTCATTGATTGATAAATTGGAGGAGAGATCTGAAAAAGAGAAATGGCCCTTAACTGTGGATGAGGATGACATCCAAGTTCTTATATCTAAAAGCAGAAGATAGAGAGCCTCGAGAATGGACAGTCTATCAAGTGCCATTTTGGACTAGTATATTGGCTAAAATATTTAGATCCATTATTGAGGCTCAAGTAATACCAGCCTCATAGCAGACCACAAAAATAATATCAATATTTAAAAAAAGGGCCTAAGATCTATAGCTTCCAACTACCAACCGATCGCCCTGCTGGACGTGCCAGGAAAAATGTTTGCTTCCCTGGTCTTAGCTAAACTGAGAGAAAGGAAAGCGACTTCTGTATGGTTCACCAGAAATCAGTCTGGGTTTGCGAGAGGAGTGGGAATGGTCCTAAATTGATTCTTGTTAAACTATCTAAAGAAACAATCCATGAGAAAGGGTGTTCTCACATACCTTGCATTTATTGATTTTGCCATCGCATTCAACAGCATTGATAGGAAACGCCTATGGTCCAAAATGAGGAAATGGGGTTGTCCCTCGGTCCTACTAGACATTATTATTCAGCTATACACTAATACCTCCCTCCATATCAGACTAAATCAACAAGGAAAACTGTCAGAGAAACATTCAGAGGACCCAAGTATTTTGGCCCCTGCTTTGTTTAATCTTTGTTTAATCTGTTTGTCTCTGACTTGGGTGAATACATGTTAAATTGCAAGAGCCAAACCCCCCATAACAGTGGGCCTCGGGAACCACTGGTTATTCTATGCGGATGACTTAACCTTACGTGATAAAACGCCAATCGGACTCCGAAGATCACTAGACACCTTGCAGACTTATGCTATAGACAATAATTTAGTGATCACTGCTAATAAGTCAAATATAATGGTGATAAAACCTGGTAACTCTCATAAGGAATTGAGATTAACTTGGTCTGTGGCAGAATCTGTACTACTGGATTTATATTGCTACTTGGGCTTTAACTTCAATAATGATGGGAGCAAAAGAAAGAAATTTGAATTACTGTGACTGAAGGTTGACTCATTAGCTGCTGAGGGTATATTGATTTTTTTTATAAAATTGGCAAATTCACCCTACTACCGGTGTACCAATTTTACAAACAGAAGGTTGTTCCCATTGTAGTATTCAGGCCTGAAATCTGTACGTCCAGCTCGCTAATCAACTGGAACCTACTGGAAGGCCTTTTTTGGAAAAGGGTATTGAGTCTCCTGAAAAGATCTCCTATACAGATTATCTGTTATGAATTGGGTCGGTTATCTTTAAAATCCATGGTGTGTTGAAAAAGTGCTTGTTGGTTGATGACTCCTCTCTTCTACTGATTATACATCGAGGGCACTAAAGACAGACAGAGATACAATACTGTTAAATTGGAAAGAGGAGTCTCTACAAATACTGAGAGACATCGGTAGTGCAGTGCAAGGCCTAATCGTGTATCCACAGGAAATAAAGAAAGAATAGTGGAGACATGATTGGATAGCCACGTGGGATGAATGTTAACAGTATAAATCTTGTGAACATTTTAAAAATGAATCAAAACCTTTTAATGAGTTACCTACCTACTTAATGAAATTCACCTTAGACAGTGCTTTATGAAATTGCTTTTAAACTTACTACCCACAAGAGAAGTCTTGGGGGCAAGGGCCAACTGTGAATGAATCTTTGTTGCTGTCGCTTTTGTAAGATTGCTGCAGAAACAATTAGACATATTCTTATTGAATGTAAAGATTTGTCGGAAAAGCATGGGCTGATATTAGATAAATTACACAAACAAAAGGAAGGTGCTAGAGTGAGTATCAATTAGTCTTCCCTCAGCAAGACCTCGGAGTTGGTCAAACATATATCAGACCTACAATTCAATACACTTTTTTTACATAGAAAAGATTCTTCTCAATTTTATTACAAAACTTTACAAACATTCTACACACAAAGATAATACCATAAAACATAAAAAATAATGAATAAAACTACAATATGGTACAAAAATAGAATAGATTTGTATACAAAATTACACAATATGCGTTCACAGTATCACAAAGAACTGGATTTGACTAGCGTGAATCTTATAAACACACGTTTTCATGCTGTACTAAGAGCCCAACTTGTGCGTGTTTCTGTCCTATCAAGGCTTAAATCTGCCAGACATTCATCAGTGGCACAAATATTCTGCTTGTGTGTATCGTATACTGGTTGGCGATTAATTTCAACTCTCTATCACCCTGGTCTTCCTGAAGATCCCTAATGGGATAAAGACACAACTGTATTACACTGAAGGGATGTTAGTAATAACCCTCCCATATTATCCTTCCTCGAGGGTTTACAGATATAGATTTAAATATTATACCTGAGTGGTCTGTCTGAATTGATTTCTAAGGACCACCTGAAACTACTTATGTTACTGTCGCCTACTTCCTGAAGATCCGTAATGGGATAAAGACACCACTCTATTACACTGAAAGGGTCTTATTAATAAACCTCCCATATTATCTTTCCCCTAAGGGTTTATAGATGTAGATTTAAATAATATACCCGAGTGGTCTGTCTGAATTGACTTCTAAGGACAACCTGCAACTACTTACATTACTGTCGCTTACTTCCTGACTTGGACTACATCAATCTATCTTCCTCTCGCTAACCTGGAAGAAAAAAAAAACCTAAACAGTTGTGGATTCGTATAAGACCGATTATCACTGCCTCCCAAATCTCTGCTCCACTCTAACCACTGAGGGTAGCAGGAGCTCTCTCTTTCTTAATGCACTCCATCTCTCAATAATTGTATTGGAAATTCTATACAAAAATGGAAACAAAGGATAACACTGAACTATATGTAATAGTCCCACTTATATAATAGTTGTAACATAATGACAATTCAAACTTACTTTGGCAATTGTATTGTGCATCCTCTATCTCAAGTTTAACATCCAAATATGCATGGGTAGATTTTCTGTTCTTACTGATCTTGCAGCAAAACGTCTCAGTTACAACCAGTAAAGCAGTGGAAAACCTGAAAATAATCACACACCCGTTCTAATGAAAAACATCTGCATCTCTCGGATCAAAATTTGATTGGGAAAAAGGATTGGCTGTCTGTCCTACCTGTCTGCCAAGGCTCAGGGTGCAGCAGTAGCCTGCCAGTTCACCTGAGGGCCGGGCGGTAAAGCCAAAATGGCCGCCACACGTAAAACATGCGATGATATTATCGCATTACGCAACATCATCAACGCGGCCTATGTAAACACATCTTCCCACAATCTCATCTCAGAACATAGAACTTTTCCTAGGTAGAATCTCTTGGAAAAGAATCTTCAAAAAATGAAGAACCTTTTTGGAAAAGGGTATTGGGGCTCCCGAAAAGTACTCCTTTACACAGGGTCTCTTATGAATTGGGTCTGTTATCTTTAAAATCCATGGTGCTTTGGAAAAGTGTGTGTTGGTTGATGACTCCTCTCTTCCACTGATTATATTGAGGGCGCTAAAGATGGACAAAGATACAATACTGTTAAATTGGAAAGAGGAGTCTTCAAATACTGAGAGATGCCGGTAGTGCAGTGGAAGGCCTAATCGTGAATCCTCAAGAAGTAAATAAAAAATTGTGGAGATATGATTGGATAGCCACGTGGGATGAAAGCAAACAGTATAAAGCTTTCAAAAATGGTAAAAATGAATCTAAACCTTTTAAATGAGTTACCTACCTACTTATTGAAATTCCCTGACCGGCACCTTAGACGGTGCTTTATGAAAATATGTTTAAACCTAGTACCGACAAGAGAAGTCTTGGGGGAAAGGGCCAACTGGAAATTAATCTTTGTTGCTTTTGTAAGATCACAGTGGAATTGGAAACAACTAGACATATTCTTGTTGAATGTAAAGATTTGTGAGAAAAGCATGATATTAGATACATTCATAAAATATCATAGAACACTAACACTGGACACATGGTGGGTCGAAATATTCAGCGGCTAGCATCTTGGTATCTCTATAGCAGTAGGGAAATTCTTCAATCACATTTTTAATTAATCTTTTTAGATGTAACTACACATGAGAATTGGGTGATTTATGTGGCTTTTTAGAATTCATAAGTGTAAAAGTGTTTATCAAGAAAGGTTTCGAGAGATGTGATGTAAATGTTTTAAAAGAAATGTAATATAAATGTATGGTTGATTTTGTACACAGCTAAAAGTTTGTTGATGCAAGCTAATAGCTAAATAATAATAAAATAAGATTCAAATGGATCAGCTCACAGCTCATTTATATTTCCATTTCCAATTAGTTGAAGAGTGATTGCAAAATAAAGAGGCCTGTATCCTGAGTCAGACTGGAGACCTGGAAAGGCCCAGAAATTACTTCAGTAGAAGATAAGTTACAACAGAGTCAGATGTTAAAGCTCAAGTATGAAGATCTCATTGAGAAACTCAACAATGAGCTGAAGCACATCAGCAAGAGGGTGTTGAGCAAGAAATGCAGGTCTCTACCCTCCAGAACACACATAAAGAGTGTGTGGAAAACCTGCATAGACTGCAACACAAGGTGAATGATCACACTACGTACAATAATGCATTGGTGGATGAGATTATGGCTTTTAAACAGACCATAAATGAATTAAAACATGAAAACAGTCAGTTCATAATAAAAGAGATTGATTGACTCACAACATGAGTTTGGTAAAAATGTGTCAGGATTTAAATATTCTGAAGCAACAGAAATTACAGCTGATCAAAGAAAAAGATACTTTAAAGTTGAAAATGGAGGTAGAGAAAGGTCAGCTTGGGTCTCTGGAACTGACCAAAATTAGGGAAGAAAATATAAAGCTTATGGAGCGTTTGAGGCAAGCAGTAGCTGACCTATCACAGGCAGCACATTGTAGAGACGCTCAAGAGAAATAACTAATAATACAGTATAAAACAAAGCGCCGTGAACATGCACGCATAACGCAGGAATCTCAAAGGGAACATGAAAGCCTGCAGGAAGAGATTCAGGCAGTCAGAGATCGATTGGTGGCTCGGAGCAGTGTACTTGAAGCCAGCCAGGCCTGGGCGGCATAGTAAATAATTCAGCTCTCTGAATATAAACTGGAAATCAGGACAGATGGAAGCAAGTGTAAGAGTTTAACCAATGAAATAGAGAAATCTAAACTGGGACTGATGCACCCTGATTAATCATGGTATGGGACTGGGCCCTATAACCAAGGAGAAATCCCGCTCCCATCAAGGATCGCATGCATTTACCTACAAACTCCCAGGTACAGACTGAAACTAACTCTTGAATACCACTGATAGAGAACAGGGAAACATGAGCCGGCTGGACTTACCTAGGGCTAGCCAAACTGATCCAGAAAGCCAGTACTTATCTGACATTGATGAATATTCACCTCTGTCAAACAGAAGGGAAGGTGAAGGGACCAGAGTGTCCTGGGAGACAACAAATAATCCTGTTAGTACTTCTGACCCTGAAATCGCATATGATGAGAAAATTAGAGAGTTAGACTTGCAGAAAATGACATTGTAAAGAGCCCATCTAGCTGGCTTAGCTGAAAGACAAAAACGAAAGATTGATCCTAGGAAGGGTATTCTAAAAACCGCCATGCATTCATGTGAATAGGGGATTTCTCCAGACGACCTGGAAGCAGGATAGTACCCATTGGAATTGGTCTGAAGAAGAGACTGTGTTCTATCTTGTGCCTAAAGGTGATGACAGGGAAAGTGACCTTTAGAGTTAATTGCGGCACAGGCGAGAGGAGTACAGACCCTGTGATTCTGGGTGGGAGGTATTCATAATCTCATAGAGATAGGGTGCATTTAGGAGACAGGTAATAAGAGTTCAAATAGTAGCTCTTAGTCAGAAGGTGAATGAACTCGGGTGCAAAGGCACAGAAAGACCGCAAAACAGAGAAAGGGTTTTGTTAAAGACCCAATCAGACAAATCAAAGCCATAAAAGAGCTTCCTGAGCCCATACCATAGGACTGCTCAGTATTCAGTATGGGAGCACTTAGAACTTTATGATCAAATAATTTGAATTATGTCAATTGCATGGAGTTTGCAAAATAGACATTTTCCCCTGAGTATTCCAGTTTATTTGCAGGAGTGGAGGACCAAGATCATTATAAATGGTCCACCTATAAGGTAGCCATTTTGAAACACTTCTCCACTCACAGGCACCCACAAGAGGCCCGTAAGGCATCATATAATGCGGGGAAGATAGTGCCTATGGAGTTTGTATAGGAATTTAAAACGTGCATTTGCAGAGACTGAGGTGAACACTAATAGTAGGGAATCTGTGACCACATACTTCCATGCGCTTCCCAAATATATAATTTCCCAATTGGTGCATGATTTCCATGAGCACAGGACACTGTATTGGGTAATAAAGAAAGGCACCGGGATATGAGGTCCAGAAACCCACTGACAATAAAAGTAAGCACAAAATCACAAAACCATCTACCACACCTGCTGTTGTGAAGGTGGAACGACCCCTCCTTTGGACCTTGAGATGGGGGCCTAAAATACTCCTTCTGCCAACATGCAGAGTGATAGGCAGAAAGGACCCTCTGCCCCGGCCCAATCGAATGTTAGTCAAGCAGGATTCCAGAACAATGACCCCTTTGACCCTGCCACCAATGTAAATCCTTAATATAATGGTACAAAATGGATCCTCGGGTATGTGTACACTCCCCCGGCTTAAAGGGGGTGGGAGGGAAAACCAGGTAGGTACTTCCCTGGGAAACTTCCCTCCAAACTTCATGCAGGAGAGAAGTAACACTCCACCTCACAATCTGAATTTTTTAAACAAGTACCCTTAAAATCCGAACTTCGAGAGCAATCCTCCTCCTTCACCCTGGTTCCAGGACAATAGATCCCTGAACCAAGGAGCAGGGAGAATCGGGACCAAACATTATGGGGCAAGTTTCCAGTACCTGAGCTACTCCACGAGAAGAGACAGTTACCCTTTCAGGGAGCAGCAGAGGTATGAGCAGAGACCTCTCTACAACACCGAGAAGGTTACACAACTGGAGCAACGGGTCCAACAATTAACTGACGACCTGGGGCGCATGCTAAGGGCCAAGTCATACCCCCAACCTGGGGGGAATGACTGAAGGAAAGTCTCAACAATCAACAGGTTCCTGAGGATGGGGCCTGGGGGAAAGGGAGATGTCAAGCCCTAGAGGAATCTTCCTTTTTCCCCCAGAATACAACCCCTGGAAAACTCTCAGACTGACAGTGACTCTTCTACCCCAAGGGAGGTAGAACCCAACGAGCAAAGGCTAAGTAGAAGAGGTCAAAGAAGAACCCACTGTGTGGGGGGAACGTAACAAGATAATCCCCTTTGAAAGAGACAAATCCCTGGAGGATTTAGGTAAGGAAATCTCTTTCAGGAATGGGGTGATCCCTCCTTAAGAAAAATGGGTCCAAAAGACCCTGAGTTTGGAGACCGACTCAGAGCAAGAGATTTCTAGACCCAAAAAATGCGAGCCAGCTAATACAGAACCTGAAGCGGTATCCCGTACAGGTATCCTCCCCACAAACAGGTTCTGAGAACTGTCTTCAGGTAAAGGAAGACAGTGAAAAATCTGGGGAGAAAGAGGATAAATATTTCTTTTCTACAGATTCCCGATCTCCGACACGGAAAATCACCCAAGATCACAAAGTGTCCGAGTTTAACAGTGAGAAAATAACTGCTGAGCTGGCAAATAACTCACACTTTCTTTGTACCCTTGTGGAAAAAGAGAACAGATTTTATGCCCCGGTCAAGGTACGGGATCAGTGTGAATTATCAGCTCTGGTGGATACTGGATCCCAAGCCACTCTTCTGTCTAAAAAGGCATTTGACCAACTGAATATAGGAACGGGGGAGGGTCACAAGATTCCCCTCACACCTCTTCCCGGACAACTCCATAGTTTTGATGGGAATTATATTTCAGTAGAAGGGACTGCGGATCTAGAGATAAAAATTGGGCGACATCGGTTAAACACCCGGTGATAGTCGTGACTCCAAGGGCACACCTTTTTTTTACTGGGGAACAATCTCTTTCTGAGGTTATCACCTCTGATCAACTGTGTTAAAAAGGTCCTTTGGACCCAGACTAACCTGCCTATAAAACAAAAAATGAGTACAAATTATGTGAGTTTGAATCGCACTTGCCATTTAATTGAACAACGTTCCGAAAAAGTGGAATTTCACTTTCAGAATAATCAGGTCCCTGACAGCACCATCATCTCTGTAAGAGAACAAACTGGTGATCGGAACACTTCTCAATTTTTTAGAATCAACGTTCCTCCCAGTGTTAAGTGGTACTCCACACTAGAAGGAAATACTTTGAGATTCCTCCAGAAAAGATTTCTACTCGTCATGGGGGGAATTTCTTGGTATACTCTCATGCCCCTATGGGGTGGAAGAGGTAACCTGTGACATCATGAAGGATGAGGTAGCAGTAACAATAACTAAAGCAAATCCATGGAACCTCCTGTTCAGGTTAACACCAAAAAGATCTCTCCACCCAATTGGAGAATACAGCTGAAATTACCAAGGCAAAGGTCTTTCCAGGTTTCAGGCAGATGGTCATGAAATGGTTCAATCTTGCTGATGCCTGTGAGACCGAGGAGCAAAGACAGAAACTGAAACATGTATTCTTGGACTTCCAGGATATCTTTTCCTTAGACTGGTATGACTGTGGACATTCATCTATTCATTCAACCACAACACCCACAGACCCAGAGATGGCTCCAGTATTTGTTAAACCATACCGGTTACCTCTCCCATCCATGGAGTCACTCACAGAGATTATTAAGAATTAGAAATTCCAGTTGAATAAATTGGTCACAGCACCTTTAACAACCCACTACTAAAACCCAAGACCAATGTAGACTATGTGCCAGCCTAAGGTAGTTGAACAACTGGGTCCACATGTCATGATTGTCACTTCCCTACATCAATAAAGGGCTGGCACAGATCCAAAGGTCCAAAGTGTAAACAGCCATTGACTTGAACAATGGCTACTGGACAGTACCCACGAGTAGGGAAGGCCAATAAAAGTTTGCCTTTAACTTTGGGGAGCAGCAATGCACGTTGACCCGAACACCCTTTGAAAATATAAACTCCAGAAATGAGTTAAATATCTTCCTGCATAAGGCCATGCCTGATTAGGGTGAAAGGGGAAACCTGACCTATGTGGAAGATGTATTGATAAATAGCTCAACTGTGGAAGAACATATTACAGACATTCGCTATGTTTTGGCCCAGTTGCAGAAAGCCAGAGCAAAACTGTCCTTTCAGAAGGCACAATGGTGTAAGACCAAAGTGAACTCTTTAGGGCATGAAATCACCCCTGAGGGTCTCAACACATAGGCGAAGAAGGTAGAAGTCTTATTGGAATTAAAATGCCCTACTACTCTCCAAGAATTGAGAAGCCTTCTTGGACTCACTAATTATAGTCGAAAGTTAATTGAAGACTACACAGAAGTCACTCGACCCTTCATCCATTTATCAAAGGCTGCAGTCAAGTGGGAGTGGGGCCCAGAAAAATCCAAGGCAGTTAAATAACTGACAAAAATAAGGAGTTCTTCTTGGAGACAGGGTTTTCAGATACCTGACTAACCGTGGTATTGTACCAAAAGCATGACACGGTCAACAATGTGATCTCTTATACAAGCAAAACTTTGTCCTATGTGGAGGAAAAATTCAATGACTGCGAAAAAGGCACTCCTGGCGATGGTGTGGGCATTGAAAAACTACCATCTATTCATCCAGGGGGACCACATCATCGTAGATACTCCTCACCAGTGACAAGATATGGGCTGGAGAATGTAAATAATTCCAGAATGACTTCATGTATTCTGTCCATGCACTGCTTTCCTGTGGAGTTCAGAGATGGCCAAAAGAAGAAGAGTTCTGTAGCGCCAGGATTAGCTGACTTGCATAATTGTGCTCAAGAAAACTGTCTCAGGGACAAAAGTCTAAGGATCGCAGACAATATGGAGGTGTACCTAACATCCCCAAACAAAGATCATGATGAAGACATGTGTCAGGGGATATCCACAGTTTATGTGGATGGGTGCTCCTACCATGTTGTTTATAACTGGGAAGGAGAGCTGGTGGCAGTCACTTGGAATGAGTGAATGATACCCTGGAACCCTCTGCTGGTTACAAAATAGGACCCCAAAGTAGTCAGGTGGCTGAGTTGATGGCCGTACATCAAGCCATTCTCTCTGTAGTGCACCACAAACTCCAAAAACTGATCATAATCACAGACTCCGATTATGTTAGGAATGGGTTTGTGGAACACCTGATTCACTGGACGAATCAAGGCATGCTTTGTGCTAACAATAAACCCTTAAAGCATGGGAAACTGATCCAGTCGATTGATGATTTGGTGACCTCTAATTGGATTACTATCTACTGGAAGAAGATAAGAGGTAATTCCAAAATAGAGGGGCCAGATAAGACTGGAAATTACCTAGATGACCAGTTGGCTAAAATGGAGCACTGCAGGGGGTTTTCATAGATACCGAATCCCTGCTGGGTGAAATCCAAGTCACAGCTGTCACCAGGTCTCAAACTCGTGCCAACAGTGAACACTCGACTGCCCAGTGGAGTAAAGATACCCCGGATGCAGATTTGATCACTGCACAAAAAGAGGACCAAATTATTGGAAACGTCTGTGAACACATTGAAGACCCCGTGAGTTTCCCTCTAACAGAATCAAATTATCCCGGTAAAGAGGAGCTCTGGGTGTTGATGAAGTTTTCAAAAATGTTCCAAACCCAAACCGGTAATTTGGTATGGAGATCCCTATCTGGATGTGACCAGTGGATGGTACCTAACTGATTCCCGAGCATGATGTTTAATCACGCCCATGAAACAGCCACTGCCGCTCATAGGGGGTTTCATACGACATTGGAAATCCTGCGTGATGTTGCATATTGGCCACACATGGGCCAGGACCTCAACATTTATTTAAAGGCTGTCTCTTGTTCGCTCAGTTTCAACCCAGTTCTCTCACACACGGAGTTCCCCTACAGAAAAAGGCACTCCTGGCGATGGTGTGGGCATTGAAAAACTACCACCTATTCATCCAGGGGGAGCACACAAAGGTGAATGACACTCCCTTGGTCAGATTTGCAAGTCGATTTCATCAGTCCAGTGATTTGCTCCTCTAGGGGAAACAGGTACATGTTGACTGTAAAATGCTTGTTTACAAAGTGAGTAGAATGTCTTCCTGCCCCTAATTGTAAGGCAAAGATAGCTGCCATGCTAATGATCAATCACATCTCTTGTTTCGGTGATGACCAAGATGTTGGAGATTCTAGGGGTAAAAAGCAAACTCCACATTGTCTACTGCTGGCATCGAGCAGATGTGTTGAGAGATGCAATAAAACAATTGCAAGCATACTGAAGAGGTTTGTGGCCGACTCCGGACCCAGTTGGGTCATTCTATTATCACTTGTTCTGATGGCCATTGGTCTACACAATATTCTGCAATTAAAATGTCCTCATTTGAGCTTATTACCAGATGAAAAATTGTGTTACCTCAGCATCTGCTCTTTAGAATTCAGGATCAGACACTGATTAACGCTTCCACTACTCATGAGTAAATTGAGACGCTAAGGAAGAACCTCCAGCACACTTTTTCTTATGCACAGGACAACTTAGAGAAGTTGGCTGAAGGAATGAAATTATACTATGACCTAAAGACCATGAAAAAGGAGTATGTGGTAGGTGAAAAGGTTTACCTATACCATTTTCAGAGGAACCAGACCAAGGAACGGAAATGTCTTCTGTCTCGGCATGGTAGTTTTGAAATTGTAGACAAAATATCACCTGTTGCCTATAACATCCATATCCCAAAAGAAGAACAGACAGAAGAGAAATGGGTCCACATCAATCAGTTAAAAAGCTGTCATCCCAAATAAGCTTTATGACTAATTGGGAGCCCACTGACGTTAGAGCCAAGGAGCCATCTGAGAAATCAAGGTAAGAGAGAAACGCCATATAGAAACTAAAATATATATATAACAGGTGAGTCATTTAACTAACATTCATTGGAAATGTGAAGGATGGTCTCATAAATGCCAAAGAGAAATGTGATCAATGTCTCTTAATTTATATGCAATGTGGTCTCAATTTATATTTTACTGTTCTCTCTCAAATTATGTGTGATTTTATCTGGGGAATGCAGTTTTAAACCAAAAATACTTAGCTATTCTTTTTACTCCTATCTTTAGAATCATTAACATCCTTGATTCCAGCTTGAGGCTCAGGAAATTGAAAGGGAAGGGGCAAGAGGAGAGAAAGGAGGAGAAGACCCCTTCTGACCCCTGGGAAAGAGAGACCAACCAGGATGGGCTGTCTTTGACAAAGGGATGGAGAAGCATTGATAATGTACAATCCCTCTCTACCCTGCTCTTTCCCAGATGAGAGAAATCAACAGAAAAGAGCAAGAGGGTTCTGGGGGGCTTGTGGGATATATAGGAATATGGAAACTGAATTTAGCCAAATTTGGCATGAAAAGTAAAATGCAGGGATTTTAAAACACGCTGAGATAAACGCCAGACCGAAAAGGCAGTATTTCATTTGCATCTGCCAGATATCATAATGCTGTTCCAAATAAAGAGAAATTCACTTACTGACATGCCTTGCATTTGATTGTCAAAGCAACAACAAACAAATTCAAGACTTGGAAAGCATAGCATTTGCAAACACAGAAACTGCAATCATGGAAGTGGGTGCATTTTGCAGCTGAAATAATAAACACATGGAGTTAAAATTTCCCTTGCCAAAATGAACATATCATGATGAGAAAATGAACAAGTGGCAGCAAGACACAATTATATTAAAAATAAACGGAAGGTCTTGTGTGCCCAAGGAAATGTAACCTTCACAAACATAAGTGTCTGTTTTTAGAGGTATGACTTTAAGTTTCTATTTCCTGAGAAGGGCTCAGTTTCTAGTCAGAACACTCAAGCAGTGACCATGATGGAATTTTATTGGAGCCTGTTCTCTGAGATAAGCAACAGGATGACCATTAGCCCTGAGAGAAGAAAGGCTGCTGGGTTAATTGCAAGCAACAATGGACAGCAGAGACTGGAGGAGATGCTCCAAAGAGAAATGAAACTTAACTGTGAAATGAAAGAAGATTCCCATTAGTTTAAATGGTCAATCATAGTTTGTTCATTTCTTCAAGAATCATACGTCGCACCATAATGGTTCAAGCATCACTAAAAAGCTGTTGAACAGGCCCGTCTATTGAAGTAACCCCTATTAAAAGTTGAACTTGGGGACAAGAGTTACAACCTAAAATGTGTTCTTAATGCCCAAAAAATGTCACAAAGCAGAGATATAGGATGTGATAACTTAAATTGAACATTTCACGTTCATAACTATTATAATTTTTGTATATACTGTGAAAAACCATTGTTTGAATGTGCAACCTTGTGCAAACATGGGAATCGTTTCATCAAGTGCGGCATGATTAGGGGAATTTAAATATGCATATATCGTGATGTTTATCCGTAAAATACAAACTTTTGCCATTTTGGTGACTTTTTAGGTGAAAAATTGAAACGTGTAAAATGAAAACTCCAGTGGGTGGATTCATCCCTCCCATAATTTCAACTACATAATTCTGAGAGCCTATCTTGTCCAATTAAATGTCAAGCTAGAACCTCCTAATTTTGATATAGGAGTATGATTAGGTCACAGTGCATGCAAACACAAACATCAAATACTGGCATACATGAACACTACATATATGTACAAATGGCTAAGACACACATACAGGCAAATGCTTGCATAGATAAACACATACTTATATGCACACACCTTTCAAATTCAGCAGCGTTTGCCTGAATGTGTGCGTCCCATTTGTACATATATGTAGTGTCCATGTATGCCAGTATTGGCTGCTTGTGTTTTCATGCACTTTGACCTTATCAGACCCAGTGACTTTAACAAAGCATCTTTAGATGCTGTATGTGTTGGTTGGTGCCTTGAGTCATTCTGTGTGGTAGTTGGATTGCTCACATTGTGTCTGCAAGGTCTTTTGTAAGGATGTGAGTGGTCAGTCAATTGGAAGATTGAGGTTGACGTCTTTTAGCCAGAAAACCCATGCGTGTATGCTTCATCATCATTATCTTCGACTCCACACACTCCTTCTCTCCTCACATATCTGACGTCTCTAAGAAGTCACACTACCAGCTGCACCTCAGAGGTATTCTACCTTTCCTCTCCTTCCCCCAGAAGCTCACTGTCTCTCGAGCCCTGGTTCTCTCTAAGCTGGACTACTGTAACAGCCTCTATCTAAATCTGCCTGCCTCTACACTCCGCCGTCTACAACTTATCCAGAACAGGACTGCGAGACTTGTCCTTGGCCTCAAGCCCAGGGACTGTATCTCTCCAGGACTGAAATCTCTAAAATGGCTCCGAGTGGCTGCGAGGATTAAGTTCAAAACCCTCTGCATTGTCCACAAGGCCTTCTGGGGCCTGGGGCCTAAATACCTTCAACTCTCTCTTCCTAAATATCTTCCTTCTCGAGCTCTTCGCTCATCCGCCTCTACTCCCTCAGGGTCAGCCGCTTCTCTAAGCAACGAGTTTGGGGTAGAACTCTCTCTGCGGCAGGGGCCTGCCTCTGGAACAGCCTTCCTGCCTCCCTGAAACTTGAGGAGAACCATCTCCGGTTCCGGAACCACCTCAAAACCTTCCTCTTTGCTTCTGCTTTCTCTCCCCCTCTCCCCTGCTAATTCTTGACTGAAACTGCACTGAATCTACAACTGGGCTACTCTCACTGATCTCGGTCCCTGGCCCAGCCACTCTCCACTTGCACTGCCTCCCTGGCAACCCTTGCACTGCGGGACTGTCTCTGTATCCCTACAGCCCCCTTCCCAGCACTTGTCTGCACTTCCCTTGCACTTGCCACCAGCTGGCCTTTTTATTATTTATTATTATTCTACTTACCCTGTACTGCACTTTTCCCCCTCCATTTCCCCTTGCACTTTTCCCTTCCCTCTACCCATGCACTTGCACAATCTGAATGACACCTGGCCCAGTAGCATCGTTTGTCTGTCCTCCCTTTGTTCCCCCCTCCCTGCCTCGTCGCGCCTTGAAACATTTGTGTATAGGCGCGTTACAAATGCCATATCATATCAGGAGTATGCATGTTAAAGATGTTCAAGGAGGCGCTGATTGGATTATCAGTAGGCAATCGCAACCTCTTAATGGTGAGTGTATGGGTTGGATGAATATTAATGTTAAAGTATATTTATATTGTGCACTATCACCACCAAAGTTTCCCCTGGTGTTCTGGCAGATTTGAAAGGGAAAGCGGGTGGGCTGGGTTAGTAGGACTAAGTGGAAGAAGAGCAAGAGATCTTTTCGCTAAGCTTAAGTGTGCTTTTTATTTGGTTGCCGTCATGTGCTGTTGCGCGAGACTATGTGTGGTTTGTTTTGTTGTTGCGTGTAGTGAAGTGTGTGTGGTTTGCTTTGCTCAGAGGAATGGTTGTGTTTAGTGTGAGTATGAGCTGTGTATGCAGAGGGGTGAGATTTTTAGTAGGGTTGGTTAATGGCATCACTATATAGATGTGACGCATGCTAATCTCCAAAATCCTATCTAGATGCGAGTCATGCTAATCTCCACAATTCTGTCTAGATGTGACATATGCTAATCTTCACAGTTCTATCTAGATGTGACGCATGGTAATCTCCAAAATCCTATATAGATGTGACAGACGCTAATCTCCACAATTCTATTTAGATGTGATGCGTGCTAATCTTCACAGTTCTATCTCGATGCGAGTCATGATAATCTCCACAATTCTATCTAGATGTAACATATGCTACACAATGTACCATCCTCTTTTATTTTACAGCTGGCAGAAGTCGCTCTTACAAGACATTTCTTATGTAACAAGGTGTTATACCAACAAATATCAGGGACGGCAATGGGGGCTACGTTTGCCCCCAGTTTGGCAAACCTTTATGTGGATGCCTTTGAGACGAATTTTATATATCACGAAACCAGTACATTTTTTAAACAGATCATCATCTGGCGACGTTATAGGGATGACGTGTTTGATTTTCAAGGGGACTGAAGAAGAACTCTGCGCATTCCATGCCTGGATCAACACAGGCAATGCGCACTTGAAATTTACCCTGGAACCAAATAAAGAAACAATCAATTTCCTTGACTTGTCTATCTCAACTGACAATGGACGATTAATCTCAAAGGTCTACAATAAACAGACCGATAGGAATTAATTGCTTACATATTCAAGTTACCATCCAAAAGCACTAAGAGACAACCTGCCCTTTGGGCAATTTCTGCGATACAGAAGACTTTGCACGAATACTGAAGACTATGTGGTTCAAGGAAAACATTTGAAATCACAACTAGCTAGAGGTGGATACTCCAAAACAATCATCAACACTTCATACAAGCGAGCGCGCAATATTCCAAGACAGGATGCACTACAGCAACAGCCAAAAGCCCCACAGCGGGATAATATCACGGCTGTTTTCAGCTACTCGCCATTAGTCAATAAAATTAAAAAAGAGATTAGGTCACTGTGGTCCATTTTGAGCACAGGTGAACACCTCCTCCCAGAACCTGCATTTGCATTCGAACGCATACCAAATGTGAGGGACAAATTGGTGAAAACCTTATGTGAAGTAAAAACTAACCAAGACACCTCACAATCAACCCTTTGGAACAGTAATCTACCAACAGGAAATGCTCCCTGTGGCAGCTGTTCGACGTGCCCACAAACACAACATAGCACTCAAATTGACATAGGATTAATAACCCCATGGATGCAGCGATCCTTTACGAACTGTAACTCCTTTGGAGTTATATACCTTTTCACTTTTCCATGTAATTTATGCTACGTAGGCATGACTATGAGACCAGTAAAGTAAAGAATGATCGAGCAGCGATCATGTTTGCACACCAAGAAACTTGCTGCCCCACTTGTGACCCACTTTGTCAAAACAGGGCAAGGGCCGGATGATTTTCATTGGACAGTAATAGAAAAAAATCCAACTACCAAGACAGGTGGAAATTTCCACAACATGTTACTCAGAAGGGAACAGAACTGGATTTTTAGACTGGGTACCCATAACATCGGTTTAAATGAACAAATCCAGTGGAATGATCTGGCAGTATTACAAACATAAACAAAGAGGTGATGGCTGGAAGGTTTAGAATGAATCTTAAACCTCTGGCATTGCTCAGGGCAACCCTCCAGGCCATTGTTCTTTGCTTGCCAAGCCATTACAGAAGGGGAAAGACCATATGCAAATCAGGCTTGGTCCCACCCCAAAGGGGCATTCCAGCCCGAACTGCTAGGTCACATCCCTTCTGCACGAGACCACAAGCATTCCCAAACATGTTTCAGCCTTGTTGGGCCTCATCAGTGAGGAGTAGCCTGGGTCTCTAGCCCCAGCAGGCACGGGGCCCACGTCTGGGCATACCCATCCCACTCGGGGTAACAAAGCAAAAACAAAGAGGTGATGGCTGCAAGGTTTAGAATGAATCTTAAACCTCTGGCATTGCTCTGGGCAACCCTCCAGACCATCGTTCTTCGCCTGCCAAGCCATTACAGAGGGGGAAAGACCATGTGCAAATCAGGCTTGGTCCCACCCCAAAGGGGCAGTCCAGCCCAAACTGCTAGGTCACATCCCTTCTGCACAAGACCACAAGCATTCCCAAACATGACATACCAGCTTGCCACTTTTTTGCCAGTTATATCTAGCCCTGCAAGACATCATTAATAACTAGTTTGGGTTTACACTCTGGGTGACATCAAATTGGAACTAATTCAGATATACGTGAAATATCCACTACAATCCATATCATCTAGAATGATTGGAGATTAGCCCCAGACTAATTTTTGTCACCCCAGGACTTAGATTAATATCCAGCGCTAACTGGGTGCAATTAACATACTCATGTGGAATAGCCGATCTTTTCTAATCTTAATTTTGAATTTCACTCACGTGAGCACGTCAGGTTAGTACGCTGCATTAAGAGCACCCAAATATCTAAATTTGCTAAATACAGAACACAACATCATGTAATCTGTAGACAATATCGAAATAGATAGTTGGTACATGACATCTACATGCAGATTAATTCGTTTGCCTTTTATACTGCAATAATTCCTGTTTATACGGCAATAATTCCTGTTCCAAAATGGCGGAACATAACTGTGGACATTTGATAAGCACCTTCTGTGAAACGTTAGCCTACATAGCTAATAGTCCATGCGCAGTACGCACAAAAATGCCAATATTAGTAAGCTTTTGCACTTTATTTATACAATCTTTGTTATTGGCTTTTCAAATTAGTAACATCACGTAACCTGCAATCTGCAGATAGTTGGTAGATGATATGTACATTAATCCACCTTATAAACAGCACTAATTCCCGTTTCAAGATGGCGGAAGACAATAGTGAACATCTAATTAGCCTCCTCCGTGACACGCTAGCCGACACAGTTAACAGTCTAATGTGTAGTTTGTGCAAAAATGCCAATATTAGCAAGCTCTTGCCCTGTATTTACACAATCTTTGTTACCAGCCATTACAATCAGTGGATACGAGTACAGACAATTGAGCTGTAAATCGGTATTTGTCCCATCCCTAGATGGCGGGAAAGGAGTTGTAGGCATTAGAAAAACACCTTTGTGATTCACACGTCAGTCTAGTATAGACCATAGAGACGCATGCCCACAGCACACGCATACGAGCAGCAACTCGCGGTTCTTTGAAAAACTGGTAAATTTTACTTAAGGTAAGCGGTTCCTCTGCAAATCGTAACATCTTAGTTACGCAGAACTAAATAATATTCCATACTAAAAGGAAACACATTGTGTTTCATGTGCTCCACAGGAATATGCAGATGCAACACGTCGCGTGATTACATAGTTTGCCATTCAAAAAAATCATGCATTGCAACAATCTCGCAATTGCCGAGGTAAGCTAAGATGCCCTTGTAAACAAGAGAGGTAATGAAATGTTATGCCACAATATACATGTATGTGTAACTCCTACATCTCTACTGATAGATGTTAAGAGATGCAGATTCATTCACCATCAACTAATGTGCTGTGTCTCCCATACATGTTGGACAACCACCACACGGAAACTGTGTAGGAACTTTGCTGTGATAGATATGTCACATCTGGTCTGCATGCCTATATACCATGCAAGAGAGGTGTGTTGTGGTTTTAATACAACAGATATGTGCCATATGCTAACTAGGCACTATATAATCAGCTCATCACTTTGGGTTAATATTGGTACTCCACCCCCGCTCCCCCTTTCCTGCATGAATAAGGTGTTATCACAAGGATATAAGAATTAGATCCTTTAGTCACTGCACCTGAATTAATAATGAGATTAAAAAAATACACACTAAATAGCACGTAGTCAAATATACATGCGTGCTGTACAGGGGGTATACTTACCCACCTGTTTGCTTCCTAAAGGGAAACATAAGGTAGAGAGAGGTGTCACCTGACTCAAAACGAAGATCCAGAGAGGGAGTGAACCCTATGACTAGTACGAATGGTCCTGAAGAAGATTACCCTAATCGCTATGTTTATCGAAACCGGTCGACCCAACCATGCATGAGTGTTCTCATGCAGATGATGAGGTTCAACTTCATACATGTGCACACATCATAAATAATGTGTTTTATTGCTAGATTGCTGTATCAGCCTCCAGGGCTTTTCTGCTCTTGCTGAGGAGAATAGTATTTTTATATGATGAGAGATAGATTTGAGTTGTCAGCACTACCATTTGAAACTGGTGATTAAACCACAGAGAGAAATTCCAGACAATAGGATTGGTCCGTGTCACTCAGAAAAAAGACATAATTGAATGTTTTCTGGCTTGAAGTGGAATTTTTTGTTGACCTGCATCTGATATTTTAGTGATTAATATATACACTTGTTGGATAGGGAGATTTCCTTCTGCTATCCCTTTTGGATAGGCGGTGCACCATCCGATTCCTAGGGAGAGATCCATTGGATAGGGGCAGGATGTTCTTTACTATAGGGACAGTCTGCCTGTGTGTTTCATTTAACTAACAAGAAGATCGGTATTAACTTTTTTCTATTTGTGTTCTCCAAATACCGTTCTTTTGTGTTACGACATGCTAATCTCCATAATTCCATCTAGCTGTGACGCAAGATTATCTTCACAGTTCTATCGAGATGTGACATAAGATTATCTTCACAGTTCTAGCTAGATGTGATGTAAGGTTATCTACACAATTCTATCTAGATGTGACGCAAGATTATCTTCATAGTTATATCTAGATGTGACGCATGCTAATCCTCACAATTGTATCTAGAGGAGATGAATGATTATCTTTGCAATTCTGTGTGGTGTGGTTAACGTACACAATAAGGCTGGTTGCAGGATAGCTAACTTGTACAAGTGTGGTAAATGCTGACTATGGTTGACAGACATAGGGTGGCAGAGTGCCTGGGGGAGTAGGATAATTGGTGATGCTGCAGGTGGGTAGTCAGGGGGTTATCCAGAATGGCTAGCTAACATAATGGCTTTAGTGCAGAATATGATCACCAACCCATTGCAGGCCCTGTGCATCATACTAAAGCTGCTAGGCACCAAAAGCGGGCTGGCAGCCCAAAGGGGAGCAGTAGTGGTTGTTCTCCCTACCACAGCTAGATGCCAGATATTGCTAACTGGCACAGTTAGGACACAGCTCATCTAGATGAGAGAGGTGTTTAAGCTACACAGTCTGACTGACTAGTTGTGATGGACTAACACACTGTGTCTGTATGCAAGCATTAGGGTGGTGTAGGAGTAATAAGAGATGTGGGGCTGTTTTGTGGGGTGAAGTAATTGCTGTGCCCCCTGGCCGCACCACACTAACCGTGTCAGTTGCTGCTGGTTGATAGCTGCTTGCTTCTTGCTTATCTGGCTGACACTGGCAGACACGATCTGGAGCTGATTCGGTAGGAGCTGCCCTCTGCCGGTGTAAAGCAGGGCAAACGTGTATACCAGATGGGAAATCAGTAGCTAGAACGTTGAAATAAAATCATTTTATGGAGATTCTTACAATGGGCGTGTATTCCAACAATAACTAGGTGTGTATTTTGTGTCTATTTATTCGAACTTTGAATATGACCACGTTCTACAGGATGTCTACCCTGTCGGTTGGATAAATGTTGACAGCATTACAAAACCGACTATTTCTTTAGTGTAACTGTAACTAGAACGAGATAACTTCAAACCATGGCTATGACACGCCACAGTTTTCATGACAGTATTGTGGGTGTTGGGGAGATAGGTCTTTTGCAAACCGAGACTCTCTGGGATATTTTTCTGACACCAGAGTTAAGTGAGACCTTTTTTTTTTCAATCACCGCCTTCCTGTACTTTGGTTATGGGTTCACTGGACCCTTCTTAAAGAGACCCAGTGAAGGTGAGATCTCTTCCCCTAGTCTTTTTAAACCTCAGGCTACCCCATGGCCGTGATGCTGCCAGGGACCCCTAGGGTCGGTATTGCAAAGTCTTTTTGTGTTCACTGAGGTTCCACCAGACTCCCCAGTGCAGGAGAAGTCACCTCCTTTTTGTGATGTATCGGTTATCCTTTGCAGCACAAGCCATCCTCAATTGAGTGCTGTGGGGATACTTTGTATCCCCTTATCTTTGTTAGAAGTGACAAAATTGCTGGCAGTTGTTACTTTTCACTCTTTTTTGTCAATTCACTATTCAAGGCTGTTGCAGCTGTAATAATGTACTATAAGGGAACCATACACTCAAAGTCCTGTTCAAGGTGTCTTGTCCTATGTTAGCCGTCCTTCCTTCCTGTTAGAGAGAGGTATCAGTTATATGCTTAATCCCCTCTCCTAGTGAGACCCCCAGCACTTTATGCTGGACATATGGACCTTCTGCCCCCCCATTAATTCTTATTTTGCTCTGACTACTTTTTGTATTGCCTTATCCTATGCAGTCTGCTTTCCTCTATAGCTCTTAAAGGAATCTGTGTTACACATTTGCAGCACACAGCGCCCTATGTGCAGTGTTGCTGAGAACCCTTTAGGTTCTCGTTTGATATTCTTTTACTATCCTTAAAATCTACTGTTCTTCCCTCTGCTCCTGTGACCTTTTGGTCACAGTGACAACCCTATAGTTATGGTTGATGGCAGTAGATGTGTTCTACCAACTTTTCTGCTATTTTCTACCGCAGCCTGTATTCACAGACTCGGTTATGCACAAAAAGGTCACATATGTTAAAACATGGTGGCTCCTTTTTTTTGCCATTTCTTGCATGGTTGTCCTTTGTTAGCCCTACTTCTACCATTCTATGAGGGGGAGGTCTGAATTGGAGTTTTGCCTTTAGAGGGAACCCTTGGGTGTCCCCACCTTGGCCCCAGTGTGTCTGTGAAGACAGGAAGCAGGAGAGGAGTTTAACACTACCTCTTTCCTTGAATGGAACCAGTTCCCACTGGGGGGCGGGCTGTCCTGATTGGACAGCCACCTGCTAATTTCTGTAAAACTGCTGCGAGAGTTTGCAGAGGAGTGAATGGGAAATCCGAATAAAAGGTGAGGTTCCTGAGAACATAAGATCTGAAGCTCACTCGGTTTACACCCACCCCCCTCGCCCCTTTCGGTTACTTGTTTACTGTGTTTATTTGTTTATATGTAACATAACTTGTAAAAAAGTAAACACAGGATCTACTTGGGAACATCTTTATTTACAGCACTTCTTTCCAAAAAATATTATTAATTGTTTCAGAACTTTCAACTTTTATACCTGTTTTTGAGCAACATCTTGACAATGCAACATGTAATTGTCCATGGCTGAATAAGGGTCTATCAATGTCTATTCCAACATGAGACTTATTAGTAGTTGTAGCAAATGCTAAAACTATAGCAAATGGTTGTCTGTGTAGCACAAATGGTAACCTGCTTGCATTAGTATCCAGTGTATTACGTGGGAGGAACACAACTTCATTAGTTTATAATTTTGAAACGCAATAAGAATTTGAAATTGGAACAGTATTCCATTAAAGTTGGATAAATGTAGAAAGGAAGGACGCCAAATCCATATCTTATATTCTTAGGATATAGAATAAACCCATGTTAAAGTGTTACAAAATGTGTTACATACAATCGTTATTCAAAAACCATCACTTATGATTTTATATATATAGGGTAGATATAGCTTTGTGTGTAAGAGTTCCTTTAGACTACTGTATTCACTGGGTTCTGTGTACTTACCTACAGCTCACATCCTCCTCACAAGATAAGCCTGGCCACCCTGCCATTCCACCAAACCCTTTGGGTATTACAGAGCTATATCAAGAGTTAGGGACCTGTATACCAAGGTATACTTTTACAGAGTCTTACCTCCAAGTGGACTTAAGGAAAACTCCCCCAACTCTTCCCAGGTGGAGTAGGGCCCTTTCCTTTCATGCACCTTTGCAGGTTTCTTGCAGTAAGCCTGCAAAGTTTACCCTGTGTGTGTGCTGGCAGGAAGTGGAGAGGGGTCTCACCCGTACCTCCAACATCAAGCTAGGTAAATATCTAATAGTATTGGCCCTTTGTAGAGAATAGTCATAGAGGAGACCTTCAGGGAGATTCTTGAACTCGGTGAAAACTCAATCAGTTGCTGGGAAATCGTATCTAGAAAAAATGAAGAAAGGTAATGGCTCCACAGCAGGGCATTCATTCCTCAGAACTGCTCAGAATGCAGACACATGCTTCCCCAAGGAATTCTCAAGTCCCTCCTACAGCTCATTGAAGACTTGCATGCAATCCCCGATACACTAGTAACACTGCTAAGCCCAGTGCCGGCCTGTGATATTACAATGAGACTAGGAGCCTCTGAGTGCCCTACTGCCACACCTTATTAATAAACTCCTGGGTCATAGAGAACAAAGAGTGAGAGTGAACATGGCATGCAGGGCAAGAGTAAGTCCCTTAAGTGTATGCTCCACGCTGGTTCTCCTCATGGTTTGAAAATATCTCGTAAGGTCATATAAACATGACATTGCCTATTTATGGGCACCACCACCCCTCTTCTGACCATGGCATGTGTCTAATTTCTGTCTCTTGAAACTCTGATGTGGTTTCTTGCATGCAATCAGAGCATGTTTCCTTCGTTGTAAGCATCTCCCAAAGCACCACACTAAGTGTTTGAAGTATTTCTGATAGAAATACATGTGCAGACGGGTCCCAAACATATCTTCATCAGCCCGATGGCTGTATTGCTGATTACATGAATACTGACTGTAAATAAAATGTATATCGACTAAAATGTAAAGGGGATGCACAATGTACCTTCAGCATTGGTCATCACTATACTATCCAGGGTCGAGTGTGAGATGCCCCCTAGCAAAGACATTAAGGGGACAATTAAAAAAGCGTTTCACGATTGTGTGACATAGGTCTTGAATAAGAGGTAACTTAGTCCTGTAAGTTACTTCACACAAGTACTTACTTGTAATTACCAATAAAGTATACCACTGGATCAAGGGTTTGCAACGGTATGTTGCAGTAGACTAGAACAAGTGTCTGTTTAGTTGTAGATTTGTCAAGGATGTGTGTGAATGGGGAATAGATAGATACTGGGATCCATATCTTTGTCACCCCCCTCAAGTGACCTGCATTCTTTATATGTTCATCCACATTCCAGGTCATGTGACAGCAATCTCCTGATGGTGGATAGAATATTTAACGTCCTACATATTTTTATGATTTTTAGGGTAGTAAAACTTCATTCCTGGAGGTGCCAAGGGACTTTTCTTTATATTCTGATGGGTACTTTCCTCATCTTTCATTTTCTCACCAGCTATTTCAATCATTATCTGCATCCCAATAGCTTTCTTGGCTGCCTTCTGGCACTGTCCCAAGACGATCCTTATGAGACAAAATCCTAGCAATACCAACACTAGTATTGCTCCGAGTATTTGGAAAGCATTCTCCAGCCAGGTTGGAATCCATGATAATATAAGTGAAAACCAGTCATCTCCTGCTGTCTCATCATCTTCCATCTTTGTATGCAGGGTCGTAAGCATAGTTATTGCTTCCATCAGGGTTCCATTTTCTCCATCCTGGGATGGTGTAAATGTACAGCAAGAAGGCCCGACCTTGATGCACACGCCTCCTTCCATTGCTGTAATAAAGTCCAGGACATACCTGTCCTGAAGAGTCATCAGCCTGATGGCTCTCAATTCTTCTCTGATTGCATTGAATTGTTTTATTGTTGCATTGATCGTCTGTAATAGCTCCCATCTGGTGATTTGCAGCAACTTGGCATTCACTGCAGTTTGGAGTCCTGGCATGATTGTAGATGTCATAATCATTGCTTTCTTGCTGAACAGTTTATGCTCATTCAGAATATCTTCATAGGACTTTATTGATTTTGATGAGAAGTAGTTCTCCCTTTTCAACCGGCGAAGAATGAGCAACCTTTCCTCCTCTGGTGATTATTCATTTTTGGAAATCCATCAATATGGAGGTCACTTTGAGAAATCACTAATGCTGGAACATGTATTACTACGATGGAGCTTACTCCTCCCCAATTAGTATGCAACGAGATGTAAGCACTGGATCCACAGGCCCAATATGGGTCCATCAATACTGCAGTTCCTCCATTCATCCCTGGGACCTAGATTGTCTGTCCGCATACTTTGTTTTCTCCAACCAGAACCAAGCCTTCATTCTTGAAGCATGTTGTTGCATTCTTTAGTGTTATTATAGATACTGGTCAAGCTTCATTGTCGACCCATGTCAGTAACTTAAGAGTATTTGGCCCATGACTCTAGGTATCCATCTGTCATTCACTATTTGTACTAGGCTTACTGCTTCCTTCTTCAATAAGTGTGCAGGGCAAGATAATTGTCCTTCATCCCATCCTGTACTGGTGGCAACACGCCCATACACCAATAGCTAAGGTCTCTCCTAGCATCCTGGTTCTCCTTATCTTTCAGTCATATCGGACCAGTCCATCCTCCTCATCTTGATGATTTTTATTTGTTCTCCAATTTGGGATGGATACATACGTTTTTTGCTTGTCCACTCCATCCCACTTTCCATCCTTCTTGTTTTCACATAAGTATCTTCATATGGAAATGTTCTCTCTTCCATCGTAAAGTTGCCCATTTTCCTTCGACTTTGCCCTCTGGTCATACACGCTGCTCGATGACTGAGGCAGTTTGCATCATGTGCAGGCATTTCTTTGGCAATGAATGTCCTTGCTCTGTTTGTGGAATATGATAGTAAGGAACAGATGTAGCTTTCATCTGACGTTCAGTCTCCCACCTCCTTCATGTGCTGATACCATAAATTATTTTTTTGATGAGCCGAATTATCAAGATATGTAATTATATCTTCATGATCTTCCCCAACATCCCTTTTAAATCGAAATAGGTGCCTCGTAAGATTATAGAAAATGCTGTTTGTACTTTAATTAGGATGATAGTAAATATTTCATTGTTACCCACCATATCTGTATTGTATTGTTCTGTATTTATAACATGTCTAAATGCCATAATAATCAGGAGGAAAACACAAATCATAATACAGAATGATATCACAATTATTATTCCATGAAAACTCATTGATTGTCTTGATGGCAATGCACCTCTTATATTCTGAAACCTCATTTATTTTGACTCTGAATATGTAACTCTAATTCTTTATTAATCACACCTTTAGATCAAGACCGGCAAGATAATTGCTACAATTATTCTGAAAGTAATATGATTGTTCTTAGGGTTGCAGAGAAGCGTTACGATATTCACATGTCTTCTTACTAAAGCTGGATAAGACTGTACTATATATGTAAAAACAGCATAGAAGAATGTTTGTATTATTATTTCAATGGGTAACATAGAGATGAAGTGTGCTTCTATTCTTTCATCTCCGGTACGTTAAAGCATTGTCTCTTTGGCCTAGTCTATTCCTTATCAAATGTTGAAAGAGATTAGTCTTTAAATTAGAGTGTTTCTGTGCTCCTCATTTTCCTTCTCCTTGCTCTTGGTAATTGAACGGGTCTGCATGTACAGAAAATCTCTTGCTTCACTGTCAGTAGCTGCAGGAGTGGTCCAGGTTTCTTCTTTATATGGTTTGATGTCGTGCAAATACAACCAAGCTCACCTTCCTTTTAATTTAGCTGCACCTTATAGGGTCCTTCAAAATGGTCATACACCCAAGTGCATAAAAAACTTTCGTACCAACACCTGGTCCCCTGGGTATAGACTACGTTGCTTCAATAAATCTTCTGAATCAATGGGTTGGGTATCTTTGTCACTTTTCTTTGACCCCTCCTTTTGGTTCTTGACCTCTTGAGACACACAAGATATACTTGCAGTCATTGTTATTAGGTAATCATACATATCCTCACCTAGTGTTTTCACTACACTATGGGCATCAGTTTTTAACCTAGTTGGAGGAGCAAAGAGGGGGTTCTCATGCAGCACCAATTTACCAACTCATGTGGTAGGTGGTGATCTGAGCCATGCTGATTTCTTAGAGCGTATAAGGCAAGGGGTAGGCAATGTAGCAATCCCTTCTTTAAAGTAATTTTTATTTTTGCAACCCTCTCTTTTATTAATCCATTTAAACTCTCATAGATGCCATTGCCTATGGATGGTAAGCTGAGGAAAATGTATGCGTAATTCCTAATAGAAGAAATATTTGTTCAAACAATTCATTTACAAAATGTGATCCATTGTCAGACCACAAAACCTTGCACACACCCCATCTTGGGAACACCTCATGCACAAGGGACTTGAAGGCGTCTGTGGCATCAGGGTGTGTGCAGGGACCTGCCTCGATCCATCTAGAAAAAGTACATACCACGACAAGCATATATCTATAACCTTTGTATGTCTGCAGCATAGCCACATAATCTATATGTAGATGCTGAAATGGACCATTAGGTCTAGGGATTGCTCCTTTCACTGTTCGCAAAGTATGCAGTATGTTTCTGGAACACAATGCAATTTACAATAAAGTGTGCCACATCCTCCAACATCTTTGGCAAAAACCAATCTTCTGCAATCATAGCAGCAAGACTCTCTCGGGTCATATGCCTGGGATAGTGAAGCTGCTCCAGCGCTACCCTCAATAATGCTAGAGACATAGCTGCAGTGCTATCCTGTCTCCGTATTGTCTCTGTGGGGATAAAGAACACCCCTGTTTCCTCCATAACTCCTGCTCTTCTTGTGGTGCTCAACCTTGTGTCTCAATTGACTGGACAATGGACAGCATGTTAAAGCCCTCCTTTACCAACATGCAACGTCCTGTCATCTGTTTAACACTTTATATTTCAAAATTAGAAATGGTTGGAAAATAGGCTGCCTTTTTGGCTTCCAAATATGTGGCTTCATTTCCGCACAAAATGACGTCTGTTCTTTTAGAATGCGCTGCACATTTTACGACTGCGAGCATCAATGGGAGTCCTAATGCTTCAATAAGTTTATCCAATAGGGCTGCATGTTGCACTGGAGTGCCATCTGTGTGGAGGAAGCCCCTCCTTTTCCAGCGTGACAGACTGTGTATACAGTTGACATCACATAGGCTGAGTCAGAGTACACCATCACTTCCTTATCTTCAAATCTCTGAAGTTCAGCGATAAGTACCACTAATTCTGGAACCTGTGCTGAGTAATGCGAAGGCAATCTCGCGCTTGTCACTACCTCAAATTCACCCTCTCGATTCAGCTTCACTACTTTCACCAGTGGTTTAGTCCATTTTTGAAGAACCATCAATAAAGACAACTTCCCCCCCCTACCTGAGCATTTTCTCTAGCTTATGGAATATCATGATAGTATTCAGTATACGTTGTGCAATCATGTACATAATCATCCTCCCCTACTGGTTCTGCTATGAATGTTGCTGGGCTCACTGTCTTGCATCTAACATTTTTATTTGCAGGATTCGAAATAATTACCTCACATCCTGATGCTCTTTGTGTTGTTAATGTACTTTTGGGCTTCTCTAGAATCGTAAATAATGAATGCTGTACAAATCGTGTTACTGAACACCCCATTGGTATACTTGAAGCTTTTTCAATTGCGAATGCAGCAGCAGTTAGAGATTGCTCACAAGGATAATGTCCTTTCATAACTGGATCTAAAATCCCACTATAGAACGCCAATGTTTTATGGCCATGTCCTAATGTCATTTTCTGTGTAAGGACTGCTGTCATAACTTCTCCATTTGAATGAGAAAATAAGTAAAAATTCTTCATGATAATCTAGAATTCCTAACGCAGGGACTGTACTGATTGCCTTTTTAATTTTTCAAATCCTTCAGTCATCTCATCTGTCCATATTATTTTATTCTTGCTAACCTGTGCTTTTTTATGTCCTTCTAAAAGTGGTTGCATATATGTACTGTAATCGAAAACCCATGCCCTACAATAGTTACATAGGCTTAAAAATTGTTGCATGTCTCTCATTGTTTTAGGTTCTGAAGTCTTCATAATTCCTTCTGCTCTCTCAGGTTTCACTTTCCTCCCTTTGTGAGAAATCAACTTTTCTAAATACAAGACCTCTTTCTGACAGTATTGTAACTTTTCTTTGTCCACCTTATACCCTTTCTCTGAAAGTATGGTCATAATCTAATATGAATCTTCTCTGCATCTTTCTTCTGTCTCACTACACACCAAAATATAAACCATGTATTGAATCATTGCACTTTCCAGCGGAACATTAACCAGGTCCATCTGGAGGACTCTGTTAAAGATTGAAGGGGACTCACAGTACTCCTGGGGCAAACGAGTATGTTTCAGGAGAATATTTCTATACAAAAAGGAAGTCAAATATGTGAGTCTTCATGGGGGGGGGGGGGAATTGAAAAGAACGTATTCTTTAAATCTATAACTGTGAAGTATCTGGTTTTAAATGGGATATTGCAAAATATTTTCACTGGATTTGGAACTAAAGGAAACTCTGCTTCGACTATATTGTTTAGGGGGCAAAGATCCTGTATGAACCTCCATGACCAAACCCCCCCCCCCCATTGATTTGTTTCACCGGGTACACAGCCATGTTACATGGAGTATCGGATGGCACCAATATTCCTTGCTTCATTAAAGTGGAAATGGTCTCAAATATACCTTCATCTGCTTCTCTAGACATATGGTATTGCTTTGCTCGTGGCAAAGGAACTCCTGGTTTAAACTTGATTCGAACTGTTCTTACTGCTTTTAATAGACCCACATCATATGGATGTGTGGTCCATAAAATATCTGGCACTTTCTCTAAATGTTCCTGAAAAAATTATGGTTTCTTTTTTTACCAACGCCATTCTCTGTGGTATTTCTCTATTCTCTACTTGAAACCAATAAGTGAGAATTATGAAAAATACCAATTTATCATCTGAATACTCATCCCTAAACAGCTCTTAATCTATTATATCTGTCAACCTGTATCCTCTACTGAGGGCTATTACTGTTCTCCATCCTCTTCCCTCCTTATCTGTCCCATTAAGAACCACCCTTTCCTCTCTGACCACTGTAGGTTAGGTTCTAACTCCAAGTGGATAATATGCCCCTCTTCATCATCCATGGGAGTTTCTGGTCTAAACAAGAACTCAACAGGTACTCTCAATAGTTTACCTATCAACCTTGGTAACATCTGCGTAGCCATGATAATAAAGCTGTCACTCTGGCCTGTGAAGGCTAGTATAAGCTCTCTCACATTGATATAATTTATCCCTGGAGTGGAGCACACTTTTCCTTCGTCAGTAAAAGATATCGTCATGTTATGATATTTTATTTATATCACGCTCGTACCCAAGTGTTTCATAGTGCGACCAAGCAGAGGGAGGGGAACAAGGGAGAACAAAAAAAACAACGATCTTACGAGGCCCAGTGACATTAAGAACGTGCAAGTGCATGGAGAAGGGAAAAGGGAAAAGGGGGAAAGTGCGTGGACGGGGAGAAGTGGAAAGTGCAGAACGGAGGAGAGAAAAGAATAAATAATAAGTTAAATAAATACAGGCAATGAAAAGGTGGTAGTGCAGCCAGCAAGTGGCAAGAGCATGATTGGTCAGATACTGCAGAAGAAAGGTGGGGGACTGTATGAGTACAGATACAGATCCCAGTGCAGTGGGTGTCCTGGAAGTAGTGCAGGAGGGAGGCAGGGTGAGCAGGTACCTGGGCCAGAAGGACCGAGGGTGGCCAGGTGCACGTTGCCAAGAGAGAAAACAGGTCAGCAGGGGAGAAGAGGGGCAAAGGAAGAAGTGAAGAGGAAGGTCTTGAGGTGCTTCTGGAACTGGAGATGGTTCTCCTCAAGTATCAAGGTGGCAGGGAGGCTGTTCCAAAGGGAGGCCCCAGCTAAAGACATAGATCTACCCCCAGCTTGTTTCTTTGACACACAACTGACCCTGAGGGAATTCGAAGTAGAGGAGCAAAGGGCACGGGAGGGGAGTTATTTACAGATGGATAGTTGAAGGTATTTTGGACCCAAGCCCCAGAAAGCCTTGTGGACAATGCAGAGGGTTTTAAATTTAATTTGTGCCTCCACTGGGAGCCAATGAAGGGATTTCAGAGCTGGAGAGATACGATCCCAGGGCTTGAGAAGCTTCATCATCAAGTCACGCCCTAATATGTTAACTGGCGTCTGCCTAGAATATAGTAATGGCATTGGCATGTCATTTTCTCCTATAGAGATTGGTAATTCATCTGTGAAAGGAACTAAGCTCATCACCCCAGAGAATCCCTGCGCTTTCATGCAATACCTGACATTGGATATTTTTCTCTCACGGACACAGGACCGAGTTGCTCCAGTGTCTACAAGAAATGAAAATGTCTTGCCTCCTATCGTCACCTTGACCCTTTGTTCGTCGTGGGGTTCTGGTGTCACAGATAGTAATGAGCACATCGGGTCGCTCTGTGGGCTGTCCTATTGTGGTATAAATTCACCCCTGTACCTGTGAAAGGATTTCCTCCTACCACAGTCACACACCCTAATTTGGTGAAGGTGCTTTCAGGGCTCCTGTATTCATATTCCATTGTGGTATCATGGCCTGTTGTGTCTGTGCTTGCTGCGTTTGCCTGGGCACTTGCTGAGGTTACCCTTGTGGCGGTTGCATTTGCAGTGGGGCTTGTTGTATCTTCTGTGATTGCGACACGCGTGTCTGAGTCTGCGTATGATCTTGGGCATACCACTCCTTTGGTTCTGTATTATATTGTGGAACATAGCCCATCCCCCCTCTTGGAATTTGCCAATTGTGCTGCATGCCTCATCTGCTTCTACATGTTATGGCTACGTGTCCTATTCTCCCTCAATTCCAGCATTGTTGTGGTTATCCGCCATTAAATGCTCCTCCTCCCGAGAGTTCTGAAATCTACCTTGTCGTCCTCCTCCAGGTCCATTCCCTCTTCCTTTCGGCCAAAAATTGAACCCACCCGGATCCGTGGGTTACGCTACGTTGTTTTGTTGCACTAGTCGCATTTCCTGTGTCCCCATACCCTCATTACTCGTCCATACCACTCCCTGTATGTCTCATTTTGATAACTTCTTCTAAACTAACTTTGCCTCCTCCTGCTTTCTACTCTTAGCTTTCTTCTTATTCTTCTCTTGTAACAATCAGCAGTGATGCACAATTGTCAACTGTATTTCTGGCCATGGTTTTGTTTAATTTCCCACCTGTTTCTTCATTTGCCGTTGCACTGGCTCGGGCAGTCGCTGACACAAAAGGAGGTAAAATAACGCTACTGTTTTATCCCATGGTTCTCTCGTTTCAAGGCACCATCTCTCTTGAATATCCTGAATAAAGGCAACGAGATCTTCATCCTCTCCCATTTTCCTAGTCATAATCGTTCACCCACCATACATTTGCTCTGCAATTATTAAATGGCACTCCATCATGTGTCGGGTTCTGTGCAGTCACACCTGTGTATCCTGCTCGTTTCCAAATGTCCTCTTCCCTAGAATGGCTGATAGCAGGCCTTTTATGTCACCTATGTCTAACGTCATTCCTGATGTCATTCGCTCTAGCTCATAAATCCATTTTCCCTGCATGGGAAGTTAAACTTTGTAACTTACATTTTAAATTGTCTTTATCCATTTGTGGCCATGGAAAATATTGTGGTCGTCCTCCCCCTTTCTCTAATAATTGGCATTTTGAAAATCCTGATCCGTAATCATACCTACCTACACTTCTTGTTTTCCAGGCGGGGCTAGGCTTGCCCGTTTGTCTCTGTCCTAGTAGTGCCCTTAATCTGGTTACATAAGGCGTGGATACAGCGCCTGCACTGCACGATTGTGCTTGTGGTTGTTCAGTTTCTTGTTGTTTCTTTAATTTCTGGTACTGTATGGCCCATGCTAGAAACCCTTATCTTTTTGTGACTGTCTGGTTGTAGTCCTATGTCTTTTTGTGCACTTTGATGCCTGCGGGCTTAGGCGCATTACAAATCCAAATAGAAATAGTGTGCCGTTGATTCTGGTGCTCTTTTTTAGGGTCCTCTAAATCTGACCATTTTACCCCTTTCTCTGCACTCGATTCTTTTGAAAATCTGCATGCGCTCTCCCTTCGCACGCTTTCGTTTTCTTCCCTTTCTTCGTCTGACATTATGCCCCAGCTTGTATCACTGTTATCTTTCTTCACATCATCACTATCTAGTCTGCTTAAAGACAGCGTCCTGTGCTTGTGTGTAATGATGTCATCTGACCTACCTCCCGTTTCCCTCGAAAGAGATCCTTCTACATTCTATTGGGTTTTATAACCTTCTTTATCCCTCATTTACCTGTATAAAATCCCCAATTCTTTTCCTTACGTTTTTGGTTTCATATTCATAAGCCCATGTTGGTATTCCTGATATTCCTTGTAACTCCCTATGGGGCTGTTGTGACCCTCTCTCTTCCTCAAGTCATCCTTGTGCTTCAATTGGCACTATGCTTCTATGACATAGATAATCTATCTCGTCATCTTTTAATCCCCTACTTCTGTTCATCTCTTCTTCACTTCTCATCTGCCTCAATTCATCTTCCTCTCGCCTACAACCTATGTACTTTCATTCTTTGTGCTTCTACCTCCTCGTCTCTTTTCTTCTAATCTCTCCTTTTCTTTCCTTGCCTGTATCTTCTTTGTTCTTGTCACACGCAGGGACTGTTGGCGTGTGTGGAGCCGTTGGCGTCTGGTCGGCCATTAGACCGGGCCGTCACGCTTCCCACGCCCGCGGTGTAGTCTTTTTGGCGTTCTGCCATCGGCAGTCCTTTTACGTGGCCCAACCCGGAAGCCCGCGCATTGCAACCTATTCGCGTTAGGCTTCCGGGTTGGTACGCTGTGTTTCCCTCTCTCCCCCCTCGGCTGTACGCCGCTTGAGCTTTTCCCTCCTCTGCCTTTCCCATCCCCGCTCTTTTTCCCTTGTTTGTGCTCTGTATGATTCTGTGCTTTAACGCCGCGCCCATTCCGGTGTTTGTTGCCTGCAGCTTGTTCTCCAGTGCTCTCGCCCTATTTTCTCACCTGCTTACCTGGCCATCCTTTGCTTACCCTCAGGGGTATTTTCCCTTACCTGGGTTGTACTCATCAGCTCAGTAGAAGGTTGGAGCATCAGATCTGCTCTGACTCTGCTAGCCTCGGGAACATTCCACTCGGCTCTACATTGTGGTATCAGACTGTCCAAACCCAGCCCAGGAAGTTTTTTTTTATGCTTAGTGGCTTTTCCCCCTAATCTGGTCTGCTCCGGTACAGGCCTCCCCCCCTCCCCCCTTGACCCTGGGTCTGAGGGGCAGGGTGGCTTCCTTTCCGAGGCAGACCTTATCTTCAGTCAAGAGAGAAGGCCCTTTGGAAGAAGAGATTTGGAGTTGATCCTGAGCAAGAAACCACAGGTGAGGAGGAAGGGGAGTGGGGTGACCTGGATGTAGGGGCGAAGTTGACAGATCCTGGAAGTTCGCATGACAGTTCTTCCCTTTGCTTGTTTTCTCTTTCCTTCTCTTCTTTATATGCTCTCTTGTCTTCATTTTCTTTCTTTTCCCACTCTTCTCTTTCTCAAACCCCATTAATGCCCTTATCGTCCAGCTTAAGTAGTATTTGTCCTCCCATCCATTCATTCTGTACTATTGTCAGCCCCTTAGCTTTATCCTTTATTTCTTTCTGTTTCCTTGCTTCTTCCTCTATCTCCATCTGTCTATTTTGCCTATCCTTCCTCTCTTCACATTGTTTATTTTCCTTGCAGTTCAATATAATATTTGCATTCTCTGCTTTTGCTCTCTTCCTCACTGTCCTCACTGTTATAAGTGGGGGGCTCGTATGTCGGAATAACATACCCCGCCGCTGCTTTCAATTCCGTTAAGGGATAAAATACCTTCTTCTCTGTATCTCCGAAGGCGTTACATCCTCCCCTTTATGCTGATTAAGCATCTGCTCCTTCTCAGCTTGATCTTCGTTCTCACTCTGGTACATCTTCCATAACTCTAAAATAGCCAACCTTTTTTGTAACTTCTTTCCCTTATATGTAGCATGTAAATATGTCGTCATATGTCACAATACTGTTTTTGACAACAAACCCTCTTGAGGCCACGGCATGAGTGTTTTATTGGTCGTGCCTCAAACCCACTCCGAATGATACTTCCTTATCTTGGCTGTATATTTTGGCAATGTTCTGCATATGTGTAGAAGAGAAGTGTCCCCCATGATGACAAGTCGATCTCGACTATCTATACTTACCCAACCTTTTATTCTTTTCTTTTTTTTATCAAATATACCACAGTGATCAATTTGAGCAGGCACAATCTATGCAACAATGTCCTTTTTGATCCTTTTCTTACACTTTCTATCAGTGTTTAGTATGTTGTTGTTTTATAATTGATATTTTAAGAATCTCTTCTTTATTTATTAGTTTCCTTTGATTTTTATCCTCCTATTTGCCGTCAATCTTGTGATTAAAAAAATCTAATAATCACTTTAAATATTTTTCTTTTTTTATCTATTTATCTAAGAGTGATTGTAAAAATAGTTTTGAGGGATGTGCCAAGCACTAAACAATAGAGCTTGGCGCATCCTTCAAAAGATTTTTACAATCATTCGAGGATCCTGACTTCAGGGCAGACATTGAAGCATAATTGTTAGGGAAGCAACAACCTTACAATCCATGATCATCACTCTGAGTGCGGACGAAATGCCTGCAGAACATCTACTAATCTAAACATAACAAAGGTTTTATACTGACATATTATAACCCTATACACATGTGCACTTTATTTTTCCTATGTACGTCTTCCTTTATTACTTTTAGTAAATTTATCTCATCTAATTTTTTACTCCATCTTGGAGTTTGATATGCACTCTTCTTATTGGCCTTGCCTCACGCGCCTTTAGCGCCCCTATTTGGAATATTTTAGTGCGTACCTTTCCGTCCCCTTGGAACCAGGAATCGAGGTATCTACCTCTCTTCTTTATAATCCCAAAAAATCCTGCTACTTTTACACCTTTTATTTACAACACAATCCCTCCCCCTATTTTTGCCATCTTCAATGTTCTACTTGCATCCGTGGCTCTGCTCGAGTCCCTCGGCATAAACTCTTCCTCAACCGACCAATTCGCCTTCAGTCCACGGGCCACCTGCGGGGACCAGACAGGAATTTCATCAAAGAGGCACTTGTCAACCGTATCTTCTTACACATGTTTTGTTATGCGCCGTTCTCCACAGGAAACTCTGGCCTTCTGGCTAATGGCGGAAGCAGCCGAACGTCTGGATCTGGACCTAGGTCGATTGGACCCAAACCCTCCGCACTGCTACCAAAATGTGCTCTATCACCTTGAAGCATCTCTTGTGCTAGACGGAATTGCCAATAAAAATGTCAGACCAAATAACCAGACTGACTCCGAAAATATGGCAAAATACTACTTTATTCTCAGTTCAATAAAGCACGGCGAACTGATGACCAACTGACTGATGCTCGCACACTTACACACAACGTTGATTATACAGAGGTTATATACCCCAATATGCATCATCTATGACCTCATCCTACGTGGCGAACTGCAAAACCTTTTGAAGAGAAGAATTGGTTAAGAAAACATAGGTACCTATGGCACACATAGGGGTTAGTACTTCATTGGCTGAGCCTTACCTCGAAATACGTATAATACTGATTATAGCAGAGAAAATGGCAGCGGATTGGTCTATGAAACATTGTATAGCATGTTGCCCCATAGACCCACTGATTGGTTGGCATGCTCACCCAACCTTGGACTTTCGGCTCGTTAGCAGCACGTAAGCAAAATGAAACCCAGGTGCTAGAGTCAAGTCAAATTACTCCCCACTTTCCTGATTAGTCCAACCGTAAGCCAAAGTTTCCAGTCTGTAGTTGACCTTGTAGCCTGCTCTCTGTTCTGGAAAATTTGGGGGAGTGTAAGCACTTCATTATCTTCATCCAAAGCTTAATGAATAGCCCTTGTTTTCAACTTCTGAATTACATGTGAGGAGACCGCAAATGCGTCCATTTCGACCTCTTATTTACTGCTATTTGATTTACTTATGCTGGGTATTTTTACTCCTCTTGGCTTCTAGAGACTTGCTCACTCCATCTTGTATGGACCTTATTCACTGTGAATTGTCCAATACTTGGCTCTTGCAAATGTTCTCTTCTTTAATCTAAGAGAAATATGTCTTACGTACATGGCTTATCTGTCTGCCTCCCTTTGTGCCTTACAATTATTTCTTAAAATAGCACGCATGATCCCAGGCAAACATAGACTCCTCTTTATTTTGCACACAAAGCTATTTCTCCAACGTCTCCTGACTCTGCATCACTGGTCTGTCTCTGAGGTAGCTGAATTGAGTCTTAACACAAGCCGGCGTCCATCTTTCTATCATGGTCGTCCTAGCAACGTTATATTTTCCTCTATAGCACCTTCTATATGTCTCATCTACCTTGCGTTATTACGTATTTACAATTATTGGTCAGCAAGTTACTTTATCTTCTTTGTATGTAGAATTACTTTATCATTTCGTACATGTTTCTCTTGTCACTGCAGTTACATCGTTACTCTTAAGTATTTTCATATTGTTTCAGTATGTCCTCATATATCTTCTTCATAACATCACTCTGCCCTCATCAGATTTCACTCAGCACTACATGATGTTCAAAGGTGCGAGCTGACATCCTTCCACTCTTTCAGTACGAGGATACATTCGGTATGGCTGCCTGAGTGCATCGTCTCTCATACACTTGCGGTATAGGGACAACACATGGGGTCCCACATAGAGCACTTCTCCTGCTGTTCCAGTATGACGGCGGTGAGGGGGCAGGAGCAAGGGAAAATGCATCCACCTGCTTCTCTACAGAAAGGTACAGTGAGCTAAAATGTGGATGTAGACCTTCCTGAGGGCACATTCCCATAGAACATGTTATTTGGCCATGTTTGTTCTCGGTAGAGGGGCACCCAGAGCTTTTTGTGCATTTTTAGGAACTTTGGGTTTCACCTTAAGTTACCCAGGGTAATCCAGACATGGGCCTTTTGCTCACTGTGCTTAGAGAGGCACTGCTTCACCCCACTGATGAGGCCGACTAGGCTGAAACATGTGTCTGGGGCTGCTCTTGGTACTGCTGTTCAGAGGAGAATTGCCTGGCATTTCGGTGCTGGACTGCCTAAAAGGGTGGAACCAGACTGATATGCAAATGGATATTTCTCCTCTGTGAAAGGTACAGTGAGCTAAAACGTGGTTGTAGACCCTGCCGAGTGGGCACCTTCACATAGAACAGGTTGTTTGGCTGTGTTTGTTCTTGGTAGAGGGTATAATGAATCCTGTGGAGACATCACTGATCACCAGCCCAAAATCACCTCACATGTGGGGCCGGGGATAGCAGCCGTTGCCTTATCCTGACCCTCTGGGTAGTATTAAGAGGGAGGATCACATGAGAGGAGATGGCTGTCGGGGAGAGGTGGTGACCCCATCAGTAGGGACGCAGTATGCTCCACTTACATGTGAAAAGGATCCTATAATCCCTGATTTCTTTATGGCATGTCATTGGTGTGGTCAGTATAGCCAATCCTTTCAATAATAAAACTCAAAGAACACTTTCTGCCAGACACCTTAAGCAGGATAACATTCACACTTCATATTGACATAATATTCACATAACATCTTCTATGTCTAACAGTCTAAAAATCCAAAGCCTTATACCTTTACAGAGTCTCAATCTCCAATGGACTCCAACTCCCATAAAACCTATAGTAGTGGGACGAGGAAGAGGAGAAATTAGTTAATGTGGAGCGGAAAGCACACCAAGCTGAATATGCGACTAGTTGTCGGGAAACCAGTCAGCTGTGCTGGACATTTAAAAATGAAGTGTCTTTGAAAATACAGAGCAGAGTAGAAGGAGAGGCGAGAGGCAGAGCGGGCATAGTGGACAGCAGAACCAGAGGCAGACACACGCGAGCAAGCTACGCTGAAGGAGGCAGGCGCTTCTTACCGGAATGGAGAGAGACCGGGATCGGCACTGCAGGTGCAAAAAGGGGACCGCTGAAGAGCTGGCAGCAAGGAGAAGGCTGTCAGGAGCGTGGTCACGCTGTGGAGCAACCATCCCACCAGTGAGTGTAGAAAATCTGGCGGGAAGACCCGAGAAGTGTCTGCAGAGGGCGGAGCACTTTCCCACCACGCAAACATCATGGCAGCAGTACGCTATGGGTCGGGAACGCCAAAAAACACTGGGGAGTCTGCTTTGGTATATTGGGAGGCCCGGAGCGCACCAACAGGTATACAAGCAATTACCAAACTGTTTTGAATACCCGACAAGTAACATTGAAAGTCTCCATATAAGGGATGCCAATATGGAGAAAGTGGAGTAAATGTCAAAAGCAAATGAACATTACTAATGAAATAATTGAAAGGCACGATCTGTACAACTCTTCATATATGAAAGGTCAACATGAGGAAGATTGGAACAAACATTGCCATAAGCCACTGAACTTTACTAATGAAATTAACAAGCACAACTTGAACAAGCTTCCATATAAGGGATGCCAGTATGGGGGAAGTTGGGACAAGTGATAACTGAAGCCAATGGAGTTGTAAGAAGACCTGGAGAAGGTATTGTTGTATCAGGCATTGAGCCTGTGGGGGCAAGGATAGCTGGCAGGTGAGTACACCAGGGAATCCAGCCAAAGTATGTGAAAGATGAAAAGACATTGTAAAAAGAATTCCTGGCAGGGGAGTATACCAGGAAATCCTAATCAATACGTTGCTGAGTGGAAGAGACACTTTTTCACCATCCTTACAAAAAATCATAAATTACTTTGGAAATATACTTGTCATTCTTAAAGTGCTGTATAAGAGAGACATTTCCACTACTCTTGGCGAGCCATTGTTTGGGAAAAATGTTTTCATCATCCCTAAGAAAGTGCTAAAACATTATTACTTGCCAAGAGATACTTTACCATCCTTAAAACATCATTTGTTTGGAAGAGACACTTTCATCTTCGAGGAAGTGTTGTGTGAAGGAGACATTTCTACCACTTCTTCAAGAACTATTATGTGAACTGAATCTTTCCAATATTTTACCTGAAACAGTTCTGGGGAAGGGAATCCTCCCTTGGATACAAGGATTGTTTGGTTGGATTTATACACTTGGTTTTTGCACTTATTTTTCTGAATTCAAAGCAGACACTGGCACATTTTGATGTTCATTTTTAGTGTGAGGGTCAGACATGTTTTGGACACAAGGACAGTTTGCTTAAGTTGGGTGACGAGACACAGACTGTTCCCTAGTTTTGATTTCATAGGCAAGGAAACTCATTTGGATATAGAGATAGAAAGACCTTTATCTAAACCCTTTTATTTAATAAAATGTCTGTTGAAAACATTACATCTTTGTGTCCTCTTATTTCTGACCCCTCAGAAGGGGCTCCCAGACCTTTTTGTGCATGTTCGAGGCTAAATTTGACAAACATGGGTTCCCTTCACCCGGAGAAGAGACCCCAAACCTACCAAGGATTGCCCCTCGAATCTGGGTTTGCAATCGTGGCAGAAATGGGCTTTCCAGTATTGCATCTTTAAGCTTCCATAGAGGTCAGACTTTGGATTAATCTATAGATTAATAGTACATTTCCTGTGTTTGTCGGGGTCTTCCACCACATTTAGTCTTTTTTCACCCTAAAACATGGAGGCAGAAGTTATAGTGCGAAGTGTATTAAAAACATCCAGCTATGCTAGGTGACCACCGTGACTGTTTTTATACAGCTGTAGACATCGGCCAAGATTGTCAGCAGGCAACACTTTCTGGTGTTTTTCTCTGTTACTGTGACAGGGTTGATGACTTTGAGTTTGGTAAAACCTGAAAGGTGAAAGATTGCATCAGCAATAGTGTCCTTGTGTTGCATTTTGGAGATTTCAATAACAATGACTGTGATCAGAAGATAAGGCCATGGTGCAGGGGTACCTATGCATACATTTAGGCAGGTCATGCAGAGTCTAGTCAACGGAAGACTATGGTCCAAATGCAGCGATCCCAACTCAGCCTCTTCATGTTTTCTGTCGGTGATGATCTCAGGCATGTGTTGTCCACTCGGCTGCTGGTCTGGCAACAGTGAGTCTTGCAGAGGTGACTACTGTTCTCCTAGAGATGGCCACGGGACAGTAGAGGTAATCATTCCCCAATTTAGAAAGTACCTATGATAATAATATCCATCATCTGGGAGTATAGATATAAGCTGAAGTTCGAGAAGGGGGCAGCTTGGAGAATCCAGGGGGACATGGGCCAGGGACACTACTGCAAAGTCTAATGACAGATGGTAATTGGATACAAGGTTTTATAGCAATGGATGTTAACTAAAGAGTCTAGCCTACTTTTGCTGACGTCCACTTTTGATGAATACATTTTTACTGATGTCTTTTTTGTTGTTTTACACTTATGTGACAAAAATGCATATGTTAAGTGGGGTAAGGTATATTGGGATTTGGGGTAGTAAGGAGAGGTTTGGGGGGGGGGGGGTTTCTCCCCTGCATTTGTGCCACAAACAAAGTGGGAAAATCGGGAAAAGATTTGACTAAAGTAATGGTCGGCAAAAAAAAATGCAACCAACGTTCATTGAACCAACTAAGAGCATGTCCTTCTTGTTTCATAAAAACAGAAAGGTGAGGACTGGACATGTTTCAGCCTTGTTGGGCATCATCAGTGAGGAGTAGCTTGGGTCTCTAGGCCCGGCAGACTCGGGGCCCATGTCTGGGCATACCCGTCCCACTCAGGGTGACTTTAGCAAAACAGAAAGGTGATGACTGGAGGGTTTTGAATTAATCATAACCACGGGAAAGCTCTGGGGAACCCTCCAGACCATCATTTTTCAGCCTGCCAAGCCATTACAGAAGGGGAAAAACCATATGCAAATCAGGCTTGTTCCTACCCCAAATGGGCAGTCCAACCCGAACTGCTAAGTCACATCCTGTTTCATACACACATCGCTGAGGACATGACAATTTTCATCAAAACTGCTACATACATGTTACTATGTTATGTTACTCTGCTTTTATACTGCGCCAAATCACCAACATATTCAGAGCGCCTGATCCTTGTCTGTGGCGTATATAACAAAAAACGAAGGACTAGACATACAATTTCAAAATCGAACAGGTGAACAAACTATAACAGATAGACGGACAAATAATATATTGGACTAATGAAAAAGTGTGAGACCAGTGATAGATACACAAATACACTATGCATTTGTATGGCTAAATATTAGGGGTGTAGCGAATTTTGGCTTTCAATGAGTATTCGGACGAAGATCGGCTGAAATCCAGCTACTCAGCTTCGGCTTTTTAGAACACTCACTCGAAGCCAAAGTCCACTTTCTGTGATGGCTATCATCTCTCAGCGAGAAGATAGCCAATCACAGATAGTGGAACTGCCATGGGTAGATTTTAGCAGCCAATAAGCTATTGGCTGCTGCAAATGCCACCATTGCTGGTGTGCTGAATGTATTCTGTGGTTGTAATTTGCCCCTCTTTCAACCTACCATAAAAGTCAGATTTGGGAGCCTGGCAAATCCGCAGGTACAATTTCCAATTTCTAAAAACATTTTTCCTTAACTCTTTTCCCCGCTGTTTAGCATAATTTTCTTTTTTACATTGTTTGCATTACAGTGCACAATGTCCGCTGAGAGGAATTGGTGCCTGGGGATTGGCTCCTTCTTGGTGAATTAGAATGCTCTTGCAGCCACATGTTGAAAAGGGCCACATTGCATGCCGTTAGCATGGGATTCTTTGTGAATCAGTATGTTTAGGCAATTTACATGCCAGACTCCATGCTGTTAGTATCAGATTCTTCGTAAATCAGAATGTGCATGCACTTCACGAGCCACACTGTATGCTGTTGGCATGGGATTTTTTGTGAATCGGCATGTGCATGCAATTTCCGGGCCACACTGCATGCTGTTGGTATGGGATTCTTTGTGAATCAGTATATGCATGCACTTTGCGGGCCACACTGCATGCTGTTAGTATGAGATTCTTTGTGAATCAGCATGTGCATTACCTTTGCGGGCCACAATGCATGCTGTTAGCATGGGATTTTTTGTGAATCAGCATGTACATTCCCTTTACGGCCACACTGCATGCTGTTGGCATGGGATTCTTTGTGAATCAGTATGTTCAGGCAATTTACATGCCAGACTCCATGATGTTAGTATCAGATTCTTTGTAAATCAGAATGTGCATGCACTTCACGAGCCACAATGTATGCTGTTAGTATGAGATTCTTTGTGAATCAGCATGTGCATTCCCTTTACGGCCACACTGCATGCTGTTAGTATGGGTTTCTTCGTGAAACTGTATGTGCATGCACTTTGTGCGTGGTCGTTGGTCACAAGCACTAAATGTTGTAATCGCATTTGCGTGGAGGATGGTAGAATCCTTTGTGATTCAGTCCCAGGGCCCTCTGTGTTTTGACTGCAGTGTCTAAGGGTGGTTTTTCAGCAGAGGAGTGCGGGTGGCCTATTTGAATGCAATAGGTGCAAAGGCTGAAGAGAGGACATCAGATAGGCAAGTGCCCTGGTACGTTGTACAGCCAGACAGGGCCAAAGGAATGTCGTGACTGTGCCGTGCGTAGTGGTCTGTATGGACTTGTCACAGTAAGGCTTCGTTTACAGGGTCTTCGCTGTTGTGGCTGGGAAAAGGACAGAGCCCCTTTAAGAAGGAAGTAGCACGGAACGGGAGGCGGGCGCGGGAGGAGGGAGGAAGGGGAGGGACAAAGGGGGAAACAAGTTAGTTAGAGAGTTGTAGAGTAATAAAGAGGTTGGACGTGACATCAATTGGCTCCTGTGTATTCTGTGAGAGGGCGGGAAGGGGCTCAACAACTGGCGACGAGGCGCCACGAACAACGCTGTGCGCAAGCAGCAGACCACCGCGGACCAGAGTGGCAGCTACTACCGGCATCGCAAGAAGACGACACTGGCGAGGACCACCGGAACGAGAAGGGAACAGCAGCGAAACACAGCTGACTGGCAAATGCGCAGAAGGAGACGCACAGCCAACGGTACGCTGGTGGAAGGAGACTGACACGACCGCCAGGCAACAGATGAAGGAAGGCATCCGAGATACCAGGGAGGAATAAGCCGGCGGACCGGAGGAGCCGGAAGAGGGAAAACATTTGAGGTAACAGGGAGCAACAACCCGGCAAGCCAGAGGAGCCAGCAACAAGGCCCTTGCGAAGGGGGAGGAGCCAATCACGCTAGCGGTAAGGAGACCCACCACAGAGGCTGGGGGTGACACCAGCAACCACACCAGCCAGGCCTCACTGCGCGCGCATACAAACGCTGCTCGAGAGAAAATAAATAAAAGGACTGAACTCACACGGCATCCACTAGACCACGTCGGAAGCACCTCGTGCAAAAAGCACCATACAGGACAATCGACCCTGCAACAGACTCAACTCAAACACTGAAGACAACCAGATAAACAATGGCACACCCATATTATAGGCTGCACCACCACAAGAAAGGCAGCACTGACCAAACAGCCGCAACCAAACCCAGGCAGACAACAGGACGAACATTTAGCCCAACCCACCTCAGGAACAGAGAACAACATCGACAAAATGTCAGAAGGCGTACAAGCAGGGCTGCATTCTGAAGGCACCCATAACCCATTTACTCTAAAACCACACCATGACCAAGGTCCGAGATGGGAAGAATGGTTGGAGGAATTTGAGGACTTTATGAGAGCCATAGGTGACCAAGACTCACCAAACAAATAGACATTTTTGCCAATCTTGCGGGAAAAGAGCTCAAAGGAATCATGAAGACAATCCCAGCTCAAGAAAAAAACACCTATCAATGCCTCACCGCCGCCGTCAACAAGAAACTAATACTCCTCTCCAACAGAGACTATCAGAGGTACACATTCAACCAGTGTGCACAACTACTGCATGAAACAATGGGGGAATTCATCCTCCGATTTCAAAAGAAAATCACTGATTGTGTCTTCGCTAACGTCGATGAGGAGGCCATCAGACTGAGGGTGATATAAGGCTGCACTTCATCACATTTCAGGAAACACCTACTAAAAAATAAATTCCACTCCAAGAAATTGTCGACCTAGCAAGGATATATGAAAGAGTGGGCGTTCAGACGGCAGCCATAGAGAACCCAAAGAAAGCTGAGACCATAGCAGCAATAGCCCCCGGACTCCATGTATACACCCATTACCCTGGGCCGCCAGGAAGACAAGAACCTAGGAGCCCACACCGCCAGCCCCAAGGAGAAGGACAATGCTATAGAGGCAGATTCGAATTTCCTCACAGAGGTCGGTGCCTAGCCATAGGGAAAATGTGTATGAGGTGTGGCCAAGAGAACCACTTTCAAGCGATGTGCAGGGAAAAAGCACCTCTGTTAGCTGCCTATAGGTTGATGCCACTGTCCAGCCACGCCAGGAGACACGAGCAGAATAGAGGGCTCAGCCACCACGCATACCAGGACCGGGAAACCCTGAAAACGCCTCAAGAAAGAAAAGCACTGCCCACCCCCACTCAACGAGGGTTCATAAGAGCAGTCGAAGTACTCCACCTGGAACCACCAACACAATACTCTGACACGTACGACTATGCACGCAAACCACCGACAGACCGCACTCCTGAGCCAAGTTCCAATCAAGAATGGAACAGAAACGCATATGCAACACCATACTACCATCACGAACCTCATGAGAACCTGCCAACAAACGAGGGGGCACATTAAGTAGATGGCCATTACGACATCTACAACAGATACAGCAAGGAATACATAAGGCTCATCAGTGACACATCGAATGTCAGTGCAGCACCAAAGTGACAGTCCAGATAGGTGACTTACATAACTAGTTTGTAATAGACACCGGAGCGACGGTCAATGTCATGAACAAGAACACCTACCACAGTATAGCGTGGGTTCTAAACGTTATTTCCATCTCAGGCCCACATATTCCAGTGGGGAGTGGCACACCCACTCATATCCAAGGGTCAATTTCGATGCGACTTACTGCACAGAGGGCGAAGCGTACCATCCACAGCCCGACGATGGGGCGATGCCTCCTCAGCTATCGAACTGCCAGAGCGCTAGCACTGATCGACATACAATACGACTCATCTGAAGTAATACAGGGACTGCCACCAGTAACACACATGGTGAGCTCAATCTCCTGCCATGAGATGGACATTGAAGGGCTCAAATGCATGTTCCCGAAACTATTCGAAGGGATCGGCATGCTAAAGGACATTGTCATATCCCTCCACATCAAACCAAGTGTTCGACCGGTGCCTCAGCACCCCCGCAGAGTTGCTTTTCACCTGCAAGCCCAAGTCACAAACGAACTGCAGCTCCTCCTCGACAATGACATCATCGAGAGGGTCTAAGGCCCCACACTGTAGGTATCCCCGCTCATGGTGGTACCAAAAGACAGTGGCCACCTATGACTGTGCATAGACATGTGCATTCCAAACACTGCAATCCAGAGGGAAAGGCACCCAGGACCCAACATTGAGGAGGATATGCTAGTGAGACTTAACCTGGCCACCCGCTTCTCTAAACTAGACTTAAATCAAAGATATCACCAGCTAGTAATAGACCCTGCCTCCAGACCCATCACCACCTTCGCAACCTACGAAGGAATGTTCCGCTGGGATTTCCTCTGCTGTGGAAATATTTGAAGAGACAGTCCGCAAGCTGATATCCCCAGTACCCAATGCCTTCAACTACAGTGATGACATCCTAATTTTTGGCGTCACTCAGGACCAACATGACAGCGCACTGAGAAGGGTATGCAACATCCTCCAAAATGCGACGTTAACAGATGAAGCCTATGCTTCTTTGGTCACATCTTCTCAGACCAAGGAATCACAGCTGATCCCAACAAAAAGTGCCATTGTCGGACTTGCCGCTCCCACCGAGGTAACTGAGCTGCGATCATTTCTGGGGATGGCCAACTACTGTGCTCTTTACCTGCCAAACTACGCCATCCTCACAGACCCACTCTCGAGACTCCTCAAAACAGACACCCCATTCGAATGGAACACATGCTGCCAATAAGACTTCAGCACCATCTCGGAAGAACTAGCCAACAACCGTCTACTCACCTACTTCAATCCGGAGTGGAATGCAGAACTCACAGTTGACGCCAGCCCCGTGGCCTAGGTGCCATACTTGCCCAGACGGACCCCGCTGGGACCCACAAGAGCACAATAGTTGCATACGCCAGCAGAGCCCTATTGCCCATGGAACAGGCGTACTCACAAGCCGAACGAGAAAGCCTTGCCGCAGTGTGGGCATGTGAAAAGTTCCACCACTTCATAATTGGCAGAAAGTTCATGCTCATCACCGACCACCAGGCATTACTCGCCCTATTCGGCAACCCCAAAACTAAGATGCCCCTACGCATTGAACGGTGGGGCATTCGGCTCCAAGAGTATGATTATCTGATCATCCACAAGCCTAGGGGTGACGCCAATCCTGCAGACTACCTGTCCAGGCACCCAGAAGGGGTGACAGAGGATCACATGAGACGAGATGCAGAAGACTACCTCTCGTACCCTTCGCTTAACGCCCTGCCACCAGCTGTCATGACGGAGACCTTCGCCTACAGAAGCAGAGCCAACCTCACGATACAAGCAGCAATACATCTCACCAAAGAGAACAGATGGAAGCACATCAACACGGAACGGTTCATCAACAGCGAGGTGGACAAGAAAGACCTGCACAGTATGGCGAAGTTCCACGACCAATCAAGGAATATTACTACGAGGAAATCGCCTAGGAGTTCCCAAAGACCTCAGGAAAGAACTGCTGACCATAGCCCATGAGGTTCACCGGGGGGTCGCGAATCCTAAGAAAATACTGAGGAATTAAGTATGGTTCCCATACATGGATGCAATTGTAGAGGGCACCCTCGCCCATTGCATACCCTGACAGAAAACAGCGACGAACAGTCCCCCATGCTCACTACAAATGGTACCATTACCCGACTGACCCTGGCAAAGAATAGCCATGGACATTTACATCCCGCTTGAAGAAGGAGGGCACCTCCTAGTAATAATAGATGAGTGCTCCCGATTCGCCCTCATAAAACATGTGCAATCCACATCATTCCACCATGTGGTAGGGGTAGTCGATGAACTCTTCAGCGAGTGGGGGATTCCCAATGTCGTGAAGACCGACAACGGACCACCATTCCAAGGACAAGACTTTCACAAGTTTGCTGCACATTTAGGCTTTCACCACCAGAACAACACACCACTATGGCAACAAGCCAATGGCATGGTGGAACGATTCATGGCCACCATCAAACGAACCAGAAAGGAAGCCACCACGGATCAAGCGTCTTTTCCCCAAGCCACGTGTCAAATGTTAAGAAGCTACCGAAACACGCCACATGAGGCCACAGGGTGGACGCCTATAGAGCTAATGATTAAATACAAGCCGCGAACCCGCCTCCCCCAAATTGGGGACTGTTTACCAGAACAAGATGCAGAAATTCAGGAGAAGAAAAGGGAAAAGAAAAGAAAGGCAGAGGAATGCGCAGACCGCAAGAGGAGAGCAAAGGAACGTCAATTCCCAGTGGGCGAAGTTGTTCACGTAAGACAAGGACAAAAAAAGAAGACTGATCCGAGATACAACCCAGAGCCACTCATCCACTGAGGTGAAAGGCCAGATGATCACAGCAACAGGAGAGACGGGCGAAATAACCCGGAATGCCTCATTCTTCTGCAAACTACAGCAGGAAGAACCAGATCAGAAGGAGGAGACAACAGAACAAGAAGAGTTACCCGGCAGTGGGGAAGCAAGTGACCCACCAGACCGGGCGGACTCTGAGGGGATCCGCGAATCGCCAGGACTGCCCCAGAGAACCAGGCGGAAATAAGTATGCCTCATCAAGCAGATGTAACAGCAAACTCCCCTGCTAAGCAAGGGGGAGTTGTTGTGGCTGGGAAAAGGACAGAGCCCCTTTAAGAAGGAAGGAGCGTGGAATGGAAGGCGGGAGGAGGGAGCTAAGGGAGGGACAAAGGGGGAAACAAGTTAGAGAGTTGTAGAGTAATAAAGGGGTTGGATGTGACATGAATTGGCTCCTGCGTATTCTGTGAGAGGGCGGGAAGTAGCCCAACATTCGCCATGTTTGGGTGAGCGGGCTTCAGGTTATGGAGAAAGAGCCAAGCTGAGTCGTTGAGAAGATGGGTGATGTTAGGGTGTGCTGGTACTGGGTGCAAGATTAGTTGGGAAGTATTGTCTTTTTGGGTACTCTTATATCAGGAGAACCTTATGTTGTGGTGAGGTAGAGAGCGTGGGATGGGCCAAGAGCGTGTGTATTCGTTGTTGGTAACTTCTTTAGTCTGACAGCCCAAATGGTTCGAAGACCAGCTTTTCAACCTCGCAGGGCCTTCCTCTTCACAATGAAATGGCTGGAGACCTAAACATGACCCTTGTTACTAGGGAGACACAGCACACTGGAGCGATAGACGCCCGGGATAGACGGGAAATACCCTCGGTGTCAACCCTACCTGGGGCTTCTCACAGACCTAAGACCTCCTGTTAGCGCGGGCGTGTGGTGGTTACGGCCGGGCTGACAAGAGGTCTGCGATGCCCGAAGGACAGAGCCAATGACAGGCGGCCCGACACCAATGCCCTGCTGTCACCGGGCCCCAGTGAAATCCGACGCCTGTTAACTAGTGAAAGGATGTGGCCTTTGTCACCAGCACGGCAGACAGTGCCAAATAAAAACACATCTGTTTACAAGGAAGGGGGGCGAAGCCAGCCGGGCTCTGGGATCAGAGATAAACAAAATGACAGAGGCCAGCTAAAGCGCCCGTCTAGACACAGTCCAGCCTTGCAAACAGGACGGAAGGGAGCACGGGTTTCCCACCGAGAGATCAAGAGACAGTACAGGGGGCTCAAGGGGTCTTAAAGAGAGGAGCCCTGGCCGGACATTTATAAGAAATCCACAAAGTCTGTTTGACCTAGTGGCGGATTAAGACTCTGTGGGGCTTCTAAGCACCAGGAATTTAGTCGGTAGTTTACACGTTTTACAAATAGGGTTCAGCAGTTGCAGCTGGTTAATTTGAAATCGCCAAATAGGGGCGAGGCTGTCGGACACACATGTGCGCCACATGACGGAAGTAGTGCCCAATACATTACCAACATGGGGAACATGCCAGTGGAAACGGTGCCAGATTTGAATATTTAGCCACGAGACGCAATAACAGCAGTTTTATATATTTTAGCAAGCGATATCGCACACACACCATCGGCCTCCATTGGTAGTTAGTAACATCAAATAATGTGGATAGTTTTCTGGCTAGTTGTTACGGCAATCATCCCAGTTCCTGTTCTCATGCCTCTTTACCAAGCGAACCAGAAAATAAATTGTACTATGGGCGACCATGTATGACGGTCGGAATTGCAACAAATCCCTCTGAATTCCACCTCCTTTATACTGGTGTGAAAAGCAGGCATAGACCCGTGGGGAGTCAAGCCTGTGCGCCTGCACCCCCCGTATTATATACCGGAGGAGAGGCTTGCAGTTTTCCTGCACGGAGCAACGAAACACATGGGGGATAATTTTCATCAGAGCCCTAGCGCCTCTTCTACGGCTTTTACGCCTTCCACTGACACCACGCATCATTTTCATTCATTTGTATGCCGGGAGAAGAGGGAGGGAATGCAACTTGCGTTTCTGTCCCCTCCCTTTCTCTTTGCCATACAAATTCTCCAGCATTTCTTGCCAGCATGCATTTTCATGCCAGCGCACACGTTGGGGATCCCTACGGAGCCCGCCGGCTTTATGTGTCCACATAAAGGAGTCAGACTCCATTGGGATTCATTGAACACGTGGCCTGCCATGCTGAATTAAACGCTGCCTGCTAGGCCTGTACACACGTGTACTCCGCCTTTTGCCCTGCACATTTACACTCTGCCGTACAAATGACCAAAATTGCCAAATTACATCATGGAGTAAAATTAGCTCCATGGGGGCTCATTTTCGTATCCCTTTAAGGAGGCTGGGGGAGGGGAGCGGAACAGGAGTTACATTTGCTGGCTCCCGTTTGACTTGCTTTTACGCCAGCCTGAGAAGTTCATTTTGGCGTAAAAACATGATTGCCTATGGAATATGCCTGGTTTTAATTGCTGCCTTATTTGCACTTGTGAGGATTCATGGGATCACGTCACTTCTCCCAGGGTGAGTGCATCTCTGTGAGGCTAGGGAGGTGAGGCCACTACCCAATATTCCCCCTAGGGAGGGCAAAAAGCGGGACCTCACAGGGAGAGACTTCCCTCATGGGGACAGGGACTCCAGTTCTGTGAAGAAACTCTCTAACCCCTTTGGGACCAAGTCCCTGTTAGAAATCCCCGATAACAGTACTGTCTGTTATAGTAATGTCTCTTCTGTGTTTGAGTAGCTTAACTAGGTAATCTCCCTTAGTTTTTGTTAACGGGGGGGTCATAGTCTCGGCACGCGAGAACAAGGCAAAGAGCACTTATACAAAAGTGAGACTATTGACTACCCCGCTCATAGTCCAGGCAGGCTGGGCTGGGTGATATATTATCAAACTTATTTGTGATGCAAGCTTACCAGCTTAATTACACATTTACGATTTCAACAGACCAATGCCGCATATTATTAGAACAACGTACAAAACCATCTCGCTTATGCACCTTCACAAAATCCAAACACTAAAAATCATTAGTCATAAATGAGTCCATATCAATTTATTATTAAGACACATTTAGAAAAGTTAAAAAAGAGAGAAAGCAGAAACATACAGATATATGTCATCAATCAAAACTGCATACTCGACTTAATCTAATCCTAAAAACATGCTCTTCCGTGTTTGATACACAAATTAATATGACCCGGCTGAAGAAGAGCCAAAGAAACCTGCAGAGTAATAACAGGTTGCCTTATGATAACCACCGAGAAGAGTTAGCTACAAGGAGACATACATATTATCTCAATAACAGTAAAGAAGGACTTTGACCTTACGCTGGGGAGTATCCAGCCACAGGAAATAAAGAATGAGAAAGGAATGGGAAATAGATAGAGCAGCCTCTTTGAAGCTAGCCCAGCCTGGGAAGCTGTGAGAACGCTGATCCCCAGCGACAGGGACATCCAGGAACGGTTGGCGGAGCACTGCGGTGGAAGCCACGCTCCTGACAAGTGGAAGAGTTGGAAATGACCTTGGGGAGGTGGACTGTGTGGTCCTGCAACTTCTCCGAAGCCCTGTGGTCCAAGTCTCAACAGACCTCCAAGGACAAAGCGGGGAGCCGAGTGAAGGAAGCAGGAAGCACTGAAGCAACGCAAGTAAGCCCAGCACCCCAGGAAGAACCGGCAGCACAGTTCCGACATGGTACAGATATCAAGAGAAGCGGGAGACCGTGGTTTGGGGAGGCTCAAGAGTTAAGAGAGCCTCAGGAGTAATCTCCCTCTTCACAGTAGTGACACCCAGAGAACCAAGAGTCAAGCAAGCCATGAGAGTAATCTCCCTGGTCACAATATTGATACCCAGTGAACCAAGAGTCCAGAGAGCATCAGGAGTAATCTCCCTTGTCAAAGTAGTGATATCTAAAGATCTAAATGTCAAGAGCGCTTCGAGAGATATCTCCATCATCACAGGGATAATCCAAGTAGGATTAAAGAGAATACTAGACATCAAGAGGTAATCTTCATAATGTCATAAGACGGAGGAGAATTGCTGGAACTGTAAGACAAGCTTTCAGAAGTCCTTGGGAAGAACTGGAGAGACTTTTGAGGACTAGTGTCAATGACGTTTCTAAAGCAGCCCTTAAGGCTGTACCAGGTGGGCCAGGAGACCAAAGACCAAACTCTTTGCTGAATCAGAAGCTAAAACAAAAGATTGTTGGAAAAGAGATAAAAATTGAGACAGTTCACCAGGAGAAAGGAGTAATTCTCCTGGCACTATTTTCATTTGCATGCTGAAAACGTTTGTAGATTAGTGGTAGGCAGTGGCACAACACCATACAGCTGAAGGGGCCCCGCAGAAACCTGTCTGAAAGATGTGGCCTGGTGTGCGAACATTCAGAAGGCCCTATCAGACAAAATAGCCTTACTGCAAGCGAAAATAGAAGAAAAAAAACAGCCTATCTATTAGTACCCTCAAATCACCGGACCCTCAACAACAATCATGTACCCCCTTCCATTTCTCTCCAGTCACCATCAAAGAAGTAGAAAATATAATCTTCGGTCTCAAACCCTCCAACTACCAGGGCGATATATACCCAGCCCCGATCATCAAGGATGGAGCAAGAGATCTAGCACCATTCATAACATCTTTGATCAACTCCTCCTTCAGAAACTGCTCAGTCCCTAACAATCTAAAAGAGGCTTGGGTCATGCCTCTTCTCATAAAACCCAACCTAGACCCCAACATACCGACTAACTACAGACCTATAACAACCGCACCTTTCCGCTTAAAAATGTTAGATCATGCTGCCTATCTCCAAATACAAAACACTTGGAAGATAATGATCTACTAAGCCTTCGACAGTGCAGCTTTACACCAAGACATGGCACAGAAACCCCTCTCTTAGACTTAAAAATCCAGATGGATGAAACCAAAGACAAGGGCAAATTGGCCATCCTCCTACTATTAAACCTCTCAGCAGCATTCGATCTTGTTGACCATCAGATCCTGACTAAACATCTAACTTCAGCTGCAGCCTTCACACCGAATGCCGCCAGCTGGATCCAATCCTTTCTATCAAATAGAACAACCAGGGTCTTCGCGCCCTCAGTATCCACGCCCCCATTACCTATCCACTGTGGAGTCCCGCAGGGATCGTGCGTATCGCCTACGCTCTGTAACATTTTGACTAAGCTCCTCTTTGATCATCTTGACAATCTGGGTGTCACCTATACAAACTATGCTGATGACACTCAGGTCCTCATCACACTCTCTGGCTGCTATGATAAACATTCCAAAATGATAAACGATATCTATCTTGAGATTCAAGCCTGGATGGCTGCCATAGCCTTTGTTGTTCACTCAGTGCCCAACTTAACACAGTTGTTTGCAAAATTCTCACCTTTCTCTCACACAGCATACTGTATATAATTGTATAGATAACCGCATATATTGTAACTTTATTGCAATCTTGTAACTTCCCTGATTTTGTAAATTTGTACTCATGTGTGCTGTGATTTGTAACACACCATGTTACTTTCTCTAACACAGTATTCTGTATATAATTGTATAGATAACCACATATATTGTAACTTTATTGTAATCATGTAACCTGCCTGATATTGTAAATCTGTATTCTTGTGTACTGTGATTTGTAACATATTATGTATTCAAGTAAAAGCGCCCAAATACCCCTGGGTTAGGCATGCTATATAAACAAATAAACTAAACTAAACCAAATGTTGGGCTATGTTGTCTCGACCTGGCTGACCTAAAGAGTCCTGGCCGAACAGAACACGACACAGACATTAAACGGTGCCTGTATTTTGCTGCTAAGAAAGACCCTGCAATTAAAGCATTTAATTGTTAGCCCCTGCATTCATAGGTATACCTTTTTAGGCAATGGGAATCGGGATGTGGGAGGGCCAGGGGAAAGCTCATAATTAACTGCTTGTAACATTGATGCTGCACTAGACTGGCCTCATTAGAATATCTAAAGAAGTTAGATTCCCCCACACAAGTAAGGTTGCCCCTACCCAACAGTCCTTGAAGTTGGTGCCTCTCCCAACATTTCAAGAGTTAGCTCCCCAAAAGATTAGTCTAGGTGCACCCCTGGAGGGAGCTGATGTGCACACTTACGTTTTGTTAACCAGAGAGGTAAGGGAAGCCTTTCCTGAAACGTGCAGCTTTAAAGTTTGACTGTGTTCATGCAGAAAAATGTGTTTGCACAAACGCAGCAAAACCTTTTTTTAAAGTGTGTTTATGAGTGTTTTCTTTGGCAATCACCTTTGACAATATACTTCTTCAATACACTTCAATTCTTTACCCCCTTCTGACCCAAAGTCCCGCTTTCCTCCCTAACCCCAACTGAGCATGAACTTTAACCACGGTCTGTGCTCTACTTGCATCGCTCGCTTACTTAGTGTATGTTCTCAGTTGTACCTGTCTGACTTTCTCTTCTGCTATCCTCTCTCTGGTTATTGCTCTTCTTATTGCCTAGCTTCTTTATGACTTCAGGGGGGCTTGTCATTGGGTGACCTGAATAACTCTTGTATCAGAGCATGCCAGGTCGTTATGTCATCAGAGCATTCCCTCCTCCCCAAATGGATGGCCTCACACCACACAGCTATTTCTGCTATGCACCACCTCGTTAGGTCCTCCCACCACCTATTGATACATGGACCTTCTTGCGATTTCCACTCCGTTTCTATCCTTCTCTTTGCCAGTACCCAGGCCATGTCTATTAGTCTCTTTTTCAGTTTAGTAGTCTTAGGGTGTGCAAATATACCAAGGAGGCAAGCCTCCAGTGTCCATGTGCCTCCTATTATGCGCCCCTTTCTCAGTCTGTGTTGCACTCCTTGCCGAAACTCTTGTGCTACAGGACAACTCCAGAACATGTGTATCATCCCTGCCTCGCTCGCTCTACATCTTGGATATCCTCTGAGTCTGGGAAATGTAATGAACGGTGTGGTGTCATGTATGCTCTATGTAGTATATAAACTTGGGTCAATTTGAATCTGGCATTTCTTGAGACCTTTTTAGGGTATAGCAGTGCTCTATTCCATTCCCCTTTCATCAATTCCCTGCCCACATCGGTTTCCCACATGCTCTTCCCTCTGGTTATATCCTTTGGTATAACCTCCAGTAGTCCCTGGTACAGCTTGAACACTTCATGTCCCCCTTCTGACACATCATATAGCAGTCCAATTACATTATTTTCGTCCTGGGAGCCCGGGAGGTTCTAAACAAAAATGAAGAGGCTGGATGAACCATCCAGCCAAGACTGGTGCTCACGCTTCTGTTCCGAGAACTGAATGATATAATTATTTTCTAAACAGAGTCAATCAGAGTTCCATTTGTAAATTGTTTCTTCACAATTTAATTAATATTCAAAATGTATTTGATTGTTGCGTTGATCAATGTGCATAGTAAACTCAACACCATCCAAGTCGATTGCCAAAAACATATGGTTAACAGTGCCTATGCATTTCGGAGTCTAGCTCCTTCCTCAGGGCTGAAACCATAACGTAATATGCTTTTTCTAATGAACCACAAAAAAAAAATTAGTTAAACAAATTAAGTCCATAATGTCATACACGTGGAATGTTCACAATATATCACATAGGGTAGAATCAAAGGTAGTCTACATAGCAGATACATACCGCATCCCGCGTGCACACAGGACGTAGTGAAACAGGAGTGCAAAACATGAAAATAAAAATAGAGAAAATGCAAATGAGTGCAAAGGATTTGTGTGTAAAACTTCTTAAGTAAACTAACAATGATGCCCAAACAGGATTAAAAAAGTAAGTGTACCTGAAGTTCAACTTGAATATACCGTGTGTTTCTTATCCAGGTCGAGTGTGTGGAGTAAAAGTGTCTCCCTTGAATGCTGCGCAGAAAAGTAAATAAGAATGGAATATGCGCGTAACTTAATACAAGTATAATACAAGTATGTCATTACTGAAGTAAATATACTAGAATAACGCTACATATAGCCACGCGTCCTATAATGGTTACCTGATCACACCGGGAGGTTCTGCCATTTCTTGCGTGTTTCATATAGGATTTTAGAATACATAAGGAACTGTACCTTGTGTACCCCAAAGCTTTCCATTACTTCTTGGAATGTAAGAAACCTTTCTGGTTCAATCAGGTCTCCCACCAACATAACCCCCTTGATCTGCTCTAAGTCGTTGATGTTTCCTCCTGAGATGGTCGCCAGTGGCATCTGGGGTGAGTATGGCTCTGCCATCTTTAGTATTGCCCTGGTTCTAGCCCAGCTCTTCCTTCCTAACTGCACTAGTTCTGATGCTTCACAGCCCCTGTCACATTTTAACCATAATGCTTCAACACATTCTCCTCGTCTGCTAGCCACCTTGCCACGTGTTATAGCTGTCCTGCCAAGTAATAGAGCTCGAAATTCGGAAGCCGCATACCTCTGTCTACGTGCTCCCTGTCTAAAGTATCTAAAGCCACTCTGTGTCTGCCCTTTTCCCATATGAACCTCCAATTATGGAGTTGAGCTCCACAAAGAAGAGCCGCGGCATTAGGCATGGAACGTTTATGAAGTAATATAGTAAACGAGTCAGGGCCACCATTTTTAGAAGAGCTATCCTGCCTTTTACTGAAAGGGGTAACCGTTCCCAGAATCTTAGCGAGTTTTCTAGCCTAGTTCTTGCTCTTAACGTGTTTTGTTGATGGGTTTCTGCAGTGCTACGGTGGATGTCCACTGCTGGGTACCTGCATTTTTTGACTTTCCATTGCAGACCTAGGCATGGAAGTCTTGTTTCGTCTATTCCAACCCAGCCCCCCAGTGGGAAAATACAGGACGTCTACTTGATAATTGATATTCCAAATAGCCTCGCGAAGTTTGTCAACTCCTCTAGGAACAACTGTAAGGTATCTTCCAGGTTGCGCACATATAGTGAAATGTCATCTGCGTATAATGACAGAACATGGCTTACCCCCTCTGCCTGTATCCCCATGTCCTTGAATTCCTTCCTTAGAAACACTGCTATGGGCTCCAGTGCCAGGATATATAACATGGGGACAACAGACATCCTTGTTTAGTGCATCTCTGTAGAGGAATCAGCTTCAATATAAATTTGCCTGTTCTTACTCTTGCCATTGGTCTCGAGTAGCACACCTGGATCAATTTCCTAAACTTTTCACCTATCCCAAAGCTTCTTAGGGGGGCAAACAGCCATTCCCACCTAACTGAGTCGAAAGCTTTGAAGGCATCTAACGCAACTACTGCGTAGCCCTTCGGCCTGTCTCATGTCTGGTCAATGATTGTGTGTAATCTTCTCAGGTTTTCTGTTGTCACCCTACCTGGGCTATATTCCGTCGGGTCGGGGTGTATTAGCAACCCAATTGCCCTCTTTATCCGTCTGCCAGAATTGTTGTGAGGATCTTAGTATCCTGATTCATTAATGATATCGGACAGTATGATTCGCTGTGTTTACTATCTTTTTCCAGGCTTCAGGATTGGGATGATAATGGACTCCTCCATGCTTTAGGGTAATCTGCCTGACTCATATGCCTGTTCAAATGTGCGTAATAGTTTCGGCATTGGCCTGTCTACAAATTCCTTATATAACTGCCGGTAGGCCATCTCCCCCTGGGGTTTTGCCCGTGGGCAGCCTGAGTATAGCTTCTCGCACCTCCTCTAGCGTGATCGGGTCCTCTAACATCCCTTGCGTCTCCGCGCTTAGGGTGGGTAGGTCCATGTCGGCTAACGTCTCCTCGATCTCTTGCAACTTGGTGTCTCCTGAGTCCTTGTACAGGTGTCTGGAAGGTATTGTTAATTTCTTTCTGTGATCCCCACACTTCTCCACACTCATCCTCTATCTCAAGGATGCCCTCTCGAATTATCTTCTCCTCTGCACAGCTGCGCTAATATTCTCCCAGGCTTGTCTCCTTGCCCATGGATCTTCTCTGTGTATTTCTCTTAGCTATACTTCCCCAACCTCTCCCATTATGCTAGGCATTGTTGTCTGAGCTCGATAAGCTTCCTTTCCCTCTTGGTATTCTCCCTTCTTTACCCTCTATCTGCTTAATTGCTGCTTCTGTGCCCACTAATCCATGCTCCAGCTCCTTTCGCAACTCCCCTGCTTTAGTGATGGCTGCTCCTTTTATCACTACCTTAAAGGCATCCCAAAGGATTTGACCTCCCTCTACACTGCCTTCATTGAATTCAAAGTATTCCTGTAATTGTTGTTCCATAGCTTCCCTAAAGGGTCCATCCTGTAGGGTCTCACCCCAAAGCTTCCATGTGGGTATCAGGGCTGGTTGGGTGCTGATGATCCAATCTACTATTATTGGTGAGTGCTCAGAAAGATTTCTACCCTCATATGAGGTCCCCACAAATGCTCCCAGTTTATCTATTCCTGTGAGGAAGTAATCAGTACATGTATATATCTTATGTACTCCCAAGTAGAATGAGAAATCTACCTTGGGGCCATGTAGCCACCTCCATATTTCCTGTAGTTCTAGGTCTCTCATGAGCTCTATCAAGACCTTTGCAGGGGGGGACGGTGTTGTATATTTACCATCAGACCCATCCAACCGTGGATTGATTGTCCTCTCCCCAGTTCCAGGTCATTCCCTTAAAGGGGGCCAGTCTACGATATAATGGGCAAAAGAACGTGGCTGCATTCTGATTAGGGGCATATGTGTTGATCAAACAGACCTCTTTTTTTATCCAAAAACCTGTGTACTACCACCATTCTCCCTTCTTGTCCGTATGGATTCCCACCTTTCTAAAGGGTACTGTTGGGGCTATCCAAATGAGCACGCATCTTGCATAGTTAGAGTATACTGAACCAAAGCCCTTCTCTCCCCATTTCTGTATCACTGTTGCCTGTTTTTCAGCCGTAAAGTGTGTTTCTTGAAGTAGTGCTATCTGAACTCCTTAGGTACGTTGCCACTTGTATTCTTTTTACATCATTATTTAGGCTTCTAACATTCCAGGAGGAGATTTTTACCACCTCAGCTATTCGGGTTTCCCCTTCCTCCTCCCTCTCATCATCATCATTCCAGGTAGCTGCCTGAGCTCTATTCCCTTTGTTGCATATTTACAGTAAACTGCCGGCTTTCTATGCCTTCTGAGAGCTAAACCGTGTTGAAAATTAACAGAACCACTCCTCAACAATAAAACACAAACGTAAACTAACTGCCCAACAGAATGTTCCTGTGGAGGCTCACCCACCATTTGATCCCCTTTTAGCTACGGGTCCTGGTGGTCGGGTACTACTTTGTACCCTGAAGTGGGGTATTTCCATGAGTCACTGTCAATGGGGATAGTTCAGCTAGCTTCCTCCCTCCTGGCTTCCCCTCGTCTGTCATATCTATAAAATGTCTGTGCACCCGAAGTCACCTGCATGCTTTGCGATGGTTTCTCCTTTCTTTGGCTCATCTGGTATGTCCGCTTTCTTCTGGCATTTGCGTCATCTGATTGGAGTCCATCCATATATTCACCTCTTCCAGGGTGTCAAAAAACAGGGACTTCCCTTTGAATAACACTTTCAATCCTGCAAGGTACAAGAGCATGTTCTTAATACCCTGTCTTCTCAGTCTTTCCTTTGCTGGGATGAATAGGCCTATTTTTCTTTGAACCTGCAAGGTGTAGTCTGGGTAGATCGCCAGAGAAGCTTATCCTCCCTGAATGTTCCCTCCTGATCTGGAAAAGGACACAATTCTTTCTTTGCCTCAGAGGTTCAAGATTTTTGAGCTGATGGGATGAGGTGGGGCTCTGGGTGAAGGGGGTGTTCTCACCAGTGCCATGTGTGCTCTCTCCACAGTGAACCCTTGCGATAACGTGCCTGTGCCAATCTCCCGGGGAAGCATATTTTCCACATATCCTGTGGGGTCTTTACCCTCCTCTCCTTCTGGCAGCCCTAAAATACAGATTTTGCTCCTTCTTGCTCATCCCTCAGCATCCTCAGCGTGGTCTTTCAGTATTCCCACCTTCATCTTTAGGTCTTGTACTGTCCCTTGGAGGTCCTTTGAGGCGGCAGAAACCTCCTCCATCTTCCTTCCATTTCCGCTCACTCTGCCTGCAAGGATACGCAGATCTTGTCTCAGAAGTCCAACATCGCTTCCCACTTCCCCAATGCAAGTCTCCATGGACATTCTCAAGGCTGCTATGGCCTCCAATACTATATTGTTCACCCCGTCAGGGGAGACTCCTGGGTTTCTTCTGCCGGCTGTTCTTCATTTAGTCCTGTCAGTTGCTTTGGTTCCCCTTTCTTAGTGAACCCATCTAGCTTCTTCTGTTTCAGTTCGGCATTGCCCTTTTTTCTCCCTCCTTCCGCCATCTGTCCTCCGAACACTGTGCTAGCCCGGGGCTCTGGTCTTCCATGTTACTTCAGGTGCCTAGAACCCTTATTGCGGTGTGTCCACTGCTTTCCTCGGTGCTTTTTCACTGTCCCCTGGCTTATGCTGGAGCTTCCTCTAAGGCTGTTACGATTAGTGTTCAGAAGGTCTTCCCCCTTGTTGTGGTCTCTGTGTAGCACAGGGGGCTTATCTGTTCAGTTCTCCCTCTGTTGTTTTCTGGGGTCTCTCACTCGAGGGAGCCTGGGGCTTGTCTCTATTCCTTTATGCCGGCAGTTATAACTACTTCTCTTCGCTGCGTCCTCCGTGCCGCCTTTCCTCTTTGCTATGCGCTGGTGTGTATTTGACGCCTCGCTGCCATGTTATGTCCCATACCGGCTCCTAGTACAGGGACTCTGCATGACCCCCTTCTCGCTGCGTGGCCTCCCAACTATCCACAGTTGGTGCTGGTGCAGGACTTGCTTCTGGTGCCGTGTCAGCGCAGCAGCATCTACTTGGCTCCTTTTTCCCTTCTCGTGCCCATTTCCGAGTCTTAGGCTATGGGGAGGCCTGTGTGGCCGTGCTTGCCCCTACAATCCCTGTCTGCTCCGGTACTTTCTTCCTTGTCGCCTCCGGTGCTGCGCTTCAGACAGTTTTCCTCCGCTGCGCCTTCTTGTTGTACCGTCCTCCACTAGATGAGTGTGGAATCAAGCTTTCGCCTCCTTCTCAGGCAGTCCTTATCTTTTTTTTTGGCTGATCGATCTGACTTCTCTGCTTCTATGAAGTTGTGCCCGCCATTTTGGATTCCCTAGCCGAGAGCTCTTTGCCACACTTTCTGCCGTTCGCTGACTCTCTAATCTCTTTGGTGATCGGAGGAGCTTCTGTGTCTTACGATATTGTTGGAAGGGCAATATCCCCGTTTTTTTATTCCTCTGGATGCACGGATTATATCTATTTGAAGGATCGTCTGGGGAGCTCAGGCGAAACGCTTCCTCCTCACATCGTCGCTGCCCATGCCGCCCAACGCAGCTAAACTTTAAACCTAAAGGCTTCCCTCACTTCTCTGCCTAACAAAAATCAAATGCACATAGCCAGCTCCCTCCCCACGGATGCGAGTTAACATACAACGTATGTGCCCTTTCATATCCAAGGGGAGGGGCTGATGTACGCGCTTGCTTTTTGTTAAGCAGAGAGGTGAGGGAAGCATTGTTGCATGTTAGCTCATTATGTATGTGTGCAAGGCGTGTATATATGTATTATGTAATGTGTGTGTGAAAGAGTGCATGATGAATGGAGGACTGGGTGTATGTGTGTATGAGCGAGTGCAAGGTGCATGGGGGCCCATGTGAACAGAGGGGGTGTAGCCTCTAAGTTTACCCTGCCCAGTTTCTGAAGTGGCCCCTCCCATCATCAGTTAGCCCCCCCAATATGTAGGTTTTGTTGCGTCCCTGGTCGTAGGGTTAGATTAGGTTTTTGGACAGGGTACGGAAACTTCTTATTTGGACAAATATCCTGATGACAAGCACCGGAGTTGATATTTGTTTATGTAGGGATAACCCTTTAGAGATGGGGAGAGACTGATTCTTTTGTTTATTACTTAAATAAACTTTGTCGAAACATGCTACCCCTTTGTCTGACTCTTTACTCCACCACGTCACAAACTGCAGAGTGCAAAGGAAGGGTGTACAGAAACTTCTGCCGTCTCTTCACACTTGCACTCTGCAGTATAGATGATCACAATTGCCCTGAAGGGACCTGTTTACACGTAAGTGCAATCGTGAGCAGCCCCCTCCAGGTAAGTTACATCACAGAGCAAAATAAGCTCCATAGAGTAGGTTTTACTCTCCAGACTCTAGGATACGACAGCGGTCTGCAACCGTTGGCTCTCCAGATGTTTTGGACTAGAATTCCCATTATCACTCACCATTGCCTACGCTGGCTAGGGCTGATGGGATTTGTAGTCCAAAACATCCAAAGTGCTGTAGGCTGCAGACCCATGGTCTCGGAGATCCACCTGACGGCAGAGAGACTCTGTGCCTGCTTTCTTTTACCATCCATGTGAATTTGCACCTTATCTGAGAGGAGGCTGGAAGCGATTAACATTACATCCTTGTACATTTCATTAGATTCGGAATGGCAGAGAAAAGATTGCCTCCAGAAAGGTGTCCATTAACTGAAAAAACAACCTCGCCACAAAGCTATGTCTTATTTTTCCTCGTTTATCTTGTGTGATAATGCAGCCCTTTCTGCCATTCATTCACGCCACATTTCTTATCATTTTTATGGCAGAGATGAGGGGCGGAACGCAACTTGCATTTCCAACACCTTCCTTTCACTCCGCCAATCAAATGCTCCAGCATTTACACCAGCATGGATTTTCATGCCAGTGCAAATGCTGGCGATCCCTGTGGGGTTCACCTGTTTTATTCACCATCATAAAGCCAGCGGACTCCATAGAGATCCTTTGTAAATGTTTCTTGCCATGCTCGCATGCTATGCAGTCTTTACAGTTACAATTAAATGTCAGGCATCATTTAATTGTAACTGTGAACTCTGCCTCTCATGCATGCATGCATGGCAAGTAATGTTCACAAGTAAAATTAAACTCGGACAGTTGAGCATGTCGGGTAGCGTTTAAATGTAATTTTACAATTAAAAGTAGACTCTGAATGGCATGTGAGTATGGCCGGAAGCATTTACTCACTTGGTGCAGGACAAAATGCAGCATACACGCATGTACGCCACCTTTTTCCCCAGCACATTTGCACTAGAACATTTGGCAGCAGGTACCTGGCTGTGCCTGGACCCACCATCAAATTATGATGTTGATTAAAATGAGTTTCTCGGTATTTGGCAGAGGGAGATAGATTTTGGTATTTTGGAGTTGCAATTTATTACAGAAAGCAGAATGAATGCATTTCGAACACACAAAAAATAATGATCGTAGTAATCACAATTTAGAGTTCCTTACAATTGGGGGGCACCGGCAGTCAGCGAAACGAATTGAGAAGAGAGGGGAACACAGCAACAGCCAGTGGTAGGAGAAAGGGGTCGAGGAAGAGGAGGAGGAGGAGGAGGAGGACTTCCACACACATAGTAATCTTAATTTCTGTTGTTTGTGTAATCTGCTTAGATCACATGCTATGCATAGGCCGACATCTAGTGGAAGTTGTTTTTCGAAGCTCGAAAATGGGCGTCGAAAAAGGGTGTGCCAGTAATACTATCCCTATTGTGACGTCCCCTGTACCCATGATCCCTCACGCGTGTCGGTCCCTCAGATTGTTTTTTCCACCATCATGAGCAGTCGCAAAAGTATAAGCGGAATCCATTTTTGGCGTACACCGTTGAACTTTAATAATTAACTTAGTATTTCTTCCTGTCCTTTTACCGACGCTGTACTCGACGCAGTGAAGACTACGAAGCTGACCGTCGGACGGAGACTTCGGCGGCGTCACCCAGCCTTGGAAGGCCCTTTCGGCCTTGGCCTTACAGTAGGGATAGTGGGGGGTGGTCATAAACATGTATATTCCCACCCTTTCCCATAGTCGCCCAGCTGCCTACCAATATTATGGAGTGTACTCCCTTTAAGTTCTACCCCTCCTGCAATAGGAAGTTCACATGGGTCGACAAGCATAGGGTCTGTAACCTCTGCTTGAATAGAGACCACGACGAGGTTCATTGTCGGGCTTGTGAGCTGTTCCGACCCAAAACCCTCAAAGACAGGCGAACTAAACGTTGGGCCCATCACGCCATTCAGGCTGAGGCCTCCATGGACGTCGAAGGGGCATCCAGCAACGGCAGCGACGCTGTCCCTTCGGTCGGCAAGGGTGACGGGGAACCTCCATGTTCCCCAGTGCCTGACCCTAGCAGACAGGCCGGTGGTCCTGTAATGGGGAAGACACCCGGCGGCAAGGGCACCACACTCCCCCACAAACACACGCCCCACGGCGAGTGAAGTCGCATGCAGAGAGTCGCCGGCGAAGGGCAGATCTTCTGATCAGAAGTCCTCTAGGCGTCCCGAGCGGCCGCCGCACGACAAGCCCATCAAGACAAAGGACCCCAACTCAAAACTCCCCCGTCCGGCCCCGCGACGGCTAAAGATGCCACGCAAGCCATCCCTCTGGTCGAAGTTCGGCCTACATCCGGGGACAAACCCAGGGAGTCCTCTGAAGCCCCCCTCTTCCACTCCTAGCTCCAAAAAGTCATTGGCCTCATTAGGACTGTTGCGGTAGGGCAACAACCGGCGCCGTTGTTACCTCGCAGCAACATTCCAAGTTTGCTCGCGGGTGACGCTGGTCTGACCAGGTGTGCAGAGCGGCACCCGCGAGCAGACCAGGATGGTAGCAGCGGTACGGTTAATAACGGGCTCAATGGGAATCCTCCCCATTCCCATTGAGCCCTATAGGGGCTCAAATGGGAATGGGGACATAACGGGTCCAGGTTCCACGAATGGGAGTTACCGGGCCCTCCAAGGTCGAATGGCCTGGTAAGTCCCCTTTTGCAGGACCCGGACCCGGACCCGAGTTTGGGGGTAGCCATGCTCCAAACTCGTAATGAGGCCCATTGTCTAAGAACAGGGACCAGTTCCTCTAGGGAGAGGGACTCGCTTAGGAAGGATAAGGCTGGAGAGCAACCCTGTAGCCAACATAAAAGTATGCCCTTACAGGACACTATAGTAGAGCCTGATCATGCTCATCAGCCTGACACTATCAGTCTTGATGAAGAAGAAAGACATACCCCCACTACACCTGCCTCCTCCTACCCTGGGGTTCTATCCAGTTCAGACAAATGGACTGCACAAGCTATTGACAGAGTCATGAGTCGCATGACCTGCTTGGCAAACTTCTTTGAAGAACATCCACATGTTTTCGACAACCTGGCCACCACGCCTCCCACTACACAGGCGTCTGGTTCCAAATCAACACTTACAGCCTCTCAGTCCCAGGCAACGGCTTTGAGTATACAAAGAGTTCTCTTCCCCTAGTAGAATTGGCTGCTGAACTAGCATACAAAACTCCTCGCCTCTCCTACGACCTTTATGACCAGGATGCAGAGGAGGATGAATACTTGGACGAGGGTAACCCCTGTTATGACGACATCGAGGGCTATGACGCCGTGGGGGAAGACACTCAAGACCAAGATGACATCGAGTCTGTGGTTTTTGTGATGGGGTCTCCAGTCCTGCAAGACCCTCCCTTACCAGACTACCCGGTGGACAACCAGCCTCTATTCAACAATATCCTCATAAGGGCTGCAGAACATTTTGGGATCGAAACGCAAGAGGTCCAAGAGGACAAGGATTTTGCAAAAGATATGTTGGGCGATAAAAGACCTGCAACCCAATTTATTCCCCTGCTGAAGTCAGTCCAAAGAAGGATTCTGCCTTCCCTAGAACTGCCAAAGAATACCAGGGCGGTTAACCCTAGGATCGAGAAACTTTCCAAACCAGCACCTTCCGACCCCTTATATATAAGGGGCCAACTTCGACCTGACTTTCTGATTGTTACCACCCGCAAGAGAGCTGGTACCCCCTAGGCCTCCTACGAAGCCCCTCCGGACAAGGAGAGCAACAAATGATATGCCATGGGTAGAAATATAGTGTCCACCGCAGCATACCAGGCGCGGATAGCAAATAATTCTACCTTGCTATCCAGCTATGACTGCACAAAGTGGGATGAGGTAAAGGCCCTGGCAGAGTCAGCGCCAGAACCACTAAAGGCCAAACTCTCCCTTCTGGCTGCCGAAGCAGAGCTACAGCAGGTTTACTCCTAAAAAATAACTTTGACGCAGCTGACAACGCTGGGTGCGTTATTGCAGAAGCCACCATATTAAAACGCCACGCCAGGCTTTAAACTCGAGACTCAAGCTACCCCACTAAATATGCCAGTTGAGCCAAACGTGTTTGGTGAAGCAGTTGAAGATGGTCTCAAGTCCACCAAGGATGAGTATGAGACTGTTAAATCCCTTGGCCAACTGACTAATAAACAACCAGGCCAAAGAGGTGGTAGTCATTTTCCCCGTTTTCAGGGGCAAAATACGCAGAGAAGAACCGGATACAGCCAAAACCAAGGTTGCTCTTGGAATACCAATCAACAAGCGACCCAGGGTTACCCCAGAGGTCTGCGTATGGCCCGCGGAAGAGGGAGAGGCTCCCCCACCAGAGGTGGAGGGACACCCTCTAAGCAATGACGCCCCGCTACATGTCCCCTCCCATGCCTCACCAGTCGGGGGACAAATATCTTTTTTCACCCACGCATTGGAAGGTATAACATCGGACAAATGGGTGTTGTCAACTGTGACAGGGGGTTATTTTATAGAGCTTCAAGGAAGACTGTCAAAGCTCCTCCTGCGCCAAAAGAAACCATCGCAGGAGGAACAACTCATCCTGCTAGAAGAAGTGAAAGCTCTACTCCTCAAGGATGCCATTGAGGTTGTGCCGAACAAAGCGGTAAACAAGGGTATTTATTCAATGTACTTCCTTGTTCCAAAAAAAGATATGACCATGCGCCCGGTACTAGACCTGCACCCTGCAAACAAATTTGTAAAACCACAAAAATTTCCCATGACAACGCTACAAGAAGTAATCCCTATGTTAAAACGGGGGGATTAGATGGCAACATGGGACATGAAAGATGCCTATTTTCATATCTTAATGTTCCCAGCGCACAGAAGATTCATGCGGTTCAAAGTAGCAGACCAACACTATCAGTTCAAGGTGCTGCCCTTCGGAATAGTCTCAACTCCAAGGGTATTCACTAAGGTACTGGCGGTGGTGGCAGCGCACCTACGCAGGGAGTCAATCCCAGTGTACCCTTACCTGGACAACTGGCTGATCATGGGAGAAAATTACCATCTTTGCAAACTAAACACACAAAGGACAATAGACCTTCTCTTCCAATTGGGCTTCTCGATAAACGAGAAAAAGTCAAGTCTGATACCAAACACAATCAAAGCAGTTCCTAGGAGCTGTATTAGATACAAGAACAGGCTTAGCCTACACATCCATGGAGAGAGTACAAAATATGCTTCGGCAAATACCCCAGTATCAAGCCGGTCTCCGGATAAGTGTACGCAAAGCAATGCGTCTGCTAGGTATGATGGCATTGTGCATTTATCTGGTCCCCCACGCGCGTCTGCGCATACGACCAATGCAGGAATGGTTGGCAAAACAATGGTCTCAGACAAGTGGTCAGTGGGATGATCTAGTGGTTGTTTCACCAACACTGGTTCAGAATTTACACTGCTGGTCAAGGGAAAATCTTCTCAAGGGGAAACCCTTCCACAAACTGGAAGCACATGCGGTCGTTACAACGGACGCGTCCCTTTCTGGGTGAGGGGACCACTACCTTCACCACACATCACACAGCCTGTGGTCACAAGTGACTGCGCAGAAACACATAAACGTACTGGAGTTATTGGCAGTCTTCAAGGCCCTACAAGCTTTCGAAGAACACCTAACGAACCTGTCGGTACAAGTCCTAACAGACAGCACCACCGCAATGTTCTATGTCAACAAGCAGGGAGGTACACACTTTCCAAATCTGTCCAAAATGGCACAGAAAATATGGAAGTGGGTACTCAGACGAGGGATGTCCCTGTCCTCCCAACATGTTCCAGGGGTACTGAACACACCAGCGGACTCTCTCAGCAGAGACTTTCTACCAGAAGAGCACGAGTGGCAACTACACACAGACGTCGTGGACCACATCTTGTCTCTTTGGGAATACCCCTCTCTAGACTTGTTCGCTACAAAATAAAACAGCAATGCCCAGACTTCGCGTCCAGGTTCCCCCAACCACACTCCAAGGAGAACGCCCTATGCATGAACTGGTCAGGGATATTTGCTTACGCTTTTCCCCTGACTCCATTAATCAGCAGGATAGTGAACAAAATACACAGAGAAAAGGTGACACTCATCCTAATTGCTTCTATGTGGGCAAGACAACCGTGGTATCCACATCTGTGCAAGCTGGCGATGTGCGATCCCATCAAGCTCCCATACCAAGTCAACCTGTTGACCCAATACGGGGGATCAACGTTACACCCACAAACTGACTCTTTGAACTTGGCAGCATGGCTCCTGAAGTCATAGAGTTCGGACACCTTAATCTTCCACAACGGTGTATGGACATCCTAAAAGAAGCACGGACACCAAACACCAGACACTGCTATTTCCACAAGTGGAAGAGATTCGCCATTTGGTGCCAATCTAAACAGATCAACCCCATAGAGTGTACTACATCACACATTCTTACTTACATGCTCCACCTATTGGATTCCGGCTTGGTCTTTACCTCTCTTAAAGTCCACTTAGCAGCTTTATCAGCTTACACCACCTCTCAAAGTGAAATCCTGTGGTGGAAAGTGCCAGTCATTAAAGCTTTCATGGAGGGAGTGGAAAGAATACATCCTCCAGTCTCTAACCCCTCGCCTGGTTGAGATCTAAACGTAGTACTAGCAAAACTCATGGGACCCCCCCTTCGAGCCTTTGCAACAGGCTACCCTTAGAGACATCACCTATAAAACTGCCTTTTTAGTGGCTATCACTTCCATAAGACGAGTCAGCGAGATACAAGTCTTGTCAGTGCAGGACCCCTTCTTTGTCATCAATAAAGACAAAATGGTTTTACCGATTCACCCTAGGTTTTCACCTAAAGTTATTTCCAAGTTTCACGTAAACCAGTCTATTGAGCTCCCGGCCTTCTTTCAAAAGCCATCTAGCTCAGCTGAGGTCAAGCTCCACACACTAGATGTGAGGAGAGCAGTTCTCTACTACGTAGATAAGACCAAACCGCTTAGGAAAACTGATCAACTGTTTGTCTCCATGGCTACAGGCAGATAAGGAGAGCGCGTTTCAAAGAGAGCAATCTCCAAATGGGTAGTCAAGTGTATACAGTTATGCTATTCATTATCAAACAATACACTGCCTTCTACACCTAGAGCCCACTCCACAAGGGGCACTAGGGCTACTTTAGCTTTTCTTGCAAACATACCATTAGACAACATTTGCAGAGCAGCTACATGGAGCTCAGTTCACACCGTCACTCAGCACTACTGCATTGACACACATTCCAGGACAGATACACAGGTGGGACAAGTGGTTCTAAAACATCTATTTGCTGCTACTCCTTCTCACAACCCACCACCTTCTCATAACACTGCTCGCTAATCTATGCATAGCATGTGATCTAAGCAGATTGCACAAGCAACAGAAGGAATACATTACTCACCGTAATCGTATTTCTGATGCTTGTATCTGCTTCTATTCACATGCGCCCACCCTTCCACCCCTGAGAGAAGGTGCATAGATATTTACATGAGCTTTCCATATATATATCTGTATCTGTTTCGGAACTCTGTACTCACACTACTCCTCAGGCTACCTCATTTCAGAAGAAAGACAATCTCAGGGACCTACATGCGTGAGGGATCATGGGTACAGGGGACGTCACAATAGGGATAGTATTACTGGCACGCCCTATTTCGACGCCCATTTTCGAGTTTCAAAAACAACTGTAATACTCTGCAGCTTCCACTAGATGTCGGCCTATGCGTAGCATGTGAATCTAAGCAGATACAAGCACCAGAAATACGATTACCGTCAGTAATGTATTCCATACAGGAAGCTCTAGAGACCAGACTTGCCTAGCAGTACCTTCCTGAAAGCAGAATAGGAATCACTACCTGAGTTCCAGTATGCACACAAAAATTAGCTATATCCTGAATCCTTGTGAAGATCTGGATACACAGACTTTTACATTACGAAGAAGAATCCGTCGGCTACTCTACGTGTTCAGTCACTCCGGAGAGACAAATTCTGGCATGATGTAACCAATAGCCTTAAGTAGCAGTGAAGGAGAATAAAATAAAGAAATCATGCCAGACTACCCCAAGTCCTGTTGTTGATGCCCCTATCCTCTCATTCCAAGTTTCAGCCACAGGGCCTTGCGATGAATATAGCGATATCATCACTGCCTCCCCAGGGTAAGTCTCTGCTCAAATGGCCAGGGAAAGGCAGAAGCTACCTTTTCCTGACCCTGGGGGCGGCTATCTGAGGTAGGACCACATGAGGTGAGACGAGCCTCATAGTAGTGAAGTGCACTCACTTGGTGGAACATGGTATCCTCCTTTCCCCTTGGAGCCTGACAACACTCCTGTGATTCCCCAATGATCCATGGCATATTGTAATGTTAGACAAGAACATCCAGTCATGACTAATAGCAACGTTTTTTCATATCCTTATTTGAAAATGTCTGACAATACTGCGACGAGCAGAAGGACAAGATCGATGAAGATTGCTGAGGCTGAGATACAAGAGATGCGCTGTAATTGGTGGGAGAATTCGATCGGTGTTGGGACATTGAAAAGAACCAAGCATCAGGAAAGATTGAGTCTCACTATTCCTGGCGGGAGTCTGGGAGTCTGATGGAAGCAAGCTGCAGCGTGGAACGAGGAAGCTCCTGGAAACACCTTCAGAAAAAGCTCTCAAGTGGAAGGTCCGCCGTGTAAATGCCATGAGCGGACAAAACGTCTGAGTGAAGTCTGTGGCATCGCAGGAACCAGAGAGCTGATGAGACGACTGTCAGACAAGGAAGCACGCCGCTGAGAGAATCCAAAACCGCAAAGGGCGCAAAGCTGCCGAGTGAAGCCGGTGAGGGAAGTTGGGATACCGGGCGCTTTCTGGCATGTATCGCGTACCATTTGAACAGAATTGTATCAACTCAGTGAGCCTGAACAGGGGAGATGGGACGCCGAGATATTTGTTGAGAGAAACGAAGCAGATGAGAACGGGTCGAGGACCCAATGTATAAAAGACACAAATATCAAATCTTAGAAGTATTTAACATTGAGAAAGAGAGGGAAAGTTAGTTCATTAATAGAAATCCCTGACAGGAGAGTACACCAGGCAGAAGAATTGTGAGTCTGGGACCCGCACCCAATTGTGTTGATCCAAATCATTGGGAGCATAATAGGATATTGTACCACGCTTGTTGAAATTTTTGGAGTGTGTGTAATCCAGGGGAAGGGAGTCACTCCCTCGAACTGGAATTGGCACATGTTGTGACTAGGGAATAATTTCCCCCTTGTGCGGTCAAGAGGCTAAGCGAAGTGGAGCTGCTTCTTGAGCTTGTGGAAATCTGGGAAAGCTCAGGAGAAGAGGTATAACCATTAAGATTGTAAACTCTGAGAATCTGTGAAATGTGAGGAACCAGGAATGAGACACGGACACAGGGGACCTATGGTTTTGGCCGTAAACTTTTATTGAAATAAAAGCGGTTGGAAAATGCCTCTCTGTCCCAAATCTAAGAGATATTTCTTGACCTAAAATAAAACTAAGGGTCTGTCTGATTTATCATTGTCTAAAGCAAAATGTCCTATGTCCAAAGTAATATTCAGGCCCTCACATGCTAAAAATAAAGGTGAAAGGGGAAATGTCTTTGGCCTTAAGTAGTGTACAAATGTTCGAAAAGAAAATGCGTAACTCCAGCACAAAAGTTCCAGAAGGATAAAGTTCACAGTTCCACAGGATGGTTCCATTCCCCTGGGTTTCTCTTCACTCTGCTTTATACTTTTAAGATTATCGTCTCCTTGAGTTTCTTTTGATCAACAACACAAAAAGGTATGCAAAATGACTTGGCTGTTATTCTGAATCTTAGTAGGATACCTGGTGTACTCTCTTGCCAGGTTTATTCTCCTCTTCAATATATTTCAACAGAGTCTTTGACCATTCTTGATGTATCCTTATCAGGACTTCCCCATGTGATGTACTTTACACACTGTCCAACTTGACCTTGCCTGATATGGTCTCTTACCAGGGATTTCTTATATGAACACACTTGTAAATTGAATCTGCCTGGTATGCTCTCCTGCCAGGGCATTTCTCATATGAATACACTTGCAACTTGAACCTGCCTAGTGTACTCTCTTTCCAGGGCTTTTCTCATATGAATACTCTTGCAACTTCAATATGCCTAGTGTACTTTCCTGCCAGGACTTTCTCGTAGGTGCACTGCGCACACTTACAAACTTGACAGTCTCTTATATTTATTCCATTCTGTCTCTTTAAGAAATATTGAACCTCTCGCTTGTTCTGATATGCTTCATTTACGTTAGTTTGCCTTCAATAGGGTTGCTGAAATGCCCCAGTTTCCCCGCTTCCCTTGGGTGGTCTCACCGGCTCACTCTAGTGTGCATTGGTTCTCCTGCGGCAGACCTGCAGTGGCTCTTCTGCATCTCACTCCCTCTCTCTGGGTTCGCTGCCTCCGCTCCATGGCTTCTAAGCTCCTTGCAGCACCTGCTTTGGGGTTCTCTGTACTCATGTGGCGTGGAGGCTGCCTTTTGGTACCATCTCCTGCAATCTGCTCCCCTCTGCCTCTTCTGCGAGACGGTTGACTCCACAGACCTCACACCAGACCAGCAGTCCCTCGGTCGGCACAGAGAGGATAAGACTTCTCCAGCCAGCGTCTCTCTCACGTCAGCTGGTTCAATGATTTAAATGTCCCAGCGTTAAGTATACGCTTGCATTAACTAGAGCTCAGCTTGTGCTCCTTGCCTCCATTGATCTTCATTATTCGGCTCAGCTTCCTCATTACAGTATATTTGTATTTAGGGAAAGGGAAGTCAGTTCTTGATGACTTGTATGCAGAGTCTTGGAAATTATTCTCAGTAGTCTGTGAAGGCATCATGAAGTAGACAGAGACAACTGTAATAAAGTTTGGGTTATAAACTTTTGTTAAATCAAAAAGAGGGTTGGAAAGAGGCCTAACTTGCCCTATGGTAAGGTGGGATTTCCCTACCTAAATAAAACTAAGGATGGTCCGCGTTAGGAAGTCCAAAGCAAATGTCTGTCTGTGTCCAAAACCTATACTTGCCCTCACATCTATTTTTTTTACAAAGTGTTGGGATGTCAGCATCAAAATGAAAAGTATGGAGGCCACCAGGGGGCGCAGGCAGGATGGACGCCTGAGCTTCGAGCTCCGCACCCAGCCCCGGGTAAACTGCGGTCCACCAGCGGAACGAGGATCCCATGACCCAAGCGACCCCCACCAAGAGAAGTGGGAACTTCTAGCCCCCACCTGGACCCAACTCCGGTCCCGATCCGACGCTCCTGCGCGGAGCTTTACGGACCGAGGAGTTACCGGCGACCCCTCCCCCACGGCCTGGTGCGAAGCAACGCAGGAGACAAAAAGGAAAGACGCGGCGGCCGCGCGCACACGGGCTGTGCCGTACACGGGTGAGCCTGGGGCCGCGGGCCCGCGGCGCCCCCCCCTGGACACCTAACGCTCACGACCCAGGGGCCCGATCCGAGGAGGGCCATCCACCCGCCCAAGGAGCAACGACATCGCAGGGGGGCCGGCGCGGGAGTGCGCCCCCCCCTCCCATCGCAGCACACACTAGAGCGGCCCGCGGCGCCCTGGGGCTCCACGCTTGGCGCTCCTGACGCCCGAGGCGGGGCTGCCGGGACACCGCCGACGCGGCCTATCTGGACCCCCCGGCCCGTCCCACGGCCCTGGGGCCCGGCCCGGAGAGAGCCATCTTCCCGCCCTTGGAGCAACTGTACTGCAGGGGGGCCGACGCGGGAGCGCGCCCCCCCTCCCCGTCGCAGCACACACCACAGCAGCCCACGGCGCTCTGGGGCTCCGCGGCTGGCGCTCCGGACAGTCGGGGCGGGACAGCCGAGGTGCCGCCGGCGCGCTCTGTCATAGGGAGGCCCGGGCCCACCTGCCCATCCCACGGCCCCGGGGCCCGATCCGAAGAGGACCATCCTTCTGCCCACGGGGCAACGACATCACCTGGGGGCCGACGCGGGAGCGCGCCCCCCCAACACACTCCCCTCCCTTGCCTGAGGAGAGTGCCAGGGGATACCTATAGCCTCGCGACGAGGACTTTCCCCACTGCGGTGAGGCTGGGGGTACAAAGAGAGGCAAGCATAGAGGGTAGGGACACCTGATCAGCACCCCTATGACCCCCCTCCACTGGAAGGGCACCAAAGGGAACGTTATCCACGCTTGAAACACTGTTTGAGTTGGGTCCTCAGATACCCACAACAACTTGGGAACCCCCCAGCTGGGATACCGGGAGATTGTCACCACAGGGCTAACTAACGGAACCAAACAGGGCAGACACACACCGAGTTGTCGACACCCCCGGGGGACGCGCCCCCTCTCCGCCCTGCACCCCGACTGGCCCGGACACGGCTGACCTCCAGGCGGTGCCCGCTAACAAGTAAGCGACACAATCCTTTCATGAGCTGGAAAGAAAACCTCCTGAAATACCAATTTGTGGCCAACAAAAGTGTCATGGCGACTGGCGGCCCCGCTGCCCCACCCCCAGACCTGGGGGCCATCCAGAACAATATCCAAACGATTCTGGAGGAGATACGCGGGATGAGGACTGACATGGGTGCAAAATTGGCTGACCTCACGACCAAAGTCACCACACTAGAGGACCGAATGGAGGGGGTCGAAAGCAATCAACTCTCTGTAACACTCCTTGAAACCCAAATGGACATTAGACTCAAAGACATGGAAAGACGAGAGGAAGAACTCCGGCTTAAGCTCGACGACATGGAGAACAGGGAGAGAAGGAACAACCTGCGCATTTTTGGCCTGGTGGAGCCCGAGGGCGAATCCACACAAGGACTCGAGGGCAAAGTGCACGACATTGTGAGGATCGCCCTGGGAACAGAGGATGCAGGCACGATTAACTTTGACAGGGTGCACCGGGCGGGGGGGGGGGGGGGAGGGGGGCCCGCGCTCGGTCTTGGTCCGGCTACATTATTATAAAGACAAGGCCAAAATTCTAGAGAATGCAAGAAACCTCGGCAACATACAATATGGCGACTCAAGGGTGTCCATCTTCCAAGATCTGTCGGCCCTCACCCTGTCGATGAGGAGGAAATGTGGCAGCCTCACAAGATGGCTTCAGGGAAAAGGGGTTCGATACCGCTGGGGACATCCCTTCTACTTGGAATTTGAATGGCTAGGGGAGAAACACCACCTGGTGTCGGAGGAGGACATTCGGAGGGCCACAGACGAACTGGTTGGTGACCAGGCGGGCCACTCGGGCGCCCAGGATGGAAGAGCCCAAGACCCCCCCAGGGGTCCTGACAGATTGGCGAACCAGAGCGGCAAATCCAAGGTCAGGGGGGCCCGGAAGTTCCGGAAGACTAGACATCCGTCGACAAACTCTGAAGACCACTCAAAGTCATGATAACACCGTTCGATCGGAGGTGGAGGAAATCACAAGGTGAGCAATGACTCGGGGTCCGGGCACTGGAGGTCCTGGGTCCACGAGATGCCATAACTGGACGCCACGTTGGCGCTACGGCTGGCCCGCCGGACTACAGGGTGGGCGAAAGTTTGCCGAAAAGTTAAACTGTTTGGTTGAGTTACCCCATACACGAGGCCCAAGTTAATGGTTTGAGGGCTGGAGTGGGGGCTCATTGTTCCTGAATTTTATCTCGGGCGCCTGTACCGAGGTTCTGACGGGGCCGATCTATACTGATTCTGAGAACTGGGATTCCCCAACACATGATAATCCCGGGGCTGGGGTTAGAGTCCTTGGTGGTTCGTTGACCAAACCCAACGTATGTTGGGGAAAGTGGACGAACGTCTTATATTTCAGGGGAAGGGTGGGAGGGGGGAGGAAACAGGGAGGGGGGCTTGGTATAGGGGGGAGGGGGGCAGAATGGCCAACAGGGTAGACAGGGTTAAAGGGGGAAAGTCAGTTCAAATCACAGAAACTTGCTTGGCAGCGGGCTCTGAAATTCAGATACTATGAGGGATTCAAAGTGCACAACCGAAAAGACGATAATGATTGAAGGGAAGATAGGCACGTTGAATGTCAAGGGCCTTAACTCTCAAAATAAGAGGTCCCTTACGAGCAATATGTTCCGCAAACAACATCTAACAGTCCTATTCCTACAGGAAACACATTATAAACGAGGGAGAGAGTCCAGAATCAAAGGGAAGGATATTGGCTGTAACTACTGGGCATCACACGCGACCTCAAAGAAAGAAGCGGTGGGCATTCTCCTGGGAAGGGCACTCCAATTCACAGGGGTAGAAACCAAGAGAGGATTTGGAGGTCGTTTTTTAGGCGTCAAAGGGTTTTGCGAGGGACAGCGCGTCACTCTCGCCACCGTATATGCACCCAACTCGGGTCAGGTGGAGTTCCTCACGCGGATCTTCAGTGTCATGGATGAGTGGGCAGAGGGGGCCATGATACTTGGCGGGGACTTCAATCTCATAGCTGACCCCCAACTGGACTGGTGGTCCGCAGGGGGAAGGACACCAGGGGGATCACTAAGGACAACCTGGCCTTGCAAGCCCTCCTGAGGGATCACTATTGGGTAGACACCTGGCGCAAAGCATACCCAGGCCAAGGCGGTTACACCTTCTTCTCTCCCCCACACTGCACCTACACTAGAATCGACCTCCTGCTGACCTCAGAGGAAGGGGACGGGGTGGTAACCCAACCAAGGGTTGAGGCCATAACGTGGTCGGACCACGAATTGCTCGTGGCTAACTGGACACTGCCCATTGTCCCGAGATCATCCCGATGGCGGTGCAATGACACGCTCCTTAGGGACCCCGTATTCCACGACTTTATGAAACAAGAAATGCTGGCCTACTTTGAGACAAACGACACCGGGGAGACTGACATGTCCATGGTATGGGAAGCGGGGAAAGCCACCTTTAGAGGTCTCCTCATAGCGGAGGGCTCGAGGCGTAAGAGGGAGAGGGGCCTGGTCGAGAGCAAGCTCCGTGCGGAGCTGAAGATCTTGCGGGCCAAACTGGGCGCCCCGGGGGTTGACCGGGATGCACTCCTGGGCGAGATGCAGGGCAAAAGACAGGAGCTCCACACGGTGCTCATAGGGGAGGTTATCAAAAAAATGCGTTACACCAAACAAAGATACTATGAACGGGGCGACAGAGTAGGCACTCTATTGGCACAAAGGTCACGGGGGTGCAGAGTGGAAAGAGGGATTGCCCAGCTTGGTGATGAGGGAGGCAGAAGGCATGGGGACCGGCAGAAAATCACGGAATGCTTTGCTGACTACTATAGCAAACTTTATTCCAGGCAAGTGGGCGAATCACAGGAGGATATTTCCTCATACCTGGCAGAACATCCCCTCCCCAAGCTGACCGACGAAGACTTAGAGGCCCTCGAGGGGGAAATCTCAGAAGAGGAGGTGGAGGGAGCCATCAAAAGATTGAAGGCCGGAAAGGCACCCGGCCGAGACGGCTATACAGCAGATTTTTACAAACAGACCCAATCGATCCTAGTGAAACCCCTGGCTAAACTGTTCAACCAGATTAGGAGTCGGGACACAATCCCACCGACATTCCTGCAGGCCCTCATCACCGTCATACCTAAACCCGGCAAGGACCGGACGGACTGTGGGTCCTACAGACCCATCTCCCTTCTCAATTTGGACGCCAAGATTTTTGCTAGAATCTTGGCCTCCAGACTGGAAAACTCCCTCCCACGTCTGATACACCCAGACCAGGCAGGATTCATCCTTAACAGACAGGGTTCCGATAACTTAAGGAAAACACTTCACATACTTGCCACAACTGAGGCCAGAAACGAGGGCACACTCCTATTGGCTCTCGACGCGGAGAAGGCCTTTGACAGGGTCAGTTGGGCCTTCATGAGGGAGGTTCTCACATCCATGGGGATGGGCCCAAGGTGGTTGGGATGGATATCTGCGCTTTACTCCTCCCCCTCGGCCAGAGTGGTGGCAAACGGAACGGAATCAAGAGAATTCCCCCTTGAACGTGGTACGAGGCAGGGATGCCCCCTATCCCCGTTAATCTATGCATTAGTAATGGAACCATGGGCAATCTCGGTCCGCAATGATATGGCCATCAGGGGAATACAGATGGGGGACACGCATTGCAAAATTTCCCTCTTCGCAGATGACGCCCTGCTTTATATCACCAAACCGTCCCAAACAATCCCCCGGTTGCTACAGGGCCTCACACGATATGGAGAGCTATCGGGGTATAAAGTCAACCTGGACAAATCGGTGGCATTCACAGGTGGGAATCTGTCGGACCCAGAGATGACCTTTGTGGGGGGACTCCCCTTTAAACGGAGTGAGGAGGGGTTCCGGTATCTAGGTGTCCAAATCACGCGCGACCTTGAAGACCTGTATGTGGCCAACTTCCCCCCCTCTGGTCAGCAATCAGGAGAGACATAGAAAGGTGGGCGGGAGCGGGTCTCTCGTGGATGGCACGTCTCAATCTCACAAAAATGGTGATTCTCCCAAAATTCCTGTTTCTCTTCCAGATGCTCCCGGTGCTGGTCCCTAAGGCCTTCTTTGAAGAAACAAAACGAGTCCTTCTTAATTTCCTCTGGCAGGGCAAAAAACACAGAATCTCGTATGAGGTATTGACTAGGGCTAAGGAGGACGGGGGGGTGGGGTACCCCGACCTGGGGACATACTACAGGGCATCCCAGTTGAGGATTTTGGTTGATCATTTCTCACCGGGAACGAAAAAACAGTGGGTAGCCATGGATAATAGGCCCCTGGCACCTGTCACAATAGAGGAATGGCTCTGGGTTCCTAGGAATAAGATGCCCAGAACCGTCTTGAACCATCCGATTCTGAAAGTACTGTGGTCCCTATGGAGGGAGGGAGGCTACTACAGATGGCTCACAACATGGCCCTCCCCCTTAAGCTGCATTTGGGCCCCTCCTTTCCTGGCCAAAATAGCAGAACCAGCAGCATACCAGACATGGTTCGAGGCAGGCCTTAGCAGGACTGGCCATATGTGGGTGGGGGGCTCTTTCCTACCCCTGAGTGATCTTGAGGATGCCCTGGGAATAGGCACGCTTTCCCCCTTTCGTTATCTCCAGCTCAAAGGTGTCCTCACTGAGCCATCTTGGGGCGATACCCTCAGGAGGGATCTCACAGACTTTGAGAGGCTTCTCCTAACCACGAGGGGCTCCAAGGGGACAATATCCCGCCTCTACAAGCTCTTTCTGTTCTCTGTCCCCAGAGATCCGCCGCCAGCACGCACACAATGGGGTAGGGACCTAGGTGGGGAAATCGATGACGAAAGATGGACGGAGATGTGCAGACGGGCTAATCGATCCACGGCCTCCCTCCAGTATCGCCATCAGGCCCTCAAGATATTACACCGATGGCACTATCCCCCACAGAGGATAGCTAGGATGAGGCCAGGATATGACCCACACTGCTGGAAATGCAAGACAGAAAGAGGAGACTATATCCACATGTGGTGGGGATGCCCAGTGGTCCAAGATTATTGGGACAAGGTACGGGCCTGGATCAAGGGGGTGGATGGGGTTGAGCGATCTTCCTGCCCTTGGCTCCTCCTTTTTGGAATTGACGATGGGGAAGGCCAAGAGGACATTCAAGACCATATGCTTCAGATAATGCTGGTAGCAGCCAGATGTTGCCTGGCACAGAAATGGAAACATCCGGGAATGCCAGGGGAAAAAACATGGGTAAACAAGGTACGGGCCATCTACGACATGGAGTTTCTCACACACCTGCTTGATGAGTCCAAATCCAGCATCGAGGAAATCTGGCTCCCCTTTTTTGACAAATACGGCCGAGTGGTCTAAGGTTTAACGATGGTGCCGAGGGACCCCCCCTCCCCCCAAGGACATGGGGCCATGGCCCGCGGACCCGATTGCGAACTTCACCCAGTTGGTCCACATGACTTCAACGTGCCAAGCGCATAATGCATTGTTACTTCTGTTTTTTAAAGAGTCCGTTAAGCAAGCTATTAACTAACCCATGAACATTTGAACTGAAGGGGGGTGGAGGGAGGGAATGGGAGGGAGAAAGGGTGTGTTGCGATTGTTTTTTTTCTTGTTAATTCACATCAGCAAATGCAATGTAATTTCGTAATGCACAAATGAAACTTAATAAAAATTGATTTTCAAAAAAAAATGAAAAGTATTCAAATAAAAGTTCAGAGCTTCATCCAGCTCTTGATTTTCTATAGGGTTCCCTTCCCCAAGGTTCAAGATAATTCACAATGCAAAACGGGGTTCTCTTCCAGAGAGTTTTCATGTCTTTCAAAATAACACAATTCCCTGGGATACGTCCCAGCTCTTCTGGTTTGGTTACCTTTCGCCATTTTCATATAGTTCCGTTCATTACTTTCAGATCACACAAGATTTCCTTAGATTCACTCTCAAGCCTCTTTGTAAGTGGCTTTTCCATTGATGGGTGTACTAGGCCTAGACGCAGTTGTCGGACCACACAGTCCACCCATTACCAACACACCTTACTTGCTTCTTCTTTATAGTCACATTGCAATTGTTTCAGTTCTACAGTGGTGCTTGCATCATTCACATGTCACATCCTCATGATGCTTTATCCCTGCTTGTTTTGCCACCATTCACTTGTTACTTTTTCACATATTCTCATGGCTCTTGCCAATGCTTATTCACTCACGTTACACAGTTTCTTATATTCTCATGGCTCTTGCCAATGCTTGCTCGCCAATGCTTGCTCTCTCTCAAATTACACAGTACCGTATATCAGGAAATGCCACAAAACTCCTTTCAGTCAGATCAGTATTAACAAAGTGCTTGTTTTCACTTTCATTTGGATTGGTATTCATTTAAATTGGCATTCTATAAGGGTTTCACATGTTTTACCTGTTCGCCTGCCATTTTGCTGCCCCCCTGTCTAGGTTGACTCACCTGTCGGGGCTTAAGGCGTTCCAGCGAGGCCTCCAGCCGCCATGAGCTCTCTCTCTCTCACTCGTGCAGCGCCTCGCTCCATCTCCCCATCAGATCTCCGTGGCTTCGCTCCTGCCTCCGATGTGTTTCCTGCAGCTCGGGCCTCACCATACGGCTTTGCCTGGTCATGCCGGTTCCCTTTCCATGGTTTGCCTCTACCATCTTTTAGTCTTGATTCCTGCTGTACACTTCTGCATCTTCCAGGAGTCTTTGAGCACTCTGTCTGCCACATCGCATTCCAGGAGCTGTCTGCTCTCATCCAGCAGTCCATAGACCTGCTTTCACAGCTGACTTCATGTTCACTGTTCTTCGTGCTTTTAAACCTCCCGCCAGCTTGATTGGTCCAAAAAAGGACTAGACCGCTCATTGCTGGTTTGGGGGGGATCTGAACTGCTCTTGGTTGCCTCCTCCTTGTCCCAGTTGCTAAATGGTGTGAGTGTGGGTGAAAGTCAATAAAGAGAGGATGTAGGTCTCTGGTTTGTCTCTTACTCATCCCAGTACCTGAATGGTGTTTACTGGGGAATTATCTATTTGAAAAATGGGGAAGGGACTGGTAATAGCCTATAAAGGCTTGGGGGACATTGAACTTATGGTGTAAGGGAAATGGGGGATACCATGTCTCATCCAAGAGTGTCTCCTCTCCGCTCACAAGTCTCCTCCACACCGGTATCCCTCCCTTGCATATCCACCCCTAGGGTCAGGATCCAAGAGGGATGACTTTTCCCTGGCCACCTGAGAGGAGGCTATATTGGGGAAAGAAGTGAGGACACCCTCAGATTCCTCACAACTCTTGAAAAGCAAGTCTGTTTTTGATGACTTGTATGCAGAGTCTGGGAAACTATTCTCAGTAGTCTTGGAAGGCAAGACAGTTTTGATGGCTTGTATACAGGGTATGGAAAAGTATTTTCAGTAACCTTCATAAGTGTGTGAGGAGAGCTATAACAAAATGCCATTAAGGCATGGGAAATGAAGGGAGCATCCCTAAAGGAAAAAAGGGGGATACCATGTCTCGTCCAATGATGTTGTGTCACTCCCCTGTGGGTTGCCCCCCCCCATGTGATCGTCCCTCATATAGTCGCCCACAGCGTCAGGATCTGGTAGCTGCTGCCGTCTCCTGGCACCATAGGGAGAGGTCACCGCGGGGAAAGGAGTGATGACACCATCGGATTCATCACAGACATCTCAAGGGTAGAGTCAAACCCCTTCAGATTGGGAATTGTAGAAATTTGGGAAAGCTCAAGGGAAGATCCATGTCCCTTGAGAGTGTGAACTTTACGGAACCTGAAGAAATGCATGGGAAGGGAAGCCCTCCTCACCCCCCCGAGACTTATGGAACTTTGTTTTGTTTTCAGCACCTTCCTTTGGAACTTTATATTGGCACTTTGGAAAAGAGCTGCATCTGGCCAGTTAAGAGACATTTCTCTTTTCACTTTATATTAAGTATAGCATGTAAGGGTCAGGTTAGGTTTTGGACACAGGACAGATAACCTCCTTTGGACATTCTGACACAGACACCGCTTAGTTTAGTTTTGTTGAGGCAGGGGAACCCTCTTATAGTTAAGGCGGGATAGGATTTTCTTCAAACTCCTTTTACTTTGGTTATAAATATCTTTGCCAACCGCCATGACACCCCTGTGGCCGCGTCTTACTCCTGATTCCTTACAGTCTGCTCAGCAGAATAGTTTTGTGACAAAGTGACTACTGCTCTGCTGGAGTACAGTGATGAGCAGTGGCGGAAGCATCTACTCAGTCCCACACTACTGTTACATTAGCAGTGGTCCCAATAATACAGGCGAAATAGGCTCTGCCCAAAATATATACCTCTTTTGGTAATGTGGGCCGAGGGCAGTCTATCCTATTCAGGAGGGGTGTGCGCTCATACAGTTGCAAAACAAACAACAATAGTACACTGGTATCAAAATAAACCAACCAAGGTTTTATAAAAAAATATGATAGGAACTTAAATAAAAACTAACAATGCACACAAATAATTAAAACACTAACGCCCATCCTGTAAATAAAACATGGAGAATTCAGATTTTGAGAATAAAAGGGCACTCTGGGTTGATATCTAAGGGTGACCAGAAAAAAGATTTCAGCAGCACTGTCAAGGTTCAATGTTCTCTCACGCACCGAGACTTTACATGTATATTTAATGTACCGCAATCTCAACCTATCGATCACCTACTTACATACCTTCTCATGCCCCGCGTCAGCTTTTACTTCTGCACATCTCTCTCTTCCTATATTACACTATTTCTGGGCAATGCATCCTAAGCAGACTAATGTTCTGCTATCTCTGGCTCGAACAATTCCGAGAACTTTGGAATAGACTGTACCCCCAACAGAGTTCCAGGTGACTCCTTCTTGTGTTGAAGTCCCAAGATGTATCAGCTAAATCCAGTGTCCCTCACCAAAATAAAAGCAAAATCCTACAGAGGATTTGTCCAAAGGAAGCCTGTTGTCAGGCTGCTGTAACAAGTGTCCTTTGCCTTCTGATGTCCTAAATGAGGGCTTTGTTGGCAGGCAGTGGCGGGCAAAAGGTTTAGGGTGCCCTAGCAGAATCCAAGATGGTGGAACCCCTCTCTTGGGCTACGCGTCACCTCTGGTTACTCTGAATCCACCCTCTTCCCATATCTGACCACTTCAAAAGTACACCATTGATCAAGGACTGTCTTTGAAGCACTCTTTCCCAGGCGGCATCCCAAAGAATTCCTGTACCGTAAAGGAAGGCGCTGCCTTCCTTAAGGGGGATCAGAAGAGTATATTTCTGGGGCAGGATTCCACATGGTTGGTGTGGCAACACCCAGGCCAGACAACTAATACACACCAGCCCTGCCATGAATAGAGCACTGCTCACCAATCTGACATCCACATGTTGTGACTGTATAATTGTGTGATCCCATTAGCCACCATGTCATAACCAGATATGCCTTATATTTACAGTTTAAAATGCTATCAGGCAGGCTGTTTCAATCAGAGGTGTGTCTGATTAAAAAGCCACCTCTGCCTGTTGGAACTTTGTATTCTAGCAGCTGTTAGGAATGCACATGTGACCTTTGAACCTTTCCGGCAACCACTGCAGGACAATTGCTGGAGATCTAATTTGATGGTCATAGCAGAGGCACGAGTGCACTATGATTTTGACATGGAGCGTTATGACCTAGTGGTTTGATTTTCGCCCTCTTTCAGAAACAGAATTATCTGAATCATTTTATTTCTAAAATTCAAAAAGTTTCAGTCTAGCCCACCCTCACCAAATGACACACCCGTAGGGCTCTTCAAGAAAGAAAGGCATTTCGGATATGCAGAGACAGGCTCTGAAGAAATGATTATTGCCCTGCACGAGTACAAGGATGAGCGGTGGCAAAACTGCCTACTCAGCCCTCGCACTGCTACAAACCAACAGTGATCCCAATCATATTGGTGAAACACGCAGAGTCCATAGATATACCTCCTTCGGCTATACTCTTCAGTGGTCACAGTAGCAACCCAAATGGCAATAGTGCAAAAGTCCAAAATAAAGGAATGCTCAATCAGGGTTCTATAAAAATAAATATGCTGAAATTAAACACACTATATGCAATAACTGTACTATGAGAACACAAAATATTCAGAATGTAGAGAACGTAAGCACTCTGGGTAATGTAGCAGGAGAGAAATGTTACAAAAGGATATGTTCTTCAGGAGAAAGGTGCAACAAGGGCTTTAACCAGTCACTTGGGCCCCAAAAATGGACCACAGTGAAAACCAGTTTAAAGTGGTTTAAAGTGGTTTGAAGAATTGTCAATGGCCGCACCACGGGTCCTGATAGTTCTAAGGCATTCGAAACGCGGTCGACAATGAGTTGATGCAGTTTGATGGTGGAGAATGCAGGAAACCAGTTGCTTTGGTTCTTCTGGTGCTGTGAGTTCCAACCCAAGTGCTAAAGGGCAAGATTGGTCCATGTTTTCTTCATTCCCAACCTTGGGGAGACGACACAGCACCTGCAGGAGTCCTTCACCTCCATTGAGTAGCGGAGGTACCAGTTCAGCTGGCAGAGAGGCAGGTCCTGCTCCAACAGCATTTCACCCCATTGTGCCCTAGGGGGCTGAGCAGGGAGCAGAGCTCATCTCTGCATTGGAACACCTGTTTTAAACTCTCACATAGGGCTTTGGAGAGGACCGGTCTTCCAACAGGGTCCAAATTAATTCCTCCTGAAGTCCTTGAAGATCCAAAAGTGAATCAAATATGGAGTGGGAGACCCCTTCCTTATAAACGCAAAGGGCCACCCAGGGTTGGACAAAAGTGAGTCTGCTTTAAGTGGTTCAATTTCTGTTAAGCTAACAAGTGGCAATAGTCCTGTATGTGCGCGGTTTAATTTTTACACCTCAAAGACCCTTGGATTATTCAGTACTCTCACTGGTTTCGGCTGGAATTTGCAGACCTCCCTCATTGGCGATGTTTCAGGAAGGGACCATCAATTGATTCACCACATGATCAACATCTTGCAGAGAAAGAGGTAGCAGAAAGAGCGAGGCTTGCTTTTTTAAGCAACATCTTTTTGATCAAGAAGAACAAAGGCTTCAGACCAGTGATAAATGTAAAGTAATTGAACCAGTTTGTGGGCTATTATCACTTCAAGATCGAGACAGACAATGGCCATATTGAAAGACGTTTTGAAGTCATGAGATTGGACTTCAAGGATGCCTATCTCATGGTCCCTATCTTCAAACCTTACAGGCGCTTTTTGCAATTTCTGTTGGATGAAAGATGTTATCAGTTTTCTCTCCTTCCATTTGATTGTCCTGAGCTCCCTGGTGCTTTTCTAAATTACTCAGTGGTGGAGTATCTCAGGGCCAGGGTCAGTCTGATATTTTATCTGGATGATATTCTCATCACATGCAGGCCGCTCGCTCCCATGCCTACTTGGTGGTGGGCTTATTGCATGCTTGGTTTTCTTTTCATGAACTTCCAGCAATTAGATATAGTTACGTCCCAGAAAGTGCAGTTCTTGGGGTTCTTGATAGACTCCAGAACAGCAACCCTGTTTTCCCCAGGATATTGGTGCTCATCGGGTGTGGGCTTATGCAGATCCTCAGGTTATCTATCATTTCTGTCAGACATCTCGTCCGATTGCACAGACTACTCTTGTTTTCCATCCAAGCTGTATTCCCAGGTCCTCTGCATTACAGAGCGCTGCAGCTGTTAAAAAGGAAGGCACTACACAAAGGCCTCAGTTATGCCAGAGAAGAGTTGCTCTGGTTGGAAAGGCAACTTGACACGTAAAACAAAGGGACTATCTTTGCTGCATCCCCTAGTCTTCAATTAGAATCTGACACAAGTCAAATGGGATGGAGCGTGAGGTGTGGCGCAATCGTGACTGGAGGGCTTTGGTCTCTCGAGGATGCATAATTTATTTATTTTTAGTTTTATTTATTTATTATGCGCTAAAGCCTGTGAGCGTCAAAGCGCAAAACCAAAGCATCAGAACAGACATGAGAAAGGCAGAAAATAGAACCAAAATAGAGGGCATTACGCAGAGATTCAAACCAGAAATGTAAGTCAATATCTAGGTCCTTTACGTACAAAATTCTGAAAATAAGAATGTTTTCAGTTTTTTCCTGAAGGATAGAAGGGAAGAATCAGACCTCATGGAAACAGGAAGAAAGTTCCACAATGCCTCTGCCAAACCTGAGGTGATTTACCACCTGCACGGGTGTCTTTGATACGTTTACAAAACATTAGATGTTGAGCGATCAAGCCCAATTCTCGGGTTGGCTTGTACCACTTGAGACGCTCTTTAAGATATCCCGTTGCCTTGCCATATAGGCATTTGTGTTTTATTGTTAGTGTTTTAAATGTAATCTGTTGGGAGATTGAAAGCCAGTGGAGTTTTTTCAGCACCTGTTTAATGTGCTCACAGTTCATATCAGACCTGTCAATAGCATTTTGAAACGTTTGCCTCCATTACTGCATCAAAGTATATGCAGAATAGCTGCATGGGGCCATTAACATGGCAGCCAGCTCATGTTCACATCCGTAGTCAGATTTGAGCGATTAGCAACTTTATTACCTTCTGTTTGTAAGGCACTGGAGCACATTTGACATACCTCTCAACTTCAGCACGGTGGGGGAAAATAGAGGATTTCGTTTTTGGGCGGGCAATGTCCTATTTATATGGACTGGATGGTTAAGGGGCTTGGTGGATGAGTGAATTAACTCCATGTGGGTGATAAGCGTGTGAGTTAAGTGGTATGCATTTGGTTTGGATCTTTTTGCATCCTGGATAAACACTCCACTGATGAGAACTTAAGCTGATGGCTGGACCCTTTTTGGCAGAGCAAACGGATGTGATTTTCCTGCACTGGGGAGAAGGGGTATTATGTATGCCTTTCCTCCATTTTTCCTGATTGCTCACACCCTCCTTTAGACCTGTCTGCAGGGCACAGCACTGTTGGCTACCCCTTTCCGGAGAGGGGAGACGTGATAGGCGTTGGCTCTGCAGATGGCCGTGGCACCCAGAGGGGTAACCAGGATTGTCTAACAAGTGGGGCCCAAAACTAATTTAAGTGGGCCCACCGCAGTGACATTAAAATCTGTAAATTCCCACACAGTACTGCTGATTGGGCATTTACAGATTTCGAGTGGGCCTTGCCCGTTCAGGCTCTACCCTGACTACGTCTCTGGTGGCACCTCTGGTTCGTCTTCCAGTTTTCTAAGACCTTCGGTTGTCTCCATTTTGACACCTACACCCACTGATCCTATCGCAGGGGGTGCCCCAACAGCTGATAGCCTGGTTGATTTCTGGGAATGGTGGGCCCCCAAAGGCATTTTGGAGAGGGATTTAACACTCGTGCAGTGCTCATGGGCTTCCAGTACTGTCGGGTCATATGATTCAGCCCGCAGGGCTTGGGTACGCCGGTGCATTTAGGGGGATCTGGATTTCGTTCATGCTAAATTAATACAAGTGGTTCATTTTTTGGCTGACTTGACTCCTTCACTCTCTTACCACACCATCAAGACTTACAGGGTGCCTATGTCTTCTGGGCGTGCTCTCGTGGGGGGATTTTCTGTTGGATGAACAGCATCTTGTTTGCAGACTTTTGAAAGGGATCCTAGTTTCTCACCTCCCTCCTTCTTCAAAGTACTTTAGTCTTTGGGATGCTAATTGTTTTGTCCATGTTCCGCTGTTGGTTACCAAACCCGTATTTGCCGTTGAAGGTCTTATCTGCAAAACTGTTGATGCTGTTGTGTTTGGTGTCCTTCAGGGGCATGGGAGATGTTATAGCTCTCTCAGGGATGTCATCTATCCGGACAGGGCTAGTTTCATGTTCTCCACAGGACGAAGTCTAGTTCTATGGTTATCATGCTCCTCTTTCCCAGATGGATCCCAACTGTGTGCAGTTCAAAGTCTCTGTGTGTATGAAGCCAGGACGTCAGAACTAGCTATTTGTGCCTTTCACAAGCATTTTCTTCTCCCACTGTTGTGCCCAAGCTGGCCAGGTGGGAGCACTGGGTCATGGATCATGCAGGTTTGGGGTCTCATTCACTATGAGAAGTTGCACTATTGTTCATACTTCTCGGTCTGTGTTAGATGGCCTTTGAATAGGCATGAAAGGGAAACCTCTGCACCATGCCATAGAATGTCGATTATTCCTAGCTTGTGGCAGAGAGCCCGGATTCTATTAATGACACAGAGGTGAGTATTGTCCCTCCCTTCTTACCCTTCTTACCGGTGCTTGGTTTTGTGACAGAGTGTTTCTAAGCAGGCCAGACTTTATATTGAGGAGGTTGCTATGTTATCCAATTGGTCCCACTGGATTTGGACAGCACTGGCAGTGCTATTCTTTTTTCTCCACAATGAACGTTTGAGGACTATTAACGGAGTCACAGGATAAGAGAGGAAGGAATATCCCATTTGGGGGCTTAAATATGAACTGATGAAATCGGATTGGTGGCAGAATCATGTGTGGGGGATTTGTGGGAATTGTCGTTTTGTTTTCCATCCTTCTTACTTCTGTGGAGAAGAATATACATGTATTACCCATAATACTTGTCTCAGTGCCATTAATAGAATTCTGACTCGCCATCAAAAGCTAAGAATAATCAACATTAAATGGTATGCTTACTTTACAAGCAGAGACACATTAAAAAGCAACAAATGACTATGCTGTTCTGAACCTCTTCAGACCACAAATATGAAAAATGTATAGGTTTTCATGGGTCTGATTATTGTCACAGGTTACCTGATATAGTGCACCCTTCAGTTGGTGATATGCATCAAAACCATAACAGTACCCAAACACATAATAGCAAAAGTATATACTGTCTGGTTTAAAAAAAAAAAAAGAAAGAAACCAACCAATATGTCCTAGCCCATTCCTCTCTTGATTTGCTGCCCACAAAGCCTTACTGAAAATACTTTCTTGCATGTGGGGGGGGCATGGGACCCCTCTCAACCTGGGGCATGAGGCCTACCAGTGTGTTTGCCAGAGCTAGTCCTGCCCCAGAGGCGGGTGAGGAATTTGGGAGGCCTACTGTCCGTGTTCTTTCTTCATGTTCCTGGTTACAAGTATTAAGTACCAGTAATGATCACATAGCAGTAATTGATCTTGATTAATTCTTTTGCATTTGTCTTACACTATATTAGATACGTTTGAGAATCACAGTCTAACTCTATGTGAACATTGGATCGCATGGAGAGAGTTCTGTTCTTCTCACACCGCATATTGATATCTATTGAATAGCTCATTTGCACATTGAATCTCAAGGAATATATGTTTTTTTTGGTTATAATGATGTTTTGTGCTTTTTAACTATACCTCATGTTCGGATGAATTATATAATGAATATGTGGGTATTTTTATATCGTGTTTACTATATTCATTAAATTTAAATACATATTAGCTTTTTCGTTTTCCTGATCTGGTTCACTTCCCCATTCACCAGTAGAAGTCTATTACTTGCATTGAACTCAAGATTACTATATCTGCACTTCCGGCTCAATCTGTTCATGACAAAAGACCGTACAGGTACTTGGCCACGTAAGGAATCTGTCGATTTAATCTGTCGCTTTTGTAAACGTTCGACAGAGACACTAAAACACTTGACGTTGTTCTGCCCTGAATTTCGCTCCTTGCGAACAAAGTTATTCGGACCGCTCTTTGAGGCACGAAGTACCTACACAGCTGATGATTGGTGGAATGTTATGTTTGAAGGTGTTGACCGAAAAATTATGTTTGGTCTAGTTCAACTGTTGAAGGACTTGAAAATCCGGCTAAAAGAGCCGATCTAGATAGTAGGAGGAGCCGACTGACAAAGCGTCTAAACAACATATGTTTGGTGAAAGAAGTAGGAAGAAGTGTATCTTGCTATCTGTTTTAAAGGTTTTTCTTGTAAACCATATAAAACTAATAAAAAAAAAAAAAATGACTTGCATTGTTCCGTGAGACATAATCCCCATTGTGCTTTGACCAGTAATGATCACCCCATACCTGCCTTATGAAATGCTCACCAGTGTCTCTTCCCTTCCAGGACTACAGAGCCCAGAAGTCCTTCGGGCAGAGGAGGGTACACGCAGCCTACAAGCAAGAGAGCCGGCAGTGAATAGCAAGGCAGCGGAGCGGTACACAGTACAGACCGGCGGACAGGACCACAGGAAGAAGAACTTAGACATTCTCTATTTTGATCGCAGGCAGCTTTTCCAAACCTCCAGCTGACCCACGGTTGAGAAGAGGGTGTGGCTTAACAGGAACTTTAAAGGCTTGCACCTGTATAACACAGCAGAAGGAAAGAACAAGGTAGTGATTGGCCTGTGGAACCAGGTGGGGGCCAGGTACAACAGGAAGGAGATAAGCAGTATTGTTAAAGAAGTCATATTTTCAGACATGCTCCACAAATGGAACAAAGAAATGTATTAAAACCACCCATAGAGCAGAGGAGAATTAAAAAGCAGCCTACTCTGAAACTGGTCAGAAAAGTTCTCAACTCCGCCTCCACTTGGAAAACCCTTTTTACACATAAACCACAGAATTAGAATGACACATATTAGTTACATTGTGGGCAGGAAACACAATTTGATTGGTCAGGCCCTTATAGATAAAAAATAACATTTCCCTTGTATTACTGGACAAACACATTTCCTGAACTCAAAACCCAATCCAACCATTTCTGGGATCATCCCCTGAAATCTCCCTCCCTTTTACTGACATCACCATGTGCTGACCGGCAGAATAGCTTGCAAAATACAGGTTTTATCCGGTTCTTATTTTCTTGAAGATGGAGCGAGGCAGTGCAGGGCACTCCAAGGTCGAATGAGTTAGAAAAACATTCCCTTGCACCTTGATTGTCCTTCCTTTTCACTCCCAACTGTTCTCTTACTGCGTACCATGTATTAGTTATAAAAAACTTCTACAAGACATTGCTGAGACTGTGTTTTCTACCATTCATTTATATTTTGTATTGCATTTCCCTGCCAGTCTGTGAACCTGGCTTTCCTAGGCAAAACTCCTCCCTACATTCTCAGTAACCTTGGCTTCGGCTGCAAACTACTGCCTACATTCTTCACAGATCTGTGTTTAACGAACTCAGCATCTTGTGCTCTCTGGGCTTTTATACATCACTGAGGTCGGCTGTGTCTTTCATTTTATACAAGATAGCTGCCAATGACTCTCATATTTTCATGTTAGTGAGCTATACTCATGTATAGTTGGTGCTGCATTCAGCTTATACATTGCTTATGTTGTGTTCTTCATGTATAAATGGTCTGCAAATGTAATATTCTTCATGTATAAATGCATCTTTGACCTAATGTCTGTGTTTCTTAACGGTGGCCACGGACATTGCTGACACCAGTTTCCGCCAGTTGGGCAACAGTGTTTGCCTTCGACGGCGTGGTTGGCCCAAGGTGACCGATTTCCGCCAGGATGTGCAAACCAGAGTTTTGGAAATACCATTCGACGGGAACAACCAGTTTGGCAAGACAGTGGACGAGTCACTGCAGGCCATCAAGGCCGAAACGGAGACGGCTTGGGCCTTGGGAGTTTTGCAGCAACGACGGCCGCCCTTTCGGAACTCCGGAGGCAAGCAGGGTGCCGCCAAAGGATTCGGCGGCGGCTCCTCGATGTACCGCCAGGCAGCCCGCTCCTCGTCACAGGAGGCCTACAGAGGACGCAACAGGTCAGGAGGATCTCGTTGTCGTCGCCAAGGCGGCAAGGCCGCTGCCAAGCAGGACTGAACCGGCTGTAGCTTCGGGCCCCCACCTGAGCACCCCGGTGGGAGGCCGGCTGGCGAAGTTCATCAGTGTGGGGGAGTCCATCTCCACCAACCAATGGGTGCTGGATGCCCTGGCCCGCGAACACTCTTGAGTTTCTAAAGTGGCCCCACATTCCATCCGTGGCCAGGAAGGAAAACCATGTCCCTCAACTGCTGCTGGAAGTAAGGGTGATGCTGAAGAAAGGAGCCATCAAGCTCGTCCCAGAGAGGCTCTGGGGCCCCGGAGTGTACTCACGATACTTCCATCTTGGAAGCAGGTGAGTGCAGATGGCCCAGCAAGCCCATTTTGGGCCAAATCTCCCCCAAAATGTTTGCCGAGCACCCATGTGCAGCGCAGCCCTGCGGGCACTTCCTGGTCTCCCTCCCAAATCCCAACCCACCCCCCTCCTCCCATTGGCTAACTTTCCCCTTGTTTCCTTGGATCTAGCGACCCTCCTGCTGCCCCCTGCTTCCACTTTCCATCTTGGAAGCAGGTGAGTGCAGATGGCCCAGCAAGCCCACTTTGGGCCAAATTTCCCCCAAAATGTTTGTCGAGCACCCGTGTGCGGCGCAGCCCTCCGGGCACTTCCTGGTCTCCCTCCCGCCTCCCAACCCACCCCCCTCCTCCCTTTGGCTAACTATCCCCTTGTTTCCTCGGGTCTAGCGACCCTCCTGCTGCCCCCTGCCTCCACTTTCCATCTTGGAAGTAGGTGAGTGCAGATGGCCCAGCGAGCCCATTTTGGGTCAAATTTCCCCCAAAATGTTTGCCGAGCACCCGTGTGCGGCGCAGCCCTGCGGGCATTTCCTGGTCTCCCAACCCACCCCCCTCCTCCCATTGGCTAACTTTCCCCTTGTTTCCTCGGGTATAGCGACCCTCCTGCTGCCCCCTGCTTCCACTTTCCATCTTGGAAGCAGGTGAGTGCAGATGGCCCAGCAAGCCCACTTTGGGCCAAATTTACCCCAAAATGTTTGGCGAGCACCCGTGTGTGGCGCAGCCCTGCAGGCACTTCCTGGTCTCCCTCCCACCTCCCAACCCGCCCCCTCCTCCCATTGGCTAACTTTCCCCTTGTTTCCTCGGGTCTAGCGACCCTCCTGCTGCCCCCTGCTTCCACTTTCCATCTTGGAAGCAGGTGAGTGCAGATGGCCCAGCGAGCCCATTTTGGGCCAAATTTCCCCCAAAATGTTTGGCGAGCACCCGTGTGCGGCGCAGCCCTGCGGGCACTTCCTGGTCTCCCTCCCGCCTCCCAACCCACCCCCCTCCTCCCTTTGGCTAACTATCCCCTTGTTTCCTCGGGTCTAGCGACCCTCCTGCTGCCCCCTGCCTCCACTTTCCATCTTGGAAGTAGGTGAGTGCAGATGGCCCAGCGAGCCCATTTTGGGTCAAATTTCCCCCAAAATGTTTGCCGAGCACCCGTGTGCGGCGCAGCCCTGCGGGCTTTTCCTGGTCTCCCAACCCACCCCCCTCCTCCCATTGGCTAACTTTCCCCTTGTTTCCTCGGGTATAGCGACCCTCCTGCTGCCCCCTACTTCCACTTTCCATCTTGGAAGCAGGTGAGTGCAGATGGCCCAGTGAGCCCACTTTGGGCCAAATTTCCCCCAAAATGTTTGCCGAGCTCCCGTGTGCGGCGCAGCCCTGCGGGCACTTCCTGGTCTCCCTCCCGCCTTCCAACCCACCCCCCTCCTCCCATTGGATAACTTTCCCCTTGTTTCCTCGGGTCTAGCGACCCTCCTGCTGCCCCCTGCTTCCACTTTCCATATTGGAAGCAGGCGAGTGCAGATGGCCCAGCGAGCCCACTTTGGGCCAAATTTCCCCCAAAATGTTTGCCGAGCACCCGTGTGCGGCGCAGCCCTGCGGGCACTTCCTGGTCTCCCTCCCGCCTCCCAACCTGCCCCCTCCTCCCATTGGCTAACTTTCCCCTTGTTTCCTCGGGTCTAGCGACCCTCCTGCTGCCCCCTGCTTCCACTTTCCATCTTGGAAGCAGGTGAGTGCAGAAGGCCCAGCGAGCCCATTTTGGGCCAAATTTCCCCCAAAATGTTTGCCGAGCACCCGTGTGCGGCACTCCAGGTGAGTCTGGGCATGGGCTGCCTCCATTTTCGCCAGTAGTGGACCCGGCAACCCACCGCCATGCCCCGAAGCATCCCTTGCCTGCTGCTCCCCTTCCCTCCCTCCTCCCGCCTCCCTGCCCGCCCCCTCACCTCTATTGGTCCATCAAGGCCCTTAAGCCACCTTCCCAGGGCAGCCCCTGCCCAGCAGCCCCTACGGCTAAGGACCCAGAGGCGAAGGACGGCTACACAAAGTGTCTGCAGGTGTCCGCAGTGGGAGCAAAGAAGCAAACCGACACCAACTAAACTGTAAGTGTGGCACGGGTGGGGAGTAGAGCAATTACTCAACTCCAGAAAGCCCTCGTCTCTCTACCTTACCTCTCCTGAACGCATACTGCCATAGAACCACACCATGCATACCTAGAGAGTTTTCTCATCTCCAGCCTAACTCCATTATTGGCCCGGCTGTAAATGTTGTAATGCGTTATGCACTATTACACTAGCCAATGTTAATTATCGCCATATCGATAGAGAAATGTCATGATTAGCCTGCATCACCTTTAGACAGTTGTAACAATGTTAGCATGTACCACACTTAGATTGAATTCTCAATTTAGCCTGTGCCGCATCTAGATAGAAATGTGAATGTTAGCATGTACCACACTTAGATTGAATTCTCAATTTAGCCTGCGCCGCATCTAGATAGAAATGTGAATGTTAGCATGTACCACACTTAGATTGAATTCTCGATTTAGCCTGCGCCGCATCTAGATAGTAATATGAATGTTAGCATGTACCGCACTTAGATTGAATTCTTAATTTAGCCTGCACCACATCTAGATAGAATTGTAAATATTAGCATGCCCACACTTAGATAGAATTGTAAATATTAGCATGCGAACGAGTGCCTGGAGCGAACGAGTGCCCAGAGTGAACAGACGTGTTACGTAGAGCGGACGAGTACGTAAAACAAACAAGTGCAAATTGCATCCATTACTGATGAGCGTGCAGAAAGGATGAGTACGAAAAGCTGCTGTATGCGTAGAGCGTGGGGCGGACAAGAGTGCATGCGTGGGGCAGACAAGAGTGTATGAGAGGGGCGGACTGGAGCGCGCGGGGGCGGACTGGAGCGCGCGGGGGCGGACTGGAGCGCGCGGGGGCGGACTGGAGCGCGCGGGGGCGGACTGGAGCGCGCGGGGGCGGACTGGAGCGCGCGGGGGCGGACTGGAGCGCATGAGTGTGTGGAGCACACCAGAGTGTATAGACAAGACTGGGGTGCAAGGAGTGGAAATGAGCGCACGGAATTGACTGGAGCTCATAGAATTGCACAACGTATATAGTATGGTTTGGAATGCAGAGAACGTTTGAAAAAAAATAACTCATCATATCACACCACCACGCTTACGCTCTCCTTTACATCACCACTCAACTAGAACACAGAGATACTATGACACCATTCGGTATAACTGTTCTCATACCAACATCCGCCGCTTACCCCACATCACTCCAAGTAAACACTGCTGGTTTCACACCCCCAGACAGGCGTTCTCCTCAGGCCTAACGCAGCCACATCCGTTCTGAATAAATCCTGTCAGAACGATCACATCCTCCTCATCTCTCAACCACCACACATACCGCTAAGAAGCAGCTATTACACGAATACCGCATGAGCTGCACACATACCCGGTGCTCACACGCACCTTTTGACTCTCTACTGATATGAACTTCGGTTCCCAAGGGCGTTCAACCTACCAGCGCCTTCAGACCATACCAATGGTATATAAGGCGCTATATAAATGCAAAATAACATAACATAACATTGTGAGTGCATATGTATGTTTCTATCGTCTGTCTGGTCATTCTTGCCATCTTTAGCTCACATCATATTCATAATTTGCTGCAACTGCTCAGAATATGGGTGATATTGCTGCCTCAGTGAGTAATGTTTCTCACCTTTACAATATTGGACCGGAGGAGGCAAAAGAGTTATAGGCAACATGTTCATCTGTCCATCAACAGGGGAGGGGCAATAACTACAGATGACATATTGATCTGCCCCTTAACATTCCCCCTCTGGTTGAAATCCTCAATCAAACCCTCCTTTTTTACCCTCCCCGCATGAGGTATTTTATGTATCCATATCTTAGTCACCCCCCTCAACCCAGTGCTCTTCTCAATATAGGAAGTGACATGAAGAGCGCTCTTAGGGGGCCCGTAGAATGTCTCCAACCATGTTGCATTCTGGTGTTCTATTGGATATGTATTTCTTTTTGTTTAGATGTGTGTCATTATTTGCCTTCTTTTATTATGCATATACATATATTTTAGAAAGTATAATTTTATTCCACCTTGTTCCCACCCCCTCACATAATGAAACCCCAGTTACCATGCGAAATGAGTAACCACTGCCACCATTGGAATCGGGACTGCCATTAGACAACATTTAAATGCTTTTGTGGGGACCCAAGCATAAACAATGCATAGATAAGTCCTGATAACCACATTCCAGTTTTCTGGTTCACACCAGTCTTGAAGAGTGGTTAACCTGGAATATAAAGCCCTTTACTCAACCCCAACAGATTTGTTTTCCTCTCCGTGTCCCATTTGCCAGCTGCCTGGATGCTAGGCGCACTTAGTAGTACAACTCCGGTGGTCAACTTTACTGAAACTCTGTTGCGTAAGGAAGGCATGGCATCAACAGTAGACACAGACACAAGTGATGCAAGTTTCAAAAACCTTTATTGTGGTATTGCAACAGTTGAGAGAATTCCTAACTGGCCCTAACGCTATGATGGGAGTAGCCTCGACGGATCTGCGTGAAATGACTGAGTTGAAAATTCTGACTACCAAAAGTCCACCACCCAATTTGTTCATATATATTATACGCCTATACATTTTGTATTAACTTTACTGCCCCACATATACATATGCGAACAAATGGGGGTCGGACTTTTGGTACTCTGTCCTTTTGACTTCAGTCATTTTGGCCTAACCCGTCTCGACTATCAAAGAAAACCAAATAGTCCAAGTCAGGCTGTCAAATCAAAAGAATGGTCCGTGTCATAAACCTATGCTTGCCCTCATGCTTTACAACTAAATAAGTGAAGGGGCATGTAGGTAAAACAAAAAGAGTGTATTAAAATTAATGCCAGAATGGCTTAGGAGTTGGAGCTGGTTCACAACCCCCTTCCCCAAGTTTGAATCTCTTGGGATCATCAAAGTTCCAGAGAATTAAACAGTTCACCAAAACCTTTCCAAAGTTCATTTTCATAGACTTCCTCAAAAATATTCTCCCTGTTAGGATATATAAAGTTCAGTTCCAAAACAAGTTTCACAAAGTTCACTTTCACAATGGGTTCATCATCGTTGCTTTCACAATACTTGAGGGGTTCCCTTCCCCAACCTTCTTACTCTTTAGCTTCAACAATTAACCTTCTTGTGGTTTAGTTTACAATGCAATACTTTCGATCAAATTTTCATAACAGGTCTCTCAGCCTTCCCTTGTCTGAGTCACTATCTTTTACCATAACTATGCAATACTAGTGTCCAGGCTCAAACATGGTGCGCCCTTCTCTACATCTGCAGCTAACTGGATCAAGTCCTTTTTGTCTCATCGGACGGCCAGAGTCTTTATTGATGACCATAAAGCAGACAAATTTGAAATTGTTGTTGGCGTTCCGCGGGGGTCATGTCTGTCCCCAGCTTTATTTAATCTGTTTACAGCTCCACTCTTTAAGTTACTGAGTGACAGAGGGATTCTTTTCACAAACTACGCTGATGACACTCTGTGCCGAGACAATCAACAGGGTGTATGCTACAATCCAGACTTGGATGATGGAGAATGGGTTGGCCTTGAATGACAGGAAAACCGAAATTATGATTGTGGGAACAGCGTCACGCCTGAAGAAGCTAGGGCTGGATTTTAGTGAATTCCGCATAGCCGGATGTGTTATTCTCGCCTTGCAGAAGGTGAAGACCTTGGGCATGGTGATTGACCAAGATCTTAACATGAAGGCTCATGTTAGCTTCCTGGTGTCGTCCACTTCTTACTAACTCAAACTGTTGGTACAACTGAGGCTATACTTGTCGCAGGACAATCAAGCGACAATTGCAAGGGCAATTATGGGAGCTAAATTAGATTATGGCTCCAGCCTGTATAGATAAAGGAGACATTATGCGTCTCCAGATCACACAAAATAATGCAGTAAGAGCAGTCATGGGATTGAAAAGGAGTGACCATGTCTCCATAGCTAGGAAAGCATTACACTGGCTTCCTATGCCCAGCAGCATACCTTTTCGACTAATGTGTATTGCTCACAAATGTCATTTTTGATTAAGCACGGCTTATCTATCTAGCCTCATCTCCTGGCTACCCGTCCGAAGAACATTGAGATCTAATTATTTGGGTCTTCTTCAAACACCTCGGGCCAAACTTGGCATAGTGGCACAGGGATCATTTCGCTTCATGGCACCAAGAATCTGGAATGCTCTTCCTCCAGACTTGGAAGTTTTGAAAGCCGGACTAAAGACACTTCTGTTTTGCTAAGGTGGGAATTTAGCTCTGACTTGATGAGAATCTGCTTCTCGGTCTTCTGATTTATGACTTTAGTTTTTATGTTTTTTTTGTATTGTATGTTGTTGTTGGCGCTACTGTGCTTCTGGGCCGGTCTTCAGAGCCTTATAAATAAATATAAATAAATAACACAGTTCTTATTTTTTCAGCGTAACATAGGTCTGTTTCAACAATGTGATGGAGCAGATCTCTGAGGCTTCCCTCACCTGAGGTCAGATCCTCTTTAGCTTTCAATAATTCTTCTTGTCAGAGACTTTCGCTACTGCATAGTATTCTTTTGCCCCTATGCGTGACCACTCCGACACTTGGGCTTCCACTTGTTCGTGTCTCTTGCACTCTTGTTTGCCTTCTTGTAAACGTTCCCCTCGCACTCTTGCTTACGTTCTTGTAAATGTGCCTTTGGCACCCTGGAAGTTCTGTTCCTACCTCTTTCTCTTGGTTTTACAAAATATATGCTTCTTTTCCAGCTTCAAAACAGTTTTTCACAATTAGGCTCTCTATTTTGATCACACTTCGATCTTCATACAGCTTCACTTTAGGGATCTTCACTTTTATTTCACAGAGGCTTTCGATACTGCGTTGATTCACACAGGACCACTCTGTTACTCTGTTTCTTATCATTGCTTGTTTCTCAGTTCATTGGTATTTCTTAAATGTTTTCTTTGATTTGTCTTTTAACTACCAGTACCATAATGCCTTTCACTTTCTTTAAGATTTCTCCTCTCTTCCTTGTTTTACAGTGCAGTTTGGTCTCACTTATACTTGGCCTCTTGTCTGTCTCTCTTTCTAGCATTTATTTAATTAATTTTGACATTTTGCTCCCACTTTGCTAGCTCACCTCGGCAGCATCTTTGCCCTTTACTTTCAGCGATCTTGGGAGATTTTAACTTGCTACAACGTTTCCTTTTCTCTTACATCAAACCCTGCTTTCACTTCACACGCATACCGGGTTTCAATTTGCATTTGTGAAACCCACTGGTTGCCATGTTAGACTTGATGGGTTCCGCTTCACGCAGCGTTGTGTCGGGGGCTCTTCCACTGCCCCCTCTGACACCTGGGCTCCATCAATATGCTAGGGGAATCAAGCACTTGACTGGACATGGCCAGCAGTCTGCCCTTCTCCGACTCTATGGAGACATGTATCCCTAGCCACGCTGCAGCCCTTCCTGGACACTGGGCCAACAATCTGCAACTCCGCTCTCCTCTGGACTCTCCAGGCACCTTCCTCTGCAGCTCCCTGCTGCTTGGCTCTCCTGGTCCAGTCTGCATCCTGTGAGAAACTTGAAGGTGTCTCACCCGCTAGTCCCCGGATATCTGTCATCCAGGTGGCCAGGAAACGGCCATCACTATTGTATCCAGTTCCTGGGGGTGGACCAATGGGGGAGGATCACCTGGATGGGGGGGGGGGGGTGTCTTCTGGGAGTGGAAGTGGGACACCAACAGGTGAGACGCGGTACCCCCTTCCTTATAACACCTTTTCCCCATTCTACTCCGGAGGATACTTAGAAGCCGTGACACAAACACCTTCTTACACTGTGAAAGACAACGGACTAACACCAGAGCTGTTTACCTGAAATGTCCCAAACCCAACGGCAGGCAAAGTCAGGCAATTAACCTGAACCACACACACCTGACAGCCCTTTCTGTTCCCCCCAGGGATAAAAGGTGAGCAAGGCAGACCGCACGACGAGACAGCTATCCAGACCCGGCAGATCAAGAGGAGGAGAAAGGCCGCGATTATCGAGAGGCTGACCAGGAGAGACACGACCTTGCCCTTTCCGATGCAGACCTGCGAAACCTCAGCAGAGAGAATTGTAAAACTGAGGACAATAACCCAAGTGCGCTGCAACAGTTGTCAAGGGTACACGGAGCGTGTCGACGCTGATAAGCGGGAGTGAGGGAAACTCCTGCTACCATGGTACCAGCCTTGACTCCAGCGAAGAAGAAAGCCAAGCGGTTCATCACAGCCGGTGAGTCGAGGGGAGATCCGATAAGAACTGGGCTGTGGTGAATGAAAGTCACAAAGTGGCAAAGTTGAGAAAGTTAAAGAACTGTAAAAGTGAAAAGGGAAGAACAGCTGCAGAGGGGAACCAGCACCACGTGGGTGCTGCTCCGAGAAACTCTGGATGACCCCCATCTGAGTAAAACTACATTTACCAGAAGGCCATAGGAGAGCTGCCAAATTAGGTCAAAGTGGTCATACAGGAGGTCAAGCAAAATCCCTGTACCCTCGAAAGCCTTTGACCTAAGGACTATAAAGAAAGCAAGAGGGAAGTGAATCCCGCCAGTATTGAAAGAATCAAGAGGGATCAGCGCCCATAAGGGGGGGGGGCCCAAAAAGGGTGCAAAGTCTAAAGTCCCAAGAAACAGTGTGCTGATAAACGTGAACCCAACCGAGGGATGTCCACTATGAACTTTTTGAAAAGACATTGAGAAGACAAGGAGAAGTGCACTGTCCTGCTTGTCATTTGGAATCTGAGTCCGAAAGAGGATGAAACCAAGAGACACTATAAGACAGGAGAAGTACTCTATCCCGATAGTCATTTGGGATCCGAGCCCGGCCAAGGGAGATCCAGGGATGAGACTTTATCACCCAAAAGTTCACTGAAAAGGAACTGTTTGAGTAAGCAAGTAAAGATTTCTGTGGGGTCAGCGCCCGGAAGAGGGGGATCCAGGGCTGAAACCCTCACCCAAAGCATTTATGGAACAGAACTGTGTGTTCATTTTGTTGAAACTATCACATTGGGAAAGGAACTGTTCATTTGATTTGTTGAGGACGACTGTGAAGGGTCTGCGCCTGGAAGAGGGGGACCCAGGGGTGAAGGCATCACCCAAAAGCATTTGTGAAACAGAACGTTTGTGTTTGTTTCTCATTTGAACACATCAGGCCCTCGAAGGCAAGAAACTTTCAAGGAAACGAGACTTGGCCATCGACGGTCCTGATAGCTGCGAGTGGTACTGTCGACTCGTACTGGGAAAGCTCGAGTGCGTGCTGTGCCCCAAGGTCCCACCTTACCCCATGCTCAAAATGTGGGGAAAGGTTAGACTGGCCACCAGGGGGCGCGTGAATGGAGACATCCTTCATGTGAACTCCGCGCCTGGGTCCGTTAACGTGGATTGAGCCCCTACCTCGAGACCCCCCACCCCAGCCTATCAATCACTAAAATTGGATGCCTGAAGGAGCCGGACACCCCCTGGAGAAAACCGACGAAAATCGGAGTGATGTTCGCCAAGAAAACTCGACCGAGAACTTTGGTGATCCGCTGCATATTAGGCCCACAAACGCAGATCCCCGCGCTGCCTGGGAACTCGGCGCACGCGCGAACGAACTGCCGCATCCGGGGAGGAGACGCCGTCACTGTCTTGTGGCCTTGCATGAATGAACCCCAGCTGGTGACACCCGATCTGCCTGTTAAGAGTTCCATTGCATCCAACAGACCTGTGCCAGAAATGCCCGCCCTGATCTACGAAGAAGCGGAACACCGGAGAAGGCCCTGCGGAGCTCAGGTACTCGCAATCCCAACCCTCCCAATCACTGGGCCTGCTACCCGACAGAGCACCAACACGGCTTGCCTCAACTTGGCCCCCCTGGCCCCTGACAGACTCACGTAGGCGTAGGTCCTGATTGATTGACGCGGGGGCCCTCACAATGCCATCAACTTAAACCTGGAAAACACCAGGCGGCTGTTACACCAGGGAGGCAAGACTATAGTCAAAGAGGGGGCAAACGCAGGCCTCCACAAGGGGGCATTTGGGGCCTGGAACATCTAATTCAACAATCTTCGGCCCCCATGCCCCCCCAGGGTCCGGACCTCTGCAGCCACGTAGGTCGACATCACCAGAATCCCACAATTGCCCAACCACAGCGGTCGCAGATCAGAGGTACTCTGCCATATACCGACGCATAAGTACCTCTGTCCATGACTGTGCCGTACACCCAGGACATCACAAGAGGTGACATATTGGCACGTGTACCTGAGGGTTGGGCCCCCATGGTCTGGGGCGTGTGCCCTCCTCGGATGCATCATGTGCCTCCTCCGATCCCCACACCAAGGGCCACAGAAATCCTCTCCAACCTGTTGAATACTACACAACCACGGCAAGGGACTTCAACGCACCTAGGAACGCTCCGCGCCTGAGTTCAGCGGGCACCTCAAGAACCTGTCGCCGCAACGTGGAACTGTGAGCCGGACCCCTGTGGTACAGGGTGTGGCCCCCCTCAGATCCTCTAAACTTCCCCTACCTCAGGTAGCATTGGCCTCCACCGTGCGCAGCGGACATCTGCTCATCTCACTACTGAGGACACGCTGCTCATGGACATTAAAAATAAATTGGCGAAATACAAATTCTCTCCACCTCACGAATCCCTGCAATCATCCGGCGCTAGCAAAATGTCAGCAACAGGATCCGACGCGGCTGCGACCAAGGCAGACGTTGCTGACTTACTTACCAAAATGAGGAGCATGAGAACCGACATCGGAAACAAGATAGACAAAATCACACACAGGATGGATAAAATGGAGGACAGGTTTGAAGAAGTCGAACATAACCAAACCTCCCTGAACACCTTGGAAACTCAGATGGACTTCAGATAGCAGAGATTGAACACAACGAAGAAGAAATTTGCTTAAAGGTCGACAATCTCAAAAACAGGGAACGCCGCAATAACATACGTGTGTTTGGCATTCCGGAAAAGGAAGGCGAAACCGAGCTCGATCTTAAACAGTGCTTACACATCATTTTGAAGCTCCTCTTTAAAGATGATTCAGTGGATGAACCCAAATTCATTCACAGAGCATTCACAGAGCTGGTGGCAGATCAGGTGGCCCAAGATCAATATTAGCTCGATTCCACAATTACTTGGATAGGACGCAAATTCTGGAGAAGGCCAGACACACACCGCAGCTAGCACTGGGAGATTCAGACATTTCTATTTATCAAGACTTATCCTCCCTCACACTGGCATTGAAAAGAAAGTGCTTACCGATCACAAGAATGCTCAAGGACAAAAGAATAAGATATCGATGGGACTATCCTTTCTCACTTACATTCGAGTGGGAAGGATCTACAATGAGAATCACCTCTGAAAAAGGGATCGCCAGCTGCATATCGGACTTACTGGGCACACAGGGAGAAGGAACATCATCGTGCGGACGGAAGGATGAAGACAGAGAATGGCACACCAAGGGGTCGAGGCGAAAGAGGATCCAGGGATCTAGAAAGTTCAGGAGAATGAATAACCATCAAGACATGGAGCATTGATCTTCCCTCCCATTTGTCCCTTTGTGTTTATTTAACAAGCATCAGGTCATAGAAGAGAAGGGTTGAAAAGAAGAGGGATACAAAACGGGACCATGAAGGATCATGATGGGAACCGGACGTGTCGATTAGTGACCCTCTTAGGGCTTAACAGGACCCGACCCAATGGTAACGAATCAGACACAAGGCCGCCCAACACAACAGAGGCACTGAAACAGACATTTCGGACATTTAAGCACACACCCACAGTTCAAGATGTCACCCACATTCCGAAATGATACACTATGCATATGTGCACTTAATGTAAAGGGCCTGAACTCTCCCACAAAACGATCTATGGTGGCCAAGGTCTTCAGGCCATCCAACATAGATGTTCTATTTCTTCAAGAAACAGGTTATCAAAGAGGGGAGGAGAAAGCAATCCCATGCCGTGAAGTTGGTCTCTCCCTCTGGAGCCCTGGAATTTCAAAAAAGGCAGGAGTGGGGATTCTAATTCGCAAAGGCCTCCGCATAACAACTCTTGGGTCTTGGTCCGACACAGAAGGAAGGGCTCTGGTAGTTGTGGGAAACATTTGCGTCACAATTGTTACTTTCGCCAAACTCTATGCACCCAATCAAGGGCAAAATAGGTTCCTCCACAAAACCACTGAGAATGTTTTCACTAAGGCACAGGGGCACACAGTTCTTGGAGGAGACTTTTACACGTGGATGGACAGCTCTATGGATAGACAAACTAAAACAGATGCACTTAACCCGCCACAGTCACAAGAACAAGCTGAAATCAAAATAACTCTTGACCTATAAGGTCTCGCCGATAGTTGGCGCCACCTAAACCCAGTAGATAGAGGCTTTACTTTCCACTCCTTTCCCCATGACACTCATGCGTATTGACTACATTTTCCTCTCCGAAGGCCTGCTACGAGTGCTCCATACTGCAGCCATACACCCCACCGCATGGCCAAACCATGACATGGTCTCTGTGGATATAGGCTGGAATGACCTTGCCCCCTGGAACACTAAATGGAGATGCAACAAATCTTTATGGTCCGACACGGCCTTTAGAGAAGACCTTGAGAACGAGATTAAACAATTTTTCACCACCAATGACACAGGCGAGGTTGGGAAGGTGTCCGTATGGGAGGCAGCCAAGGCCACATGGAGGGGGATCCTCATTAGAGAAGGCGCCCGGAAAAAGAGGGAACGTGCCCTGTTGGAAAAGAACATTAGGGAAAAGCTTTGTACAGCCGAAAAAACTGGCGCAGTCTTCCCCGAATGACAGATCCAAGTATATTGCCGAAGCCAAAGAACTCAGGGAGGAATTGAGAGTACTTATTGTAGGCAAAGTAGCTCAAAACCTGCAATATTTGAAACAGAAATATTATGAAAAAGGCGATAAAGCAGATGCCCTCCTGGCAGACCGTCTTCGAGCGCAAAAAACAGAACGATGGGTCGACTCCATAGAGAGGACAGATGGCACCCTCCTAGACACGATAGAAACATCTCCCTAGGGAATACAAGAAGCATTTGCCTCTTTCTATGAAGATCTTTATACTTGCGACCCCCCCCTCCATTAGGAAATATTGACACATACCTTAAGGATACAGGGCTCCCTACACTCACACACACGGAGGCTGAATCCCTAGACACTCCAGTCACAGAAGAGGAAGTTACTGCTACCATAAAGCGCTTAAAGACAGGAAAGGCCCCGGGGGAGGATGGCTTCATGCCTGGTTTTTATAAAGCGTTTTCTACACTCCTTGCCCCCTTCTTGGCAACTCTGTTTAACAACATCTTTGAAACGGGCCAAGCGCCCCCGTCCTTTGCTCAGGCCCTCCTCGCCGTCATTCCAAAAGAAGGCAGAGACCCTAAACATTGCAGCTCCTATCGACCCATCTCTCTTCTTAACGTCGATGCTAAAATATACGCAAGGGTCATCGCAGGCCGGCTTGAAATGTATTTACTGCAACTTATACATTCAGACCAAGTTGGCTTCGTCATCGGGAGACAGGGAGCTGACACGATGAGAAAAACACTCCGTCTGATACACGAAGCACAAGGAATGGGAGAAGACCCATCTCTTCTGTCCTTAGATGCCGAAAAGGCCTTTGACAGGGTGGCCTGGGACTTCCTGGAGAGAGTATTAGTTTGGAATGGGTTGGGACCGAAACTCTGTCGCGCCATTAAGGCACTTTACACATCTCCCACGACATCTGGGACAGTGAACGGAGGCTACTCAAGGTGGTTCCCTTTGGAAAGGGGAACGAGACAAGGCTGTCCACAGTCAGCAATACTGTTTGTGCTGTCCCTCGTACCGCTGGCGCAGAAACTAAGACACGATGACAGGGTTAAAGGAATTAAAGTGGGAGAACGAGAATATAAATTGGGCCTTTATGCTGACAATATTCTCCTACATCTAACTGATCCTTTAAACTCAGTCCCAGCTGCACTATGCATAATTGAAGAATATGGCGAATTAGCCGGCCTCGACATTAATACAGGAAAATCAATCCTCCTCCCAATTGATAAAAGAAAGGACTCCGAAGTGGAACGATTCGCTCTGCTAGCGGTGAAGGTCAGCCTCGCCACACTCAGATATCTGGGCATTAACGTTACCCCAGAATTAGGCTCTTTATATCAAGCTAATTTCCCCCCGCTATCACTTACCCTCCAGAAAGATATCGAAAAGGTGGCCCAAACTCACCGTCTCCTGGTATGGCCACCTAAATGCTATAAAAATGGTGATACTGCCCAAAATACTCTATTTGTTTCAAATGCTGCCCATTACAATGCCCAAAGAATATTTTACTGACACTAGGAAGTCCCTGTTAACCTTACTATGGCAAAATCAAAAGCCCAGAGTCCCCAGATCCTTGCTCCAACTACGAAAAGACAATGCAGGGGTAGGCCTCCCAGACATAGAAACGTATTACAGAGCAACCTAATTGCACATATTAATTCCGCACGTCAGGCAACAGTCGGACCCGCAATGGATAGCCATAGACAATTACCATCTTTGCCCATTCATTCTAGGTGAATGGCTTTGGGTCTCAGGGCCCCAATTACGGAACAGCATTAAAACTCACCCCATCATTGGAACAATATGGGCACTGTGGAAACCTGGCAAGAAAATGGCCCTCCCCCCTGGGACACCTGTGGGCGCCGGGAATCCGAGACGCGATCCCTGACCCCGGAAGCTTTGAGGACTGGTATCAGGCGGGACTAGAAAGAGCTGGGCAGCTGTGGAGGAATAATACCTTTATCACCATTCAGGAGCTACAAGAGGCACTCGGTATAGGCCCACTCTCAGTGTTCTTATACTTGAGACTCAAGGGGGTTATGACAAGGGCGATATGGAAGAGCCAACTACAAAGGGACCTGACCCCGTTCAAAAGAATTCTTGATACCTGTACGAGCTCTAAAGGCCTAATAAGCGCAATGTACTTTGCACTGATTGAGGTTTCCATCACACCATCCCTCACGCTGAAGAGCAAATGGGAAGCAGATATGGGTAGACACATCTCACAGAAACTATGGTTACAAATATGTAGGAGAACAGCGAAATCATCCATATCCTGCCAATACAAGCTGCATGCCATCAAGCTAATATACAGATGGCGATACGACCCACTTAGATTAGCTAAAATGTATCAAGGGGTAAGCCCATACTGCTGGAGGGGTTGTGGAAAGAAAGCTGACTTTTGGCATATGTGGTGGGGATGTGGGGTGGTCCAAGCTTACTGGTCAGAAGTTCTCAGTTGGATTAAAGAGTTAGATGATGAAGAAATGGAGAAACAACCATTGTTGATTCTATTTGGCCTGATTGAAACAGAAGAGACGACCATTAAAGCACCCAAAATGGTACAAGGCCTACTGATGGCCGCAAGAGCTTGTCTCACTATGGTGTGGAAGAGGGCTACGCTCCCTACCAAAACAGAATGGATAGGTGTCGCCCGAAACATTTATAGAATGGACAACCTGACTGCAGCCCTTCATGGGGCCCGCACCGCAGTTGAAAATGAATGGTCAGAATTTCGGGCTAAATACACCACTCAGTAGAATGTGTGCGAAACATTATAAAAGTCATAAACATCCTATAAAACAGTTGACAATGTCTGCTACACCATATCCAAAAAAGTTATTTTATGTTCCTCTGCTTTGTGTTATGGATCTAATAATGATCCCGATGTGGAAAGCTGAATTGTATTAACCCTCCTGTTGGTATTATGAGGGAAAGTGGGGTGGGGGGGCAGGGGGTAGACAGCTTTTGAGAATGCTATTGAGAAAATTATAAGCTTCACAACGATACCAAATGTTATATGCAATGTTCTGTATATTTCCTTTTATACAACTTTTTGTTGAAAATGTCTATAATTGAATGTCGAAACCCCTACTTTAAAATTAATAAAAATGAAATTAAAAAAAAATAAAAAAGAAAAGAAAAATGTGGGGATGGGAGACCCAAGCTACCGCATCCTGACATATTATTTGCAAACACTTCTTTCTTTTCTTGAGAACTATCCCACACTCCCTTTTATATTAGTTCTAAGGTTTGGCAATAGCTTTCTTAGTATAAGCCCTTTTTATTTGACACAACGCCACAAACACTCCCTTATTTTCATTTGATGGCCGACGCTTGTTCCCATCTTAGATTTTGGTTTAGAATAGGTGTTTTTCCAACCTGCATACAGTTTAATAAGCACCCTTGAACTGTGATCACTTGTGTGTGTCTTAACTGTTGCCACCATGAGTTCCTTACAGTTGCAAGCGGCAACTTTGTATAAAGAGGACAGTGTGTGAAGCGTTCAGATTGAGCGATGAAGCTGCAATTGAAAGCCAAAAAGAATCGCTTGAACTTTATAATTGAACTCTGGGGAAACAAGAAAATATACCATACACAGAGTGGTCTGACACTATGTTAGTGCTCATTTGAAAGTCTCTGTTAGGTATCCAACTGATGCCGAGTGTGAAAGGAATATTGAGTCCGAAGGGGTCATGCAACGGGTCAAGCTAAACCTCATGCACATTTGAAAGTCTTTGATAGTTTAAAGTAAATCAAATTGGTCCGAGCCCGGCTGAGGGAGAGTAATTGAATCTTGTTTTGGAGAGGGATCTGAGTCTGGAAGAGGGGGATCCAACGTTGAGGTTTTTGTTTGCAAAAAGAATCTGAGCCCGGCTGAGGGGGATCCAGGGTGAACACCCAAACTGAATACTGTGAATACTAAAAAGAACATTTGTTTGTCGTTTTTTGGTACAGCAGGCCCTCTGCGTCAAGAGACTTATGAGATGTAAAGAGACTTGGACACAGAAGGTCTTGAGTTTTGTGAACTGTGAAAATTGAACTGTATCCTCGTGCGGCAGAAGCCAGAGTGGGCGTTTTGCGCAAGTGAACCGCCTTGCCCCGTGATGAAAACATGGGAAAGGGAGGCCAAGGGCCCAATTATCCTGACTTATCATTTTGTGTACACTTCTTTCTTTTTCATGAACTTCACCCCCACACTATTTGTAATTTAGTAATAAGGATTGGCAATAGATTTTTTAGTATAGGCCCTTTTTATGTTGACAAGACTCCACAAGGACTGTTTTCTTTATTATTTGATGGTTGTAGCTTGCGCCCATCTTTAGATTTAGGTTTAGATAGTCGTTTATCACACCCCTGCAAACAAAAGTTCAATAAACACCCTTGAACTGTGGTCACTTGTGTCTGTCGTACTATTGCCACCATGCATTCCTTACAGAAGTTACTAAACATGGAATCGCTAAATCATGTTATGTCAGGAATATGGGATGGTGGAGGCGAAAGAGGTGTGTAAAGCTGAAAAGAGCATTATTGGTACCTGGGCTGGAAAAACTACATTTCCCAGCAGCCCTTTGTCATATCGTAGTCCTTGCCGTGTGCGTTGACCAGCTGTCTGTAATTAACAACAGCTTATCAAGGGCCAACGGCACACGGCAGGTGTGGCTTATTGTTTCCACGAGGCGAAGCCATGCCGGAGGTTTGTGCGGTCCAGCGCACGCTTACAGGAGGATTCAGGAATCTTGGCAGCACACGGAGAACTTTGCGGTCCTAGAAAGTACGCGCGGCTAAGCACATGAAGCAAGAAGACTCGCGCTACTTCATTAAAGCTCCGCTCTTCTCCTGGCGCGGACATGGCGAGCGGGGTCGCTCTCATTTCCATCAAGGCGCAATCGTTTCTCGTCTGGGACGGCTTGCGAGTTTCCCAGGCGCACAGATAAGTGCCCAATGCTTTTGTTGCTTTTCGTGAGCATATCATATGGGTCGAACTCTTGATTAGACCAGGTCTGGGAATTACTGAATGCTTGACACTAAGGAGGCAATCAGCGGTCGCGCTGTACAACATACAGTTTATCATTAGGGGCCTGCTACCTCATTATATGTATGTGTTGGAGTTCATTCTATGTGGGTGTTGGAAATCACACCTTTGGTCCTACATGTTTTATGAGTGTTTATGTTTCTTTTGCTTGCCCAAAAGGGCAATGTGTCATGTTCTTCATGTTGGGCAGTCATAGCCCCTGAGTTTGTTTCATTCATGCTTGCTTATATGTATTCCATGTCCTAGTAATAACTACATGTGCCTGTATCAAGAGGCTATTAGAGAGAACAGTTACACTATCTAAGGTCCTTATTCAGCCTGTATTAAGGGGGCATATTGGTGATCTATGTGTGTGTTATGTTTCATGGTTTACCATATTAGACAGTGTAGGGTTTTTCCCTGTTTATTCCCCCATCCTATCCACTGTAGGTTTTTTCCTAACCCTCTATCCGGTTTTCCTTAACCTCCCCATCCCAGTCCACAACCTCTCCCTAACCCTCTTCCCCCCCATTGGCTGCCACGTGGTATCCTGTGTTTTGAATATCAGGTATCTGTGCCAACCACGGGTGGAGGGTCGACTTCATTTGGCTTCTGGGTTTCGGGGGAGAGTGTCGACACTTTCCTCCCCTATGGTGTTTTTGACATGTTGTGTGAGGTCTGCAATAAATGCAGGAATGTATGATCAAATTCAGTATGCTCAATGTCACGATTACACCTTATAAGGGAAGAGAGTTCGACACTCTCTCCCGAAACACAGAAGCCGAATGAATCGACCCCTCCCACCGTGGTTGGCACATGTACCAGATAGTATAAATACAGGACACCACGTGGAAGCCAATGGTGGGAAGAGGGATTAGGGAGAGGTTGTGGATAGGGTGGGGAAATTAGGAACACCGGAATTAGGGAACACCTAGTTTGGATAGGAATGGGGAAGCACAGTGTAAAACCTAACCTGACTATGTACGGGAATATACTCTCCTGACACACTAATCTGTACTTGCTTCCTCGCACACATGCAAGTCACATAAACATACCCCCTGCTTTTGACTTAGTTAGGTACACCTTAATACATGCACCATCTAACATGAACACATAGAGCACAATAAACTTTCAAGCGGAATGAAAACCAACAAAGGGGATAATATCCCTGCATGAAAAGACAAACACATGGCCCTTTGGGCAAAGCAGCAGAAGCACATGAAAATACACAAAGGTTAGTACTCTGTATACAGTCCTAGTTAGCAGCACTAGAACCATAGCCCAAAAGTTGATATGTGTCTCCTATGTGCATATTTCCTGAACCCAGGATTGTGCAACCTTCCCCATGCCAAGTTCATGCACGTTCTCAAAGAAAGATCAGTGTTTTCACCAAGGGTCAAAAACGTTTTCCTCTTAGCTCATGTGATTCAATAGGAAAACCTTGCTTTCATAAATGCATTGGGAATTGCTTCCCAAACACGCTTTAACTGGAAGACTTTTAAGCAATAAATCACAGCGTCATGCCCGCTCCCAATTAATACTTAGCTTTAGCCCGGGAGCCCCTTGGGACTACCCAGACGAAGAAGGCACAGCAGAAGTAAACAGCCCGGCAGCGTTTTCTCTCTCCGACTTGTGTGCCCCTCCGGTCTGTAATTCATCAAGCCGTCGTGTTGGAATCTTTCACAATGAAACCCCCTCCATCCTCCTCATACACCAAAATAAGCCACACCTGCCTTGCGCTGTTGCCGGCTGATAAGCCCCTCCTGATTGAGTTCAGCTGGCAACGCGCGCGGTATGACAGGACTACAATGCGCCCAGGGGCTGCTGGGAATTGAAGTCTCTGCTCCTGTAGCTTCCATATCGTGTTACCGCACACACTGTAGCACCCCACGCCTACCCCAACCTTTATTCCTGACACTCAACAAGTGGTTCCTAGTGGCTTTATTTCCGATGAGCCCATATTGATAGATGTAGATGGTGATGCAAAGCTGGCCCTTAATAGTAAATCAGTGTCAAACGACAAGGGTCTCACCTGTGCTTCAGCATCGCTGTCGCTGGATGAGAGGTCAGATCCGGACGGCACTGCGGTGGTCTTGTCAGGTGTTCCCTTCTTTGTGAAGAGGTAGGGTCTGTTCCAGGCACTTGCCACTGTTGTTGCACTGAGGAACAGTGAGCAACAAGAATGATGTTCCCCCTGCGTAGCCCAGGATGGGAAAAAAGCCAATGGCATAAAAAACAGCTGGCTGGTATTCGGAAGGAAGATATGTCCACTGGAGGAGGTCTCCTTAATTATCCGGTTTGAAGGGGAGTAACAAAGAATGTCCAGTGTGCAGCAGCGGTGTCTGGATACTGAAGGCCAAGCAATGTAAGAGATGGAAAGGTAAGGTATATTCAGCCGTAGCCAGAAGCAGCATGGGCGAGGACAGAAAACGATGAAGAAGCGGGAACAGACCCGTAAAAGTAAAAACAGTACAGTCACCAGGACAGAGGATACCAAACTGTAAGTTCCCTAAAACACTCAACGCTCCTGATGTGGGAAGAAGGAGGCCAGAGAGACTGCTGTAAAGTGAGGCGTCGGGTGAACCAACAGTAAGAAGTGGAAGAAGGCGGAGTTCCAAAGTAACCAAGCCGCTCTGAAACAAAAGTCAGCCGAAGAGAGAGAGAGCGAGAGAGAGAAAGAGAGAGAGAGCGAGAGCGAGAGAGAGCGAGAGAGAGAGAAAGAGAAAGGATCGGCAGTGAGAGGAGCCGATAGGGAGAGAGCCACGCAAGAGAGAAAAGTTAACGGAAGCGCCGAGCGTGGCAAGAGAAACACATGGGCAGGAGCGAAACCTGCGGGAAGGTGGAACGGAGAGAAGAGAAAACAAAAGATATCGGCCGTGACCGATAAAGGCACAAGAAGGCTGGAGAGAAAGGCGCCAGGACGCAAAGCGACCAAGCCGGAGCGAGAATACAACTAAAGTTGCAATGGACAGGGGGGCAGGCCAACAGGTGTAAAAAGGGACAGGAGATGAAAGACTTGACCGTTAGCCTGAAAACATAGTGGAACATCCAAGATTGCTCCTCCAACAGGACCATATCTTCCAGGAACCTCTCCTCATGACAGTATACCTCCTCTTTGAGGTTCCGACCCCAGGCGTTACCCGGATGGCGGGCGTGAAACTGTCGTATGCACCTGGGGGCTGCAATGTTGGTGATTGGTTCCCATGAATCTTCTGCCGATGTATTGCCCTTGCATCAGAAAAGATATTGTAGTCGACCTCTATATTGGCGGGAGTCAATGATCCTCTCCAATTATAGGCATCTGGTGATGGATCCTTGCACTGCATCTTGAGAGTAGTTTTCCGTTGATTTTGGTCTGGTATGCAGGAATTGAGCAAGGAGGTATGAAAGACAGGATGGATACGACCTAACTGTTGGGGTAGTTTCAACTTGAAGGCCGTCGGATTGATGAGGGAAAGTATGGGAGATGGATCTAGAAACCTGGGTGCCAGTTTGGATGGACGAGTCCAGCGGGGTAGGTATATTGTGGAGAGCCAGACCTTATCCCCTACTTTCCAGTCGGGAACTTGGCAGCGATGGACATCCGCCTGGCACTTGTAGCCATCAAAGCTCTCCTGTAGGTTGGTCAGTGGTGTCTTCTGTATCCTGGTGAGATTCTTCAAGAGGGTGTCTACCGTAGGTAGATTCGAGCTGGGAATCTTGTGTGTTGGGAAAGAATGAGGATGTTGACCATAGAGACAGAAAAAGGGTGACATCTTAATAGCAGAGTGTGTGGTATTGTTGTAGGCAACCTCTGCCAGAGAGGAGAGGAACCCAGTTGTCTTGTTCTTCATTGGCGTAACAACAGAGGTACTGTTCCATGGTTGCATTGAGGCGCTCCATCTGCCCATTTGACTGGGTATGGTAACCCAAAGTGAGGACTCTCTCAATGCCCAGGAGATCACAAAGTCTTCCAGAAGACTGACGTATACTGTGAACCTCTGTCTGAAAGGATCATCTCGGGAATGCCATGGAGACGAACGACATCTCTGAGGAATACTTGCTTCATCGTTGGGGCAGAGGGTACTCCCTTAAAGGGTGAAAAATGTGCCATTTTGCTGAAACTGTCTATTGTAACCATGATGGCTGTACACCCCTGTGACGGGGGAAGGTCGACAACAAAGTCTATTGAAATGTGTCACTATGGTGTCGTTGGTCGTTTGAGTTGCTCCAACAACCCCGCTAGTTTAGATGTAAGGTTCTTGCTTCTGGCACAGATGGGGCAAGACAGAATGTATTTCTTGACGTCAGCCCAAATGGTAGGCCACCAAAACATTTGATGAATGAGATGTGTAGTGGCAGTAACTCCTTTATGACCTGCAATCCGGGACTCATGACCCCAATGAAGGACTAGCGACTGGAGTCTGATCTCCAGAACAAACAACCGTCCTTGATGGAACCACAGACCTTCCTTTGTAGACAAACGGTCCTGGAGGGACCTCGGAAGAGGTTTCAAAGCTCTGGGTGTGGCTGCTTTAACCTCTTTGGAGGAAATGAGAAACAGTGCCTACAAACCATATGTCAGGAAGCAGGCTCTCTCCTTTGAACGGAGAATTGAGGCACATCAATGGATTCCGGGACAAGCTGTCAGCCACGATGTTCTTGCTTCCAGGGAGGTATGAAATGACAAAATCATATTGATGTTACTCACCGCTCCATATGCTGATTAGAGCCTGGGTAAGACGACCTCGCGGAGGGAGGTAGGATTAAACAGGTTCAGGTTCAGCCTCCAGGATGATTCAGGCTTCCTCTAAGAGGGGCTCTTTTCTACGATGTACCTCTCTGCCGTTTGAGTAAAAACCAGCAGAGACGTCTATCGCCTAAAAGAGCGGGAGAACACACACCGCCAATAACCAATGCTGCAAAGAAAACACAGTATGATTAGAAGCAATCAGGCAATATGGAGTTATTTAGACAATCAGATATTTCTCTAAGTACCTAGACAATGGTTGGTGTGGTGTTGGACCTTAATAGATGAACCTACAAGAAAACCCAAAACTATGAGCATGCACAAATGATAATCACAAACTCACTATAACTGATACAACCCCAAACAGAACTGATAAGTGGGATTCCTAGGGAAAATGTGTACCAGTTGAAAGGAAAACAACGGCAGGTACAAAACAACAAATGGGAAGGTTAGTAAGGAAGACTATACCCGGGCGGCACGAGGGTCGCACTAGTGACAGGATGGTGCATACACTGGAAAGCATCACTACTATGCACTTGGTTGAAGTAGAAAAGGTAAGAATACATTATTTAGTTCCAGGAATCCACACGTATGAGAAAAACTGGTGATTTCAGGTGATGAACAGTACAGGATAATTGAATGGGTACCTTAATTACACAAACACAGGCCAAGTTGGTGAGGCAGTCTTGTAATGTACAGTGTGGTCTCCGCGTAGGAAGATAGTTCAAATTGCGTAGAGCGGCAAGAAAAGTGATCTCACCAGACAGGCGAAAGCACAGTGGTAATCCAGGGACAGTCCAAGTTCGGCAACAGGATTTACTGATATGGAGGAAAAAACAGATGCAATCCAAGGACAATCCGAAGTCGGCAACAGAGTTAAAAAATCAGGTTGAAGGAACAGGCAAGGACAATCCAAGTAGACAAAGGTGGGTCGAAGAACCAGGAAGTCAAATATCACGAGGAAAAGGACTAAGGCACTGGAACGGAATGAAACCGAAGGAGCGTAACGCCACAATTAGCAGCAACAAGCCGCTGAGTCCCTTCGGCTTTTATGGTGCGGGGGGGCAGAGCCTCCTTATGCGTTCTCCACGCACGGGACGTCTCAGCTGATACGACGTTCTCTGCTGTACGGCCAGATGCCATGGCAACCGATACCAAAGCGACAACGAAGTTCTGGAACGCGCATGCCCCCGTATGTGGCCACAAGATACGGGAGGTATTGTAGGACGGAGCCGATATGTAACAATTGAGCAAAAAAGTCCACCCATCGGGATTGGCGGGTATTTCTGCACTCCATTTGTTGTAAAACCTTGATGTTGCTATGATCCGTTCAGACCTCAAACGGATACATTGACCCTTACAAAAGGTGTCTCCATTCAGCGCATGCCTGTTTAATGGCTAGTACCTCTTTCTCGATAACATAGTAGTGCTTTTCACTTGGAGTGAGGGTACGAGAAAGATATGCTACGGGATGTTCCAAGCCATTATGTTCTTGCTTCAAGACTGCTCCCAGTGCTCCTGCTGATGCATCAGTCTCCAATATAAACGGTCGACTGTGGTCAGGTTGTCTAAGAATATGGGCTGAGCAAAAGGCCTTCTTAAGGCCCTGAAATGCCCCCTCAGCCTTGGAGTTCCAAAGAAACGGTACGCCTTTCTTTAATAGTGCTGTGATGGGTAGGACCTGCTCCGAAAAGTTTTCAATTAATTTCCTGTAGGAATTAGCGAGTCCCAAAAAAGCTTGAATCTCCTTTACTGACGAAAGGGTGGGCCGCTCAAGAATGGCGGTGACTTTCTTTGGGTCTCAACTCCTTGTGCTGAAAGAATGAAGCTCAGGTACGGCACAGAAGAAACAGTAATGAGGCACTTTTCCGGTTTGGCGTATAGCTGATGGCGTGTTAGCCGTTCCATGACTTCCGTGAGATGAACTCTGTGTTGATTGATATGTCGATAGAAGACCAAAATGTCAGAGTCGTGCGCAGAGTCAGTCTACGTCAGTCCACACGTTTTTTTGGGTGCCAGAGGAGCTGCAGCGATTAACTGTTTTTCCCCCCTGAAGAAATTGGTGCCGACTTTTACTTCCTTGCGCTTCCCTTGCGCTGTTGCTTTAAGGCTGGGGGCCAGCGGCAGTGGGCTGAGCCTATTTAGAGCACAGTAACGCGACTGGCCGTTAGACTGTCTGCCGACCCTCGACTCTCTACCAACACCGGCAATGACTGCTCAATCGAGCCATCTTGGCCCGGTTTTAAGGCGCAAAACGATTCAGCAGCGCCAAATGCAAAATCCCTGGACCGCCCTCAAGCCTGACTCCTCGCCTTTGATACAAAAAAAAATGAAAGGTAAGCGGTTTGAGCAGTACACTCTTGTCAAATGTTCCCCGCGAACCTCAAGTTTCACTGTTATCAGCCATGGCTGAATCCACAATCAATAACACTGTTGACATAACAACTACTGTCACCGAGGTAACCTTAACAGCAGAAGCCGTAGTAAGGCTAATAGCCGATTCTACGGCTGTGAGCGGCACAGCAGATAAGAATCGTTTGATGCCCAGTAATTCAGACACATTGTCAGATCATCTTACAAATGAAACTCAAATTCAAGATGAAGCAGAGGCGAATTCAGCCGAACTTGTGTTGGCTGGACAAAGAGTTGACACGGTGAATGTCTTGACAAATCCAGCCCGAATACAGACCACTAAATTGCCCGAGCCCCCTCCTCAAAGGCGTCTATTAACTTTAAAAGACCTACCTTTGATTTCTCTATTTCCATCGAATTCTTCTCCACCATTAACCAAAACTCTTACAGAGATGTCGCTTCTAACTACGGAAACTGTTGACGAGTTCTTTCCTCCATTCGAAATCACGGACGCAGAGCTAATGGAAGCTTCACAATGTGACGACGAAAATGAGCCCCTCCATAAATCTTCAAACTTTAAAGAGGGGACTGAGAATAAACCTGAATTCGACGTTGACGAGCGTCGGCCGACCGGGATAGCTGATCACCCTCCCTGAAAGTTGTCCAGCGGTGTAGAAACCTCGCTGCTCACAAACAAATCAGAAGAGAAAAAATCAACGCCGCAGACGATTGAGGAGGCACAGCGGAATTTGGTGACATGGACCACATAGCCCAGCAGCGAATCCCAGAAAATCACCATAATAACATAATAGAGATTGACACACCGCGACGGGCGACGCGGTCAGACGATATTCTCTATCTCTCATCAAGAAAGAGAACAAGTCTGAGAGTGCTACCTCATGTAAGAAGGTATACGAGCGGCCCTGCTGACCCCTTGCTCCAATCTATCAGGACAAAGCCGCATCTGTCTCAAAACACAAAGGAACAAGCTAGCACTCCTAGAACCACTGATTCACGTGCGAAAACCTCACAATTATTAAATGAAAACAACCTTGCTTCAATGGAAAACTTATCCACCTGCAGCGATTCACAGGTTGAGACATTAAATAACACACGTTCATGCCTGGAAGAAAACGCGGGGCCTAAATCTAAACCCAGTCTCTCTTCTGCTGCAGCTATGCAAATTTACAATAACATCCTAGCGGCTTCTTCGACAGCTCTTCTTCCGTTCCTAAAGATGTACGAAACTCTGCATGAGACCTTCAAAGATCAGACCGCGCTCATAATAAGCATAAATGAAAAGATGGAAAAAATTTGAGGCAGTAAATGAGTCTTTACTGACACAACTGAATCAAGAAGCAGAACAATCAGTAAGATGGCAAGAGCGGTTGAGTGACCTAGCTGCGCGTCACCACTGTCAAAATGACTCCTTAATGGAGGGGCTATTGGATGCAGTAAAATGGATGCGGCACTCAACGGCTAGTGGAAAAGATCTGAGAGCTGCTGTTCCGTGCTGTTGTCCTTTGAGCCAACGGTCTAACCCTGTCTCTATACCAGTGGCCGTCCAGTTGAATAACGAGCCTCAAACAAAAATGAAGGTAACAAATAACAAAAAGCTCAAAAAATTTCAATCTGCAAACACACACTCAGTTGTGGTAGATAGCCCGGCAGCGTCAGCACCTCAAACTTTATCAGTTGAAATTCAACCGAAACTGCCAGAAGTAGTGATCTCAGACAATTCCCAAAAACCGGATGTTGAGCAAGCAAAGGGAAGTACATCACATAGACCTCAAAACGAAACAGGAGTGGTAGCGATCCAAAACGTCTCTTTGGTCATCTTTTCAGGGCCCGCCAAATCAATACAAGTTGCAAATGTTAAATCGTCTTTTCCAAAAGGGAAAGAAAACGATGAAACAAGAGCGAAAACATGCATGAATGTACCTCTCTTGAAAAGGCAACGCTCAAATGGCGCAAAGAAATTTATAAACCTGACAACTCCTCCACGCCTTGACGTTGCCCTAAAGAGTGCCACGAAAATCAGACTGGAAAATTTGACAGAAAAATGCGTCTCTACCAAGGAGTCTGAACGCTTACCGTATAGGCGCGTTACAAATGCCATATCATATCATATCATTCATCTGCCAAGCGCCGTCGAGAAAAGCCAATTGCCTCAGAAGAAACCTCCACAAGCCCCTCAATTGATTTGTGTGATCTTTCTACATAATCAGTAGAGGATGATGACATCTCAGCGACAGCTTGGGCGACGAACGTCCGCTGACCTGGCAGGAGATCCAAGCCGAAGTCGCTGTTAGGAAGTCAACAGAACATCGCTTCAGGCTGCACAAACCCACAACGTCCAAGGAAAAACAAAAAGAAAATTTGTGGGCATTGGTCTCTAACGTTCAGCGTCCAACAACAACGAAAAAAATCATAACAAAATCAGAAAGACTCCTGCATCAAAGTTTAATCCGAAACAAACTTCAGCTCACTTGCAGAAACATGCCCAGCTGAAGACTAATGCAAAAGATAGGTCAGCTGGGCTTTCAAAATCGAGCTGGTACAAATTGGAACTGGAAAATATCCTTGAAGAAAAAAACGAGGTAAACTTGAATCGAGCCAACATATTGAAGCTGCTACATTATGTCCCTGCATTACGAAACTTAACTTCTGATGACATAGCGATTGTAGAGTATAAATCAGAACGCAGAACCGATTGGGTCATTTTACACATGAACTCAAGACATGTAGCGAAACCGCTGCTTGATGCCAAAGAAGAATTGATGTTCTTTGGCTTTGATATAACGATGTGTGAAGACCAGTTGTTATCTCAAGTTGACAGGTCAAAGTATCACCAAATTTCCATCCCCAACAAGAACAAAAGAGAAGATCTGTGGAATCAGCTTAGAGAGCAGCCATCGCTTTCATCCAATACAAACAACCGGAGCAGGAAAGATTAGGACAACTTGGGGTCAAGTTGCTTGACCCAGTTTCTTAACATCGTGGAACACACGAGGATTCACACACCTGTTTCAAACTGGATCAGCGGCGATCATTAAGCAGCCCAATAATTTGCCTGCAAGAAACATGGCTCTGTGATCAACCTACCTGTGACAGGCATGCCGTTTTTCTAAATGCTGCTGGAAAAAACATATTTGGCCGCCCTTTTTCTGGATTACTTACGCTAATAAAAAACCCATTTGAATGGGACGTGATAAACATTTGAAACCCCAATTTGTTCGTGCAAGCCTTAACTTTAGAATCCATAAACGAAGTTGAACCTAAAAAGGAAAAACACTTTCTGATAATAAATACATACTGGAACCCCGCAATGATCTCTGAATCAGTGTATCTAACATCAATTACCGCACAAATTGATGCCAGCTTTGAGCAGTTTGACGACCCATTTGTTCTAATATGTGGCGATCTGAATTACTCATGGTTCAATCAAGAAAAAACGCGAACCACATTGAATCTACGCCATTGTGCGATGTTGAATGGCTGCACCAAAGGTGACATCCCTGCAGCTGATACCTGGCATAGGGAAAGTTTGCATTGTCACATCTCGAAGTTGACCATAATAAATCATCAAAGAGTGATCACGGCCCCCTGACGGTCTCCTTGGTGTGGGATAACAAAATCAGCCAGTCAAGTTATAAAACACCTTTAACTATAAACAGCGCCCAAAATCGATTAAAGATAAATAGCCACCAGATTGATATGCTGACAGCAGACTTTATTCGTGAAAACAAGTTGGGTGGCGAGAGTAATTACGTGCCCCTGTTGCTGCAATTTTCTTCATGTTCCAATAGGCATATCATAAAACTGTCCAAAAACAAGCATCCTTTTAGCGTGGAACTATCTGAAGCAAAGAAGACGCTAAAAAAGGACATTCGGTGGCTAAAGAATTCAGCTGATGCAACCCCAGGCATACTGATTAGGAAGAGACAGCTACGCTACCGAAATTGGTTAAAATCATTTAATTGCATCCGAGAACAAGAACAAGCAGAACTGATGTTACGTCTAATAACTCAAAAAGACAGTAGAAACATCTGGCAAATAATCAAACACTGCTACAAAGTTGCAAATGGGACATTATCGAAACTGCAGAAGATATTGAAAATGCCATCTGAAATCTAAAGAACTCCAGGGCTGCGGGCCCAGATGGCATATCAAACTCAATGCTAAAAGCAAACAGCTAAAACTGGGCGTATTTCATCAAGGCCCTATTTGACCAAATAGCAGTGACTTTAACACTTCCGGCCTCATGGACAACAGCAGTGATAGTACCGGTGTTTAAAAAAGGAAACCGTGAAGAGCCGGGGAACTATCGTCCCATTGCGTTGCTTGATACAACGGGCACAATATTTGCCACTTTCTTGCAAAAAAAGATTGCAAGATGGGCCGAAGGGGCTAAATTAGTCGACAAAAGGCAAACTGGCTTTACAAAAGGAGTGGGAGTGGAACTAAATCTGCTGCTCCTAAACCTGGCAAAGTTAGATGCCTTGAACCGCATGAAAAGGCTGTTTCTTGCGTTCATTGACCTAAAACAGGCCTTTGATACTGTCAACCGACAACTGCTATGGAAAAAACGTAAGGTTTGGGGCTGTCCTCCCCAACTATTGATGCCACTGATGGCACTCTATCCGAACACCACCATTTGTGTGCGCTTGAATGCGGAGGAGATCTAACTGACGAAATAGAAACAACAAAAGGTGTGAAACAGGGTTGCCCGTTAGAAACTTTGCTATTCAAATTATTCATATCAGATCTGCCAGCAGACTTGTTACAAACAAGTACAAAAAAGAAGGTGGGTGAGGCGCGCACTCCCGGTCCTGGTCAATTGAACCTGTTGCAAAAAATATATAATAAGTAGCTGGGTCAAATCCCAAAATGGACAAATATTCACAGGGTTAGATCCCTTCTGCTGCAAATCAGGTACTCAGTAATAACAGGGTTAGATCACTTGCTGCAAATCAGGTACTCAGTAATAACAGGGTTAAATCCCTCAGCTGCAGTTCTGTGGTCTGTAGTTGTTTTCCTCCTAGCGCTTTCTTATCTCAAATAATCATCAGGGAGGCTGTTGAGCAGGTGTGTCTAATTAGACTCAAAGGATTCTGGTAGCTGTAGTGAAAACGTTTTTTTCTGTTCAGGTGACCAGCAACCGACACCCCTCCAAAGCACAAGTCCTTCCCAAATTTGGGGGAGGGGAGAGAACCATCTTTATGATTCTCCAAAGTGGGGCACAGTCACCCCGTGGCGCTGCCTCTGGAGCCCGGGACTCCCATGGCATTCAGTACAAAAAAGAAGGTGGGTGAGGCGCGCACTCCCGGTCCTGGTCAATTGAACCTGTTGCAAAAAATATATAATAAGTAGCTGTCATGATCTCTGCTTCCAAAAGGTCAGGACTTACCCAACTCCCTTGGAAGCAGACCCATAACCCAGGTTCCGAGTGCCAACCAGTCCCAATTGGGACCTTTTGGACCCTGTCCTGGCGCCAGTGGCACCAGGCTCATAAATATGCCCAGTCCCAGCGCTGGAAGCGCCGGGCTCATAATGCTTGGGTGGACTTACCTGCAGCAGACCATGCTGCTTACTTACCTGCCAGTTAAGCCTCTAATCCTCTTCTGTTTGGGACTACTTTTCCTGTTGGGTGGGGCAGGAGCCACTCCCTAGGTTCAGAACACTGGAACTCTTCTGGAAAGCAGGAACTCTTTTCTTACCTAGGCGAGGCTGTGGAAGGAGATACCTAAGCACTACTGGAGGCTATTTAAACCACACCCGATGGATGAATCTTGCTTTGCGTTATTCTGCATCCTCTGCAGCAGAACGCTCATCGTGTCTTCTGCATCTGATCCTGGGCCTAAGGGAAAAGGCTTACCATCCTGAATCCAGTTTTCAGCAACACCTATAAAGACAAGAAAGAACAGGTTAGCACTACGGTCTTCTGTGACAGCGCTTCTCTTACCTGGTCCATCGGCTGTCACCAACGCCTCGCGCTGCATTCCGGCATCTGAAAGACAAAGGCTTACCTACTCTTCGCGTGCTCCGGAGGTCTTCGCACTGCATTCCGGCATCTGAAAGACAAAGGCTTACCTACTCTTCGCGTGCTCCGGAAGTCTTCGCACTGCATTCCGGCATCTGAAAGACAAAAGTTTACCAACTCTTCGCACGCTCCGGAGGCCTTCGGCGCTGCATCCCGCATCTGAAAGACAAAAGAAGGTGCGTTTAAAGACATTGGGTAACTTTATTACTCACGTGCCATTACTCCTTCCCACGCCGAACCCAGTGGATATTCCGGCACCCTTCAGCAGCTCCGAACTTGTACCTGCAAGATAAAAGGACAGTTAGTGTGCATCGTGAAGCAGGCATCAAGCGCTTACTTACGTGCTTCCAGGCGCTTCTATTCCTCACACGGGTTCCATCCTCAACTCACTTCAGCCCGTCATCCGCCATCGCCGGAACCCTGCAAAACAAGAGACATCATTACAAAAGACTTTTAAAGACATTTGAAATACTCGGAACTTACCGTTCGTGCAGTAAACGACGGACAGCAGTCCTCTGAGGTCAAGAGGCCTGCACCCTTATCCAGTGAAGAAACTGGTTACGGCACCCTGCCCAGAGGCAGATGGAGAGCTCGGCGTTCACTTACCTAAGACATCTTACTCTTCGAGTCAGACATACAGTGCACAGAGGTCCAGCCCAAAGAGCCAACCGTGTGTTACACATCACCTTTGAAGATACGGTATTCGCCCAGTCAAGACCGGCGCCTCTGCGGGAATCAGGTGAGCGTTACAGAACGCAAAGCCTACCGCAAAACTCCCGCCCAGGCGCTATGGAAACCTCGGATACCGACCAGCTAGCCCAGTTACTTGGGGAACTAAGAGCAGAAGTGCATGCAGTCCGTCAGGAAACGAACGCTCTAAGAAGGGAACTGATTATTTCCAAGAAGCGAACAGACGATCTCGCTAGACAATTGCTACAGTCACAAGCCGGACAGACCCCATTACCCGCATCAGGGGCAAATCTTCCTTCAACATCCTCTATGAATCCAGTGCAAATCAACCTACCTGGGAATGTACCTCTGGCTCCGCCCGAACGATTTTCTGGTGACCCAAAGAGGTTTGCAGTATTTATTAATCAGTGCCGGTTGCATTTCTTATGCCGGCCAGCAGCCTTTCCAACTGATCAAGCTAAAGTAGCTTTCGTGCTTTCGTACTTTAGTGGCAATGCGGCAGACTGGTCGATCCCTCTAGTTAATCAGGATGATCCGGTTCTCCATGATTTTCAAGCTTTTCAGCTCAGTATGGAAAAACTGTTCGCAAGACATTCACAGGGGCAGGCCTTGGACAATGAGCTTCTTTCGTTGCGACAGGGTAATCAAGACCTTTTGGCTTATATTGCGTCTTTCAACAGACTGATAGTGGAAACTCAATGGCCTGAGGACAAAAGGATTACGCTGTTTTATAGAGGTCTACGTGGAGAGCTCAAAGATGTGTTAGCCCAAGTAGTGAATCCCCCGCAAGACTGTTCGGACTATATAGACTTAGTCGTTCAAATAGATCACAGACTGCAGAACAGGAAGGCCGATCGTTCCAGGTTTGATGCTCGAGTATTTTCCAAACCACCAACTCCTTCCAAAGGAGTAGACTCCGGGGAACCCATGCAAATAGGGGGCCTGAAAGGACCACTAACACAAAAGGAGCGGGAAAGGAGAAAACAGTTGCAATTATGCCTCTATTGCGGAAACTCAGGGCACTTTCTTCGAGACTGTCCGGTGAAACCAGCCAAGAAGGCAGTAGGAGCTGCAGTTACCAAGGTCACAAACTCTGAGCAGGGAAACGACCTCGCCCGACAAGAATAGAGGTCCTCTTGCCGAGCGTTAAAACCAGTTCCGTGACCTCGCATTTCGTGATACCTATGGTCCTCATTAGCCCTGATCATCTGGATCGATTGCATGCGATTGAAGCTTACGTCGACAGTGGTGCCATCGGCAATTATGTGGATCATGAAATGGTTTTGAGGATGAGTCTAACTCTTTGTCCCAAGGCGGTAAAGGACGTCATTACTACGGTGGATGGTACGGAGATAGCCTCCGGACCAGTAACGCATACCACTCAAGAAGTGACGCTAGTAAGTCAAGATGGACACCATGAGAAGATCGTGTTCGATGTGATCAAGGCCCCTCAGTTCCAGATTATTCTAGGAATACCTTGGTTAGAGAAACACAATCCTCAGATCGATTGGCGAGCAAGAACGGTTCAGTTTCCAGAATGTGTCTCTACTTGTCACCCTCCACCTGGTGTTGCACTGGCAGCAATTTCTTCGGAGACTCCCCAGTTACCTCCCGAATACCTAGAATTCCAAGATGTTTTCCGGAAGGATCAGGCTAACTCTCTACCTCCTCATAGGTCTTATGACTGCCAGATAGACCTGATACCTGGATCTACTCCTCCTTGTAGTAGAATTTATGCCCTCACCGAGCCTGAGAACCTTCACCTCCGACAATACCTGGATCAATACCTAGCGAATGGGTTTATTCGTCCTTCCAAGTCCCCTGCTTCTTCAGCTTTGTTCTTCGTTCCAAAAAAAGAAGGGGACCTTAGAACTTGTATAGATTATCGCGCCCTGAACCAGATCACCGTTAAGAATAGATATCCGTTACCTTTGATCCCTGAACTCCTGGACCAAGTCAGAAAAGCATGCATATATACAAAGCTGGATCTTAGAGGAGCCTACCACTTGGTACGAGTAAAAGAGGGCGATGAATGGAAGACGGCCTTCCGCACCAAGTATGGGCTATTTGAATATCAGGTCATGCCCTTCGGACTTTGCAATGCCCCGGCCGCCTTTCAATATTTTATGAACGATGTCCTCAGAGAGCTCATAGATGTGTGTGTTGTTGTTTACATTGACGACATCCTTGTTTATTCTTCATCGGAATCTGAACATCGGAAACACGTGAAAATGGTCCTCGAGAGATTGCGTCAACACAAACTTTTCGCCAAGTTGGAAAAATGTGTTTTCAACGTGACTAAAGTTGAGTTCTTGGGATTCATATTATCACCTAGCGGAGTGCGTATGGATTCAAAGAAGGTCGATGCAATTCTCAAATGGCCATCACCATCCTCCGTAAAAGGTGTTCAAAGCATGTTAGGTTTCGCTAACTTTTACCGCAGGTTTATCCCCGAATTCTCTCGAATAGTCCAGCCCATCACCGCCTTGTTAAAGAAAAACAAACGTTTTGAATGGTCTACCGAGGCGGAGCAAGCTTTCCAGAATTTGAAGACTAAATTTATATCTGCACCAATTTTAAAACATCCTCGCCCCGAACTCCCCTACATCGTTGAAACTGATGCTTCGAGTCTTGCCATGGGGGCAGTTCTATCACAAAAGGACCCAGTAACCAATCAGTTGCATCCCGTGGCATTTTGGTCCCGCAAATTCTCGCCTCCTGAAATCAATTACACTATTACTGATAAGGAACTTCTGGCTATCAAGTCTGCCTTTAAGGCTTGGCGGCATTATCTTCTGGGGGCCCGACACACCGTTACTGTGATTACGGATCACCGAAACCTGCAATATTTGAAAACCGCAAAAGCCCAATCCTCTAGACAACTCCGTTGGGCACTATTCTTTGCCGAGTTTGGCTTCATAATTACCTATCGACCTGATACAAAAAACGGTAAAGCTGATGCCCTTTCTCGGATGGGAGTGGAAGAACACTTGATCAACCCTAAACCTGTACCTATCATTCCCGAGCAAAGAATTCTGGGTGTAATCGCCACACAATCCATAGAGGAAGTTAAGGATAAAGCCAGGCAACTTGTAACTCCAGCAGACATACAGAATTGGCATCTGCAGGGAAAGGACTTTGTAGTGAAGGACAACTTATTGTATTTCCAAGAACGATTATACCTGCCCAGCACAGATTTACAGAAAAAGGTAATCTCTTGTTATCACGATTCCTTAATGGAAGGACATCCCGGTATGGCCAAAACCTCGGAAAAGATCAAGCGCTACTTCTGGTGGCCGTCTTGGAAAAAAGATATCAGAGACTTTATAATGTCCTGTGGAGTATGCGCCCAAAACAAGAGTCAAAAGGAAAAACCAGCCGGCCTCTTACGCACTATTGACATCCCACCTCGCCCTTGGCATACGCTTTCTATGGACTTCATCACCGATCTACCTCCATGCTCCGGATACAATACGATTCTAGTAATCGTGGACTTATTCTCCAAGATGGCGCATTTCATTCCACTCAAAGGCTTGCCAACAGCAACAACTCTGGCTCGAGAATTTCTCGAAAACATCGTCCGACTGCACGGTTTTCCTTCAGTCCTAATTTCGGATCGAGGTAGTCAATTTATTTCTCATTTTTGGCGAAGTTGCTGTCGGTCGGCTCAAATTGATGTGAGACTATCGACCAGTCACCACCCTCAAACCGACGGACAAACCGAGAGGACCAATCAAACTCTGGAACAGTATTTACGCTGCATGCTGCAACAAACTGAAAAAAATTGGAAAGATATCCTTTGGATAGCCGAATATGCCTACAATAACTCTGTCCACTCGGGAACTGGGAAAACCCCGTTTTTTCTTCTATACGGCAGTCACCCTCGAACCTCGGAGTTGGATCCACTCCAAGATCTTGGAACACCAGCAGTAGACTACCTGCATTCTACAATCACCCAAGCCTTTAAGGAAGCCGTTTCTCACCTTCAAAGGGCTAAGGAACAATACAAGAAAGGAGCAGATCAACATCGGAAGGAAGCCCCCCAATATCAAGTAGGAGATCAAGTCTGGTTATCCACCAAATATCTACCTCTAAAAGGACCACGCACATTCAACCCAAGATACCTTGGTCCCTATTCCATCACTACCATAGTAAACCCAGTAGCGGTCAAGTTGGACTTGCCCCCTCACATGAAGATACATCCGGTCTTCCACGTCTCTCTATTAAAACCCGTGCAACCTCAAACCCGACTAACTAAATCTCCAAAACCTATCCTAGTTGATGGAGAACTCGAGTTTGAAGTCAAAAGCATCCTGGACTCCAAAATCTCCAAATCTAAACTATTTTACCTAATTGACTGGAAAGGCTACGGCCCCCAAGAAAGATCCTGGGAACCTGCAGAATATGTCCACGCTCCTCGTCTAATCAAAAGATTTCATCGAACATTCCCTGACAAGCCAAAACCCCCGGAGAAGCCCGGTTTGGGAGGGGCCTTGAGGGGGGGGTGCTGTCATGATCTCTGCTTCCAAAAGGTCAGGACTTACCCAACTCCCTTGGAAGCACACCCATAACCCAGGTTCCGAGTGCTAACCAGTCCCAATTGGGACCTTTTGGACCCTGTCCTGGCGCCAGTGGCACCAGGCTCATAAATATGCCCAGTCCCAGCGCTGGAAGCGCCGGGCTCATAATGCTTGGGTGGACTTACCTGCAGCAGACCATGCTGCTTACTTACCTGCCAGTTGAGCCTCTAATCCTCTTCTGTTTGGGACTACTTTTCCTGTTGGGTGGGGCAGGAGCCACTCCCTAGGTTCAGAACACTGGAACGCTTCTGGAAAGCAGGAACTCTTTTCTTACCTAGGCGAGGCTGTGGAAGGAGACACCTAAGCACTACAGGAGGCTATTTAAACCACACCCGATGGATGAATCTTGCTTTGCGTTATTCTGCATCCTCTGCAGCAGAACGCTCATCGTGTCTTCTGCATCTGATCCTGGGCCTAAGGGAAAAGGCTTACCATCCTGAATCCAGTTTTCAGCAACACCTATAAAGACAAGAAAGAACAGGTTAGCACTACGGTCTTCTGTGACAGCGCTTCTCTTATCTGGTCCATCGGCTGTCACCAACGCCTCGCGCTGCATTCCGGCATCTGAAAGACAAAGGCTTACCTACTCTTCGCGTGCTCCGGAGGTCTTCGCACTGCATTCCGGCATCTGAAAGACAAAGGCTTACCTACTCTTCGCGTGCTCCGGAGGTCTTCGCACTGCATTCCGGCATCTGAAAGACAAAAGCTTACCAACTCTTCGCACGCTCCGGAGGCCTTCGGCGCTGCATCCCGCATCTGAAAGACAAAAGAAGGTGCGTTTAAAGACATTGGGTAACTTTATTACTCACGTGCCATTACTCCTTCCCACGCCGAACCCAGTGGGTATTCCGGCACCCTTCAGCAGCTCCGAACTTGTACCTGCAAGATAAAAGGACAGTTAGTGCGCATCGTGAAGCAGGCATCAAGCGCTTACTTACGTGCTTCCAGGCGCTTCTATTCCTCACACGGGTTCCATCCTCAACTCACTTCAGCCCGTCATCCGCCATCGCCGGAACCCTGCAAAACAAGAGACATCATTACAAAAGACTTTTAAAGACATTTGAAATACTCGGAACTTACAGTTCGTGCAGTAAACGACGGACAGCAGTCCTCTGAGGTCAAGAGGCCTGCACCCTTATCCAGTGAAGAAACTGGTTACGGCACCCTGCCCCGAGGCAGATGGAGAGCTCGGCGTTCACTTACCTAAGACATCTTACTCTTCGAGTCAGACATACAGTGCACAGAGGTCCAGCCCAAAGAGCCAACCGTGTGTTACACATCACCTTTGAAGATACGGTATTCGCCCAGTCAAGACCGGCGCCTCTGCGGGAATCAGGTGAGCATTACAGTAGCTGGGTCAAATCCCAAAATGGACAAATATTCACAGGGTTAGATCCCTTCTGCTGCAAATCAGGTACTCAGTAATAACAGGGTTAGATCCCTTGCTGCAAATCAGGTACTCAGTAATAACAGGGTTAAATCCCTCAGCTGCAGTTCTGTGGTCTGTAGTTGTTCTCCTCCTAGCGCTTTCTTATCTGAAATAATCATCAGGGAGGCTGTTGAGCAGGTGTGTCTAATTAGACTCAAAGGATTCTGGTAGCTGTAGTGAAAACATTTTTTTCTGTTCAGGTGACCAGCAACCGACACCCCTCCAAAGCACAAGTCCTTCCCAAATTTGGGGGAGGGGAGAGAACCATCTTTATGATTCTCCAAAGTGGGGCACAGTCACCCCGTGGCGCTGCCTCTGGAGCCCGGGACTCCCATAGCATTCAGTACAAAAAAGAAGGTGGGTGAGGCGCGCACTCCCGGTCCTGGTCAATTGAACCTGTTGCAAAAAATATATAATAAGTAGCTGGGTCAAATCCCAAAATGGACAAATATTCACAGGGTTAGACCCCTTCTGCTGCAAATCAGGTACTCCGTAATAACAGGGTTAGATCCCTTGCTGCAAATCAGGTACTCAGTAATAACAGGGTTAAATCCCTCAGCTGCAGTTCTGTGGTCTGTAGTTGTTCTCCTCCTAGCGCTTTCTTATCTCAAATAATCATCAGGGAGGCTGTTGAGCAGGTGTGTCTAATTAGACTCAAAGGATTCTGGTAGCTGTAGTGAAAACGTTTTTTTCTGTTCAGGTGACAGGCAACCGACACCCCTCCAAAGTACAAGTCCTTCCCAAATTTGGGGGAGGGGAGAGAACCATCTTTATGATTCTCCAAAGTGGGGCACAGTCACCCCGTGGCGCTGCCTCTGGAGCCCGGGACTCCCATAGCATTCAGTACAAAAAAGAAGGTGGGTGAGGCGCGCACTCCCGGTCCTGGTCAATTGAACCTGTTGCAAAAAATATATAATAAGTAGCTGGGTCAAATCCCAAAATGGACAAATATTCACAGGGTTAGATCCCTTCTGCTGCAAATCAGGTACTCAGTAATAACAGGGTTAGATCCCTTGCTGCAAGTCAGGTACTCAGTAATAACAGGGTTAAATCCCTCAGCTGCAGTTCTGTGGTCTGTAGTTGTTCTCCTCCTAGCGCTTTCTTATCTCAAATAATCATCAGGGAGGCTGTTGAGCAGGTGTGTCTAATTAGACTCAAAGGATTCTGGTAGCTGTAGTGAAAACATTTTTTTCTGTTCAGGTGACCAGCAACCGACACCCCTCCAAAGCACAAGTCCTTCCCAAATTTGGGGGAGGGGAGAGAACCATCTTTATGATTCTCCAAAGTGGGGCACAGTCACCCCGTGGCGCTGCCTCTGGAGCCCGGGACTCCCATAGCATTCAGTACAAAAAAGAAGGTGGGTGAGGCGCGCACTCCCGGTCCTGGTCAATTGAACCTGTTGCAAAAAATATATAATAAGTAGCTGGGTCAAATCCCAAAATGGACAAATATTCACAGGGTTAGATCCCTTCTGCTGCAAATCAGGTACTCCGTAATAACAGGGTTAGATCCCTTGCTGCAAATCAGGTACTCAGTAATAACAGGGTTAAATCCCTCAGCTGCAGTTTGGGAAGGACTTGTGCTTTGGAGGGGTGTCGGTTGCTGGTCACCTGAACAGAAAAAAACGTTTTCACTACAGCTACCAGAATCCTTTGAGTCTAATTAGACACACCTGCTCAACAGCCTCCCTGATGATTATTTGAGATAAGAAAGCAGGAGGCGAACAACTACAGACCACAGAACTGCAGCTGAGGGATTTAACCCTGTTATTACTGAGTACCTGATTTGCAGTAAGGGATCTAACGCTGTTATTACTGAGTACCTGATTTGCAGCAGAAGGGATCTAACCCTGTGAATATTTGTCCATTTTGGGATTTGACCCAGCTACTTATTATATATTTTTTGCAACAGGTTCAATTGACCAGGACCGGGAGTGCGCGCCTCACCCACCTTCTTTTTTGTACTGAATGCTATGGGAGTCCCGGGCTCCAGAGGCAGCGCCACGGGGTGACTGTGCCCCACTTTGGAGAATCATAAAGATGGTTCTCTCCCCTCCCCCAAATTTGGGAAGGACTTGTGCTTTGGAGGGGTGTCGGTTGCTGGTCACCTGAACAGAAAAAAACGTTTTCACTACAGCTACCAGAATCCTTTGAGTCTAATAAGACACACCTGCTCAACAGCCTCCCTGATGATTATTTGAGATTAGAAAGCGCTAGGAGGAGAACAACTACAGACCACAGAACTGCAGCTGAGGGATTTAACCCTGTTATTACTGAGTACCTGATTTGCAGCAAGGGATCTAACCCTGTTATTACGGAGTACCTGATTTGCAGCAGAAGGGATCTAACCCTGTGAATATTTGTCCATTTTGGGATTTGACCCAGCTACTTATTATATATTTTTTGCAACAGGTTCAATTGACCAGGACCGGGAGTGCGCGCCTCACCCACCTTCTTTTTTGTACTGAATGCTATGGGAGTCCCGGGCTCCAGAGGCAGCGCCACGGGGTGACTGTGCCCCACTTTGGAGAATCATAAAGATGGTTCTGTAACGCTCACCTGATTCCCGCAGAGGCGCCGGTCTTGACTGGGTGAATGCCGTATCTTCAAAGGTGATGTGTAACACACGGTTGGCTCTTTGGGCTGGACCTCTGTGCACTGTATGTCTGACTCGAAGAGTAAGATGTCTGCAGATAGAAAATATGGAATTAATGAACTGGGGTTATTGGGTGCCTCTCTCCTCTTCCCTTTCTCTTCTCCTGTAGAACCCCAAAGGTTAACACCCTCACCTTAGGTAAGTGAACGCTGAGCTCTCCATCTGCCTCAGGGCAGGGTGCCGTAACCAGTTTCTTCACTGGATAAGGGTGCAGGCCTCTTGACCTCAGAGGACTGCTGTCCGTCGTTAACTGCACGAACGGTAAGTTCTGGGCACTTCAAATGTCTTAAAAGTCTTTTGTAATGATATCTCTTGCTTTGCAGGGTTCCGGCGATGGCGGATGGCGGGCTGATGAGAGTTGAGGATCGAACCCGCGTGAGGAATAGAAGCGCCTGGAAGCACGTAAGTAAGCGCTTGTAGATGCTTCACAATGCGCACTAACTGTCCCTTTTATCTTGCAGGTACAAGTTCGGAGCTTTAGAGAAGCTGAAGGGTGCTGGAATACCCACTGGATTCGGCGTGGGAAGGAGTAATGGCACGTGAGTAATAAAGTTGCCCAATGTCTTTAAACGCACCTTCTTTTGTCTTTCAGATGCGGGATGCAGCGCCGAAGGCCTCCGGAGCGTGCGAAGAGCTGGTAAGCTTTTGTCTTTCAGATGCCGGAATGCAGTGCGAAGACCTCCGGAGCATGCGAAGAGTAGGTAAGCCTTTGTCTTTCAGATGCCGGAATGCAGCGCGAGGCGTTGGTGACAGCTGATGGACCAGGTAAGAGATGCGCTGCCACTGAAGACCGTAGTGCTAACCTGTTCTTTCTTTGTCTTTACAGGTGCTGCTGAAGACTGGATTCCAGGATGGTAAGCCTTTGTTCCCTTAGGCCCAGGATCAGAAGCAGAAGACACGATGAGCGTTCTGCTGCAGAGAATGCAGAATAACACAAAGCAAGATTCATCCATCGGGTGTGGTTTAAATAGCCTCCTGTAGTGCTTAGATGTCTCCTTCCACAGCCACGCCTAGGTAAGAAAAGAGTTCCTGCTTTCCAGAAGAGTTCCAGTATTCTGAAACTAGGGAGTGGCTCCTGCCCCACCCAACAGGAAAAGTAGTCTCAAACAGAAGAGGATCAGGGGTTCAACTGGCAGGTAAGTAAGCAGCATGGTCTGCTGCAGGTAAGTCCACCCAAGCATTATGAGCCCGGCGCTTCCAGCGCTGGGACTGGGCATCTTTATGAGCCTGGTGCCACTGGCGCCAGGACAGGGTCCAAAAGGTCCCAATTGGGACTGGCTGGCACTCGGAACCGGGGTTATGGGTCTGCTTCCAAGGGAGTCGGGCAAGTCCTGATCTTTTGGAAGCAGAGATCATGACAGCACCCCCTTCAAGGCCCCTCCCAAACCGGGCTTCTCCGGGGGTTTGGGCTTGTTAGGAAATGTTCAATGAAATCTTTTGATTAGACGAGGCGCGTGGACATATTCTGCAGGTTCCCAGGATCTTTCTTGGGGACCGTAGCCTTTCCAGTCAATCAGGTAAAATAGTTTAGATTTGGAGATCTTGGAATCCAGGATGCTTTTGACTTCAAACTCGAGTTCTCCATCAACTAGAATAGGTTTTGGAGATGTAGTTAGTCGGGTTTGAGGTTGCACGGGTTTTAATAGAGAGACGTGGAAGACCGGATGTATCTTCATGTGAGGGGGCAAGTCCAACTTGACCGCTACTGGATTTACTATGGTAGTGATGGAATAGGGACCAAGGTATCTTGGGTTGAATGTGCGTGGTCCTTTTAGAGGTAGATATTTGGTGGATAACCAGACTTGATCTCCTACTTGATATTGGGGGGCTTCCTTCCGATGTTGGTCTGCTCCTTTCTTGTATTGTTCTTTAGCCCTTTGAAGGTGAGAAACGGCTTCCTTAAACGCTTGGGTGATTGTAGAATGCAGGTGGTCTACTGCTGGTGTTCCAAGATCTTGGAGTGGATCCTACTCTGAGGTTCGAGGGTGACTACCGTATAAAAGAAAAAACGGGGTCTTCCCAGTTCCCGAGTGGACAGAGTTATTGTAGGCATATTCGGCTATCTAAAGGATATCTTTCCAAGTTTTTTCAGTTTGTTGTAGCATGCAGCGCAAATACTGTTCCAGAGTTTGATTGGTCCTCTCGGTTTGTCCGTCGGTTTGAGGGTGGTGGCTGGTCGAAAGTCTCACATCAATTTGAGCCGACCGACAGCAACTTCGCCAAAAATGAGAAATAAATTGACTACCTCGATCCAAAATTAGAACTGAAGGAAAACCGTGCAGTCGGACGATGTTTTCGAGAAATTCTCGGGCCAGAGTTGCTGCTGTTGGTAAGCCTTTGAGTGGAATGAAATGCGCCATCTTGGAGAATAGGTCCACGATTACTAGGATCGTATTGTATCCGGAGCATGGAGGTAGATCGGTGATGAAGTCCATAGAAAGCGTATGCCAAGGGCGAGGCGGGATGTCAATAGGGCGTAAGAGGCCGGCTGGTTTTTCCTTTTGACTCTTGTTTTGGGCGCATACTCCACAGGACATTATAAAGTCTCTGATATCTTTTTTCCAAGACGGCCACCAGAAGTAGCGCTTGATCTTTTCCGAGGTCTTGGTCATACCGGGATGTCCTTCCATTAAAGAATCGTGATAACAAGAGATTACCTTTTTCTGTAAATCTGTGCTGGGCAGGTATAACCGTTCTTGGAAATATAATAGGTTGTCCTTCACCGTAAAGTCCTTTCCCTGCAGATGCCAATTCTGTATGTCTGCTGGAGTTACCAGTAGCCTGGCTTTATCCTTAACTTCCTCTATGGATTGTGTGGCGATTACACCCAGAATTCTTTGTTCGGGAATGATAGGTACAGGTTTAGGATTGATCAAATGTTCTTCCACTCCCATCCGAGAAAGGGCATCAGCTTTACCGTTTTTTGTACCAGGTCGATAGGTAATTATGAAGTCAAACTCGGCAAAGAATGGTGCCCAACGGAGTTGCCTAGAGGATTGAGCTTTTGCGGTTTTCAAATATTGCAGGTTTCGGTGATCTGTAATCACAGTAACGGTGTGTCGGGCCCCCAGAAGATAATGCCGCCAAGCCTTAAAGGCGGACTTGATAGCTAGAAGTTCCTTATCAGTAATAGTGTAATTGATTTCAGGAGGCGAGAATTTGCGGGACCAAAATGCCACGGGATGCAACTGATTGGTTACTGGGTCCTTTTGTGATAGAACTGCCCCCATGGCAAGGCTCGAAGCATCAGTTTCAACGATGTAGGGGAGTTCTGGGCGAGGATGTTTTAAGATCGGTGCAGAGATAAATCTAGTCTTCAAATTCTGGAAAGCTTGTTCCGCCTCGGTAGACCATTCAAAACGTTTGTTTTTCTTTAACAAGGCGGTGATGGGCTGGACTATTCGAGAGAATTCGGGGATAAACCTTCGGTAAAAGTTAGCGAAGCCTAACATGCTTTGAACACCTTTTACGGAGGATGGCGATGGCCATTTGAGAATTGCATCGACCTTCTTTGAATCCATACGCACTCCGCTAGGTGATAATATGAATCCCAAGAATTCAACTTCAGTCACGTTGAAAACACATTTTTCCAACTTAGCGAAAAGTTTGTGTTGACGCAATCTCTCAAGGACCATTTTCACGTGTTTCCGATATTCAGTTTCCGATGAAGAATAAACGAGGATGTCGTCAATGTAAACCACAACACACACATCTATGAGCTCTCTGAGGACATCGTTCATAAAATATTGAAAGGCGGCCGGGGCATTGCAAAGTCCGAAGGGCATGACCTGATATTCAAATAGCCCATACTTGGTGCGGAAGGCCGTATTCCATTCATCGCCCTCTTTTACTCGTACCAAGTGGTAGGCTCCTCTAAGATCCAGCTTTGTATATATGCATGCTTTTCTGACTTGGTCCAGGAGTTCAGGGATCAAAGGTAACGGATATCTATTCTTAAAGGTGATCTGGTTCAGGGCGCGATAATCTATACAAGTTCTAAGGTCCCCTTCTTTTTTTGGAACGAAGAACAAAGCTGAGGAAGCAGGGGACTTGGAAGGACGAATAAACCCATTCGCTAGGTATTGATCCAGGTATTGTCGGAGGTGAAGATTCTCAGGCTCGGTGAGGGCATAAATTCTACTACAAGGAGGAGTACATCCAGGTATCAGGTCTATCTGGCAGTCATAAGACCTATGAGGAGGTAGAGAGTTAGCCTGATCCTTCCGGAAAACATCTTGGAATTCTAGGTATTCAGGAGGTAACTGGGGAGCCTCCGAGGAAATTGCTGCCAGTGCAACACCAGGTCAAGGGTGACAAGTAGAGACACATTCTGGAAACTGAACCGTTCTTGCTCGCCAATCGATCTGAGGATTGTGCTTCTCTAACCAAGGAATTCCTAGAATAATCTGGAACTGAGGGGCCTTGATCACATCGAACACGATCTTCTCATGGTGTCCATCTTGACTTACTAGCGTCACTTCTTGGGTGGTATGCGTTACTGGTCCGGAGGCTATCTCCGTACCATCCACCGTAGTAATGACGTCCTTTACAGCCTTTGGACAAAGAGTCAGATTCATCCTCAAAACCATTTCATGATCCACATAATTGCCGATGGCACCGCTGTCGACGTAAGCTTCAATCGCATGTAATCGATCCGGATGTTCAGGGCTAATGAGGACCATAGGTATCACGAAATGCGAGGTCACTGAACTGGTTTTAACGCTCGGCAAGAGGACCTCTATTCTTGTCGGGCGAGGTCGTTTCCCTGCTCAGAGTTTGTGACCCTGGTAACTGCAGCTCCTACTGCCTTCTTGGCTGGTTTCACCGGACAGTCTCGAAGAAAGTGCCCCGAGTGTCCGCAATAGAGGCATAATTGCAGCTGTTTTCTCCTTTCCCGCTCCTTTTGTGTTAGTGGTCCTTTCAGGCCCCCTATTTGCATGGGTTCCCCGGAGTCTACTCCTTTGGTAGGAGTTGGTGGTTTGGAAAATACTCGAGCATCAAACTTGGAACGATCGGCCTTCCTGTTCTGCAGTCTGTGGTCAATTTGAACGACTAAGTCAATATAGTCCGAACAGTCTTGCGGGGGATTCACTACTTGGGCTAACACATCTTTGAGCTCTCCACGTAGACCTCTATAAAACAGCGTAATCCTTTTGTCCTCAGGCCATCGAGTTTCCACTATCAGTCTGTTGAAAGACGCAATATAAGCCAAAAGGTCTTGATTACCCTGTCGCAATGAAAGGAGCTCATTGTCCAAGGCCTGCCCCTGTGAATGTCTTGCAAACAGTTTTTCCATACTGAGCTGAAAAGCTTGAAAATCATGGAGAACCGGATCATCTTGATTAACTAGAGGGATCGACCAGTCTGCCGCATTGCCACTAAAGTACGAAAGCACGAAAGCTACCTTAGCTTGATCAGTTGGAAAGGCTGCTGGCCGGCATAAGAAGTGCAACCGGCACTGATTAATAAATACTGCAAACCTCTTTGGGTCACCAGAAAATCGTTCGGGGGGAGCCAGAGGTACATTCCCAGGTAGGTTGATCTGCACTGGGTTCGTAGAGGATGTTGAAGGAAGATTTGCCCCTGATGCGGGTAACGGAGTTTGTCCGGCTTGTGACTGTAGCAATTGTCTAGCGAGATAGTCTGTTCGCTCCTTGGAAATAATCAGTTCCCTTCTTAGAGTATTCGTCTCCTGACGGGCTGCATGCACTTCTGCTCTTAGTTCCCCAAGTAACTGGGCTAGCTGGTCGGTATCCAAGGTTTCCATAGCGCCTGGGTGGGAGTTTTGCGGTAGGCTTTGTGTTCTGTAACGCTCACCTGATTCCCGCAGAGGCGCCGGTCTTGACTGGGTGAATGCCGTATCTTCAAAGGTGATGTGTAACACACGGTTGGCTCTTTGGGCTGGACCTCTGTGCACTGTATGTCTGACTCGAAGAGTAAGATGTCTGCAGATAGAAAATATGGGATTAATGAACTGGGGTTATTGGGTGCCTCTCTCCTCTTCCCTTTCTCTTCTCCTGTAGAACCCCAAAGGTTAACACCCTCACCTTAGGTAAGTGAACGCCGAGCTCTCCATCTGCCTCGGGGCAGGGTGCCGTAACCAGTTTCTTCACTGGATAAGGGTGCAGGCCTCTTGACCTCAGAGGACTGCTGTCCGTCGTTAACTGCACGAACGGTAAGTTCTGGGCACTTCAAATGTCTTAAAAGTCTTTTGTAATGATATCTCTTGCTTTGCAGGGTTCCGGCGATGGCGGATGGCGGGCTGATGAGAGTTGAGGATCGAACCCGCGTGAGGAATAGAAGCGCCTGGAAGCACGTAAGTAAGCGCTTGTAGCCTGCTTCACGATGCGCACTAACTGTCCCTTTTATCTTGCAGGTACAAGTTCGGAGCTTTAGAGAAGCTGAAGGGTGCTGGAATACCCACTGGATTCGGCGTGGGAAGGAGTAATGGCACGTGAGTGATAAAGTTGCCCAATGTCTTTAAACGCACCTTCTTTTGTCTTTCAGATGCGGGATGCAGCGCCGAAGGCCTCCGGAGCGTGCAAAGAGCTGGTAAGCTTTTGTCTTTCAGATGCCGGAATGCAGTGCGAAGACCTCCGGAGCATGCGAAGAGTAGGTAAGCCTTTGTCTTTCAGATGCCGGAATGCAGCGCGAGGCGTTGGTGACAGCCGAGGGACCAGGTAAGAGATGCGCTGCCACTGAAGACCGTAGTGCTAACCTGTTCTTTCTTTGTCTTTACAGGTACTGCTGAAGACTGGATTCCAGGATGGTAAGCCTTTGTTCCCTTAGGCCCAGGATCAGAAGCAGAAGACACGATGAGCGTTCTGCTGCAGAGAATGCAGAATAACGCAAAGCAAGATTCATCCATCGGGTGTGGTTTAAATAGCCTCCTGTAGTGCTTAGGTCTCTCCTTCCACAGCCACGCCTAAGAAAAGAGTTCCTGCTTTCCAGAAGAGTTCCAGTGTTCTGAACCTAGGGAGTGGCTCCTGCCCCACCCAACAGGAAAAGTAGTCCCAAACAGAAGAGGATCAGGGGTTCAACTGGCAGGTAAGTAAGCAGCATGGTCTGCTGCAGGTAAGTCCACCCAAGCATTATGAGCCCGGCGCTTCCAGCGCTGGGACTGGGCATCTTTATGAGCCTGGTGCCACTGGCGCCAGGACAGGGTCCAAAAGGTCCCAATTGGGACTGGCTGGCACTCGGAACCGGGGTTATGGGTCTGCTTCCAAGGGAGTCGGGCAAGTCCTGATCTTTTGGAAGCAGAGATCATGACAGGTTCTCTCCCCTCCCCCAAATTTGGGAAGGACTTGTGCTTTGGAGGGGTGTCGGTTGCTGGTCACCTGAACAGAAAAAAACGTTTTCACTACAGCTACCAGAATCCTTTGAGTCTAATTAGACACACCTGCTCAACAGCCTCCTTGATGATTATTTGAGATAAGAAAGCGCTAGGAGGAGAACAACTACAGACCACAGAACTGCAGCTGAGGGATTTAACCCTGTTATTACTGAGTACCTGATTTGCAGCAAGGGATCTAACCCTGTTATTACTGAGTACCTGATTTGCAGCAGAAGGGATCTAACCCTGTGAATATTTGTCAATTTTGGGATTTGACCCAGCTACTTATTATATATTTTTTGCAACAGGTTCAATTGACCAGGACCGGGAGTGCGCGCCTCACCCACCTTCTTTTCTGTACTGAATGCTATGGGAGTCCCGGGCTCTAGAGGCAGCGCCACGGGGTGACTGTGCCCCACTTTGGAGAATCATAAAGATGGTTCTCTCCCCTCCCCCAAATTTGGGAAGGACTTGTGCTTTGGAGGGGTGTCGGTTGCTGGTCACCTGAACAGAAAAAAACGTTTTCACTACAGCTACCAGAATCCTTTGAGTCTAATTAGACACACCTGCTCAACAGCCTCCCTGATGATTATTTGAGATAAGAAAGCGCTAGGAGGAGGACAACTACAGACCGCAGAACTGCAGCTGAGGGATTTAACCCTGTTATTACTGAGTACCTGATTTGCAGCAAGGGATCTAACCCTGTTATTACTGAGTACCTGATTTGCAGCAGAAGGGATCTAACCCTGTGAATATTTGTCCATTTTGGGATTTGACCCAGCTACTTATTATATATTTTTTGCAACAGGTTCAATTGACCAGGACCGGGAGTGCGCGCCTCACCCACCTTCTTTTTTGTACTGAATGCTATGGGAGTCCCGGGCTCCAGAGGCAGCGCCACGGGGTGACTGTGCCCCACTTTGGAGAATCATAAAGATGGTTCTCTCCCCTCCCCGAAATTTGGGAAGGACTTGTGCTTTGGAGGGGTGTCGGTTGCTGGTCACCTGAACAGAAAAAAACGTTTTCACTACAGCTACCAGAATCCTTTGAGTCTAATTAGACACACCTGCTCAACAGCCTCCCTGATGATTATTTGAGATAAGAAAGCGCTAGGAGGAGAACAACTACAGACCACAGAACTGCAGCTGAGGGATTTAACCCTGTTATTACTGAGTACCTGATTTGCAGCAAGGGATCTAACCCTGTTATTACTGAGTACCTGATTTGCAGCAGAAGGGATCTAACCCTGTGAATATTTGTCCATTTTGGGATTTGACCCAGCTACTTATTATATATTTTTTGCAACAGGTTCAATTGACCAGGACTGGGAGTGCGCGCCTCACCCACCTTCTTTTTTGTACTGATTGTTACAAACAAGGTCTTTACCACCGAAAGTGAATGGCAAACAGCTAAGCTAGGTAATTTACGCAGATGACATTGTCCTACTTGATTCCACCAAAATTGGTCTCCAAAGACTATTGACAGCTTTACAAGACTACGTAACGCAAAACCACCTGGCAATAAATGTCAAGAAATCTTAAGTCATTGCTTTCGGACAAAAGACACAAGCAAAGAAGTCAGCGTTTAATTGGAAAGTGAATAATGAAGCTCTAATGAAAACTGAAGCTATCCGTTACCTTGGAGTTCTGTTTAACACCTCAATAAGAGAGTGGAGTTGGACTCACGATGTCTTATGCCATATGAAGATCTTTGCTAAACAAGGAGCGAAATTACATGCAAAATATGGCAAATTCACTTTGCAACCAATAATAACCTTCTACTTGCAAAAAGTAGCTCCAGCAGTCTGCTTCGGAAGTGAGGCAGGGTGGAACATAAACGCAGACTTTTGGACCCAAATATCGGGGATTTTTTGGCGAAAAGTCCTTAAACTACCACGGAGTCTACCAATGGTAGCACTTAGACATGAACTGGGACTAGAATCGCTACACAATCTAGTGGTATGGAAGTCATTAACAGCTCTTCGAAAAATGCGTTTATCACCAGTTGAAAAAGCCTACCAGATCTTGAACGAAAAAAGAAACGATCCGTCTGCTTTCTTATGAAATCAATGGGAACAAAAACTGTTGACAATTCTACTTGACGCCAACATCAACATGACTCTGCTTTTGTTAACTCCGCAGGTAGCGAAAAAAAAGTTCCATCAACGGAACTGGTTAACAAACATGGACAAACGGAGCGCCCTAACTTCGTCAATTGACCTGGGAACATCAACAAACAGGCTAGGAGAATTACCGAGATATCTGTCGAAATTTCCATCTCAACATCACTGAAATCAGTTCTTGAGACTGCGGTTAAACCTCTATAAAACTTGTGATGTCTTGATGCGAAGAAAAGAGCCGACGATAAAGAGTAACATCTGCCGATTCTGTTCAAAAGACGTGGAAACGATTAAACATCTAATAATCGAGTGCCCAGAAACCACTGCTCAACGTTCCTTGCATCTGGCACGATTTGCACCAAAAAACGGAAATATGACAGACTGGTGGAGCTACCTAATCTCAGGAATAAACACTCAACTAACTGGTGCAACTATCAATTTTATAGACTTGATTTTACCAAACTCTGACATAAAGTGAGACATTTAGTTGGTGGGTTAAGTTTATTCCAGTGTAGCTTATTCCAGTATGTGTTCGCTTTTCGTTTCGTTCTGCATCGTCAATTCAGTTTAGAACGCATAACAAATTTTACGGTGGGATTGACAAAAAAGTTTGTTTTTCATTTGCAAAACTAATGTCAATAAAATAAAAAAATAAAAAATAATTCGTCCAGGTAAAATATTACCGACACAAACAAAAGATCAGCAAATAAACGGTCCATAAACCGCTGGAATAGAGCGGGGGCTTTAGCCAAGCCAAATGGCATAACACAGTACTCAAATAGTCCAAAGGGTGTGCAGAATGCCGTTTTCCATTCATCTCCCTATTTAATTCTCAAAAGATGATAAGCGCCTCCTAGGTCAAGTTTGCTGAACACCTCTGCACCCTCCACTGCCTCCAGGATATCTTTTATCAGTGTCAATCCATAGCGGTCTCTTACCGTGACTTTGTTAAGGCCACGGTAATCGATACATGGCCGAAGTTTGCTGGTATCCTTCTTAGCTATAAAAAACAAAGAGGCCACGGTTGGAGACTTAGAAGGCCGTATAAGACTGTTTTGGAGGTTATGGTCCAGGTAAGTTCTTTAAAGCCTGTCTTTCGGGAATTATCAGGGAGAACACGTGCCCAAAGGGTACTGATGAGCCTAGGATTAGTTCAATGGAGCAGTCTTCTAGCCTATGAGGGGGCAGATATTTAGGTACCCGGTCTTCAAATACATCAGCAAAGTCTTGGTAGACTGAATGTACATTGTGGATCCCAGATGAGATGGGAGAAAAGCAGGAAACGGTGGCACACTCAACCCCACAGGATGGAACACATTGCTTTTTACAGAATTCCAAGCAGAATCTCAATGTGTTGCGTGACCAGACAATAAAGGGGTTGTGTCTGCGGAGCCAAAGGATTCGTAAAATGACCGGGAAGTGTGCTGCTCTTATGACGTAGAAAGTCAAAGTTTCTCAGTGATTGGAGATGCAGACTTGAATACCAGTTGACAACTGAACAATGTGACCAGAACACAAAGGGCGACCCTCCACCCCTTCCACCTTCTGTTCCTCTTCCTTGTAGACCAGTTGGATGCCTTCCTGCTTGGCCCAGTTGACATCAAGAAAGGTTCCGGCGGCACCACTGTCAATCAATGCTAGAACTTCCTTTGTGGATTGACCCTTCCATTGCAGAGTGGCTCGCAGCATCATAAGTCGGGAGTCATCTCCTGAAGTCTGGGCACAGGTAGAGCCTTTGTCTGAACCCCGGTTAGTGGCTCCTGCTAGAACCGGCGTCCTTAGTTTCCCTGTCTCCGTGGGAGCACTTTAAGGCAGTCACGCAACAGATGGGTATCAGAGGCACAATACATACATAAGCCTTTGTCCTGGCATCTCTTTCTTTCCAAAGAGGAGAGGGGACCCCTGGCAGTTCCTATATGCATTGGCTCCTTACTAGGTCGAACCTGAGATTGAGTTGGATGAGTAGCAGGCCCAGGTGTGGGAATGGTGGGCATCCGAACCTTCTTTCTCTTTCTATCAGATCTGCACTCTGACATCCTGTAGTCTATTTGAAGGACCAGAGAAAATAGATCTGCAAGTGTGGTTGGTCGGGGGATGCGCACCAACTCATCCTTAAGATCTTCATGGAGCCCTCTCCTAAAGGCAGTGAATTGAACAGATTCTGGCCACCCAACTTCTGCGGCCAAGCTTTTGAAGGCTGAGATGTAACACAGGAGATCCATGGAGCCCTGCTTAATGTCTAACAAGGCTTCCCCTGCTGAAAACCCTATCACTTGCCGTTCAAAGGTTTGTCGTAACAGCACCACAAATGCATTGTAGTCCTGAAGAACTGGATTGTTTGATGTGACCAGTGGGGTTGCCCAGGCAAGTGCGTTGCCTATCATGTTCGAGACGAGAAACTCCACTCTTGTGTGGTCTGCTTCATAGGTAGATGGTCTGAAAGTGAAATAAACCATGCAGACATCTGGGAACCCCTTTACCCGCTTGGGAGAACCGTCGAATTTTCCAGCTGCAAGGGTCAACGGAGGAAGATCTGACTGGTGGGCAACATTTCCTGAACCTGTTCCGCAGTAGCTATCTTCTGGCATTACAATCTGTCAAGCCACAAGGGTCTCACCTGTGCTTCAGCATCACTGTTGCTGGATGAGAGGTCAGATCCGGAAGGCTTTGTGGTGATCTTGTCAGTTGTTCCTTTCTTTGTGAAGAGGTAGGGTCTGTTCCGGGAACTTGCCATTGTCGATGCACTGAGGAACAGTGAGCAACAAGAATGACGTTCCCCCTGTGCAGCCCAGGATGGGAAAAAAGCCAATGGCATAAAAAAAAAACCTGGGTGGTATTCGGAAGGAAGATATATCCACTGGAGGAGGCCTCCTTAATTATCCAGTTTGAAGTGGAGTAACAAAGAATGTCCAGTGTGTAGCATCGGTGTCTGGATACTGAAGGCGAAGCAATGTAAGAGATGGAAAGGTAAGGTATATTCAGCCGTAGCCAGAAGCAGCATGGGCGAGGACAGAAAACGATGAAGAAGCGGGAACAGACCCGTAAAAGTAAAAACAGTACAGTCACCAGGACAGAGGATACCAAACTGTAAGTTCCCTAAGAAACTCAACGCTCCTGATGTGGGAAGAAGGAGGCCAGGGAGATCGCTGTCAGGTGAGGCATCGGGTGAACCAACAGTAAGAAGTGGAAGAAGGCGGAGTTCCAAAGTAACCAAGCCGCTCTGAAACAAAAGGCAGCCGAAGACTCAGAGAAACCCAGTCCGGGTGATACTAGAGGGAAAGAGAGAGAGAGAGAGAGAGAAAGAGAGAGAGAGAGAGAAACACATGGGCAGGAGCAGCGAAACCTGCGGGAAGGTGGAACGGAGAGAAGAGAAAGCAAAAGATACCGGCCGTGACCGATAAAGGCACAAGAAGGCTGGAGAGAAAGGTGCTAGGACGCAAAGCGACCAAGCCGGAGCGAGAATACAACTAAAGTTGCAATGGACAGGGGGGCGGGCCAACAGGTGTAAAAAGGGACAGGAGCGGAAAGACTTGACCGTTAGCCTGAAAACATAGTGGAACATCCAAGATTGCTCTTCCAACAGGACCATATCTTCCAGGGACCTCTCCTCATGACAGTATCCCTCCTCTTTGAGGTTCCGACCCCGGGCGTTACCCGGATGGCGGGCGTGAAACTGTCGTATGCACCTGGGGGCTGCAATGTTGGTGATTGGTTCCCATGAATCTTCTGCCGGTGTATAGCCCTTCCATCAGAACAGATATTGTAGTCGACCTCTATAGTGGTGCGAGTCGATGATCCTCTCCATTTATAGACATCGGGTGATGGATCCTTGCACCGCATCTTGAGAGTAGCTTTCCGTTGATTTTGGTCTGGTATGCAGGACTTGAGCAAGGAGGTATGAAAGACAGGATGGATACGACCTAACTGTTGGGGTAGTTTCAACTTGAAGGCCTCCGGATTGATGAGAGAAAGTCTGGGAAATGGACCTAGAAACCTGGGTGCCAGTTTGGATGGACGAGTCCAGCGGGGTAGGTATATTGTGGAGAGCCAGACCGTATCCCCTACTTTCCAGTCGGGAACTTGGCAGCGATGGACATCCGCCTCGCACTTGTAGCTGTCAAAGCTCTCCTGTAGGTTGGTCGGTGGTGTCTTCTGTATCCTGGTGAGATTCTTCAAGAGGGTATCTACCGTAGGTAGATTCGAGCTGGGAATCTTGTCTGTTGGGAAAGAACGAGGATGTTGATCATAGAGACAGAGAAAGGGTGACAACTTAATAGCAGAGTGTGTGGTATTGTTGTAGGCAAACTCTGCCAGAGAGGAGAGGAACCTAGTTGTCTTGTTCTTCATTAGCGTAACAACGGAGGTACTGTCCCATGGTTGCATTGAGGAGCTCCATCTGCCCATTTGACTGGGTAAGGTAACCCAAAGTGAGGGCTCTCTCAATGCCCAGGAGATCACATAAAGTCTTCCAGAAGACTGATGTATACTCTGTCTGTCTGAAACGATCATCTCGGGAATGCCATGGAGACGAACGACATCTCTGAGGAATACTTGCGCCATCTCTGGGGCAGAGGGTACTCCCTTCAAGGGTGAAAAATGTGCCATTTTGCTGAAACTGTCTATTGTAACCATGATGGCCATACACCCCTGTGACGGGGGAAGGTCGACAACAAAGTCTGTTGAAATGTGTCACTATGGTGTTGTTGGTCGTTTGGGTTGCTCCAACAACCCCGATGGTTTAGATGTAAGGTTCTTGCTTCTGGCACAGATGGGGCAAGACAGAACCTATTTGTTGACGTCAGCCCAAATGGTAGGCCACCAAAATATCTGGTGGATGAGAAGCATAGTGGCAGTAACTCCTTTATGACCTGCGCTCCGGGACTCATGACCCCAATGAAGGACCAGCGACTGGAGTCTGATCTCCAGAACAAACAACCGTCCTTGATGGAAGCACAGACCTTCCTTTGTAGACAAACAGTCCTGGAGGGACCTCGGAAGAGGTTTCAAAGCTCTGGGTGTGGCTGCTTTAACCTCTTTGGAGGAAATGAGAAACAGTGCCTATAAACCATATGTCAGGAAGCAGGCTCTCTCCTTTGAACGCAGGATTGAGGGACATCAATGGATTCCGGGACAAGCTGTCAGCCACAATGTTTTTGCTTCCAGGGAGGTATTAAATGACAAAATCATATTGAGCAAAAAAGTCCGCCCATCGGGATTGGCGGGTATTTCTGCACTACATTTGTTGTAAAACCTTGACGTTACTATGATCCGTTCAGACCTCAAACGGATACATTGACCCTTGCAAAAGGTGTCTCCATTCAGCACATGCCTGTTTAATGGCTAGTACCTCTTTCTCAATAACATAGTATTGGTTTTCACGCAGAGTGAGGGTACGAGAAAGATATGCTACGGGATGTTCCAAGCCATTATGTTCTTGCTTCAAGACTGCTCCCAGTGCTCCTGCTGATGCATCAGTCTCCAATATAAACGGTCGACTTTGGTCGGGTTGTCTAAGAATATGAGCTGAGCAAAGGCCTTCTTAAGGCCCTGAAATGCCCCCTCAGCCTTGGAGTTCCAAAGGAACGGTACGCCTTTCTTTAATAGGACTATGATGGGTATGACCTGCTCCGAAAAAGTTTTCAATGAATTTCATGTAGGAATTAGCGAGTCCCAAAAAAGCTTGAATCTCCTTTACTGACGAAAGGATGGGCCACTCGAGAATGGCAGTGACTTTCTTTGGGTCTCAACTCCTTGTGCTGAAAGAATGAAGCTTAGGTACGGCACAGAAGAAACCGTAATGAAGCACTTTTCCGGTTTGGCGTATAGCTGCTGGCGTCTTAGCCGTTCCATGACTTCCGTGAGATGAACTCTGTGTTAATTGATATGTCAGGAGAAGACCAAAATGTTGTCCAGGTAAATGATTACCGACACAAACAAAAGATCAGCAAATAGACGGACCATAAACCGCTGGAATAGAGCAGGGCTTTAGACAAGCCAAATGGCATAACAGTACTCAAATAGTCCAAAGGATGTGCTGAAGGGGCCCCTGAGGGACCCTCAGATGTGGAAACAAGGTACAATCACCACACACGAATGGATAAGCCAGACACGAGGGTGTATTCCCAAAATCTAGGGTTTATTGCAAAACAAATATTCCCAGTTGGCCAAGTGGTCCCACGCCCCGCGACGTGTGTCTAACAGACCTCGGGGGACCCAAGCAAACACAAATTATACATCAGTTACATATATACAAAATGAGCATCCTACAATCAGTAATGACACATTTGATGCCGCCCCTAATTCATCTCCTTTGAATTGGAGGCGATGATTGACCATGGTGACGATTATGACACTTTAGACTACCATATTTAGTAACAGGTTGCAATCTCAAATTTACAGACACCATTCTTTGTTTGCGAGAACACAGCGCTTCTGTTTTCATGGGCAAGCTGCATGTAGGAGACTGGCACATACCAGGCCTCACTATCTCTTAGTTTCGATTCTCGCTCTAGAGGTCAGCTTGCTCTCCGGGGCCTCACTGTGCTCAGAAAGGGGGGCCGTCAAGAAGAACATAATTCAACTCTTTAAATGTTAGTTTCATACATTGCTATTCATGCAGGAGACTCGCTGGCATTCGTTTACTGATTAAAATGCCTTGCTCCCTGCCTTCAAGGATATGTGAGGGAGGGAATCGGGCATTTCTGTCTGGCTTTCAAGTGTAATGTTTCAACATCTTAGCCTTGGACCATTGAAGCGAAATAACATCTACAGAAAAGCAGTTTTACATGAGGCAAAGTGGCAACGCTAAAGAGAGCAAAGAGAAAACAAAATGGCGATTCTGGTCATCTTAAAATGGCTGCAATCTAGTTGAGCTAATAGCTATGTAATAACTAATGAGCATATATTCTTAACACTTTAAATGAGGCGGTTGGTCTTCGGCCAATCAATTATCCTGCATTGCCTTCCGTTCGAGGGGTGTCTACCTTTCTAGAATGACAAACCCTCCTCTTGGCCGTATGCCAAACACCTCATCCATACATTGCATCTTCCTCCAACTAAGTGCTTAGATCAGGCTCGGAATCTGATCCGCACTCTGACTCATATACGCTCTCAGATTCCTCCTTTTCATCATCGATATTAATTGCCATTAATTCTTTAATTATTTTCGATTCATTATCATTGTGGGTATTTGGTCTAGTAATGTGTTTTCGTTCTACCATCTGAACACATTCCTCACTAATTTCTGTGCATACTATGGGAAGACAGTGTATGCAACAACAACATGTCACGAATATTCCTAGGATTGTTACTAAGATTGCAAATAGCTTCCATCCCCAGGACCGTAACAATTCTCAGAACCAGGAGCTTATATTTAACTCCCAACCACTCTCAGGAAGGCGAAGGTCAGAGCTTAATATATGCAATTTTCTTATCGCTTCGAAAATCGTGGGGGAGGAGTCACTTACAAATACGCAACACGCTGATCCCACGATTTTGCAAACACCGCCGCGATCAACTAAGATTATATCAAGGGCCATTCTGTTTTGCAGTGACATCAATCTAATTCCTTTTTCCTCAAGAGTCATATTATATAATATGTTGGTGTTTCCATTTATTGTTTCTTCCAATATTCTAGACAGTCGTCTTATGTTATAAGAGTTTATCGCCTGGCCCCAAAAATGGTATGAATGATTTTGCCATGTGTCCTACAATCAACCCGTCTTCAATTTTCCGGCGAGGTCGTGACCTGGTCAATCTGGTTATATCTGATGTTTTTAAAAGAAACACCCCGGGAAACAGAAATCCCAAATAACATGTGCTTGCCCAGTTCCTAGGTAACCAAGGATATGCTTTTTCTCCACATATGAAATACACAGGATCTCCCACATATATTGGTTCCACTTCTTTATCAAGGTATGCTATGTTCCTGCATCTGGTAAATGTTCCTACCTGGAAAGAACCCTTTTTCTTTAAACAGAATGGGACAGAATGAGGGTTATAATTCACTGTATATGAAGGGGATTCCGCATCCTTATTCCCCTGTGGGTTCGTGTGGAACGTGATCACAGAAGATAAGGTCCAGACAATCTATCCCGTGGCATTATTGCTGGTGTAATTAACCGTCTTTTATGGAATATGGAGCAACCCACCGGTTTCATAATCACTTCCTAGAATTCATTCATGTTTGTTTTGTCTAATTGACCAGTTTCACTTTCGTTGCATTTCCCATAATATAAGGCACTTAGAGAAGCATAACATGCAGAAGTTAAGGGCAGGGGCTGTACATACCATCCTATTCCCGGACCACCATTCTGCGGCAGGTGGGCACAGACCCAACAGTTGTTATTTCTTAGTATTGAGTGTATCATATTCATTATCAATAGTAATGTGTTGTTCCCATATCCTTCCCTATGTCTCTCTTCCATTGGGGACAAGGTATAGGAAATCACATGGACTGGACTTTCCGTCGTGGAAATGTTCACAGTAGGCAACAGTACTTCAAGGGGGTGCATTTCTTCTAGGTACCATAATACGGATATGGTCAATATTGGGGCTAATATACTCATTATACACATTATTATCGTTAAACCCAACATACAATTCTTTCGACCATGTCCCTTTTTCACCTTTCTATGTACTGCGTTTAACTCGCTATCAGCATTGGTACAGAAGGAGACGTTGGCTGGCTCTGGCATCTTCCTTCGTTGTTCTGCTCTCGCCGTGTTCGTCGTGAATATCTCCTGCCGATGCGCTTGTTGGGATGTCAGAGAGTTCGATAAATGTCTACAGTCCCTCCATGCCAGTTCTCATTCAGCCTGGATTGCTTATCTGTTTGGTAAGATTCCCGTGCATTTGCACATTGCTCTAAAGTTTCAGAGCAGCTGCCTTTGTACCATGTGCGCCCCGCTTGTCCGCTCGGGTTCCGGACACATGGATTTAGCACCGAGGAGTTGTGTTTGTTGAGCTGTCTGGCTTGCACAACTCTCACACCACTCTCCTCTGGGCCTCCGGTTTCTACTTCATCCGAGAATGGGAAACAGAGGCAATAAAATCACAAAAAGCTGAAGTTGCGATCACTCCTTTTTTCTTCTTCGCAGGTTATACCGATTTGCTCCCGGTATCGTGTGGTCGACAAATAGTGCGGGTGTACTTCCGGTCTCAAGCTTGGAGTTAGCCTGGGGCACAATGGCAGATGATGATGAGTGCCCAGGCGACGATGCTGGCTGCGGCGCAACAGAAGATGGTGGGCGCCACAGAGGTATGCACTTGATATCGACCAGCAGTGATGCAGAATCTGCTGGACAACGTTGGGGCACTCTTTGCCCTTCCTCTTTTATGGCAATCTCATCAGGCTTTATTTCAGGATCAGGCAGTTTCTGTGGCAAGGGACTGGCAATGGCATTTTTCGTGTCTGGAACCGCTGCTGTCTCTTTCTGGTCTTTGTCCCGATCAGTCGACGTGTCAAATGGCGGTGGGACTTTCTTGGCATGCGTGGCATGGATCCACGCCTTCCGTCCATCCACGCATATCGCTGTCTGCGTGGTAAAAAGTATTTGGTAGGGCCCACGCCACCTGGGTGCCAGCGATGTTTTCCGCTCATAATTTCTAATCGGCACCCAGGTTCCTGATTCCAATGCATGTCCTCGGCCAGTGTACCTCACCGGTAATGCCTCCTGCACCTGCTGATTTATCAAACGCAGTTTTTTTTACTAACAATTAATGCTGAGTACGAGTATTCTACCTCTCTCATTCTTTTCGGCTGGGGTGCACTCCACACATTCGCTGGTCTTCCCATTATGATTTCGTATGGGGAGAGACCAGTTCTGGCTTGCACGGATGTTCGCATACACAGTAACGCTATTGGCAATGCATCTACCCATGTTAGCTTGTTGCCTGCACAAATCTTACTTATTTTGGATTTCAGGATGCCGTTATGACGTTCAATAATTCCGGCACTCATGGACTGCCTGGAGCAATGGAATCGCTTATCGGTCTGGAGACCTGCACAAATCTGTAATATTACTGCACCTACAAAATGCGGACCATGTCCGACCATATGGTACGGGGCAGACCGAAGCGAGAGAAATACTCTTTTAGCATTACTTTCGCCGTGCTCATGGCTGTGCAGTCTTTCAACGGATTTGCTTCCACCCATTTGCTGAATGCACATATGATCACCAGAACATACTTCAGGTTTTGGCATCTCTCCATTTCTATGAAGTCAAAGTGAATCACTTCGAATGGCATAGAGGGAGGTCCGAAACTTCCTGTTGGAGTCACCGTTCCCTTCCCCACATTGTGCTGTAGGGACGTTATGCAGTTCTCTACTAGCCTTTCAGCATTCTTTTTTATAAGAGGATTTTCCCAGACAGTGGCCAAATGTACTATTTTCTTCACACAGATATGTGTGGGACTGTGAGCCATTGTAACCATTGCATTTACATAAGCATTTGGCAACATCCAATTCCCGCTCCTCTTGTCCACCCAACAACCCTCCAAGTCCAGTTCTGCAGAGCCCTTGGGCCATTCCTGTATTTCGTCAGCGGTAGCTTCCGCCTGCATCTCTAACAGTTACAATTCCATTTTCTATCATGCAGTACTTCCTCCGATTGTACTGTTAACATTTTTGTATTTAAATCAGTGGCAGTTTGTTTCGCAATTCTGTCTGCAAATGCGTTTCCTTCTCCCACTTTGCATGTCACTTTTATATGCGCCTCACATTTCACTATCGCCAGGTGCTGTGGGCACATAAGTGCAGACAGTAATCATACAATCAAAGGGCCATGTTGAATTCTAGCCCCATGTGATGTTAGGAAACCTCTCTCAGCCCATAATCGGCCGAAGTTATGAACCACGCCAAAGGCATACTGGCTATCAGTGTAAATATTTACGCTCAAGTTCTCTGAAGTCCCACAAGCCCTTGATAAGGCAATTATCTCTGCTGCTTGGGCAGATTTGTATGTGATTCTTTTACTCTCCACAATGCTTTTTAACGTAGTGATAGCGTATGCGGCGGTTGATGTGCCGTCTGGTAGTTTAAAACAGGAGCCGTCCCAAAACAGTTCCCCTTCTGGTTCTTTTAGTGGTGTGTCACTCAGATCAATTCTCCCTTTTGTTTCTTCCTCAGTAACCATTAAACAATCATGGGGAGGTAATTCAGTCCCATCAATGTTTTCCCTGGGCATTGGCATTAATTCTGCTGGATTCAAAGCGCTACTCCTCATAATTTGGATGTGGGGCACGAACAATACAATTTCATATCTAGTCAATCTAGCAGAGGTGAGGTGTTGCGTCTGTGTTCTATTGAGTAGAAAATCTATGGCATGTGGCACCATTAAAATTAAAGTGTGCCCCAGTACCATCCCTTCTGTTTGTTTCACTGACGCAGCAGCCGCAACAGCTCGCAAACATCGTGGTAGTGCGCGCGCTACAGGGTCCAGCGCGGAAGAAAAATAACCACACGGCCTATTTCTTCCATCTTGTTCCTGTGTTAGAACAGACAACGCGCATCCTTCGTTCTCATGCACAAACATGCCTGTGTCTGTATTGGTGTTGGGACAGTTTGAGCAATAGGAGAGGGCTGGATGACGGCTACTGACATAATCTTTTTAGTCTCACTCCTCGGGTCTTGTTTTGTTTCAGTTAATATCTTGTTCATTAATTCATCTGAATGTAGCTCCCTTTCCGGATATATTTTTTCTATGTTTAATTCATCGCGCCACCTTGCCTTTCTCAAACTATTACTCCACTCCTCCTCCTCCTCAGCTTTCTCCGCTTTTGACTTATGCCTGCGCGCATGTTTCTCTCTACTTCTAAATTGGAGCATTGCTTCCCTCCTCCAGTCTCTGAGATTATCAAGTGCCCCAGGGCATGCTCTCTTACTTATCAAAACCTTTTCCAGGTTATCTATCCGGTCCATCTCAAAACTCCCATTCCTCGGCCACTGATGGTCTTCCTGCTTTCTGGTTTGCTTATGCCAAGTTTCACAAAACATTATCGCTCCCATACCATACTTTACATACATATCATAAGCTGGCGTTCCCCCCGGAGGCGCTACCTGGCCAGTTTCCAAAGATTGTTCGCCGCAGCGGAAAATTCCCGCTAAGGTGGACAATACCCCAGGCATGTTTTAACCTTACCCTTGGCTAATCAAACTTACTCTGGGTGTTTGATTTTGCAAAATCAACTCTCAACCAATATCAGGATCACTTACGAATCGGGGCACGACTCACCTGATTAGTCAATTTGTCTTTTCAAGACACAATTCGTCCGTATACTTACGCAACCAATGACGTTGTATCTGCGTATCTCGACACTGCCTCGTTTCGGGACCCTCGCCTCCTTCGCTGGCCAGGGACGTCGATCAGGGATCAGCTGTGTGCAGATCTGCAAAGGAGTCTCATCACTTTCGCAGGGCGCCCCAGACACCTCTTGATCCCGGCTCGATCGCTCCCGTCCTCGCCGTTCTTGTCGCCTTCATGAGTTTGCAACGTACACGATGGAACAAGTGGGGGAGTGTCCCTATTCGGGCACCATCTTGAAGGGGCCCCTGAGGGACCCTCGGATGTGGAAACAAGGCACAATCACAACACACGAATGGATATGCCAGACACGAGGTTGTATTCCCAAAATCTAGGGTTTATTGCAAAACAAATAGTCCCAGTTGGCCAAGTGGTCCCACGCCCCGCGACGTGTGTCTAACAGACCTCAGGGGACGCAAGCAAATGAAAATTATACATCAGTTACATATATACAAAATGAGCATCCTACAATCAGTAATGACACATTTGATGCCGCCCCTAATTCATCCCCTTTGAATTGGAGGCGATGATTTACCATGGTGACGATTATGACACTCTAGACCACCATATTTAGTAACAGGTTGCAATCTCAAATTTACAGAAACCATTCTTTGTTTGCGAGAACACAGCGCTTCTGTTTTCATGGGCAAGCTGCGCGTAGGAGACTGGCACATACCAGGCCTCACTATCTCTTAATTTCGATTCTCGCTCTAGAGGTCAGCTTGCTCTCCGGGGCCACACTGTGCTCAGAAAGGGGGGCCGTAGAGAAGAACATAATTGAACTCTTTAAATGTTAGTTTTGTACATTGCTATTCTTTCAGGAGACTCGCTGACATTCGGGTACTGATTAAAATGCCTTGCTCCCTGCCTTCAAGGATATGTGAGGGAGGGAATCGGGCATTTCTGTCTGGCTTTCCAGTGTAATGTTTCAACATGTTTCTTAGCCTTGGACCATTGAAGCGAAATAATATCTACAGCAAAGCAGTTTTACATGAGGAAAAGTGGCAACGTTAGAGAGAGCAAAGAGAAAACAAAATGGCGATTCTGGTCATCTTAAAATGGCCGCACTCTAGTTGAGCTAATAGCTATGTAATAACTAATGAGCATATATTCTTAACACTTTAAATGAGGCGGTTGGTCTTCGGCCAATCAATTATCCTGCATTGCCTTCCGTTCGAGGGGTGTCTACTTTTCTTGACAGACACTGCGGAATCCCGTTTTCCATTCATCTCCCTATTTAATTCTCAAAAGATGATAAGCGCCTCGTAGGTCAAGTTTGCTGAACACCCATGCACCCTCCACTGCCTCCAGGATATCTTTTATCAGTGTCATTGGATAGCGGTCTCTTACCGTGACTTTGTTAAGGCCACGGTAATCGATACATGGCCGGAGTTTGCTGGTATCCTTCTTAGCTATAAAAAACAAAGAGGCCACGGTTGGAGACTTAGAAGGCCGTATAGACCATTTTGGAGGTTATGGTCCAGGTAAGTTCTTTAAAGCCTGTCTTTCCGGAATTGTCCGGGAGAACATGCGCCCAAAGGGTACTGATGAGCCTGGGATTAGTTCAATGGAGCAGTCTTCTAGCCTATGAGGGGGCAGATATTTAGGTACCCGATCTTCAAATACATCAGCAAAGTCTTGGTAGACTGAATGTACATTGTGGATCCCAGATGAGATGGGAGAAAAGCAGGAAAAGGTGGCACACTCAACCCCAGAGGATGGAACACATTGCTTTTTACAGAATTCCAAGCAGAATCTCAATGTGTTGCGCGAGTAGTCAATAAAGGGGTTGTGTCTGCGGAGCCAAAGGATTCGTAAAATGACCGGGAAGTGTGCTGCTCTTATGACGTAGAAAGTCAAAGTTTCTCGGTGATTGGAGATGCAGACTTGAATACCGGTTGACGACCCTCCACCCCTTACACCTTCTGTTCCTCTTCCTTGTAGACCAGTTGGATGCCTTCCTGCTTGGCCCAGTTGACATCAAGGAAGGTTCCGGCGGCACCACTGTCAATCAATGCTAGAACTTCCTTTGCAGATTGACCCTTCCATTGCAGAGTGGCTTGCAGCATCATAAGTCGGGAGTCATCTCCTGAAGTCTGGGCACAGGTAGAGCCTTCGTCTGAACCCCGTTTAGTGGCTCCTGCTAGAACCAGCGTCCTTTCTTTCCCTGTCTCCGTGGGGGCACTTTAAGGCAGTCACGCAACAGATGGGTATCAGAGGCACAATACATACATAAGCCTTTGTCCTGGCGTCTGTTTCTTTCCAAAGAGGAGAGGGGACCCCTGGCAGTTCCTATTTGCATTGCCTCCTTACTAGGTCGAGCCTGAGATCGAGTTGGATGAGTAGCAGGCCTAGGTGTGGGAATGGTGGGCATCTGAACCTTCTTTCTCTCGGATCTGCACTCTGACATCCTGTAGTCTATTTGAAGGACCAGAGAAAATAGATCAGCAAGTGTGGTTGGTCGGGGGATGCGCGCCAACTCATCCTTAAGATCTTCATGGAGCCCTCTCCTAAAGGCGGTGAATTGAACAGATTCTGGCCACCCAACTTCTGCGGCCAAGCGTTTGAAGGCTGAGATGTAAGACAGGAGATCCATGGAGCCCTGCTTAATGTCTAACAAGGCTTCCCCTGCTGAAAACCCTATTACTTGCTGTTCAAATGTTTGTCGTAACCGCACCACAAAGGCATTGTAGTCCTGAAGAACTGGATTGTTTGATGTGACCAGTGGGGTTGCCCAGGCAAGTGCGTTGCCTATCATGTTCGAGACGAGAAACTCCACTCTTGTGTGATCTGCTGCATAGGTAGATGGTCTGAAAGTGAAATAAACCATGCAGACATCTAGGAACCCCTTTACCCGCTTGGGAGAACCGTCAAATTTTCCAGCTGCAAGGGTCAACGGAGGAAGATCTGACTGGTGGGCTTCTCTGGCGGTGGTCATCTGGTGTAGGACTGTGTTCTCTGCTTTCAATCCCTGTACTTCCAGGGAGAGACCTTGGAATGTATTCCACATTTCCTGAACCTGTTCCGCAGTAGCCATCTTCTGGCATTACAATCTGTCAAGCGATGAGGGTCTCACCTGTGCTTGAGCATCGATGTTGCTGGATGAGAGGTCAGATCCGAAAGGCTTTGTGGTGGTCTTGTCAGGTGTTCCCTTCTTTGTGAAGAGGTAGGGTCTGTTCCAGGAACTTGCCATTGTCGTTGCACTGAGGAACAGTGAGCAACAAGAATGACGTTCCCCCTGCGCAGCCCAGGATGGGAAAAAAGCCAATGGCATAACAAAAAACCTGGGTGGTATTCGGAAAGAAGATATGTCCACTGGAGGAGGCCTCCTTAATTATCAGGTTTGAAGTGGAGTAACAAAGAATGTCCAGTGTGTAGCAGCGTTGTCTGGATACTGAAGGCCAAGCAATGTAAAAGATGGCAAAGTAAGGTATATTCAGCCGTAGCCAGAAGCAGCGCGGGCGAGGACAGAAAACGATAAAGAAGCGGGAACAGACCCGTAAAAGTAAAAACAGTACAGTCACCAGGACAGAGGATACCAAACAGTAAGTTCCCTAAGAAGCTCGACGCACCTGATGTGGGAAGAAGGAGGCCGAAGAGACCGCTGTCAGGCGAGGCGTCGGGTGAACCTAAAGTAAGAAGTGGAAGAAGGCGGAGTTCCAAAGTAACCAAGCTGCTCTGAAACAAAAGGTAGCCGAGAACTCTGAGAAAAACCCAGCGCGGGTTAAAATAGAGGGAAACGGTAGGCGATGAGAGAGAGAGAGAGAGAGAGAGAGAGAGAGAGAGAGAGAGAGAAAGGATCGGCAGTGAGAGGAACCGATAGCGAGAGAGTCGCCCGTGAGAGAAAAGTTAATGGAAGCGCTGAGCACGGCAAGAGAAACACAGGGGCAGGAGCGAAAACCTGCGGGAAGGTGGAATGGAGAGAAGAGAAAGCAAAAGATACCGGCCGTGACTGATAAAGGCACAAGAAGGCTGGAGAGAAAGGCGCTAGGACGCAAAGCGACCAGGCCGGAGCAAGAATACAACAAAAGTTGGAACGCACAGGGGGGCAGTGTCAACAGGTGTAAAAAGGGACAGGAGCAGAAAGACTGGACTGTTAGCCTGAAAACATAGTGGAACATCCACGATGGCTCCTCCAACGGGACCATATCTTCCAGGAACCTCTCCTCATGACAATCAGAAAGCAGCCATATGGTTTTGGGTCAAAATCACTCCTCATGGCTGTTGGGCCAAACTCCTCCTTGTCGTGATGGCTTAATGGGGGCAAGAGATATGTCTCAGTATGCTAATACAGAGGTGGATCACGGCTTAGCACGAGTGAGTGGGCAGACACCAGGAATGTTTTCCGCTGTGGGTGGCGGTATCAGATATAATGGAACAGCTAAAACAATTAATTTTGCCACACCTTAACTTAACATCTGTTAGGGGTCTTCCAGGTAAATCCCAGAGCAAAAATCAACCAGTTGATGATGATTTTAATCAGAATACCAGAAACCCAAGGCCCTGGTTCCCAGTAGATCCTGGTACGGCAAGAGCGTGAGGTAAATATTCTGACCTGTCCCAATTAGGACGGAAGGTAAATGAGAGAGATATACCAGAAGAATTGTTATATGGTATTATATTTGAAGGAATACTGCCGGAAAATTGTTCAGTGATTTTGAGAAGAACTGGAATCTTACAGTTGCTCTCTGTAGTTCCGACTCTAACCAGTATCACCACTAATGACCTACAAAGGGTGGACTTTATCGATCGCTTGAGAGCAAATCGCTCCATAGTCTTTGTAATATCAAAATTTGTGTTTTAATGCATTATGAATGAGTGGGAGAGCTTTAGAGTTTTTGGCTTTGACATTTACCAGTATTTGTGGCCCAATGTGATAGAAAAAGATACACGTGTGGAGGAGTCAGAGTCAGATCCCAGGGTGGAAATTCAATGTTTGAAGAAGATGATACAGACTTCCGAACAGACAAATAACTGGTCTTGTTTATTGAAGGCATCCTGACAAAAGTGAACCATGTGTGTATTAGATACAAATATAAAATCAGGTATTACCCTGATTTCTTGGGACACAAGGGGTTGCATGCAATTTTTCTCTTACGTTGAGTTAGGTAGTAAGCTTCAAACCTTTATAATTATCGCCCTTCAGGAGACTTGGCTGTTGTGTGTACCAGCTATGGACGGCTACCATATCTCCTGTCAATTGGACAAGTGGGGGGTTGTTGGCTGCCCATTTGGTGGTCTGCTTATAGGTGTACATTCCTCCCCTGCAATTCAGGTAATTGGGTCAAATGAGGTATGCGTTGGAATTATAGCTACCCACATATGATTATATGGTTTTGAATGTGTATTGGCATGATAAAATTGAGCATGAAACTATTGACTAATTATCTGTTGGAATGGTCCTCTAGTTTTCTGGGAGCCACACTGTTTTAGTGGGAGATTTGAATTCCAATTCTATATTTCTAGAATTGCTCGAAGAGGTGGGGACGAAGAGAACCTGGAGCTCTCATAAAAGAGGAAAGGGTAGCTGTTGGCTTAAGTGCTGAATGTCCTAGGACTAGAGATTCTGAATTATTGTTTTTCCTCAGCATCTAAGGTAGAACCAACTTGGTCTGATGGGTCTAGATACTCAACTCTTGACTATATTTTAGTTAACATCTGGTTGTACTCCCACTGTACAACGTTTTTGGTCACGCCTTCCAAGTTCAGTGATCATGCTATGTTGGAAACAGCTTTTAGCATTGTGCTGGAATGTGGAGGGGAACCACAAATGGGGCCTCATGACCTGTTCCTTAATAGGGCTGGTAATAGGATCTTTTGGAAAGCGGGTAGTGTTGAACCGCCATCATTCATACTTCCTCTCTTCCTCTTCGGAGGATCGGAAGTATAAAGCCTTGGCTTCTGAACCATTTGGCCCTTTTGTTAAATCACTTACAAATATTTCTGGCGCTTTTGGCAATGGTGGAAGGCTGGATAAACGTAAAAGTGAATGTCATCTCCATTCTTATAGTGAAGAATTGGTAATTAGAAAACAAGACATGAGGAAGAGGATAAGACATCTTAAATTCCACTTGGAGCTCCCGTTGGAAGAGGCTCTTGTTCATATCAACAAGGCTTGACAGTCCTACAAAAATTAATGCTAAATTGAAGAGCCAAAAGACTACAGGATGATTCTGAAGCCATGTTAGTTTGTCTAAAATGGTGTGGGTTGCCCATTTTAAAAGTATCTCTACTGCTAAAGAAGACCATGAATTTGGCTCAGTGGAATCATTTTATGAAAGTCCTATTGTTATGAATCCTGATGATTTCAAGTCAGAAGTAGTATTCAGGGTCAGTTTGCATCTTAGTCCTTCCTGGGCCCCCGGCCCCAGTGGGCTTACTAATGGAGCTTACTTTTGATCTTGAGCTACAGCTGAGTGTCGTCGATGTATTGGTTTTCTAAGTTTGGACTTTTTAGAAAGAGGGAGATTGCATGGAAAAATCGCAGTAACCATTTGGAGCAGGTGTCAGGTGATCCACGGAAACCTGTCTGGTGCCTCTCATGGGTGGTATTGCGGGCAGGACAACGGTTCTGGAACCCTTCAGTCCAATAACATGCACTGTCTGTCTGTAGGAAGGGCCAAATGTTGTCTTGTCATGGATCTTCTCCAGGACTTCTCCTGCTTTGAGAGTGGAATGGCCTCTGCAGTTTCCACCTAGAAGGATTCCTTCAGCGGCGTTGTTGCCAGCAGTTGTTCTTGTCTGGAGAGAGGACTGGCGTGGTAAATTATTTAAACTTCATATTACTAACGGTGCATGGCCAACCCAGTTAACCCCCCATTGAAAGGATGCAATTTGTCAGGCACAACTTTATGGAGTGATTAGCCCTTTCTATTACACCATTGGTCTCTTAACGGATTAGAAAAATGCAGCTCTGATCCCGAAGTCTCTAATGCAAAGCAGGACCGTTATCGGCATGGAATGCTTGAGTTGCTGCCTTGGCTAATACACCAAGAGTACCTGTATGACCGCCCTAGTTAAACTTGTAAACAGCAGCCTGCACCACTTCCTGATAGGATTGTGAATGCTAGCAATGCCGCACTATTAGATTCGTGAACATTAGCCTGCGCCAGACCCATACAGGATTGTGAATGTTAGCAATGCCACACTTAGTTAGAATTGTGAACATTAGCCTGCCCAGACACATACTAGACTGTGAATGTTAGCAATCCCACACCTAGTTAGATTGTAAACAGTAGCCTCTGTCACTTCTAGAAAGGATTGTGATTGTTAGCAATGCCACACTTAGTAGATTTGCAAACATTAGCCTGCGCCAGACCCAGACAGGATTGTGAGTGTTTGCAATGCCACACTTAAGCACTTAGTTAGCATTATGAACATTGCCCTGCCCCAGACCCATACTAGATTGTGAATGTTAGCAATGCCGCTCTTGGTTAGATTTGTGAACAGTATCCTCAGTCACTTCTGGATAGGGTTGTGAATATTGGCAGTGCCGTACTTGGTTAGAATTGTGAACATTAGCCTGCGCCGGACCCGGACAGGACTGTGAATATTGGCAACGCTGCACTCAGAATTGTGAACATTAGCCTACACCAGACCCTGACAGGATTGTGAACGTTAGCCTGAGTCGCTTCTGGATAGAGGTGCAAATGTTGGCATGTTCCACACTTGGGTAGTGCTGTGAACATTGGCCTGAATCACATCTGGATAGAAAATCAAATGTAATTGTTAACATGCCCCACACATGTATCACTGCTTTCCGGTTCCCCGTGCTGTCGCTATATATCCGTATCCCCCCCTTCTGTCGCTGTAAGCCCGGACCCTGTCACTATATGTCTGTGTGTCGCTCTGTTCCCTGCCATGCTGTTCAGGTGCCTAGTCTCGGGCGCTTTAAAGATAACCATCATATCACATCACTACGCTTACTCTTTACTATACACCATCAGTCAACTAGAACACAGCTATACCCCTGATTAATTTGGCCTATCTGTTCACATATGAATATGACCCCACAAACACCTCATCCCCCTAATAAAACGCAACTAGCCAAGCACATTCTGGCCCAGCTGCTCACACATGCATCCTTCAGGCCTAACACAGCTAGAGCCCACTCTGGGTGTCCACCCACCAGACTGCACACATCCAACTGATATCTTCAGCATCACACCTAACGCTAGGATGCAGCTACCATCCGGCAATTACATCAGCTGCACACATATCTGGTGCACCCACACACCCTACGACACTATCTCTCTCTACTGACCAGAACCACGGTTCCCGAGGGCGTTCAACCTACTAGCGCTTTGAAGTCATACTAATGATATATAGAGGGCTATATAAATGCCACGTAACATAACATAACAACATAACATCCTGGTCCTCTGCTTATGTAATTCCAATCTACATTAGAGGGGACAGATCGTGTCCATTTAATTATCAACTTATTGCAATCCAGGACGCTGAAAGTAAGGTATTTGCCTCGATCTTACTGAATCATCTTGAATTGCAGATTTTCAGATACTTAGTAAATGGCATACAGGGTTTAGGTGCAATCTGGAAACCTCTCTAAACTGATTAATGGTAAATTACCTTCAACACTTAGCCAGGGGAGGGGCATATCACTCTATCTTTGTGGCATTGCTTGATCTTGCTTCTGCATTTGATGCAGTCTACCGCAATAGGTTGTGGTTGAAACTTCAGGCATGGGGTATTCCTCCAGGCATTCAGAGACTTATTGTGGGAATGATTTGTTGAAATCTTCAGTCTTTATTTCACCTAAACCGTGCAACCTAGGGTCATGCTCGTTGGCGTATGGCGTATGCCAATGATTTTTATTATTCGATTGTACTGCGGTTGGCCTTCTGCGACTAATTAATTCCTTTGTCAATTTCATCGAGGCTCACTCTTTGAAGGTCAACCCCAAAAAGACTAAGCTGATGCAATTCTCTAGACTAAGGATCAAGAGTTCATATTGATGGAAGATATGCAATGTAAAAATGTATATTGTATCCTTTAAGACCTATTTAGGTTTTATGATTAACTCTATGTCTAGTAAAGGGAAACTGAAACAACGATTTAAAGTCTGTGTCCATGCTCTCTCCTCCCAGCTGCTAACGGTTAACCAGAAATACTGTAAATTCTCCTTGAAAACAGCCATACAATTTTATGAAGGTAAACTTGTACCTAAGCTTCTCTATGGTATTGAAACTTATTCCCCTTGTGTAGTAAACTGCCTAATGGCCCTTGAGGCGATTTTTTGGAGGAGAACACTTAGACTTTCAAACTGTCTGCCGGTAGCGGCTATACGTATCGAGTTGGGTATCGTATCCCTAGAGGCAAGACAAGAGCATATTGGAGAATTCTATCTCTCCTTCAGAAGATACAGTGACCAACTATGGGGTCCCTTTTTGTGGACCCAAAAGAAATCCTTTGGATTCAAGGCTGCGCTTATAAATTCGATTCTTGAAAGAAGCTTGGCTATTTTAGATACCATTGGTTGCTCTGTTGAACATCTGGTGCATACTCCAGCTAGGGGGAAATTATCTCTGTACATTTATGACTGGATTAGAACAACTGATGCTTTGCACTCATAGCCTTCTTTAAGCCACGTGTACACTGCCCATAAGATGTTGGGTATTACAGTGTCTTTTTTATGCATTTAGCCAGACAAGGGCCATTTTCCTACGACTCCATTGGAATCTTCTACTCACAAAACAGATTCTCACAAGGTATGGCCAAATTTCCACTGACCAAGTCATGTGCCGATTTTGTAATCTAGTGGGTTCTTATGAAACTCTGAGATTGTCCGATTGATTGTAAGACTTTGCAGGGTAGGCAAATGTTATATTTTGTGAGGCGTTTACCTCGAAACCCTTTTGCGGATGTAGAACAATTTTGGCACACATGTCCGGTGGGTAGGACAACTTCTGTAGTAATTGCTGTATTGGGTTTTATAACATCTCTTGAATTGGCAGCAACTACTCCTTTTTTAAATGAAATGTAAGATTAAGAACAATTATGTTTTTAGAGTATTGGAAGTCATTGTTTTATCTTAATTGTTTTTTATCGAATGAAATGCATATTTGTTCTGATTTTAGGGTATATTCGAATTCTGTTCGCAAAATGAACTGTTAATATATTTTGATTTTACTGATGCATTATGAGAGGAAATGTAATTATATGTTCCAACTTTTTTACTTTTAGTGGAATTTAAATTGTAATCATTGCATTTGTTATTAAAGGTTGAATGATTTTAACCATATAATAATAGAATACATTTAAAAAAAGATACATTAAGAAATAAGTACACAGCTAATTGAAGGTGGTAGAGAATAGGTGAAAGGAGTTTATGTGTACATATTTAAGGGATATATAAGGGATATATAAAATATTACATTGCACATATTAATTTGGGAAAACGCAAACATAAAGAAATGCATACATTAAGTACAACATAAATAACACAGAATGTAGCTCCCTGACATAAGAAATGCTAAAACAAAAAAGTAGCCATCTTTCTCAATATGGACGCTACAGCATGCATTAAGCTGAATGCAGGCCTTAAGTCTCATGGTAGTTCAAATTGCTGAAAACCCAGAAATATAAGCAACACGAGCCATGTTTATTGGGAACAGGGGGAGGCCTGGGAGAAGTCAGGTGTAGGGGCTTCACAGTATTAAATAGTAGAATATACAGTTTTCAGTGCTCAAGGGTTTTTTATAAATTAAACTTGGTAGTAAGTCAGAGGTAGATAAACTAAGCAAATGGACCAATAGGGACACAACAGGGAATTTCATGTTCTCTGCAGGTTGACGGAGGCTCACATTATCTCAGAACTGCTTTTTTTCAGCTTTTAAAGTTGCCAAAATATTTCCTGTGATGCAGCTAAAAGAAGAAAAACATGTTTTATGCTGATCAGAGAGAATGAGTCAGAAGTATGAGTAAATACGGTTTGGGTATGTTTGACCGAAGTGAAACTGACCGTAAATAAATTCGGTCGGTGCCCAATTTAAACGCATATGCGTTTTTCTTTTTTTTTGTCCCCACCTGCAATTTTAAGGAAGCGGGTGACACCACTGCACACCCAATATTGCTACATGCCAACCATGAATAGCGGGGGACACCCCTGCAACCCGTTCTCCAGGGTTGGCATGTAGCAATATATGCAGTCAAATTGGCCCGAAGGCCAAATAACCCATATAATATTTGGTCAAATTGGTCATTCGGTCAGTTTGTCATGGTCAGATAGGCTAATACCGTAAATAATCATTTGTTTCAGGAAGCATTTAGGTCCAATTAAAAAAGGTATTGCACTTTACTCATATAAACATGACCAATTGTATTGTAAGGTTCATATTTAAACAGAACTGATATGTGACAATTGTCTTTCTATAAATGTTTTGTATGTGGAAACACAGTGAGACTTTCTTTGCTCAGCCTGTATTACAGTTGATTAAACAGATCTCTCGGCTAGCCGTGGGGAAGATGAATGTTTCTCTTTCTTGCACGGTGTGTGTCTTTATCCAGAGATGACTGCATGGGGTATGTCTTCTGAGGAATGACCTCCCCAATACAGGATGCTGGTACAGTAGTCCATTTAGAGAAGACAAGAGTGGTTAAGTGGTGTTTGGCATTTTTGAAAGTAAGGAGGTGCCTGGTTTTCCTAATATTTAGGAGGTTGAGGCGAGTTGCTGTTCCAGTTTTGGAGATGAAAGTAGTGAAGGTGTGAGAAGGGTCATAGATAATGCTGAGGTTTCTAGCTGAAGATGAGAGAGAGATTTTGGCAGGAAAGAAGAGTACCTCTGTTTTGGTAGAGTTTATCAGAGAGTGCGAAGCCATCCAATATTTAATGGCAGAGAGACAGTTGGACATTTTGATAGAGAGATCAGAGGAGAGTTCAGGAAAAAGAATATGATTTGGGTGTCGTCCATGAAGAGTTGGTAAGAGAACCCAAAGGAGGAGATTAGTGCCCCAAGAGCAGAAGTGTAGAGTGTAAAGAGGAGCGGACCCATGACTGAGCCTTGTGGAACACCAAGTTAGAGGAGTGAGTTGAGAGGTGTTGTTGCTCCAGGAGATAGAGAATTGGAGAGGTGCAGGACAAGGGCTTGATCGTGAATCCCAACAAGAAAGAGAGTATTAAGGAGATCAGAGTGATCAACAGTGTCAAAGTCAGCAGAAAGGTCAAGGAGAATTAGGATATAGGATAGGTTTTAGGGCTTAGCAAAGGCGATGAAGTTGGAAACATTCGCGAGAGCAGTTTCCGTGGAGTGACAGGAGCGAAAACCTGCTTGTAATGGGTGTGGAAGGTTGTGGATGTCTAAGAAATTGGTAAGACGTTTGAACACAACCCTTTGAAACACTTTAGAGTAGTGCGAAAGGAGGGACACAGGGCAAAGGTTAGCCAGTAGGTTTGGGTCAGTCCTGAGCTTTTTTAGGAGAGGAATGACCATGGCTGTTTTGAAAACAGAGAGAACGCAAGCAGAGTAGAAGGACAGGTTGAAGAGTTCAGCAAGGTGAGCGGCCACTATAAGGGCAATAGGCTTGACCAGCTGAGGAGAAAGAGAGTCCGATGGGGTACAAGAGGGGTTAGCCTTCATCAATAGAGATAGCACTTAATCAGTATTAGTGTGACTAAAGTGGGAGATGGTTGCATAGGATGATGGTAGAGTTGGTGGAGTATAAAATGTAGGAGGAGGGAGTGTGAGGAAGGTCAGGAGAGATTCTCTAATTTTGGTAATTTTTGCAGCAAAGTATTCAGCTAAGTCATTAGCTGTGAGAGTGGAGATGATAGTCACAGATTTAGGAGGAGTGAGGATTGAGTTAAGGGTGCCCTGTAGCCGGCGAGTATGGTTAGAGTTAGAGTCAATGAGGGTTAGATAGAATCCCCTTTTAGCTCTATCAAGAGTGGACTTGAGAGAGTTCAGGGCAGAGAGGGCAGAGAGGTAGAGTTGCAGGTCCTCATGTGAGTGAGTGCACCTCGATTTGCACAGCATCCAATGCATGTCTGTGAGGAGAGAGCGTATGAATAGGGTGACCCATGGTTGAGGATGCTGAGACATAGGGATGGAAGTAAACAGTGGGAAGTGAAGCAATCTTCAGGGAAAGCCAGGGAAAGCCAGATTCAAAGCAAATTATGCTCCTCTCCTTCTGAATAATCTTGTCCTTCTTGACACTCTTGTTTCCTTACAGCATAAGTAACTAAATACTGACAAGGATAAGGTCTTATTCGGCTTCTTCCTTGGCTTTGGCAATGTGGGTTAATAACAGCTTTTGTTATATGATTCTTAATATGGACAACAAGTTTCACAACCTTTGGACCTTTCATTAGTCCCCTTCTGCCTTTGGCAATATCTGTTGGATTGGAATTGCCTTGCTTTTGGTTTCTCTTGGCTTTGGCAATGGTTGTGTGCATTAGCTTCTAATATTGCCTCCTTGGGTTGCTGGGTTCACAAAAAACTCAAACGCTTAAAGTCAAGTGTTTTTGACAAATACTGGTTTGACCGTTTTCTGATAGTTTAGTATTCAAATTAACTTTTAGAATGACTTCCATTCATACGCGAGTGATTGCTACTTTTTAATTGCCCACCTGAGCATGCAGGCAGTCTTGGAGCAATTCGGGATCACTAACAGGCTTGTGAACTCACCGGGTAAGGCGTGTCCGATCCCCTCGCTGCTCGCAGGTGCTCTGCTTCCGTGGCTCTTTGTGACCCAGAAAACTGCTTCTCCTGGTCTGCCGTTGCCCGTGCCACTTGTAAGAGGAGGTTCCTTTGCTCCGGAGGCTCTCTAGTGGTCGCCAGCCATCAGAGACAGCTTCTTGGGAAGGAAAGCTTCCCTCGTTTTCGCTTCCCCTGCAAAACAGGTCTTCAGATGGAAAGCTTCCCTCTTTCATGCTTTCCTCTCCATTTAAGGCTTCTGAAAGGAACAGACCCTCTCAGGACCAGCTACCGTCTTCTACTTAACAGTGGTCCCAGCGTCTTCTCCCTCATCCAGTTTCTGCATTGGATGCATACATGGTTCATTTCATAGCGCTCTTTCTGCTCACTCTGGCCTACACCCGAGGAGGCCTTTTAAGCCTCCCAGTCTCCCTAAGGTCTGGGTCATTTGCATTAAAAATCTCCCCACTCCTGCAGCATTGTTCCTCTTTAGCCCTCTTCTTCATCCCAGAAATTATGGGATTTGAAGTCCCTAATGGCAAGGTTCGTTTTTCTAACTTGATTTTCTTTCTTAAGCTCATTTCTGTTCCTCACAATATTCTTTAAAGAAATATCATAAGGATCGTTGACGAGACTTGACTGTAAAAAGGAATAAAGTTCTTTAGAGTTTAAATCTTTATTATTCACAGACTTCCTTTCACTGTACCTTTGGGAGTCAGGGGAGTTTTTAGCTTTAAAAGTCTCCAGGGTTTTTAAAGGGTTTTATTGTTCCCAATGTCTAGGGATTTGGGATTGTTTTTACTCAAATTTAGATGTATAACTTGTGGCAAACAAAGATTGTTATGACAACAAACCATTAAAAACTTTGGTACAGAGGAGATGTCTTCCTTAGAGGAAGATAAATACCACGCCTCACCCAATGGAGTCCTCTCATTCTCCTGGGCCCTTTCTCCACCCAGGTGACCCTCCTGCAGAACACCACCCCCAAGGTCAGGATCAGAAACCGTCTGCTTTGTGCTGCTGTGGCCACCAGGGAATAGACTTTAGGCAGGGCTTTTGTGAGGGATCCGTAGGATTCTTCAATCCACCTTCGGTCGTAAATTGGGGTGCGTTCTGAGAACCACCTTTTCACTGTAAAAGATAATAGAAGGTTGTTCTGCACGAAGCGCTTGAAGCTCACTTATCTGGCAGGCCTGGGTGACAGCAACCAAAAAGACCACCTTCAACGACAACCATCGACAATTGGCAATTCAAAAGGTTGTCACATGAGTGCCACCAGAACCACATTGAGGTCCCACTGGTTGTGCATTATTCTCCTTGTCAGGTTAAAATCTCTCCAAATTATCTGATTTGCTAATGACAGTGTCCGCAGTTAGCTGTTCTAATATGCCCCTATTGCTGCCTAATAGGATGTACATGAGACCACAGACACACCACTTTCCACTAATTGTGTGATGAAAGAGATATCATCCAGGCTTGGCTGCAGTGGGTTTTTGTCACTCCCTAAACACCAGTGGCAGAAGCACCTCCATTTACTTGAGTACTGGAACCTGGTGGAATCCTTCCTAGTGGCTCTAATTCTCCCCATGTTCTTCTGAGAGGATCCCAAGTAACTGTAACCTAGGTCCTGTAACAATCCTTCAGATGGCGTCACTTCTCCCCAGGTGGGAGACTCTTTCCAGGAGGCCAAGGAGGTAAGGCCGCTAACCGGTAGTCCCCCTAGGAGTTGTAACATGAGGGAGGACCTCATAGGGAGGACCTCCCCGCCTGGGGATAAGGATGAGAGTGGGATACAGCGCCTTTAACTCCCAACCACAAGGGATAATTACACCCAACTATTCCCTGCACAGAATAAAATCATAGACAATGGGCATCATTATGAGTATGCCGGTTTGGTAGTGCTGGAGTTGAACCAAGGGATGCGAGGAAAGCATCTCGTCCGTCAATGAAGAGCCAGCAAACCTGAAGTCGAATGTCAGTGCGGTGGTGGCGTGACCTTTAGTGGGTGGATCTTGCGATCCAAGAATGACGCCCTGACCATTAGTATTAGCCTATGGCGGAGCTGCATGAGAAGTACGAAAAACTGTGGTGGTTGCGAGACCTGTAATGAGAGGGCTGTTTGGTCTGAAAGTTGCGCCCTGACTGCAAGTCATAATGGACCACAAAGTCAAGCGGACCAAAGAAGAGTAGAAGAAGAGAATGACGGACAGCAAAGTCGAGCGGGCCAAAGAAGAGAGTAACAGTCCGCAAAGTCGAGCAGACTGAAGCAGAGAGTGACAGGCTGCAAAGTTTAGTGGAAGAAGAAAGGAGAAGATTGAACCCGTGACCCCTGACAAATGGTGGAGAATTCTCTGAGTGAAGGTAAAGGGAACAGTGATAAGTCCGGGAGGGGATGAGACAACTTATTAACTGGAAACAGAGACAGAAGAAGCAAACCATTTTGTGAAGCAATTCCCTGGTCAGTTCCAAAAGACTGTGGTATTGAGTAGTTGCGAAAGACTCGGGGAGCCTACGCTTCATCCCAGTGTGGCCATGTTGAAGGACGGTGTTCAAATAAAGGGAACACCAAACCCTTGGAGGGAATTAAACACGTTCATGAAGGATTTAAAGCTAAACTTAAGAGGAATCTGTGTAAGCTGGCATTAGCTTGAAGGGAGACATTCTCCTAGTTTTGTTACAAGTGTGTAACTTTGTGAACTCAGAACATTATGAGACTTTTACTCTCCTGGGTTGTGATAACAACTCTACGTTTAGCTTAGTTGTTTATGTTGTAGTGACAGGGGTAGTTTAGGAGTTTAACTAGGATGGAATACTTTCTTTTTGACGCAACTGATTTCCAGGCCCGAGTTTTAGTTTTGTTGAGCACTTCTAGTTAGGGTTATGGACCTCCCATTGTCCCATTAGGCTCCCCAACCTGAAAGATTGGAGGCCATCACAAGGGGCCTTCTCAGGGATGGGTAAAAGACATTCACATAGTCTGGTTGCTTCCCTCCATCCACCCCTGCAATTCCTGATGACCTATTCTCTCTGTCTTAGCCTGTTAACACAGGTTCACAATGTTTAGTCGTATATCCCTCATGTGTTAAGTTATGTTACCAATATTTCCAAACCGCAGCGTACACCCAAAGGCATCTTGGCGCTAACTAGCAGAATGAGGATGGAGAGATCTAGAAAACACCTAAATTAGAGATTGTACTCACTGGCACGTAGAGCAGAGGAAATAGAATTCCAGAGCTGGGCCACGGTGACTGAAAAGGATTGGTCCCCAATACGAATGGCCTTGAATCGGGGGAAAGAAACAAGGCAGGCATCCGCCAAGCGGGGTGTCCAAGCAGTAATTTACAGACAGAATTTGGCCTGTAGATTTTCTGCCCCAGTTCTATAAAAGGCATGATGAACTAGACATAAGGCCTTGAACTGAATGCGCTTGGCCACCGGTAGCCAATGAAGATGGCACAGAACCGGAGTAATGTGAGCACTAAGTGTGGAAGTGGCTACTCTGGAAGCTGAGTTCTGTAGGACTTGAAGGCGCCATAGAGGTAGACAGGTTGTGCACAAAATAGAGCGTTGCAGTAGTCCATGTAGAACATAACAAGTGGAGACACCTGTATGGAACTCATGGTGGCAACGGTAAAGACAGACACAAGTGATCACAGTTCAAGGGTGTTTATTAAACTGTATGCAGGATGGAAAAACGCCTAATCTAAACCTAAATCCAAGATGGAGCACATGTCGACCATCAAATAAAAATAAGGTAGTCCTTGTGGCGTTGTGTCAAAATAAAGGGATGGTGCAGGGACGTCATTTGGGGGTCGCCAGAGAGTCTCCCTTGTGACCTCTATGGTCTCCCTTGCGACCACTAAAAAAAAAATATATATATATATATATATTTTTTTTTGCAATGCAAGCTCCTGGGCTGTGGCCAGCACCATTTGGCTCTTTAATTCTGGATTGGCTAGCTTTCTTGTTCAGGCCCCTTAAAAAAAGAAGAAAAATAAGAACATGAGGGCCACAAGTCTTACACTTTCAGCACTGAACCTAAATAAGAAAGAATAGGAATGCCAATAAATGTGTCTCTCTGGAATTCTATACAATAATTGCTAGACTCATTAAAGGTTTAGTTCAGGCACACTTCAGGGGGTGAGTCACTGATTTAGTCTGTTCTCAAACGCCTCAACTCAGCCTTTCATCCTTCTGAAGTCGATAAATGAGTACCAGCACAGGTTGGGTGATATTGGGTGTATATTTCTTCTATGTAAAGCGCTTAATCTTAAGTGCTATATAATAACACATCATTATCATATGGTCATGGACGTCTGCTTGCAATCACAGTAATTTGGTAATATGGGCCTATACACACTGATCTTAATGATACATATGGCGATCCATTCAGGTATGAAATGTACATCACTTCCTGTGATGTCATTAAGGGGTCAAGGGTCGTGTGATGTCACTTCCGCTACCCATGGCATTTTGGTGAAATGACGTCCCTGGGATGGTGTGGGCTAGTCTTCAAGATACACAAAATAATAGGTCAGGATGCAGTAGTCAGGGGTTTTCCTTCCTCACAGTTTGAGCATGGGATATATGGAATCTCTGAGCACAGCCCGCTTCTCGAGCATTCCCAACACGAGATGACAGTTCCGTTTTTAGCATATCAGAAGCCTCGATGGCCAAGTCTCTTTTACTTAAGTCTCTTGCCTTCGAGGGTCAGAAAATAACAAACCAAAAAGTTCCTTTAAAGGGCGCTGACCTTTCTCGATTCTCAGGCTCCCTCCGGCGGGTTCACAATGGCTCTTGATTATGGTGCATATGGATTACCCCTGGGTCCCCCTTTTCTGGGTGCTGGTCCTTTTTTCTTCGTGAGGTTGGGTGATAGTTTTCACCCCCTGGATCACCCTCTTTCATGCTTGGATTTCACAAAAACCTTCTCAATATCTAGGCCTTCGGTGGTTGCTTCTCCTGGTTTCGAGGGCCTGATAGGTTTTAAAAAGAGCACCAAACAAAAGTTCCTTTTGGATTGCGCTTGAGGTGCTGGTTCCACCCCAGGGCCCCCCTCTTCTGCGGTGCTGGTTCCACCCCAAACCCCTCTCGGATATCAAAACTGTTCCTTTCTCAATGAGCTTTGGGTGGTGTCTTTCCACCCCTGGATCTCCCTCCGTCAGGCTCGGACCCCAAATGTAATGTTTCTTGCTTTCACAAATCTTCAACAATTCCTCATGGGCTTTTTAGACTTCACCCGTTTCCATTAGCATCCCTCAGCCGGGTTCACGCTTGGTAATCTCCACGAAACACAGTTCATGTGCTACTTTCCAACATGCGGGATTCACTTCCCTTAGCTTCCACTACAGTTCTAATGTCAAAGGCTTTCGATTGTACGGGGATTTTTCTTATTTCGTCGGTACGATCCTTAGTAACAATCAAATCCCTCCTAAAAGCGTTGGTTTCTTGCCTGGCTGAATGTACTTCAGCGTGTAATTGTCCCAACAACTGAACTAACTGGTCAGTCTCTGAAGTCTCCATGACTCCATGATAATATTATTGAGGCTTTGCGTTCTGTTACGCACACCTGGTATCCACGGGGACGCCACCCAGCTCTGGTTTGATGAATTGCACTCTCAAACCCTCTCCCGGTGCCTTGGTAAGGCCTCTGGTTAAAGATGGGTCTTAATATTGTAAGAGGTGGATTCTCCGTCCTGCTCCTCGTGGCAGGAGCGCGTAGATGTGGGAGCCGAGCAGCGACCAAGTTACTTCACTGGTGCAAGCCCCCCTGTGGGAATCCAGGCCTGCTGCGACTCCGTAGGTTTGCTGCTTTACAGTCTTTATATGCAGTTCTTATGTTCCTCTTAGTTCGAATAATGATGTCTTGCTTCTTTCCTTTTAGGTATGGAAAGGTATTTTGGTGTTGTCATGTAGTCTGAAGATGAGCATGGGCCGGTACGCGAAAGCGTGGTGTGCGCGATGATGTCCGGTGAGTAATGCGCGATGCGCGGCGCTGTTTCGCCTTTTATATTGCTAACCTGTGTCTTTTCTCTCCTTGCAGGTTGCGATGTTCCTCGCCGAGCGCCGTAATGTTCCAGCAATGATACTGACCAGGAGATGACTACCCAGGTAAGAATTGTGTGGCTTTCTTCATTCGGGAGGAAACGTGAGTAAACGCTTACTAATGCTGTCTTTCTTTCTCCTCTTTCCAGGTTATGGTATTCCAGGATGCATGCGGTGCCGGATGATGGAGTTCGTACCTTCAGGTGAGTGGAACTGAAGTCAGCGATGGATTGAAGACAGGATACTGTTCCAGGTAAGTTACGTAGTGTTCTTTCTCTCTCTGCAGGTCCTTGGTTTCAGGTAAGCTGGTATCAAAGAACTGGATACGGTGAGCAGAATGACGCAAAGCATGTTCTGCTATTTGGGTGTGGTTTAAATAGTCTCAGGTAAAGTAGTCCAGGAAAAATAGTCCCAGGCCTGCCACACCCAAAGTAGTCCAGGTAAAGTAGTCCCAGGCCTGCCACACCCAAAAGACTAGACCGCCTAGCTCAGTTCCTTGTAACTGAGCTATGTGTGTACCTCCATGTTGGCTGAACCCCCCTCCCCCAGTTAAATAGTCCCAAGTAAATAGTCCCATTCTAATGTTGGTCTTCATGATGGTTATGAGCCTGGCGCCAAAGGCGCCAGGACTGACTCCAAGAGAGTCTTGGATGAGGTTTTAAGGCCTTTGACCTGGCCCTAACTGGAAGGCTGACTTGCCAGTAAGGGCCAGGGGCAATGGTCATGACATCGACTGAGGGAGACCTACAGGAACTTTTAAATCCCGTGTGAAAGGTCCAAGCCCGACTGAGGGAGACCTACATGAACTTTTTTCATTAAAAGGGTCCAAGCCCAACCGAGGGAGACCTATCGAGACTTTGGGCCTCATTACGAGTTGGAGGCAGCCATGGAGCTGCTAGCTCCATGGCTGCCTCCAAACCGGGCTTCATTACCGGATTCCTGCAATGGGGACTTACCGGGTCATTGCGACATAGGAGGACCCGATAAGTCCTCATTGCAGGAACCATTCCCCATTCCAATTTGGGCCCCCATAGGGCTCAATGGGAATGGGGAGGGAGGTAGCAATTAGCACATTACTGGTGTCCCGTTGTTACCTCCCTCTTCGCCTCGCGGGACCCGGAAAAGGCGTCTGGTTTTACCAGTCGTCTGAACCGGGTCCCGCAAAGGGAATCTCGTAATACGTGCTCCCGTAATGAATACGGGAGCGCAAGCCTCGTAATGAGGCCCTTTGTGTTTAAAAATGGGTCAGAGCCTGATCGAGGGAGACCCATTAGGAACTGTGAACCTGAGACTTGAGAACTTTGAGATCCTAAAGAGAAGGAACTTTGTTTTGTGTGTATCCAGGCATTCTGCAAATGAGAGACTTTGTTTTGGAAAGAGACTTTGTCACGGAAGGCCGTGGCTTATGTCCCGAACTGCATCCCCGAGACGCAAAAGCCAGAGAGTGTTCCAAAGCTGAGCGTGCCCCTTGTCCCGTGCTGAAAATGTGGGGAAGGGAACCCCACTGTTCATTCATCCTGATGCACACTTTCTTGAACACTGTTTTCTTTTGCATACACCTTTTTCCCGCACACATTTGTTATAGCATAAGGATTGGCAATAGTTTTTTTTAATTATAGGCCATTTTGATTTGACAGGACACTACTAGGACTGTGTTATTTACAATTCATCATCAACATAACTTTATTCGGATCAGAGCCATCAAAGTATAAACATCTACAACATATAATACTACTTAATCCCAGCATTTTACAGTTTTCTGTATGAATGGCATTGTGACGGGGTAAGCTCAGTAAGCATCTCCAGCCATATCCGCTAGCAAAAATTGGCAAAGTTCTGGGCATGGCGCACAAAGTGCACTAGTGGATTTGGAACATCCTTCTGGACCTTGTTTCCCCCAGGGGGGTAAAATTGGCGCCTGTCAAGGGGGTTGCATTTACACCAGTGGAGGCCGAGCCCTTGAACAGGAGCCCCCCCCCAAATAAGGGTGCAGTTTGATCACGCCGTTTGCCGGGAAAATGCATGATCCATAGGCTTTCAGGATATCCCTTAACACTACAGTGTCACAAAATTTGAGTTCAATGTAGTCTGAGATATCCCCCAGCGTTCTTCTTCTTGTATATTCAACAATATGATTCCCATTCGCAAAAGGGCACCCCCCCTGTGGTTCTTAACCAATGCAAGCTTTTGTTATGAAGTGCTTCCCTTGGTTCTGGATGATTTAGGAGGGGTTTGGGGGCTCCATGCAGAAAAATTGACCTTGTTGCCGAAAACCTATTGTGTTTGGTTAGTGGTTATCGTGCCTAGCAATGGTCGCTATCCACGCTCGAGTACCCTCAGCCTGGAAGCGAGACGCGCAGCAGAGTTCTGCATCACGTAGGACGAAGATCATTGTCTACGATCGCACATCGTTGATTCACAAGTAAGTCCCTTTACTCCACACACTGTAACCGACAATCCTTGAGGTTTCCTCTAAGACTTACTCTCATTAATCTATAGCTCATCAGGGCCTTTTACAGACTCTACGAATGCGTCTGAAACAGCACCTAGCAGTGCTCACACATTGTTCATGGGACTAAGCCCATTGGATCCCGCTGCACCCCTACGGCCACTTCCCTCGCCAGGGTGAGTTATTACTTCTCCCTTCACTTCATAGAGCGTGTGCTACTTTCTTTCCAGTTTTGCATCCTTATGCACACTTTTGACTATGCACGTTGTTCATTACAGTATCTCGGGCTCCCAAAGCCATTTTGACTTGTTGAGTTTTGCCACGACCGATTGAACCATACCTGCCCAGAGGCATCATCCTACCCAATAGGATTTAGGATCCCCCTACTTATGGTGAGCGTATGCAAAGCCCAGATGTCTTAGTTCTGGCGAGACATGGGTTTCTTTACTTTCATTTTTACCACTCCATTGATGTTCTCTTTAAAAATGGTCACTTGAGCCACTTGAGGCCGGGTTGCTTGTGGCTTTGGATATTAATTAAATTTAAGTGTCTAAACTAGCACTAGCTAAGGTTTTGCACCTAGGTGACTATAGATATACAGCATAAGGTCCAAATGTAACTATGCAATCATGCAGATAAGATACACTGTAGTATTAACCTTAGAGTTACACAAACCTAATTTTTGGTTTCCTTATATTTTCTCTACATTTTCTTTATTTTAGTTCTTTTTCTCGACCTAGGGCTCATGAAGAAGAGAATCTGCTTCTCGAAACGCGTCAGCCGTCCATAAAGAACGGAACCTTCTCTGTTACTTGCGTTTGCAATAAATAACACATGTTTTTATAGTCATGCTATTGACTGTATCATTATCAATGACTATATCTGTTTTCTTAGTGAACATTCTGATTATATACTGTGAACAGGTTTTTCTGAACTAATGTTTAGGCGTCTTTTTGACGCAATATAAAGGTGTGCAGGGGACGGGAGGGTTCCAGTTTGGATCCTCTTTTTCCTCGCATCGTGAATCCTGAGCCACCTTCCTAGTGGGTACTTTACGGTGCAGGGGCCCCTTTTGGGCGATGTTCGCTAGTAGTTGGTTGTGGGGCGGCCCCTCCCCCTCGCGGGGGTATCTCCTGGTTGATTACCTGTGTCTGTGATGTTTAGTGGGTATGGGCAGAGATTCCTCCGTGGGGGCTGGGTGAAAGTGGGGGGTATTCAGATCAGTGCCATTGAGCTTGGCAAGTTCATCATTACCCTGTGTGCCAATACATCCCCCACTGCTGCCCCTTTACAAAAGACTTTGGTGAAGGACATTTCATCCAAGACCAAGCTGCAGTTACAGCAGCACACCCTTGTGGCCGAATCTCCCTCCTTTGACCAGTCTACTGTAGGGATGGCCACTGGAGTTACATTTGGCCTGTCTGGGCCATTCGTTGAATTGGGCCGTGGGTCGGATAACAGGGCGTCCTCCTTCTCTATGGACATTTGGGCAAAGCGTGGAATTGTTATTGCATCCAACTCTGCCTTTTGTTGCAGCGAGTCCCCCCCTCCCTTTGGTTTTGCGGTACTCAGGCCCTCTCCCCATTTAGTTATCGGTGCAGGGGATTCAAAATCTCCCATCTGGCCAGATCAAGTAATTGGGCAACCGACTGGTGGAACTAAACCGAGGGGGGGGGTTACTACCTCCGTAGAGCTCAAGCAGTCCGCACCTGACTGGGCAGCTAAGGTGCACAATTGGGGCTCGAGAGCTGAAACAGCCATCGTCAGGCCTGGTAGATTGAGGCCCCCCTCCCCAGGTCCTCCCAGGAACTGTCGGATTTCGCTGATCAGCGTATGGGTATTGCCGAAGGTGTTTGAAGCGTCTGAGATAGGGAGGTAATTAAGGGTACCAGCAGTACATATGGGGGCCCAAGCAACTGTAGTTGCTACTTGTTTACACCTCTTTAGTATCCGTAGTTTCCGTTTTGCACCTACTTCTGGGCCCGGCCCAAAACCAGGCCCATTAAACGGTAAAGTAGCAGGTACATGGCTCTCCCCGTTTCCTTGGCCTAGAGGTTGCAGCTTGGTAGACATGGCGGCGTACTAGATTAACAGGATGGCAACAATTGTCCAATCCCTCAGGGACCCTAGGTTAGGCCCGTAAGGCAGTTACCTTCTTACCTGTGCGTTGGGGCTCTGTGGCTCGACAATAGCCTACGTCCAGGCTTCTGGTAAAGCACGGTTGGTGGCGCTCACCCCGTGGTACGCTAACACCCTGTGGGACGCCAACACCCGGCGCCCACGGTCCCCGTCGGGATTCCCTCCTCTCGGGGAGACAGCTATACTTGTAGTGGCAGGGGCAAGCAATGTGCAGCAGCAGGAGTCCTCCGGACAAATACGGGACGCCAACACCTGCCACCCTTGGTCCCTGTCGGTGGAGACAGCTGTACTTGTAGTGGGTGGGGGTTGTGGCCAAGCAGTGTGCAGCAGCAGGAGTCTTCCGGCAAATGCACGACGCCAACACCCGCCGCGCTTGCTCCACATCGGGCTTTGGCCCTGTCGGTGGAGATAGGTGTACTTGTAGTGGGGGGGCGTGGCAAAGCAGTGTGCGGAGAGAGCTGTATATCTAGTGGGTGGGTGGCCAAGCAGTGTGCAGCAGCAGGAGTCCTCGGGGAAAATTTTTTTTTTTTTATTGATTGATTGATTTAGCTGTAAAACAACTTTTCAATATACAAATAATATTTAGTACAATCATCCTAACAAAGAACTTTAACAATTATGTTATAGCATACAAAGATTTTTTCTTAAAACTGTCAATATAAAAAAATCGATCGCTAAAATAAAGTATAAGATATATGAGCTAAAATCTAAAATCTAAGATATCTAAGGTCTAAGATCAACGATCTAAGATCTACGATCTACGATATACGATACCCCAAACATTATACAAGAGACACAAGCAAAGAATACAAAATAAATCGACAAGATACGGCATAACTGCCATCTAAGAATGATTTACAGTCTCCAGTTTTAACGCTTGAATGAAGGTCGTTAATGCAATCTGTAAGGGGTATTGATTAGCACAGAGCAAAAATGACCACCGCAATTCCTGGGCAACCGCTGCCATAGACGGCAGCAGGTGCTTAAAGTGTGTTAATCTCAATGTATCTAACTGTGGGCAATAGCAAACTAAGTGCTCAAGAGATTCAGAAATATTGCTTCGCAAGCAAAAGCGACAACCGCTTAACATGGCAGATCTTAATTTCCTCCGTATCTGAACCTGATAAGTTGGCCATAGATCAAAACGGGCCCTTAAATACCCTGCTCTTAGATTTGGTGAGGGGAATTTTAATAAATATGGTTCAGGACATTTCAACAATTTTGGCCAAAAACGAAATTTACAGGGTTGACAATAGGTGTTACATTTATCAATCGTGTTCGACCAATCAAGGTTATAGAATAATTTTTTAGACCTTATCGGGTTATTTATAAGATTGAGAATAGAAATATTTGCTGAGGCTAGAGCTTCTAGACAAAGGTTTATCCATAAGTTTGTGAAGTTCTTCTTTGCTGACAGCATGTAGTCCGCAATTACCTTTAAGAGGTAGGTGTTATGGGTTGCCATAAGGCATTTGCGGAATAACATGCAACATCGCCAGGTGTAAATTGCGTACAGGGAGGTCAAACCTAGTTCATACCGCAACCAGGAGCATGGCACACACTGGGGAAGGAATAGTACTGACCTCCAGTACTTTCCTTCCAGCTTCGTCAAGAATTGCATATTGCAATTCAATAGGGTTTCAGTCCCATATAGTATCACCGGTATGACTTTCATTGACCAGAAAGTAAGGGCGGGTTGAATGGTGAATTTTCCAAATTTGAACAGAATGATTTTAGTTTGTGAAATTGCAGTCTTTAGTTTAGTATCCATTCGTTCTATTTGACTGGTATGTTGGACTTCACCAGTAAATTCTATACCCAAATAGGTGTAATTTTTTACTATTAAGATGGGGGAATTGTTGAACGACCATGACAAGTTATATTTATGTAGCCGCTTTGCCTTGTAGACCACAATCTGAGTTTTATTTAGGTTGACCACCAACTCATTCGCCGTAAGATAACAATTAAAGGCATCGATTAGATTCTGAAGACCAACTGGGGTCTTGGAGATAAGTACAATGTCATCTGCGTAATTTAAGTTGGTAATTTTGTGTCCTTTCAAAGATGGCGCATCAGAGCAAGTTTGTTGCAAAATTGGCGTTAGGTCATGAATAAAATAATTAAAAATTGCCGCGGCTAGCATACAACCTTGTTTTAATCCACGATCTGTGTTAATTGGGGCAGATAGAAGGCCATCTAAGGTAAGTCTCACCCGGATCGTGGTTGTTGTATGGAGCGCATGAATAATATCATGCAAAGATGGTGGACATGTGTCCCTTGAAAGTTTTGCCATCAGGAGAGTTCGTGAAACCGAATCAAATGCTGCGTGTAGATCAATGAACGCGAAGTAGATAGCTTGATTCTGCTCTTGACAATGTGCTTTTAGTGCATTCAGAGTCAGCAGGTTCACACAAGTGCCCAAACCTGCCACAAATCCTGTTTGAAGGGGGTCGCGTTTAGCACAGGAAGCGGTCCAAAGATTAAATTCAGATAGAACCAGTTTTGCGAAGAGTTTCCCCGGGGCATCTAAGAGGGCTATTGGCCGATAATTACAAGGGTTAGAGCGGTCGCCTTTCTTATAGATTGGGACAATAATAGAACACAACCACGAGCTTGGTAGGACGTGATGGATCAGCACTTCACTAAAAATGGCATAAAGGTTTTTGGCCCATAATTCAGGGTTTTCCTGCAAGATGACATTGTGAAGGCCGTCAGGCCCAGCAGCTCTGGAGGAGTTAAGATTTACAATCAAATCTTTAAGTAGGGATTGGGAGCACCTAATGTTCCACCGCGTTTTAGATTGAATCTTATAGACATATAGTCGATATACTGGGTCTAGATATAGACTGGTGAAGTGAGCTATCCAATCCTCCTCCAAAACCGCATCAGTTTGGGCGTAAGCTTGTGTTAAGTTAAAATTTGTGTTAAGAAGGCGCCATGTTTCAGCCGAATTCTTGGAGAGAATCGACCTAAACATTATTTCGCTATCTTTTTGGTAGAGCTGCGCTCGCCGAGCCCGGAGCCAGTTCTGATAACTACACCTACTAGCTCTGATTAGGGAGTGACAATTAGAGGGATTTGCTCTCAAAATGAGCCTTTTTTCTTTGCGAAATGCGGCCTTGCGATCTTTAACTGTTGGGTCAAACTGATGTTTATGTTTCCATATATTCGGATTGATCACTATGGTATTGTGAAAAGGTTTTAGGAGATCAGTATATTCAATCAACTGCTGTGGATGATCAATATCACAAATCGCGTTCGAAAATTGAATTAGAGACTTTCTAGACCATTTCAAGCGATTTTTTGCATTATTAATGGTGAAGTTTTGTAACAACCATTGGTTTTTTGGTTGTTCATCAAAACAGCTCAATTGTAGTGACAGAAGATGGTGGTCGCTTGCAGGGTATGGAATTATTTCAAAGCAGGTAACCTTACTATACATAACATGATCAACATATATGTAGTCAATCGTGCTTTGACTTGCACCCCGCTGCCAAGTCGGTTGGGGCGGGATGTCATGATTAACTGAACCATTCACCACTCGCATGTTATGTTCCAGCATAAGATGAGACCAAGTGGATATAGCCTTATAGTTCTTCTGTGTTTGAGTCGAGAAGCAGTCCATATTTAGATCGCCCATAATGAGCGTATGAGTGATATCCTTTGCAGTTGCGATTACATCAAAAATCGCTGCTAACCCTTCGAATAAGGCTGTGTCTGCTAAACCTAGTGGATTGCGGTAGATGTTAATAAGGGCAATGTTGGTATTGTTATAGGTAATCTTCACTAATTGGATGAAGATGTTAACATGCCTCCAAGGCTCTATTTTGTAGCCTAATTTTTGGTTAACTGCCACTACAAGGCCCGAGGAAGGACGGCCACGTGATCCCATCTTTGCTGGTAGTAAACAAACATTGAAGCTGTCCCAGGTTGGAGGGACTAAATACCATGTTTCCTGCAAAGCAATGATCGCATAATCTGATAGTGATTGAACAGAGGATTGCAAGTGACTATTGCCACGAGTATTCCAGGAGGCAATTTTTGTCACCTGGGTTAAACCTATTAGTGGTTAATTGTAGTATGCATGTGAATCATCACGAGCGCTAACATATATTTGTGAGTGCTGTGTAGTTGGTGGTGTTGGGCATTTGTTCAAACGAGCTGGGTCTTGGGCCAAAAGAAACCCCATTTCAAATAGTGAACGTTTGGCAAGCCATATCGTATTCAAAACGATGCCAGAAGGGATCCATAGTCTCACGATGTCTGTAGAGACATCATTCAAATATTCAACTTGTGCGATGTCTTGAGATGTCAAATCTTCTAGTTCATAGACATCGCTAAAGATGTTAAGCACACTTTGTCTATTCAGGTTATATGATGGATGAGAATCTTCTCGACATTTCAGAATCAAAGTGTGACAGTTAGTGGCCGTCGAGCAAGGTTTTCGAGAAAGAGAAATGTTAGTATGGGGCGTACCATTACCATCAAGTAGGAGAGGTAAACGAGACACCTCATTTTGCGGCGGGGCATGCATCGAACCTATAGGGCCTGGAGGACGTTGTAAATCAGCGGGCAGTTTTAGGTTTGATGGTTTCATCTGGTGGACCACAGGGGAGGACCAGGAGACTGATTTTGGTGGATTACCTTGGCTACAGTTTGATAGTAACTGAGAGGGGGCCCAACTCTGTTCATCCATGTAAGAGTCTAAGGCTTTGCGCATTTCTTTCAACAGCAAAGATCTTTGGCTTTCAAGGGTCACAACACTCGGGACCGATGACTCTGGGGCACTCAGAGGGAGTGGACCAATAGGAGCTACTGACCCAGGAAGAGAGACTAGCGGAACATTGTCCAAAGCCTGCACCAGTTCATCCAGCGGCTCATGAACTGCTAGAAGTGGAGGTTGATTTACGACAATGGGTGTCAAAAGGGTTTTTGGAGGGGAACTAATAGGACGCTGTGGTACACCGACCGCCTCTGGAATAGGCATGGTTATTTTCTTGAAGAAAGCATTTAAAGATGCTTTGGTCATACGTACTGCCGGTTGAATTTTATGTTTCATTTGAGACTGGATGCGTGGTTTCACAGACTTGGTTTTATGACTAGATCTTAGGACTGGAGCAGACATAACAGAAGGGACTGGGTTCGCAATGGGCAAGCTTATGATGGGCGGGACTGCTACCACATCAGGAGACACTGAGTCCTGCAAACTGACCCACGAAGTGGTTGTTGGGTTTGCCTTAGACATAGGATGTGGAGGTGACATCGAGGTTATTATGTGGGGAACGACTGGGACAATAGGAAAGTTTATGGGACACATTCGGTTGTCAGGCCTGGACGATACCATGTGCTGTGATTCAACACATGGTGAGTCTGTGTTTCGCGGACTAAGTGTAGGAATAGTTAGTTTGACCCTTTGGGTCCATGTCAATAAGTCATCAAGCTTTGAGTCTTGTTTAGATATTTTAGCATCAAGCGTCTCAAAGAGTTTAAACATAGCCAACAAGGTAGTATTTATTGCGGACAGCGTCAATTCTACCAGAGCTGGTTGGGGTCTGGGCACATCAGGTGTAGGATTAGTCATCGGGCGGCGTGGTGTGGGCTGAACATAGGATATAGATGAAATAGAATGTGCAATGGAGGGCTGTTCATCATGTAAGCAAGAAGATCGGTTTAGCAAATTTCGTATTGAGCTGGGTGAATTACATTGTGACGATTGAGATGATATGTCCTGACAAACCACTGGCGTCTGATCCAGAGGTATTATGGGTATTGATGATGAGAGGTTTGCGTGGGGGAGCTTTTGACATGGTGAGTTCAACATAGTGTGATCCGATATTTCACCACCCGGTAAGAGGTCGGTAAGTATTTTCAAAGCAGGGTGTTGACCAAAAGCGCTACCATGCATGCTTGTAGTTTTGACTTGCAGGGGCAGTGCGGTCGTCTGAGCGGAGGATTTTGGTGTAGATAGGAGCGATGGTGTGAACCGACAACTCATCGCACCTTTAACGGGGCACCCCACTGGGGTCAATACAATAGATTTATGGGAAAGCAAAGTTTTCTGCGGGATATGTAAGTTAGCAGTATCGGCAATACCATTTGTTAGGGCGGGAGGCATGCCCGTCTTTAGTGAGTAGGCTAGCGTACACATGTTTGGTGCGGCCGCTATTCAAAATAAAAAGGGTAAAGACTAAGAGAATAAGAGGATGACCACCAACACTTACTCAAGAGGTGCAGGCTAGGGGTATCGCGTTTCGCGACATCCGCGGCAAAAGCGGGTAAAGCGGTACTCAGCCGGTACGCGCGCGCGCTGTGCGCGTGCGCCAAGAGTTTGTAATGGGCTGACTCTAAGCCCAGCCAATTGCTGCAACTGGGGGCGGGATCAGGCGGCAGCAGGTGGAGGCACCAAAACAAACAAAGGACCAGCCTAAAAACAAACAAAAAAAACAATCAGGCTAGGTCCGAAAGTTAGCAATAGTCACAGGGACAATACAGTTCTCTTTCTTGCTATGGTCGTCGTTATGTCACCTTGTAGAAGAATACAATTCGTATCCAAAATCAATCCGTGGATCGTAGGAGCCGGGAAAAGCAGCAACCAGAGCGGGTAAAGCGGTACTCAGCCGGTACTCGCCCGTGTGTTCCTCGGGGAAAATGCGGGACGCCAAAACCTGCCGCACTGGGTCCCCATCAGGCTTTGGCCGTGTCAGGGGAGACAGTTATACTTGTAATGGGGGGGGGGCGTGGCAAATCAGTGTGCCGCAGCAGGAGTCCTCTGTGCAAATGCGGGACTCCAACACCCGCCGCCGTAGGTCCCCGGTGGGCTGTGTTATTTATTATTTGGTGGTCGAGCTTGCTCCAATCCTTAGACATAGGGCTACATAGGCATTCTACCACTGCATCTTTTGCTATATAAACACTCTTGAACTGTGCCTCATTTGTGTCTGTCTTCATTCATAATACCATGCCTTCCTTACAGCCTCCTGGCTTGGGACCCATAGGAAATAGTGTCAGTATCTGGCTCTGGTGTGTGTGCGTGTTGGCGCTGTGCCTAGCTCTGTGGGCTTGGGCGGCGCTCGGTCTCCTGAGCTGGGCTCTCGGGTGGGGTGTGTGAGGCTGGCACTGTCGGTGGCCTTGTGTCGGGCCATGGCCGCATGCTGGCCATCACTGCGGGGGCTGCTCACGCCTCTCTCTTCCTGGGTGCCGGTTATTGGCACTCACTGTCAGGCAGCGTGGTCTCCACGCTAGCCACTGGTGTGCCCCTATCGGGCTGGCCTTGGGCAGTGCTTTTGCCCCTGCTGCGTTGGGGAGTAGTGGGGTGCGTCTTGCGCCTGGGCATTGGCTGATGGCCCCTTTGCGGGATGGTGGTGCAGGTGGTTGCACGGGAGGGCCCATGTGTAGGCGGCCAGCTGCGTCCTCTTCCCCTGATGCCTTAGGTGAAGCCCGTGTGCTTGTAGGGGACATACGGGATGGCGTTAGGACTCATCCTGTCATGTGTTTTGGCATGCATGGCAGTCATTACAGTTTGAGGGGTGTAGACATGGCTGTTGGACTCATGCACAGGCCTGGCCTGCTTTCATCTGGTAGCGGATTGGCAGAGATGGGGCCACATGCTGGAAGGGGAGGCACTTGGGGATGTGAATTTGCTCTGGTGGCATCGCAGGGGTAGATTGCTTGCATAGCCGTTGCTTGTCTCACATGCTCCTGATCCCCATGACCAGCTGGACTGTTGCACATGGTTATTGGGGGTTGGGGCTGGGGTGCCTGGTATTTGTCACTGCCAGCCACCAATGGGGCACTGATGTGCCCCCAAGATGACTGTGGTGCATGGCAATTTGATGTGTCCCTTGGTTGCCCTGCCCACTGCTCTGCCTCACAGGGATGGCCCAGGTGCACTGGAGCATGGGTGTGCCTGTGGTGGCTCCCACGCACTGCCCCCAGTCACAATGCCCGGCTCATGGGTATTTCCACTGGGGATGCTGTGGTGGGCTGTTGTCATTACATTTTGAACGGGCGGGTTGCCTCACCTTCTCCTTCCTGTGTGCCAATGCCAGCCTCGGCTCCTCCAACTCCTTCTATCCCCTCCATGTCAATTACGATGCTGCAGCGTTCCTCCGTGGGCATCATGTCGAGCTGTGGTGGTGAACTTCCACCTGTGGCCATGCTATCAGTGCAATGCTGCGCCAACATTCCCCTGACCCAGACCCGCAGGTCATTCCATCTTTTACAACAGTCTTCCCCGTCCCTGGGGACACGGCCGACTGCCGACACCTTCTGGGTCACAGCCAGCCAGATCTGGTTGCGCTGCTGCGAGGAGGTCTTTTTTTGTCTTGTCCCATACAGCTTTGCATGGTGGGCCACAACCAGGGCATTCAATTCAGCCTCTGTAAACTTGGGTTTCCTGAGCCGATCTTAGACTGCCATGCCCCTTGCCCTCTCCTGTGACATTTTTGATGTTCAGGAAGTGTGAATGGCTGCCACAGGCTTGGATTTTGAATGGTTTGTGATTTCCAAGATGGCCACTGCAGTCTTTCCCGTTCTGGCAGTGATGCGTTTCCCGCCGGTGCTATTACAGCACGCTAATAGCGCACACTAATGGCGCGTGCTGATGGCGCTGGTGGCGGAACCACTATTTTTGCTGGTTTTCTGGGCGGTAGGCCAATTCCCAGTGCTGTTTACGTTGAGCGCTATTAGCGTTTCCGCTGGTAGCCGATGCATGTGCTCGTCTAGTTGTCATACAGCGCTATTTGCACCATGGGTCCCGACGGTAAGGCTATTTCCGTTAAGCAGAAATAGCACCCGCTTACCACCCAACTCGTGATGAAGTCCTTTGTATTATACAGAGAAATTCCCCTCCACATCTCAACAGGAAGCCCTTGAGAGACATAGCCAGGAGACACAGAGGTGTTTAACTGGCACAAACGATAGCCTGGTTTTCTATACTTCTGGAGTTGAGAGGGCAATCTGCTCACAACATTCTGGCAGAGCCTCCAGACCCGATTTTAGCCCATTGGACTTTTTAAGAGCAATGTGGTAATTTGGTGTTAGGCAGGAACCTGTGCAGTTCCCTTAGGGACTTCTGCAAAAAGTTTAAGACTACAGGTGTTGGCAGGAAACCCAATTGGTAGCAGTCTGTACCACCCAGATTTACCTGGTAGCTGTGGCTGAGCAGTCAGACTTCTCTCAAGAAGAGTTAGGCAGTATATAGAGTATACACCTTAGGTACAAAAATACAGTAGCACAAGCAAACACTGACCAGAGCTTTGGTATAAAAGTATATAATTATTTATTTAAAAACACACTTGTAAAAATACACTGGCACTAATATGTCAAGAAAGTTCAAACACAGTCACTAGAAATATATACACCTCCCTGATTAATTATTCGACAAGTCTTAGGAAAAGATCACCACTTATTATCAACACAGGGGTGAGCGCTTAACCAAGATGGCACTCCAATAATTATTTAAAAAGGGAGGGAAAAGGCAGAAATAGTAAAGCACACAATACCAACACTTTTAACAGAACCACAGCAAGTCAAGAAAGGCAGGGTCTACTGTAGAGCAAAAAGTTCATAGGCCAGGCCCACTGTTGGAGAGAGCAAGGCGGAATGTGCCCAAGATCACAATGTTGAAGTACACCTTAAAAGTCTTTGCAGATAGTTCAAAAAGGAGTTGGATCAGTTCAGAAAAGTTAGTTAACAGGTCCCAGGTCACCCCAGGATAGAGAGTCAAGGATTTATGGGACACCTTTAACAGTCTGTTGCAAGGGAGACCAGGCGGGACACAGTACCTGAAATGGTGAGAAAGCTCCAGCGGGGGCAGTTGTTCCTGGCAGCGGGTGCAAGTCAGTGCTTCATCCAGGGGAAGAGAAGGTCTCGACGTGGAGGAAAGCTGGAGGTCGTTGCACTGCCAGGGAAGAAACCAGCCACGGAGTTTCCCAGTTAAAAGGTACTACCCTTTTATTCGCGGTAGTGGTGAAGCGTGGCTATCCGGCCGCCGGGATGCTTGGCACGGGCGATTCGACCACGAGACGATCCAGGAAGGTGAAAAGAGGGCGAACTGGTTAACCCCACCAGTTCAAAGGAAGAAGACTCTCCAGGATGAAGATCTTCTCTGTCGTTGGGAAGTCGTGAGTTGGTTCAGCAGGGCTCCACCGGTGGTGTCGTCGTTGCAGGTCGGCTCAGCTTCTCCCTCTTCAGATTCGTTAGGTCCTGTGGCGACTTCTGAAGTTCCAGTCCCCAAAGCCCTGCTTTTATGCAGAAAACCCCCATTCATCAGTCCTATCTGTCACTCAAACATGCTAAGTGGTGAGCCGGCCGGCTCACCACTGGGCCAATCACACAAGAGTGCGACTTGAGTTGCAGAGGCAACTCAGTCCAGGGTGCCTATTCCCCCCTCCCACACATCCTGTAGACCCAGACAGAGTGGCACCACATTTGGAGGCTTCTGTGCAGAAGCCCGCCAAAAGTGGAGCAAAGGGCTCGACTTGGGTTGGAGTTACAGAGGCGAACACAAACGCCATTTTAAAGCCGAGTCCTGGCAAAAAGACCCAACCGGGGAATAAATATTAAATAAATAACCCGGCGGTATCTTTAACATTGCACCAAAAAAAGTGGTGCGTTTAAAATGAATGGGAAAATCCCATAGGAAATATTCCGGTGGAATATTTTGTGTGGTAACCACTGCCACCAGCCAGAAACTCGACGAGGGGGGACTGCACAGTGCCCCCTCGAAAAACAGACCCAGGGGCAATCTAATTACCACTACCAGTACTTCCACAATATGATGGTTTGTACTGGTTCTGTTCACAATTTAAGACTAGTAAAGTCAATGGTGACTTTACATGCCCTGGGAGACAGTATTCAGTCCCAGGGTATGGAGTCTATGTTTGGGGGTCACTATGACACCCCTGTGTTACTGCACCAAGGGTGCTGTGTAACACACTTACCAAAAACACATGAAGCCTTATGGAGTAAAAGACCCCATAGCCCATAAAACACATTACAACGTCAAAGGACATTCTCAAATCATGCCTAAGAGTGGGAGAAAAAGAGTCTCAATCTTATCAGGAGAAAAAAATAAACCCCAAAAATCCAGCAAAGCTGCTGGGGACTCACTAGAATTGGGAAATTAGACTTAACAGAGAATTCTCCCTTACACTCGCCCCCCCCCCCCCCCAGACTAAGGGACAGGAGGATTTAATCCACTCCTGGATGAATCTCATACCTCTAGTCAGTTATAAACACCCTAGAGAGACCATCAGCATTTTGGTGGAGACACCTTGACCTATGTTCTATGGTCAAATCAAAGGTTTTCCTTTGTAAGCTATATGACCTACAAACCCTTTGAGGAACATCAGTCTTTTTGAAACTATAGGGGATCTGGTTGACCAGTCCCTCAGAAGTTGGTACAACTTCTGAACCTGTGTTAGGCTTTTTCAAGGGGGCCTTATAAAGGATTCCCTTAGATCCACAGGGGCCTCCAGAGGTCCTCACCACTTCTCTGTTGGGAGAAGATTGGGTCTTAGGCCTCTTGGTTGGAGCGATGGAGATAAGCAAGGTACATGCTTCTCCTTCCTCTTAGATGTACCCTTACCTACTTTAGGAGTTTCACTCCCAAGATTAGGATTGGAGTTGGAGTCTTCAGTAGAAGGTCCAACAGTCTGAAGGTTTTTGGCCTTAGACTTTTCTTTTCTGGTTTTACACCAGCACTGAGAACTACCAGTTTTCTTAGGCCTAGTTAGGGGTCCAGTTGGTCTATCCACCTCTTCCTCAGAAGCAGGGGGAGTCACAGACTTTAAAACTGGGGGAATAATGATGGAGCTTGGTTCGGGCTCCCATTTCCCTAACATTTTAGCCTGAAATTTGCCTGGGTCAGAAGTCAACTTACCAACACCAGGGCTTGTAGTGGGGTTCTCTGTAGAGGTTCCCACAGGCTTAGAGTGGTTCCTTAAGGTGGCCTCTCTAGCCAATTTGGTTTGGTTCTGGGTCTCCATACTGGGAGGCCTGGGGGTACTGGATACTACTCCTAGAGTTCTCAGATCATTCCCCAACAGGACTCTCCCAGGCACCTCAGTTTGAACACGGACAGGAATCATCACTGTCATGTTGTTACACTGTATGAGGGCTGGTAGAATTGGAACCATTTGGACAGGGCCTCCAGACATCTTAGTGGGACCTTTGGGTGCCTTAGCAACATCCTCAGGCCTGAAAAAGCTTTCATTCACTACTGTTCTGCTGGCCCCAGAGTCTCGCCTGGCAGGAGTATCCTGGCCATTGACAAGAACACTGTCCATATAATAAATGTTAGAGTTTTCTGGTATGGAGTTGTACACACTCCTATTCTGATCACTAACCAGACCCATGGACTCCACTGTTACACTTGTTTGAAGACCCAAAGGTTCTTCAGTAAAGACTTCAAAGGGAGCACTAGCCATTTGGACATCCTCCTCAGGAGTGAAGGCTAAGGAGACTGTGCTGATCCCTGTAGGTTTACCCTTACATTTTGGATCTCCTTTGATATGGTCAGTTGCCTTACAGACATAGCATACTCCAAATGCTCTCTGAAAGGGTGGCTTGTTCTGACCTCCTTCGGGTTGTTGACCAAGGAGCAATGGAATCAGGCGAATGTCAAGTATAGACACTGCATCACAACTGCGAAAGCAGAATATTTTAACAAGCAGATTGAGGCCGCACCAAATGCAGCCAGGAAAGTCTTTGATATCCTCAAATCATATGAGAAACCTAAATCCATGTCCTCCCCTAACACTCCCACTGAGGAAGACTGTGAAACTGTTAAAAACGCCTTCGAAAACAAAACCCAAAAAGCTAGAGAAGCCATCATCCTGGCCAGAGAAACTGTTAAAGAATCCCTTTCTTCGACAGCGGCTAACTCGCAGCCCTATGAATTGGAAAATGTTAATTTCCAACCAATCTCAGAGGCCGAGATGGTGAAAGTGTTGGGGAAGATGAAACCATCTTCTTGCGCGGAAAATATAATCCCCCCCAAAATCATTGTGGAAAACAAAGAGCTTTTTGCTCCAGTGTTAACCAAGATAATTAACGCATCTTTCCACGATGGTAAGATCCCTAAAGCTATAAAAAAGGTGACCATCACACCGTTGTTAAAAAAACCAGGTTTGGATCCTAAAGATCCTACTAACATGCGCCCCATTACTAATACCAACTTTGTATTGAAAATCATGGATAGAATTGCCACAGGACAATTACAGGCACATGTGGAAGCCAACAACATTCTGCAGCTCACAGCACGGAAACCGCCATGCTAGATCTCCAAACACATATGCTTTCCATAATAGATAAGGGCAAAACACGGATCCTAATGCTTTTAGATTTAAGTGCGGCATTCGACCTCGTCGACCACACACTTTTACAGCAAGTCTTGGAGAAAACAGCGGGGTGCTCTAAGGCAGCCTTGGCATGGCTAACATCTTTTCTCTCATACCGTGTAGGCAGAATTCATTGGGAAGAGAAGTTCTCCACTTCCTCTCCTATAAGTGCAGGTGTACCGCAGGGAGCCAGCATCTCTCCTCTCCTCTTCAATCTTTTCATGAAATATCTATGTGTATTGTTAGAATCCATCGGTGTTCACTTTACCAACTGATACACAGCTGGTGATAGAATTGGAAGGAGAATATCAAATAGACAAGGAAAAGATTACAACCCTATACAGCCTGATAGACAGATGGGTGGAAGACAACTGGATGTGTTTGAATAGTAAAAAAAACGAACTCATGATTTTCGGGTCCAGTCAAGCAAGGGGAAAACTTGGTAAAGAGTTTGAAGAATTCACTATCAAAGACTCAAGTATCAAGGTGGTCGCCCATGTGAAAACACTTGGGATGATGCTGGAGGCGTCCCTGGGATCTAAATCCCAAACCAATTATCTCCATAATAATAACGCCTATTATATCAGGCTACTGAGAGCCATACGCCCTTTACTAACAGAAGAAAACACGGCCACAATTGCCAGGGCCATAATACTGGCTAGTCTTGACTACGGCAACTCATTGCTCCTGGGAGTATCCAAGAAGTGCATAAACAAATGCCAGATAATATAGAATAACGCAGTCCGGATCATAAAAAAGCTCAATAGAAGAAGCCATGTGACAGAGGCCAGAAGATTCCTCCATTGGCTCAGAGTAGAGGATAGAATCCTTTTTAAATCTATGACCCTGGATCACAGGTGTTTATATGGAGTGGCTCCATTCTACCTTAGAGCCAAATTTACCCGATACACCCCTAACAGGGCTCTAAGATCCCAAACACAAGGCAAGTTACAGATACCCCAGGCATTCCGAACGACTGGTGCTGGGAAATCCTTTCCGATTCGTGCTGCTCAGCAGTGGAACAACCTCACAGTCTCACTGAGAGTAGAGCCAAATTTGCTCACTTTCAGAAAAAACCTTAGGACCCATCTCTTTAAATAATGCTCCCTACTATCTTCTGTTCTGCGAATTACAGCTTAGCATGACTCTGTCTCTCTGCGCCCTGATGCCTGCGGGCTTTCGACGCATTACAAACATATAATAGAAAAATAAAATAAAATAAAAATAAGGTACACTAGCCAGTTTTGGTTTACCCTGGGGCTTACCTTGGTTATTTTGTTTGGGGCCCTCTTTAGGTTGGGAGGTATTAGAAGTCTCTTGGTTCCCTTTTGGTAGATGCTTTCCCTCATCCTTTTTCTGAGTGACCCCTGAATCCTTGTGAGTGGCCCTGTTGGCAACCCCCAAGTCAGCAGCCTTAGCTAGCTACCTGGAATCTAATTCCCTTGAATCAGCCAAGTGCTGTCTGAGCTCAGGAGAGCAGGCATCATAAATTGACTCCAACATTACAAGATTTCTCATTCCCTCATAAGTGTTCACCTTGTAACCCTTAATCCATCCCTCTAAGATTTTCAAACACTCATTCACGCAGGTAGCCCAAGGGGTACCATCATTCTTTTTGAGGGTCCTAAACCTCTCAAATCTAGCTATTAAAGCTAGCTTCACACATTCATAATCCCTTCTAGCCACCTCCCCCAATTTCATTACCACATCAGATGCAATAGGGGGGAGCCTAGAGAACAACCAGGGAAGTAACTCATTCCCTGAGATGTCCTGAAGCCCATGATTATACTCAAACATAGCCAACCAATCCAACACATCCAACTTAGGCTCATACATACCCACAATCTCTTTAGGCATCCAGGGTCTTTTGGGACTGGAACTCCTAGAGGATCCGGAGAGAGAAGCACTTTCCACAGACAGTTTTTTCATTTCTAGTTCATGGTTAAGCTCTATCTCTCTGCGCCTTAGTTCAGATTGCTCATGTTTGAGCTGCAGTTCTCTGTGTCTTAGTTCAAATTGGGCAGTTAGTTTCTTGAATTCTAATTCAAGCTTACTTTTTTCTAGTTAAAGACATTGAGGACTAAAGTTGGGACCTGGTAAATGTCCAGTAGGTACAGCTGGTAGAGCAGACAGAGGCCCAGGGGGGACAGTCACAGCAGCCTCACCCTCCTCTTCTGGCTCTTCCTCAGGATTATCAATACTTTGATCAATATCAATATCATTACTGTTATCTACATTCTCTGGGAGAGTGGGTTCCTCTGAACCATCACCCAGACTTTGGTTTGCTAACAATCTTTCTATCAGCTCCATTTTCTTGCCTTTAGTCAGGAGATTCTTATTTTTTTTTTTGTAAAACTACAGTTTTGTACATATTTAATGTAAAAAACTTTTGTTACAGTTTCCAATTTTTTTGTCCGTCACTCTTCATCTTTATACTTATTTTGCCTGTAGTTGCGCTTTGCCAACTTTCTAGTTTATTTTCGAGTTTCCTGGTTTAACAGCGTATCCATGTAATTTATTACTGCGCAAATTAGTCGTATATTTTCACCTGATAACAGGTTTTTCCACCATCTTTCGATGTCATTGTTCAATGGAGTGAACTTTAGTAAATGTGTTTTTCGCTGAGAGATTGTTCCTGTACACTCTGTAATTAGATGTTTAGTGGTTTCTATACCGCTGTTACAAAATCTACAAAAGCTGTCCTTTATTGTTGAGTCTTTTTGTCTCCATAATGTTTCTTTTGTTCTTAGTGTGTTTAATTTCAATCTCAAAAACTGCATGCGGTGGTGCTTTGAGGGACATCGTGTCAGAAATCTCGCTGGCATGTTTAGTTTGTTTTCACTTGACCCTAGACTTGCCAATGATTTAAGTGTGTCTCTTGTTCCTTTGTTAATAATCCAGGACCATCGTTCAAACTTTTTTTTTCGCGATTTGTGGTGTGTTTTGTAGTTCTGATGTCGGCTGATGCCAGGATTTCCATTATTTTGATGTTCCATTTAGTTAGAAGGTTCATTTGAGATCCAGTTTTCTGCTTGAAGATCTCATATGCTGGAATTGGAGGATGTAAATTCATTTTCCTCCATGTTATGAGCGATTTCCATGTGACTTTAGAGTGTAGTGAATTCAGTGATAGTTCATACCTTACTGCAGCAACTGGAACATGTCGGGGTAAATTCAACACTCTTCGCCAGAAGATGCCTTCCAACAAATGCCATATGCTTTCAGGGATATTCCACCCAGCTTCCGCGCCAAACGTTATAGTTGGAACAACTTTTTGTGCATAAAACAGTAGAACAGGAGCCAATGAGAATTTACCATGTTCTTTCTCTATTTTTGCACCTTGAAGCGCCAGCTTTTTCATCCGATTTTTTAGCTCTTCAATCCAGGGTCCTTCGCTGATAGAATTATTGTAGTGTATGCCTAGGTATTTTATGGTGGTTACCCTTTCTATCCTTTCACCATTTATTGTCCATGAAAAGGCTCGATCTTTCTTGTTTCCCTTGGAGCCTATTACTAGTATCTTCGTTTTGGCCGTGTTTATTTCGAGGTCATTAGTTGTCAAGTATTCATACAATTTGCTTAGTAATCGTTGTAGGCCGACTTGTGTGCGATCTAATATTACCAAGTCATCAGCATATGTTATACAGGAAATTGGTGTATTATTCAGTTTTGGTGGAAATGAGTTAACATCACTCAGGTGAGTTGGCAAGTCGGCTATAAACAGTTTGAATAGTTCTGAGGCAAGAGGGCACCCTTGTTTTACTCCTTTCTCAGTTTGAATAGTTTCAGACAGATCTCCGTTATTACTGAGTCGCACACATATTGATGTGTTAGTGTGGAGTGCTATGATGGGTTCAAATAAATTTGCTGGGCATCCCCAAGATGTTAATTTCTGCCACAGCCTACCGCGATTTATTCCATCAAAGGTCTGTTTCATGTCTATAAAGGCTAGAAACATCCGTTGACCTGCTTTGATGGTTTCCAATTTTAATATACTTAGGATGCAGAGATTTACGTCGACTCCAACGCCAGCAGTGAATCCTGATTGTCTTGAATCTGTGATCAGTTCAGTGCTTGCCCAGTTCGCAAGTTTCTTCCTCAAAAACGATCCACAGACTTTACCTATAGTGTCTAAGTGGGCGATCGGTCGATAGTTGTTTGGATCGTCCCGATCGCCCTTCTTGTGGATCGGCACCACTATGGCTTTCAACCATGACTGTGGCATTTGCTTAGTTGAGGCCAATCGAGTCAAGAGAATTTCAATAAAAACTGACCACTGCACAACATTTCGCTTTAGCATTATGTTTGTGATCAAGTCTGGGCCCGGCGCTCGTGAATTTTTTAATTGGGTTATTGCGTAGGCAATCTCATGTGCGTCTGTTTTTATGTCCCAGTCCGTCGTTCCAGTTTTGAATTTTATTGCCGGTTCCCACTCGGGTCTTTTATATACATTTGCAAAATGTTTGACCCATATGTTGCCTGCTAAGCCATTTACAATTGTAGGCTGGCATTTCAGATTTCCAGCATTTAGTATGGTCCATATGTCTCTGGAATTATTCTTTGTCATGAGTTTCAGCATGTTTTCCGCACGGTCTTGCTCGATGATGGCCTTCTGTGATTTTGCCCAGTTCCTGTATTGTTGGCGCCGTATGTTTACCCTTCCTTGAGCGTCATCCACTTTGTATTTTTTTTTTCAGGTGTCTCACGTCTCTTCTTAGAGCTTTTTTTGCATCTTGAAGCACCTTACTATAGTTATATTTGTGCATTTTACTGGATGCGCATGGGTGATTTTTTACGAGATTCAATAGCAATGGGGCATATTCGCATGTTTTTTGATCCACATTTCCACAGAATTTTGCTGTGATTTGCTGTATCTGCGTGCCATTTATTCTCAATCTGTTTCCAGCAGAGTTTGTTGTGATCAGGGCTGTTGTACTTGAATCACTCTCATTCCAGTGGGCTCGCCAGCTCAGGCGTATCAGCTCGTGATCACTATTTTCTGTTGTGATCACTTCCATGTTGATTAATTTCTCATACATCTCTCCCATCGTCCAGACATAGGGCCTGATCACGACTTGGCCGTTAATAGCCCTACCACCGAACTCCCCCGCGCTAATAGCGCCGGATCACGAGTTTGGCGGTAAAGGAATTCCCCATTCCCTATTGAGCCCATTCGGGAATGCCCCATTCCCCATTGGGCTCAATGGGGAATTTTTGCGCTCTTAACGCCGGCGGATTTCCTGCCGGCGGTAATAGCGTGAATTTTCGGCAGATTTCCCCCCAGCTCAGAGCTGGGGCGAAATCTGCCGAAGCCCTGATTCGGCGGACCCTTAAATCCGGCGGTATTAGCGCTACCGCCGGATGTAAGGGTTACCACCAAAGTCGTGATCAGGCCCATAGGGCCTGATCACGACTTGGGCGGTAACGCTATTAGCACGGGCGGTATTAGCCCTACCGCCGAAAACCCTGGTGCTAATAGCACCGGATCACGAGTTCGGTGGTAATGTAAGTCCCCATTCCCCACTGAGCCCATTCGGGAATGCCCCATTGGGCTCAATGTTAATTTAGGGTTATATTTTGTTGCGGCTTGTACTCGGGTCCTTTCTTTCTCATGGTTTGAGTTTTGCATCCTTTGAGAGTGTCTGTTGCTTTCATTCGGCTTTCGATTGGGGGCACTCATTGGCAATTTTTGTTGAACCTTGTCTTGCCGTTCGTTGTCAAACACTTCCTCATCTTCATATTCACCGCTGTTATGCGAGTAAGTTGACATATTGCAAAGCTCTATTGATGAAGTTGAGATGGTTTGCACTAAGCTAGTTCCCGAGGTGTCTCCCCTCATTCGTTTCCTGCTAGGTTTCTTAAAGGATAGTTCCGGGACTTTTTTTTTATTGTCCCTACGGTTCGGCCATGTGTTTTTAAGCATAACTCGGTAGATCGTAGAAAACTTTCCTATGGACCTTACCCGACTTTTCGTCCATTAACGCACTCGAAATCAGCCGCCATTTTCTGATAATCCTATCATTTCCCCCCATCGATCTGGCTCACCTGCTTTTGCGGCACTAAATCAAATCCCCCGCTCCTGAAACAGACTTTATCAAAACATTCATATTCCCCGCCTCTATCCGTGACGTGACTGTGCTGCGTAGGCAAACGCGCCCAGGCGTCTTCTACGCGACTCCACACAGAACCCGGAAATCAACACAGATCAGCTCACAACACAGCGCGCCACAATTGGGAATATGAAACTGTACTTTTAAATCAAACCGCAAGATTGTGAATTTGGTAAAGTACATTTATTTGACATCAAATGTTTTGAGAATATTCAGCGATTTTCATTTTATTTGCTCACGTTCCAAAAAGTTTGTTTTGAGGCACGCGATGTTCCTTTGCTGTACACAGGGTCTTAGATCATCTCACAATACAGCGCCACAATTCGGAATATGAAACTGTGGTTTAAAAGCAAAGGCAAGATTGTACATTTGGCAAAGTACATTTATTGGACATCAAATGTTTAGAGAATATTCAGCGATTTGCATTTTTCTTTGCTCTCGATCCAAAATAGTTCGTCTTGAGGCAAGCGATGTTCGTGTGCAGTACACAGGGTGTTGGTTTACGATAAAATAAGCTCTTCGGTCGCACTGATAATCGCATGGCTGTTCCAACAACGAGGCACTAGGCCACCACAACGGTCTGTATGTTGCATCTAGCCGTTAGTACCGCGTAAGGGCATACTTGTACTTGGCGATCGTCCCATAAAATGGTCAGGGTGGTAACGTTGTTCACGCGGAGAAGCAACTGGCGGTTGAAAAAGCCATCCGCCGGTGTCTGGTACTCGTGACACATACAATAATGAAGGATGTACCTGTTTTAAAAACATAAAAAATGAAATTAGTCTCACCATCAGATCTTTATTAAAATTATTCATTTTATATATTAGGTCGGGAAATTATTTCATAGCTAGGACAGTGCAACTGGGTATTATACGTCATTTCCAGTAACCCACCCCCTCTCCTCCGCCTTTTTCAGAGCCGCCTGAGCGCCAGTGGACCACTTCGTCACTGATATGATATAATATGGCATTTGCAACGCGCCTATACACAAGTGTTTCAAGGTGTGGCGAGGCAGGGAGGGGGGGGAACAAGGAGAAGACAGACATTGATCCTACTAGGCCAGGTGTCATTCAGATCGCGCAAGTGCAGGGGTAGGGGGAAGGTAAAAGTGCAAGGGGAAGGGGAGGGGGGAAGTGGAGTACAAGGTAAGTAGCATAAAATAATAAATACATAGGGCCAGCTGGTGGCGAGTGCAAGGTAAGTGCAGAACAAGTGCTGGGAAGGGGGGGCTGTAGGATACTGAGACAGTCCCCCAGTGCAGGGGTTGACAGCGAGGCAGTGCAGGTGGAGAGTGGAAGGGCCCAGGACCGAGGTCGCAGACAGTGGACCAGTTGTAGTAGTGGAGAAGGACAGAGAAAGCAGAAGCAAAGAGGAAGGTTTTGAGGTGCTTCCGTAAAAGGAGATGGTTCTCCTCAAGATAGTGCGCGGTACAAAACAATATGCCACATAGAACGTACAAGTACAACTTAACCCGTCTTTAAAGCTACTGTATAGTAATTAAATTGCGGTATAAACTCATCTAAAGAGTTACTTACATTATATTTGCATTTTCCATTGTGTCTGTGCGTAGGGCAGCCCCGAAAAACCACTCCTTCTATGCCGACGTTATTTCTTCTAATGAACGAACATTAAATGGCTATCGTTTCTGAAATTTTATTCATTATCGTTTCTTACGTTATTGCACCACACCCCCAAAAAGAAGTCTTTCGGGATGGTCCCGGCCTGTCAAGGTCAAATAACAATAGAACCTTATACTGAGTCGTGGGCCATTCCGGCACCCGAGCAAAAAATCAAAGCAGCTGACCTTCACTTTGAACGAGCACACATTCCTAGTTAGCTACATTCAGTGTAAGGCCATCTCACAGGACTTGAAATTTACACTCCATCTTTGCATTTTGTCTGCGTGCTTTGCAGCCCCAGAGAACCATAAATACGAAGACATTCTATATTTTTTGAAACATGATTTATATTACTATTTGGTTTAATTTAATGCGCAAATGAACAAGGTTGGATAGACACATTGCATGTACACTGAGCAATCACTTTTATTTACACATTACATAGATACACATATTCAATGGGCCTGCGACATGAGGAGACTCGAGAGCAGAGTCACAGGTGACACCCGGGTGGTTCGGACTACTGCACGGTGAAGGGAGGGGCAAGGGTGGAGAGACACATTGCATGTACACTGAGCAATCACTTTTATTTACACATTACATAGATACACATATTCAATGGGCCTGCAACATGAGGAGACTCGAGAGAACAGACAATCAAATTACAATCATTTAAACCGTGATGTGTATTTCTCAATGAGCTCTGCTTTAGGTGGACATGGAACAGAGGCAATGTTGGGTGGCAATGCAGTTGTCCCCTGCACAGGTTCGTTCACAACTCCATGTATGTGCTTATCTAGGACATCAACAATAAGTCTCTCAATAAACTCATATTGCATATCCTCAAACACTGGTTTGATCACCCATTGTTTACTTCTTTTAGTGAAGGCCTTATTGTAGCGAAGCGTCCCTAAAGTTCCGGTCGTCCTACTTTGTTGACGGCCAACATTATGGTTATGTGCCAAGACCGCTAGAAGAGTCCGATTTATCATGCCCTCCATGCCAAAATGCAATCGTTTTGGCCTGTACTTTAGGCACATATTGTGGAACACCTCCAAATCTCCTGTGTGGCAGAATTCCGTGAGTCCCCTCAAATCTCTATTTATAGTTTTATCAAATACAATCTTTTCAATGGCTTTGTGAGTGGGTGATGAAGGAATCAACCACTTCTTCTTCCGTGCCTCTTCTGTGGACAAATGGCCATGTTCACAATTGTGGAAATGTTGGTTTGTGGTCCAGCGGTGAACGTTGCTACAGTGTAGCATTACTGACCGCCATTTTTCCAGTAGAATTTCCAACGACCCTCCACATGTTTTTGAGCTCCACCAAAGATGGTTGCTGATTGACTTGGACCACTGTGAAATACCTTGCATATCTTTTTTTTCACCTGCAGCCGACATTTTTTTATTGATTGTTTTTGCAAGATGCCAAACGTCAAATTGGTGATTTATATTTTTGTACTCTTCTCTCATTGTCTTGGCAATTGAAACGTGTCTGTCCGTGGCTATCAGGTCGATCACCATTCCCCGCGATTGTAGTTCTTGCAATGATGCTACAAAGCCAACTTTCTCCATGGCCACTGAGGATGTACTTTGTGACACCTGCACGACCACCGAACTCACAATTTTCTTACTTTCCATGTCCTGAAAGTGGTAGGTGCAGTACTTGGCTGAAAATCCTGGGCTGTCGCACTGTCCATCACCGGCTAGCCTGAACCGTTTGCCCGCAAATGTACTATCAATAGACATTTTTGCCATTCTCCAAGCTTCGCTAATGGCTGGAAATAGATAATCGGTTTGGCATTTGTAGAACTGAGTTTTCGCAATGAAATGGATTCCCACAAACTGAAAGAAAGACTCTAACTTTTTAAAACTTGAACCACTAAAAAGTGCAGCCACTGCACAAAGTAGATTGCCTGCTGGCAGTTGCCCCAGCATGGGTTGTGCAGACCATGAGAAAGGATGATATTTTGTACAGGTGGCATGTATTTTAAGGTTAGTGCCTCGAATTGCATGAGTCACATTAATCAATGGCTCCCCACATACTTCCCCACCAACCGAATGCCCACATTTCATCCGAATAATAATATCAATCAAACAACTATCGAATACAATGAATTTGGCCTCTTTCCTTATAATGTCACTCTGCATCCCAGCTGGTTCGGCCTGTAACGTTGAGGACATGTCACTCACATGAAAGGTAGAATCTCTGATATCGTCTTCCGCTATGTTCAGTGATATTGATGGTGTTTCATTGTCGTCTACTTTATTCTCTTCCATTGCAACATCTGTTCCTTCTCCGGCGATGGGTGAATAAAACAATTTCTTCAACTTTCTCCCGGTCTTAGTTTTTGCGGGTGTGGATTCTGTAAATTGATCTCCGACTGCATCCGAACTACCAGGAGGACATTCACTATCAATGGCTGGTGGTGGTATAGCTCTGTTGTCAATCACTTCATATTCTTCCCATTGGCACGATGCATCTCCAGTCTCAAGTCCCTGCCAAAAGGTTTGACAAGCAACATCTCTCGTTCGCTTCACTGTCTGTGTAGATCTAGTTCGTACACCCACTCGCAACTAGAGGACAGATTGGAAAAGGGATGTTCAGTTTAAACACAACTTACAGTATTGAACTATTAACAGTGAAAAACAACATAATATAGTGACCAGGACACTAACCTTCTTTTGCTTTCTTTTCTTTGAAACTTTCTTGCCTCGAACTTCAACATCAGGACGCTGTTGCTCCGACTCGTGTGTGCATGTCTCCACTTCCTCTTGCCCTGCAACGACTATATTTTCATGATAAGCACATCCATCACGCATTGACGCTCCATCGACTCCCTGAAACATAGAACTTTCATTAGTATGTATAATAATATTGAAAACACAAAATGTACTTGGGGACCAATACCCACGTACATCTCAATAGCAAAACACGAATGAACGCTTTGTGTAGAACATTCAAACGACAATTATTCACGCATAGTTGATCTAGTTAGATGGAACTGTCAAGATCCATACCTCGGGCTCCTCATAGACTTCCATTGATGATATTATTGAAGATGATGCTTCAGTAACTCCCTGAAACACATTAATTGCATTAGTATGGTTTTCTATTTTGTTAAAAAGAACATAAACTTTGTGCAGGCGTCAACGGCTCATCTAAATAGACCTGCACAAATGATCAGTTGTCTAAAATAAATAATGGATATGTAAATATGATTCGATTTGCTCGATCGTTGGAAGTGTCACCACCCAGAGATCTGCATCAACTACTAGGGGTGATGTTCTTGTAGAAGAAGCTCCGTCATCTCCCTGAAACATAGTACTTGCGTTAATAAAGAAGGAAGTATAGCGGATGTAATCACGTCATATGATTTCGCTTGATCGAACTGTCAGTATCCATACCTCGAAATGCATAAGAACATCAAGGGACGATGTTACTGCGGTGCACACTTCTGCAAGCTGTTGCGCCGACCCGTAACTGCATGCTCCCGCTTCTTCTTGGACTAATGCTCCATCGACTCCCTGAAACATAGGACTTTCATTAGTAATGAACACAATATTGAAAAAAGAAGACACATAGGAGGGCGACGACAGAAGGACATATCAATGGCTAAAAACGAAAGAAACATTGTGTGTAACAATCACGCTACAAGAATGCAAGATCTGATGATCTCCATCGATGGAACTGTCCGGAAACGTACCTCGAGCATCTGAGTGACATCAACGGTTGTCGTCAATACGTTGGACTCCTCAGCATCTCCCTGAAAGACAGTACTTGCATTATTTTGGATAACAATAATTATAACTGAAAACAAAGACTAGAGGACGAGTACAAGGGTGTACCATTAGGTAAAATAATTACACGATAAATTAAAACTATTCATTTACATGCCTAAAACAAGTCAGTGGCAGAATAGCCAAGTAAGATTACCCGATAGGCGCTTGAAGTGGCTGATGACTGCAATAACGACACGGATGGAGAATCTTCCGCCTTCATATTGAGTGGATACATAAATGGGGAAATTATTGTTAGGTAATGCTACACACTACCGCAAGGCCGAGAGATAAATACGAAAACTTGACTCACCAGTGGAGGGATGTGGACGAATAGAGTGGGAATAGCGGTTGAGAGCAATTTTCGCCTCGCTCGCGGTGTGTTCTTCTTTATTAGCAATGATGTGGAGTACATGTCTGAGCTAAAGTGCCTGCTGCAGATGCGGTATCGATCACCCCTCTTGTCCGCAAAGACTTCTAGGACTCTACTTTCAAGCTCAGACGGTGGATAGCCGCAATATCGGACCCATTCTCTTATCTGATCTATTGTCTTAGGGAAAACATGCATTATAGTACCTTCCGATTTATTATGGGTCTTGGAAGGGCAACCGCCAATGGAACAGGCAGGCATTGTGGAAAGTTCTGAAAAGTAAAGATCAACAATTCTCTATGAATACCAATGTGTTAAAAAATTAAATGACACATAAAAGGTTCAATGCAAGGTTCGTTTTGGTTCTTGGAACTATACACGTTATTCACATGCGGATAAGTATTTGAATAACTTTAAAAAAATATAAAGATAATTTGACTAAACTCAGAACATGTGACTAGTTCCTTGCATGTACTGTCTTGAACGAAAAGAAAACATGGATGCAATTTGATGACTACTAGCAAATAGATATAAATTAAAAAATTGGACGCAAAATGATTATGGTACATGGCCTTACCTTGACGAACAAACAGTTAGATGCAGGGATCAGAGTAGTTTCTTGTCGTAGAACAGGGAGCAGTTCACAGGTTGCAAACTGACGAGTTTGCTCGAAGTGGTCACGGAAGTTCACAGAGACGACGAGCAGATAACCAGCACCTTCACGGGTTGACTAGCAAAGCGCAAAGAAGTTCTCATTAGAAATATGAAGTGGGTTATAAAGAATTCGAAACAGGGGTGTGTTTGTGAATGAATGATGTGTATATGTCGTGGCATTATGCGGTTTGCAGGGGGACGTCCAGCGTGAGGGGGGATGCTTGGCAGGAGACACGGGGTCTGGAGGTAGACATGGGAACAACAACCCATGCTCTATAGACCACTTTGAAGTGTACATGGTCTTTGGCACCTCTTGGCCTTTATCGCTCCCTGACAGCTCCACTTGCCAGCACAAGTACCCCGGTGCGAACTGCCTTTGATAGGGCGGGGGGTGGATTGGGGCGGTGGTCGTGCAGACAAGAAACAGGAAGACTCGTGAATGGAGACACACTTATGTGGATTGCAGGGGGACGTCCAGCGTGAGGGGGGATGCTTGGCAGGAGACACGGGGTCTGGAGGTAGACATGGGAACAACAACCCATGCTCTATAGACCACTTTGAAGTGTACATGGTCTTTGGCACCTCTTGGCCTTTATCGCTCCCTGACAGCTCCACTTGCCAGCACAAGTACCCCGGTGCGAACTGCCTTTGATAGGGCGGGGGGTGGATTGGGGCGGTGGTCGTGCAGACAAGACACAGGAAGACTCTTGAATGGAGACACACTTATGTGGATTGCAGGGGGACGTCCAGCGTGAGGGGGGATGCTTGGCAGGAGACACGGGGTCTGGAGGTAGACATGGGAACAACAACCCATGCTCTATAGACCACTTTGAAGTGTACATGGTCTTTGGCACCTCTTGGCCTTTATCGCTCCCTGACAGCTCCACTTGCCAGCACAAGTACCCCGGTGCGAACTGCCTTTGATAGGGCGGGGGGTGGATTGGGGCGGTGGTCGTGCAGACAAGACACAGGAAGACTCGTGAATGGAGACACACTTATGTGGATTGCAGGGGGACGTCCAGCGTGAGGGGGGATGCTTGGCAGGAGACACGGGGTCTGGAGGTAGACATGGGAACAACAACCCATGCTCTATAGACCACTTTGAAGTGTACATGGTCTTTGGCACCTCTTGCCCTTTATCGCTCCCTGACAGCTCCACTTGCCAGCGCAAGTACCCCGGTGCGAACTGCCTTTGATAGGGCGGGGGGTGGATTGGGGCGGTGGTCGTGCAGACAAGACTCGTTTGCCGCAGGGCCTCACCAAGGAGAGGCCATCTAACTGCATGTAAGAGGCAGGCTGCAGGATCTAGTACATGGAAGGCAGGGGGGTGAGTTTATAAATACCTCACCCTCCCAGGAGAATATATGGGTGCAGTTCACCCTGGAGACCCTGGATGCCTAGGCAGTTAGTCAGCAGCAGGCTGGCCTGTGGTGGCAAGGCGGCACGGGCCAGAGGGGGTCATCTCTGTACCCGGTGCCCAAAAGGATGATTTATTATGATCAACCATATTGATTATTTACCTATAACCATGTTTTGTATCAATAAAATCCAACGGCCTTTTATTGCCAACGCTTGAACAAAGTGGTGTGGTAAGTATTTTTGGGGGAGGAGGCAAGGCCGGGAGGCTTGATGCCAACCCGCAAAATAACATATGTATGTCTGCTGCATATGGGTTCAACGGTTATGTGGATTGAAGGTGGGCGGCCAGAGTGAGGGAGGATGCTGGCCGGAGACATGTGGTGTGACAATACAAAGCACAGGAAGACTATTCAATGGAGACACACTAGATTCATTTAAAAAATCAAAACAACCATTGTTAAAATATATGTTGGGTTTTATTTTAGATCTTAATTTCAATTGAACATAAATAATAAACATTACACATTGTAAAGTTCCGGTTGCAGCACATCCAGGGAAAATCTGCGGTATTGTCCACTGTCGCTGGGGAAATGTTGTCTAATGGCAAGTACCGCACAGGCAGGTATTACTCTCCGAACGCGGTGTCCGAGCCTCCCGTGAAGCCACCAAGTGAAGCAACGATAGGCCACCAGCCTGTACCACCTGTGAAAATGAAAGATGCAAACTGTATTAAAATGACAAAACTTTCTTATCACTGTCGATTCAGGTAAAAAATATGATTCTGCTTTGAAAAAAAATCGATCTAGAAAATGCACAATATGGAACCAATTTACATGCATTCGAATGATATGTAGATGTAATTTTATATGTGGGAGACGACCATGAAATAGTAGTGGCATCACTGACATCACAACCAGAGTATACTTACTCGTTACTCGGATTACGCGGACGAACAGTGCCGCGAAGTTCGTGCATAAGCACCATCATCATCCTCAACACGGTCCGTGAGAGGCAGGCTTCCCTGAACTCTGGCAGCTCGGTGATGCATTGCGGACTTGGCTCGCCTTCCGAAATGTAGGCCAAGCACCCGGAATTTTCACGGCAGCAGCAGTTCTCCTCCTCAGTTGGCATTAGCTCGCACCGATTGCACGTGCACCAGGTGGAGACGCCGTCCATGCGACATGGTCCAGGCTCTTCATCCGTTGACTGGTCCTCCCAACTGCCGTCCGAATCCCCATCGTTTTCGCGTGCTTGCCTTTCCAGTAGTTCTTCCTCGGTGTACTCGGGCTCGTACATATACGGCATTATTGTAGCCATTGTGTGGTAAAGAAAGTAAAATAATTTACAGAGATGGTACAGGTGTTCACAAGGCCTAGAAGCGGCGAAGGTAGCTGACCAGAGCACAGAAACGAGTCACAGAATACTCAAAGTAACACAGAGAGAGGAATGGAATCGAAAATCTGCTGCTGTGTGTTGTGAAACGGTGTGTTTATACTTATTGAGGAAAGAGGCGTCCTGCCATTTCCATGGCGACACTTCATTAGCTGAGGCGCAGCGATTGTTGACACGAAACGTGCTTTGGCGTTGGGAAATGGGCGGTACGCGTCTGCTGATGTCAGGCTCAGGGGCGGGGGATTTGATTTAGTGCCGCAAAAGCAGGTGAGCCAGGTCGATGGGGGGAAATGATAGGATTATCAGAAAATGGCGGCTGATTTCGAGTGCGTTAATGGACGAAAAGTCGGGTAAGGTCCATAGGAAAGTTTTCTACGATCTACCGAGTTATGCTTAAAAACACATGGCCGAACCGTAGGGACAATAAAAAAAAAGTCCCGGAACTATCCTTTAATTTCAGTGGTTTTGCCCAAAGGTTGACTTGCTGAAATTATTGATTTTTGGTTTCTTTCTGCGTCCGTATGAACATTGACGGTCGAGATGGTAATGGCAGATTCCTTATGAATTTTTTTGCATCCAATGTTCTTTTCCGCTTATTCCTGCCCAAGCCAACAGCGGAGAAGAGAGGTTCCTTAGGATGAAAGTTTATTATGCTTTCTGTAGATTTATTTTTTGGAGATTCATTTCCACCAGAGAAGATTTTAAAAGCTGTCTGCTTGGCAACTTCTCTTGAGTTGGTTTGAGAGAGCGCTGAGGATGTTTCTGACAACGGTTTGGGTCTGTGTATTTCCAGACTTATCGTGTTTCTGTGTCGTCTGCACAGATGTTTGCTTCTCGGATGCATCTTGTGTGTTCATTTGCCGACCATTATGCGCATTCTGGGATGATTCTAGAGTCAGGCTCCCGAGACTTAGTGCACATGGGTTTTGTTGAAACTTGTCGTTTTTGGCCTTTGTTACATGGATCTTTCCGCGACCTTCTTGTGTATTTGCTGCAGCAGGAGGTTGCCCCTCATGTCTCATCCATTTCACCACTTTTAGTAGTCCTGTGGACAAATTGTCATTGTCACAGTGGTATCTTGCTGCTAGGTCACCAAGACACATTTGCCAGTTTGCAGATATGTCTGCTTCTTTCTCCAGTTGACTCTGGAGAAAAGTTGTGAATGTATTCAGTTTTTCCGTCCTTTCCATTAAGTTGGTTAGCATCGCCCCTTGGTCTTTGATAGTTTCATTGAGTGTTTCATATAATTTGACAAAGGGAATCATGGCTAAGGATGACGCTGCTAATACATTATTATGTATTTGCATGGCAGCTGCTGCCGAAAGGCTTGATTTCGTTGCTGCCTCGCTCGAATCTCTCCTCGCCGTTGTTTGAGGGTTCGGTGAATCTTCGTTCATATGCGGCATGGGAGTATTCAGTTCGATTACTTGTCGTTGTTTCTATTTTTCCGGCACAGGTGTCCTCGCGTGCCATCTTGGTGTACTCACTTTGTTTCCTTGTCGCTCGCTTCTTTCTTTGATGATTGGACACTGTTTGGTTTGGTGTGATATTCCATTTGGGGTAAAGATCTCTGTGTTTGTTATGTTATTTATCCCTGGTGGGCTCGACCTTTGAGAACTTGTTTTCCCTAGACGTGCTGCAAGTTGTGAAATTGCTTCTACTGTAGCTTCGTCCAATATTGCTGATGTCTGTTCTAAGCTGTTTATCGAGCCACTTTTCAGGTAAGTGCTTCCTTGCATAAGGGTGTCCTTTACAGTTGAAACTAGTTTTCCACTAGGTCGAATGTTGGAAATTTCAAGTACCGCTTGACTGTCGTGATTGGTGGATTCTAAGTTGGGGTCTGTGGTATCAAATGTTTGTATTGTTTGCTTTATGTTTGTTACTTGTGTGCTTCCAGTGGTCTCCACTGTTGACTCAATGTGCAGCGCCCCGAGTAAGTCTACATCAGTGATTTCAAAGGGGGTCAAGAAATCTTCCATACCATCTATACTATGAACTTTGTCTACCCCACTGGTGTCTTGCGGGATCCGCACCAAGTCCGACAGTAATAATAATGGCTTGGATTTGTTCATTCTTTCTTTTGATGTTTCGTGTGGTGTATCGTGTTCAATAACACTTTCCGATTGAGACATTTTTCTTGTATTCTTTGTTGTTTTATGGTGGTCTCTCTTTCATTCATTTTACTCTGTTGTGAGTATTCGTTAGGTGAGGTAGCTTCAATGTTTACCATGTCACCCAATGGAGCAAGGTCTGCTTGAGAGGGCAGAGGTGAGTGCTGAGTTCGCATCGCCGTTCTCCATGGAGTCTGTTCCAGTATCTACTGCCATCCCCCCATCTGCTCGCATCAGGGGGTTTTGGAGTTCAGCGCCTGCCTTTGCTAACGTCCATTAGTTTGTTTGACGACGCTGTTGTATGGTCTTTGTCCTTGTCTGAGGGCCTTGTTTGACAGTCATCCTTGTAGTGATTTGCTCTAAAGTTCCACTACACTCTAGTTGTTTAACCAGAGCTCTATTATAAAGTTTTTGTAGTGTGACAATGAAGGGTGTTTCAAGTGGCTGTTGTCTAAAGGCTCACGCTACCAAACACTAATACTCCTCTTATAGTTTTGTGTTCATTTATTTACACATTTGCAGACTTACTTGTAGTTGCAGCTTCTGAGAGAGCGTGTCAGAACGTCGGTGTTGGTGATTTCTGTTCAAACCTGCTTACTCGCTCTCTCTCCTGCGGCCGTGTCTGCGGTTTCGCTTCTGAACAGAGGCAAGGGGAGACGAATCCAGGATGTAGGTCCTGCAGCAAATCGTCTAAGTACCAGGACTCAGCGCCAAACAGCAGCAAAACAGTTCTTGCCGCCGTAAAATGCGCTGCCCTTTACTCCGCGGCCGGGCTTAACGCCGCAAGGGTGGTTGAGGCTGCAATTTCAGATGGGAAACAGGTCACGTGACTGCACACGTGAGCGCCGATGGGCTCCGCCTCCTCCAGGAAGCGAGCGCAGATTGGCGTGGCAAGAGTCTTCCAAGACTCGCAGTGCCAGAAGTTGGTAGTGTTCAAAAACAAACGTTCTTTCAGAGCAGCAGCTTCTTCAATGAAACGAATGTCTGGAGATTCTTATGCTTACAGAGAACTCTTAAACAATCAGCACTTTTTGTAGCAAGGGACTCTTGACTATAACTTTCCATAGTTGATAGGTTAGAAAATAAACCTTTTAGTGCTAAGCTTTGTGGTTAGTTGCACTAAGGTATCTATAAGCACACTAAAATGTATACTCAATACAAATCCCACCGCTGTACACCAGTGTTAGGCAGAAACCTGTGCAGTTCCCTTAGGGACCACTGCAAAATGTTTACGACTACAGGTGTTGGCAATAAACCCAATAAGCAGTCTGTACCACCCAGGTTTACCTGGTAGCTGTGGCTGAGCAGTCAGACTTCTCTCAAGAAGAGTTAGGCAGTATATAGAGTATACACCTTAGGTACAAAAATACAGTAGCACAAGCAAACACTGACCAGAGCTTTGGTATAAAAGTATATAATTATTTATTTAAAAGCACACTTGTAAAAATACACTGGCACTAATGTGTCAAGCAAGTTCAAACACAGTCACTAGAAATATATACACCTCCCTGATTAATTATTCGGAAAAGAACACCACTTAATATCAACACAGAGGTGAGCGCTTAACCAAGTGGCACTCCATTAATTATTTAAAAAGGGAAGGAAAAGGCAGAAATAGTAAAGCACACAATACCAACACTTTTAACAGAACCACAGCAAGTCAAGAAAGGCAGGGTCTACTGTAGAGCAAAAAGTTCATAGGCCAGGCCCACTCTTGGAGAGAGCAAGGCAGAATGTGCCCAAGATCACACAGTTGAAGTACACTTTAAAAGTCTTTGCAGATAGTTCAAAAAGGAGTTGGATCAGTTCAGAAAAGTTAGTTAACAGGTCCCAGGTCACCCCAGGATAGAGAGTCAAGGATTTACGGGACACCTTGAACAGTCTGTTGCAAGGGAGACCAAGCGGGACACAGTACCTGAAATGGTGAGAAAGCTCCAGCGGGGGCAGTTGTTCCTGTTCAGCAGGGCTCCACCGGTGGTGTCGTCGTTGCAGGTCGGCTCAGCTTCTCCCTCTTCTGATTCTTTAGGTCCTGTGGCGACTTCTGAAGTTCCAGTCCCCAAAGCCCTGCTTTTATGCAGAAAACCCCCATTCATCAGTCCTAGCTGTCACTCAAACATGCTAAGTGGTGAGCCGGGCGGCACACGACTGGGCCAATCACACAAGAGTGCGACTTGAGTTGCCGAGGCAACTCAGTCCAGGGTGCCTATTCCCCCCTCCCACACATCCTGTAGACCCGGACAGAGTGGCACCACTTTTGGAGGCTTCTGTGCAGAAGAGAAGGCCGCCAAAAGTGGAACAAAGGGCTCAACTTGGGTTGGAGTTACAGAGGCGAACACAAACGCCATTTTAAAACCGAGTCCTGGCATAAAGACCCAACCGGGGAATAAATATTAAATAAATAACCCGGCGGTATCTTTAACATTGCACCAAAAAAAGTGGTGCGTTTAAAATGAATGGGAAAATCCCATAGGAAATATTCCGGTGGAATATTTCCTGTGGTAACCACTGCCACCAGCCAGAAACTCGACGAGGGGGGACTGCACAGTGCCCCCTCGAAAAACAGACCCAGGGGCAATCTAATTACCCCTACCAGTACTTCCACAATATGATGGTTTGTACTGGTTCTGTTCACAATTTAAGACTAGTAAAGTCAATGGTGACTTTACATGCCCTGGGAGACAGTAGTCAGTCCCAGGGTTATGTTATGTTATTAGCATTTGTAAAGCGTGCGTTCGCCCAAGGGCATCATGTCGCTAGAAGGGAAGCTACCCAGTCGGAGAAGGCCAGTGGAGTGGTCAGGCTTAGAACAGATTGGTTTTCAACGCTCTTCTGAATCCGATTAACAGTGGCCCTAAGAGGTTCAGGGAGACTGTTCCAAAGTATGGTAGCGGCAACAGAGAAGGCTCTACCACCGAGCCTTGCCCGGTTAAACCTGGGGACAGTGGGGGGCGCTGTTGAGCAGCCGACAAAATGGCTGCCTAGCTTTCCAGCTCCGTGTGCTGCCGCTTTATATCTGCTTCCATCTGCGGTTTAACATCTTGCCCCATCTTCAAACCCGGCTCCTGCCTCCCAGACACTTGGAGCTACCTACCTGTGAAATTTCAGCCCGAACCGGTCCTTCTGAGGCTGGGTTGGTCCGTCAGCGCTCCCCCCGTAGTGGGCCGACGGAGCCGGGCTCGCCGCTGCCTGCGGCCTTGCGGTTCACGTGATCCTAATACCCGCCTCCCTCGCTTGGACGCTGGCCTACCATCGCCTGGGGGCTGGGGCTGATCTGGAGCGCGAGGGCCGCCTTCACCGCCCTGCTACGCGTGGGTGGATCCCGCGTCGAACTTCACCGCCTGGGATCTCCCGTGACCGGCTGCCGCTCTGCGCTCTCGTGGCGCCGCTGCCTGGCTCCCTCCCTCCCGCGGGACCTCCGAGGACATCTCCCCCGCTGAGCCTGAAGCCGGGGAGCTCTGCGGTGCACTGCTGTGCCGCCAGACGCGTGTGACACCCGCGGGTGAAGAGTGGAATCGCTGGGGACCCTGTCATCTGGATTGATCGCTGACTTGAGGTGAGGAGCCGGGGTGGCTGTCGTGCGCGGGCGTCCCTGTGATCCCTCCGCTCCGCTTGCGGCCCTCGCGCCCTAACCAGTGTTATACACCGCTGGGGCCTCGCGACGCCAGCCCGCTCCCCTGTGACCTATTGAGGCATCTCCCCTGCCACGGCCTCCCCTGATAGCTCCGGATGACTCTGTGAGTTACTGCGACACCATTTAGAAGAGAGTGGGTTCCTCCATTTGGCCTTCACTCTACATAGCCCCAGGTCATAAATCACATAATATCCAACAGATCCAGGAATACCAGCAAGACTGGGGCTATGGATAAATTTGCAAAAGCCACCTCGAGATCTGAATCGGCCCATTCTTCATGCGATCAGACCGACACACCGCTCCCTGCGGAGGGGCCTCAGGCGGACCTGACGGTCATGATGGAAACTATGGCCATAAACTTCGCTGCATTTCATGAAAAACTCGACGAATGTGGCGTCTCTTAGGGCCAAGTTGGATCAACAGGGGACTCGACTCACTGAGGCTGAAAATAGAATTGGTGCCAGCGAAGACACTGTAGCCACACTGCAGGGTACAGTGGCCACCCTTGTCACGGACATGAAGTCAGTGAAGGCTAAGTGTGATGACCTCGAATCCAGATCGAGGAGGAATAATATACGCAATATTGAGGTCCCGGAAAACGCGCTGAAGGGCCGACTCGAACTGGCTGTTGAGAACCTCTTGAAGGATCTATTGAGCAACCCGGTTTTGTCCCCTTTCTTCACGATTGAGAGGGCCCACAGGGCACTGGCCCCATGTCCCAGGCCTGGGGACTTTCCAAGACCCATCATTGCGAAGATCCTGAGTTTTAAAGATCGCAACCAGATCCTCCGCCTCGCACGTGAGAAGGGTGAGCTCAGAATGGACTCGCAGGTGATCCGAATTTTCCCTGACTTCTCGACTGGAGTCCAGCAGGAACGTCGCCAATTCCTTGGAGTTAAGAAACTGCTCAGGGAAAGGAACATTCCTTATGCCATACTATTCCCTCCACGTTTAAAATTCACATTCAACAACAAACTTTACTTCTATGCGGTGCCTTCGGAGGCGGTGAAATTCATAGAGGCACACATTCCCCCTCATCCACCCGCTGAGGATATGATGCAGAATGACTGAACTCCATCTGAGGCTTGCTCCCTCTGATCGCCCTATGGCCGGGCGTCCTTATGGCTATACAAGTATCTGATTGTTCTATTTACATTTCCTAAGTAGCCCTGGCTGTACTCACTGCACCTAATCTCTTGAAAACGCACTCAGATTACCATAATACTGAACCTCTCATCTTGTCCATGTTGACTTCCTATTGTTGTTTATTGTAACGTTCCTCTGTTCCACACGCAGGCCCGGCATAGATGCAACGACATGCATTTTTATACCGCAAACACTGCTTGTTTTCTCAAGGATCCCACCGGGCTCCAAGCGTGTTAGCGAACGGCAATAGCGCACCCCATTGCGATTGCACTGTTTGTTATACTGTTGTTATGGGTTAGCCCCTGTTGGGTTCCTGCACCAGCTGGCTCAGGTTGGGGTCGATCCGGCGGTGCAAGGGAGGGTGGGTTGTCGCTTACACTACTAAATTTGGGTTAGTGGTGAGGGAGGTGGGTGGGAACGGGGTGTTATCTAAAAAAGGCACACGAGGTTGCATGGTGCGAGCATTAAAGGCCCATGAATGCATGTTCGACTTCAAACGTTGGGGCACACACCACTGCCGGGTCTGGGATGTCCACTAAAAATGTGTGCAGTATGTTAGGATATTTACTACTGCAATGTCTACCGTCATAATGTCCTGGAATGTCCGTGGGCTAAGCAACCACACCAAGGCCCGTAAAATCATAGCGTATGCCAACAGACACAACTGCAAGTTACTGCTCCTACAGGAGATGCACTCCAATGGCCTCATACCAAGAACCATGGCCCCTGCATGGGGACCGGCAAGATTCTTCACCTCCTATTCCACTCAATCCAGGGGTGATTCACAAATCCATTAAGTTTACACTGCACAAAAACTACACCGACCCCGAAGGTCGTTATGTAATACTGCACTGCACTCTGGCTAACAAAGAATATTTACTTGTTAATACCTACTGCCCTAATGTGGACTCCCCTGAATTTTTCGACAATATCACCACCATACTGCTGGGATTTGTGGGCATACCGATCCTGTGGGGTGGGGACTTCAATCTTATCCTTGACACGGTCCTGGACAGAACTGGAATTGCTCCTCGTTCCTTGTCCGGTGCTGCACGCAGACTGCAAGCCCACATTATGACACTTGACATCTGTGACGCTTGGAGAAAGCTACACCCCCAACAGAGAGACTACACCTACTACTCATCAGTGCACGATAGCTCCTCTAGAATAGACCTATTTCTTGTATCAAAAGGAGTCATGGGTGGGGTGGTGGAAGCCCAGATTTTACCTCGCCCACTGTCTGATCATGCCCCAATTACACTCTCGGCGAGGCTGGGGATACCTGTCCCGACATTCACCACCTGGCGTTTCAAATCCGAGGCCCTTAGGGATGTTGTGTTTAGGGCTGACATACTTGCTGACATTCTGTCTTTCTTTGAACACAACTCTCTTTCGAACACCTTGGCTGCAGTCAGGTGGGACGCCTTCAAAGTGTATATTAGGGGTATGTCCATCTCCCGGGAGGCTGGGGTGTTGAAATCGATCAGAGCCGCACTGGATCGATCTGAAACTAAACTGAAGCGATTGGAACTACAATGTGCCACTAGGGCTGACCCTGCCATACTTGCTCAGGTCGCCGATGAACTCCAGGCATACAACAAGCTCGCCGTCAGTGAAACACAATACTTTACCCGCCTGCAGGCAGCCAGGAAATATGGAGAGGGAGACAGGCCTGGGAGAACATTAGCGACGCTATTAAAATGGGAATCTGGCCGGACGCAGATCACCTCTATTAAAGATAAACATGGCAACGCACAATGGGCCGACCAACAAATCCTAGATACGTTCGCTGAGTTCTACAGGTCCTACTACTCTCAACCCGCTGAACACACAGAACAACATATGCGTGAACTCCTCGACCAGATCCCCACCACAGAGATCTCCTCCGCTACTCGTGACGAATTGGACTCCCCAATCACACTAGATGAAATTGTAACAGCCATTTCTGACCTGCCCAAAGGCAAGGCCCCGGGACCAGACGGCCTAACTGCCGATTTCTACCAGGAGCATGTCGCCATAATTGCCCCCAGGCTGCTTGAGGTCTGGGACGAATCGCTCCGTGCCTCTATCCTCCCCCTCTCCATGCGCGAAGCGGCCATTACAGTGCTGCTCAAGCCTGGCAAACCTGACAATGAATGTGGGTCCTATAGACCCCTCTCCCTTATGAATCTCGACACAAAGATTTTTGCAAAAATTATAGCCAGCCGATTCCTGCCCATTATGATGTATTTAGTCCATGAAGACCAGGCCGGCTTTGTACCCGGTAGGTCTACCTCCCACAATATCAGGAGACTGTTTAATGTGATGTCCCGCATTGATCAAGATGTACAGGCTGTGGCGGTTACGCTTGATGCCCAGACAACCCACCACCGAATACCCCCCCCCCACTGGTCACCGAATGGTATAAGATATCTGGGTGTGCAAATATCGCTAGACAAATCCACCCTCATCGCCGACAACTATTCCGCGATATCGCAAATAGCTGAGACTAAACTCCTACGGTGACGTGCCCTCCCACTATCCATTGCTGGACGGCTCTCCCTCATAAAAATGATCCTGCTCCCCAAACTGTTATATACGTTTAGCAACGTACCCGTATGGCCCGGGAGGTGATATTTTACTGGACTACACACACTATGTGCACAGTTTCTCTGGCACTCTGGCGCAGTACGCAAAAAGTGGACGGACATGGCACTCCCATATAAACAAGGGGGATTCACGGCTCCAGATCTGTCACTCTATTGGTCCGCGGCCCAGGCCCAACATGCCACCCACTGGTACCCTGGCACCCCGGTGCGTCCCCATATCAAACTGGAACGAATGGCAGCTGCTGGTATCAATCTAATGTCCCTCATACTACATCGGCACTACACACCAGACTCTCCCATTGACCCAATCAGCACGACCCTTCAAGCCTGGGCTCGCCTGCTATTTCAGACACCTGAAGCCTCTCCATACTACAAGTGGCTTCCTGTATGGGCCTTTCCCGGCTTGGAACCCACTCACGATGCGGCACTGGCCCGACACTGGGGGATGCTGGGATACCAAGCACTGACGGACTTCTACCCCGAGGGCAGGTTTATCGACCCCCAAACTTGGAAACCGGGGCACACCGGGTCCGCCTTGGAGACCTTCCAATACTACAGACTGCGAGCTGCGTTTCGCACCAAATGGCCCACATTCCCTGTTGAGCCCCCAGACAACTCAGCCATTGCATATATTGCCAATTCTGGAGGTGCCCATGGAGTAGTCTCATCACTATACAAGATCCTACAGGAGGCTACCCCTACTCCCACTCTCAAGGCACGTGATGAATGGGCTGGCGAACTAGATCTAGAAATATCAGATAGGGTTTGGGTGGATATGTGCCTACACACTCGGAAAGTCTCCCTCAATTTCCGTTTTCGCGCAGTACAAACTTCTAAATAGACTTCACTACACTCCAAACAGGACTTCGAGGTTCGCCCGTGATACGGCGCACCCCGGCCCCGGCTGCGGAGCGACGGCAGCTAACCACTTACACATGTTCTGGTCTTGTGATAAATTGCTGAGGTTCTGGGAAAGCATCCTAGAAACGCTCACGGCTATCACTGACACAGTGATTGACCCTGATCCTTTAGCCGTCCTCTTTGGAGCCTGGAAAACGGATGACACCAGACGTTTGGCCAAGTTTCTTAATATTGGGTGCATGATAGCCAAAAAGTGCATACTTCAGAACTGGAAAAGTCCCATCCCCCCGGTCCACCAGAAATGGCTCCATATGCTTACTTGGGCACGGAACTGTGAGGAGGAATTTATATCCATGCTCCCCGTCACTTCTCGACCCAAGAATATCTGGGTGGAATTCAATTCGTACCTTAACAGTCGTAGTGAAGACACACCCGGCTTTGGATCGTCCCCCACCCCTTCAGTGTCCACTGCTACAACATAAACTCGTACTCACATGTATCTTGTATGATTATTGTCTGACATTATTGTGATTTTGTACAACTGCTCATGCACTGCTCCAACTTATGTTTCTTACTTGTGCTTGTTGCCTTGATGTATGTACCACGTAACCTTTGCCGCCAAAAATGAAAGTTTAAAAAAAAAAAACCTGGGGACAGTGAGCAGGTTAGAAGTAGCAGAGCGGAGGTTCCGGTCCGGACAGTATCGGGTGAATTTAAGCTGCAAAAATTCAGCACCCTGACCGTGAATAGCCCGGTGAACAATACACAGAGATTTAAACTGAATTCGTTGGTTCACCGGGAGCCAGTGCAGTTGGCGAAACACTGGTGTAATATGGGCACCATAAGGGGAGTCAGTAGCCAGCCTAGCAGCCAGGTTCTGCATACGCTGGAGGCGATGGATGAGGCCGATAGGTTGAGACAGATAGAGTGAATTGCAATAGTCCAGTCGTGTGAGGACTAACGCGGCTACCACAGGGGGTCGGAGGGCTACCGGGTTCAGGGGCATAACCCTCTTAAGGATTCTGATCTGGTGATGGGTGGACTGGCACACGGCCGCAACCTGGTTAGACATTGACAAAGAAGCGGAGAGGATAACTCCTAAATTCTTGACTTTGCTAACTGGGTTGGGTAACGGGCCCAAGGCAGCGGGCCAGAAAGCAGGGGTCCACAGGGAGGGGTTGGGGGGGCAGCCTACCAACAGTACCTCCGTTTTATCACCATTTAAGCAGTTTGGACAGAAACGGAAGTAGAGAAATAGCGCGGAAATTAGCCGGGATAGTGGGGTCGAGAGAAGGCTTTTTGAGGAGGGCAATAACCCTAGCAGATTTCAGTTCTGGGGGAACAAATCCCGACTGACAAGAGTTGTTTATTGCCAGTGTGATCTCAGTCAGAATATCAGGAGCAATAACCTTCATAATAGAGGCTGGGATGGGGTCCTCGGGAGATGATGATTTAATCTTCAAAATGGCTGTCAAGACCTCTGCCTCGGTGAATGGAGGGAAAGAGGACCAACTAGCCAAGGTATCAGTAGAGGGCACAAAGCTGGGGGTTTCAGGAGGCAATATTGCAAGAGATTTAGCAATGTTTGCTCGTATAGCATCAATTTTGGTGGTGAAAAAGGAGGCCAGGTCATTGCACAGTTCCTGAGAGGGCTTAACCACAGAGGTCAAGGTCTCCGAAGAGGATAACGAGTGCACAATGGAAAAGAGAGTTTTTGGTTTGCATAGAGCATGTTCAATTTTCTGGGCAAAGAAGGAGGATTTTGCCAGTTTAACGCTTGTCAGGTATGAGGACAAATTGCGTTTATATATATATCTCTGAGCTCTGGGTTATAACCAGAACGCCATTTCCGTTCAGCTTGTCTAAGATGGAGGCGAGCCGTTTTAAGATGGTCAGTGAACCAGGGTTGGGAGGGAAGTCTACGGCCTTGAATCAGTTTCAGTGGAGCGAAGAGATCGGCCACGGTGCTTAAAGAATGGGACAGTGAGGATAAAGATAGTTGCTTCAAGGGGGCACAGTTAGAGACAATCTGATCAGTAAGAGCCTTTAGGTCGACTGAGCGCCAGGAGCGCAAAGGCATCTTAGGAGGGCGAGCTTTACAGGAGGAGTCGGTAGGAAAAAAGGAACATGAGACTAGATAGTGATCTGACCACGTCACTGGCTCGGGTATGGAGTCTATGTTTGGGGGTCACTATGACACCCCTGTGTTACTGCACTGAGGGTGCTGTGTAACACACTTACCAAAAACACATGAAGCCCTATGGAGTAAAAGACCCCATAACCCATAAAACACATTAGTCAAAAGTGACATTAGTCAAATTAGTCAAAAGTCAAAGGACATTGTCAAATCATGCCTAAGAGTGGGAGAAAAAGAGTCTCACTCTTAGCAGGAGAAAGAAATAAACCCCAAAAATCCAGCAAAGCTGCTGGGGGACTCACTAGGTTTGGGAAATTAGCCTTAACAGAGAATTCTGCCTAACATTTGGGTCCCCTTTTTAACAAAGTATTTTAAGGAGGTTAATAGCCAGTACTCCCCCCACCCCTTCCATAGTTGAAGGGGCACAACTACAATACCGATATAAAAAAGGGTGACCACAAACTACCTTCGAACTCTAACAGATTTCTCCAATTGACTCTCTGGCTAAAATATATTGGAAAATTCTATCGCATTGATTTGAAGAATGGACAGACTTTTAATATACTCTCAATAGCCTAGGCAGGGTTTCGCAAAGGGGACTCTACAATAGAACAGGCCTTTCTGATGATATCTAATTCTGCAGAGGTTTGTGCAATTGAAGTCCCAAGTCATATATTTACAAACTTACAGACGACTTCTTACACCGTCCAAAGAAAGTTATTGTGGCAGACTTTGGAAGAGCTCCATGTACCCTGTAATCTTTGTCTTGCAGTCACAAAAAATTAGGTTCAGGCACCATAAACATAAGCAAAGCAATTGCTGTTCTCAAAGTCAGATTTGAAAGCCATTACATGGCTATGGTACCAAATGCAACAGAAACAAGGAAGCATTTGGTCAAAACATGTCACAGGGCAGTGTGACAAATCTAGCAACATTGTGACTGACTCTCTGGAGAGGAGCTTCTCTTACATGGCCATTGAAAGGCAGAAGATACCTGACTCTGACCCTGGGGGTGGCTATATGCAGGTGAACCACATGGGGAAGGCAAACTCCAGAGGGACAAGAAAATAGAAAATACTGGACAGAAATAATCTTGCTGCCATGATATGGCATTTATAACGCGCCTATACACAAGTGTTTCAAGGCACGACGGGTCAAGGGAGGGAGGAACAGAGGGAATACAGAGACGGCGATGTTACTAGGACAGGTGACATTGAGATCGCGCAAGTGCAAGGGAGGGGGGAAGGGGAGAAGTGCGGGGGATAGGGGGAGGGAGCAGTGCAGTGCATAAACAGTAAATTAAATAAGACAATAAATACAAAGTGTGGCCAGCTGGTGGCAAGTGCATGGGTTAAGTGCAGACATCAGGTGTCAAGTGCTGGTATGGGGCTGTAGGGATACAGAAACAGTTCCTGAGTGCAAGGGTTGCCAGGGGGGCAGTACAGGTGTGCAGCTAGCAGGGAGGGGACCTGGGCCAGAGAACAGAGGAGTGCAGTTTCAGTTTCTGCCAGGAGATCAGCGGGGAAAATGAGGAGAGAAAGCAGAAGCAAAGAGGAAGTCGTGAGGTGCTTCCGGAACCGGAGATGGTTCTCCTCAAGTTTCAGAGAGGCAGAGTGGTTGTTCCAGAGGGAGGACCCAGCAGAAGAAAGAGATCTACCACCAACTCGTTTCTTGATGAAGCGACTGACCCTGAGGGAGTTTGAGGCGGATGAGCGAAGAGCTCGAGAAGGAAGATATTTAGGTAGAGAGAGTTGAAGGTATTGAGGGCCAGGCCCCAGAAGGCCTTGTGGACAATACAGAGGGTTTTGAACTTAATCCTCACCGCCACTGGGAGACAGTGCAGAGATTTCTGTCCTGGAGAGATACGATCCTGGGCTTAAGGCCAAGGACAAGTCTCGCAGGCCTGTTTTGGATGAGTTGCAGAGGGCGGAGAGTAGAGTGGTCCTTGATGGTTTTGGAGGAGCAGGGGTGAACCTGTTTTGATGAGACTTTCATAGATCGGACTTGTCTAGAAACCTGGTCTGGGGGGAACAGGGGAAAGGCAGAGAAGGAGGGAGGAGAGGTGGCCGAAGAAGGACCAGAGGAAGAGCAGGGAGCAGGGAGTAGAGGGAAGAGGGGGAGAGGAAGAGAGAGAGGACAGGATGTCCTAGGTTTTTGAGATGAAATGAGAAGCCATGGCCGTGCAGAGGGCCTGGGAGGGGACAGGAGAGGTAGAGATTGCAGCCGGATTGGCCAGCTCCTCACAGATTTTAAAGGGTTCAGCCGAGTTGTTAGATGCTGCAGGGACGCGGGCTTGGATGTGGGCTCTCTTCTTGCTGCGAACAGAGAGCCGGTATTGCCTTTGGAGCAGGCGGCAGGCCAGTTTGTCAGAGGGTGTACAGGAAGCACGCCATTTCCTCTCAGCCACTGTGCACTTGCGTTTAAGGGTGACGAGGTCTGAGTCGTACCAAGAGTTGCATTTGGCTTTAGGCTCCAAGCGGATCCTCATGACAGGGGCAAGAACATCGAGAGTGTCAGATGTAGCAGAGTGGAGTATGGAAAGGGCTGTGTCAGGGTGTGAGCCAGCCAAGGGGGCAGGGGGTGAGAAGGGGGCTGCAAAAGCCTAAACTGACACACGCTTCATGGGTCGGATAACCGAGAAGGTAGGTGGCAGTGCTGGAGATGGCTTGGCCTGAGGGGTAGAGAGAGTGAGCTGGGAGGAAAGGACAAAGTAATCACTCCATCCTTTCTAATGACATCCAATAGAATTACAATATACCTATATGGATTTTTGTAATGTAGATGAAGATTCCCAGTCAATCACCTTATTTGCCTGCCCCCACACAACCATTTTAGTACTGAGACGAGGAAGAGCGAGGGAGCAATGAAGATAACCAGAAGCAGTAAGCCAACACTGCGGTCTAGTCTATGGAAATTGTTCAGCAATGCCGGGAAGTTTGAAACTGCCACAGTTGACAGGCAGTTGAGAGAGAGGCAGGCGCTGGTCTGAATGAAGGAAACAAGCAAACCGTAAGAAGAAGCATTGAGGTTCCCCTGAACGGCATGCAGAGAAGCCTGGATGAAGGAAGCTCACTGCTTGAGAGACTGAAGCAGTGGGAGCTGTGCACAGCAGAGGAAGGCAAAGCGAGTGCTGACCAGCTAACCAGCTAATGGCACGCTGAGTCAGCAAACTGAAGAGGACAGAGACAGAGAGAAACGAGAAACACCAAAGCTGCCCAGTAAGCCCAGGGAAAGCGGATGGGTTACCGGGGCACCTGAAAGTGTATGCCGTGTCAGAGAAAAAGTACAAGAGAGACAAAGTGAAGAAGACAGAGAGATGCGAGAGACAGAAACTTCCTGGTAAGCCCAAGGAAAGTGGATAGGTTACCGGGGTGCCTGAAAGTGTATGCCGTGTCACAGAATCAGCATGAGAGAGACGAAGTGAAGCCTTTGAAGAAATTTATACATTTGTGAATGATACTAAAAACTGGTTGATGACCCAATGTCTCAAAAGAGAAATCAATTTGAATGTGAATAGTATTGGGGAAAAGGGAAGGCACAACTATTTAAAGGAATATTAAAATGAAGTGTGCTGAGCAAGAGTCAGTAATCCAGTATTGGGCAAACATTATTTCATGGATAACAGGAGAAGCGATTAAAGAATTGAAAAACTCTGGCAGGTTAGTGAACCAGGCACGCTGCGACTCACATCCAAGAAAGAGAGATAAATAGACTCACTAATGTGATACGTTGGCAGGAGAGTAACCCAGGAGTGGGAAGACAAAACAACTTGACTTTGTGTAATAGTGGTGTGAAGGCCTGGCAGGAGAGTAAACCAGGAGTGTGAAATTGTGAAACTGTGAGAAATAAATATTAAAGGGACAGATCATAGCCCTTTTTTGAGGATTGTTGATAAAGTGGCAAATGCCCTAGTAGAAGAAGATACCAGGGGTATAAGGGAGAATAACAATGGAAAAGGGGAGACCAATGCCCATTTAATGTCAATGGAAATACAGAGGGTGAGAATCTGAACATTGGAGAAAACTGTGTGTTTAAAGGAAGCTCAAGGGAATTTTCATGCCCCTTGAAACAATCTTGAACTGTGGTACAGCAACCTTTGAATTACCAGAAGAAGTCTAGAGGAAGGGAGACCCCTTTCCTTGTGGAACTTTATTCCTTTCTTTTTTACACCTTAAATCTTTCTGTTTTTGGAACTGTGAGGAAGAGCTATAAGTGTATAGCTCGCAGAAATCCCCTTTTGCACCTTATATTGAGTTTAGAATGTAAGGGACAGTTTAGGGCTTGGACACAGGATGGAGGATGCTCTTTTGTTCAAAATCCTGACACAGATGTTCCTTCGTTTTGTGGAGGCAGGAAATCCCCTCTTAGAGTTAAGGGCTAGATAGGATTTCCCTCAACCTTCTTATTATTTTGTTAACTAAAAGTGTATAACCAATACCTAAGATGCCACTGTGTCTGACTCTTACTGTTGACCCCTTACAGGAGGTTATTGTGACAGGAGGCCAGGTCATGGGTCTCTGGTGGCTAGAGATGGTTGCCGGGAATGGTGGTACTCTAAAGAACCCTTGGTGCTTTGAAATGTGGCTCCCTGCTAATTGCAAATAGACACATGAAGGAATTGCAGTTCAAACAGTGGGAGCCCAATCCCTTTGCCAACTCTGGTGCTCCCAATTTGGCAGCCAATGTCCCATTTATAACCCAGGGAGGAGTATAAAAGTGCTCATGACAAGAAATGGTGTGGGAGTTAAGAGTAGGTTGGCAATAGGGCAGAAAAGCGAGAATTGAGGGAAGTCAGAACAGATATGATATGATATGGCATTTGTAACGTGCCTATACACAAGTGTTTCAAGGCGCGACGAGGCAGGGAGGGGGGAACAAGGGGAAGACAGACAATGATCCTACTAGGCCAGGTGACATTCAGACCGCGCAAGTGCAGGGGTAGGGGGAAGGGAAAAAGTGCAAGGGGAAGGGGATGGGGAAGTGCAGTACAAAGTAAGTAGAATAAAAAATAAATAAATAGGGCCAGCTGGTGGCAAGTGCAAGGTAAGTGCAGATAAGTGCTGGGAAGGGGGGGGCTGTAGGGATACAGAGACAGTCCCATAGTGCAGGGGTTGCCAGGGAGGCAGTGCAAGTGGAGAGTGGCTGGGCCCAGGACAGAGGTCGGTGAGGGTGGCCCAGTTGCAGATTCAGTGCAGTTTCAGTGAATAATTTAGCAGGGGAGAGGTAGAGAGAAAGCAGAAGCAAAGAGGAAGGTTTTGAGGTGCTTCTGGAACCGGAGAGGGTCAAAAATAGAATTTGTTGACCAGGAGCAAAAAGTAGCTCGTGGGTATCAGGCATCACCCGATAGGCAGGAGCTATCTCTGGGGAACCAGGAGCTAGTGCGCAGCAAATCAATTTTGTGCGCAAGATGCAAACTATCTTTTTTTCTATATATTATGGAATATGCTTTAAATGTCCCTTAGGTGAGCCCCTTATTCTTTTTATACACATTCCCTAACCCTCACAGTTAATATCACATAGTTATGTTTGTATAGCACATCTTGCCTGTGGAGTCAAAAGTTGCTCCTGGTAGCTGCTGCTTTCAAGCTACCCAGTCTTCCCTGGTTTATAACAAGGATCTAAATATCTCCCAGCTCTTCACAATTTTGAACCCTGTAGGTCCACTACAGAGGACAAAACGGCAACATTTTAAGAAGACTAGAGAAATGTATCAACCAATAGTAAACTTCCTTTATCAGTTAATTCACTGTGGAAAACACACTGTGCAACAATTGATTGCTGGTATGAATTGAAACAATGAGACTATTTCACAGCACAAAGGTAAGGGACTGACAGTCAAACATGTGCATTGTCTACTAAACACAATAACTGCTATTCTTCAAAACATGTGCCTCATCAGCAATTAATCAAAATAATAACATGTTTCATTTCTCTGTGGCCTGCATTTTTCCTTTTCTTCACAAATGTGTGCTCTACGTGACAAGGCCCAAGTTCAGGCCTTGCCGAAAGGGGGGTTTGGAGGAGCACAATCCCTTCCACCCCTTCATTTTGTCGGTGTCGGCACGACCCGTCCCTGCCCCTGCTTACCTGAACAGATGGTGGCGTCTCTGCCACATCGTGGAGCCACAGCCCAGACACCGCCGAGGAGGAGCACTGCCGGGCTCAGGATGACACCAGCAGGACCGTGTGGGAGCAGCGTGATGACCTCCCTGCCAGAGAAGACCTTGGTGGTTACTGCAAAGGAACCTGCAAACCAGAGGGCGGTGAGCGCAACCACACTGGACACCACCGGGCAAAGTAGAGCATGGCTCCAGCTGAAAGCATCAGCTGGAGCCCAAGCGAGTAAGGCAGACCACTAACCCACCAGGGATTCATTTTTATGGATCAAAGGCTTAATAAATCCCACTAAACCAACAGGGATTTACAAATAAATAAAGGCCTTTAAAACAGCCTCATGGAAACCTCCAGTAGCCCACCAGGGAATCTACATTAATTATAAATGAATGCCTCCATACAGGCAATGATGACCCACTATACCAGCAGGGATATTTGGGGTGGGGGATATTGGTTCCCTAAGGACCAATATATGGTCCAGTTAAAATGCTGCAAGACTGCCTGTAAAAAGGGGGGCGTGGCTTACCACCCCTTATCAGCCCTCACCAAGCATTTCCACTGACACACCCCCTGGAGCAAGGTAGGTGATTTACCAGCGTAAGTAACCATTCATGGGAGAGGGTGGGGTATTTACGGTGGTGTGTGAATAGTTTAGTGTGGGCAAGTTGGGTGAGAAAAGGAGGTGGAAGAGAATGTCAGAGATACCAGAATGGGCAAGAGCGAAAGGAGTGTGGAGGCTGTTGGAGAGAGGGGGTCTGTGGAGTGTTTGTGTGTGAGATATGACGAATTCAGGGAGTTCGTCCCTTCTCCCCAAGTGGGAGATACCCCCTGTGAGGCTGGAGAAGTGAGCCTGCTCCGCAAGACCCTCCCTAGGGGTCGAGGCAAGTGGGACCTCACCGGGAGAGACTCCCCTTTGGGAACAAGGATTCCCGTTCCTGTGAGGAACTTCCTTGGCCATTCCCCTTAATGACATATATGGGACTGTCAGATTTAAAGAACATTATGGAATCCAAAGACTTGGATAAAGACAAACCCAAAATATGGGACTACGAGCAAGAAAGATGTTCTGGCTCTATAAGTGGGGACATCTTAATTTACTAAGATGAGTAAGCTGTATCAGAGAAACACACTGATATGCGGTGAAGCAGAGTAAGCAGGGGCAGCCCCCTGACAGCATCACAGCTGAGATGGGTGGATCAGAACGCAAGACTGAAATGCTGGAGTCCAGGGGTCAAGTTCTAAAAATTAAAGTGGGGGGACTCATCAACAAACTAATAGGATGTGACGTCGCCAGAAATTATCATATCAAGGTGAAATATGCACATTTCATTAAATTGGCTTTGCATAACCACCCAAATTGCACAGGACGAATGGCATTTGCCTTTCATAAAATCAACACACACACAAAACCAAGAGAGGATATTTTCTTCTAGTAGTGTTTTTGAAAATGTTAAAAGGTGTGCATGTTTTAAACTACAAGAACCAATACAAATGTTTTCCCTGGGACATGCAGAACCGAAATGGGACATTTAACCTGTAGTTGTTTGTTATTCTTCACCAGGTTATGTAGTGCAGTGGTGAAGTGTCTGGCCTGAGGACTGCAGTTTGATGCCTGAGGTTGGCTTAAATTCAAAGAGGACATTCAATGTTTCTCATTTTAGCTGGGTGGGACTCAGTCCACCCTCTGAATAAAGTGGGTGGACTCCGTCCCCCCGCGTGTACCCTCGACTTGAGCCCTGCTGGACACCCAGTGTTCACATGCGCAGGAGAACCGACGAGACGGGTTCAGCCCTGAAGAAGGAGTTAGACACTCTGAAATGCACTAGCAATGGAGCCCTTTATGTATTGAAGTAATTGCTGGCCTCTGTTTCAGGAATTAAATATCACAGAGTTTGATCACCATTAATGACCTTTGTCTTTAAATTTTGAATGAACTAATATTTTTGAATAGCTTCTATTATATCTGAATCTATTTTTGATTTGAGCATTAATCGACTACAGTAACCCTCTTTGGGATACAGTTTGGAAGCAGCCGACTAGCTCGATGATACCCATCTAGTTTTTTTGCATTGCTGTATTTTGGTCCAGGTGTCTCTGGGCCTTTTTCAGTCAGCTCCTCTAAAATTTGTGGTTACCGTAAAACCTATGGGATTTACAAGATGATTATTTGAGACTAACTGATATACAACAGTGGTGTCCACCTATTTGCACTGACACCCTCTGTTCATGCCCCCACAGCTCCCCTCCCTTTCTCAGTGCCTGTATTTCTCGAAAAAGGGTACTGATAGGCCATCGATATTTGTTTGGGACTCATCAAGCAAATGCGTATGGAACTCCATATCATACATGGTTCGCACCTTTGCCACCCAATCCCTTTCAGCTGGCATCCTCAGACACTTCCACAACTGGGCGAGGCATCATCTAGCTACCACCAACATTACCCTTACCATGTGTCCGTATCCCTATAATCTGCCCCCGCCTCACCCCAAAAAGAAACAACCATGGCGAGAGTTGCCTATTGATTCCATTGACCTCTTTGATCCATGGCAAAACTTCCCGCCAGTACATTTGCGCCCTTCCGCTGCCCCACCACATGTGGCAATAGTCCCCATTCGTCCCCCACATTTCCAACAGCCCGGGGTCATATCCCTTGCACATCTTTGCCAACACCGCCGGTGGGTAATGCCACCTATGCAAGACTTTTAAGGCCTGGTGCCGATATTGCAAGGGAGGCTGTCGAACTGGTAACCCTTTTGCACATCAACACCCCTAGGGCATCATCGATCTCCTCCCCTAGGTCACCTCCCCATCTAATCCTAGCTGGGGGCAGGTCCCTGGTTTCCGCCATTAATATCCTCTTGTAGAGTCAGGCTATGAGGCCTCTGGAGCCTCTCCTCATGAGCAGGAGTCTCTCAAAATCCATCAACCCCCTCTGCAAGTTCTCCCGCCCATCGACACTCCAGTAGGACTCCCATCAGTTGTAAATAGCCGAATATGGATAGCGTGCCTATCTGCAGACATTCTGCTAACTGCTCTTTCGTGAGGAAGGCCCCCTCTTCCCACATCTAGCCCGCTCTACACAACCCTGCCTCGTACCACAATCGGAGATCCCATGGTTCTTCAATCCAGTCTCTGAGTGGAGGAGCCCAGATGTAACTCTGGGGGGATGGCCATGTGGACGGCCACTTGTTCTGCTCTCCCTCCCGCCAGAGAGTCCACAGGACTTCCAGGACCGGATGATGCAAGACCCTCTTTGGGATACAAGAACAGGAAATCCACAGCCACTCCCCAAGTGGGACAGGCGACAGAACCTCATTGTCCAGCGGCACCCATTGCTTCTCCGATGCGGATCAAGAGGGTCCACTAACACCCGAAGCTGGGCTGCTTTATAATAAGTCGGGAGATCCAGAAAACCCACCTCACCCTCCTCCCTCGGTAAGACCAGCATCTTACATGCGATTCTGTGTCTGGCCCCTGCCAATAGGAATTTCAGCAAAAACATCTTTAGCTCCTCAAGAAAGGACTTCGGGACCACCACTGGGAGCATATGAAATAGGAACAGGAATTTATCTAATATCACAATTTGTATGCAATTTAGACAAGCCATCCAAGTGAGCCCCAACCTTCTCCACCGCTCCACACCCTCGGCACTGCTACCCATAACAGCAGAAGATTCCCTGCATAGAGCTCCCCCGCTTACTTGTACATCCATATTCCCACATAGCGAAAGTGCTGTTCCTGCACCTGGAACAGGAGCCCCCTCACATGCTCTCTCTCTATTCCTGACAATCCCCCAACCAACAGGGCCATGGACTTGTCAAAATTAACTTTGAAACCTGATAGCTTCCTGTATTGCTCCAAGCCATCCAAAAGGTGTGGCACTGAATGCACCGGATCCTTAATGTATAGTAGGGCGTCATATGCAAAGAGGCTTATCTTATACACTCGCCCTCTCACCGTCACCCGCTTAAGCCCCTCCATTTTACACACCCCCTGACCCACGATTCCATCACCAATGCGTAAAGCAATGGTGAGAGTGGAATATCCCTGTCTTGTGCCCCATTGAAGCTGGAAAGGCTGGGACACATTCCCATTCACCACCACCCTGGCTGTCGGATTCGGGAACAGGGCCATGATCCACTGCCTCCATCTCCCCTCCAAGCCTATTGCTGACAGGACTTCTGCCAGGAAGGCCCATTTTACCTTGTTGAGTGCCTTTTCAGTGTCTAAGGCCAACAGTAGAGCGCCCTTTCTCACCCCTCGCTCGGAGAATTGAGAATGTGAAGCGTTTTCCACTTGTCGGCTTTTAGTCTGTGCAGTATAAGTCCTGCCTGATCTGCATGTATTAGACCAGGGAGATGAGACTCCAGACGGGACGCCAACACCCTGGTGAAGATCTTTGCATCCACATTTAGTAATAAGATAGGCCTGTATGTGCCACAGCTGGCTGGGCCCTTACACGGCTTCGGGAATACTGTGATAAACACTCGGAGGAATGATAGCTGGATAGACCCCGCCCCCATTATGGAAATGAACAATTTGTCCAGGGGCAGTGCGAGGCAGTGTTGAAACTGCTTATAAAAATCTGTAGTGAATCCATTCTCCCCAGGGCCTTCCTGGCATTTAGCTTGCGAATCTTCAGCAATACCTACCCCTGCATCCCCTCCCTGTCCAACATTACCCTTTTCTCTGGTGCTCGGCTGGGTAGCTGAATGCCTTCTAGTTAACCGCAGATCTCTTCTCGGCCTACTGCCGCGGGTGAAGAGTAAAACCCCAGGTTATACGCCGCAAATTGAGTTGAAACCTTCTCACCCTTCTCCACCATGGCCCCTGTTGCTCCTTGAACCTTTTTCGCCACCATGTCACCTCTCACCCTATTTGCCAGGAAGGTCCCTGCCGCATCACCCTGCTCATAATATTTCTGCCTACTATATCGCATCCGCTCAAGCACCTCCCTGAAGGAGATCGAATGCAACTCCTGCCGTTTGTCTCTCATTTCACCCTGGAGTTTTCCCCTGTCTGCATCCTTCTGTGCCATGCGGGCCCTTAGCACTTTCAATTCCTCCCTGAGCCTAGCTTCAACTAGCCCCCTCTCCCTTTTCTTCTGCACCCCCTTTGCAATAAGCAGCCCCCTGAATGTCACTTAAGTGGCCTCCACCCCACGGCCATGTCCACCTCCCCATTATCTTTGGTTGTGAAGTATGACCCTATCTCCTTCCCTAAAAAGTCACGATACACATGATCCCTTACCAACATATTGTTGCACCTTCAGCGCGCCTGCCACCTCAATGAGGTAAGGAAGGCATGGTATCAAAGCCAGACAGACACAATTAATCACAGTTCAAGGGTGTTTATTAAACTGTAAAAAGGGGTGAGTTAAACGCCTAATCTAAACCTAAATCTAAGATGGGAGCAAGCTACGACCATCAAATAATAATAATACAGTTCTGGTGGAGTCCAGTCAAATAAAAAGGGCCTATACTAAAAAAAGAATATTGCCAGTCCATACCTCTAAATACAAAATAGTGTGGGATAATGTTCACAAAGAAAGAAAGACGTGTTCTCAAAAGGATAAGTCAGGATGTTGTAGCCGGGGTCTCCCTTCCCCACGTTTAAAGCACGAGACAAGGCGGGACCCTTGAGCACAGCACACTTCTGGGCTTCTCCGCCTGAGTTTACAGTTCCTTATCCAATATTAGGGCCTTCTGTGCCCAAGTCTTTTCATGCAAAGTCTATTGCCTCAGAGGTCCTGATATATCACAAACAACAAACCAAAGTTCCTTCTATTTATTTTCACATTGGGCGATTACTCTTCACTCGAGGATCCCCCTCACCCGGGCTCCAATCCTTTTCACAACGTCAGCCTCCCTCAATCGGGCTCAGACCAACAACTCACTGTGGGCATCCCTCAGTGGGGTTCACATTTGTCCCCACAATGCAGTTCACTTGGTTTTTCAATTCATCATCGTCTTGCAATATTCAGCAATCTCAATGTCTTTTTAAACAATTCACTGGGCTACTAGTGTCCCGTTTACTTAGGTTCCCCTCGTCCAAGATCAGACCTCCTTCATCTGCTTTCCAAAACACTTGTCACTTTACACAGAGACTTACGAAGGACAAGCGCGTCTCGCTGGGTCACTCTGTGTTTCTATGTCAAGTGTAGGTTTCACTTCATCATAAGCAATGCGGTGTTCCCCTCAGTAACACAGTTCACTTCACAATGTGTCAAAGACTTTCGACTGTACAAGGGGTTTTGGCTCAACCCTTGTATGACCACTTTGACATTTCACACTTTCCTCCCATAGGGCCTCTTAGTTCTTATAGTATTCTCAATTCACCATATTGCCCTTGTTCAGGAGCAGGGCCTTTGTCAGAGTCTTTTGAATGAGTGCCCATATGACGCCGGACCACTCTTACGTTCAAACCTCGTTAGTTCACAAAGACCTTTGTCTATTTTCTTCTTTCCTTCACGCAAAATGTTGCCACTGCAACCTTGAGTTTGAACACAGTCCGGACCCCTATCAGTTTCATAGGACTCACCGGCTGTGCTGAACTCGTTGGCTTTTCTTCCACTGGAGTCAAGGATGGTACCACAGCAGCAAACTCTTTTCCCCGCCCTAGCAATCAGTGCCGGAGGGCCCTGTGTACCGTTGACATCTGTCACACCAATCGCCAGCTTCGTTTCCGGTTCCTATGGTTCTTTCATCGAAGGCTTTGTGGGTCTGGGTTGGAAAAGGCAAGGGCTCTTCCCTCCTTGTTGTCCTTTCGTTTGTACTACCGTCCCGGAATCGCTGCTTCCTCATGCGTTCGGCCTTGCTCAAAGTGTGCTCTCGTGCTCTGCTTTTTATCCCTGTAGGGAAGCGAAAGCGCTGTCAGGTGTGCGTAGTTATCTGCAATTGCCTGACTCTGGTGTTGGGATATGTCAGGAAAACGGCTTTGGAGTTAGTCTGTTGTTTTTTGCGGTGTGAGAAAGTGTTTGTGTTGGAAAAGGGGGGGTGGGGTTAGAGCTTTTGAATTTACTACGGGGTAGGATGGGGAAAAGGTGTTATAAGGAAGGGGGTATGCGTCTCGCCCGTCAGTGTCCCACTTCCACTCCCCATCCAGGTGATCCTCCCGCACTGGTCCACCGCCAGGAACTGGATCCAATAGTGATGGCTGTGTCCTGGCCACCTGGATGACAGATCCCCAAGGACTAGTAAGTGAGACACCTTCAGGTCTCGCACAGTGAGCTCACTATCTTCCATTCTACTTTTGCCAATATGATACCTGCCCCCTCCTTCTTACAGTCTTTATGGGAAGCCCAGTATGTCTTGCCAATATCTCTACCCTTAATTGGGGACTGCGCCCCACGTTTGTAGTGGGTCTCCTGCAGGAAGAGAATCGCCAAACATGTTACCAGTCAGAGACCTTTGTTTTGGAAGTTTAGCCCCTTAACATGTAACGTGGCTATCCGCAACTCAGCCCTACCCCTCTTTCACTGTGTTCACTTTGTCCCCACATGTGTCGCCATCCCCCTCCTTTCAGAAAACCGGCTGCATGAGTGCCCCCTCCCTCCACCCCCTTTTTCTCCCTCCCTCCCCAACACCCCTACTGAGGCCTACGGTCCCACATTTCCCATACTGTGGTATCGCAGACTGAACCACCAGGGCAGAGACCCCTGCCCTGGCTCTCCTGGCTCCTCTGATCCTCCCTCCTAGGGATTACAGCCTCTCCATCCATGACATGCTGCACCCCTGCATCCCTTCCACCCACCCAGCCCCCATTGTGACCCCTCCCTCGCCCTCACCCAGCCATCCGATCAAACCTATAACACAACACTCTTCAACATTCAAAATCTTGCCTGGTGTTAAAATTCATGTATCAAATGGAGCATTGTGAAACATACAAAGTCTGAAAACTGACAGCCTCTATGCCAAAATCTGGGTGCAGTATACCTGAATAACAGCTGTCAGAGGAGTACTGAGGAAACTAAAAATGACCTAAAACTCAAAGGTCTGCTGAATTAGCAAACGTAAATAGAGGATGGTTGCCAAAAAGGAATACAGATTTTAGTTGTGTTTTTCCCACAGATTCTAAGGCCAAGAAAGAAATGTATTTATGTGTGATGTAACACATTTGGTTTTTGCTGGGTTTAAGAAGTTAATTCGCCTGACTGAAGCTGCAAGAACTCTAAAAGCAGGTTTTTCTCCCAGAAGGAGGGCCTTCCTCTCAGCAGAAACTCACTGGGAGGTGTTAATTGCAGGTTAGAACAAATTCTTATCTACAGAAAGCAAAGGAACAATGACAAAGCTTCATCCCAGGAAACTGGAAGTGTGAAGGGGGTCGTAAATGGCCTCTGGAAGTAACAAGCAAGGAGGGGGATGCCCTGGACTGCAGGGAGACAAAAAATGGTGGGCCATCTGTTGCTAAACATGAACAAAGAACAAATGTTTAAAAGACTCATAACTTGCTATTCAAAATGATGAAAAATATGAAAAGGACAGAGTTGTTTATTTAATTTCTGGCTGCACGTGTGAAGAGGCGGTAGAACTGTGTGACATGTACTGGACAGGAATGCCAATATATGTGGTTTTATGCAAAATGTATTACTATTAGAATTGTGAAAAATTACATGCATATCCCTATGTTAAACACGCATATTTGTGGAAATTTGCATACAATTTGGAAAGTGTGTTCACAGCGAAATGGGCAAAATTATGTAGAAAGTTGAGACAAGATCCCACCGCTGCTGGGTTTTGGGGAATAGCTGCTACGTACAATATGACATCTTTATATGTGATTTGTATAAAGATGACCAATGTAGAAATTTACATTTAGTATCAAATCCGATTTTAAAACCAGTGGCTAAAGGGAGGTCTCTGAGGGTTGTATAGCAAATCATAAAATGTGACATCATCCGGCCTTGATCCAATCACTTAAATTGCAAGGCAAAGATGAAGTGTGGTCCTATCACAGCCCACAGGGGCAAGCTTAGCTAAGCCGGCCCACACCCCCCCTTTGTGATGTCATCCTATAGCATAAATAGAGACAGCTGACAACACATAGGGACACAGTGCCACTCACTTTCCTGATTCCGGCGGAGCACTCTGATCCAGCTTTCTACATCCATAAATATTCTTCCAGATCCAGATGCCAAAATCTCTTGCCAGCAATAGAGAACTATTGATTCCAGAAAGGCCCAAATACTGAACTTATTTTCCCCACTCAGTAAAGCGCTGTGTGGTGTGAGAAGGCCTTTTGAACCAGTATCCTGAGATACTCAGGCTTGCCACCACTAGGCTTGCCTGAGGTACTAATCCAGTACCGTGCCTGATGTGCAGTCTTTCCTAGACCAGACCCAGTCCATGACCAGAACTAACGGTCCAATTTAATAACTGTCCTGTGAGTATTAATAGGAAGAACTGTGGCCCATATTAAATTTACATTGTCTCATCCCTATCTCAAACCCATCCTATCTTTCATTCAGAACCAGTATTGTTAGGAGTATCTTTGCATTGTCTTATCCCTATCTCAAACCCATCCTCTCTTCCTTCAGAACCAGTATTGTTAGAACCATCTTTGCGCTGACCCTTTTCTCATCTGAAGAAGTCGAGTTTCCTTAGCAGGCGGGTCACCCTGATCAAGTGACTGTATGATCCCTGTGTGGTATTCGCTTTTTCATAGTCATCCTCTAGTGTAAGCAAACCCATTTGTCATTTTCAAAAGTGCATTTCTGTTTTCCATTCTTGCGCCTATCTCGCAAAAAATGACCTTTACTAAAACCTCTATAACTCCCTCAGTTTGTGTGATAGAAACGAAATCTCAACTCCTACTTGTACCTAGCAACTGTAGCTATCCATAGAACCCAAAAGCATTTCCAAACAGTGCGATTCTCCCATTACCGCGAATATCGCGCACGGAAAGGTTTGCAGCGATTTTAAAAATCTGAAAGGTTTACACGTGGGAAATAGCTCTAAACTGCTTCCGACTTGGACGTTAAGATTTCAAATGTTTTCTTTGGACTAAATCATTGCTTGTGATTGTGCGCAACTGTTCAAAGCAGCTACTATAGGAATTTGAAACAATTTCAGTATTTTTGACAATAATTGGTGTTTTTGCCCAGTCAATTCTAAAGACAATTGTAAAAGCCGCCCTGACAGCTGAAAAGTCGATTCCGTTTTTCTCTTGTGTTTTACGGGGGTCAGGTGGGACTGATATTCTGTTTTGATTTGTGCTATCTCTGAATACCTGCTCTCTCCTCCCATCGCTTTACATTGTGTATTGGGGGTTTGGGAGTGTTACAGGGGGAACCTCTAACCATAGTGCCATCTATCCAAACCAACACCAAAGTATTATTTTCTGTGCTGCATCTGTTTTGCTCCTTACTTATTCCTAGTGTATTAAAGATATTATCCTGTGTTCTGTCACCCCATTGGTGATTGTTGTTTATCTATTAAAACAGATTGTGATTACATTTTAAATACATAAATAAATATTCACCTTTGCAAACTAGTCTGATTCCTGGTTCAGTGTGACCAGGGGGGGTTCCACGAGAAGGGTGTGATAGGAGTGGTATATCTTTCAGAATATTGAACTTATAGACAAAAATAAGTAAGGGTTTCAGTTGTGCACTACATGCTAGGCTTTGACTTGGGTGAGTGCCGGATTGAAATCATTTACAGCCCCCTCGCCATCCGGTCCACACCCCAAATGTTTCCCTGTGGTCCGTTTAATGTCTTCATCCGTTATCACCTGGCACCTCTCCCCTTCCCATTTGAATATCAGTGCAAAGGGATATCCCCACTCGTACCTTACCCCTTTCTCTCGGAGCCATCTGATTATGGGTCCACATTTCTTGCGCCAAAGCATTGTCTGGGCGCAGAGGTCTTTGAAAATGGCCACTTTGGAGCCCTCATAGTCAATGACCTCCATACATTTGGCTTTCTCCAAAACATCCACCTTGTCTCAGTAATAATGCATTCTAGCAAGGACTGAGCGAGGCCCCCTGCCTCCACGGCCCACACATGTACTCTGTCCAAGGGCACCGTCGCCCCCTCTTTGGTGCCCAGGACCAACCCCATAATCTCCTGTATCTTGCATTTCAGCCCAGCCGGAGACTCCCCCTCCTCCCGCAAAACAACAAAGCAGAGGTTATTGCACGGCTCCGTGTTCACAATGTCCTCCTCCCACCTTTCTACTTCTTGAACGCGAGCCCGGACCTGCTTCTCGTGGACCATGGACGAGGTATGGTTTGCCTCCAGGCCCTCCATCCTATCCTCCCGGGTAATCACTCTTGCCGAGAGGTCTGCCACTTTAGTGCCAATATCAGTTCTCATACCCCTCATCTCCTCCAATATCGCTCGAATATCAGTCTTGATGGTGCCGATCTCCATTGTACATGGGTGAGGCCCTCAACCCCCCTTCGCTTTTGCCATTTCCCCTCTTTCCGAGTACTGGTATGGCCCCCGTCCGCTGTACCCCAGGCAACCCTGCCTTTGTTTGCTCATGCAAAACCACCAGTCTCAACAAGCTCAAGGGGCACTGCCCTACTCCACTCTCCACTTTGGGCCCAATATCAGGTGGGGAGGGCACTCAGGGCACCTGGGCCAGCCACCCGGTTCTTCACCTTGGCACCCGCTCTCACTCCTGCATGGGCACCTCCATCCATCCACCGGGTTACCGGGTTACCACCGGGTTACCCTGTCCCTCAGTCAGCTACTAAATACGTGAAGTTCCAGACCCTGGAACTGGCCTCTGCTCCGTCCTTTAGGGCCACCCCTTGACACTCTCCGGACCTGACCCCACTCCTTGGCCTGCGTCCTCCAATCCCAGGGGGGGGGGGCAGTGGTGATGCCGATTCACTCCCATCACTCTGCAGGAGGGCCACGTAGAGCTAGGAAGGGGCAATCCTGTCTCCCTGTCTGAAACTCACCAGGCTCCTCCAGGGGAACCGCCCCCTCCTCACCGGTCCTTCAGCCTTGTTCCTCGCCTGCAGGCCGCCGCACCTCCTGGGCCGCTGGGCCCACTCCCCTCAGGCAACACCAGTGCTGACAGCAGGGGCTCCTCTGCTGAGGCCGCAGTGATCACATGGGGGAGCCATCCACCCCCCCCTTGGCGTCCTTTGCTGCTTCTCCTCTGCAGGGGCACAGGGCTGCCTCCAAGACTCTCACCTGGCCAGCAGGGGAGGAGGAGCCCTAGTCCCAGGCTGCTGTTCACTGTTGGTGCAGCGGGAACCAGCTCACAACCCGCACCTCGCCAATGCCGGGCAGGTCCTGCGGCACCACCCGGACTCCACCAGCACTAGTCCAGCTTCACCACGCAGTCTCCTGGGCCGCTCTGCCCACCGCCTGACTCGTGTCACCTGGCCTCCAAGACCGGGGATGGTGTTAGCGCTGTATTGGGTCGGGATTCTTCAAATAGTCTCCACTACTGCAGAATGTCATCCACGGTCCAGAGAGCCGTTGTGTCAGCCCCCGGGCACTGAACTCCAAAGTCACTCCGCTATACACCAGGGCAGCGAACTGAGCCTCTCAGTTAGGCATCTTGTCCATGCCCCAGGTGGTCTCCAGAAATATTGTTTTTAACTTCAAAGTGAAAGAAACATAATTGTTCGGACGTTAAATCTAATGATGAATACTGAGATTAGATTTAGATATTTATTCATTTATAGAAATTATCTTTCGTCTGTGATCCATCGAAGTTTTAATGATGTCAGAGAACAACATAAAATGTTAGCTGTCTCGGTTGTCAAACATACAACGTATATAGAGTGAATGTACTTATTACTTGGATTATGAGGGCGAACTGTAGCCCAAAGTTCATACATAAGGACACTCATTATTCGCAACACGGATCTTGTAAGTCATGCAGCTCAGTAATGCATTGTGGTAGAGTGTCTTCTTCTGCAATGTAGGCCAAGAAGCCAGAGTTTTCTCTGCAACAGCAGTTCTCCACCACAGTTGGCATAACCTCACAACGATGGCAGGTACACCAAGTGGAAATGTCTTCCATGCGACTGGGTTCAGGCTCCAGTGATCGATCATCACGACTTTCATCTAATTCCCCATCGTTTCAGCTTCTTTCTCTTTCAAGCATTTCCTCATCTCAATGTTCGGGCTCGTACTGGTAGGGCTGAATGGTTACAGTACAGGAAAGAATACACCGATTGTGCACTCCCTAAGGTCAAGTAGTTTTGAAAGATTTCTACAATACAGTTGTCTTAACTTGGGTGCGGGGGAGAGTGATACCACCCTGGTGCAAGGTGGAGAATAAATTATAAGGAAGAAGAGAGTCCTAATGAATAGGGACCCTTGCGTCCCCTGCACACTTCTATACTGAGATAAAGTCCAAATTCATATACACAATGGTGATTATAATGTTTGTTCAGTATATTTGCAGTAATGATTCAAAAAGAGAATTATTACAAAAAAACTATTATTTTATTAACACTATAATTATGTTGAAGTTCAATGCATTTCGGGATTCCCCTTCATCAGGAGCAAAATTGCATCATTTTCCACCATTGTTCAGAACATTTCAATCTTCCTGTTTTGCAAAGTAAATGAAATATATTTAGAAAAGTAATCTAATAAACCAAATCATACCAAAGTACAAATTATTTTATAATCTCCCGTAGTCAAGAGTAGTTATTCACCTGGATTAAGGAGAGATTCAAGACTCGCTTTCAATTGTGTTCCTATTCAAGGTAACAAAATCTTAATGGGACCTTCTAAATTGGTCGTATCACCTCTGGATATTGCTGTCACACTGTAAAGACAGGGCAAAATACTAAGCTCACATATGTAACAATTTGCTGGGTGCCTCATTATGGATTGCCATAAAGGTAACCTTAACTCTAACGGATATACCAATTAAATGCCCCTTTGGATGTTCAATGTCATTCAAATAGAGTAGGTAATACACCTCACTAATGGGAAAAGATAGAGAAATTCAGAGTCTCTCGAGTTGTAGCATAGTATGCAAAGAAATATGCTAAAAAGACATGTTTTGGGTTTACCTCTACTAGTGTCTACCATAGAGTACAGTAGGTATGGCAACAGAACTTCTATTGATCAGCAGTGGCGAGACACATTGCTCATGTAATGCTGCATTCTATGAGAAAGGTATATACATGCCGATTAGTATATGACCATAAATGTCAAAATGTAACTCTAAACACAGTTCTATCTATAATAGAAATCTAAACTCGTTAGCAGTTTGCACCGTAAGGTCCTTTTAAATGAGGAAGCGAGTCATTACATGGATGGGGGTGCAGAATAACTCTTACACCAATAACAAGACTGTCTCAGGAAGTTGGGAAACAAAAGCTGTTTTATTATCAGTTGTCTAAAACAGGGAGTACAACAGACATCAATGGACGTCTCACAGCATAATCTCAACACGCTTCATAAAAAACAGTACTTTTAAAGTATAAACTCATCATTCATGATGTCATACTATGTGGCAAACTAAGAAAACTTACTTGGGATTGTAAAAGGTCTACGGGGAACATCTAGGTATACTCTCTGTAGGGGATTGGATTGTGATTGGAATCTATAGTCAGATGGACAATTTATGCCCACCCCTTGTGCCATCCACAGTATTTGTTAGTTACACGACACGCCATTGGCTCTCAAACTATAGGGCTCTTCAATACATGGCCCTCTACAATTGGTTGGCACGCTTGTACCCTTCTGGAATATTCGACTCGCTAGCAGCACACAAACTGGAACCCCATGTGCTTGTGGGTGGACATGACCATGCCTCCCCACACAATTAGCCCATCATCTGTCATCACTCATGCCGTCTTCCATTCGAATTGTCTTTGAACTTGGCCTTGAAAAGTATCACTTGCTGCTGAGAATAGAAGGGAGTGCGAGCACGTTCTTATCTTCAAGTCTCGATGCAGCTTGCCCATTTTCTATTTTCATCCACTTTATGTGACAGGAGACCGTGTTTGAGCTCTTTTCTTCACATTTAATGATATTAAATGAACAATACTTGGCACTCCTAGTGTTTCCGTCGCACCTTAACAGGAGCTTGCCTCGCTTCTCGCGTTCTTTGCATCTCCTTGAATAGATAACCAGTTCTTGGCTGCCCCAACCCTTGACATTGGGCCAGACTGCTGCTTTCTCGATCCTTCCTTGATTTTCAGCTGTTTTTCTTTACTGCACCTCACTTTCAGCCCTTCTCTTTCACATGTCCTGGCTTACTAAAGTTGTGACATCGAATATCCAGACTCTATACATGTATATATATATATATTGGCGGCACCGCCTGCAGTCTATTCACTACGTATAGCCAGCCTTCATGATTACTTAGTCTACTTGCGTTGCAGCATCTGTATGGTTATAAAAATGACTTATATTTTCTTCAGTGTTCTTCGCACGTGCAATCTTCATTCCGCACATGAAAGGTTGCTCCATTCCTTATTTCGTCATCAGATTCCATAAGGTCTATACATTCTCTCCTCTGATCGTCCTCAGTGCGTCACTCTCATTTCTTGTGACGTCACCAGCCTCTTTTGTTCACTGCTTCAGACTTTTTCTGGGATCCCCCCTAAGAGACTGTCATCTCTCTGCGGGTACATTTTATAGGGCTTTCTCAATGGATACCTTTTTTCGAAGATCTCTCGCGGTATAGGTATCATTATCGGCGTTGTGCATGTCGCAATTTCTGGCTTCCAACATAGGCAGAATAGCGGCGGGACGTCTGGTAGAGGCATTTGGCTCCTCCTTTACACTCCCCCTCTGGTTGATTCATCGACCACTCTCCCATTAGTCTTCACATCTAGACATCATCTTTTGAAAAAGTCCAAATCTTCATTACTCCTTTCAGAGATCCTGATGGTCATCCACACTCCAGTTCATGTGACTACATTGTCCATTCGGGCTGCAGTTAATCCATCGTCCCACATACTTCTTGTGTTCCTCAGATACAGGAACTTTGTTCCCTCAGGTGCTAGAATGTTTGCTTCTATATATTTTCTGATCTCTTAATCTGTCAGCTCCTTGGGTCCAAACCCAAAATCAACATTGATCATGACCTTCATTCCTACTGTTTTCTTTGCTGTCTTCTCACACTGTGCGATTATTATCCTGATCACACAGAATCCGAACATGATCATCACCAATAATGCCCCAAGAAACTTGAAAACACATGAGAAGATCGATGCACACCAGCTGTCATCTGCAATATCTTATGTCTCATCTTCCATCTTGATGTGCAAGTTCGTTACCAATGCTATGGCCTCTGTCAAGGTCCCATTTTCGTCATCGTGAGAAGGTATAAATGTGCAACGTGATTCCCTGATTTTGGCACAAGCACCTGCATTCATTGCCGTAATCATTGGAATTTCAGTGCTGAGGGAGTAACATACTCCACTATGTAAGGTCCACTGAATCGCAGTTTGTGCCACTTTATGATAAAGTTTCGAATTAATATTGCGTCTCCAACACAAAGTCTAGGTACAGGTAGTAGTTCAGAAATTCTGGTTGCTAAATGGTCTTCATCTGTGTTCTGAGACCGACCCCCCCGGCGCGTGATTTGATATGAAATGACAGAGATAATAGAGGTCATACATGTCAAATACGCACATAACTCATTTCCTAACATTTCTGCAGTCTTCTGGGCATCACTCCTTGATGGAGGAGATAAAGGTGTTCTCATTCGCCTCCCTGTCACTAACTTGTGGGGTGTGAGGTGGTGGTCTGACCCTGACTGATTCCTTAATGCATGTAAGACTAGAGGTAGGCAATATAGCCATCCCTTCTTCAGTGACAATTCAAGCTTTGCGATCCTCTCTTTAAGGGACCGTTGAGTCTCTCACATATTCCATTCGCTTGCGGGTGATAAGCAGAAGAAAACGTGTGCTTAATATTCAATAAGAGACAAATCTGTTAAAATACTTCATTAACAAAATGGGGCCCATTATCAGATCTCAGCACCTCACACACTCCCCATTTTGGAAAAACTTCTCGTACTAAAAACTTTGCTGCGCAAGTGGAATCATGGTGTGTACAAGGACCTGCTTCGATCCACCTAGAGAAGGGACACACCACCACTATCATATACCTATATCCACTACATACTTGCAGCATATCAACATAGTCAATATGTAAATGCTGAAAAGGACCATTCGGTCGAGGAATTCCTCCTCTAATTGTTCTCAGTGTATACCCAGTGGTAAACTTTTGACATACAATGTAAATTACTACATAAAATGCAATGTGTTCTAACAGGTTCAGTACAAACCAGTCCTCCGTAATAGTTGCTGCAAGGCTTTCCCTAGTTACACGCGCAGGGTAGTGCAGCTGTTCAAGTGCTACCTTTAGCAATGCTACTGGCATCACTGACTTTCCAGTGCTATTTTGTTGTCATAATGCTTCAGAGGGGGATAAAGAACATCCTGTTTGTTTCCATAAATCTTGCTCTTCCTGTGGTGCACTGCCCTGAATTTCCATCAATTGTGTTCTTGCTAAATGATTAAACCTTTAATTTACTACCATAATTGTGACTACTTTCTCCTTTACATTTGCAGCATCAAAACTTGAAATATCTGGTGAATATGCAACCCTTTTGGTTTCTAAGTCTGCGGCTTTGTTCCCGCGAGAAATAAAGTCAGTTTTCTTAGTATTTGCTGCGCATTTAATTATCGCTATGGCTACTGGGAGATGTAGTGCCTTAATAAGCCTGTCCAATAAGGCTGCGTGCTGCACTGGAGTGCCATCCGCTTGGCGGTAGCCCCTCCTTTTCCAACGTGCTAATCCTGCATGCATAATTGGCAATTCCTAAAACGGGAGCTGTACAAATTGCTTTCTTCAATTCTTCAAACCCTCCATCTATTTCCTTAGACCATTCTATTTTCTCATTGTTTGCCTGTGCTTCCTTTAGAGCTTGCAAAAGAGGTTTTGTGTACGAACTATAATAACACCTATGCTCTAACATAATTGCATAGTCCATAAAACTGCTGCATTTGCTTTACTGTGTGTGGTTTTGTTGTTTTCATGATCGCCTCAGCTCTCTCAGGTGTAACCCTCTTTCCCTCATGTGAGATCAACTGGCCTATGTACAACTCTTCTAGACAATACTGTAACTTTTCTTTATTTACCTTGTATTACTTGTATTACATGTCAGCTAGGATAGTCATTAACTGGATTGATTCTTGCCTGCACTCATCTTCTGTAGTGCTACAAATCAGAATGTCATCTACGTACTGTATCACAACACTCTTCAAATCAATATTGCCTAGGTCCATCTGGAGGACACTATTAAAGATAGACGGGGACTCAAAGTACCCTTGAGGCAACCGAGTATGTTTGAGATGAGTCTGGCGAAATGAAAAGAAAGTCAAGTCTTGTGAATCCTTGCGCAATAGGATTGAGAAAAAGAAATTTTTCAAGTCAATCACCGTAAAATATGGCACTTCTACTGAGATACTGCATAGCATCATTGCTGGTTTAGGAACTAAAGGAAACTCTGCCTCCACAATCTGGTTAATCGGTCTCATGTCTTATATATGAATCTCCACAACCCTCCCGCCCTCTTTGATTTCTTGATAGGGTACACTGTGGTATTGCACAATGATTCTGATGGTACCAGAATCCCTTGTTCCATCAGTGCTGAAATAGTCTTAAAAATCCCTTTATCAGCCTCTCGAGACATGGGGTACTATCTTACTCGATGGAAAATTTCTCCTGGCTTCAACTTTATCTTAACCTCCCGTATCCCCTTCAATAGGCCTACATCATAGGGGCCTGTGGTCAGGGTTTTAAGTGGGGTAAGAAATGGAGGAGGGCCCTCATTTGGGGGCATCACGTGTGGGATGGGCATGGCCTAAAAAAGTACGCAAACTGTAAGGTATGCACACAAATATATATAAATGTTATATATTTATGTGCGTACCTTACTATGGTTTGTGTACTATGCAAGCCATCTTTTCTAAACATAGAAATATATAAAATATTTCTATGTTTATAAAAGATGGCTTGAAAAGTAAATATATAAATGCTTACTTTTATAGATTTGGTTGCATGCCTTACTATGGTTTGTGTACTTCAAGATGGCTTGCAAAGTACACAAACCTTAGTAAGGTACACATACAAATATATAATACTTATACTTATATGTTTGTGTGCGTACCTTACCTTACGGTTTGCATACTTTTCAAGCCATAAACATTTCTATGTTTATAAAAGGTGGCTTGAAAAGTACACAATTCAATCCATCTTTTATAAAGCTTTAACGACAGACAAAGCCTGAGGCGTCTTTGTCCATCGGCAAAGCAGGGGTGGACTGGGATCCAAAGGTGGCGCTGGAAAATGTTTTCAAAGTGGCCCCATATTTCACCGAACGAGCGAGCACAGCGCATGAGCCCAATCCTTCTACGGGGTTTACAACCCTACTTACAACCCTACTTGCAGCCTGGCACCATGCCAGAGTAGAGCGCTCTACTTATGCGCCCGGACATTGTTTCAAGGATGTTGTCAGTCTGACCACTTCCTTTTTCGATCTTATAGTCCTCTGATTTCTTTTGCATTGTCTGCCTCCACCTGTCCTTCTTTCTCCCTTACTTCATCATCTGTTGGATCAACTCTAAACATATCATCATCAGTGACGTCAGTCTACACCCTTCCCCAATGGCAATCACTGTTTTCCATGGCCTACCCTCATCATCTGTTCCTTCGAGCATTGCCATTTCCCCTCGTACTATGGCTGCATTTAACTCTAAGGGAATAGTCTGTCCCCCCTTTTCATCCATAGGTATCTGTGGCCTGAACAAGAATTCATCAGGTATTCTCATAATCTTTCCCACAATGCCGGGGTAGCCATGTCAACAGAATGCATACCCCATAAAGAAAAACTACTGGCTCTAGTGGCATTCCTTCCAGAGCCAATTGCCCTGTAAATGCCGATATAAATTGGTCCACATTCATAAATGTATGCCTGGACTAGAGCACACTATGCCTTCATCAGTGAAAGAAATTGTCATGTTAAACTTCGTCGTTAAATATCGTCCTAAAATGTTAACTGGTGTCCACCTTGACTACAATAATGGAACAGACATGTCACACTCACCTATGGAGACTGATAATTCGTCAGTAAACGGAACCCGACTCGTAGCTCCAGAGAATCCCTGAGCATTCATGGCAATTCCCGACATTGGGTATTTTCCCTCTCGTATACATGAACGAGTAGCCCCAGTGTCCAGTGTCTACTAGAAAAGAAAAAAAATGTGCCTCCTATCGTCACATCAACCCTTGGTTCCTATTGGGGGTCTGGTGCCACTTATAGTACTGAACACATCAAGTCGCACTGTGAGCTGTCCTATTGTGGATACATGCATACCCCTGTACCTGTGAAAGGACTTCTGCCCACCACAGTGACACCCCCTATTCTTGGTGTCAGTAATTGTCCCATGTTTGCGTTCTGCTGTATCTGCATGGGTGCATACTGTGACGGCCCTTGCGATGGATTCAATGGTGCTTGCTGTGGCTGCAATGCTTGTTGCATTTGTGGTGCTTGTGCCTGATACACTGACTGATCGTGGGCGAACCCATCCCTAGCTTGTGAGCTATATGCTGGAGGATAAGCTGTCCTCCCTCTTGAGAATTGCCCATTCTGTACATACCCTTGGCTCCCACATACACGCGCAATGTGCCCTGTCATCCCACATGTCCAACATACAGGAGGAGCCCTTCTGTCTAGTCCCCCTTGGTCAAATCCTCCTTGCACTTTCTGATTATCATTCTGCATAGTCTGAAAACCGCTTTGGTTATTCTGAAAACCACCCCTTCCTCTGTAGCCCATTCCTCTGCCTCGTGGCACAAATCCATTCATTCCTTGGCCCATCTGGCGCTGATTATTCGCCTGTGATGTGCCCAATGTTTTCTGTATTCCCAGTCCTTCCCCACTTGTCAATACTGCCCATTCCATGGCATATTTTGACAATTTCTTCTGAACTGACTTGGCTTCCTCAAGTTTTCTAGCATCTTCCTTCTTCCTATTTTTCTCCTGTAACAGCTTACAGTGATCTACTATGGTCAACTGTGTCTCTTCGCTTCCATTCCCACTCGTTTCTTGAGTTGCCTCTGTACATGATCGGGCAACCCCTGACATAAAATGTGGTAAAATACTGTCACTGTTTTTCCCCACGTCTCTCGAGTTTCAAGAATCCAGCATTCCTGAATGTACTGAGTTGTAAGCAAGCGGATCCTCGTCTTCTTTACGCGTCATAATTGCACATAATTGCACCCATGTCTGATGTGTCAGGATACTGCACCCTGAGAGCTCTCCAGACATCTGCTCTACAATTATTAAATGGCGCTCCATTGTGCGCGGTATTCTGTGCCATGACACTTGAGTAGCCTGCTCTTATCCAAATGTCATCAGCTCTTTTTCCTGGAATGGCTGCTAGGAGACCCTTAATGTCCCCTATTGCCAGAGTATTTCTCTCTGGCATTTTCTCTAATTCTTAAATCCATTAAACTAGGAAGTTTGCATCTTAAATTATCCTTATCCATTTGCGGCCACGGAATATACTGCGGTCTGGCCCCTCCTTCCTCCAATAAGGGGAACTGCGTGAATCCTAATCCACAATTGGCTCCCATCGTCTGCCTATCCATAGTGGTCACCTTCTACCTGGCAATGACCTCAGCCTGCTCACATATGGCGGAGACTCTCCTTTCTGGCTATACGATAGTCCTCTAGGATGCCCTGGATATGCTACAGGATCTGGCGTCCTATCCTTAGGTTGCTGTAAATCTTACCATCTTACTTCCTTGTCTGTCCCTCAGGGCTGCATGCACTTCCTCCCTCCTCCCCATGGAAGTGTTCTCTCTCTTCGTCTGACATATCTAGCCCCCGGATAGTATGGCTCTAACCCTTATCTAAAGTCAGCCTGTCTAAGGAAAAAGCTCTATGCTTGAGACTGAATGGGTCTCTTTCTTCGCTTCATGATTGGAAGACCAGCGATCGATCTCCCTTCCCTCGGCTTCCCGATCTGCTACCTTCTCTCAAGTCTTGATAGGCCTTATCGATCCTATCTCCAATGCTCCCTATGTCAAAATTCTCTTCTAGAGCTACTCTCGATGTCCCTGGCATTGCCTCTTTTAACGGAAGAAATATATTGCCCAATGATATTACTGGAGTCGGTTCCATTAACTCCTTCTGAATGCGATCAATATCACGTTCCTGCGGTCTCCTTTTTTGTTCCAATTCTTTGTCTAATTCTCTTTGCTTTCTCACTTCCCATCTAACTCTTTCCTCTTCTTGCCTTTTCTCCTTTCTTCTTTTGTTCGGTCTACTGTCTTCCTCTTCCCTTTGTCTCTGTATCCTTTTATCCCTTAATTTCTGCGTTTCTTCCTCTTCTCTTTTCCTTTCTTGCCCATCTCGTTCTTCAGTTGCTCTCTGCCTGTTGTCATACTTTCTTTGCTCCTCCGCCCTTTCTTTTTTCTTTTGCAGCTCTTCCTGAAACATCTGTTCTCGCCTCTGCCTGCTCTTTCTCTTTTGTTCTTCCTCTTTCAACCTCTTTTCCCATTCCCTGGCTTTCCTGTCCTGTTTGTCTTGATCTTCCCTTTGCCAGACTTCCTTGGTACTTTTCCCATCAAGCTTGAGCAATATCTGTCCTCCCATCCATTTGTTCTGTACGCGCGTTACCTTGTCAGCTTTATCCTTCTCTCCTTTCCACCTCTTAATCTTTCATTCTATGCCTGTTGTCATATTTGTTCGCTCACTTTTCTCCTCTTTGTTCTGCACGATCTTAAAGATCTCCTCCTTTCTTTTAGTCTTTTCTGGACTATTGTCACTGCTATAAGCAGGCGGTTCATATATCGGGTTACTATACCCTGTTGCTGCCTTCAGTTCCTTTAACGGATACAATCCTACGTCTTCTGTACTTTTGCCATTTACTTCCGGCAAGGTAAGGGGAGCAGAAGGCTCAACACTTTCCTCCCTACACTGAGTAAGCATCCACTCCTCAGACGGTGGATAATATTTCTCCTGTTGGTACATCTTCCAAAGCTCTAAAATAGCTAACCGCTTTTCCACTTTTTTTCCTGCTGTGTGCAAGTATGTGGTCATGTGCTGTAATACCGCCTTTGACAGCGATCCCCCTTCCGGCCATGGCATGAACATTTTATCTGCTGTGCCCTTTACCTACTCCTCACTGTACTGTTTGAGCTTAGGCATTTGCTTTGGCAATATTTGACACAGGTGCATCAGTGGAGTAATATCTCCCATTGTGACGAGTCTCAATTGACTGTCAATACTTACCAGCGTTTACACAGATATGTAAAACAAAAACCAAATATGAGCACGCTCCAACACTCGCTGCTCAAAACCTCTGTTTCTCAATAGGCTCATCCCACTTTTTGGTTGGTGCCGACAGTGACCTTAAAAATAGACAATAACACAACTCACTAGAAGATTGCGCAACCATCCAATATTAGGCACAATATGGAACATATGGAAGGAGGGAAAGGGAATGACAGGCGTGACCACATGGCCATCCCCCCTGAGCCACCTATGGGCCCCAGGGATCCGAGAAAAAATCCCAGAACACCCTAGATATCAAACCTGGTTTGATGCAGGACTCGAAAGAGTAGGACAGCTATGGAGGGGAGACACATTTATACCAATCACAGAACTGGAGGAAGCCCTCCAACTACACCCGATCCCGGTATTCCTCGACCTACGCTTGAAGGGCGTCCTATCCAAACGAGAATGGAAAACGAAGATACGAAGAGATCTCACCCCGTTCGAGATCTTGGATACCACCTCCACGAATAAAGGCCTAATAGCACGCATGTATAGCGCCCTGATTTGCAAAGACCAAGTCACGAACCTCAGACTTAAAGAAAAATGGGAAAAAGACTTTAATAGAGAGTTCGACCAACAGGCATGGGACGCAATTTGTAAAACACCAGCCCGAATATCAATAGCTGCACAATACAAGTTACACGCAATAAAATTGCTCCACAGATCGCAGTACGACCCCCACAGACTATCGAAAATGCACCAGGCCAATAGTCCAAAGTGCTGGAGGCGATGTGGAATGGATGCCAACTACTGGCACATGTGGTGGGACTGTCCCAAAGCCTGCATATACTGGGATGAAGTCCTTGGATGGATCAAACAAATAGACGGCATTGAAAGGGAATCAACCCCCCTCCTGACACTATTTGGCCTGGAAGAAGAAGACGACGAACTACACAGGATAAAGGGACTCGCATCCCAACTGTTATTAGCCGCAAGAGCTGGCCTAGTCATTAAATGGAAAAACCCTCACCTTCCAGTCAGAAAAGAATGGATCAATATTGCAACCAGTATCTACACAATGGCAAAGATCACGGCGGCCCTCCATGGAAAGGCAGCATGCCATGAAGAAACCTGGTGCGACTTCGCCAATCTACATATCTCAAGCCAGAGTCAAAGACAACCCACTGACTTCGAACACCCGTAAGCAATGCACAGGAACAAGGCTCGGACATCACCCGTCACGCCACAAGCGAAGAGACCTGTCATACAATCTGAGTATATGCAAACCAATTGAAGTTAAAGTCCCAGCACCCAAGAATTACAAACTAAGTTCGCGCCAACGCATCGGAAGAATACAACACGCCGTCTTGGGGACGGAGGGGGGAGGGAAAGGGAACAAAATGACTTAACGCAGAGGCTAGCAAAGGACAATTTTCGATCATACCACCGCTTATGCCTAACAACAACGAGGTATTGTTGTCACAACGTGAATGTTATATGCATGTTCTTCTGTTTATTGCCCTTTCAAAATCAAATAAAAACTTACATTTAAAAAATAGACTATAACTTTTTCTCTTCACTTCAACTGTACCCAACTTATTCTTATCGCTCTTCGACACCTTTTTACAGCAGACACATAGACAAAGAGACTAGTTGCCTCTTTTACATTTGAACCATGGTACTCCTTTTTCTCATCTCCCCCCCTAAAATACTCTGACTAGAGTTTAACTAGTCTCTTAACATAAACCTGTTTATGCGCTGCCTAATTTATCCCAACTGGGGTGTGAGATGAGTTCTTCTAAAACTCCTTGAGTTAGGAACCCCAGGCCTTTATCTCTTCAAATGCTCTTTGTTTACACTTTAAAATCCTCTTCGTTTATACTTTAATAATCAAATTCGTTACTTTTCTAACTACCCCTTTGCTTTTCTAAACTACCACAATCCCATCCCCACAGTTTGCCATACCCCTCAGTCTACTCACCATTCGCTCATTCTGCTCAAGGCCTTTGGTATCAGCTCCCCTCTCCAATCGACCACTTTTGCCTTTCCGTCCGTGAAGTGCCTGTGGAAACCAGGAGGGATTTCGTCAAAGAGGGACCCGTCCCAGCTGTATCGATTTTTCTTGCAGGAATTCTATATTGGCCGCTCTCCACAGGTTATTCCTGCTAGATGCCGAAGGGTGCTCAATCGTCTGAAACACTAGAGTTCTACTTAATGGGTGGGTCTGTAACCATCCGACATGCTGCCACGTGAACCATAAGGACCTTTTAAATGAGGAAGCATGTCATTACATGGATGGGGGTGCAGAATAACTCTTACACCAATAACAATACCGTCTCAGAAAGTTCACAAACAAAATCTGTTTTATTATCAATTGTCTAAAACAGGGAGTACAACGGACACCAACTGACGTCTCACAGCATAATTTCAACACGATTCATAAAAAACAGTACTTTTATAGTTAAAACTAGTCATTCATGACGTCATACTATATGGCAAACAAAGAAAGCGTACTTGGCATTGTGACAGGTCACCGGGGAACATCTAGGTACACTTTCTGTAGGGGATTGGATTGTGATTGGACTCTATAGTCCGGTGGACAACTTCTGCCCACCGCTTGTGCAAGTCATCCTCAATATTTGTTGGATACACAACACACCATTGGCTCTCAAACTATAGGGCTCTTCAATACATGGCCCTCTAAAATTGTTTGGCATACTTGTACCCTTCTGGAATATTCAACTCGCTAGCAACACGCAAGCTGGTAGCCCAGGTGCTTGTGGGTGGAATTGACCATGCCTCCCCACCCAATTAGCCCATCATCCGTCATCACTCATGCCGTCTACCATTCGAATTGTCTTTGAACTTGGCCTTGCAAACTATCACTTGCTCCTGAGAATAGAAGGGAGTGCGAGCACGTTCTTATCTTCAAGTCTTGTTGCAGCTTGCCCATTTTCTATTTTCATCCAGCCCATGTGACAGGAGACTGTGTTTGAGCTCCTTTCTTCACATAGATGGAATTGTGAATGTTAGCATGTCCACTCTTAGATGGAATTGTGAATGTTAGCATGTCCACTCTTAGATGGAATTGTGAATGTTAGCATGTCCACTCCTAGATGGAATTGTGAATGTTAGCATGTCCACTCTTAGATGGAATTGTGAATGTTAGCATGTCCACTCTTAGATGGAATTGTGAATGTTAGCATGTCCACTCTTAGATGGAATTGTGAATGTTAGCATGTCCACTCTTAGATGGAATTGTGAATGTTAGCATGTCCACTCCTTGATGGAATTGTGAGTGTTAGCATGTCCACTCTTAGATGGAATTATGAATGTTAGCATGTCCACTCTTAGATGGAATTGTGAATGTTAGCATGTCCACTCTTAGATGGAATTAAGAATGTTAGCATGTCCACTCTTAGATGGAATTATGAATGTTAGCATGTCCACTCTTAGATGGAATTGTGAATGTTAGCATGTCCACTCTTAGATGGAATTGTGAATGTTAGCATGTCCACTCCTTGATGGAATAGTGAGTGTTAGCATGTCCACTCTTAGATGGAATTATGAATGTTAGCATGTCCACTCTTAGATGGAATTGTGAATGTTAGCATGTCCACTCTTAGATGGAATTATGAATGTTAGCATGTCCACTCTTAGATGGAATTGTGAATGTTAGCATGTCCACTCTTAGATGGAATTATGAATGTTAGCATGTCCACTCTTAGATGGAATTGTGAATGTTAGCATGTCCACTCTTAGATGGAATTGTGAATGTTAGCATGTCCACTCCTTGATGGAATTGTGAATGTTAGCATGTCCACTCCTTGATGGAATTGTGAATGTTAGCATGTTCTTAGATGGAATTGTGAATGTTAGCATGTCCACTCTTAGATGGAATTGTGAATGTTAGCATGTCCACTCTTAGATGGAATTGTGAATGTTAGCATGTCCACTCTTAGATGGAATTGTGATTGTTAGCATGTCCAATCCTTGATGGAATTGTGAGTGTTAGCATGTCCACTCTTAGATGGAATTATGAATGTTAGCATGTCCACTCTTAGATGGAATTATGAATGTTAGCATGTCCACTCTTAGATGGAATTGTGAATGTTAGCATGTCCACTCTTAGATGGAATTGTGAATGTTAGCATGTCCACTCCTTGATGGAATTGTGAATGTTAGCATGTCCACTCCTTGATGGAATTGTGAATGTTAGCATGTTCTTAGATGGAATTGTGAATGTTAGCATGTCCACTCTTAGATGGAATTGTGAATGTTAGCATGTCCACTCTTAGATGGAATTGTGAATGTTAGCATGTCCACTCTTATATGGAATTGTGATTGTTAGCATGTCCAATCCTTGATGGAATTGTGAGTGTTAGCATGTCCACTCTTAGATGGAATTATGAATGTTAGCATGTCCACTCTTAGATGGAATTGTGAATGTTAGCATGTCCACTCTTAGATGGAATTATGAATGTTAGCATGTCCACTCTTAGATGGAATTGTGAATGTTAGCATGTCCACTCCTCGATGGAATTGTGAGTATTAGCATGTCCACTCTTAGATGGAATTGTGAATGTTAGCATGTTCCACTCTTAGATGGAATTGTGAATGTTAGCATGTCCACTCTTAGATGGAATTGTGAATGTTAGCATGTCCACTCCTTGATGGAATTGTGAGTGTTAGCATGTCCACTCTTAGATGGAATTATGAATGTTAGCATGTCCACTCTTAGATGGAATTGTGAATGTTAGCATGTCCACTCTTAGATGGAATTATGAATGTTAGCATGTCCACTCTTAGATGGAATTGTGAATGTTAGCATGTCCACTCTTAGATGGAATTGTGAATGTTAGCATGTCCACTCCTTGATGGAATTGTGAATGTTAGCATGTCCACTCCTTGATGGAATTGTGAATGTTAGCATGTTCTTAGATGGAATTGTGAATGTTAGCATGTCCACTCTTAGATGGAATTGTGAATGTTAGCATGTCCACTCCTTGATGGAATTGTGAATGTTAGCATGTCCACTCCTTGATGGAATTGTGAATGTTAGCATGTTCTTAGATGGAATTGTGAATGTTAGCATGTCCACTCTTAGATGGAATTGTGAATGTTAGCATGTCCACTCTTAGATGGAATTGTGAATGTTAGCATTTAGAAGTACGCCGGATAGCCCTCTGAGATAGATACACTAGAATTTGCATTTAGAAGCTGTCCCCAATTAGCCTCTCTGTGAAAGTTGAATTTAAAATTGCTCCCACCTGCATTTAGAAGTGTACTCAGTTGCATTCAGAGGATGCGCCCGATAGCCTCTCTGTGAAAGTTGAATTTAGATCTGTCACCACCCGCATTAGAACTGCTCCCACCTCCATCTAGAAGTGTACCCAATTGCAGTTGAAGTTACGCCGGATAGCCTCTCTGAGAAAGTTGAATTAGAATTGTTCCCTCTTGCATGTAGAAGTGTACCCAACGGCATTTAGAAGTGTACCCAATTGCATTCAGAAGCTGCACCCAATAGCCTCTCTGTGAAAGCTGAAATTTAGAACTGTTCCCACTTGCATTTAGAAGTGTACCCAGTTGCACCTGAAAGTTTGCACCCAATAGCCTCTATGTGAAAGTTGAATAAAGAACTGTTCCCACTCGCAACTAGAACTGTACCCCGCACCTCCTCAGAGAAAGTTGAATTAGAATTGTACCCTCTTGCAATTAGAAGTGTATCCAACAGCATTTTAGAAATATACCCAATTGCATTTAGAAGCTGCACCCAATAGCCTATCTGATAGCTGATTGTAAAACGGTTCCCACCTTAATTTAGAAGTGTACCCAATAGCATTTTAGAAGTGTACCCAGTTACACTTGAAAGTTGCACCCAATAGCCTCTCTGTGAAAGTTGAATTCAGAACTGTTCCCAGCAGCGTTTAGAAGTGTACGAGGGTGTGAACTAGACGATGATAATGACTGAACGAATGTGTGGAGCGGACGATTATGAGGAACGGACGAATTTGTACAACAGACGATGCTTAATATGCTTTGGAATGAAGGAAACACTTGAAAACATACATCATACCACACCCCACGCTTACTCTCCCTCTTACACCACCACTCATCTAGAACACAGAGATACTATGACACCATTCGGTATAACTGTTCTCATATCCACATCTCCCTCTTACTCCACATCACTCTAAGTAATCATTGCTGGATTCACACCCCCCAGCCAGGCGTTCTCCTCAGGCCTAACGCAGCCACACTCGTTCTGGGTAAAACCGACCAGAGCAAACACATACTCCTGACCTCTCAACCACCACACGTACAACTAAAAAGCAGATACCACTCGATTTCCACACCAGCTGCACACATACCTAGTGCGCACACGCACTTTTGGACTCCCTCTACTCTCTATACTGTCATGAACTTCGGTTCCCAAGGGCGTTCAACCTACCAGCGCCTTCAGACCATACCAATGGTATATAAGGCGCTATATAAATGCAAAATAACAATAACAATAACAATAACAACATTTAATGATATTAAATGAATAAAACTTGGCACTCATAGTGTTTCCGTTGCACCTTAACTGGAGCTTGCCTCGCTTCTCACGTTCTTTGTATTTCCTTGAATAAATAACCAGTTCTTGGCTGCCCCAAACCTTGACACTGGGCCACACAGCCTTCTCAATCCTTCCTTGATTTTCAGCTGTTTTTCTGTACTGCACCACACTTTCAGCCCTTCTCTTTCACAGGTTCTGGCTTACTAAAATTGCGACATCGGATATCCAGACGCTATACATATATATAAATATATATAAATATATATATATATATATATATATATATATATATAGTGGCCACACCACCTGAAATCTATTCACTATGTATAGCCACCCTTGACGAATTCTTAGTCTACTTGCATTGCAGCATCTGTATAGTTATAAAACGACTTATATTTTCTTTAGTGTTCTTTGCACGTGCAATCTTCATTCCACACATGAATGGTTATTCCATTCCTTATTTTGTCATCAGATTCCATAAGGTCTATACATTCTCTCCTCTGATCGTCCTTCTCAGTGCGTCACTCTCATTTCTTGTGACATCACCAGCCTCTTTTGTTCACTGCTTCACACTTCTTCGGGGATTTCCCCTAAGAGAATGTTATCTCTCTGCGGGTACATCTTATAGGGCTTTCTCAATGGATACCTTGTTTCGATGATCTTTCGCGGTATAGGTATCATTATCAGCGTTGTGCACGTCGCAATTTCCGGCTTCCATAATATAGGCTGAATAGGGGCGGGACTTCTGGTAGAGACATTTGGCTCCTTCCCTACAAGTTATTACAGTAGTTATGTAAAACTCCCTCTTGCCGGAACCGCAGATTCTTTGTGTACATTCTCGCGAACGCTAGCGCCAATGATTTCAAGATGGGCGTTACTTAACTGAATGTGATTCCTGACATCAATACGCACACGCGTGATTATGTCACAATGTCAACAGTATTCATGACTCGTGACTGCGAAAATAACGATGGTCCGTAATCATAAGGGCAATTAAAAGCTGAAGAGTACTTTAGAATTGTAAATGTAATACTCTGCAACAAGCGGATTATAGCTGTCTTTTTTATATTTTGTAATTAACTGCCATGTAAAGATTATCTAAACAGATCCCTTCCTGATTCTATTATAAATAGTTGAATATCTATGGTATGAAGAATATTCTCTACTAAGGTAACAACTCAAGGGATAGTGTGGTACCGAGTTGGTTAAGATTCTAGAAAGGTAAAAAAGTATACAGACATATAGAATAAGTAATCAAGTTGTATAAGTACTCACTAAACCACATTCACAATCCATCCGCACAGTCAAATACGGTCCATACTTTAGACTAGAGGGGCTGTCAGTCTTCTGGGTATATTTTCTCTGTCCAGTCTGTAATGTAAAAGTATACAATACAGCATATAACAAGAGATTCCAGAGCAGCATTTATAAACAATTAGTAGCTAATCTCCTGGCGAATTATTGCCCAATAAGTTTAATTAACATTGATACCTATTAAGGAAAGGGTCGTCTTCAAAACACTAGCCCTAACCCACAAATGTATTCACGGCCTCGCCCCCAGATAGCTTACGCAAAGGATCTTCAGACAAACAGCCTCCAGATCTGCAAGAACTGCATATGCTAACCGCATCACAGTACCCCACTCACGCAGAGTGCGTGCTGGAGGATCTAGTTTCCCAACTATGGTCACCACTCTTTGGAACAAACTCCCAGACCAGATTAGATCTATCGAGTCCCATGCCGCCTTCCGCAAGGCCCTAAAGACTAGGCTCTTTGTCTAAAGAGCCTATTCCTCCTCCTGTATAATGTTTCTACTACTGCTATAATTTGAACTCGACACACCCTGTATTGTAGAACATTGTACACTGTAACTCAACTGTATAAATAACTGTATGTTGTCAAGCCTCACACATTGGGCCGCTTATTGTAACCCACAAGCAAGCCTCCTTATGTATACTTATAGCGCCTCGTTGCCTAGAGGGCTGCAGTGTGCTTTACAAATCCAAAATAAAAATAAAAATAAAAAAAATAAGATTCTGGCAAAAATATTGGCTTCAAGAATTGCTCCTTTGATGGGTGCTCTGATTCACGACGACCATTCGGGTTTCATTCAGGGCCGGAGAACTTCAAGTAATATACGGCGATTGTTGTTGACAATGTATAATGCTCACTCTTCTGAAGAGGATATGACTGCCTTTTTCGCTTGATGCCGAGAAGGCATTTGATGAATTGGAGATATCTTTTCTCGGTTCTTACTAGAATGAATTTCGGAGAGGATTTTATGTCCTGGATACAGCTTTTCTATACTCTTCCGACTGCTGATATTAGGACTAATGGTTTGCGGTCTAATCCATTTCTTCTGCAGAGGGGTACTAGACAGGGCTGCCCCTTGTCTCCATTACTTTATGTTTTGGCTTTATGTTACGCTCACTGGGCTCCCACAGGGGCGTCGGTCGGACTGCTGCGGCCACGTGATGCGTAGTGCAGCAATGACTGACTGGATCTGCCCTCCTAATCTTGTCTGCTTGACCCGTAGACATATTGTCCTACAAGTGGAGAAATGGATTTAGCCACTTGTGGATTCAAGTGATAGCACCCCCACTGTCTTCCCCACTAATCACCTCTGAAGTGCCCTCTCAGCAATCTCACCTTATATTCTTGCAGGATGAGCCCTCCATCCTGCGAAGAACGCAGGGGCGCGTTGATGACCAGTTACTTCACTGGCCTGAAGATATTGGAAGAGTTGTAGACGAATCCTGACTCCAAAATGTCCTGGCGAAGAGCCGTAAGTATATAGTTCGTAAGAGTTCAAAATGTCTGGAATTCACTCCTGTGCAATTCCTCTTTTTATCTTGCAGCTTTGACCCAATAAGAAGATTGACAGCTGAAAGCGCTCCGGTAAAAGTCTGTGTTACCCAACACTGTCTGGTAAATAATGCCAAGGGTTAAACTTGCTGCTTTCTCCTTTTCTTACAGGTGCGGCATAAGAAGATGTGGCGTGCTGATGAATAATACCTCCGGCAGTAAATCAGGTAAGCATATGGCGGCTAAAGAGATTGGGCCTCATTACAACCTGCCAGTCCGGGACCGTGCAAAATCCGTGATGGCGGTAAAAACGTTTCCGTGTCCGCAAGGGTGCGGAAAAACCGCACGATTACACGCTGTCGGTCGCGCGCACCACACGGACTCGGAAACGTTGTTACCGCCGTCACGGAATACCCCACGGAAATGGAAATAACGAAGCCACAAGTGGCGCAAAACCCGTTTCCGCCTCCGCCGCCACGGACACGGAACCGGTAATACCATGATCGCCAAAACAGGAAACAGAGAGGCGGCCATCATATAAAAGCACAATCCATTGCCATCCAGAGCCAGCACAAGCACAATCCTGACTCTGAGAAGCCAAAAGGGACCACCAGCATGTCTGCCAGGATTCCTGCTCAGAGGCAGCGCAAACAGCGCTTCAGCGAGGCGGAGCTAACCGTCTTGGTGGAGCACATTGTGGACAATGCTGAGATGCTGTTCAGCGCCGACCAACGGCGTGCCACACAGCAGCGGAGGAAGGAGGTGTGGGCCGAAGCTGCACGCAAGTGCACCGCTGTGGGCGTGGCAGTGAGGAGCGTGAAGGACTGCCACAAGCGTTGGGACGACCTGAGGCTGAGGGTACGCAACCTCATTTCCACGCACCGCCAACGCAGCAGTGGGACAGGCGGAGGACCCCCTTCCCCACTGAGGCTGCAAGCATGGGAGGAGCGTTGCAGCAGCGTCCTCCACCTAGAGGGAATCCATGGGATTGGGCAGGCTGAGGCAGGAGTGAGCCCACCTGCAGATGCCGGTAAGTGCCCAAACATGAATGCCACATGTAAATATGCAGTTGTGAGTACTGGGCCAAAGGACCCATTAACAACCCCCCCCCAGGCAGTGCATGTGTGGGCCAAAGGACCCATTAACAATCCCCCCCCCAGGCAGTGCATGTGTGGGCCAAAGGACTCATTAACAATCCCCCCCCCCCAGGCAGTGCATGTGTGGGCCAAAGGACCCATTAACAATCCCCCCCCCCAGGCAGTGCATGTGTGGGCCAAAGGACCCATTAACAATCCCCCCCCCCAGGCAGTGCATGTGTGGGCCAAAGGACCCATTAACAATCCCCCCCCCCCAGGCAGTGCATGTGTGGGCCAAAGGACCCATTAACAATCCCCCCCCCCAGGCAGTGCATGTGTGGGCCAAAGGACCCATTAACAATCCCCCCCCAGGCAGTGCATGTGTGGGCCAAAGGACCCATTAACAATCCCCCCCCCCAGGCAGTGCATGTGTGGGCCAAAGGACCCATTATGATCCGTATGGTAACCAATATCACTGAATGCAGACACCAGCAATCAGATGCATGTGACTAACACTATTCAATGTACAATCTTAATGACGCATGTGATGCACCCATCTGCCACCACAACAACACTAATTGCATGCCCTTTGTGTCCCCACAGCCGTTTCAAGTGACAGTGATACTGCACAACAGGCCAGCCAATCAGCATCGGCAAGTACACTAGCCACCGCCACCACACAGGAGGATGCTGCCGGCAGTTCTGCACCTCTGGCCACATTACCAGCCACTACAGATGTGCAGCACACCACCACCACCACCAACATCCCCACCATCTCCACACTGGCTGAGTCCAGACAGGTGCCACAGGAACCTATCATGGCCACCCAACACAACACCGAAGGCAGCAGCACTGCAGAGGGGGCGGCCTGCAGTGATAACAGTGCCCCGCAAGAGCACTCGGAAACGGGGCCACAGGGGGAGATGCCCACATTGGAAGACCTGGGCTCCTTCCATGAGCTGGGGTTCAGCCCCACTTCACTGGGGAGTCCCATGAGGTCGCCCACCCCATCCATGGCCGAACTGAATGCCCGCATGCAGCGGATGGAGGACCAGCAGGCTACCCTCACCCAGCTGGTGGAGAAGCAGCTAGAGGAATCCAGGCTGCAGAGGGAGAGCTACAGCGCCTCAGTGCGTCGCCTGTCGAGGTCCATTGGACGCTTTGCGAGCACCATAGTGACCCTTGCACGCCATGTGCGGGAGGGCAATGACCACACCTCCAGGCTTGTGGAGGCCATGTTGGTTGGCCAACAGGCAAATCTGGCACGGATGCCCTCAATCCCTGATTCTGGCCAATCAAACACTACCACCCCATCCAGCTCCACTACTGCCAGTCCAAGGAGGCGCTCGAGTAGGCTAACGGGTCCCTTGGGCAAGGTTGCACAGAAGCGCACACGGAAGTGATGGCATGTGTGTGGGGCAGTGCAGGACACATGTGGACTACAAGGGTGTGAGAGGGGTGGTCACGTTTGGGTGGTGGGGTAGGTAGTTTTGGGGGTTTGGACAATGGGCTCTGGGTGGGGGTGGGCACGTTTGGGTGGTGGGTGGCCCCGGGTGTACAGCTTCCCTAACCAATGCACCTTCTTCCCTGTTGTTATTACATCAATACATCACCATTTCAAATCAAGACATACATGTGTGGACATTGATCATTTATTTTGCAGTGCAACTATTAATTCATTGTCGTCACCATGTTTGTGCATTACTGTGAATGTGCTGTGACTCAAAAGTAAATGCGAATCAGGGCATCCCGTGCTCTCTGGCCATCATGTGCACCCCCAGGGGGAGGCGGTGCCATCCCATCCCCATCTCCATCTCCATCCCCATCTCCATCCCCATCCCCATCCCCATCCCCATCCCCATCTCCATCCCCATCCCCATCCCCATCTTCCTCATCTGCGTCTGGTGGCATTGGGATGTTCCTGCGCAGGCATATATTGTGCAGCATGGCACATACCAGCGTGATTTTGCCCGTCTTCACTGGGCTGTACAGCAGTGATCCGCCAGATCTGCTCAGACAGCGGAAACGGGCCTTCAGCAGTCCAAATGTCCTCTCAATCATTCCACGTGTGCGGATATGTGCCCTATTGTATGCCTCTTCATGCCTGTTCCTTGGTCTCCGTACAGGTGTCATCAACCATGGCGTGAGTGCATATCCCGCATCACCTACATGGGATGTAGATGGGGGAACATGTCAGTGTTTGTGGCATCATGTCCTCATCTGCTGCTGTGCATTCTTGTATCATCATTCATTCATGCATATGAACCATGCAGTGTCTGGAGGTATGTTTTGGCCATCACGAGGAATGTCGCTGACTCCATATGGGCCTACACATTAACTTGCATGTTTGCTGTGCCCTGCGGGTGACATTTGATTGTGTGCATGTCATGGTGCAGTGCTGTCCACACATGGCAGAGTGACTCCACTGTACGGAAGTAGTAAATACTCGTCGTATCATTTACACGCCTCTCGTGCTTTTTGGGCCAGTGTTTCAATTGAGGGTGGGTGTCTGCAGTGGCACAGGGTTCATGGGACAGTGACGGGATTGGCTGTGGCAGCGTGTGCACGGGCACATTGTGGTGCCCTGTCATGTCTTCCTTCATGATGTTTGGCATCCGCTGTGTATTTGGTAGATGGAAGGGGGGTGATGCATGTGCGGTCACAGCGGCACACTCACAATGCTCATTGCCTGGACACACACACACACCACTCCGACAGGGTTGTAGCATCGTCAGCTGTACTCACCCAATAGCCACATGCTTTGTCCGGCATAGCATTCCATGTACCGTGGCAACGTGGAATTCCGCAGTACCATTGAGTCATGTGATGAGCCTGGGAAACGTGCGCAGCAGTGTGTAATCAGTTGCATGGCATCACAAACCATCTGGACATTCAAAGAGTGATACTGTTTCCTATTGCGGAACACCGCCTCAATTGCATGTGGTACTGTCAGCTCAACGTGGGTGCAGTCAACTGCGCCTATGCAATTTGGCATGCCTGCTATGGCATGGAAGGCCAACTTGGTGGCAATGACCCCGGGGAGGGTGCGGGGTAGGGCTATGTGTTCCGACACATGGCGCAACAGGGCATCCAGTACCTGTACCAGGACTTTTGAGAAACACGGTTGTGATATGCCGTGCAGCTCACCAACCGTGTGTTGATAGGTGCCAGTGCCAAGGAAATGCAGAACTGAGACAACCTTCAAGAGGGGGGGGGATGGCGGTGGGGGTGTCAATTAGGCTGCTGATGTTGTCCTCAATCATGGCGGTGATGTGCATGATTGTTGCACGGTCCAGCCGGTATAGGGTGTGGATCTGTCCTGGGGTGAGGTTCCAGGGTGAGGCCCTGATGCGTGGTATTGGTGGCTGGCGGCGGGGTCGGGCTGGCTGGGCAATGGGGTTTGCCATAGCTGCAGGGTTGGCTGGTTGCCGCCTGCGCCTCCTCCGCCTACGCCTCCTCCTCTGCGCCATTGCTGCCACCATGTGCAGTACTGCCTGTTGGTTGAGTAGGCCCAGTCCCAGTGCTACTAGCCCTGCTGCCTGCATGGTTCTGTGTTGTGTTGGGCTGGGTGTGGCCCTTTTGTAGGCTCCCAGTGGCCTGCTAGGTCCAGCTGGGCTGATTTGGTGCACCTGTGCCCTGATTCAGTTCAGCCGGCAGTGTATAACGCCATGTTCGCGGTGGCGGCGGTTCCGCCACCGTGATCACGGTATTTCCGCCAATTTTTTCCCGGTATTTCCGTGTCCGCGCTAGTTGTGATGCTCACGGTGTTTCGTGTTGCCGGTAACGGAGGGGCTTCCGTGCAGGCGGAATTAAGGGGAACCCTATTTCCGCGGTGGCGGTTTAGGGTGGTGCTATTACCGGGGCCGCGGGTCATGATTGCGCGAACATGCAAACGGTGCCGGTATGGTTTTACCGGCAGTGTTAATTCCGGACCGGAGTACTTGTAATGAGGCCCATTGTCTCTGTCTGTTCTCTTTGCTCACCTTGTTGTTTCTTGTCCCCCTTAGGTGCCGGGATTCAGCGATAATAATAATAATAATAATAATAATAATAATAATTTGGCATTTATATAGCGCTACGAACCCTCAGGTATCTGAGCGCTGCTTATTATTACCCACGGTGTGTGGTGCTCATTTATCGACCTCGGAAGGATGAAAGGCTGAGTTTGGCCTTGCCGGGATTCGAACCTGCGTTAGCAGGCTCTGCACAGGTGTCAAAGCGAGCGCTCTACTTGCTGTGCCACTTGACCGGCGATGTAAAAATGGAGACAGCACCGGATTGAAGAGATGCTGCATGGAACGGTCAATATGGCGCGGCGCTGCTGCTGGTAATACGACGCGTTTAAAACCAAGTCTTTCCTCTGGTTTGAAGATGCGATGAATCCGGAATCAGGTAAGAAATCAGGTAATACTCTTGTTCTAACCTTTGCTTCTTTCCTTCTTTCTAGGTGCTCCAGGTTCGAGGCGGGCGTGGCAGAAGGCTGGATGCTGCTGCTGGCACGGTGAACGTTACGCTGCTGGATGCAGAATAACGCGAAGCGTGTGCTGCTCTTCGGGCGTGGTTTAAATAGCCTCCAAAGTAGTTCCAGGTAGGTATTCCTCCCCGACCACACTCCGAGTAACAAAATAGTCCCTAAGGTAAAGTAGTCCCTTCCAGGCCTCACATGGGCTTGGATCTTCTTGCAGCATGGTCTGCATCAGGTAAGTGTGCACCAATGAGCCTCGCGCCTAAGGCACCAGGACTGATGTCCCATATGAGCCTGGCGCCACAGGTGCCAGGACTGAACCCAGACAGCCCCTAACAGGGGTTGCTGGGTTTTCTCAGGGCAACATGATGCTTGCTCCTGGGGCTGATGGACGTGGTCTGGATGCCCGGGGGTATGCATCATGACAGCACTCCCCCTCAAGGCCCCTCCTAAAGTCGTTCCTCCCCTTGGTCCAGGTTTGTCTGGGAAGTCCTGATGGAATCTCTTCACTAATCGTGGTGCATGAACGTGGTCACTAGGCTCCCATGACCTTTCCCGTGGCCCGTAACCTTTCCAATCGATTAAGTAAAAAAGTTTTGATTCAACCACCTTGGAGTCCAGGATGTTTTTCACCTCGAATTCAGGTTCTCCATCTATCAAGATAGGATCTGGTGGTTTGGTTAATCTTGTTCCTGGTTGAACTGGTTTTAAAAGTGAAACATGAAAGACAGGATGAATTCGCATATTGGAGGGTAATTCCAGTTTGACAGCCACCGGGTTGATAATGGCCTTAATGGTGTAAGGTCCCAAATATCTAGGATTAAAAGTCTGAGTTCCTTTCAGAGGTATGTGTTTTGTAGCTAGCCAAACCTGATCTCCAATTTGGTACTGTGGAGTTTCACTTCTATGTAGACCAGCATTTTTCTTGTATTTCTCTTTTGCTTGCTTCAAATGTTCTGTTGCTTCCTTGAAGGCTTGTGTAATAGTAGAATGTAAATGACTAACTGCAGGCATTTCTAAGTGCCTAGGCGAATCGAGTTCTGAGGTTCCAGGGTGGTGTCCATATATGGTATAAAAGGGGCTTTGTCCGGTTCCTGAATGTACAGAGTTATTGTATGTGTATTCGGAAATCCATAAAATATCTTTCCAATTACTTTCGGTCTGGTGAAGCATGCAACGTAGGTAATGTTCAAGGGTCTGGTTGGTCCTCTCTGTCTGACCATCGGTCTGGGGATGGTGACTGGTTGATAACCTTACGTCGATTTGCGCCAATTGGCAACACTTCTTCCAAAGATGTGAAATGAATTGACTACCTCGGTCAGAGACCAATACGGAAGGAAACCCATGTATTCGAATGATGTTTTCGAGGAACTCCTTGGCCAGAATTGAAGCAGAAGGTAATCCCTCCAAAGCAATAAAGTGGGCCATCTGGAAAAAAGATCTACCATAACTAGAATGGTGTTAAATCCATTACATGGAGGTAGATCAGTAATAAAGTCTAAAGACAAGGTGTGCCATGGTGTAGGTGGAATATCCAAAGGTTGTAAAAGGCCAGCTGGTTTTTTCTTCTGACTTTTGTTTTGGGCGCGAATGCCACAAGACATCACAAATGACTTTATATCTATTCGCCAGGTGGGCCACCAGAATTGTCTCTTAATTTTAGCTTCATCAGGGTATCATGATAATTGAAGATGACAAGTTCCTGTAATTCCTTGTGTGGTAGAAATAGTCGTCCTTGATAGTAGGGTAGATCATTGATGACTGAGTAATCCGGGCCTTTCTTAACCCAGTCCTGCAGGGCTGCTGGATCAAAGAGTTGTTGGATTTTTAAATGAATTTCTTCTAGTGTCTATAAAGTAGTTATGCCAAGAATTCTTTGTTCAGAAATTATAGGCACCGGCTCCGGGTTCGCATATGCTTCTTCCATTCCTATTCGGGATAAGGCATCTGCCTTGCTATTTTTACAGCCTGGTCGATAAGTGATCACAAAATCGAATTCGGCAAAGAACAATGCCCATCGAAGTTGGCGCGAGGATTGGGCTTTGGCTGTTTTTAGATACTGCAAGTTCCGGTGATCGGTGATTACAGTAATGGTATGCCTGGCACCGAGAAGATAGTGTCGCCAAGCCTTAAAGGCGGATTTGATGGCTAATAACTCTTTATCGGTAACCGCATAGTTTAACTCGGGTGCCGAGAACTTTCTGGACCAAAATGCCACTGGGTGAAGTTGACCAGTTTCAGGATCCTTCTGGGACAGGACAGCTCCCATGGCTAAACTGGATGCATCAGTTTCCACTATGTATGGAAGCTCTGGGCTTGGATGCTTTAAGACAGGTGCAGACGTGAATTTCGCTTTCAGCTCTTGGAAGGCCTTTTCAGCCTCTTCTGTCCACAAGAAACATTTGTTCTTTCGCAAAAGTGCTGTGATGGGATGTACAACATGTGAGAAGTCCGGAATGAATCAGCGGTAGAAATTGGCAGATCCGAGCATGCTTTGTACCCCTTTAACTGAACTAGGTGATGGCCACTTGAGAATTGCGTCCACCATTCGTGAGTCCATTCGGACTCCTTTTGGAGTCAAGATAAATCCAAGGAATTCAACTTCCGTAACATGAAAAACACATTTTTCCAATTTTGCATATAACTTGTGCTGGTGTAGTTTCTCAAGGACTGCACGTACGTGCTTAACATGGTCTGATTGTGAGGAGGAGTACACAAGGATATCGTCTATGTATACGACAACACAGACGTCAATGAGTTCACGAAGGACATCGTTCATAAAATACTGGAAGGCTGCTGGTGCATTGCACAACCCGAAGGGCATCACCTGATACTCGAATAATCCATACTTGGTGCGAAAGGCCGTCTTCCATTCGTCGCCTTTCTTTACACGTACCAGATGATATGCCCCTCGGAGATCTAACTTAGTGTAGATACAAGCATCCTTTACTTGGTCTAGTAATTCGGGGATCAGAGGCAGTGGGTACCGGTTATTTACCGTAATCTGATTGAATGCGCGGTAGTCTATGCACGTTCTAAGGTCACCTTCCTTTTTTGGCACGAAGAACAAAGCTGAGGATGCAGGAGACTTCGAAGGGCGAATAAAGCCATTAGCCAGGTATTGGTCCAAGTATTGCCGTAGGTGAAGATTTTCAGGTTCTGTGAGGGCGTAGATTCTACTGCATGGGGGTTGTGCACCGGGTAGAAGGTCAATTTGACAATCGTACGATCTGTGAGGTGGTAATGTATTGGCCTGTTCTTTTTGAAAAACATCCTGAAATTCTTGATACTCCTGAGGTATCTGCACGATTGGGTTGATGACTGTGGCCAGGCCTTTGTTCGGGGTTTTCTCCGGGTAACAGGTGTGTGCACAATCCGGGAAGGTTATTCTCTTCTCTTGCCATTCAATACAAGGATTAAGTGTTTCCAACCACGGCATCCCCAGTATTATTTGAAACTGCGGGGCTTTGATTAAATCAAACACAATAGTCTCTCGATGCCCATCTTGACCCAACAGTGTCATCTCTGTAGTGGAATGAGTTACAGGCCCAGAGGCAATTTCAGTTCCATCAACTGTGGTGATGACATCCGAAGTGGTCTTTTTGCAAAGAGGTAGATTCATCCTTGAAGCCAATTCGTGGTCCATATAGTTCCCTATGGCCCCGCTATCAATGTATGCCCTTAATGCGTGCATACGTGAGGGTTGTCTAGGATTAATTAGGACCATTGGTATGATCAGATGCGAGGTCTGAGTGTCCTTCTTTAAGCTCGGCAAGCGGACCTCTACGCTTGTTGGGTGTGGTAGTTTTCCGAATCAGGCTCTTTTGGGCTTTTATCAGCAACTCCTACCACCATACCTCTCAACCTTTTGAGACTGCTTGGAGGGTGAGAGCCTGGGTTGGACACTGGAGGCGGCGCCCAGGGTTAGAGGAAGTGACATCACAGGAAGTGACATCACAGGAAGTGACATCACAGGAAGGTGTGCGAAGAAAATACCACTATTAACTTACTACACTGCTACAAAACTAGGCTCTTTTGCATGCAACCATTGTACCAAGTAAATGCAGTTAAAAAAACAATACACATGTTCTTTTTGTACAGTTTATTTTTTTCCCCCAGAAGCAAACCTGCCTGCAAAATAAATGTAGAACTTTCACAAGAAACCAACTGTGCTCACGTGATGTTTAAACTCGAAATAGTGGAACAGAGGCAGTACACCAATCTGGAGACTAAAGCCTCAATTTGAACAATTATTCATTGGTCAGTTTGCAATTCAAATACCTTAGTTCTTATGCTTCAGGTTGTATGCTCGTGTAGCCTTTTTGGATAGCTCTATCAAATCATCATTTGGCTTCAATCTGTGGCAAGGTTGTGAGGCTTCATTGGTGTGTAATTTTACTCGTATAATTGACGATAGTGTTCTGGACAGATCTAAGCTGCTTCTAAATTCTGTTTTGTTCGTTCTTATCATGGAGAACACCCTTTCTTCCTGAGCATTTGAATGAGGCAAAATTAAAATTAGGAGTGCCAGTTTACAAAGATGAGGGAAGAGTTTTAATTTAGTAAACCTTGCCCAGATTGTGTCCATCCTTTCAGGTGGCTCATCGATGTCTCTTATTGCTCAACATATTTCTATGATGACGTATATAATCTAAAGCTAATTATGAAAGGCATTTTTACAAATAATGTATTAGTGAAGCACATGACAGGCAAAGGGGAACCTTAATAAATATCTATATCAACTAAACTTGTGAAGATGTGGTCTGTGGTTTAAATTGTCAACATCCCAGTTCCACCATTTAACCAAAGTGTGTGATCCTGGGCAGATCTGCAGCTCTGTGTTTTACTCTGTAAGTGTTTGACTGCAGAGCGTATGTTAAAATATCATGCTGTTATTTAAAAAAGGCCTGACTATAGAGTTGCCCCATATATACCAATCGTGCAATTTAGGTATTTTGAACCACAAAGTTATTTGCCAATTGGCTTACTTATGGGAACGTATTCTAAAGTCTACTTCCATGGTGCCTCCATGTAGCAAAAACGGATGCAAAGCCCTTTTCTGTGAAGTCACTTCTGTTGGTGTAATGCATATACAAATTAAGAGGTTTGTATGAATTTTGCCCCATAGAGCATGGACAGAGCTCTAATAGATGAGTTCCCTGCATCTGTAATGAGTTGAAGTTTTCTTTTTTTGTTGTGTGTCAAAATGCCATGTTGTTCTGTTTTTATAATTGTGGTGGTAGACAGGCACAGTCCTGCCGCTCCTATGCAGTCTACCCACGACAGAGAAATAATCTATAACACAGGATGAAGGGCAACAGTGACAGCACCTTGTATGAAGACGCTACATAGAGAGGCAGCTGGCCAGCAGCAGGCAAGACTTTCCATCACTCCACAAGTGAGGGACATTCTATTAAAGTGACATAACTTTGATATTATTCATAGATGAGTATTTCACTTCTATCTCTCTCATCCACGAGTAAAATGAACCACCCTGCTCAGCATGTGCCCTTGAAGGGTGGACGGGGAATGCTCAGCGCAAATGTTAATTCTGTTTCATGCTCTTTCTTGGCCTCCAAATGGCTGTAAAATGCCTGGGAGGGTGAAAGTAAACACACCCGGCTTGTACACCTTACGTTTGCACTTGGGGGCTTTGGTAAAGGCCCAAATGTTTGCAGAATTAGATTGGTGGTCACCCTGGCCTAGTTCCACACTGAGCCACGCTCTGGGACCAACAGGAGATTGGCCAACTCACTGTGCCCAACTCCATGCTGGAAACACCCTGTGCCATTACTTGGTATAACAACACCTTCTGCCAGCACCAGACTGAGCAACATTTTGCCCAGTAACAGACTGAACAACTCCCTGTCCCAAACAACAGACTGAACAGCAGCCTGTGTCCAGCACCACAAAGGGCATGGAGGTATGCCCAGAAGTCATGCAAGTCTCTCTCTCTCTCCCCCCTCTCCCTCTTCATTTCCCTCTCCCTCTCTCCATCTCCCCTTCCATCTCCCTCTCCCTCTCCCCTCTCACCTCTCACCTCCCTCACCCTCCCGCTCCCTTTCCCCCTTCCTGTTTCTCTCCCCCTCTCCCTCTTCCCCTCTCCCCTTTCTCCTCATCTCTCTCCCCCTCCCTCTCTCTCGCTCTCCACTTCCCCTTTCCTCTTCCTCTACCCCCTCCTTCTCCCTCTCTCCATCTCCCCCTCCCTCTCCCTCACCCCTCTCTCCCCTTCCCTCTCCCTCGCCCTCTCCCCTCCCGCTCCCTTTCCCCCTTCCTGTTCCTCTCCCCCTCTTCCCTCTCTCTCTCCCCTTTCTCCACATCCCTCTCCCCCTCCACCTCCTCCTTCCTCTCCCTATACCCCCTCCCTCTCTCCATCTCTCCCTCACCCCTCCCCCCCTCACCTCTCTCCCCTTCCCTCTCATTGTTCCTAAGTAAACTACACTACGAAAAATATGGTTATGATTTCACTAAGGTGATATACATGTCATACAGAATGGATCACCATACGTATCATTAATATCTGTGTGTATAGATCCATATTGTCAAATAATTTGACAAATTACTGTGACTCCAAGCAGACGTCCAAGGCCACATGATAATATGGTATTATATAGCACTTACCCTTAAGCTCTTTTTTATAGAACAAATATGCATACAAATATCATTGCAGTGAATTATTTTTGAATCGTGAAAAATCCTACATTTTTTTGGTCACAGAATGTTGACAAGTTACGTAGTGGGGCTGACAGCACTTTTCTTACCTGGAGGCTGGCTTTCTTTTCCTGAAGTAATCCTCCTCGCCTCCACGACGGAATTCAAAGGCGGCAGGCAGCAGTGGCTCAGAGTCCTTGGATCCGAGGCTGCAGCAGCAGGCAGGCACTCCACTCCGAAACGAGGTCGTCTGTCTCAGGCAAAAAAGCTTGCAGGATGCACGTCGCACGCAAGAAACCAAACAACTTTCGTTTCCCGCGCACTGGCTCATTAAACATGCCAGATGCCTGCGCCCAGAGCCAGCAGCACGCATGCGCAGTGCTACTGAGTCTCGTGAGGTGGGGGAAGGTGGGTGAAACCAAGGAGCTGGCGGGTGGGCGGGTGTGTGGATGCTTTTGGCGGGTGTCACCCGCCAAAAGCGGGTGAGTTGAGAGCTATGCCTACCACCTTCTTGGGTGGTTTTATAGGTCAATCCCGTAGAAAATGTCCTGAGGTTCCACAGTACAGACACAATTGCATCTGTCTTCTTCTTTCCCTTTCCTTTTGAGTCAAGGGTCCTTTGACCCCCCCGATTTGCATAGGTTCTGATGCATCTGTTCCTTTGGGGGCAAAGTTGGATTTAACCAATACCCGATTTTCGAATTTAGCTCGATCAGCCTTTCTATTCTGGAGTCGATGATCCAGCTGGACCACTAAGTCTATAAACTCTGCGCAATCCTGAGGTGGGTTTACAACTTGAGCCAAGACGTCTTTAAGTTCTCCCCGAAGTCCACGATGAAACAATGTAATTCGTTTTTTCTCAGGCCATCCGGTTTCCACTATCAATCTATTGAAGGTTGCGATATAGGTTAGCAGATCCTGGTTACCCTGTCGTAGGGACAAAAGTTCGTTATCCAGGGCCTGTCCTTGGGAGTGCCGGGCAAATAGTCTTTCCATGCTCGTTTGAAAGCCCAGAAAATCCCGAAGAATTGGGTCATCCTGAGTTACTAGTGGAATTGACCAATCAGCTGCACTGCCGCTGAGATATGACAATACAAAGGCTACCTTGGCTTGATCGTTTGGGAAGGCTCTTGGTCTGCATAAAAAGTGCAAGCGGCATTGGTTCATAAACACGGCGAAGCTTTTGGGATCTCCGGCAAAGCGTTCGGGTGGAGCTAATGGAATATTTCCTGGTAGGTTTATTTGCACAGGCTTATTCGATAACACAGGAGCTGGATTTCCCCCGGAACCAGGTAGGGGTGCTTGTCCAGCTTGATTTTGCAGCAATTGTCTAGCGAGATCATCTGTGCGCTCCTTCGATACAATTAGTTCTCTTCTGAGGGCATTAGTCTCTTGGTGAGCGGAGTGCACTTTCGCCCTAAGTTCCCCCAATAGTTGGGCCAGTTGGTCGGTTTCTGAGGTTTCCATAACGCCGGGTGGGGATTTGTAGATAGGCTTCGCATTCTGTTACGTTCACCTGGCTCCCACAGGGGCGTCGGTCGGACCCGGACTGCTGCGGCCTCCACCCACATGATGCGTAGTGCAGCGATGAGTGACTGGATCTGCCCTCCTAATCTTGTCTGCTTGACCCGTAGAAATATTCTCCTACAAGTGGAGGGATGGATTTAGCCACTTGTGGATTGAAGTGATATCACCCCCACTGTCCTCCCCACTAATCACCTCTGAAGTGCCCTCTCAGCAATCTCACCTTATATTCTTGAAGGATGAGCCCTCCCTCCTGCGAAGAACGCAGGGACGCGTTGATGACCAGTTACTTCACTGGCCTGAAGATATTGGAAGAGTTGTCGACGAATCCTCACTCCACAAGGTCCTGGCGAAGAGCCGTATGTAAATAGTTCATAAGAGTTCAAAATGTCTGGAATTCACTCCTGTCCAATTTCTCTTTTTATCTTGCAGCTTTGACCCAATAAGAAGATTGACAGCTGAAAGCACTCCGGTAAAAGTCTGTGTTACCCAACACTGTCCGGTAAATAATGCCAAGGGTTAAACTTGCTGCTTTCTCCTTTTCTTACAGGTGCGGCATAAGAAGATGTGGCGTGCTGATGAATAATCCCTCCGGCGGTAAATCAGGTAAGCATATGGCAGCTAAAGAGATTGTCTCTGTCTGTTCTCTTTGCTCACCTTGTTGTTTCTTGTCCCCCTTAGGTGCCGGGATTCGGCGATGTAAAGATGGAGACAGCTCCAGATCGAAGATATCGTGCGTGGAACGGTGAGTATGGTGCGGCGCTGCTGCAGGCGATGCAACGCGTTTAAAACCAAGTCTTTCCTCTGGTTTGAAGATGCGATGAATCCGTAATCAGGTAAGAAATCAGGTAATACTCTTGTTCTAACCTTTGCTTCTTTCCTTCTTTCTAGGTGCTCCAGGTTCGAGGCGGGCGTGGCAGAAGGCTGGATGCTGCTGCTGGCACGGTGAACGTTACGCTGCTGGATGCAGAATAACGCAAAGCGGGTGCTGCTCTTCGGGTGTGGTTTAAATAGCCTCCAAAGTAGTTCCAGGTAGGTATTCCTCCCCGACCACACCTGAGTAACAAAATAGTCCCTAAGGTGAAGTAGTCCCTTCCAGGCCTCACATGGGCTTGGATCTTCTTGCAGCATGGTCTGCATCAGGTAAGTGTGCACCTATGAGCGGCGCCAGGACTGATGTCCCATATGAGCCTGGCGCCACAGGCGCCAGGACTGAACCCAGACAGCCCCTAGCAGGGGTTGCTGGGTTTTCTCAGGGCAACATGATGCCTGCTCCCGGGGCTGATGGACGTGGCCTGGATGCCCGGGGGGGTATGCATCATGACACTTTAGAACCTTTGGCTACTGCCTTGAGACAAAGTGTGGATATTAAGGGCATTGGTTTTCAAGGGACAGGACAAAAAAAATATATATTTTTTTGCAGATGATTTGCTGTTGATTGTCAGAGATTTGAAGTATTCACTACCCGGCCTATTGAGGATACTGGATCAATTTTATAAAGTGGCGGGTTACAAGATGAATCGCTCTTAATCGGAAGTGATGCCGTTAACGCCTATTTGTGATAAGTCTTATATTACAACATTAGACTTCCGATGGGGTGAGAGGAGAATGAAGTATCTTGGAGTTTGGTTCACTCCGTTGGTGGAGAACATGGTTGAGGAAAATATGAGTGAGGTGTGTAGAGAGTTTAAGGCAAATTTAGAGAGGTGGTCTTTGTTGAGGCTTTCATTGTGGGGCAAAGCAAATACTTTGAAGATGACTGTTGTGCCTAGAATTAATTACGTGCTAGGCATGTTACCATTGGAAATTAAGTCCTCAATATGGAGAGAACTTGACTATTTGGTTCAGTCGTTCATATGGGATAAGAAACCCCCAAGGCTGCAACTGTGGAAGCTTCAGCTCCCTTTGGAAAAGGGGGTTCTGGTTTGCCAAACTTTCGTGCATATCATTTGGCCTATTCAAGTCAATTTATTGTTCCGTTTCTTGAGGTGGAACCAAATAATTGGACGATTGCAGAGATGGGGTTGGTGGGTCCACTGTTACCAAGGGCGGTTCTGACTACGACTAGTATGGCAAGCCATGAGCAATCCCATAACAGAATCTTTGAGGAAGAGGTAGAAAAGGTTGTATGAATTTGTAGGTTCTAAATGCTTCAATATGGTTAAATTCGGCTGTTAAGGAGAAAGGAAAGTTGTTGTTCTGGGTGGAATGGTTTTTGGCTGGTGTGTACTGGATTGGGGATATTTAGCAGAATGGAAAGTGGCTATCGGGAAAACAGATATATGAGAGGTGGCACATTTAAAAATGTTCAGAGTATGATTATAAGCGCTTGAAAAGAAGTATTGGTATGGTGAGTGGGAGGAGGATCTGGACATGGAATTGTTGACAGCTGCATGAAGACCAGGTGAGGGAGGAATTGCAAGTAGGGTGTATAAGCATATTGTTTCTAAATATAAAGAAAATGTGCATTTGAGGGAGGAATGGAATCACCGGCTGGGATGTGATATTACGGAAGTGGAGACGATGGAGATGTGTGGTAATGCGAGACTGTGTTCACTGAATTTAGGTGAAAGATCTAGACAGATCAAAATATTGAACAGGGTTTACTGGAGCCCGGAGAGGATGATGATACGTGGAATGTCTGAGTCTGATGATTGTTGGAAGTGTTTAAATGATGTTGGTACATTGGAGCACATGTTATGGCACTGCTCTACTATTCTTGGATTTTGGTCTGATATATGTGGGATGTGCCTATGTGTGTTAGGGACTGACATTGAACTAGATTTCAAAACAATGATTTTAGGAGGTAACAGTTTGTTGAATGATCTCACACAGTCACAAAAAGAATTCTCGTTCAGGGGGGCATTGGTTGGTAAAACATTGTTGCTATGGGTATGGAAATCACAAACATTGCCGTTGTCATCTGATTGGATCTCTGAGATGCATTCTCTGGCAAATATTGAGATGGTAATCTTCAGGACACAAAATAATCTGAAAATTTTCGAAAGAATTTGGAGGACATTTTTGGATATATACTAGATCTTGTGTTATACATTGTTTGTATTTTGTGAGGAAAATTATTTAATAGAATTAATTTTAGTTGACTTTGCGATAATTATTGAATGTTTTTTGTAAAACGTTATGATTTGTGTATTTGTATTTTTTGTTTGCTGTTGAATAAAGAACCAATTTAAAAAAAAACAATCAGTAGTTCTTAATGAACATTCTATCGTGGTGGACATAGGATCTATATAGATTTGGTTCACCAAGGGGATATACATACTTTAATGTGGTCCCCAACTTCTGGTCACATAGTTCATCATAGGAATGCCCCAAGGTACAAATCCTCATTCATACCTGTAGGGTACAAGGAGTCAAGTTTGTCTATCCATACTAGTTTTCATGACAATTTCTTGGTCAGGTCCCCACCTCTTGGCGATCTGCATACTACTTCCAAAATGATACAGCGCAGTTGCACCACTGAATGTTTTTCAAAAGTAAAGTGTCTAGCCACTGCTGATATGTTCTTGTGTGTTGTAATGTTGCTCTTATGCTCGTTTCAGATCTCTTTTGCGCTCCTGGTAGTCTGGCCTACATAAGAAATTCTGCATGGGAAACTGAGTCCGTAGATGATATTACATGTATCACATGTGGCAAAGACTTTGAGTTTAATCTGGGGTGTTTTACGTATGTTCCTTTCATGGTGTTATTACAATTATTGCAGCACAAGCATGGGAAGGCTCATTTTTTTCATTTGTGTAGGACAGGTTGATTCTTAGTTTTCTGTTTTTCTGCCTTAACCAGTTGGTCACAGAAATGTCTCCCTCTTTTATAAGCAATCATCCGTGGTTTAGGGAAGAGTTTCTTCAAGTGTGTATCTAGTTGGATTAATTTCCAATTCTTTTTAACTAGCCTAGTGATGGCTCTGGCTGGAATATTTCATTGTGTGCAAGAATGGAATTTCTGTATCCCTATGTTTAGGGATTAGTAGCTCATCGCGTGTTTTAGTACTGGCTTTTGTATGTGCTGTTAGTATTATCTCTGTGGCTGAAATGTTGCCATGTTTTCAGAATATTGGAGAAGTACAAAATCAACAGTGAGAAAAATAAAAATGTTTTTGTTTGTATACAGTAACAAAATGAGGGTTTACCTTAAAAGTCAATGTTAAAGAAAGACAAGAAAAGAAACAGCCATGTTCCAAAAATCCATTGCTCAAAGACAAGAATAATAGGCGCAAACTTTGAAATTTCACAAAACACACGAGTAAAAAACAGACCATGTTAAAGTAGAATTTAAATATGGTTTGGTAAAGACATTTGTACATAATATAAGAAATCTTTAAATAAAAAGCGACTACTAAGTTAATTCTTTTTAGTTAGTGTAATTAGCTGTTCTTAGTTCATCGTACTTGGAAGATAGCTGACCAGAGCAAATATAAGTCAGGGAGGCTCGAAATGAAATATACTGACATGAAAGAAAAAGAAACTCCAACGTTGTCTGACCACAAACGGTTTGCTTATACTTGTGGAGGAAAGAGGCATCTTGGCATTTCCATGGAGACACGTCAATAGATTGCACACAGAGAACGTTGACATGAGTCTTGCATTGGTGTTGTGAAAAGGGCGTAAGCGTCTAGATGTTAACTTTAGGGGCGAGTGATCAGAATTACTGCAACAAGGGCACTTAGACTTAGGGTGATGGATCAACGGATAAGATTAGCACAAGATGGCGATAACGGACCTGTCTTTTTTTCGCATTTGTAAATGTAAGAAAAACCAAGGTAAGATGCATTGGAAAATGTTTAAGATCGATGTATGACAAAAATAAATGCCTGATGGATTGAGCCAAAAGAAATTCTGAGCAAACGTCCTCTTCAAAGAATACCCACCTCCTTATCTCCCACTTTAAGAATTACCCAGATCAGGAAAACATCTGTAAAGCCTGTTACTTGTTGTAATAATCCTGCCCATGTGAGACAAACTGGACACGGGAGAGACACAGAGGATTTCGCATTACCTTACAGTAGCTGTGCGCCAGAGGCCTCAGCTGGCCTCTTGGGTCCTGTCCTGGCCTGGTTTACCTCTTTTTTGATTGGCATGGGCCAATCATTATCTTTACCTCCCTTTCTTTCCTCTCCTTACATGCTATATTGTGGTGTTCCTCAGGGCTCTGCCTTGTCCCGATGTTATGTAACATCTATGTTCAGCCCTTGGTTGGTCTCATTTGCTCTTATGGCTTCAAGCGTTACTCTTACGTAGATGACACTCAAATCTTGGTCCGTTTAGATCTTGACAAGGTAGAGGTGTTGTCTTGTGTGCGTGAGTGCCTAGGGGCCGTGAAGGGCTGGATGAGTAACAACCGGCTTAAAGTCAACGGGGATATGACTGAGGTCCTAGTGGTGGATGCTACTTGTGATTTAGGTTCTTGGTCATCTTCCTTCTGGCTGGGTGCACTGGGTGATTTTCTCATGCCAGTGACGGCAGTGAAAAATTTTGGGGTCTCTCATCTTCTCTTTCTATGGCTTCCCAGAAGAGCGCACTGTATAAAACTGGCCACTTCCCGCTGAAAGTGCATCTCAGGGTCTTGCCTTTTTTACCTGCTCACCTACATCCAGCAGTAGTTGCCTTGCTTCTCAACAGTCGTTTAGACTCCCGCAATGCTTTGTATTGAGCCCAGCCCATCGGCCTGATTCACCGACTTCAGCTGTTGCTTAATCTTGCAGCTCGGGTGGCTACTGCCACTCCTTATGGCTCCCACATTAGCCAGGTTTTGCAATCCCTTCATTGGCTTCCAGTGGCAAAAAGGATAGCCTTGTGTCTGGTTCATCGGGTCTACTGCCAAGTGAGAGGGCATTTTCTTCAGATGTTTCTACCCTATATTCCAGGCATGGCTCTCCGCTCCAGCAATGACAGTTTGGTTGTGTTTCCCAAATGTTGTCTGTGTAGAGTTGGAGGGCAGGCCTTCTCTGTGGCTGCTAGTAAACTATGGAATGGTCTCTCGGCTTGAGGCATACCAAAAATCATTTGCAGTTTTGTTGTCACCTAAAAACGCTGTTATTCTAGACTCAGGCATGTTATTGTTTCTTTCTTTGTGTTATCCTCGCGCCAAGGTGCCTATTGGTGAACGTGCGTTTTACAAATTAATCAAATACAAAGTAGGCGGCGTTCCAAGTAAAGTTGATGCCGCTGCAATCTAATCTTGTACAACACTATGATGTTCATCCCCTGCTGTGTCCCGCCTGCATAAGAAAACCAAGATGGCGTTTGAGCTGGGAAAATCCTAGCACTGCGGTGCTGCGCAGCATCTTCCCATTAATAGTAGGGGAAGCACATTGCCAATTTTCTCCGCACCAATCCCCATGCTAGAGCGCAATAATGGTTCACAGATGCAAACCCTCACATGTTGGATGACCCAGAGGCTACTGTCTTATAAAAACATCTGTCATTTTGAGGGAAGTGTGGGGAAGGAGTGTTGGCCAATGAGATACAGTAAATGCAGGTGGAGACAACGGCGAGAGAAAAGCTTCTGGAGAGGGGAAGGATGACTGTAAAATTGGGAAAGTGGTTGGGTTTTTAGCATGCGTATCCTTTTGCTGGACAGTCTTGCAGATCATGTGGGATACATCCACAGTGGGAGCATGTGCGCCCACAGCATGTTAACCTGTTTCTTGGTCACGGAGTTGCTTTGCAGCCTTACCTCTTAGATGGTTCTGGGCTGGTACGGTCCATTTCCTTTTTTGCAGTGCCTGCGTTTGTTCTATGGCATGTGCCCTCTCCTACATGTGCCTGGCAAACAATGAGTCTATCACAGTTGCTCTAGAATCTCCAATGTTGTGGTTAATCGCCATCTTTAGTATCTTCTGAAGGGATATACATGGTTGTCACAGGATGTTTCTCCGGAGTTCAACTGTCACACACCTCTGAATATACTGGACCCTGATTTCATTGTTTACATCAACCAGTTTACATGAGGTGGCAAGTATGCCACAGCGTGGTTTTTGCTGTGTCATCGCATCATCATTCCATGTGTTGTGCAGAGAGTTGAATAGTTAAGGCATTTACTGTAGTCAATTTTGATGCAAATTCAATTTTACTGTGGCCAAACTCAGCAAATCTATGCCCCCCCCAATCCCCAATACATTCCCCCCACTTACCTTTTCCCTGTTCGCTGCCTCTCCTGACCCTGCAACGTCAGTTCTGTCCCTCTAACACGGGTCGGATCCGACGCTGCAGGGTTCCCTTTTCTTTTTCTTTTCATCCCCCACCTCCAATCTTCAGGAAGCGGGGGACACCCCTACAACACCCCAAACCCATCAATACCGAACATGGGGAGCAGGGCACACCCCCGCCCCCCATGTTCGGTATTGACTACCCAATTTAATCAAATCAAATGCTACTGGCCGAATATGGCCAGATGTGCCATTCAATCAATTAAATTCGATCAAATTGTTTTCTTTTTTTTATTGTTGCATATATAGTTTACACGAAACCTTACACAACATAGATAAACAAAGAAACATAAAAACATTTATCTCACATTAAAACAATGTATAAAACGAAAGTCAGTATTAATAAAATGAAGAACGAAAGAGAAAAATATCAACATGCCACAACATAATTGTTATACACTTTTTACATTTTTCTTGTCCAATTCTGATGTAACAAAAGTTAAAAAGATATTTAAGGCCAAAACTAAAGAAATGCTAGTGACCCACATGCATCTACACCAGAGAAGATTCTTGGATACTTCCGAAGTACTGACAGTGTTATCCTTGAAGCATGTTAAACGTTTTTCCTTAAAGTAAGTAACCAAGTGTCTCAAAGTTTCTGGAGAGTCCTCCGCTCCACAAAACCTACCCTAGTAGTTGGGTGAGCTGTTAATAAGCAGCAGTGAGGAGTCCCTCCAGTGCTTAATCCTCTCGTATGGAGTTGGTTTAACCTAAAGCGCATGTATGTCATACGAATGTTAGGACAAGTAAAACGCTGGAGATATAATGGTAAACACTCTCTTTCATTAAATAATTGGGCGTACTCCCCATAAATTGAATAGGAGTCAATGCAATCGGCTGTCTCCACCCAGTCAGTCCTAAATAATATCTTCATGATGATCCCCGGGCGCTGCACAAGATCTCACTCAGTGACCAGAGGGAACAGATGCTGCCTGCATGGCTAAATGGAGATTGTCATAAAAAGAATTATTTTTCTGAAAACAGAGAGCTGCTTCCAAACATACCTGGCCTTTAGAGAAACAACCCCTCTCGGGCTCCTTCTACACCTCCGAAGGGCGCACCTCTTACCTGTACCCCTCCCTCTTGCTCTGCTGTCAAACACTCTTCTGATATCTGCCGCCTTTTTGAAGAACTTGACCTTAATGTCCTCGCTCTCACTGAGACATGGTTCACGGCCAACTCTATCACTAGCTTTGACACGCTACTACCTGACGGCTCCAAGATCCTCTCCGCACCCAGGTCCAACTGCTCTGGTGGGGGTGTAGCCCTGATCTTCCCCAAGTGGATTCCTGCCTCTGTCATTCCTACGCAGGCCTACTCCTCTTTTGAATGCCTCGTCTGCAGGCTCTCTCTCTCCCCTAGCCATTCCCTTACTATGGCTACATATTTATCGGCCACCTGGCCAGATCTCCTCCTTCCTTTCTGAGTGGGCGGATCTCTCCTCCTCACTCCTGGCCTCAACCACTCAACTCCTCCTTCTTGGGGACTTCAACATCCACCTGGATGCCGCCTGTCCTCCCTCTGTACTCTTTCGTGACCTCTGCGACTCTCTCTCACTCACTATTCTCCCCTCTGGCCCGACTCACTCTGCAGGGCACACGCTGGATGCTCTGATCTCCTCAGACCTTCCCCTTTCTGTTCCCCTCTCCACTCCTCTCTCCTGGAATGATCACTGTCTCCTCTCCTCCAACCTCACCCTCCCTACCCCTCAGGCCAAGCCACCTCCATCACTGCTACACACCTTCTTGGTCATCCGACCCATGAAGCGCGTGTCAGCTGAGGCTTTCGCCGCCACCTTCTCGCCCCCACTCCCCCCCCCTTTGGCTGACTCTCACACTGACACAGCCCTCTCCACGCTCCACTCTGCTATATCTGATACTCTTGATATCCTTGCCCCTGTCATGAGAATCCGCCTGAAGCCCAAAGCCAAGTGCAACTCCTGGTACGACTCTGACCTTGTCGCCCTAAAACGCAAGTGCAGGGTGGCCGAGAGGAAATGGCGTGCTTCATGTGCATCCTCTGACAAACTGGCCTGCCGCCTGCTCCAGAGGCAATACCGGCTTTCTGTCATAACCAAGAAGAGAGCTCATATCCAAGCCCGCGTCTCTTCGGCATCAAACAACTCGGCTGAACTCTTTGAAATCTGCAAGGAACTGGCCAATCATTCCGCAGTCTCTTCCTCTCCTGTCCCTTCCCAGGCCCTCTGCACGGCACTGGCTTCTCACTTCATCTCTAAAACTCAGGACATCCTGTCCTCACTCTCCTCCTATCCCCTCCCTCCCCCTCTCCCCTGCTCTTCCTCTGGCCTTTCTGCAGCCTCCTCTCCCCCTCCTTCTCTGCCTTTCCCCTGTTCTCCGCTGATGAGGTTTCTAGACAAATCCGAACTATGAAAGTCTCGTCAAAACAGGTTCACCCCTGTTCCTCCAAAACCATAAAGGACCACATTGACTCCCTGGCTCCTGCCCTTGCTGATTTCTGCAATCACTCCTTTGCCACTGGAGTCTTCCCATCCACCCTGAAGCACTCCCTTGTGCACCACCTTCTTAAGAAACCCTCTGCTGACCGCTCCTGCCTGGCTAACTATCGCCCCATCTCCATCACTCCCTTCCTGGGCAAGCTCCTGGAGAAACTGGCCATCTCCCAGCCTAATCTCCACAATGAATCTGTTGGCTGTCTTCATGACCATCAGTCTGGCTTTAGAGCTGCCAGAAGCACGGAAACTGCTCTCCTGAACATCCGTGAAGACCTGCTCTCCAATCTTGACTCCGACACCCCCTCTGTCCTCATCTTGCTTGATCTCTCTTCTGCCTTTGACACTGTCAACCATGCACTCCTGCTCAATTGTTTCCGTGTTAACCTGGGTATCACTGGTCAGGCTCTGGCGTTGCTTACTTTTTTTCTCTTCGACCGACCCTCCCAGGTTCAACTTGGGTCCTTCCTCTCTGCTATCTTTTTCTCTACTTGTGGTGTCCCCCAGGGTTCTAACCTCTCTCCCTGGCTTATCAACCAATACCTGGCACTCTTGGCCCACCGCATAGCTGCTCTCTGCCCCAACTTTCAGTGCTGCGCGGATGACACTCAGTTCATCTTCAGGCTACCCTCCGCCTCCTCCACTATTTCCCTCATCTCCGACTGTCTGTCTGCTATCCAGGAGTGGTGTGCCGACAATGACCTCTGCCTTAATGCCAGTAAGACTGAGATTCTCCTCATCGGCACACCCACTCCCTCCTTTCCTGTATCTCTCTGGCTGGCCTCTCTTGGCCCCCTTCCTGCTCCCACCTGCAGGGCTAAATATCTCGGGGTCGTCTTTGACTCTACACTATCCTTCTCTCCTCACATCTCTGACGTCTCTAAGAAGTCACACTACAAGCTACACCTCCTCCGAGGTATTCTTCCTTTCCTCTCCTTCCCCCAGAAGCTCACTGTCTCCAGAGCTCTGGTTCTCTCCATGCTGGACTATTGTAACAGCCTCTTTCTAAATCTACCTGCTTCTACTCTCCGCCCATTGCAACTTATCCAGAACAGAACTGTGAGACTTGTCCTTGGCCTCAAGCCCAGGGATTGTATCTCTCCAGGACTGAAATCTCTGCACAGGCTCCCAGTGGCTGCGAGGATTAAGTTCAAAACCCTCTGCATCGTCCACAAGGCCTTCTGGTGTCTGGGGCCTCAATACCTTCAACTCTCTCTTCCTAAATACCTTCCTTCTAGAGCTCTTTGCTCATCTGCCTACAATTCCCTCAGGGTCAGTCGCTTCTCCAAGCAGAGAGCTGGTGGTTGATCTCTCGGTTCGGCTGGGGCCTCCCTCTGGAACAGCCTTCCTGAAACTTGAGGAGAATCATCTTCGGTTCCGTAAGCACCTCAAAACGTTTCTTTTCTCGTCCGCTTTTTCTCCTCTTTACCCTTGCCGATTCCTGGCTGACACAGAAACTGCACTGGTTACCTGGCCACCCTCCGATCTCGGGCCCAGATCCACTCCCCCGCCAGTCGGGTCCTGACAACCCCTGCACTTAGTGACTTCTGTATCCCTACGGTCCCACTTCCTGCACTTGACACCTGACGTCTGCACTTACCCTTTCACTCACCACCTGCTGGCCGCACTTTTTTTATTGTTATATATTGTTTATTTATTTATTGTTCTTATCCCATGTACTGCACTTTCCTCTTCCACTCCCCCCCCGCACTTCTCCTCCTTCCCCTCCCTTGCACTTGCGCGATCTGAATATCACCTGGCCTAGTAGGATCGTTGTCTGTCTGCACCTGTTTCCCCCTCCCTTGCCTCGTCGCGTCTTGAACCACTTGTGTATAGGTGCGTTATAAATGCCATATCATATCATATTACATCATAGCTCATGTCTTATGACCGCATTCGGGAAAGCCATCAAGAAACCTAGCACCTTCTTCTATAGCTTCCCTTGTATGATGTTGAGCGTATGTCCAATGTCGTGGATAGATAGGTCAAGGTCATACAGAATGATTGGTTCAAATTTGGCTACATAATAGCAGCTCAACGGGAGCAACGAAAATGTACAGACTCTATGCCTCAATAACTTAAGTTGTACTGTTTGTTTTTTTCCCTTATCGAGTAGGGTAATTTTCCAGAAATCAATGCTGACCTTATTAGTGAGGTGATAGCCCAAATAGATAACAGCCTTGACCTGTTCCACACTATCTGGCCCCATTGTCCATACACAAAGGTGCATCTTGTTTCTCCTTGAGAAGACCAGGACCTTTGATTTGGACGCATTAGGCAGGAGATTGTTGTCCAGAGCATATTTAAAGAACAACTGCATTTTCCTTCTCAGGCCTCGCAGAATTCTGTCTAGCAGGATAAAATCATCTTCAAAGCCCAGCCACTCCAACCTAATACTCCCCAACTTAGAAGGCGCAATGGAAGGACCCTGCCACAGTCCCTCCACGACGCACACGTACAAGTTGAAGAGAATAGGGGCCAGTGAGCACCCCTGTTTGACTCCAATGAATGTATATATATCTCTGGTGATAGGGACCCCTCCTTGGTAAGACGAACATGTATGGTGGTATGTGTATGTAATAGTGCAATCAGTTGAACCAGCTTACTAGGAATATTCATAGCAAGCATTTTCTGCCAGAGCCTGGACCTTATGACACCATCAAAAGCACTAGACATGTCCAATTATGCCAAAAAGATGTCCCCACTTGTGTATGATGAATGTAGTGTCTTCGGTGGGCCAAAATGGTCGCATTGAGTGAGGTACCCATTCCTTCCCTAAACCCCTGTGAAACCTGCTCAAGAGATTATTGCTTTTGATCACACAATTGAGGCCCCTTCGAAGAAGGATGGAGAAAACGTTGCTAGTAGCATCTATCAACGCTATGGGTCTATAGTTATTCGGATCTACTATATTTCCTTTTTTATGAATCGGTATGATGGTTGATTGCGCCCAAGAGGCAGGAATAGTATGGGACAGATAGCTATGGTCAAACATAGGCTTCAAGAGCTCAGCCCATAAATTAGGTGCCTGTTTAAGAACAAAGGGAGGTATCTCATCCGGTCCCGGGGCAGGGGACGGCTTAAGTCGACCTATGGCCCAGGAAATGTCTTCTCTGTCCCAAGTGCACAAGCCTTCCACAGGAGTTCCCAGATCAGATCCTCCAATGTCCCTAAAGTTATCGGGTAGGGCAGATTTTTTGGTATAGTATTCCACACAACTATCGGATTCTATAGGACAGTCCATACCCCCCTGGTATCTTCAAATCTATCAAATTGGGTAATACTATTAAAGCATCTGTATGGTTTGGCCCCCTCCTAGCTGCAGCTATGTGGACCTCTTGACTTCTGGGTCAGTTTCCACGATGAAGTAGTTAATTAAATGCTCCAGTCAGCGTGTCCACCTCGGTCCTCTGGACAACAAGTTTCTGTCCATGTTGAATTGAGGCACAAGAGGCAGGCTACAGGCTGGAGCCAGGATGTCTCGCAGACCTGGCATGGGCTAACGCTGCTCTATAAATTGGGGCAGAGATATCAGAGCCTGTTAACAATGGGATTGCATGTGTCAAAGCCACACTATTACAGGCGAAGCGTTTTCACTGTCTAGCTTATTGTCACTAAGAGGATAAGGCCTTAGCAGTTCATTTAGAGGTCACACGGTAGGCCCCCCGACTCACCTTGCTGTTGTTGTGCACCTTGGTCATCATAGCCTGCACAGAGCCAAGATGGCTCCCTGCATGTCGCACCATGAGTACATCATGAATTTGCTTCAGGCTTCTGCCCGCAGGCAACTCCTGTGAGGCTTTCTTAGTCTGTGGAAAATGCATAGGCAGCAGACCTCCCTACCTTTGAAAATGAAAAACCAGATGTATGTCACCTGATGCCACGCCCAAATCCTCCAAGACTCTGCCCACCTACCCCGCCTACATTTTGTTTTACAAAAAAAGCCAGAAAATGGTCAGAACACCAGATATCATCCTGTGCCTCTGCCCATACGTTAAAGGCATGGTCTAGTAAAAAATGTTATTGTCCCAACGGGTCGGCCCTGTTTTTTTAAGCCTAAGTGGCTCGATTTTAGAAAACTTTCCTATGGACCTTACCCGAGTTTTCGTCCATTAAACGCACGCGAAAACAAGCACCAGGGAGCCGCCATTTTCTGATAATCCTATCTTTTCCCCGATCGCCCTGGCTGACCTGCTTTTGCGGCACTAAATCAATTCTCCCGCCCCTGAGCCTGACATTATCAAAACATTCATATTCTCCGCCTCTCCCCGTGACGTTACTGTGCTGCGTAGGCAAACGCGCCCAGTCGTCTTCTACGCGACTTCACACAGAACCCGGAAACCAACACAGATCAACTCACAACACAGCGCGCCACAATTCGGAATATGAAACTGTACTTTAAAATGAAACAGCAACACGGTACATTTGGTAAAGTACATTTATTTGACATTAAATGTTTAGAGAATATTCAGCAATTGACATATGAACTCCAGAAGCCATTTATTTTCTTTTATCTGTATCCGCAATAACTGTTCCGTTTCATCTTGAGTCACGCGCTGTTCCTTTATGGTACACAGGGTGTTCATTTTCGTAAAAAGAATCACTTTGGAAGCACGGTGAACCGCAAGGCTGTTCCATCAACTAGGCACTAGTCCATCCTAAAGGTTGATATGTTGCTTCTAACCACTAGTACAGCGTAAGGGCATGTGGGCCCTTGGCGATCGTCCCATAATATGGTGATCGTGCTCCAGTTGTTGACATGAAGCTGCAGGTGTCTGCTGAAGAATCAATCCGCCGGTGTCTCAAACAGATGGCAGTGGCAGTAAGGGATCAAATACCTGTTATGAAAACAAAAAAATGATAATTAGTTTTGCTAGCCAAACTTCATTAATATTACTCATTTTATTTATTACGGCCGATCAGAAACTATTTGCTTGCAAGGGTAGTTCAATGGAGTATGTTCGTCTCTAAAATCAATGCGAAAAGTAACAAGATAAATCGAGGCCAACACACAATGATAAACGACAGTCTACATGCGTGAGGAATGATATGATATATGATATGGCATTTGTAACGCGCCTATACTCAAGTGTTACTAGGCGTGACGAGGCAGGTGGGGAACAAGGGCAGACAGACAACGATCCTACTAGGCCAGGTGTCTTTCTGATCGCGCATGGGGATGGGCTGTACAAGGTTAGTTGAATACAAATTAAATAATAGGGCCAGCTGTGGCAAGTGCAAGGTAAATGCCGGGAGAAGGGGCTGAAGGATACAGAGACAGTCCCGTAGTGCAGGGAAAAGTGGCTGGGCCATGGAGCGAGATCGGTGAGACCAGTGGACCTGCATGCCCATGTGCTCACTACGAACAGTTTTACTTGCTTTTCCTAGCTCTTCATTCATTCATTTATTCATGCATCCATTCATTAAATCTTCATTCCGGTATAAAAGCGTGTAAAGATTTACTTACATTATATTTGAAATTTCCATTGTGTCTCTTTGTAATGCAGTCTGTAAAACGGACCGTGCTCTTAACAATGATTTTTCGTATACTGACCTAAAACTGAAACTCGGTCTAGTTTCTGAATTTTCTGCCTTATCGTCTCTTACGTTATTGCGCACTCCCTTCAAATGTAGTTCTTTCGGCATGGTCCCTGTCTCAAGGTCAAAAAACAATAGACCCTTATACTTCCAGTGCGACTTGTGGGCCTCATCTGGGCGCTGTCCTTCGCATTCTTTATTTGCAACATCACGTAGTATAGGCATCTATGAGAACTTGAAGTTTAGAATCCGTCTATGTAGTGCGCCTCAATGTGCAAATGCGAACTGGCTTCTCTCCCAAATGCCACGGCCCGCTTGGCTGGCGTGTTCTAAGTGCCCCAATTTTGTCCCCGTTGTCTGCGAGCTTTGCAGCCAAAATTGAGACATTTAATTTTTGGCGGAAGGTCAGGGACAGTATAAAGTACCACAGGAGTTGAGTTAAAAGTGAGATTTATTGTTTGTTTGTTTGTTTTATTATTTGCAATACGCTAGCCTCCCCTCTGTTAACAGTGCACATCATTTACATTTACATGAGATGAGACATGAGAAAAATATATACATACACATATGTGAGGTGAATAGAGAGAATTCAAAGATGACACCCAGCTTGTTCGCCACCCATGATGGTGAAGTTAGGGGTTAGGTTTACAGGTACACTGTAAAATAACATTTATTTACAAAAAGACAATCGTATTGCAATTATTTAAACCGGGATTTGTACTTCACAATCAGCTGTGCATCGGGTGGGCATGGCACAGTCGCAATGTTCGGTGGCAATGGATCACTGCTCTGCACAGAAACGTCCAAAATTCCATATCTGTGCTTCTCTAACACAGCAACAATAAGGGCTTTCACAAAGTCGAACTGCATTTCATCATAGACTGGTTTGATCACCCATTTCTTACTTCGTTTTGAAAACACTTTAGTGTAGCGAGGCATCCTTACTTTACCCCTAGTCCTAGATTGTTCACGTCCGACATTGCTGTTATGGGCCAAGACCGCTAGTAGAGTGCGATGTTTCATGCCCGAAAGCTAAAATGCAAGCGCTTTGGCCTGTACTTTAGGCACATATTGTGGAACACCTCCAAATCTCCTGTGTGACAGAATTCTGTCAGTCCTCTCAAATCTCTTGATAGAGTTTTGGCTTTGTGTGTCGGTGAAGATGTAATCAACCACTTCTTCTTCCGTGCCTCCTCTGGGGACAAAGGGCCATGTTCACATTGGTGGAAATGTTCATTTGCTGTCCAGCGGTGAACGTTGGTACAGTGGTGCATCAGTGACCGCCATTTTTCAAGTAGTATTTCCACTGACCCCTCACAGGTTTTTGAGCTCCACCAAAGATGGTTGGTGATAGAATGTGACCACTGCAAAATACTTTCAAAACCTTTTTTTTTTCCTGCAGCCGAGATTTTCTTATTGATTGATTTAGCAAGATGCCATACGTCAAATTGATGTTTAATATGTGGGAACTGCTCTCTCATTGTCTTGGCAATTGAAACGTGTCTATCCGTGGCTATGAGGTCGATGTGCATTCCCCTCGATTGTAGATATTCCACTGATTTTATAAAACCTAGTTTCTCCATGGCCACTGACGATGTACATTGTGTTACCTGCACGACCACCGAACTCACAATTTTCTTACTATCCATGTCCTGAAAGTGGTAGGTGCAGTACTTGGCAGAAAATCCAGGGCTGTCGCACTGTCCATCGCCGGCTAGCCTGAATCGTTTGCCTTCGAATGTACTTGCTAGAGACAATTGTTCAATTTTCCAAGCATCACTAATGGCCGGAAACAGATAATCACGTTGGTATGTGTAGTACAGCGCTTTAGAAATGAAATGAAGCCCCACAAACTGAAAGAAAGCCTCTAACTTTCTAAAACTGGAGCCACTAAAAAGTGATGCAGCTGCACACAGTAGATTGCCTGCTGGCATTTTCCCCAGCATTGGTTGTGCAGACCATGAGAACCTATGATTTAATCTACAGGCGGCATTTATTTTGACGTTACTGCCTTTTATTTGACGAGTCACATTAATCAATGGCTTCCCACATACTTTCCCTCTAATGGAACGCACACATTTCAGCATACTTATAATTTCCATCAAACAACTGTCGAATACAATGTATTTGCTCTCTTTCATTAGATTGTCATCCTGCGTCAACGTTGTTTCGGCCTTTGACGTTGTGGAGATTTCAACACATTGGAAAGTAATATCGCTGATATCAAGTTCTGATGCGTCTATGGATGCTGCGGCTGGTTCATTCACTGTCATTTCAACATCTATTACTTCAACACTGATGGGAGAACGCAACAATGTCGAGAGGTTTTTTGGTGGCAAATCTTTGGTGGGTGTAGATTGTGTAAATTGATCTGCAACTACTTCAGAGCTATCTTCAATACATTCAATAACATCTTCTTGTGGTGGTGCGGTCGCACTGTAGCTATGGCCCAATGCAACTTTGCTGTAGTCGCCAAAAACAATTAATTCATGTTCTGGCCATTGGACATGAGCATCTCGAGCCTGAACACGCCTCGCCTCAATTAATAGTTCCTCCATAGTGTACACGGTCTGGCAAGCCACATCTCTCATTCGCTTCACTTTCTGTGTGTGTATAGTTCTGACACCCACGGGTAACTGGAAGAGATATTGGAAAAGGGATGTTCAGTTTAAACACAAGATGGAGTGTAGTAGAATTGACTGGAAAAAAACATAAAATAGTCCCCAGCACAAACATTTTTTTAAAGTTATGAATTGTTTGTAACTAACCTTTTTTTGTTTTTTTTTTCTTTGCAACTTTTTTGACTCGACCTTCAACATCTGCACGCTGTAGCTCCGATTCGTTTCCGCATGTCCTCCCTTCCTCTTGCGCTGCAAGGACTATATTTTCTGTATCCGCATAGACAGCACGGAATGAGGCTCCATCGTCTCCCTGAAACATAGTACTTTCATTACTATGTATCTAAATATTGTTAGCATAAAACACACGTGAGGACGAACACACAGGTACATCTCAATAGCCAAATACGATTTAAACATTGTGTGCAACAATCAAAGGACAAGTATTCGACCAGTGATGATCTATTTCGATGGAACTGTCAGTATCCATACCTCTGGCTCTGCATGGACTGCCATGAATGGTTGTATTGGAGAGGAGGCATCCGCATCTCCCTGAAACACAGTACTTGCATTAGTATGCTTTTCAATATTGGAAACACAACACACACTTGGGGTCGACGGCACAGGTACATATAAAGAGATAACCACAAATGATGCATTGTCCAAAAGAATCAAGGAAAATCCAAATATGATCACATTTCATCGACTTATTTCAACGATTCCTTTACATCTGCATCATCTAAATGAGATGTTGTGATTGTGGTGGAAGCTCCGTCGTCTCCCTGAAACACAGCACTTGGATTAGTATGGTTTTCAATATTGGAAACATAACACACACTTGGGGTCGAACGCACAGGTACATATAAAGAGATAACCGCGAAAGATGCATTGTCCAAAAGAATCAAGGAAAATCCAAATATGATCACATTTCATTGACTTATTTCAACGATTCCTTTACATCTGCATCATCTAAATGAGATGTTGTGATTGTGGTGGAAGCTCCGTCGTCTCCCTGAAACACAGCACTTGCGTTAATAGGGAAGAAAGTATAGCAAATGGAATCACGTTATATGATCACGCATGATGGAGCTGTCATTATCCATACCTCGTGCTGCTGAAGAATATCTATGAATGTTGCAAATGTAGTGCGCACTTCCGAAAGCTGTTGCGCCGATTCGTATACTTGAATGTCAGGCTCTGCATCAAGTGCAGGGGTTGACGCTCCATCAACTGCCTGAAACATAGTACTTGCATTAGTGAGGATTACAATTGTGAAAACATAACATACACCTGGGGTCGACAGCACAGGTACATATCAACGGCTAACCACGAATGAAACATTGTGTAGAACAATCAAACGACAAGAATTCCAGCTCTGATGATGACGCTCGATGGAGCTGTCAGTATCCATACCTCCTGCTGGTGAGGAACATCTAGAAACCTTGTAGATGTGGCGGATGCTTCAGCATCTCCCTGAAAGACAGTACTTGCATTAGTATGGATAACACTAATTATAACTGAAAACAAACACCAGTGGACGATAACTAAGGTGTATATTAATTGGAAAGCAGTAACCAAACATTCGGTAAAATAATTACACGATAGAATAAAACTATTACTTGACATGCATAAAACAAGTATGTAGCGGATTAGCCTAGTAAGATTACCTGATACGCGCTAGAAGTGGTTGATAACTGCGATCACGTCAAGGATGTAGAATGTTCTTGCTTCAGATTCAAGGGATAGTCAAGAAGTTGTAAAGGTCAATTAATGATTGATAATGAAATGCCAATATTAAAAATAGCCATGTAAGCCGACAGAATACTTGAAAAATGCTCAATACAGCACAGTTCCCTGTCCCCATATATATATACATTGCGTTTGTGGGTTATGAAATCGAAAAAGAATATATTGATAAATGTCATTATTCAAAAAAATATACACTCATATCAATATCGAAATTATTACAAGGGATAGAACACCTACAATATCTATTAATCCATTCGGCTACACACTACCGCAAGGCCTAAAGCTAAATCCGGACACTTGACTCACCGGTGGCGGAATGTGGACGAATAGAGTGGGAATAGCGTTTTCGCGCAATTTCCGTGTCGTTCGCCGTTTATTCTTCTTTGTTACCCAAGAAGTTGTGTACATGTCCAAGGAAAAGTGCCGGCTGCAGATGCGGTATCGATCATCCCTCTTGTCCTCTAAGACTTGTTGGACTCTACTTTCCAGCTCATCCAGTGGATATCCGCAATGTCTGACCCATTCTCTTATTCGATCAACAGTTTTCGGGAATACATGCATTGTAGTTCCTTCAGATTTCGCATGGGTCTTCGAAGGGCAACCGCTAATCGAACAGGCAGGCATTGTTGATAAATCTGAAAAGTAAATATCGACATTATTATACAATCTTCAAGAGTAAAGATTTGATACAAAAGTAAATGAATCATACAATGATCAATGCAAGGTTTGTTTTGGTCGCAGGAACTATACCAGTTCATTATGTGCTGCTTAGTATTTGCATAAATTGCAGAAATGTATAATTGATGTGACTGAAATCTGAACATGTGACTCGTCCCTTGGATGTTCTGTCTTGCACGAGAAGGAAACATGCTAACATTATTGACTGGACCCCCGAAGGATGCAATTCAATCACAATAGTCACAGATGAAAATAAATAGATCTATTGATAGCATAGCAATGGAAACTCAAGTCAATACCAATGAGACCAATGAACATAGCACTATTGTGTACTCTACTCGAAAATAGATAGAAATTTAAAAATCTGCGAAATATAACCAGGATACATGGCCTTACCTTGACCAACAAACAGTTGGGTTCAGCAAGCAGAGCAGTATGTTGCGGGAGAATAGGTGGATGGCCACAGGTAGCGCACTGATGGGTATGCTCGAAGTGGTCACAGAAGTTCACGGATAGCACGACGACGAGCAAATTAGCATAGATCTCAGTGGTTCCCAGGTAGCACGTTCAAGAGTTGACTTGCAAAGTACAAAGATGTTCTCATGAGACATATCGAGTGGTTTTTAAAGTATTAGAAACTGGGGTGTGTTTGTGAATGTATGACGTATGTATGTTGTGGTATTAGGGGGGCGGCCGGCCTCAGGGGAGGCCTGCCTGGAGACACGGGGTCTGAGGAGGCCATGTGACCGATGGCCCCTTGGCGTGGGACACCTTTTGAAGTGTACATGCAGTTTGGCACCTTGGCCTTTCGCGCCCCGGACAGCCCCCCATGCCAGCGCTCATCCCCGGGTGTGAACCGCCTTTGATAGAGGGGGGTGGGATGGATGGCCCTGGGGCGTGCAGATAAGGCACAGGAAGACTGCTGAATGGAGACACACTTATGTGGATTGCAGGGGGGCGGCCTGCCTCAGGGGAGGCCTGCCTGGAGACACGGGGTCTGAGGAGGCCATGTGACTGATGGCCCCTTGGCGTGGGACACCTTTTGAAGTGTACATGTAGTTTGGCACCTTGGCCGTTTGCGCCCGTCACAGCCCCCCATGCCAGCGCGCATCCACTGGCGCGAACCGCATTTGATAGAGAGGGGTGTGGGATGGATGGCCCTGGGGCGTGCAGATAAGGCACAGGAAGACTGCTGAATGGAGACACACTTATGTGGATTGCAGGGGGGCGGCCTGCCTCAGGGGAGGCCTGCCAGGAGACACGGGGTCTGAGGAGGCCATGTGACCGATGGCCCCTTGGCGTGGGACACCTTTTGAAGTGTACATGTAGTTTGGCACCTTGGCTGTTTGCACCCGTCACAGCCCTCCATGCCAGCGCGCATCCACCGGCGCGAACCGCCTTTATATCAATATACAGTATATCGCCTTTATATCAATGATAGTATATTGTTGCTTATCAATAACAAATGCCACATACCGGAGATTCTTGTGAGCACAGACCCACAGTTCAACCGGTGTATTATAGTGGCCAAGACCCTAAGGCCTGTATAATCCAATGGTAATTGTTAGTATAGATATATGTGTGACTTTTATAGAGACATAACCTACTGAAAGACTTTGAACAAGTGTTATTTAGTGCATGCATTATCGAGAATATGTTATGTTAGCTTAGATAGTGACCACTCTGCTTCACAGCAACCAGACCTTCACCCATTCGGAGCACAGATGTCTGACGTCCATCCTTGAATGGAGACACACTTGATTCATTTAAAAAATCGAGACAAACGTTGTTAAAATATATGTGGTGTTTTATTTTGTATCTTATTTTCATGAAACAAAAATACAAGACTTTAAAGATTATACAGGTCAGGTTGCAGCACAGCGAGAGAAAATCCCCTGTACTGACCGCTGTTACTCGGGAACGTTTCTCTAATGGCACGAACGGCACAGGCGGGTATCACTCTTCGAACGCGGTGTCCAAGCCTCCCGTGAAGCCACCATGTAAAGGAACGATAGGCCACCAGCCTGTACCACCTTTGTAAAGGAATGAAACAAACTGTTTTTAAATGACCCAGATAAGTTTAATAAACGTTTGTTGTCAATGACAATTCTTGTAACTAATGGCATTTTACATGGACAAATGCTATCTAGACAATGCACACTATTGAATGACTTACATGCGTTACAATGATATGTAGATGTAATTTTGGATATAGTAGAAGAACATGAAATAGGAGTGGCATGACAAGCAGAGTATACTTACTCGTTACTCGGATTACGAGGACGAACAGTTGCTCGAAGTTTGTGCATAAGCACCATCATTATTCTCAACGCGGCCCGTGTGAGGCAGGCTGCCCTGAAGTCTGGCAGCTCGGTGATGCATTGCGGTCGTGGCTCGCCTTCCTAAATGTAGGCCAGGCATCCCGAGTTTTCTCGGCAGCAGCAGTTCTCGTCCTCAGTTGGCATTAGCTCGCACCGATTGCATGTGCACCAGGTGGAGACGCCGTCCATTCGACTAGGCCCAGGCTCTTCATCTGTTGATTCGTCCTGCCAACTGCCGTCCGAATCCCCATCGTTTTCGCGTGCTTCCCTTTCCAGTAGTTCCTCCTCGGTATACTCGGGCTCGTACATGTAGGGCATTATTGTAGCCATTGTGTGTTAAACAAACTAAAATAATTGATAGCGGTGGTACTGGTATCTGTTCACACGGGCTACAAGCGGCGAAGGTAGCTGACCAGAGCACTGAAACGAGTCACAGAATACTCTAAGTAACACAGAGAAAGGAATGGAATCGAAAATCGGCTGCTGTGTGTTGTGAAACGGTCTGTTTATACTTATTGAGGAGAGAGGCGTCCTACCATTTCCATGGCGACACGTCATTAGCTGAAGCGCAGCGAATGTTGACACGAGACGTGCTTTGGCATTGGGAAATGGGCGGTACGAGTCTGCTGATGACAGGCTCAGGGGCGGGGGAATTGATTTAGTGCCGCAAAAGCAGGTCAGCCAGGGCGATCGGGGAAAAGATAGGATTATCAGAAAATGGCGGCTCCCTGGTGCTTGTTTTCGCGTGCGTTTAATGGACGAAAACTCGGGTAAGGTCCATAGGAAAGTTTTCTAAAATCGAGCCACTTAGGCTTAAAAAAACATGGCCGACCCGTTGGGACAATAAAAATGTTTACTAGACCATGCCTTTAATGTGATTTGCCACTAGCGGTCTATTTGTAGCTAATTACATCGAGGCGTGGGAAGAGAGTTGCTGGGACTGCCGGAAATCCCAGAGACTGCATGTTCTTTCCCAGAGAAGTTTGTAAAACCCAGTGACTAGGCAGGTCGGGAGGGTAGGCGAGTCCCATCTAAATGCCAGTTTTCTAAGTGCTAAATACAGTAGCGTAGCTCAGTAAGTGAGAATGTGGTTCAGTCGGAAACTGCCTGGGGACTCCTTTATTTTACCAACATTTAGAAGTGTGCCCAATAGTCTCTCTATTAAATTGAATTTAGAAGTGTTCCCAACACCCTCTCTGGAAAAGCCTCTCTGAAAGTTGACTTAATAGTACGCCCAGAATCCACTACGTAGAAAATTGAATTTAGAATTGCGCCCAATAGCATCGCTGTGAAGGTTGCATTTAGAAGTGCAACCAATACCCTCTGTAAAAGTTGATTATAGAAGTGTATCCAATAGACGCTCTGTAAAGTTGAATTTAGAAGTGTTCCCAATAGTCGCTCTGTGAAGTTGAATTTAGAAGTGTTCCCAATAGTCACTCTGTGAAGTTGAATTTAGAAGTGTCCCCAATAGCATCTGTGAAAGTTGACTATAGAACTGTATCCTATAGACACTCTGGAAAGTTTCATTTATAAGTGTGCCCAATAGCCTCTAGTAAACTGAATCTAGAAGTGTGCCCAATAGCCTCTCTGTGGAAAACTGTATTTAGAAGTGCGCCCAGTACCCTCTCTGGGAAAGTTGCAATTAGAAGTGTGCTCAGTGAAAGAGCATATAACCGATCATACCACACCACCACGCTTACTCTCTCCTTACATCACCACTCAACTAGAACACAGAGATACTATGACACCATTCGGTATAACTGTTCTCATACCAACATTCCGCCGCTTACTCCACATCATTCTATGTAATCACTGCTGGTTCCACACCCCCAGCCAGGCGTTTTCCTCAGGCCTAACGCAGCCACATCCGTTCCGGATAAATCCTGCCAGAACGAACACATTCTCCTGATCTCTCAACCACCACACCTACCGCTAAGAAGCAGCTATTACACGAGTACCGCACGAGCTGCACACATACCCGGTGCTCACACGCACCTTTTGACTCTCCCTACTCTCTCTACTGATCTGAACTTCGGTTCCCAAGGGCGTTCAACCTACAAGCGCCTTCAGACCATACCAATGGTATATAAGGCGCTATATAAGTGCAAAATAACAATAACAATAACAATAACAACAGTAATGCATGATGCCACCGGAATACTGCTGAACTCGCACACTAGTCACCTAGCATGTTAATTCACTCATCCGCCAAACCCCTTACCTATACATGCCAACCTTCCCAATTTATCCGCCTAAAATAATCTGACTCCTAGGGGAACCAAAATGTTGCTATGTATGCTTTACATACCTCTCAACTCACAAGCTTTTGCCGGACATCACCCGTTGGGGAAAGTGCTCACTCACCTGCCAAGCTCCTTATCTGTACACTATTCACTTTGTTGGATTCATTCACACCTACACGCAAAACGAATTTATGTATTTCCACCCGCCCTATGGACTCGGGAGGTGGAGAGCTATGCCTTACATACTACACACAATATACTAACGTGGGCTCTCCCCCATCAAAAACAAAATTGACAGTTTTCACCTGCCTTTGGGACACAAAAGGTTGAGAGCTATGCACCTGCTCATGCTGCCTTGCATGGACGACGATCTGGCTCGGAACATACTGGAACATAACGGGGCATGAATCTCTCAAATTAAATACATTCATTAGAGCTAGACGATAATGTAGGGTGACCAGATTTCCAAAACGAAAAACCGGGACGACCAATGACATAAAAGAGGGACTACCCCATTGCAGCCCACCAATTACCGCCCCTCCCCCAACACGCACACTCAACCACCACCCAATCATATTTCCAGCACTTCTCTCTATAATCTGTATATGATCTCATTTGTGTAGTTTTGTTTGAATCTTGGCATGTTAATTCAAAACAGGCGTTTGCTCTAATTGATATAACATGGCTTGCTGTACACTCACTTATAAACCAGTCTCTGTGGCACAGTCAGTAAGCATTGTGACTTGTACCTGAAAGGTTTGGGGGTTTGAGCCAATCCTCCAACATCAAAATTCTGAAAGTTTTGTAAAAATAAAATTCCTATTTTAATGACCGGAGCCACCCATCCCCTGCAAACCCCATGTCAGGATCACCCGGCGGGTTTCCTCAGTACAGCCACCCATCCCCTGCAAACCCCATGTCGGGATCACCCGACGGGTTTCCTTTGCTCAGTGCAGCGCTCACACTGCGTTGGGATCACCCAACGGACTTCCTCTGTGCAGCGCTCACGCTGTGGATTTATGGGTGGGGTTCACCTCACCTGTTCACCGGAGGTGCACAGGGGCCGGGCACGGGGTCGCACCAGGGACGGCGTACCATCCTCGAGCTGGGTACCGTCCTCGGGCCTACAGCGTGCGGTGTGGCGCCAGCATGGCGCAGAACATGAACGACACTGGAGTCAGTTTGGTCTTGACTGACGAGCCGGAAGCAACTCGTACTTTTTATTAACTTGGTCACATGGGGACCATGTGACCAAGACAGACACAGACACACACACACACACACATATCACATCACACACTAACTCTACAAGCCATAACTCCCACACACATGCACCTTTATTAACCTGAGTGAGTGGGTCTCATATCACTGAACGGCACCACTGAGGAATCCTGGCACCAAATAAAACATTCATGATACCCGGGCGTTCACCACTCAACATTGTCCACCTCTGCCGGCTCCCCGTCTTCATGGGGATGTCTCCGGTGTTCATTTCGGACAGTCACCACAGTTACGGAGGCCGGCAAAGCCGCACCTGGGGAGGCCCAGGAGCCACATCGGCCAAGTCCACAGTCTGGTGGAGGTAACAGTTCGACTTCCTTTGGCAACCTTTAAGGACAGTTCAGTGTTCAACGGCCGGTAGGACTACATCTGGGGGCACCAGGGGCCATGTATCTCGATGGGGTGGGTCGGTAGGCTCAAAGTTGCAGGGGCCGGCTGACCAGCCACTCCTTTCGCTTCCCCTCCTCTTGTGGGGCTGCTGGAGAGGCAATCCTGGTGACAGGGTGTCGGGGCGCACCCAAACTCCTTATGGAGTCGCTCCTCTGCCTGGGTCCACCTGGTGACATCGAGGAGCTCTACGAGGAGTGAACTGATGGGTCATCCTCTTGTGTCCCCAAGCTGACAGGGCTGGTTGTAGGGCTGTTAGCCAGGTCATCTCCCTTGCTGCTAGGGGCCCCCCAGGGCGATCAGCCAACGCTCTACCAGGTGCCCCTGCCTTGCTGCACACCTGTGCATTGGGTGTCCCCCCACCCTGCTTGATCCTGGCCTCGCATCCCCAGGATGGCAGAAGGAGGAGGTGGTGCAGGCATTGTTTTCTCCTAACCGACACACTCCTTGATAACAATGTGGGCTGGACACCTGCTGTGTGGCAGGGTACTCATGGTGTGCCCCTTTTTATTTGTTGCTCGGTGGCTGCCTCACAACTTTTGTGTAGCGTGTTATGTTTTCTTTTCACTGCCGCAGGCCTGGGTTGCTTAGGCCACACCCCTTTCCTTTGTTTGATCAGGGCTGCCTCGGGGCACGTTTCCCACTTGGGGTATTTTTATTTTTTTTCCTCCGCACCGGAGCACATGTCTTTAATAGCGGGCCCTGGTGGTGATGGGCCCGCCTCCCAATGGGGGGGCCACCACGCCGTTGGGTGACCCCTGCGCGGCTCTTAGGCCGGGGCTGCCTCAAACTGTTCGGCGACCCTCACTTACTTCAGCTTCCTGTCCTGCTCCTCGAAGCAGGCACACCCTTGCGGTGCGGGCCCCCATCACGGCCAACGCTGTGGTGAACCTCCTACTCTGGGGGTCAGGCTGTTCCCCTCTCCGCGGCAGAGGCCGCGTGTAGGCCGCTTCAGTGGGGGAGGGGACAGCTTCAACTTGCTGCGGCTAGGGGGGCGCTGGTCATCTCGTTGCGGCCGACGCCGCCCCTCCATCACACAGGGGTGGGCAGCAGCACCATCCTTTTTTTTTATTTTTTCTTTTTTTAAGTTTTTATCAATTTTTAAACAAACAATAAAACCAAACAAAACAGTGCATGTTCAACAGTTCCATTACACTTTTTAAGTTCCCAAACCACTACTCCCACTACCCCACCCCCCCCTTGCGAGTCTATCACCTTGAGTCATCAGATTCCACACCCTGTGGTTCGGTCTCCTCCTCAGCAGGTTCAGTCGGGTCTTCTAATGACCCAAACAATCCGGCTATCAGTGATTTCCAGGCCATCAGGGACTCATTCTCCTCCTCCCCCCCGTTGCTGCACGCCTCTTGCCATACTATGGTTTCGGCTTCTGCCCACTTTTGCAAGTCTTTCCACCACACCTCTATCCTCGGAACATGGCCTGACTTCCATCCCATGGCAATCCTTCTCTTCGCAAGCACATAAGCCAGGTCCCTTAGTTTGCTTACATGCCTGAGTTTCCGTGGTCTGGGGAACCCCCCCAGCAGGCAGGCCCATACCGTGTCCACTACTATCTTGACCCCTCTTCCTTCTAGTTTCTCCTTTATACCCCTCCAGAACCTCTCTATGATCCGGCAAAACCAAAACATATGCACCATGCCTGCGTTCTCTTCGTCGCACTTAGGGTATGCTTGCCGACCTGCATTCTCGAACCTCGATATCCTCCCAGGCGTCATATAAGCCCTGGCAGCATCACCATCCTTGTTGCCTTTGTGGGCCCAGTTGGATTTGGGCCCGCATCATTGTTTTTCCTTGCGGTGATGTTTGCCGCTCTTCGTTTCCGCGGCTTGCGGGTGGGGGAGGGGCACTGATTCCTCTTTGCAGCCGACACCGCGTGCCACTTTCGCTCCGTTGTTGCGGCAGAGGACCTCCATGGTGGGGGAGGGGCAGCACCTCCGCGTTGCGGCGCAGCCGCCAGCATGTTCCCTCTCCCCTGGGGGAAAGAACGCAGATCCACTCTCCATGGGAGCCGCCTCAGCTGTTTGGCGGCCCCAGCACTCCTTCAGTGCTGCGGCCGAAGCCGCTCGTGGCTGCCTCAGCTGTTCAGCGGCCCCCTTTTCCAGCAGACTCCACCACCTGCCCCCATGCTGCGGATGCTGCTTGCCTCCTGCAGGGGGAGGGCAGCCCCACACCATCCTTCGGGGCACGCGGGGCCCCTTCCCTTCGTCGCCATTGTTGGGGGGTCTGCCCTGAGCACCGGGCAGGCCCCATAAGCATGTCGGGATCACCCGACGGGCTTCCTCAGTGCGGCGCTCACGTCACGGATGTATGGGTGGGGGTCACCCCACCCATTCCGGATCACCGGAGCGGCCCACGTGGCTGGGTGCACCAAGCACACAGCGGCCCCGGCTCTGGGGGCACTCAGGCCGGGGTCGCACCAGTAGCCATGGTCACATGGCCTTGGGATCACCCTTGGACAGCGTTGCCCAGCAGGGGCACCATCCTTGAGCTGGGCCCCGTCCTCGGGCCTACAGCGTGCGGTCTGGCGCTAGCATGGCGCAGAACATGAACGACACCGGAGTCAGTTTGGTCTTGACTGACGAGCCGGAAGCATCTCGTACTTTTTTATTAACTTGGTCACATGGGGGACCATGTGACCAAGACACACACACACACACACACACTGGGAGAAACCATGTCTCCCTCCAGGGGGTTACATTGCATAGCTCTCAACTCACACGCTTTTGGCGGGTGTCACCCGCCTTGTAAAGAGTGGACTCACCCGCCAAGCCTCCTGCAGGCGCATTCATTTCAATGGGCCTCTCACCCGCCAAAAACAAAATCGGGTGTTTTCACCCGCTTTTGCGACTCAAATGGTTGAGAGCGTTACATGCAACACTACCGATTTAAGCGGTAGACTCCTGATTTTTGTAATAAACAATATTGCTATTTTTTACTTTCTCCCTCCTACAATAAACCCAGCAACATTGCACTTGAATGGGAAAAATGGTATTCTCTCGATTTTGGAAGAAACAAAATCTCCCTCCCAGTTGCTGCTCAATGTCCAATGTGCCTCAACTGGAAAATTTAAAAAAATACTCTGAGGGCAAGTTTCAATGTTAAAATCGTATTGTTCATAAAAAGCTGGTGGTAGGTATGAATAAATCCCATCCCTTGACGGCAGTGTTTATGTTCAGATTAGAATCCTTTGTATATTGTATACATTACCATTTACTCAATGTACATAGCATATTTTTGATAAAGTTTCCTTTTACAAAAAAGTAACTGGCCGTAATGGGTGTGTTGACGTGATACCGTCACTTCCGCTTCCGGCGCTGCGCACGGCCGCGGTAGGAGGATGGAGACGAGACGGTGGGGTTGCGGCGGCCCCCACTGACCCTCCCCCCACCCCATGGCCGCCGAAGACAACAAGCTGGAAGGGGTCATCGTGCCCGGCCGTAGGGCCAAAGCAGGTGCGAGACCGGGCGCGGGGGGCAGCTCATGTGTAGAACCAGGGAGGGGCCTTGACGTGCGAAAACGGGAGGAGTCAGAGACCAGGGATTACAGACAAGGCACCGGGGACACGGGTCGCGATTAGAACATGGGACAGGGGGAGGGGTTCAGTAAACAAGAGCTTGCGCTGACGATGAAATGGAAAGGATGGGCGTATGTGCGATGATCTCGGGACAGTGCTTCTTCCGGTGTTTGGGGACATCATTAGTATTGCTAGGTGCAAAACGCGAATAACAGTTAATAAATGGGCACCTATGCTGTGGTTTGGTGGGATTATTCAACAAACTGGGGGCCACGCGTAAATTTAGTGCTACCCTCTCTAGTGGCTCCAGTGGTTAAAAGCATCATGTTGTGTCTTGGAATGCAATCAAGGCTTGACAGCTAAGCAACAGTGTAATCTTCCTCGCGTGATTTTCCTGGAAGTCAGACGGGAAGATTATACTAAATAAACTAATCTCCACGTGTCTCAAAAATAGCACCAAATGTTCCGCAACAACAATCTGAATTTTCTTCATAATTATTCAAACATATTGGCCCTTAAACACCTTCGTGGTTTCCCTCGCATAGATACCCAGATAACTGTTTCACACAGGAATTCGCACCCAGACTTAATCTTCTGACAGGTGCATCTCTTCTTTGACAATCCTTCCCCCCTTGTGTTACCTCTAACACGGCACTAAGGATTCCATAATCGGTGCAGATAATGTGTTGATTGAGAGCAACCTTATCTTGTCCGTTTGGATAACTCGGATGTACACGGTAGCGGGCTGCTTTGTGTGGTTGTGACTCGTCAAATACAAGTTAATTGTCTTCACTGGCAGTGAGGAATTGCGCACTTCATGGAAAATAAACCACACCCACTGCACATTAAATAGTTTCTGTTCTCTGCTTTACCTCAGTGGAGTTTACTTTTTCTTGTCGTTCCTGATAAGGAAAAGATAAGGCAGGCACGAGTTTACAACATTGTTGGGTACCTCTTGGACAAAAGGTCACTTTAAAAACAATGTTAAGACTGATATGAGGACAAAGCAGTTTTCAGTTTCGTTACATTTTTAATAACAATGCAGTTTGCTATATTGCCAGCTATTGACGTAACATGAGGTCCACCATTTGTGTATCCTTTGCCATGGACCCCCCCCCCCCCCCAATTCAAGCATATTATGCCTGCATAGAAATAAGTTCGTATTATGGCAGGCAAATGCACAAACGACACGGGTGCTATGATAGATCACATTTGAGGGGGTAGCGGATGTTTTAAAGTGAATCGGCTACCATTGTCGCTATAAAAAAGTCAGTCTGATAGTACAATTTAACATTTTGATTTGTGGAAAAGCCACCTCATGTGACCCTAAAACAGTAAGATGAATAACACAAACGGGCTAAAGATTTTGAAACCTCCAGTGATTGAAATCCTTTGTTGACTTCTCACAATTTTTTATTAACGTTTTATGAAAACCTCAAAAGATCTGGAAAAATGTCCACCTGTTTAGGGGCTGTTAAGGAATGTGATGACTAGTGCACAGTTTCTCACCCCAGTGTTAGAGCATTTTATTTTCGTTTAGAAAACAGTACCTATTTCTTTTTCCATGTCTATAAAAATCCACTGTTCACGATTGCTGCTCTTCTTTTTTTTTTTTTATATCACATTCTATTCTCCAAACTGTACAAAGGTTCAGTGCCCCTCGATATTTGGCAATATCTCAAAATATATGGAGTCGGTTAAGAACCTAGGGTGCTTCTGCCAGTCAGATCTGGGGTACAATTGGCATGTTAATCAGATGGTCAAATCAGTTTATTTCCATCTGAAAATGCTGAAACCACTTCTTCCTCTCATCCTAGACGGGGATCGAGTGACGGTTGTTGGCTCTCTTGTCAATGCCAGGCTGGACTATTGCAATGTCTTCCTGGAAGAATGTCCTAAATATCAGCTGCAGTGGCATGAGATGCAGCAGTACGTCCAGTTTTTTTTCTCTCCCATGGAAAAAGTCAGTTTCTGAATTTAGGAAGTAACTCCACTGGCTTCTGGTCATCGACAGATCCAGTTCAAGCTTCTGTGTTTGGTCTTTACATGTGTACACGGCCTTGCACCCTCTTACTGCCTAACTGCTAAAATCCAAGATCCCTGCGGTCTATGATACAAAATCAACTGGTGGTCACTATCTCCAGATTTGTTCACTGGGGGATAGGTTTTCAGTTGCTGGCCCTCGTGCATGGAAGTGCCTACCACCTTACCTACGGAAGATGGAATTCCTGACTATATTAGAAAACAGCTCAACTTTTTTGTTCGAGTGAGATCATCCTGAATGGTTATTAGATGGTTCAATGTACTGTATTTTAGATCTGCGTCTAGATAGCTTAGTTCTCCTGCGGGAAGTGCGTAATACACATTCTAAATCAAATATGTTATTCATGCAAGTGCTGCTTGGCACTTTGGATGATTTGTTGCGAGTGAGATTAATACCTGGCTTGTAGCTTACTGCGTTTCATTTTGCACCCTGAAGTATTTTGGCATTGTTTTTCACTGTGCACAATGCTTTAAAGTAACTCGCACTGTCAGTGACCACCAGTTGGGCACGTTGGAAGTTTAGAGCTTGAGGTGGGGAAGGTTGCCTTACCCTTTTAGTGAGTGAGTGGAAACAGTTCTTCACCTTGCACAGACATAAAATAGTAGTTGGAAATGCTCGATAGGGATCTCCTCATTTGATACACTGCACATATTTTTGAACCCACTTCCAATGAATTCTTTCAAGATTTCCCATTTTATTGTCGTAGGGTTATGTAGTATCCATTTTCCTGTCCTGTGTGACAATCCACCTTTTCATTCTTTAGTCTATATGTTAACTTCACAATCCCGAGCCTCTGTAGCTCTTTCCATTATTGCCATGCATAGTTCTAAGCAGACGTTCAGGAGCATCATTGGATTCCCTTAAGTTCTGTCTGCGTGCGAAAGTAGATCTTTTGTGAGGTGATGTTTCTGATGCTTATTGAGTGTAGGTTACACCTTCTGTCATGCACTGAAAAGCTAGTTTTTTTTTTGGGTGGGGTATTTCCTGAATTTTATGTGGCCCTGTGTATTGCTCTGCCCAAAGTGCACGGAACAAACATAAATCACCAATGCAATTACAGAGCAAATACTTTGAACGTAGACAGACTCAATAACTCGCAGCCACACACTCTTAGAAGATAATCGGCTCTTATACGGCTATTTATTCAAATCTCAGAAGTACATAGAAATAACTCACAAAAATAATATGGACATAAATCACAGAAGAAGTAAAGAATTCAAAAGGAAATACATCACCGCGAGCGTAACAGGATTCCTCATCTCGCCCAGAAGCGGCTGGAAGACCCCGGGAACAGCCAGTCCGAGAGCACCACAGCTCACAGGAGGGCCGTACATAAGCGTCATTCTCCGGCTGAAGTCTCACCTGACCACCTCCGGGCTTCCGCATGTATAAAAACTCCACAAAGGGGAGTCAATTCTCGAACCTTCTGGAAATTGCACTTGCGCAGTTGAGGAACAGCCGTCGGTTGCCAGCTGGGTCAATCGAGAGCTCCCCCCAAGGAGCGCAGTGCCTCCCTTCTCTAAAAACACGCTCCATGGAGAACAGTAGCAAACCATAACAAGGTTAGCTTTCCCAGCAGAAATGTCCTTGACCGCATACCAGGTTTGGAAAGCATGTTTTTCTCATCACCGCAACGCTCCGCAAAATGTGTGCAGCTTTTCACTGCGGCATGAAGTAAATATCCATCATGGCTCCGAGCACTCCCAGAATACATTGCGCACCAGCGCCATTTTAGATCAAGCATAACATCCTGTAGGGTGAAGATTTCCCTCACTAGCACATTCAAGACTGACCGCCACAGTGGGAAAGGTGGGGCCTCTGTTTTTCTCTGCAACATCGTCTGGTTTCTAATAGTATGTTTTTTCTTGATCTTGGATATCTGGCTGGTAGTGAGACTTTGTTGGGAAGGATTTCTGCTCCATGACCTTTAAGGATCTGTGTGCAATGCAGACTATTTTGATAGGTAGCTTGTGAGAGCCCCTCATGTTCTGTCGTAGTAGTGGTCTAGCTGCTATGTTTTGAATACAGTGAACGTTTTTTGTGATGTAGTCTGGTATGCCTAGTTAATGTTCGCATAGTTGATTCTTAAAATTTGATAATGCTGTTTGTGTAAAAGAGAGGTAAGGCGTAATTTGTCAGAGGTAGCGGAGATGGCAAAGCTTATTTTGATTATTGTGTTGACTTGGGGTTCCAGTATGAGTATGTTGTCCATTCATATTCCTGATCACTTCAGATAGTTGGTAAGGTTACCCATTTCCAAAGGCCATGGTGGACTTGTTTAAAGGGTGGTGTCAGAAGAGACTCACTATTTCTGTTTAATGAGTTGAGTTTAGGTAGGTGGCTGTCATCCATTGGCTTATTTATATGAAGCAGTTGCTGAGGGTGGTACTAGATTTTCTGTCGCTGTATATGGTTTGTCGTATGCAGAGATGATACAGGTGAGCCCATACAATTTGATAATCTTCATTAAAGTTGTCATATGAATTTTGAAGAGGAGATGCTTGATTCCTGACAATTCCACAAGTAATGGCTCATTTGTTTTAATCGGGGGTGGGCAGCTGGTTTCTATTGTGTCTGTTGGGAAGATGCATTGTAGAGTTGTGTTGGGAAATATTTTTTTAAACCTTTTAGTTGGTGTGCTGTTGTCAAAGGCTGCTGATATGTATGAGTGCCGAGAGATGATGTCCTCAGCTGGGATTTTTGAGTTTGTCTTGGATGCATACCAGATTCCTATTTAGTGCCTCTCCTAGGCATACAACTGACTTGTGAGCGAGCTAATACATTAGAATGTACATGCCAGTCATCTAATACATTACAATTTACATGCTTCATTGATTTGGTTGCATATGGAGCTCTAGAATGTTGGTTGGGTACATTGAGTTGGGATGATCTTTGTAGATGTTCAGGGGGCAGGGTTTCATCAGAGAGCCGGCGTTGTTGCTTAGGTTCACTCAATTGTTTGTAGGCTGGTTATTGTCCGCTGTTTGCCTCCAGTTCCGTTCCTTGTTGCAGCATTAATGGCTTACTGCATTTCTGTACGTTTAATAATTTAGCTTCTGAAATGGTTGGTGATAGTGTCATGTAGTATTTGCTTAGATGATGGTACTTTGCTGCAAGAATCTGAGTTTTTCATTTAATTAATGATTTGGTAAAGTTCTTTCTCTGGATGAGGTACAGCATTGATTTGTTTTCCCCTACTTGGGTACACGCACTCCTCCTCCTGGGGCGATTATGGCAGCTGCAGTGGACACGCCGGTATATAGTGGCTTTAGGAAAAATATCCCATCAGGATAAGCATACCCCTGTAACATTCACATTCCAAGATGGCTGAAATGGAGGCCGAATTCAGCCATATTCAAGATAGCCACCAGGCTGTCATGACACAATCATGTTGAGTCGTGTATGTGGCAAGTTGTCAAAATCACAACCATTCCCATAAGTGAAGCAACCTAGATCGTGGCTTGCAGTGCACAATTCCCTTAAGGATCCCGATCATGCCAAGCCTCATCTCAAGGTAATGATCTAGTCCCTTTTTGAATAAACCTGTGCCTGGGCCCCAAGACAATATTGGTGCTAGGAAACGGTTCCCCTGCATCTCGTCCTTTAAGCTGAAACAGAAGGCGGCACCTATCCTGATTCCGGGTAGTTCGAGTTGAGAGACTGGCCAGCTTATGGTAACGTTACATAGGATTAGAAGGAAGTTTTTAATAGAGATGTCAATTCTTCCCGAGTACCCTTCTTAACTTGTATCCCCTTTGTGATTTCTACATATTCAGCTCCTGACCAGTGTTACCAGGATTACTACGAAGGAGAGGAGCCTTGGATAAGCTGCCTCTAACCATGAGAGGGGAAATAGCACATCCTTCTGTATACCTCTTCCAGCCAGGTCCCCCCTTTCTGGGTAGTGGTAGGCAGTGCTCCCATGATTCAGGAGATTTATGCAAGTTCTCACCAGCAACGTTTTTGTTTGCTTTGAAGGATTTTTGCTTTGTAGAGGGCGGTCTTTCTTCTACTGTTGCTAAAAATTATTTCTGTTAGTGAGTTCCGGTTTGTTGGGCTTTTGTCTCTTCCATAAGATTTCTCAGTTCTTCCAGTTTCACAGCTTTTCACTGGTGTTTTAGTCGTTTTGGAGTTGACTCATTGGCTTGTTGATAAAAGGAATAATTAGAAGGTGTCGATATTGTACATGAATGTGGATGTTTATTAGAACCCCTTCTCTGAATATATATTGGGAGCCCGTGGCCTGCAGTATGTGCAGCCTTCCAGATAAGGTGCATATCGCGCCTTTTTACGCACACAAACCTGGTCAATACAATGTTTTTAATTCTTCCTTGCATACCACTTATCTATTTATAGCAGCACCCCCATAAATCATGGAGCTCACTGGTCACAGCCTGGCCAGCAGAAGCTTGCAAATGCACTCTTTTGCAATCCACACAGTTCCTTGAGACAACTGGGATGAGTCCTCGCCTGTTTATTTTTTCAACACACTCATCTGTTATCATGATGATACTTTCTGAGTAATGTAGAGGGGATTGTGTGTGGTGGTCACTTTGTTAAACTGCTTGCATTTTGTAGGTTTTTTTTATTAAAGTATTTTCACATTGCTTTATGGCAAATGTATTATTGTGTTAAACTGTCACACAAGGGCTGCATTTCTGCTTAATTTGCCTGTTTTAATCTGCTTTAAGATAGGCAGCGCAGTTGCAGCAGAGCATGGTTGGTAATGTAACACTTTTTGATTTATTTTATTTATTTTTTCCTCACAGAAGCACATCAATTTCATTTAATGGCTTGGTGTTCTCGATGTCATGAAATGTTAGGAGAGTCTCCCAGCAAGCAGTTGTTTGGCATTTGTAAGAAGGGAAATCCTTTGGTGGTCTATAGGAAGATGTGTTTTTTTTTGTAGTCGTAAGATCTCATGTGTTCATGAAAGGGCACTGTACATAGTTTGTCGTCTTAGAGAGCAAAGAATACCTGGGCATGTGGTCTGAAATTTACGTTAACTCCCTTTCTGATAACCCAGCCACCCACCGCAAGCGGGTATAAAGGATACAAGTAGAAGCAGTACTGTATATATTTTCAGTGGCACAGATTATACTGGTCGATCTCCAAAAGCACTGCTCTAAATTCAGGCAAAGAATCGTAATTTGTTAGCACAGCTGCTATACGCAGGTCATGGCACAAAGGCAATTATTCACTTTGGGGCTGATTGTGCCATGCCCACGTTTCTTAGCAGGACTGCTGTGTTTTGGGACAGCACCTGAATTTCTTAACAGAGCTGCTGTAATGACACAGCACCAACAAGTGTTGGCATTTTCTGCATAGTAGTAAAAGTACTGAGCAAGATCAGTGTCTGAACCCGTCCCACCATCCTCCTGAGCTGGTATGATGCACACGGGTGGGCAGTGTGAGAAGATCACATTGCTGTCATGTACTTCAATTCCTCCTTCTCGATCTTCCTCTTTTCCTAACTTCTGCTTCTCCCATGTCTTATGTCTTATTACTGAGTCCCACTGCCAAAAATCTAGCACGTTTCAAAGCCTCACTATGAATCTCCTAACTCGTGTAGGATAGTCCAAACCGGCCGAGAGCTTTTGACAAGCCAGTTATGTTAGGCAAGCCTTGCATGTACCTGCCAGTGTCCTAACCCTTTGTGCCTTTCAGAGTCGACAGCCTGTTGGGAAAGATAGCTCAGTGGGTCAATAACCCCGCTACAGAGATCACTGTGTAACCTGTTAGTTCTAATCCTGTTGATGGGTGAGTTCATGCGTCTGCATCAGAGGTATGTGTTTAAGGTGCAGGTAACATTAGTTTGTTGACAGAGCTGACTTAGCTTTTGACTTATTAAAAGGACTACTACATGTTCAGTGATTCAGTACACACATTTAATCAGGAATGCTATACTTGTAATGCCCAGAACACACACATCTCATCTGGGCAGCTATACTTGTAATGCATTCAGTACCGGTAAAGCATCTGCATTCAAGCAAGTGCTGCATCTGAGACAAAGCTCTAACTCTATTATTCCCAGCCTAATGGCCAAAAGAAGGTTTGCACTCAATAGTAAAGCTGCACTAGATTTGTAAATAGAAAAGTGCTTTCTCAAGTGCTGATACGGCTAGAAATGGCTATGCTGCTGTCATTGTGCACGAAGATCTCTGATTGCTGTTTCATACGGTATGAACTACCAGGTGGATATAAATGGATGAATACGTCCCAGCAAATTTATATACATGGACTATCATGTGGGCAATTTAAATCATTTGGACTGTGTGGCTACCCCCCTTCCTCCCAGAAGCACTCCTAATCTGGAACATGTGCTTTCTTCAAGTGCTGATGGGGCTGAAGGGGTTGGAGGAGGCATCTTTAGTCTACTACTTTCGATATCTCATGGTGTTGGAACAAGTACGTGTGTTGTAATGTTAACCCTGTAAAGGTTTTTCCATCTAAGAAATTCAATTTGTGCATGGTACGTTATTCACGGCAATGCAGTCTCCTGATAAAATAGTGAGCGCTATTGCTCAAGCAAATGTCACGCCGTAACGCTATACGCACACTGTTAAACTTTCGTGTAGTGCTAGTTCAGTCATGAGTTCTAAAGCGATGCCGCTGACAACAGACCTCAGTTTTATCCGGGACAGTCTGCTGCTAGTAGTTTACAAGAGTCGACAGTAGCAGGTCTGTTACAGACAAATCTGTCTCCGGAAGAACAGAAATGTAGAGATGAGGTGAGCAACGCAGTGTCTATTAACTTGTGCACGCCGTCTGATTCCCTGGTGGTGCAGTTCTAAGGATTTCGTAATAACTGCGGTCAATGAAGAGTTGGATCGGCAGGCTATACACAATCAGTTCAATACTGTTACAATCAGGCATGATAACGTAGATTTCATGCACACAACTTTAAAATCACCTACTAACGTGTCACTGTTGCTGCAGAGAATCCAGAACTTAATCTTCTGCATTCTACTCCTCCTGTTTCCATTTCTATAACTTCAACGCCTTTAAAGGAACACAGTGGGAAGCGTGAAATGAGAACAGTGACTCCACCCTCACGCTTGTCTCAGTCACCTGCAATGTTTTCCAACTCTGTACATGAGTAATCACTTTCGTATGCTCAACCTAGGCCGAGAAACCCCAGGGCGCAATCTCGCCAGGTCACTGAGCCTCCTCTAGCAGCTGCTTTACTGTTTGCAGAAACCTCTCTGCAAGCAATGAATACGGCTGTGTTTTCCCTTGCAAAGCTGTATGAAAGTCTAGATCATAGACTTGGTGATCAAAATATTATGCTAAAACACCTTATGGGAACCAAAATGATTCGGATTATCTCTGTGGAAGTGGCCACTATGATTGAAAATGACAGTATGACTCCCAATGAATAAAACATGGACAAAGCAAAAGTGAACAATGTGCTTGTCCATGTACCCTTGGGGGGGTGGAGGGGGAGGAATCCAATGTGTAAACGTAAATCAAAAATTGAATCGAGTAACTCTTGAATGTGATTACCCCTAGTGAGGAAATGAAGGTAGTTTTTTGCACAGATGGAAATAAATGTGTAGCTACGGATCAAGAAGCGAGTGGCAAAAATGTGGCGGATGCTGATGTACTGTTAGCTGCTGTCGATAATTTAAACAGTAAACCTGCCTTTACCATTTTTTTCTAAAGAAAAAATTTGGCGGCGAATAAAATGGCGGCCGCACAAAAGAGCAAAAATGTAAAAACACCAGTTTCACAGAGCAAAGCAAATTCTTGCTTTTTTATTCACTCTGACTTTGCCCATCAAAAGCACCAAATTGGCAGGCTTAGCTGTCACTAGGAAATATGCCAATGTAGCTAAAAACAAAAACTTGGCTCTACGTAACAAACAAACATCTACTAAGTCAGCTTTTGCACCGGTTATCCTGCCTTATGAACCACTGCATAACTTGGTAAAAGAAGTCCAAAAAGCTTCCGTGATTGTCGTTCCTCTGTCTATCTCTTCTGTAAAAGATGTGCTGGGGAGTGTCAATACCTCACATGCACAACATCGACTAACAAAGGTAAGTAAAAGCACCCTGGAAGACGGGTGGCTCTTTTCATGTCCCAATCACCACCTTTGCTTAAACAACTAGATCTGAAATCGAGGGCTCTTATGAGGAGACCCCTCGGTCCTGCACACATTATACGACGGTCAAATCAAGAAGTGTTGTAATCATTCAAAGCTGAAGTAAGCACTCGTTCCTTAACTAGGAACAAAAGACCAAAATATACCAATTGTGATCCTGCCACCCATCATAGTCTGATCTTGCAGTGTCGAGGGGGCTATTTTCCTATTTATGATCTCAATAGAGCCTATGTACTTAATATTATGGAAGATGTTCCCATGTTGCAGGATCTAACCTCTAGTGACTTATCACAGATTTGATTCATACATCACTATTATACTTCAGTTGTGAAATTACAGATGTCCTCTGGAGTGGTTAGAAACACCATTTAGCAAGCCAGAGAGGATATGATCTATAGAATTTGGGTTTCCTTTTACTTCATCAATTGGACTTTGTAGATGAAAATCTCCCAAATTCGCCTCTGCCATGCAAAATAAACATTGGTATACAACTCCTCTGATTCGCTGTCCCCAAACAAACACTACTAATATGTGAATAATAACAGCATCCCATCATGTCTCCCATAAACAGTCTGATTATCAACCCATTACAGTAGAGTGTGCCATCTATAGACTTGCGTCTTGCAATACTAGAGGTCATAAGCACTTGACCACGACTGTTTCAAATCCTCTAGATGGCTATGATATAATTATTCTCCAAGAAGTATGGCTATCCTCCCAGCCAATTTGGGATAATCGCACAAGTTCCTTAATTCTTGCACGAACATTAACAAGAGGAAGGCCAATGGCTGGTCTAATGGTTGCTGTTAAGATTTCCTCAGGCCTCAGTCTCCAACCCTGGGCCTATATGTATCTACAACTAGTCAGGATCAAATCTAATTCTCTCTCCACTGCTTCCGTTAATGCATATTGGAACCATGCAGCTATTACTGACTATATCAGTTCTTGACTGATTTGGAATATGTGCTTGACCTTATTTCCGACGACTCATCAATTGATCACACAATGGTTGCAGGAGATCTCAACATCAAATGTCTCCTACAAATGGGTCAAAACCGTAGCAAAACGATGGATGCTTGCGATGAAGGAAAGAGACCTATTGATGACAAATGGCTCTAGCAAAGAGGACATTTCATCTAATCACGCATGGCAAAGAGGAAGTCAAACGGCACTAAAAGACTACATTTATGTAGATTGCAATTTATTCGCTACAATGGTTAACTTTGCAATCTAGCCTCAAACTGTAAGCGACCACAACATCCTAGAATTAGTATGGTCCCGCCCTGTTCCAGACAAGACTAACACAGCTCTAGCTATTATGGACATCAACTAGCAACTTCAAATGGAGGCAACCGTTTTATATGGAACTCTGATAAGCTTAATGATTTGATGCTGAGAATCTCTTATCCTGTAAATGTACTCCATCCGGAACTCTTTTTTTTATACAGATGGATTATATGTGGCTGCTTTACAGATTTTTAAGATAAACAACTGAAATACATTTGCACCATTTAGATAAACTGCTTCAGAGGAGAAAATCAATTCTGAGAGCTGATAGACGTGCCATTAAGACTTTACCAATTCATCTTAAATTGCACAAAACCTCTAACTCAAGACTAAATATACAAACTGGGTGAGAGCAAAAAAAGCGAAAATGTATTTGATGCACGAACAATGCTCCAAACCTTGTCATCTAAAAGTTCAGCTTTAATATGGGGCCTAATAAGGAAAGCCACTACAATTGCACAAACACTGATGCAGATAAATGTTGTTCCGGAGGAAGTATTGCTTCATTATTCTAACTCTCTATGCACCCACCGCATGGGTGGATTACTCCCTTTGCAGCACCCTCCAATACCCCACTGATATCAAATTTAATGAAGAGGATCTTATTTTACCCATTTCCAGGTTAACCTCTTGAAGAGCTCCGAGCCCGGATGGCCTGTCTAATAGCATGTTGAAATCCCATCCAGAGGCCTAGCCAAAAATCTCACTTGTGATATATTTTATTTTCTCCAGTGATTCAATCTCGGCATATTCCTCCTACATGTCAAATCAGTCATTGTGCCGATATACAAGAAGGGTGATTGCCAGTGTCCTAAAAACTATAGACGGGTGGCACTTCTGGACATTCCTGGGAAGCTTTTTGCACATCTGGTCCTAAAGGAATTTACAACCTGGGCTGCGGAAAGTAACATTCATGACACCTTTCAATTGGGTTTATGCCAGGCTTGGGGACGTCCATTAACTTACACACACTCCACGCTATTAAACATCACGAATGACAGAAACAGCGTTTGATTCCGTCTCCAGAGAGCTATTATTTCATAAATTATGCAAGGCAAATTATCCTAACCATCTTCAACATTGGATAAGAGAGTTTCACTCAAAAATCTCTGTCCAAATAAGGCTCTCCTTGGATGGTAGATAAGTCCAATAAGAACATTTAGAGGCCTTAAACAAGGATGCATTTTTTGGTATATTCATTATTTAATTTTTTCATTTCGGAAATCATCCAGATCTTTACCAATGTCACCTCCTGATTCCTCTCGTTTGGGCAAGCATGCAATCCCCTCGCTTTTCTACGCTGCTGATTTAGTTCTTCTGGCTAAGACTCCCAGGGGATTGCAGGCACTATTGAATCAACTTGACATCTATTCACAAAAAATAATTTGATAATCAATCTGTCAGTCTAAAGTTATGACCCTTGGTACTGCACAGACAATTGATAAAACTTGCTACAAGTGGATATTGCAACAAAAACGATTGGCGCAGGTGCGCAAATACATATTCCTGGGGCTTCATGTCAATGACCAGATTTCTGATGCTCCATGTTACTTTGAAACTCGCAAAAAGATGAGAACCGCCGCTGCTCAGGCGACCATCTTAAATAGTATAGATGGTAGATTCTCTTTGCTCCCAGTCTTGACATTTTATAGACGAAAAGCTGTCCTAGCAACTTATCTATGGCTCAAAAACACAAAGCTGACGTGGACATCTATTTTGGGCAATCGTCGAAGGTACTTTTTGGAAGAAACTGTTAAAGCTACCCAAAAGTGTCTCTATCTGCATCTTTTCGAATTAGGACTAATATCACTATGCCATGTATATGTGGAAAATGTGCAGTTTATACAGGAAATGTATTATGAGCTCTAAAACCAATTCGTTATTATATATACTCTCCAAATACAAAAGATCGACAAATCACAAAAACATGAGCATATGGTGTAACAAGGTACAAGATTTTATGGCTGCAGCTGACGTTTCTGATGATTTACTAATACACAATCCAAATAAGGCAAAGAAGAAATTCTGGGAATGGGACTGGATTAATACTCGAGCTGAATGTTTGGAGGGAAAACACTTGGAAGTATACATTTCTCTGACCAAAAAACTGCAAGTGCCTGAATCGTACATAATAAAATTTCCAGCTGGCATTTTCAGCTTTTTGAATTTGGTGCTATGCTGAAAAAGAAAAACAAGAGAGAAGCAACTCTGAACCCAAGCAATACAAGAAAACAAAGTGGGCTTGGGGCGAAGAACGTACTAGAAATCCAGAACAGGATTTCTTGCAAGAGGAAGTGAGAGACCGATAAGCTACATGAGAGCAACAAAGAAAGTGAGAAGAGAAACTCAGGTAAATAATAGGGCATATGCACAATAGGAGTGAGGGATAGATGCAGAGCAAAAGAGGCTTTGAGACAGTAAAATAAGAAATCGAATCAACAGCCGGTGGGGAGAGCTGGAAATAGAAAAGCAAGACTAGACAAAGGCAGGCCAAGAACATAAGAGGCAGTGCAAGAAAGCTAATCAAAAGGATTAGCAACCACAACAGAGAAAATGAAAAAACATATCTAGCCAGAGTAATGACATGAGAGAGGAAGAGGGGTTATATCAACCGATGCAGCAAGATATAGGAGGGAAACCGCAATAATAGAATGCAGAGATGGGACAAGCAGAGTGACGGAACAGACCACAAAACGTGGCATAGCAGTTAAGTGTGAGAGGCAGCGCATCAGAAAGTTAGAGACTGGGTGAACCAAGTAGCAAAGGGAAGGAAAGATGAGCAAAACATTGTGCGGCTGTCCAGCAGGAAGTGCCAGGCATCAACAGTAGGCCCTAAGAGGACGAGAAGTGATGCTGGTAGAGTGAGAAACTTCATTTACGATTTTAACTATCTGGCATATGTAATAGTTCTTAGTGTCCAAGTTGCATGGAGATGAAGAAGCTGGGTAGTAAGCTTCTACAAGTTCTTTGTCACTAATGTTTTTGAACACCGTTTTATACACATTTGGATAGTTGTCGGACCCTTTTTACTCTCTTGTGAAGGAGGAAACTCATGTTTACTCTCTTGAAATTGGATTTGCTCTCCAATTCAAAAAATTGGGAGTAATACTCTCACGCCAACATCCTTTCTGGAGCACTGAGTGTGTGTCCCTTCTTTGACCATTTGTTTCAGGTGAAAGCTGGTGATGTAGGAGTTGAGTCATTTGGGCACTGATTCAATTTGCTCCTCAAACCAAATGTTGAAGTCTGAGGACCATTAAATCTTTGCGTTGTATCGTGGGTGCAGCAATTATGTCTGAAAAGCTTTCTGCGATGTTTGGGTTGTATAATGGAGGCCTGTAAATAAGTGAAGAGGAGAGGTTGTTTTGATGGTTGAGTGCAAGGTTTATCTAGAGCCCTTCACGGTCTGTGAAGTCTGTGGTGTGAAGTCAGGATTTTGAGGTGTGCCTTGTGTACCACAGTGACCCCTACCCCTCGTTTACCTTTCCAGTTGACTTTGAGTTTGAAGTTATTGGGGGTGGATTTGTGTGCAATTACTTGTTGGAAAGAGCATGTTGATTCATCCATCGCTAATAATTTCGTTAATCCCTGTTCTGTTTAGTGGTGGATCTGGTGTGGATCCGGCTGCAGTGTATCGTGTCTCCTTCCCATAGATCCATTTCACTGAGTGCCCTGTGTTTGTTCCATGTTCTGTGTGTGGGTCAGAATCGGAGATGATTGTTTCTAGGTGTGGGTAGGTGCAAATAGTCTGTTTAATTGTTAAACAGGTCCAGTAAATTGTTGGGTTTGGGTGTTTATTTCATTGGATTATAACAAGAATGTGGCAGCCTTCATCAGGACAAAAATGATAATTTTTAAACCGGAATGAATCCTGAATACTCCTTGGTTGGGAAACTCGCCAATACCCCAACCTTAGTTAGTGCTTCATCTATGCGACAGTCTGCAGTAAAACTTTTATTTTAAAGAGCGGCAGCTGTATGTGCACACGCTCCCAGATGCAGCCATGACTCGCATCCACTGTCCCATATAATTTATTCACTGCACTCCTACTCGTGAACAGGAATCTGTACCCTTGGACCAAGGAATGTTATTAATTCTCGTCTAAAATTATCGTTTTTGTCCGGATGAAGGCTATGCTACACAGAGCACGGGAACACTTAGGGTAGGTGTACCTCTTGAAAAATTGTCCGAAACCCAGTGACTACATTGTTTATTGTGTCCAAAGAGTACACTGAGATATGAGTGAAAACGGTGGCCATAAGACTGTTTAGATCTGTGGCATTTTTTATTAACAAGCCACAGGGCAATACCAGAGACACTTTTGAAATATCTGTGTTGTATGGGGCTATGCAAGAACAAATATGGTGTTTATGCCTGAATAGTGGTTGGTACCCCTTTTCCCTCTTAATGAATACAGGCTGCATGTTAATACTCGTGTTGTGCTTTGAAGCACTTGCACTTTCTGATTACTAACACTGATGCCAATTCAATCCCATTTGGGGATTTCTTTGAAAAAAAATATTCTGCTTTTTATGAAAAAAAATGTCATTGTCATCTTAAAAATTAGTAAAGGTTGTATGCAACAATGTTGTCAATTGGATAGTATGAGCCTCTTTTGACCTGATTGAATCAGGCAAAAAAAGAAATGTATGTGATGTTATGCTCGGATATAGAAGAAATACAGGCGGAACCAATTGTGACTGACCAAACAGTTTTCAGACCCTTTATATCATATCCACTTTTCTGATGTTTGTTAATCTGCTTAGAATCACATGCTGTGCATAGGTCCGACATCCAGTGGTCACTGCGGAGTATTGCATTTTGTTTTTCGTAGTCGAAAAGGGGACGTCGACAAGGCGTGTCTGTAACACTATCCCTATAGTGACGTGCGTTGTACCCACAATCCCTCACGCGTCAAGGTCCCTCAGATTGTTTTTTTCCGCCCAGTTTCTGGTCGCCTTTCGCGGAGCTCCTAGAGAGACATTGCTATACTTACCACGGACCTCGGTCCTTTTGTCATAACTTAATATACTGATAACGATCCCTCCCCCTCAACGTTAGCTGTGAAGCTGTTTCTCCGCCGAACTGATTTTCGACGGAGAGGAAGAGCGGAGGAGATCCTTCGGCGCTGCCGAACACGTGGCCTGGCCTCGACGGCCAACTTACAGTAGGGAGAGTGGGGGTTAGAACTTTGTCTCTTCTCTTTGAGAATGTCTTTCTTTCTCCCTTTTCTTTCCCTTGGGGTTGTTATCGCCAGCTATTATTGCCTCAGCTATGGAGAGGACACCATAGTTTTGCCCACGCTGCAGGGGCAAATATACTTGGAAAGATAAGCACAAGCTCTGTAATCGTTGCTTACCCCTCGATCACATAGAGAACAGCTGCGCAGCCTGCAAGCTCTTAAAACCCAGGACTCTTAAAGAACGTAGGGTTAAGAGGTGGGCGGACTACGCGATGTCGAAGTCAGTTTCCTCACCCGCTGCCGCTGTTACTGAAAGTGACGAGGAGTGCGATAACTCGACGTTCGTTACGGAAGTCATGAACCCCCAGAAGGAGCGCTCCCGCTCCTCGTCGTCCGTCCCCGGCCCTGACGGGCTCGGCTCACGCCCTGCTTATGGGGATGAACACCCCGGCGACAAGGACGCACACAAACCCCATAAGGCTAAACGCACTACCCACGGCTCTTCTTCGTCGAGAACGAAGGATCCATCAGCGCCGAAGAGGACGCAGGGCACTCCGGCGTCTACCGCAGACCGTAAAGGTCACAAGCCCCACCCGCAAACGCAGCCGCGACCAGCGATTGGGCTTCCATCTAACACGGGCGCTACCCCAAAAACATCCGACGCAACGCTCCATAGAGCGACCGTCGAGGTACAACGCGCAACGCACACAACGTCGACACCAGAGCCCTCGACGGACAAAATCGTGGCCGAGAGCCTAGCGAGAATTGTCGCCGAAGACAAACGTACGCGGACGACGAAACAAACGTCGAATACCGCGTCGAAAAAACACAAAAGTAGCCAGGAACTGCCCCTTTCTCCAGAGGACGCTTCCGAACTACCTGAAGGCTTTTCAGAAGGAGACGGGAACCTCTCGTCGACGTTGTGGGAGCGTTCGAAACGATTCGAAGGCGAAAACACTAATTTCCACCCTCTAGACTATTCAGGGGTACCCCATGAGACCCTTGAAAGACTCCATTCTTGCATGGAGAAAATGGAAAGGTTTCTAGGAAACCAAGACCCACCCACTCACAAAAGACAAAGAGAATGGCCACAGGATGACCCTAGAGTCAAGATTCCTAGGCTGGTTGACCTCACCGAGGAGGAGCAATACCTCCAAGAAGATGAGGAGTGTTTGGGTGGAGAAGAAGAGGTAGAACTTGAGGAAGAGGGGTTCGAAGAAGATCCTTACACCACTGCTACAGGGTTTGAAGAGGATACAGCTACCTCGCAGCCCTGGCATTCACCGTCAGTGCAGCCTTGGCAATCCCCATCAGTACATTCAGACCCTGATGCCTTTCTCCCTTCTCCTCTCAAGGATTCACATGGGAACTCCTCTCCCATAGATGACCAACCTTCCCTCGATGCACTATTGCGCAAGGCAGCAGCGCATTTTGAGATTGATATAGGGGAAACTCTTCCAGACATTGACTTTGTAGAAAAAGTCATCAAAGAAAAAGCCCCTGTTAGCCAATCTATTCCACTCCTGGCTTCTATTAAAAGAAGAATTTCTCCTTCCCTTACTAACCCAGCTTTAGTAAGAGGGGTCAACCCTAGAATAGAAAAGCCCTTCATCCTCTGACCCTTTATACATCAGAGGACACTCTATTCCGGACTCCCTTGTGGTTACCAACACAAGAAAAAGAGCAGGGGTGCCACTATCCACTAGTGAAGCACCTCCAGACAAAGAAGGCAAAAAACTCTACGCACTGGGGAAGAGAATCACGACCTCCGCCGCCTTCTCTACTAGAATTGCTAATAACAACTCACTTTTAGCTAGCTACGCAGATGCACAGTGGAACAAGCTGCGCAGCGAAGCAGAGGAAGCACCTAAACCTCTGCGTTCTCGCCTGCTAGCTATAATATCAGAGGGCACACTGGTAAACCAGGGCATCGTTAAGAACTCCCTAGATGCCGCTGAGACGGCTGGCCGCTCCCTAGTGCAGGGAATACTTCTCAAGCGCCACGTTTGGCTACGCAATTCAGGTTTTAAGCCCGAAACCCAAGCCTCCCTCATAAATAAACCCATTGAACAGACGCATCTGTTTGGGAAAGCAGTAGATGAGGCCCTAGAACATGCTAAAAAAGAGTTTGATACCATCAAGACTCTTGATCAAATTTCTAGGCCCCCTAACAGGCGAGGCTATGGTAATAAACGCTCCTTTCGTGGCCAAAGACAGCAGCAGAACCAACAACAACAATATTACTCTGGCTCCAACTGGCCCACTAACCAGGGTAACACCCAGTTCAGTCAAAGAGGCCAACGCCGTGGCAAAGGAAGAGGTCGTGGCTCCAGCCCCAGAGGTTCCACGCCCAATACCAGCAAATGACCCGAAAATTCGGGTCCCCTCCCATGCATCACCGGTCGGGGGCCGGCTAACATCGTTCCTTTCAGCATGGGAGGGAATCACGTCAGACCGTTGGGTATTATCCACCATAGCCCACGGATACTGCATCGAGTTCAACGGTTCCCCGAAGTACAAACCCCCACGGAACCGGCGCATGACACCGCAACACCTCTCCATTCTTCTTCAAGAGGTGGAAGAACTACTGAAGAAAGAAGCTATAGAGCCCGTCCCCCTATCACAGGTAACAGAAGGTATTTATTCAGTGTACTTCCTTGTCCCCAAAAAGGACTTAACCATGCGCCCTGTATTAGATCTGCGCCCAGCGAACATATTTGTCAAACCCCAAAAGTTTCGTATGGTGACCTTACAGGAGGTAATCCCACTGTTATCACAAGGGGATTACATGACAACACTGGACATGAAAGATGCATACTTTCATATTTTAATGTTGACATCGCACAGAAAATACCTCAGGTTCAAAATAGAGGACAAACACTACCAGTTCAGAGTACTACCCTTCGGGATAGCATCTGCACCAAGGGTATTCACGAAAGTACTGGCAGTGGCAGCGGCCCACCTGCGCAGATTATCCATCCCGGTATATATACCCTTACCTCGACGACTGGCTCATAACAGGGGATTCTTACGAAACATGCTTCTCCAATACCCAAAAGACCGTAGACCTTTTGTCCCAACTGGGCTTCTCCATCAACGAAAAGAAGTCCAGCTTAGACCCCAGCCAAACCAAACAATTCCTAGGGGCTCTAATTCGAACAAAGGACGGCCTCGTATTCCCCTCCAACGAGAGGGTCCAAAACATGCTGTTTCAAATTCCCCATTATGTAGCAGGCCGAGAGGTGACGGTACGCAAAGCAATGCGCTTGCTAGGGATGATGGCGTCATGTATTTATTTGGTACCTCACGCGCGCCTGCGCCCAATGCAAGAGTGGCTCTACAGCCAGTGGTGTCAGGCCAGCGGACAATGGGACGATCTAGTGGTGGTCTCGCAGGCCTTGGTTCTCTCGCTACGGTGGTGGACAAAAGAAAACCTGTTATTAGGGAAAACTTTTGCCACACCCGCAGTGGAAGCCACTCTAACCACAGACGCATCCCTTACAGGATGGGGGGCTCACCTATCCCATCAGACGGCACACGGAGTGTGGACTCCGAGTTTAGCATCCAAGCATATAAACCTGCTGGAACTACTAGCGGTGTTCAAAGCACTGAAAGCCTTTCAGGAACACTTACAAGGAAAGACAGTGATGGTCCTCACAGACAGCACCACAGCCATGTACTACCTCAACAAGCAAGGGGGCACTCACTCTCCAGGACTGTCCAAACTGTCCCAGAATATATGGAAGTGGGCTCTCAAACACAACATGTTCCTACTATCACAACATGTACCAGGGGAACTCAATCTGCTAGCAGACAAACTCAGCAGAGACTTCCCCCTGCCCGAAGAGTACGAATGGCAATTGCACGAAGACATCGTCTTAGACGTCTTCACGCAATGGGGATTCCCGGAAATAGACCTGTTCGCAACCCTGGAGAACTCACAATGCCAAAGTTACGGCTCCAGGTACCCCCAGAACTAGTCCAAGGGGAACGGTCTGTCGATTCAATGGTCAGGGAAATTTGTTTACGCCTTTCCCCCGACTCCCCTTCTCAACAAAGTGGTGCATAAGATGCACCAGGAGCAGGTTACCATGATACTAGTGGCCCCAATGTGGGCCCGGCAGCCATGGTTCGCTCACTTGATGGAGATGTCCCTATCTCCCCCAATGAAACTTCCCTGCCCGTACAACATGCTGTCACAAGACAAGGGCAGGACACTGCATCCATGCCCTCAGACCATGAACTTAGCAGCCTGGCTCCTGAGATCATAGAATTTGGACATTTACAACTCCCACAGAGATGTATGGACATCCTCAGGGAAGCCAGAAAACCTAATACTCGACACTGCTATTCTAGCAAATGGAAAAGATTTGTTATCTGGTGTAGAGGTACTAGCATCAACCCAGTTGACTGCTCTCCTACTGACATTATTCTATACTTGACCCATTTACTGGATTCAGGTTTAGTGTTCAATTCCATTAAAGTCCACCTAGCGGCACTTTCTGCATACACCACTTCCCAACTTAAAGTGTCGTGGTGGAAGATACCAGTTATCAAAGCCTTCATGGAGGGGGTAAAGAGGATACACCCTCCGATAGCTAACCCAGCTCCCGGATGGGACTTAAATGTGGTACTTTCCAGACTCATGGGCCCTCCCTTCGAACCCATGCACAAGGCAACTCTTAAAGATATCACCCTTAAGACTGCTTTCCTAATAGCTATCACCTCCATTAGGAGAGTAAGTGAACTACAGGCTCTTTCTGTACTAGACCCCTTCGTAACAGTTCACAAAGATAAGGTGGTTCTACGCACACACCCAAGGTTTGCACCTAAATTCATCTCGAAATTTCATGTAAACCAAACTATAGAACTACCAACGTTCTTTCAAAACCCTTCCAGCTCGGGAGAAAAAAGTCTGCATACACTAGATGTACGCAGAGCTGTCATGTTCTACATGGAAAGAACCAGACCACTGAGAAAGACTAATCAGTTCTTTGTCTCGGTGGCAGCAGGAAGAGAAGGAGATGCGGTCTCAAAATCCACTATATCTAGATGGATTGTTCAATGCATCACTCTGTTACACTCTTGCTAAGAGAGAACTACCCTTCAAGCCAAGAGCACATTCCACTCGAGGCACTGGGGCTTCCATAGCATTCATTGCAAATGTTCCCCTTGAGTCCATCTGCAAAGCGGCTACCTGGAGTTCTGTGCACACCTTTACAAAACACTACTGTCTAGATGCACACTCTAGATCTGACTCCCAGGTGGGACAGGCAGTATTAAGACATCTTTTCTCTACTGTTCCTTCTCATAACCCACCGCCAACTCCGGGTACTGCTCGCTAGTCTATGCACAGCATGTGATTCTAAGCAGATTAACAAACATCAGAAGACAATGCATTACTTACCGTAAAAGCATTTCTGATGGTTGTATCTGCTTAGATTCACATGCGCCCACCCTTCCTCCCCGCTCGGATGGAAGGAACATAGACTTCCTTTTATATCTCTCTTTTTTGTACTCACTCACGTCTATAAGGCTCCCTCAGGGCAGGAAAATACAAACAGAGGGACCTCGACGCGTGAGGGATTGTGGGTACAACGCACGTCACTATAGGGATAGTGTTACAGACACGCCTTGTCGACGTCCCCTTTTCGACTACGAAAAACAAAATGCAATACTCTGCAGTGACCACTGGATGTCGGACCTATGCACAGCATGTGAATCTAAGCAGATACAACCATCAGAAATGCTTTTACGGTAAGTAATGCATTGTCATTTGTTTGTGTTCATTCACACAGCTAACCTTTTACATTTTAAAGCTACTCATCCAGGGCTCGCAAAGTATTTTTGCCCACTCACATATCTAAGTAGATTTTATGAAAGGAGAGTACCATTAGCCGTGGATGTTTGAAACTTTTATTTTACATTTAGTTTGCGTCAAATGTAAAATACAAGTTTCACTGTGCATGGCTGGCTGGGTGGCACAGTGTGCCAAATTATAGTGGGTGTGTGGTGACATGCACCATTTTACAGAAAGCGCATTTAGTTTTCTGTTGCCATGGGTCGAGTGCATTTCTCTTAGGTCGGGTAAGAGACCTGGAGGTCTAGCAGAATTTGCAAGGCCAGACACATCTCACTAATGTCTTATTTCGGCGGTACTCAAAACTGCTGAATTGTAGCTCATTTGATGTCTTGGATACAAATAACTTCTAATATTAAAAATAGAAGTACAACATTGATAATCAAATGGGGTTGTTTGGCAAACTCTGCTAATCTGTTTGTGAGAACAAATGTATGCCTTGCACTGTTCTTACAAATGGAATTCTCTCTGCATGCATTTTGATGCGCAAACATCCGGTCTAGAACTGTGGATTTCACTGGCTGCATTAAATGCATACCATTGCCCCAGGCTATGGTATGTTGCAACTACACTATAACCCAAAGTAATCTACACCAGTTTGAGCCACTACTTATGTTTTAACTAGGCAGTACCACATTAAAATGGACCCAAAATGTATTTTTAAATTTGTTTTTCGATGCAAAGTGGAGTGGGCTTTAAAGGAAAACATCTCACTTTGCTTTCATTATAAATGAGGGCCCACAGGGCATGAAATATTAACACTTGTGCCCATATCTTCAATTTTCAGTCCGCCACAATGCCTTTTCCTTTGCCCTGCCTGATTTTACTGTGGTCAATCTATGTGGACAATTGGCATTTTCATTTACCCTTTAATATGTAACTTCTGATTTTGGATAGCCTGCAGGGGGGCTCAGCCAGAAATCCTGCCTTCATTAAACCCCCTGTTCAGGTGCTATATTTGGAATCATCCATATCCAAGCACATACTGGTCTTCCTTCTATGGGCTTAGATGTCTGCATGGTATTGGCTCTCTCCATGTGTAGTTGGTTCCTTAATATTAATTTCTCCATATTGCATCCTCCACCGTCATCTTTATTAGTCCCCATCACGTGTACATCAAAATATATTATCCTAAACTCTACTACTGCCTAGTGTCAGAGGTATGGTTTCCCAGCTACATCCCGAGCAAAGTTGGGAGGGGAAAAACGGCACCTGTTGAAGAGGGAATTTTGTTTTTTGACAAATCTTTCGACTAAAATGTGCGAGATTGATAACTTGCCTTTTCAGATTCTACAAGTCGGGGCGCACATTTAGATATTTTGATCGTTTGTGTGGTGAAGTTTGGCAGTTTTACAGTTTTTTGGCATTTTTGGGAAATTCAAGATGTTTCCATATTTTTTTAATGCATATCCTAATAGATATTGCTCATATCTACAAACTGTCCCAACTTTTGTGTTAATGTTAGCTTTCATTATGATATAGCAATCTAGTGATTACATATTTTGGTGTGTGATTTCCCTTCTATAAATGAGTCTAGTGTGGTATACTCACTTTTGTAAACATGCCATCTATGTATATCCAGAGTTGGTGTTTTTGTCTCCCTGACATAAATTCTATAAACTTGTTCGACAACCCCTTTGAAGCCGGAACCCCAATATCCCATTAAAGACAATATGGCAATGGGTATGTTGTACATAATCTTTGTAGCCAGCCCAAACTGGACGGTCAAGGCCCTTTGTGTGCCCCCTCCATGTGTTGCACATTCCTCAGCTGGGTAAGCCTGAAGATGTAAATAGTATTTCTGGTTGCTTGTTCAGCAGAAAGACCCCTTCAATCCCCAGACTCAAGAACGTCACTTTAAATCTCAAATACAAGTATTCTAAGTGAAACATATATATTTTTGAACAAAATGGAACAGTCGTGTGCATTCCTGTATGACACTTCATGTTGTTTTAGATTGTTAAAACATCTGCAAGAGGTCATTCAAATTAAAAGGATTTCTTTACATAAGGTTGCGCTAGGCCTTGCATTTGTACAGCTCAGTTTTGCACTTGAAATGCATAATAAAGACCATCTTGTTAACTGCAAAGTTGCGTTATTGAGTTTTCTGTAGTCCGGCTTGTTCTCATGTGGATAACCTATTCCCGGTTGCTCAGTCCTTAGAACATAGATTCTGATAATTTCACTGCATACTGGTCTGCAGCATTCCTTGGGAAATAAATATTTTCAGTTTTGGGCCCATCTTTTAGATGGAGAATAGATCTAGTTTTCTTCTCAGCCTTGTTCTTTTGGACTGTGACAAAGTGACTGAAAGAAATTATGTAATGGCATTCTATTTATATATTTATTTATTTGATTTGAACATGATAGTGAGCAACGTGCCATTATTGGAGATTAGAGTAGACAATCTATGAATGGTGCTTTTATTTGCTAGACCAGGAAGGCCTTTCACATTGTACTTTATTTTAGGTCTCATTTTGTTTTCTATAAAATGTGTGATATCTGATCTATCCGATTACATGGTATCCATCAAGCTAACAATGTAATGGGGTCAAGCGATAAGTGTTTGATTCCACACTGGAACAAAGCCTCATTCATCATCAGGATATCTTAATAGAGCTGAAGGGAGTGGTTTGCTGGTCTAACTAGATCTAATTGGCCCCATTTAATGGAAAGCAAGTGCATGTGTCACATCTAGCGTCCTATACTGCAGTTTTGAGTGACCAGCCTTTCCCATTTTATAAGGGAATGCATTGTCCAATCATCCTATTCTGGAAAAAGTCACCAATAATTTTTTTTTTATTTTTTAAACCACCACCACACATACTTTTAGCCTTTGGTAGATGAGGCATTGGCAATAAATCGAAGAGCAAATGGTATGGTTATTCAATCTTGCAGTACTAAACTAACTGATGCATGAAGAACAATGCTCACTGTCCTATATCTTTGATGTGGTTTGCATGTGCATTAGAGTTGCCTTTTTAGAGATCTTATGATCCCTTAGCAAGCAGACCGTGAGCACTGGCATGAGAATATGGGGCATATGAGAGGGCTGTTGCATGCAGTTTTCCAGCAACCATCCACTTTGGTTGTGTTGCTATATGGTTTATAGTTTATAACCCCAGCGGTGGGATGATCCACATGACTTTGCTTTCCCTGCTGGAAAGTGAGGTAGCTAACCTGCCTTGTTTGTTTATTTTATTTATTCACTTGTTGGGTGCTTATACAGGAAGCAAATACTGTTTCAAAGCGCCAACTGGGCAACAGGAAGGGGGCGGGATGATGGACAAAGTAATTACAACAATATTAAATAATTAAATACAACAAATAAGAGACAATGGGGAGGGAAATACAAACCTACTATGTCTTGTGAGTGTTCAGAACATTCCAAGTGGGAGAGGGGTATGGGATAGGTGCAGTGGTGCATATGGAGAGCAACAGGAGAAGTGCTATGAAGAAAGGTAAGTGCAACCTCCAGTGGTGGAAGGTGAGTCGTGGCAAGTGCAGGGGATAGACAGCAGCTGGGATCAAAGATGTGGGAGGTTGGGGCCCCGAGGGTGCATAATGGCTCTGCACACCAGTCAAGCTACTGTGCGATTAGCAGGGGAGAGACTGGGTGAAGGAAGAGGCAAAGAGGATGCTCTAGAGGCTTTTCCGGAACTTAAGGAGGTCCTGCTCAAGACAAAGAGGGAGCAGGAGGCTGTTCCAAAGAAGGGGGCCTGCTGAGGAAAGTGACCGACCACCTGCTCTGTTTTGCAAACCTCTTCACATGTTGGTGCCCGAGGACCGCAGGTGTTTAGAGGGGGAGTGTTTGGTCTGAAAGAGTTGCTGATAGTGGTCCTCGGCCCCGGACAGCCTTGTGGATGATGCAGAGGGATTTGAATTTAATCTGTGCTGCTAACAGTTGTCATCAGCATAGCACTGGAAGTTGATGGAGAAGGAGGAAATGAGGTGTGCCAGCAGAGTAAAGTAGATGTAAGAGCAAAGGCGAAAGAATGCAGCCCTGGGGGACTCCACAGGAGGAGATGCCAAATACCAAAGGTGTCATGGAGCCTTTTTATGAGGATGTAATGGTTCACTGTGTCAAAAGCGGAAGAGTGATCAAGGAGGGTGAGGACAGCCGGGGAGTTGGAATCAAGAGATGCAAACCGTTCTTCACGGGTGTTCAGAAGAGCTGTTTCTGTGCCTCTGGCTGCTTGGTATCCAGACTGATGTTTGTCAAGACCGCCAACAAGTTCAGTGTGGGAGTTAATTTGGGGAAGGGCTAACTTCTCAAGCAGTTTTCCCCAGGAAAGGGGGGATGGGGATGGGGCGATAGTAGGCCGGGCTCTGGTGTTTCTTTTTTAAGGAGGCGGTGCACAAGGCAGTGCTTGAGGGAGAATGGAAAAGAACCAGTAGAAATGATTGGTGACCAAGATCAAAGAGAGTAGATGTTGTCTTTGATGGTTCTGGATGAGCAAGGGGCATCCTGTTTGGAAGAGACCTTCTCGCTATTGACAAGTCTGGTGACTTCTTCCGGAGAGACGGAGGTGAAGGAGCAGGGTGAGTGGTCAGGGGAGGCAAGGGGGTTGAGGGGATGGGTTGGAAGAGTGCGTGACAAGGCTGCTCAAGATGTCCTGGGTTATGGAGGTTGAGTCGGTGGCAAGTACATTGCAATGGGCCTGGGAAGAAGTAAGGGCAGGGTATATTGCAGATGGGTTGGCAAGTTCCCTGCAGATTTCGAAGGAGTTCATCCGTGTTGTTGGACAAGCCAGATACTCATGCCCGAACGTGGGCCCTTTTTTGGCACATATAGATTCGGTAATGCCTTTTGATCAAGCGGCAGGCGATTTTGTCAGAGGGTGAACCGGAAGTTTGCCACTTCTGTTCTGCAGCCCTGAACTTAAGTTTTTGGTCTGCAAGTTCAGAGTCGTACCAGGTGTTCTGCTTGGAGGCAGGTTTTAGACGGATCCTCATGACTGGGGTAGAATGAGTTGGGTGGGCAAGGGGGAATGAAGGTCACACAACAACTACAGTCCGTATAAGACTGAACAAAGCAGGAGATCTAACTGACGCAATTACCACCAATACTGGCCTAAAACAAGGTTGTCGTTTAGCACCAGCAATCTTTAATTTATACATCTCTGACATGGAAGGTTCATTTATAGATAACAGATCTTTTCCACCCAACATCACTGGTACACAGGTTAATTGACTTTTATACGCAGACGATGTAATAATAATGGATGAAACGCCTATTGTGCTGCAGCATCCGCTAGACGCATTGGCCAAATACCATGCAACTAACAATCTAAGGATAGATCCTCTGAAGTCAAGTGTCCTGATCTTTGGGAGGAAGAGCAGGATGAAGACGATGCGCTGTAGTTGGTTTATTGAAGGAGCTAAAATAACGGTAATAACCCAAATGACCTACTTGGGAATATCAATTAACTATAGCTCAGCCGATGTGTATCGAGAGGTTGAGCTAAGAAGGAAAATGAAATGTCTGGCAGTACAAAAAACGGTTCTGCAAATTTTCATTTGTTCCCGTCCTCCCTTTCTATCGTACAAAGGTAATTCCCATACTGACGTATGGATCTGAAAGCTCTCTATCACTGTCTTGAAAAATATGGCCCGTTCTTTAAGGCCTATTTTGGAGAGATGTTTTATCTCTACCGAAATCCACACCAGTTGCAATCATCGGAAGAGAACTTGGTTACAGTCATTTTATCGAAAATATTTGACTCCACCGATAGGAGGATTCACATTATTGAACCAAGTTATTCGGTCAGGTAGCGATCGCTTCCTGGAAGACTGGTGCTCCAAATGTAGTGGAATTCGAAACCCTCTTGGGCGAAATAATAAGTTACTAATGGACAATCCCGGGAATGTTAAGAAGGTACTCCTTGATCAAGACTGGATTGATACACTGGCTGCAACAACTAAGTACAAGTTGTGCCGGCAATATAGCACAGAAAATAAAAACGAGGAACAACCTTACCTTCAATAATTCTCATCAGTCACCGCTCGATCTTAACGTCTGAGAATGAGTTTCAACTTGTTCCCGTCTTGAGGCTAGGAAACCAGCAACCTGCAGGGATTATCGTTGTAGAGTTTGTCCCCATTTGAAAGAATCCCTTCACCACCTCATCTTGAATTGCCTGGGAATCAAGGACGTAAGATCAAACTTGATGAGGAAATTTTACTCGGAACATAGCAAACTAACTAAGACATCTGGACTCATCTGATAAAAGGGACTAGAATTTCTGTGACTTTTGCTTTGTTGGAATTTGTTAACATCATATTTGCAAAAATTGAAGCGAAAACCTGTACTCAAGTGTTTGAACAGTGTTTGAACAATGTCCTGCATCTTGATTTTGTCTTATTTTCTGAGCTTCTATTTTTTATTTTTTTTACTGTAATATTGCTGATCTTAAACATGGCTGAAAGGTTTCAATTAGATCTATATGCTAATTAAAAAAATGAAGGCGAAGGCAACAGCTGATACTTGTTTCATCGGACGGATGTTTGTGAACGGGGTTGGCAGGGCTTTAGGAGGAGTGGTCACAGGGCCATAGAGACCCAGGTGGGAGGAGAGTGGTCAGACCAAGAGAGAGGGGTGACTAGAGGAGAAGAGTGATCAAGGTTGGAATGGATGCTGGCGTCCAGCGTGTGTCTCCGGCAGTGGGTTGGACCAGAAGGAAGAATGGAGAGGGATAGGGAGTTGCAGAGGTCAAGGGAGAGGGTGGAAGCTGCGCATGGGAGTCCAAATGGATGTCAGTCACCTAGGAATAGCATGTTGCAGGTGGTAGAGAGGAAGGAGGAAGAGAAATCTGCCCACTCATAGATGAAACGTCTGGAGGCCAGTAAATAGTAGCAATGGTCAGGGTGGAGGAGAGCGAATTTCTTTAAAAAAATAAAAATAAATTGCAAGCAATGCTATGTTTCGAAAGAAACTATTTGCGTTTCATCTTAATTACATTAAGTAAACAAAATAAATTTAAAAAATGTTGCGCTTTGGCACCTTCTTGGGGGCAGCAGGCCAGTTTGTTTATTATAACCATTGAATCTTTATTGGGCATAACAGCACTTGGCTTATGTCACTAACGTGACAACATCGTTATAACATCATTTTTGTATATAAACATGTGGAATCCAAAATGGTGGCCTTTTTGGACGCAGATTGCTGCGTTTGTCTCCAGAAGGTGTAGAGCTCCCACAGACTCTTTATCTATAAGTACCATAGACCATTTAAAGTCTTTAAAATACGAGGATTCTTACAGCCCATTAATGGGGTTTTGGAGGCTAAACATACGCGTTGATGCATATTTCTGGTCATTTTTAGGTAACAGTTTTCATCAAGAATGAAGTTTATTCAGTCCAGAATTTAAGGAAAAGGTTCTATTTAGGAGAAAAGACTCTATTATAGAAGTAAAGTGGTTTTGGTGGTGTAATCCTGACATCTTGATATGAATAGTGGAAGTGATCCATATAACGTCTGATTTTTCTAGGCCATTACATTGGTGGTGTTAGGACTGAGATGGCCAAGGTAAGGACCACTGCCTCTTAAGCAGGTTTACTGGTGGTAGTGCAGTCACGCCCATAAGAAGATGGGATCACAAGTATTTTGTCATATATTCTCCCAGGTGATGTACAACAGCTAAATTGTATATGTGGAAATAAGTTAGAGTGGAATAACTTCAATAAGAATAGACAAGAGGGCTAGGGCACTGAAGGAATATTTATTGTTGCAGGAATTTGATATATTTGATTTTGAGAATTAAGATGGATACTGAAGACAAAGGAATTGATGTTTCCTTCAGTTTGACCTGTTTAAAGGTAAGGATACCTCCCAATGAATGGTTGACTATCGGCTGAATCGAAGTAATAAAGGCTGCTTAGCAACCTTGATTAGAAAGGCACCTAATTCTAGTCACACTTTGGGCACTTTATAGGGAACTCCATTGGCACCATTTCGTTTTACTTTTATTAGTAATTATCATAGGTTGGTGTCTTGGTGGTGGTAGCATTCTTCTGTTTAATAGGGCAGCCTAGTATTAAAATGGGCACTTGCAATGCCTAGTATTGTTATTTATGTGATGCCAACATTGGAAAATAACATGAGCCTGTTTGAATGTTTTCTCCCTGTCTGTTCTACCCATTCTGGGAATGGCATTTGATCGGTGTGTTTCAAATAATTATGGATGCACTTGTACATATGGATTCTAATTTGGTGGTAGTGTATGATGTATCTCATGTTGTGGAAACTATTGTTTGTGTTAAGCAGGTTCATTTTTGGATTGAATCAATGTGATAAAATCCCTGAAGACCAGTATAGGTTGAAACACATGTTGGCGGCAACCTATTAAAGATGAATATGGACTCTATAAATGTTGACCATTGACTGTGTATAATGATATGACAAAAGTATTAGGTTATACCGCAAATGGTCCATACCTGTTCTTCTATTCTGGAATTGCTCCAAGTAATTAAAGACAATGTGCCACTTAAAGGGAATTTTCTTTAATATATCCTCAGTCTGGGTAATTTGACCCTTTTAATGTTGTGAAAACTCCTATGCAGTGTGTAGAGCCTTGCTCTTTAATGGCAAGTCCTACCCAATTGCCATTTTGTCTCCCGAAAGTGGAACATGTTCAACACTCTTAAAATCCTGGCCAGATCACTGCTTCAGGGTTGTATTGCTGCACTTGCACTGATCATAATGGCAGTCACCACTACACATCGCGTGGGTTAATCACTTAAAGCGCGGGTCCTGTATCTATGGCAATTTTGTAACTGCCCTTGCGGCTCTTCGTGCAGTATGAGCAGAGTGAACCATCTAGTCAAAGGGTGATATTGGCGGGACCTTTACTCTGAGATTAATTTCTTGGTCAAAAGTTGCAAGACCCTTGCCTAGCATATATTGCTCCACCCTGGCATGAGTGGCAGTTCTCCTAATGCACACCATTTATTACTCAACAATTGAATCATCGCCTGCTAATGATGGCAATATGTATGGCCTTTAATGTCCTACAAGTATTGGATAGTTTTCAGCTGTATTGTTATTCACTGCAATTGTGGATTTGAATGCTGGATGTTCATCCGTAGGGCATGGACACTGGCAGAATTTTAGGCCGGCTACTGTTGCCTGTCACAACTTCATTCATAAATACCCTTTATACACGGGAAATGATTTAGTGAGGGGAAGAAGCCATTGCAGACAGGTGAATGGTGGAATGATTAACGTAATAGTCACTGACAACATTTAAAGGTGTGCACGCTTTTGCTGCTGCCTGCTCCTTTTATTTCTGGAAAGAGATGCTTCCCCCCCCCCCTCCTCCCCATGATCAAGATCACCCTTTAAGATGGTTCATTGGGTTGAATCTTGCTACTGCAATCTGTGTGATCTGCAGGTCACAGGTTGAAATCCTTGCAAGGCGAACTCGGGCCTTTAAACCTTCCCAGGTCAATAAATGAGTACCAGTTTGGTTTGGTGGAGTTAGTGCCATGGGCACAGCTAAGTTTCTGTATAGGGTCTGGTGACAGGTGCTCATCCTGCCTGCTGTGGTAGTTCCCTCATGCATTCTGCTGCAATGCCGAGTAGGATCTTTCATCTAATGCATGGGTCTGCAGCCTGAGGCTCTCCAGACGTTTTGTACAACACCTTCCATCATTTTGCTGGCTAGGGCTGATGGGAGTTTTAGTCCAAAACATCTGGAAAGCCAAAGGTTGCAGACCCCTGTTCTAGTGGGACCCTTGTGGAGGAGGCAGCCTGGCAGACGTTGGCAATGGACATGTTCAAAAGGGTTTCTTCTATTGAAGGGCTGTTTCTTTGTGCAGAGGGGCTGGTAAAATTGCAGAAAGATTCTTCTGCACCTTGGTAGAGAGCAGTGACCATTAGTTTTACAGGGTAGTGTCGTCCAGCTTGATACATAACTAATGGAATCCTCTCCTTTTCACCCTCAGTGCTCTGAGTTCTGTAACCTTATACAGAAACTCAGCCTTTAGCCGTGTTCATCTTTTTGGTCTCAGAACTCCTCTATTACTTGTAATACCCTTATAACGTATGGAAGGGGGTACTTTAATTCCTATTTATTGTAGTATTGGCAGTAGCTATTAACGTGTGGTTCGCCATAGGAAAAGCCCTTTCTGAGATGCTCATAGGTTTTGGTGCAGTTTGCTAAATCGTCTAAAAAAACCATTAACCGGCTTGCCTCAATTAACTCATCAGTATGCGCTGCCACCAACAGTTGAAGTAACAGGAAGGCAGAACCATGGAGCCATTGATATTTTAATTAGGCTGCCCATGACCGGAAGATGGTGTGCCTTCCCCCTTCTTGAGATGCTATGATGTACCTGTGGCTGACACATTCCAGCTGAACATGACCAGGGAAGACGGCGCCTGTAGGTTGTGTCCTCCCGGAGTGCACGTCGCTATGCGTTTCGTGCGGTGAGCAGGCAAAATGTGTGTGGAATGGCTTCACACATTTCAGAGGTTGAACTCCCATCATTCATTTTTTTTAAAAAAAAACCGAAAGCCCAGGTGAGCGCTCACTCCCTGTGTAGATTGTAGAATTCCTCACACCGGACCTCCAAAATGTGCACTTACTCCTAGCTATTGGTGTGCTATGTGTATGTGGAGAGCTGTTAGTCATACATGTGGGTGGGTGTCATATATGCCAGGCTAATATCTAACTACTGTTGCTCTTATGGCAAGATCCTGCATGCATTGGGTAAGTTGATTCTTGATTGTCACTGAGTGCAGCATTGGGGTTTCTGAATGAATCACTGCGAGGAACTTAATCTATTAGTTTTGGAGTTGTCTCATGTACTCGCACTTAAGTGCGCCCTGTTCCCAGTGCTTAGTTGCCGTATAGTGTCGGGTACACATTCAATTTTTAAAAATCTCTTTATTTAAAAAGGATGGAACGCATAGCCCGTTTCCTATATAGGGATCATTCCAAGAGTGCATGATATCGTTTTTTTGTTTTGAAGCTTGCCTTCCAGCTTTTCCTCCTATACGTCTGGATCAGCAACTGTAATGCAATGTGCATCCCTGCAGTTTTGGTGGTGATGTTGCATGTGACTTTGCAGATGTTGCTGCCTTCAGGCTGGAAGTTGCTGGTTTGGTTTTTGGTGGTGACCCATCTAGATGGGAGAGTCCACAATTAGTCAATTGGTGATCAGCGCTGTAAGTCTGCATTAGCCGCTGCTATGGGGGTTGATAGAAATGAAGACGTAAGCTAGAGCTTGTGAACATTCGCATAAAGTGCAATTCAGCCTAAGTAACTAACCCGTTCGAAATGTCCCTGTTTCCTGCATCAATAATAGATTAGATAAACCCTGGACATGTGTTCGTGAGTTGGCTAATGCTCCAGCTTTTGAATCTGCACACTAAAGCCTCCGCTATCAAATCTGCAGAAACTCCCATGTGCTAGTCGAACTTTCTTATTCCGAAGTCAATAGATTAACTTGAGAACTATTCAAAAATGGTATACAGGCGTTGCATTGTTGGTATTCTTTTATGGCTATGTTCCTTGTTACCAAGCCCCCCACACTTGTGGTCGCACTGTATTCAAATTCTGCATTAACCTATCAATTTCCTTGGTTGCTGCTTTTTTTTTAATTGGATTCAAGCAGTCATTGCTGCACTAATGATTTTTGATAATCCTAGATGTTGGATGGATTACATCTAACTTTTTGGGAACCTCATAAGTGTCATTAAAGCCACCCCTGATCCTTCCTCTACTACTCTTATTCCACGATTAATATAATTCTGCACATAGCACAGCGAGATGAGTGGAGATTTAATTCTTCATAGTCCCAATTCTGATACGTGAGCAGTTGTACTGATACCATCTGTTTGTATTCTTTAGGATTGCAGATGAAGAGCCCTGAAAAGAAACGCCGCAAGTCAAACACTCAGGTGTGGAGAACAAAGGGGGCAGATGGGGTACGGTAATGGAGTGCTGCATGGGAAGATGGAGGGTGGTGGGGAGGAGTGTGTGCATTTGTTTTTATTGGGGTTTTCATGTGTTAATGTGCAAACAATTTGCCAAAAATAGCTGTTTTCGTTGTGCCATCCTTGGTGTTCTTTTCATATCCTAATTTCTTTCTAGCTTGTTTGAAGAGCTGTTATCTTGTCTCTTTTTATGTTCTGCATTCAAGACCTCTCTGCTCAGGTGTCTAATTTTAAATTCTGCTTCTAAATACTCATTCTTTCACTGGTACAGTATTGTGGAACGACTGGTTCAAAGCCTTCTTGATGTTTAATTTCGGTCCAATTCACATCAGTATTTATGTGCAATCAGTTTTATGCCAAAAGAGCTAGTCCTTGTGTAAATATACTAGATGGGGACAGTGGTAGGGAGTGCACTTTTTTGACATCAAATCAGTACCAATAACATTCCACACGTGTAGCATCCCTAAAATCTTAAATTCAAATGTCACACTACCATAATAGTTGATTTCCTGCACAATAGGAAACATGTGGTTTCGTCACCTGCCCTACATTTGCATAGCAACTTGAATAAAGTAACTGATAAGATTGCTCCAATTCAAATACAGCGAAAGCAATTAAAATGATGGAAATAGCTGGCTTGAGATCAGGTGGAAGGGGAGTAGGGTTGGTTGAAGTTTAGAAAGCGTATTAGAAATTGGGTTCCATAACAAAAATGCTCCTTTGTTAGCAGCAATGCCACCTGTTCTATGAGGACAAATTTGCTGTCTTGAAATCCTAAAGGCCGATTAACCCATGCAATTTCTTTTGACCCAGACAGCCTCTCAAAATGCAGATAAAGTGTAGCCAAAGATGAAACTTGGATGCATTTTCTTCATGGGTCGATGTTGGGGCAATTGAGAGAAGATTTTGTGTGGGCAGATGGTTATGTAATATCCAGGTCATTTTTCGTCATCTGTTTGTAAAGCAGTAATGTGCCTGTTGATTTGTATCCACAAGAGGAAGAATGTTCTGCTGTCCTTGTGTGACGATTCGTCTGTCTGTTAGAAAAATGTTGCTTTTGGTGATACTGGTAGTTCTAATGTCAGGCGCCTAATGCATCAGAGAGGCTCTCTCCTATCTGAGACCGAACCAAAGATTGGTGTTCTGCTGACATTGACTTACCTGGAGTTGCGGAGGAGTTCTGTTGACTCTTTCCCTGCATGTTTACGATTGACTGGTTTGCGGAAAACCAGAAGCCATGCCCGGTGAATTATACTAGATAACGCCTGCTTTCATGTTTACACGTCAACAATTGTCATTCCTGAATTGAAGGAAGGTACAGGATTTGTTTGTTGGGCCCTCTAGGCAAAAACGACAAGACTGCTACTAACTCTGAGCTTTACAGTTAATGTAGTCTTTCAGTCCTGTTATTTTAAACTATCTCCACAATCGCTGCTCCCTATAGCATTCATATTATATCTTTTTATCGCCCACCAGTCCTGTTGGTCAATCTATTGACCACCTCTCCCAACTAATTGACCTTCCTTCCTGATCGCCTCATTGTCACTGGTCTTTAATCTCCCCCCCCCCTCCTCTGTCAATTGACTTTTTAGCTCTCTTCTCCTTAACCACTCCCTCTCGTACACTCTATGCCCATCCATTCAAATGGAAACTCCCTTGACCAAATTCCCCTCTCCTCAACTCTTCGCATGTGTCCACCCTCTGATCATTCCCCCGTCTTTGCCTCAATATCCACTCCTACTTCCACCTCACTCTATTTGCCACTGTACCATGTGCAAGTTCATCTGCTCCAAATTCCATAGCTACCTCTATGACCTACACCACACTCTCTCTCCGCCAATGCGAAATTCACTGTTTCATGCACTGATAAAAGCCTTGCCTAGCTTTTACGCTACCTTCGCCTCTAACTTCCCTCTTACTACATTCACTCGTAAACCCTCCACCATCTCGACTTTCTGCTAACAATCTATATTAACAATCTACCTCTCTACAATCTAAAAAATGTCCAACATTCAAAATACTCTCACAAATTACCTTCTATTCGTCCCAAATGCTCACTTTTCTCCACTACCTGCCTCTTCTGCGACAATGTCTTCCTTTGCCCCTGCTAACCCTGATGAGATTCTTGACATTCTCCTCAGTGCTTATCCTTCATTTATCCCCATCAACCCTCTATCACCACACATGGTGAAGCTCGTAGCTCCCAGTGTTGCTCCAGATCTTGCTTTCCTTTTCAACTACTAACTTTACAGTTCCACTTTTCCATCATCCTACAAGTCGGCTACTGTCATCCCTATCCTTAAGAAACCTAGCTTAGATCCTAAATATGCTGCCAACTTTCATCCTTTCTCTCTTCTACCTCACTATAATTCCCAGAGCAATGCGTTTTTAACTGACTCATGGAGTTCTTTGACACACACCACCTCTGGGATTCTAGCTTCTCGCCCTCTGCACTCTTGAGTCAGCTATCCTTATATCAGAAACTACATTTTTTCCGCTCATCATGCTACCCGTTCATCTAATCTCAACCTCGCCTCTGCCTTCCATACCGGCAACCATGCAGACTTCTCAGCACTATCTCTTCTAGGCTTTAGGGACAAGGGTATCACTTTGTTTGCTTTGTATCTCGTCCCAGACATTTCCAGATGTCTGGAATAGCCTCATCTCACATCACCACTCATTTCCCCCCCCTCTACAGTTGGTGTTCCCCAAGGTACTGCCCTGGGCCCACGTCTTGTAACTCGCTCCACCTCTGCTCTTGGCACTTTGATCTCCTCCTATGGCTTCTATCGACTCTTCACAGATTACACCCAGATCTTCTCCTTTCCCTCCTTATCTGACGAACTACGGTCAAAGATATCTGTCGCTCTGCCATCAAATACTGGATGGCATCTCACTTGCTCATACCCAACTCCACTAAGACTGAAGTTCTCGACTTCCCATCCAAACAGGCTAGCTCTTCTTTCCTGACTACCGTCCCTACTCTGTTTCTGCTTGCAACCTTGATGTCGTCTTCGACCCATCTCGCAACTTCTTGCTGTTTATCTTCAAATCTGCCACTATGGCTAGACTTGATCTCCTCAACATGTGAAAAATAAGACCTCTTAACTTCAACACTGCTAAGCACCTAATTCCCTTTTCAGTACTCCCTCAATCGGACTACTGTGCCAATCTACTACATGGCCTTCCCAACTATGCTTTTTCACCTCTCGACAAAGTCCTCAGTTTTGCGGTCTGTGCACTCTTCAATCTCCCCTGCTTCTCTTCCACTTCCCCAGCCTTCTTTCCGTTCTTTCTGTCTGAGATGGAGGGCAAAGTATAAACACATTTGCCTCATCTTTAAAACGCTTACTCTATTTAAATCCAACCTCCTAGCTCTCCTTCTTTCTGAAGGACCACTTGCATAGAATTCTACACCACCACATTTCTCCCCCGTCCCCCTCCCCACCGCCTATGACAATTCTGTGTCCCTTATCACGCACCACTGCATCCCCTTTCCCATTCCTTTATCATCATGCTCTACCGTCCTCGTATCGGGTTCATCTTTCTACCTCCCCTGCATCATCTGGTCTTATACCAACATCCTTTCACCCATTAACAACACTGGTCCTCCACTCTGTAAATCAACGTTAAAAGCTTTGCAACTATTTTTGTGCCAAAACTGCGTTTTTTTTCCCCCTGTAATTTTAATTAAATATTTTAAAAAATATATAAATGGGCAAGATCTTCTCCAAAGAAGGTGATATCCCACCTACTGCAATTAAAACACAGTCCGTGCCGCTCTGTCATAGTGAACCTATAGAAAATATGAAATGCAGCTTGCGAGACAAAAACTGACCCAAAGCTATGGTGTAAGAACTAGTTTCCACAGAAATACAATTGTACATTCTAAGACTAACAAAAGCAATGCAACGAGATGGGCTAAACCGCTTAAAATCAGGCATGGGTTTAGTTCCTGATGCAGGAGAGCCACTCACCAAGATTAGAAGTTAACAATAAGATGAACCAATGCACCCAACATAGTTGTCGAAGTTATGCAAGCCTGCTGTAATGGTGCATTACTGCGTTGCCTGGTATGTAGATATGTTATGTGGGATAAGGTGTGTCCCTTTTAATATGAAAGCAGTGGTGTTCCTGACACTGACTGCGTTTGTTTAGATTTCTTTTTCTGCTGGTCTCTACTGTCCTTTTTCGTATTATTTCTGTTCATTCTAGTTAAAGCACTTTTTCTAAATGTGATCTGACTTAAATATCCTTTGATTCTTTGTGTATTTTTCCTCCCCAGGGTCCTGCCTATTCCCATCTCTCTGAGTTTGCGCCTCCACCGACTCCAATGGTGGACCACCTGGTGGCATCCAATCCTTTTGAAGATGACTTTGGGCCACCGAAAGTGGGGGCTGGATCAGGGGCACCTTTCCTTAACAACCCAGCAATGTTTGGCAACTTCCGCATGCAGGGCGGCATGCCATCTCAGGTTCCGCCTGGCTATGGTGGGGCTCCTCAGTCAATGAGGAGGCAGCCACCACCCTTCCCGCCTAACCAGATGGGTCCTGGATTCAACATGCCTCAGAACCCAAACTACGTGCAGCAGGGAAACATCAGCTTTTCAAACCAGCCGTTTAATCAAGTGATGGGGCCAAGCTTCAGCCCTCCGGCAGGGCAGATGATGCAGGGGCCCGTTGGGGGCTATGGGCCCATGATGTCCCCTACCATGGGTCAGCCTCCCCGCGGTGACATGGGACCATCTTTAAATGCAGCTGGGGGACCCAACATGATGCAACGGTTTGGTTCACCTGGTAACCCTTTTGGCCAATCTCCAATCCAACGACCCAACCTGCCTCAGAACAACAGCCCTTTTGCTGGGGCAGACCAACATTTTTCAGATCGTGGGGAGGACAATGTAAAGAATCTAAATCCCCCAGGCAATGCATTCAGCCAAGAACAGCATGTGGGATCTCCTGCTGCTGTCAATGGCAACCAAGCAAACTTTGCCCAGAACAGTGGTGGGAGGAACAGCGGTACTCCCGAAGTAAATAGCCTTCCTCCAACCAACAAACCACCAGGAAGCTCTGGTCACCAGCCACCTCCTGGTCTTGTGTATCCTTGTGGTGCCTGCCGAAACGAAGTGAACGATGACCAGGATGCCATCCTCTGTGAGGCTTCCTGCCAAAAGTGGTTCCACCGGGAGTGCACCGGCATGACTGAGAGTGCCTACGGGCTGCTTACCACAGAGTCCTCTGCTGTCTGGGCCTGCGACTACTGTCTAAAGACCAAAGAGATCCAGTCTGTTTACATTCGTGAGAGTATGGGGCAGCTAGTGGCCGCCAACGACGGCTGATGTTCTCCCATGCTCTGTTTAAAGGGCGTAATTGCATGAGGTACTCTAGAGGGAGGTTTTAGCCGCTGTGGCTTCAGCCGGTAATTTAAACCTGTTGCACAAGTGCTTGTGTGGTGGATGGACCGTTTTAACAGCACTCTTGGAAGTTACCATAATGTTATCTATTTTTGGAATGTGCTCTTAGATGCTCATGAGTAGAAATGTGAGATTCTAGTTAGCAGTAATGTAAAGGAGGAACCCCTTTGGGTTATAGTTTTGTCGAGCAGGTATCTTACTGGTTATTAAAACCTTGACCCTTCTTAAATTATATTGTATTCCAATACCCCCAGTTAAGCTATAAATACGTTGAGACAGAACTGTACGCTCTTTCACTGTTAACATCATCTCACCTTCCCCTCCCCACTTGGTAATAGAGCAAAATGGTTGTGAGATGGATTTTTAAGCTCTAATTTCCATCCTGGTGGTGGAGCTGTTAAACTTGGGTGCTGTGGCCCAGCTCTTGCAAAAATAACAAGTCTTAAAGTGGCAGGACTACGAAAATGATTTGCGAAAACAATATTAAATCAAAAACCATCCAAGTATTGTGCGTGGGTTTCAAAAGTATATTGCACTTCCGAAGTGGAAGAGTAGGTTCAGCTTGACTCAAGTTTGGCATCTCATGTTATCTAAATCACTGCATAACTTTTTCTTTTCTTAGGAAAACTGCATCTCTGCATGAAGTCCTAATTTAAATGACTATTATGTAAAATGCCAAGACCTGGATACATTTGGGGGGGGATTACATTTCCAATTGGTGCAGATTTTAAATAAAAAGGTTGCGCATTTGTTCACCAAACATGCATACATTTCTAAGTGCAAGCGAGTTTGGAAAACAAATAGAGGAAGACTGTGATTGTTGGATCCAGTTTCATGCCACGGGCAGTTGCTTTTTCTGACCTTCGTTGTATACCTACAAAAATTTCTGCTGCAGTGAAATGTCGCAATTGGTACACGACTGGTGTGTGGGGATCCAGAGAGGACGAAGGAGATCTTGCAGCATTCGAGAAAGAAGAAGATATTGCAAAGATTTGGAATAAAAACGGAAAGAATCAAGCAACGGGATCTGGCCTAGGTCTCCCACCCACTGGTATTCTGGTATTGTAATTTCTGTGACGTACCACGCATTTTTTACACTCGTTTGAGCTGAAACAATAGCATCTTGTTAGAATGTCGTTTCTCATTATTGGGCTCTGCACAACTCAAGGGATTGGTTTTGACTCAAAAGGCCTGAACAGTTATCCAATCCTTTGACTTTTTTTTTTTTTTTAGTGGTCTTTATTTCCATTGCTTAAAGGGAATCCTGCCCCACCCCTGCACGCTGTTCGTCGTGTTGTCCCATCTCACTCCTCACCCCCAATGCCCCCTGCAGTGTAGGTTCATTAATCCTTGTTACATTTGTAAAGGACGAGCGAGTAGTTTCACTCCTTTTTGTATTTTTTGTTGTCCAACCTTTTTTTGTTGTCCAATCTTTATTTCTAGGTTTGTTAGTCTCAGATCTGTGAGCAGCAGCACCCTGGCTGAAATTGGCTAAACAAGTTGTCTACTACACGTTTTTTGAAAGATGGCTTTGTGAGCATGGCAGGATGAGTGTAGCGCATTTACAAAACCACTGAACTCTGGATGTTGAAATCACACTTTTCTGCAGCAAAAGACATTGATAGAAAAAGCTACACCTACAAATGCAATGAGTCCATGCCCCTTTCAACTTGGTGTAGGTCATCCTCAAAATAACCTGCGTTTATAGCTTTTAGTGCATATTCCATCACTTAGCTTGTGCTCTTTGGTCTGCAAAGCTGGTAAAAATTGAACATAGACTTTATTTCTGTTATGGCTGATGGCACACATCCACCAACATTCTGCGATAGGAGTAAATACGCACAAGTACAAGCTTCTCTTTATATGCATTAGTGGTCTAGTCTGGTGTAGTGGCACTGGTTCATGCACTAACTTTTCATATTTGGGGTGGGAAGGCCAGTGTGTGATTGGGCATGCGCACGTTGCAAGAGTGTTCTGTGGACAAGGATTGTGTAGCAATAATTTGTCTGAGATGGGGTTTAAAAAAAAAAATAGGTTGGTCCAATGGTAGTGGATGCAGTATATGCCATCTCATTTAAAGAAAATGTGGGTCATTCCAACACAGAATCCCCAGGAAAGAGTCTCTTGTGCAGCTGCTAGGGTAACTTTAATATCATCTGGAAAAACATGAGCCTGGCTCCCTTATTCTTAACCATTTTGTTTTACAAGCATGATTTTGCAAAATATGCTAGTGCAGAGGCAGGAAAGTTCTCCATTTCAGATTGTTTCTAAAACCTATCCATTTTAGCGAGTGTACCCCCTGCAACGTAGGAGTGTTTAAACTCTGCCTGTTTACATCAACTTGATGTATGGCTAAAGGGGGTGTGGGCTTGAGGATTGGTTGGAGGTATGGGTACTGGATTCATTCTGATGTTTGAGCATAAGTAGTTTGAAGCATTCATGCACTGAGAAGTGTGTGTGTTTGTGTGTGTATATATATGTATGATATATATATTTATTTCTGAGGCTTGTGGGATCTGCTTAGATCACATGCTGTGCATAGGCCGACATCTAGTGGAAGCTGCAGAGTATTACAGTTTGTTTTTCAAAACTTGAAAATGGGTGTCGACACAGGGCGTGCCAGTAATATTATCCCTAGTGTGACGTCCACTGTACCCATGATCCCTCACGCGTGTAGAACCCTCAGATTGTTTTTTTCCGCCATACTTGTTGGAAGCATCCCACAGAGTTCCCTGGCTTTAGCCATAATTTGCTAAATAATATATATTTCCCCGTTTTATTCAATACCCACGTCGAGTCATCTGAATCTGAAGGTCGACGCCAGACCGGAGAAGAAAACTGCCGTCGAACTACACAACAGACTTTGGGCCTCGGCAGGCCTCTGGCCTCGGCCCTGTACAAGTAGGGAGAATGGGGGGGGGGTGGTACATACTCTTCACTCACATATATTTTCATATGTATCTTCCTACACACTAGCCCCCTGCCCCAGGGTGCGTATGGGGGGGGTACCCCTTTCCAATTTTGCCACAAGTGCAACTGCAAGTACCCTTGGGTTGACAGACACGCCACCTGTAACCTCTGCCTGCCTTAGGGACCACCCTGAGGCAAATTGCAGAGCGTGTAGCCGGTTCAAGGCTGAAACTTTAAAGGACCGTTCGATCAAACGTTGGGCCCACCACGCCAGGCAACGAGAGGCCATGGAAGCGGAAGGCGCCTTCAGTGATGGCCCATACCACTTCCACTAAGCACTCTAAGGCCAACCGAGACTCGATGCACACGTCGAGTTCTCGGAAAGAGGCACACGGAGAACGGTCCACCGAATCGGTGTCCTCTGGGCGTTCTCGATCAAGCTTGCCACATGACACCAGGCAACCATCCGCTGTTGCCAAGAGTGCCTCACTTACTAAAGTAATGGAGGTTCGATTATCCAAAGACAAAGCCGACTGCCATCCCCAGGCCACACTCCAGGAGTCGGCGTCAGCAGACCGCTCGACGCCTACGCCCGTGTCCCGACGTACTCAATCTACAGAAAGGGACACTACCCCCGAATCTCGACGCCAGACATCGGAAAGCTTGGAAAAGGTGAAAACCCCAGGGAAACACACTTCCACTCACGGGGGGGGGGGAAATGGCAGAAGAAGCCTTCTCAATCTTCTTCTACACCAGATACCTAAGGACAGCTCCAAGTCCTCTGTTAAACATTCTAAGACCCCTGCACAAGCCCATAGGTCCAGTCAAGAGATTGCAGAGAAACACCCCCAAGAGAGGGAAATTCCCAGCTCTAAACAGTGGCACAGTGAGGACATAGACAGTTATGTCCAGAATGTCATCCCTAGCAGACTTCTATTCCAAGAATCCAGAGCACTTCCTCTTGTATACCCCGGATGGGGCTACTCCCTCAGGGTCTAGGGACCCGCAACCCCCTGGTAAGAAACCTCGAGTTGAAGCACCAACACAAAGTCTGTCTTCTGACCCTTTTTACGTACAGCCATACTTTCAGTATAATGAGGATCCACTACAGGATGAGGATCCAGAATTGGCAGCGTTGGACTGGGGCGGACTACTATTGGAATGACGAGTACCAAGACAAGGACGAAGATAACCCAGAAGTCTACAGAGTAGACTCCCCAGTAGACAAGGAACCTCTGGTTACCGACTCTCCAGTCGACAGCCAACCTCTACTAAACAAGGACACTTCTGCGTAGATACTCGGGGAGCTCAGGAGGAAAGGGACTTCGCTGAGGAATTAGTGGGAGAAAAGAGACCATTGCCCAGGCCATCCCTATTCTCAAATCTATACAAAGGAGGATAGATCCTTCCCTTCTTAATCCCAACCTCACCAGGGCAGTAAACCCCAGGATCGAAAAGCTGTTCAGGGCAGCCCATTCAGACCTGCTGTGTATATAAGGGGGCAACTGAAACCGGACTCCCTGGTAGTCACAAATACCCGAATGAGGGCGGGAACGCCCCCATCGTCATCACCATCTGAGACTCCCCCGACAAGGAGAGCAAAAAGATCTACGGGTTGGGAAGCAAGGTATCCTCCACTTCCGCCTACCAGGCAAGGATTGCCAATTCCACCACTCTGCTGGCTAGTTACAACTGCCACCAGTGGGAACAAGTGGCTGCACTCATCGACTCCGCACCGGAACCTTTAAAGAGCCAGTTGGCACAGGTTGTGTCGGAGGGGAGGGCTGTGTCCAGTTGCATCCTTAAGGCAACCTTTGATGCCGCGGATAACACCGGCAGGCTAATAGCAGAGAGCACTGTTATTAAAAGGCATGCTCGGTTAAGGCAGTCGGGGTTTAAACCAGAGACACAAGCATCCTTAATAGACAAGACGGTGGAGCCTGATCTACTGTTTGGCAAGGCGGTAGAGGACGCTTTAAAAAATTCCAAAGATGAGTATGAGACTCTAAAGTCCCTGGGACAGTTGAACAACAAACCCCCTAATGAAAGAGGGAATGGCAATTTTCATCGCCCACGCGGCCAAAATTCTCAGAGGCTCCAACTATTCTCAGGGGCAGGGCACACCATGGGGTAATAACCAGCAGTCTACCCAGAGTTACAAAAGGGGTCGTGGTAAGGGTAGAGGCAGCCCCAGCAGAGGCAGCACGCCTCCGGCAAAGCAGTGACGCCGAGATCAGGGTCCCTTCCCACGCATCTCCAGTAGGGGGACGCATTACCAACTTCACCCAAGCTTGGGAAGGCATCACATCAGACAGATGGGTGCTGTCCGCAGGATACTGCATAGAACTGCTTGAGCGTCCCCGAAACCACCCTCCGCGACAAAAGGTACATTCCCTAGACCACCAGAAGATCCTCCTCAAGGATATCGTCAATCTTCTAGAAAAGGACACGATCGAACTCGTCCCGGGCAAACAGGTAAACAAGGGTATTTATTCAAATTACTTCCTTGTGACAAAAAAATCTAACAATGCGCCCAGTCTTGGACTTACGCCCTGCAAACAAGTATGTCAAGCCCCAAAAATGTTGCATGACTACTCTCCAAGAGGTAATCCCCCCTCCTAAAAAGGGGGGATTACATGGCAACACTGGACATGAAAGATGCCTATTTTCATATTTCCATGTTCCCAGCGCACAGAAGATTCTTGCGCTTCAAGGTGGACAGTCAGCACTACCAGTTCAAGGTGCTGCCCTTCGGTATAGCCTCGGCTCCAAGGGTGTTCACCAAGGTTCTGACGGTGGTGGTGGCACACTTATGCAGGCAGGCAATCCCAGTGTACCCTTACCTGGACAACTGGCTCATCACGGGGGAGACCCCAGCAATTTGCAGTTCAAACATTCAAAGAACGATCAACGACCTCTTCGAATTGGGTTTCTCCATAAACGAGAAAAAAAATCAAGCCTGGTGCCAAGCACCTCCAAACAGTTCCTAGGAGCTGTACTAAACACTCAAGAGGGGTTGGCCTTTCCATCAGGGGAAAGAATTCGGAACATACTACTGAAGATTCCTCAATATAAGTCTGGTCGCCAGATAACGGTACGCAAAGCGATGCGTTTGCTAGGCATGATGGCGTCATGTATTTACCTGGTCCCCCACGCGCGCCTGCGTCCCATGCAACAATGGTTGGCGAAACAGTGGTCTCAAGCAAGTGGTCAGTAGGACGATCTAGTGGTCGTTTCGCCAACACTAGTACAAAGTCTTCACTGGTGGACAAGAGAGAACCTGTCAAGGGGGAAAGCCTTTTACGATCCAGAAGTTCAAGCTGTAGTCACTACAGACTCATCCCTATCAGGGTGGGGAGCACACCTCCTTCACCACACAGCGCAGGGTCTCTGGTCTCTCAGTGGCCAAGAATCATATCAATCTGCTAGAGCTTCTGGCAGTATTCGGAGCGCTTCAAGCCCCACCTGTTAGACCTGTCAGTGCAGATCCTAACGGACAGCACAACTGCGATGTTCTACCTAAACAAGCAGGGAGGGACTTGTTCGCCAAATCTGTCCAAGCTTGCCCAGAAAATTTGGATATGGACACTCAGACGGAACATTTACCTGTCATTGAAACATGTTCATGGGGATCTCAATTCTCTAGCAGATGCCTTGAGCAGAGATCCTCTCCCACAAGAACACGAGTGGTCGCTTAACAGAGAAGTTGTAGAAGACCTCTTCTCCCGGTGGGGTTTCTCCACTACAGACCTATTTGCCACAAGCGAAAACAAACAATGTCCAGGATTTGCATCCAGGTTCCCACAGCCACACTCCATGGGGAACACCCTATGGATGGATTGGTCAGGGATGTTTGCCTATGCTTTTCCACCAACCCCCCCCCCCTTACGAGGAAGGTGGTCAACAAGATGCACAGGGAATCGACGACGCTCATCCTAGTTGCTCCCATGTGGGCGAGGCAACCGTGGTTCCCACACCTACGCAAACTAGCAGTGTGCGAACCCATCAGACTCCCGTGCTGGCACAACCTACTGTCCCAGCCCCAAGGACAAACAGTACACCCACAACCCAACTCAAATGAACCTGGCAGCAGCATGGCTCCTGAGGTCATAGAGTTTGGACATCTCAGTTTACCACAGAGATGTATGGATATCCTAAAGGAATCTATGAAACCGAACACATGGTACTGTTACTTTGATAAATGGAAAAGATTTGTTGTCTGGTGCCAGAATAAGCAATTCAATTCAGTTGATTGTACTCCTTCCACTATTGTTACATGCATGCTCCACATGCTGGGACGCAGGATTGGTTTTTAACTCACTAAAAGTACACCTGGCAGCCCTGTCAGCATACACCACTTCCCATAACAAGGTCTCGTGGTGGAAAGTAACAGTAGTTAAAGCCTTCATGGAAGGAGTAAAGAGACTTCACCCTTCCAATATTGTCACCTACATGCTCCACCTGCTGGACGTAGGCCTTGTATTCAACTCACTCAAGGTACATCTGGCAGCGCTATCTGCCTACAGCACTTCCCACAGAAAGGTTTTATAGTGGAAAGTACCAATGGTGAAGGCCTTCATGGAAGGGGTAAAGAGACTCCAACCTCCAATCGCTAACCCACCACCGGGTTGGGACCTTAATGTGGTGCTTGCTAAGCTCATGGGCCCACCATTTGAACCCATCCATAAAGCCAGTCTCAAACACCTGACCTATAAAACTGCCTTCTTAGTAGCCATTACATCCATAAGAAGGGTCAGTGAAGTTTGGGCTCTGTCAACGCAGGCTCCTTTCTTTACTGTTCATAAGTATAAACTGGTTCTATGTACACACCCTAGGTTCTCGGCTAAGTTTATTTCAAAATTCCACCTGAACCAGTCCATTGAGCTCCCGGCTTTCTTCCAGGAACCCAAAAGCTCTGCTGAGGTGAAACTACACACTCTAGATGTGCGAAGAGCGGTCCTCTACTATGTAAACAAGACCAGACCGCTAAGAAAAACAGATCGACTGTTTGTCTCTGTAGCTACAGGCAAAGAGGGAGATTGCGTCTCTAAAGATTCTATCTCTAAGTGGATTGTAAATTGTATCCAACTATGTTACTCCCTTTCTGAAAGAACTTTGCCTTTTATGCCTAGAGCCCACTCTACAAGAGGCATTGGGGCCACTCTAGCTTTCATTGCAAATGTACCCCTTGACACCATTTGCAAAGCAGCTACTTGAAGCTCTATTCACACTATTACTCAGCACTACTGCATTGACACTCATTCCAAGACAGATACCCAAGTGGGACAAGCGGTTCTAAGACATCTGTTTGCTCGGGACCCTTCTCACATCCCACCTCCTCCTTCTAATACTGCTTGCTAATCTATGCACAGCATGTGATCTAAGCAGATTCCACAAGCCTCAGATGAGATACATTACTCACCGTAATCGCATTTCTGATGCTTGTATCTGATTAGATTTACATGCGACCCACCCTTCTTCCTCTCTGAGAGAAGGTGCATGGATGCTTGTAGTCTTCTCTTCCTTCTATCTGCTTGGATAATCTGTACTCGCGCTACTCCTCATGCTACCTCTTGTCAGAAAAAATACAATCTGAGGGTCCTACACGCGTGAGGGATCATGGGTGCAGTGGACGTCACACTAAGGATAGTATTACTGGCACGCACTGTGTCGACGCCCGTTTTTGAGTTTCGAAAAACAAACTGTAATATTCTGCAGCTTCCACTAGATGTCGGCCTACGCACAGCTGCATAGCATGTGAATGTAAGCAGATACAAGCATCAGAAATATGATTACGAGGAGTAATGTATTATATATATATATATATGTTGTTGCAAGTGTTATTTGGATCTTGAACCTCCCCATCGCGTAATTCCTGTTTTTAACATCTGCCGTACTTATGAGAGAGACTGAGCCAAAGACAAACCTTGTACCACTCCCTTTGGTTTTTTTCCAACGGTTCCGAGAGGAACCTAATCAACCTACTACATTATAGCAGTAGTCTGACAAATGCAATATGATTCGTTTGAGTAATTGTTACTTAGTGATGCTTTAAAACTGTATTGTTTTATGAAACAGCAGTGGCTCTGAATTTAAAACTGACCAGTAGAACCACTTTGCGCCCAGATAGAATGGAGTACGTTGGTAAACAACTGGACTAAGGAAACAAGGTAAGTCAAGGCATTTGTTAGAAGGTAAAACTAATTCTAACCAGTTATTGAGCTATGGTGGATATACTGGATCAGGTAGATTTCAGAAAGAGTGAAAGGAGGTATACTTTGAGGTAGAAAAATGCGTAGTTGATGTGCAAATAAAATATATATATATATATATATATATCTTGATACAAACTGAGACACGTACCTGTGCATTGAAATGAATTACTTTTTTTTAGGTAGGTCAAAAGTTTGCATGTTTGCTATTGAGATACTTAGTAATTTTCACTATCCGGTATAGAATACCAGCAGGGAATTAAGCTTTCATTCCCGGTTTGTTCGAAATGAGTACCATTTTTGAGTTTGATTATAGCTAGGGTAGCGCACTTTGAACCAATTATTTGAAGCATCTTATTAAAAAGAAATGAAAGGTTTACAGCGCTGAGTCTCTTCAAAGTGGATTTTCATGAATATATCAATAATGCCAAGCGATGCGTCTGTTGCATAGTCGCACGCCAGTTACCAGCACTCGTGCTGCAATGTGGGACTCTTTGGAATAGTTGAAAACGATGGAGTTTTGAATACAATAGTCAAAAAGAAGACTCTTGCTGGAGAATGAGGGCATCGAACCTGCTACCTCTCGCATGCTAAGCGAGTACTCTACCATGTGAGCTAATCCCCCTGTTATGCAATTAGCCTTACTGCACAGCTAGCTTCAGAGCTAAAGCAGAGGAAATCAAAATCTCAACTTTTTGCCCAAAGCAAAATACGTCAGTGGAGCTACAGGTAAAACTGCAGATGGCCATCAATTACAATGAGGATTGAGTAACTAGGTATTAATAGCAGAGTGACTCCACTCCCACGCCCTTTCATGCTCGACCTGCACTTGTGATCAAGAGGCTGCACACCAACCCCATAGACCCGAGAGCCGAATTGAGAAGGTGCTTGCTGTTCACTTTATTTCTCTCTGTATTTATTGGTGTATTAGGGCAGAAACGTTATACGGGTCTCTTGGATTAGGACACTAGGGTTACAGGGGTTTGGGGGCAGGGGGTGTAAATCAGCTATATAAAGGAAAAATACACACTAGGGTTACTAGGAAATGTGCTCGGATATTAATAATGCCCTATTTAATGAACATGAAGGGTGACTTTGCTGCTTGATATGCCTGCAAGCCGGACCTACATTCCATATATATGTTTACATGCAAATGTGTTCATCCTATTTACACACGCTGAGATGATTTTTCATAGCACATCCCTCCTGATAAGCGGGTTAGCTGTATAAAAAAGAGACGCCATGCGTCCTTATGTAAAAACAGAGACGAGGCCTCCCACCACAGCTAAGTGGTACTTATGAAACACACATGGCAGTTTTAAGTTAAAAAAAAATAAAGGAAATTGAGAAACACACAGAAGCGTGTCTCAATGGTTGCAATTCCGAAGATGTTTTTGTAAATCGCACTATTTCTGTCACCCTCTTATTACAGGGGAGGGGAATTTTGAGGCAGCATTCTTTTTCTTGTCAAAATAGATTCTGTTGCCTTGCATCTCTACATTATCCAGGAGATGGCTCTATGTGTTTGCTCAAGATATCAGGGTTTGAAAAGTCGAAGTTCATAGATCGTCTCTATCTTGTAAATAGTAAGTCATAAAATGGTGAGTTCCTGCATATGGCCGTTGATCAGGGCGGGCGAGCACAAATGTGAGCAAAAGCCTCTGAGGCCTCTGAAATAACAGGGCTTTCAGTAGAAAAACTGCCAACACCACTCACATTGCCAGGGATTTATATATGAGGGGAATATAAGGGCATATTAAAGTAGGCGGTGCACTTGGGTCATCATCAATGCGTCGATCTTTGAAAGAAGACCATGCTCAGCAACAGGATTTCGAATCACGCTCCCAGTGAGGGGGTGATCAATTAAAATATGGTGTTTATTGACACCCCCTTCCCCGAGGAAGTAAACAATCCTGGCGGTAATTTTCTGAATTTGTTCAGTATTCTCCGGAATCCCTAATTATAGCACTTGAAGGAATTGCATTTGCAGTGTGAATTGTATAAGCAACAGCGATCAGAAATGATGATGGGCATGCTTTCACCTTTGTTGTACGCGACTGTGGACATATGTTGTGAGCTGCGTTTCACTGCTTTTGTGCTGCACTAACCATATGTCACTCAACTTTAACGCCCTTCGAAAGGACCCTTCGCGCACCACAGACAACCATCAAAACCAGACGTGGTTCTTCATTTTTGCTTGTCAATGAGAGATGCAACCGGATTTCTAAGCACAGAAAGCATGTAGTTCCACATCTAGTTATGTTAGAATTCATCATCCTACGTGAATGGTGATATACACCACCGTTTGTTCCCACCTGTGCCATTATAAGGGAAGAACAATTGGATGCAAGAGGTTCTTTTTTAACTTTCTTAAGACCACATAAACGTACACCAATCCAAAAATGCCCACACCCCAAAAAACGCGACCGATCCGTTAAACCATCACTCTTCCCGATCAGACCTACTAGTGGTCCACACCATGAGGGGAAACCACCACACGTCACCCTGCCCCACAGCCCCAACCATGCAGCACAAGAGTACCTGTTAGTCCAGCTGGCACATGGCCGTAGCATTATTAGGCAGGGGTGTCGTCCTGGACCGAGGCATCTCTCTCCATGAAAGACCTAAAGGGCCCCAATAATCCAATGGTCTGCTCCTACTCGGCAGCCAAAGCACATATTGCATCTTGTGCTTCTCACACGTGTTCATACAGTTCAAACACTCTTGAAAACAAGGTGCTCTGCGCTTCTCCCAAGCTCTAGCAGTTAAATGTCCACGCCACAAAAGACACCATGCCCGTTAGCCTTTTCTCAACCAATGATGACCACAGTTCTGGGGAATATTGCATTTGACCTAAATAATAATATAATAATATGGCATTGAGCCGATATCGGGGGAAATACCTATGCCACCGGGTGGTGGAGTAATGAACTTGGTGTAAAAATTTGAAGTAGTTTAATTGGAAGCGAGTTTTCAAGGATAGCCTACGTGTCTGCATACATATTAATTTCGATTGTGACTCGCATAATCCCCTCCCCAGCACAATCTCACATCTAGCTGTAAATGTGTGATCTGCTTATCCGCTTTCTGCTGCTTAATGATCCTATACAGTAAGGATATAAGTTTGGTGGATCTCAGGGTTCTGTAATTAACTGGATTAGAGGGGAGACAGTCGTGCTCGGCCAACTGGCTCGTAGCGCTTCCCGTAGTTTGAAATATAGCAACATGGTTACGGCCGTCCACTCCCCTCTACCCTTAAGAATATCCCACGTGATAAATTTACCATCTTGCATCATATCTCCCAGCGTATATAGCCTCAACTTCTCAAAGTGGAGTCAAAATATCTCTACCCCCCCCAGCCCTCCGCACAACGCATATGGAAAACCTTGGGGGCATAAAGCTCCTCAGCCCCCCACAAATTGCCCCACACAGTCCTATGGGCTGTTTCTTAGATCTTTCCACTGGATTAGATTTTCCCCCAAAGCAGTCCCCTGAAATCATTTGGGTAAGTTATTGCCCTCTCCAATTTAACATATGTGAGCTCCAGGGAAGGAAACCGCAACCCCATGCTGAGTATTGTAATTGTGCAGCCAGGAAGTATGTGTAGAGGTCTAGCCATTTCAAGCCCTCTTTCTCATATGGTTGGGTCAGTGTACCGTACAATATCCTGGTCTGGTTACCCACCCACAGTAATTGCAACATCTGACTTCTTAAATGTGACGAAGTTGGCGGGGGTTGAGGGGAGGAATCGGTACGTAATATTTTGGGAGAACCACCATTTTGCCGCAAGAAATCTCAGCGGCCTGCGATAGTGGAAGAAGGATCCATGCTTCCACATTATTTTCCAGCTGCTCAAGTGCCAGTACATAGTTCTCGGCATAAAGAATTGTGGCATTGTAACTAATACTCCAAGATATCCAATACCTTGAGTGCACCATGGGAAGGTATCCCCTACATTTGCCTGTTGCACCCGGGTGTCTTAGGCAGTACCTCAGATTTGGACCAGTGGATCTTTAGTCTGTAGAGGTCGCTTAAGTGAAAAATCTTCTGCTTCAAAGGTTGTCGGTTTCGCTTGGGATCATCCGCATATAAAGAAACAGGGACATGAGAGTAGATCTTAACCCCTAAGGCACTGGTATTTGAAAGGCATCAATATGAGGAGATTCAGTATTCATTTTAATCCAATTGTTCAATCATGTAAAAAGTATGTAAACATGCTGATCAAAAGAAGGGCTAGCATGCAATCTTTACGATCACTATAGAGACCTAAAAATGAGTGGGTTAAAATCTTGTTTGCTTTGTATTGGACACTAGACATATTACTGTAATAAAGAGAAATGAAAATATTTACAAGAACATCAGGAAGTCCTAGCTTATGTAGGGACAACCACAACATAGATCTGTCGACGGGGTTATATGCTGCTGCCAGGTTGATGTAAGTCACATACAGGGGCTTCTTCTTATAGACGGGGACTTGGCTGCCAGTAAATACAGATTTAGAGCTTGATGTCAAACACCTAAACCTTCTGGAAAACAGCTGCATTGGATCTAAAGGTTACTGGATAACATCCATTCTCTAAGATTATTCAAAATAACTTTCCAAAACAATTTGAAAGCGCCATCATAATTCTGATACTTGTTTATACACAGAATCCGCACGGGCCTGGGCTCTCATTTAGCTCCCAAATGATTTAAAGCAGTTCCAACTTCTTCCATAGAAATAAATAATCCAGAGGGTTGCAAACGGAAAGTTGGCAAATGTTTACTAGTTTCTAACACAGTTGACTCGACCGTGTAGGCATGTCGCTGAAATATTTCCTCCATACCTCAGCAGGAACCTTAGTTTCAAGGATGTTAGCTTTCAAGCATTAAGAACCATCAGCAACTAACTCCCAAAATTCTTTAGGGTCCTTGAGACCTGCCACAGCTTCTAACTGAGCCTCAAGCATCCTCTGGTAATGTTCTCTTTCTCTGTTCTGAAGCATGTTGATAAAAATACGTTTTTGACCTGTAAATCTCCCTTCTGTTACAATTTGGGTTTTTAAGTGTCTTATGTAAATCTAAAGACTTTGACTTCATGTAACTCTACTATAGTTATGCTATGATTTCTAAATTGTACAATTTAATTCCTTATGGGTTAGTTGCACTAAGCGGCTGCAAGCTTGCTTTGCATCTCTTGCGTTTCTGCGTTTGGCTAATGAAAGAAAATAATAGCGGCTTTCAACAATAGATATATGTATCTGTCCTCTATAGAACTGTGTAAGCATGTTCTTTGTGTGTGCATGTGTGTCTGTGTCCAGGGATGAGAGTTTGCCTCTTGGCCAATGTTACTATGTTGTGGTGTCTCTAATGACGTCAGCATAGCTGTATATTTATCATTAGTGAACCAGGTCCAGTGTTGGGGCAACTGTATCCGCGAAGACATCGGCTGGATAGGGTTTGAATGGTTGTCTAAGAGAATATCTGTTTGCATATGTGGAAGGCACTGGCCAGACAGTGAATGGCATCTGTCGTTTCTTGCTCTTTGGAATTCCATGTGTATAGGGTCACGAGAGCCATTACAGGGACCCGCTCTTCAGCCCCCTTGCCTCCCAATCTGGTTGATCTTTTGACCACATCTCCAAACCTATTCATCGTAGCTCTTGGCAGCAATATCTTTGTTACTCCTCCAAGATGTCCATAGTAATTTGCATGGTAATCCAAACTCCATTTCTTGTAACAGCAGTCTCCTTCTGGGTTGCTCCACACCCATCTCATCCAGTATTTCTTGTAGTCAACAGGATCATTGAATGTTAACATCTTGGTCGGGAACAATGGGCACTTCTTTATGTCCTTATTTTATTTATTTCTTCCACTATCTTGTCTCCCTCACCATTTGTTTCTGCTAACACTTTCATGCCTATTGTATTCTTTCGTTTTGCAGCATTGCGTGATGCATATCTTAATCACACATAGTGCTACCAGTACCAATATTTGTGCTGCTAGTAATACTTTGTCTGTCTTAAATCCATGTTGGCATCCATGACAGCCAGCTTTGATCTTTTCCTGTACCCTTTGGCTTCCTCCTCCATCTTGATGTGCATTTTCAACAATCTGGTAACTGTTTCTTTTGGTGTGCCATTTGCTTTATTGTTTGCTGGCACGAAAGTACTGCAAGACGGCCTGATCTTGGCGCAAACTCCTCCTTCCGTTGCTGTCTGAAGGTCCAGAGGATATCTGTTCTGAAGGGTCATCAACCTTACTGCTCGGAGCTCTTCTTTTATAGCGTAGAATCCATTGACAGTTGAATTTATATAGTCTGCATCAACTCCTATCGCACAATCTGGTGCCATTTTGCACTGACACAAAGAACATTTCTGTCCTACTGAAAAATAAGCATTCAGGTGGTATGTCGTTCAGAGATGCTTGCGATGCTGACTGACCATTCGTTATTTCTTTTCACTCTACTCACTTCCACTGACATCTTCTTTCTTCTTCCATCGTCCATCTTGGGGAAGTCTTCTGTTTTGATGTCTTTTTGTGGCACTACTAGTGCTGGCATATTTATGTGCACTAGTGAGCATACGCCTCCCCAGTTGGGTGGCAGCTTTTCATACGCCTTAGATCTGCACGCCCAATAATGAACCATTAATACTGCTGTCCCAACCTTCATGTCTGGACGCTTCACTCGCTGCTTGCAGTCTTTGTTCTCTCCAACCTTTACTGCTCCATCATTCTGGAAACATAATGCTGCTTTTTTCAGTGGTATTATGGGCTCTGGTCCAGCTTCATTCTCTGCCTGTACTGTTTTTACTGGAGTTGTCTGGAGCGTGTGTGCTTTGCTCCCTACTTCAACTTCTTTCCATCCTTCAGCTGTGTATACCTGGCCGTACCCGAGAATCTGTGGTCTTTCCCAACATCCTGTTTCGCCTCCTATTTCCTTGCGTCCCTTCTTAGGACATGGTTATTCCTTCAGTGCTGCTGTTTTCGTCTCTCCTTTTTGTGGGCCATCAGTTATGTATTGTATAGCCTGGTCTTTTTTTCCAATAATTGTCCATCTCAAGTGTTTTGATGTAGCTATCTTCATATGAATGTTGTCTTGGACATCCATCTCAATGTTGCCGTCCACCTTTGGCATCCTCCTCGGTAGTAAACATGGACAGGTATATAAGGCATTGTGGTCTTTCTGCTGGTATTTCAGTTGCCACAAACGTTCTGGAGGCCCTCGTGGCATAAGGGATAAGAGAGCACACATAGCAGCACTCCCCTGTGGTTGGTTTGCCTACTTTAGTCATGTGCTTGTACCACATGTTATTGGATACTCAAACGGTATCGGTGAGATAAATATCCACCCCAACCATGTCTGCATCAGCAGTGCGTCTACCTCTCCTTACTGTGCTTACAGTGCTTATCTTTTCACCTGACAAGGCCGTTCCTCCTGCTGACATTGGGGGTGTTAGCAGGGGTTACAGTTACAGTACTTGTAACATATAATCGCCAAAAGATTAGGGCAAAAAATACCACATGAAAACAGGACACAATAAGCATTCTTTTAATATCACCCATCACTTGCGCTTCTTTGCACTTGTGTAGTCTGGAAGATGTTTTCCTGCCTGCAATGCGCAAACAAAAGGTGTTATTGTATTAGTATTTTATTAATCCAAGCACCACAAACTAGATGGTGGGTTATTGCAAGGTGAAATAATTGTTCCTCAACTGTGCGAATTCCAAGATCAGGAAGTACTGCAAGCACAGAAGGGTTTTCGATATTCAAGTGTGGGTACGCCTGGACTAAATATACCAGGAAAATATGGAATAATACATTAGGATGGAGCCTTGTGCTGTTCGATCACCTACCAAATAGGCCATGAAAGGTTTTGGGATGTGGATCAAGGAGAAGCATTGAACAATCCAATAATAAGTCGCAACTCAGTGAGCAGAAAGAAAAATAGTGTGCCCTCACTCTGGATTTGTAGGAAGTCCTTTCCCTATCTTTCTTGCTCTGTGGCGAGTAATCCTAGGTTGGCCCTTGCTGGGCTGTGATGCTTCGAGGCAATTGTTTAGTTCTTCTGCTTGTGGATCGTTGGCCCTGTCATTGGTGCTAGGAGAGGCCACTGCTTTGCCCGGCTTGACGTTGCTAAGGTATGTCCAGGCTTTATTTCTTGAAATTTTACTGCACAATCAGTTACTTGTTCTACTGTATATGGTCCTGTTAAATGTGGTTTGTATCACTGTCTGGTAAAATCTCTGATTACAGGATACAGTTGTGGTTGCTTCAAAAGGTCTTTGTTTGCTTCTGGTTGTTCTCTTGCTTCAGGCCTCTCCTGTAGTCGCTGCAGTTGACAAGTTGTCTTGCAATGGAAAATACCCCTGGAAGGAAACCCATCGCAAATGCAATAGGTGCTTCTCCAGCATGGGGTCTGGCATGGATTCACATGCTCATGAATATTCCCCGTCGTCAGGCTGGGAATCCTCGGTACAGAAAAAAATCAGTATCAGTTTAGTTTCTGATCTGTCTTTCCTAGTAGTAACCAATCACTGATCTCTGGGTCATACTGCCCACAGCCAACGACTGCCCTCTCCCTAAGCCCTGCCTCCGGCAGCCATCTTCATATTTTTACTGCACGTTCAAATGTTGGGAGTCCTCGTGCTGTAGCTCTCGAGCTTTTGTTGCGTTTTCAAGCTTTTTCAAAGAGCATTTCTCGGTTAAATTGAGCCTCAAGCTCCACCGTCTTCACATCCGATCAACGGGGACCCGTTTCAGATGTTTCTACGCCCCTCAAGGGTGAAGATTCCGTCGAATGACGCTTTTGGAGGATTCCAGAAGTTTCTGAGGCCTACCCCGGACATGGCCCAGGATAAAGGGAGCTCGATGCACGGGAAGCTGTTCAGGGCCTGCCCTGGATGCCAGCTGCAGAACGTGTTCAAGGAAGACGAGCATTCCTTATGCCTTTACTGTCTTCACGAGGACAAAACACACGTGGAGGAGGACTGCGTTTTGCGGGAACATGTCGGAGCAGACCATGAGGGACCGCCATCTTCGTCTTGCGAACTGCCTGGAGGGAAAGAGCCCGTCGGGTGAGAAGAAAAAGAAGAAATCCAAGTGGTCTTCTAAGTCCTGTGACGGCGCCCCGGCGACGTGGGCCCAACTGAAGGCTAAGCACCGCGAGTCCGTGGGCACCGGGAGCGCCGAACGGTCAGTCTCCTCGGCTGCCAGGCAGGGCGCACCCTACCCGGCGCCATCGACCAGGAGCCAATGCTCTGGCTCGGGTAAGAGGAAATCCGAGAACCCGGGCAAGCTTCTGTAGAGGCCCTGGTCGATCTTGAAGATTTCGGCTGAGGGGGAGCGAGGCAGGGAGCCCTCCCCCAAGGTGAAGGCCACAAGCATGCAGTCAGTGACTAAGGCCTTGATTCAGCCAGCCAAGGCCTCTATCGAGGAGGTTGCAGCAACCCTGGCGCAGCCTGCGGAGGTTACACCTGTGGTAGCGGCCTCGGGCCCAGAGTGTCCCTGCCACCTCGGAGGGAGGCATCTTTCAAGCCCATCGAAAGAACCCCCATGAAGCCCCTGGCGCAGAAAGGGGGGGGTGCCAGTGGCCGTTGTGGATTCAGACACAACCACCGAGGAGGAACTTGTCGAAGCCCCTGAGGGCCACGACGCGGGCATGGAGGAGGACCAGCCCGTCGAGAGGCATCCCGATGAGTGGGACGACGGAAGCAACGGTGGCGCTGACGGGGCCCCAGACCAACCGTTGTGCCCGTCGCTGCCAGTCCCGCAGGACAACTTGGCGGCCATTTTGATGGCAATTCAATCCTTATGCTCTGAAATAAGGACTAGGTTGCCGTTACCCCCGACGGAGGAGCCGGAGACAGGCCCGAAGGAGGAGCCAGGGGTAGGTCCGTCGGGGAAGTCCACCACCCAAGAAGAACACATCCTCCTGCACCCTTCCAGCCCTTGAGGCCTGCTCCACCCTCCTCCCCGTCCACGGTCCGTGGGGATGACACGGCCACGACGGGCACGGACGACGAGGGCGGCGGCGGGGTGGACCTCCCGTTGTCTCACCGTCCCCCTCCCCCACCCCCCTCCCTGGGCTTCCCCGCCCGATGAGATTGGATCCTTCCATGCGATGATCTCCAGATCTGCCCCGAAGAAAAGGAGGGGTTCCTCTATCAACGTCGAGAGACCAAGAGGATGCCAGACCCATGCTGGAGAACAACTGTTACAGGTAAGTAACTTGTTCCTTACCTCGTGACCACGACATGCAATCCTGTAAGTCCTGCAAACTCTTTCATCTTAAGATGTTAAAAGATAGGCAGACAAAGTGGTGGGCGACCTACGCGATGCAGGCCAAAAGTGATTCCCGCGTTGTCGCCATCTCCTTGGATGAAGAGGACTCTAGCGTCAGCCATGGCTCTGATCTGGAGGCCATAGACATTTTGGCGGAACCCACCGGTTCCCAGGTGCCTATCCCCAACAGGCAGACCAATGGGACTGCTATGGGGAGTTCACACACCGGTGACAGGGGCGTACACGCACCACCCAGGAAAAATCGCACAACCCCCAGAGCCTCCTCAGCGGATACAAGCACCATCGGCATCAGGCTAGACAAAAATGTCGGTGCCTGCCGAACCTCACTGTCCGGTGCTCTCCTCGCAACAGTCTTCTCAGCAGTGCACTGGGCACTCCACTCATAAGGGCATCCCCCTCTAAAAAGCACACAAGTGCTGACACACTGCCTAAGAGTGTGTCGGCTCCTATGGTTTCGACAGTCGACCTCCACAACGGTGCCTACAGGCATGTCCCATTATACAGCCACCGGAGTTATGCTAGAGTCTTGTGGCTATTGTTTCGGCAGTGTCAAGAGGAGTATGCCCCCAGCCCCTCTCCAGGGCTTTAACTGGTACATTTCTCCCTCCCACCCACTTTTCCCCTTGAAGAGCCCTTGCCTCCTCCCTCTGCTTCATCCCTGTGGAATAGACAGAAGTTTGAAAATTACATGGATAAAACGTCAGAATTCATAGACTTTTCGGTAAGGTTTATTACTCCCCAGAGACCTAGGGAGGACTCCTGACCCATTTTACCAAAGCTGCAGAAGCTCCCAAGTCAGGCACAGACTCATCAGGAGGAGATATACGAGTTCTTTGAGCCAGAAGAAAATTATTAAGCTCCCTTTATTCATGAGAACAATCCTTTTGGTCAGGACACAACTGACCATGGCCCAGATTGGGGACAAGATCAACCAGCTGATGAAGTGGCTTGGCTCTCACCCACTCCTTCCCCAGACCCAGACATTGTCTGGACCCGCCTTTCTCACCTCAACAAAGGCAGCCATCGCCAATAGATGCCCAGATGGTATTTAATGCCATCCTGAAGAAGGCAGCAGACCACATTCAGCTCGCCACACAGGAGGCGATTCAGGACTCTGATTTTGCCACACATGAGGCGGTTTGGCACACCTCCCACAAGTCAAGCTATTCCTCTGCTGAACTCAGTAACGCCTTGCTCCTTCCTTACTGTCTCCTTCCCGTACAAGGGCTGTCAACCCTAGAGGTGAGAAACTTTCGCCCCTCTATCTGACCGTATGTACATTCATTGCCATGCCATACCAGGCTCTCTGGTTGTTACACCAGAAAAATGGCTGGGGTACCATTGTCTACTGCAGGGGCTACCCCCCCGACAAGGACTGCAAGAAACTCTATGCCCTTGGCAAATGCATTACCACATCCGCAGCCTATTCTACCAGAATTGTGAACAATAGCACCCTTTTAGCTAGTTACAGCGACGTGCAATGGGGCTTGCTCCAAGAAGGCCCCCAAGAGGTCCCTGAACCCACAAGATTACGCCTGCTGGCGGTTGTGACTGAGAGTAGACAGGTGACCCACAACATCCTCAAAAACACTCTAGACGCTGCTGAAATGGCAGGACGCACTTTGGCACAGGGAACTCTCCTCAAGAGCCAGGCATTTCAGGTTTTAAACTGGAGATTCAGGCCTCCTTGATAAATAAGCCAGTAGAGGAGTAACTTGTTTGGAAAAGCTGTGGACGACGCCTTGGAAACGGCTAAAATAAGAACATGAGACATTAAAATGCCTTGATCAGATCACAGCCAAACCTTTTCAACAGCAGGGAGGTGCAAACTCGCCGTTCCTTTCGGGGTCAGTCCTTCTCCCGATCTCCACATGGACAATATGGCGCGGGGGTACCCCATGATCCTCTGGAAAAGGTTCAACTGGAAACAGCCAATATCAACAAAGGAGACAGCGCAGAGGCAAGGGTAGAGGCAGAAGCTCCACCCCAAGAGGCTCCCCGGCCTCCGCATCAAAATGACTCGCCAATTCGGCTCCCCTCCCATGCCTCCCCAGTCAGGGATGTGGGGGCGGGGGGGGATCACATCAGACCAGTGGGTGCTCAAGACCGTCACCCACTGTTATTGTATCGGGTTCCACTGGCCACCTTGATGCCATCCACATAAGAGCAGATGCCCATCACCAACACACCTGCAAATATTGCAGGAAAAGGGCGCCATAGAAGTAGTCCCTATTCATCAGGTAAACAAGGGTAGTTATTCAGTGTACTTCCTTGAACATGCCTAACAAAAACTCAGAAGATGGATCTCTTCTTCAGTCTAGGGTTCTCGATCAACGAACAAAGGTCCAGCCTAGACCCCAGCCAAGTCAAACAATTTCTGGGGGCTCTAATTCAGACTAAGGACGTCCTTGTCTTTCCCTCCAATGAGAGTGTGTAAAACATGCTGTTCGAGAACCCTCACTAGGTGGCCAGTCACTAGGTGGCCAGTCGCGAGGTGACCGCAAGGCCATGTGACTGTTGGGGATGATGGCCTGCATTTATCCAGTTCCGCACGCAGGCCTGCACATCATGCAAGAGTGGCTCTCGAGCCAATGGTGTCAGGCCAGCGGACAATGGGACCATCTAGTGGTTGACTCGGCAGGGGAAGACCTTCACCACGCCCGCAGTAGAAACCACTCGCCACGGATGCATCTCTGGGTGGGGGGGGGTGGTCAGCTCCTTCATCAGACGTCGCACGACGTGGTCCCCAGCGATAGCAACCAACCACATAAACCTGTTGGAACTGCTAGCAGTGTCAAGGGCCTGAAGGCATTCCTAACACACCTCCAGGGGAAGACAGTCCTAGTCCTCGGACTGTACTACAGCCTTGTATTACCTAAACAAACAAGGGGGCACTCGCTCTCCAGGGCTATCCAAACTGTCGTGGAACATATGGAAATGGGCCTTCAAACACAAGATGTCCTACTGTCACAACAAATTCCAGGGGAACTCAATTTTCTTGCGGATGTACTCAGCAGAGACTTCCCACAAGCGATTACACAAAGACATTGTTCTCAGCATCTTCACAGACTGGGGTTTCCCAGAGATCGACTTGTTTGCAACTCTGGAGAACCCATAATGCCCAGATTACGCCTCCAGGTACCCGCAGAATTGCTACAAGGGGAACAGTCTATGGATAACATGGTATGGGAAATGTGTCTATTCTTCCACTACAAAACCCTCCCACCCCCTCCCCCCTACTCAACAAAATAGTGCACAAGATGCACCAGGAACCAGTCAGGATGATTCTGGTGGCTCTGATGTGGGCCCGCAAACCTTGGTTCTCCCATCTCATGGCAATGCCAGTCTCCCCTCGCAGGAAGCTGCTATGCCTTTACAAAATACACTCGCAATACCAGGGGGGGGGGCGGCGGGACACTACATCCATGCCCTCAAACTCAACTTAGCAGTCTGGCTCCTGAGGTCAACTCCAACTCCCTCAAAGATGTGTGGACGTACTTCGGGAAGCATGGAAATCCAACACCAGACATTGCTACCCCAGCAAATCGAAACACTTTGCCATCTGGTGTAATGCCGAACGCATCAATGCAATTGAATGCACACCAACACATATTGTCCTGTACTTAATTCGCCTGCTAGATTCAGGCCTAGTTTTCAATTCCTTAAAGGTCCACCTAGCTGCACTTTCAGCTTACACCACGTCCCAAAAGAAAGTTTTGTGGTGGAAAATTCCAGTAATAAAGACATTTATGGAGGGGGTAAAGAGAATGAATCCCCCCGTTTCCAACCCAGCCCACGGATGGGACCTGAACGTTGTACTCACTAGACTGATGGGGCCTACCTGTGAACCTATGCATAAGGTTCTCTCTCTCCCTCTTCTAACTCCTCTATCCCCACTCCCTTTTCATTCTCCCACCTTTCTATTCTTCACTTGTTCTATCCTTCTCTGTTCCCCCTCACCAATCCTCCTCCCTCTCCATTTCCCCTCCCCCCAGTTAATTGCTTTTTGCACTGTTTTGTTGTCGAATGATTCATTATGTAATTTTGCTCCCAATGTTTATTTATTGTTGTTCACTGTATGAGTTGTTCGATTGTACAGCGCCTTGGTGTAAAGTGCTCTATAAATAAACAAATCAATCAATAAGGCTAGCCTTAAAGCACTCACTTACAAGACTGCCTTCTTGGTGGCGATCACGTCTATAAGGAGAGTTGGTGAACTGGAAGCCCTTTCAGTTCAAGACCCATTTTTCACAATTCACAAGGATAAGGTGGTCCTACGCACTCGCCTACAATTTGCGCCTAAATTTATCGCGAAGTTCCATGTGAACCAGTCCATAGAACGATCTGACTTTTTCCAGAACACCACTAACATGGCAGAAAGAAGCCTCTACACACTAGATGTGAAGAGGGTGGTAACCTATTACCTAGAAAACACAAGGCTACTAAGAAAGACAAACCCGTTTTTCGTTTCAGTGGCAGCTGGTAGAGCAGGGGCCCCTGTCTCTAAATCAGCTATTTCAAAGTGGATTGTAAACTGCATCACACTGTGCTGCACTCTTGCCAAGAGAGATCTGCCCTTCGCGCCTAGAGCACACTACTCTGTGCACAGGGGCTACCCTAGCATTAATTGTTCCTCTTGAGTCAGTTTTGCAAAGCGGCAACCTGGAGTTCTGTACACACCTTTACACAACACTAATGCCTAGATGCACACTCTAGGTCTGACTCTCAGGTGGGACAGCGGTTCAAAGACAGCTCTTTGCTACTGTTATTTCTCATATCCCACCATCATCTCTGGGTATTGCTCGCTAGTCTGTGCACAGGATGTGATTCTAAACAGATTAACAAGCATTAGAAGACCTGCATTACTCACCGTAATAGCATTTCTGATGATTGTATCTGCTTAGATTCACATGCGCCCATCCTTCTCCACTCATCGAGTGGAAGGAACATAGACATCTTAAACCTTCTCTTCTGTACTCGCTCACGCTGACTATAAGGCTCCCTCACGGCAGAAAAAGCACAATCGGAGGGACCTACGCGTGAGTGATTTTGGGTACACTACACGTCACTTTAGAGATGGTGTTAGTCACAGCTATGTCGACGTCCCCCTTCGATCCTCGAAAGAAAGATACAATGCTCCACGATTACCAGTAGATGTCGGACTATATGCACAGCATGTGAATCTAAGCTGATGCAATCATCAGAAATGCCATTACAGTGAGTAATGCATGTCTTATCTTGTTTTTCTTTAATTTCACAGATATCATTCCTTTTCATAACATCACAAGCCTCTCTGGCTCTCAACCTACTTCTCAGGCGTGCTCCGCCCTTCTGCAACTCTCTGCCTCCTCAGGCATACCTACCAATCTTGCGCATGCCCCTTCTGTGTCTGCCACAGAACAGCTTACTCCGTCAATGTTTGATTGCCAAAACTGAATTCTGCGCCTCCTCATGCTCTCTTAGTCCTATACACAGACCTTACTGGTGACGTCACCTCTACAGAGCTCACAACAACATTGTCCCATTATACTGACATTTTTAAAAACGCACCCAACATATACCCACGGCCGTCATCTTGCCGCCTAACGGCATACCAATATTTCACGTGCTTAATCTGTACCTACAGCGTTGCCTCGTAGATAAAATGCCTCTGCAAGACTTAACCAGAAGAACACGGTCAGCGGTTCAAGCTAGCCTCAATTGCTTAGCCCTATACACAGGAATACCATCATCCATGACCTGAGCTAAAATGCCCAATCCACAAGAAATCCAATATTTACATAACTTTGGTCATCTGTACCCTTAAGTAAATAGTCTAGGCTAACCGCCTGAACCTTTTATCTCCAGATCAAAACACTTGTGCATGAGCACGATAGAGATAAAATATCAATAAAAGTCGAATGTTCCCTAACCACGATCAAATGACATCTACCGCCGCTCCTTTCTCAACTATACTTCGGCTATACAGAACTATACTAATCACCACCCCACACCCAATGTCTTCGCCCCCCCACCCCGCAATTGCTGTGTGGCTGAGTCAATACTTATACTCTGTGATCCACTGATGCTGCTCGGCCACCGGCTCTCCCCAAAACTGTTGCACTGCCCTTCTGGTCTGCTGGGCTCCTCACTGACCGTGGGCAGGATATTTTCCAAGGTGGCTTCTGATGGTCTCTGCACAGGGTGCACCTCTGTGTGACTCTTGCTCCGTGGGGTGTCTCACAGCCCGCCAGCCGTTGTGATGGAAGAGGTGGCTATATGCTGAATGGGCATAGTGAACAGTCCTCTGCTACCAATTTGTAAACTATACGGTATACTGGAGGAGCGTTGTTCGTGCTATACAATCACTGTTCAGAAGATTACGCAGGGCCCAACGAACCCACCTCTGGTAAATGACGGAGGACTCGGCCAACGGTAAGTTAGAACTGCAGACGGGGATCATACAGGAAAATAATTCTCCAGCAATCGCTGCTCCTGATCTTGTGTCAGGAGTTTTTGTTAGCACGTCACAAATTGGGGCTCTTGCCCAAAAACCTAAGAGCTTCCACCATTGGGCGCTGGGTAGTAATGCCTATAGACGGTACCTATAGAGGTAAGCTGACTGGTCATTGCATGTCAGGTGATCTCGCCTGAGACCTCCCCAAAAACAATTGATTACATTGTTGAAGGGTAACAAGACTACCATTGGCCCTTGCCCTTTTCCATCCACCCCTGAATTTGTGTTCCCTGCCCTGATTGGCTAGAGCGGGGTCTCCTCAGGCCTGGAACCCTGCTCTATTGCACTCTGTGTACTTTCTCAAGGTGATGAGAAACGCTGTGTCCCCATTGTTGACACTAGTATATCCACCTAGCCCAGAGGTCTTCAACCAGTGGGGTGCTCCTCCCCCCCACCCCCCAGGGGGGCTCGGCCGCATGAAATGTGAAAACAAATTTTTTTTTTTATTTTTTTTTTAGATTGGAGGAAATGGAAAGGGGCAGCTCACATGGTCAGACTGGACCATATAACGGTCTTGGGCACCAATGAAAATGTGGACTGCAGTTGCAAATGGAGATTCAGTCCTTTAGTCGCAGCCTGTTTGAATAGTACCCAAGGGGTTGTAAACTACTAGCTGCATAGTGAAGTAACTCCTCAAACTGGCCCACATTGGCCAAAAAAGTGGCCCATTTTGACTGGCCTACACTAGCATTTTGCATTTTTGGTATGGTCATCGCCCTATTGCCCTATAGGCCAGTCCAAGCCTGCCAGCTCATCCATAATGGGTGTGGGGGCGTCCACCCACTGGCCACCTCACCCATTATGGAGGAGCCAGCCCAGTGAAACACTGAGCACTCCCTCAGCTGCTTTTTCCAGCTGAGGGAGTGCTCCTGGGCTGACTGAACTGTCAAAGGGAAACCCTGCCTTTGACAGTTCATTTCCCCAGCCGCACATGATCACTGAGCCATGCAACGCTAGTGTCATGATTCCTGCCCCTCATGTCCCCAGCCCTCCAAGATGTCAGGCTGGAGCCAGGCCACGATCACCTACAAGGGCCTCTCCATCCCTCCAAAGACCCACTTGGAGTCAGACTTGGCGCTTGTGGCACCAGACTCACTCACTCCCATGGGATAACATTTTGGATTGGACTTGTGGTGCATTGTTGGGGACAAGATGGATGCCCCCACATATTTCGGTTCCCAGAACTGCATGTGCGGTCTAGTCTTTTGGGTGTGGTTCAGCCCAGAGACACCTGGGATACCGAGAGACTATTTAAGCCACACCCAGGCTGAAAAACACGCTTTGCGTTTTCTGCGCCTGCAGCGTGACACTCACCGTGTTCGGATCGGTCTCCAGTAGGCCTGCATCTTTCTTCTGTGCTCAGCTCCTGCAAGAACAAGAACACCTTTAGGAACAGCCTTACCTTGCGGCGCTTCTGCCCATCATTCATCGCTCCTTCTGTTCTGCGGACATCTTCGGCGGTGTCATTCCCATCTCGGCACGCCGCTTCTTAAGGAAAAGGGAAAAGAATAGAAAAAAGGCATTAGTAAGCATTCTGCAAATCTTTGCTTATTTTTAAATACTGTACGAGCTTCAAACACTTACCCGAATCCCAGCCGCTCTGGGGGAACTCTGTCTCCAGAACTTCTCAACCATCTGCAAGAGGGAAAATACACTCCAGGTTAGCGTGGAAACCTCTAGAGGCACCGCATACCATGCTTACCCACCGTATTTGTTCTTCATAACCGGCATCCATGCTGAAAACGTCGCGGCACCTAAAAAAGACAGAAAAATAACTCAGTTCAATACAAATACGAAAGGGCTGCATCGCGCTCTCTCACCTTCAGCGCTACTCATCTCAGCAGCACGCCACCATCCCCGGACGCCGGCCATCATCTAAGGAAGGAAAGGAACGAAGTTGGAGAATTGTTCAAAAGACTCATTATTCTTACCTGTCGTACTCTTGCCAGTGAATTAACTAGGCAGCAACGAGCCCGCATCAACGCGCCCCTGCGCTGAAAGCAGGACGGAGAGCACACTATCCAAGAAAACAAGGATCAAAGGAAGGGTTGGACCCCGAGGAAGAAGGGGTTCAAGCACACAGAGACAATAGGGAGTTAAACTCTACCAATCCTGTGTTTCAGGTCCAGTCTCCAGTCGAATAGCCTCCAGGAAAGGGTTCGAGGTCAGAACAGACTGAGTGACGTCCCCGTGGATACCAGGTGAGCGTTACAGCTGGGGGTGTTTTGCTTAGCCAGCCTTGCATAGCTCATTGGAAATGCTGCCTGGGGCACTGCATGTATGTATGTGCGAGGGGGTGCTCCTGCGCCTCCTCGCACATACGGGCAGAGCAACCTGGAGTGGGGCATTTTTGCAACCATGCACAGGCCCCTGCAGAAGGTACGTTTATGGCAATTTTATTTTTTATTTAAATGTGTATGGATGTGTGCATGCTTGTGTTATGGGACTGTGGTGGAAGCAGGATGGGCGGCAGCACTGGGATAGTGGTGGGAGTAGGGTGGGGAGAGCCGAGGGTCTTTTGGTCTTTACTCGGGAGTAGGGTATGGTGACGGCACGCAAAAGTTCATAGCGATTTCTACATACTGTCCATCTGGCACTTTGGGGGGGCCCGGCCGACCCGAACTTTGCTCAGGGGGGGCCCAGGCCAAAAAAGATTGAAGACCACTGACCTAGCCTGAGAGAGTACCTGTAGGTTGCAATGTTGTTAGACAAAACATGTATCAGTTCTTGTCGTCTTTATGATATGGCATTTATAACGCACCTATACACAAGTGTTTGAAGGCGTGAAATTTTGCTGGGAACGCTCCTCTTCCCACCGGAGGTAAATGACTATTGCTCGGCCATACCACGTCAGTGAGGACCGCAAAACTGACCTTTTTGGTCTGCAATTAGTGAGGATTTATTCCGCTATTTTGCAGCTCCTGTCCCTGGAGCTAAGAATGTTCTGCTCGCCTCTGCGCTTGGCTGCAAGCACCAGTTTGAGCAGCGTGCTGTAAAATCTGTTCTCCTTCATATGAGGCCTGTGGCTTCATGCAAGTACTATAGTTATGCTATGATTTTCTATATGTCTATATTGTACTATTTTTCCTTATGGGTTAGTGGTACTTGGCTATTCCAGGTTCCTTATTCGATCCTGTAGTTCCATATAGTAAGTTGCAATAAGCGGTTGCAAGCTTGCACTGCATCTCTTGCTTTCTTGTGTTTGGCTAAAGAAAGAAAGTAAAGGCTTTCAACAGTATACATATATATGTACCTGGCCTGTGTAAGCGTGTGCTTCGTATGTGTGCACGTGTGTGTCCATGTAACTTTGTGCAGGGATGCGAGTTTGCTTTGTGGCTAACGTTACTATGCTATGGTGTATTTATCATTAGTCAACCAGGTCCACTGTTGAGGCACCTGTATCCACGAAGACGTCAGCTGGATAGGGTTTAAATTGTTGTTTAAGAGAATATATTTTTTGCATATGTGGAAGTCACTGGCCCTCCTGGGAGCTGGCCAAACAGTGACTGGCCTCTGTTGTTTCTTGCTCTTGAGGTTGTCACGCATATAGGGGTCACAAGGGCCATTCCAGGGACCCTCCCTTCAGTGTAAGATCAGTACAATGTGTGCAGCAAGGCCAGTTGGAGTATGTGCTTACCCATATTCTTCATATTTTTGAATTGTATTCTTAGCACGTTCTACTTTAACTGACTTGGTTTACTGCATACGTATTTTGGTTCCCGAGTGCCTGTTTGGCACAAAGCTATTAGTCACAGTGTGAACTTGTGCACATTTCGCTTTCCATATCCACGGCCACTGTGCTCTCATTTCAAGTATGTCCTACATCAAATAAGTTGCTTGCCCTTTCTCTAAGGTATTTTGAGTTCAACCGGATGATGCCTCTGTGATATGTGATAAAGAAGTTGAGCGGTAAAATCTTTATATTGCTCCTACCTTTCAAATGCATCAGATTTCAACTTCCAATATGGTTCACAACCTGCTGGTTAGCAAAAGTAAGCACTACACAGTCCCCTTTCAATGACTTGTATGTCCGTCTCAACCAAGTAATCTGTCTTGCCATGCATGATAATTGCAGATTGACCAAAGATTAATAGTATTTTTATTTATAAAAATCACAGGGACAGCAATACATTTTTGGCACAAAAACGCTTGCAAATGTAACATTGATAACTGAGCACAGAGGATATGGGTCCTGTACAGAAAGTAGTCAAGAGAGAAGAGGAGGACGAGAGAGCCTTTTTGGCTGGGAAGTAGAGAATTACAGTCTTAGTGGGGTTGAGCATGAGCGAGTAAGACACCATCCAATATTAGATGGCAGAGAGACTGTTTGAGATTTCTGGCAACAGCTTGTTGAATAAGGAAAGAAAGGAGAAGATTATCAGGGTGTCTGCAGCAAAGTGGTGATAGGAGAAAAAGTAAGGGGAGATCAGGGCACCAAGAGCTGAAGTATAGAGAGTAAAGCGAAGTTCCAGGACACCGAAAAATGTGTGGGGGCATGGTAGGAAGCAAACCAAGCAAGGGCTGTATCCCTGATGCCAAGGAGCGAGAATGTAGAGAGGAGGTCAGAATAATCGATAGGATCAAAGGCAGCTAAGAGGTCAAGAAGGATAAAAATAGATGAAAGGTTTGCAAGACGAGTGGAGAGGAAGAGGTTCCCTCTTGGGTTCACAGATGGGAGGAACTTAGGTCAAAATCGTCATCAATGCATTTGAGGCAGAGGTAAATCAAAAGAGGATTCACAAGGTAAATCGAGAGGATTCACAGTTGGAAGTAAGTCTAAAGAGTCAATATCAGTAGAATTTGCTGGCTCTATTATTATTTTCCTGGTCTTGACCTTTTTGGTTTTGTGTTTGGATGCTTAAATGTATTAGTAGATGTTCCTGTTACATTGCCAGATTCCCTTTTGGAGCCGATTGTAGACCTCAAATTTCAATTCCATCGCCTGTCTGTATCCGTAGGTAAAACAGAAGGTTGCCAATGGCTTAGAGTGTAATAATTGTGCTACGAGAATTGGAACGAACAGTAACTGTTGTGACGCAGGGAGAAGTCATAATGTGTTCCATTTTTGAACATTTTTTCGAGAGTGCCCTCAACAAAGAAACCACCAAGTCCAACTATTTGGAAATGGTGGATTATCATCTCTCATGATCTTATTCAGATCAGAGCTCCACCCAGTTTGATGTTTAGCTGTTTTGCCAATACCTTCACTTGTTACCCTTCCAGTGTAGGTTTATCATGGGCTTTACCACGAAGTTGCACAGGCAAAGAGCTGGCCTTTTCTTATACACCTTGTTAATTTTAATAGCCGAAGTATTTAAAACCACCTTATTGGTTGCATGAGGGACCATAGGAGCAATTGTAGCCATAGACTGACATCCAGCGTGTCTATTTTAGTTGAGACACGACTTCTATCAGTTAGTTTAGACAGACAGTGGCTCATCCCGATATCCCAGGTAACAGCACCAATCTGAGACTACACTTTACCAACTGCCTCCGCCAGGAAGCTGCCCAACGAGCTCATACCAGCCGGGCACATAAAACAGTTTTCCACTGTAGGTGAGACAACCACTTTACTTTTACCAATGATGAACCAAAATGACTTTAAAGTAAGCGGTTGTGAAAACTAAATTGCGCTAAAAGGTCAGAGAACTTTCAATAGTGTAAGTATAAGAAGCTACCCCATATTGTTTAGTGAATGTTGGGTATGCAAAACCTGAAACGCTATTTCGCCAAGTGTACTCCATATTGCCTGGGGAAGCTGTTATGCTGGGAGCCACGTCACCTTAATAAGAGCCAGCGCAAGCAGCATTTAAGGAGGATCATTTCACCCTTGCTGCAGCAACCCAAGGTTGGCAAAGCCTGAAACGCTGTTATTTCACTGTAATGGCCAGTTGGTGGTTCACTCTTTATCTGAGCCGTGCATAACTGCAGCCATAAAGGTGAGCTGGAGTTTCGGTGTGTTGTCCACTGTATGTTTGTTCCAGTCATAGTACCCGCTCGCACTCACAAAGTAGCTCAGATCATCTGTTAGACACTGAACGTTGCAGCCTGAGAGGTGGCGTGAAACGCTGAATGCTGTACCTTGATTGTTGTCCTTTGAACACCAGTAGCTTGGGGAAAGGCATTTCTTCCAACGAACAATGCATAGTGAATTCATAATGGGAACGTATGCATGCTATTAGGCGCTTTGCAAGATTTATAATATTTTTGTGAGCTACCAAGACTGTGCTAGGAAGCAGTTCTCAACATCTTTGACTGTTCACCATACTGTTACTTACGGACTCCGTGGAGTTCTGAATTTGGAAGATTTTTCATTTTGTGTATTTAATTGTCTTTGTTGACGAAGGAAACCTAGAAGAAGTGGATTGACTGGCACAGGTCTCAATTACTCTGGCATCAGGGGTTAGATGCTTCTTCCTATCCTGTAATATTGCTGGAATTGTAAAAAATCTTGGGGATTCTACCTAGATTGATTTTCTTAAGCGGTTCTCAGTTGATTCTTATGCAGGAAACCTGGGCGACATAGATTATTTTACAGGGAACCCAAGTATTTCAAGTCCCAGCTAGAAAAGGCCCTGCGTTAGACCAAGTGTGGGGGGCAAGTGGGGCATTCTGACCTCCACACACACATTTCACTCACTCCCTCTCGCGCCATCTGGCTCCAAGGTCTCCATCCTCATTTTGAATTATAATTTATCCCCCCCAGCAGCTTGCTATACAAATCATGATAGTAGCTCAAAGATGTGCAATGTCTGTTCTCTTTTGAGCATTCAGGACTTCTTACTTGAGGGTTAGTGGTCGAAGGTCACTTGGTGCCATGGAGATCAAAGATCTTGAGGGTGGGGGGGGGCTTAGTTATATGGGCTATAACTTGTGGTTGCCTGGGGGTGGCCTGGGTCATGCTTAGGCCATTGTGAGATAACATGCACACCAGGTGCCGGTCATGATCGCGTCTTTGTAGGGCACATTCCTTTCGGGTAGAAAACATCTTTGCAACACTGTTAGAACAATTAATAAGCTTTGTGGAGGTGTGGTTTGCCCTCATGGGAGCTCGGGCATGGCTGGAAGTTTCTCTCGTCTCGCAATTCGGGCTTAGTGCATGAAATTCTGCATTTGCTGTGGAGGCCTTGTCTCCCAACTATGGTTACTAACAATTACGCAAAATGGCAGCCTTGCTCACGCCCTGTGCTACACTATGTGGGTTGATTATATTGGGGTGAGGTCCTACCACCGTCCCCCCCCCCCCCTAGCCCATCACAGTGCTTTGAATGTAGCTTGTGAAAGGAAGCGCCCCCAATTTCAGCACGATCCTCCCCGCAATGAGAGACAATAAGGGACTCTCCCGTAGTGGGAATAAGACCAAGACAGAGTGCGGGTGAGCGTAAGTAGGAGTTTATCCAAAGATTAGGGCATGCAAAGAACTCTGCAACCTCCGAGAGCGCTCTGTCTGACAATAGCAAAGACAGGCGTATTTCTAATACAAAAAACGTCATCAGAACCTACACACTATAGGGGGCACAAGTTAATTGGGATTGGGTGGCGTCGACTAACTATAGGTGTTGCTGCAGCGTGGTTGGTCTTGGCGTGAGGACGTCACTGGTCAGCCTCGTGGGTTGGGTTGGGCCTGGCAGGCCAGCTTGAGGTCATCCGAGCGGTGTTGGTATGCTGGGGCAGCCTGTGACAAAGATGAATACCTTCCCTGACTCGTTTGCCCTAGGCCATGCACACTGCAGTTATTCAAGAAACGACATCTAAGTTCATCAATAAATCGCTCAGTAGTTTGTCTTATAAAATAAACGCAACACATGAGGAATGCACCTCGTGAGAGGTCCGGTGGTTGTCGGTTGGGGTGAGATTTACCTGTGTCTTATTGACCGGTATTTTAGGTCGAGGGGCTGGGCTCTGGGGCCTGGGCCGAATGGTACATGTCTGTCTGCCGCGTTAGAAGTTATTATATAAATGGGTCTCTGTGTCTTGTCCTAGTGATGGGGGTCGTCTTTGCACGGGGTCATGTTTCTTGGGGTGGTCTAGGGGGAGGGTTGTGGAATTTACGAGAGGGTGCTGGTAGATCAGTGGATTCAAACGTGGGTTTATTACCGTGCTGTAAATAACACAGGTGGCGGGCTGTGGCCTTGGGTGCGGTACCGGGGCCTCTGACTCTCTGAAGCGGCTCCAGCTTGGTTGGGGGAGGTGAGGGAGCGCGGCACATGCCTTAGCTTCTTTATCTGGCAGGCTTGGTAGGGTGGGAGGTTGAATGGCCTTGCATGTATTCACAAAGGTTTTTTCCTCGTGCGTTGCTAACTTTTGAATGCAGAACTTTTATAATGTTCCGCCTTATTTTGATGTTATTTAAACACACATATATATTTCAATTTCGTTACACATTTCTTTAATACAGTCGGTCCGAGTACCTTTTCGTTACCTAACATTATATTTACTACATGGTGTGATTATTTTATGTACATTAGACGTTACACGAGGTAGTTCTAGGTTATGGCCTACAGAGATTAATGCTCGCTGCTTTAGGTGATTAAGAAAACATATATGAGTTCAGGTTTCTACATAAAGTTGTAAGAACACTTATACAGATAAAGGCTACACATTTGGTCGACATCTTTCTCTGTGGTTATAGCAGCACTAGTCCAGACCTGGGGTGGTATCATGTAACGTTGCATCTTTATAGTTCATTCACAGTTTACAGGATCTGTTTAAACAGAGGTAGTTCGTTAATACCAATACTTGAATTATTTTCTACTTTCTTCAGCTAGCAATGCTTCAGCTTGTTTTTTCATCACCCTGGCCTCGCGGACCAGGTCGTGCGGGGTGCAATATTACATTGTGAACGATGAAATGTTACAGTGTTAACATCTCGGGTTAGCTCATACCCGGCTTTCTCATGGGAACGCGCTCGCAGCGGATCTACCAGGGCTACTGCGGCGGCTGAAATGCATGAAAGGCCCTCCAAAGTTGGGGGCCTCGTTACAGTGTGCTGAACTCACGCCATGTTTGCTAAACAAGATGGCTTCTAGGCCTAACTGAATTTTGGTATATGCAGGGAACGGATATGTGTGGGCAATGTCGTCGGCGGGTGACCCCTCCTCCACCTGGGCCCGGGTGGCATGAGGGGACGGCCACCGAGTCATGGTCCTCACCTGGGGAGAAGGCTGCAGGTGAGGAGGGCCTCGCGGCCAGTCCTCCCCTACATTTCCCCCCTTTCGTTACTAAAGTAACGAATTCTTTAGCTCTTCTAATCTTCTACATTCTTGCTCCTCCATCACTGCGTCATCCCACGCAGGTGTTCCTTTTCTAGGCATCCAGGCTCTGCATACCCCCCTCAAGCTCTCACCTCTTCTAGCATACTCATCTGGGGTACAGGTTAAATATATACAGTCACCAGTCCCTTCCAAGTCTACCCAGACCTCCTCATACCATTCCAGTTCCACATCTCGGGGCTCTTTGATAGTGGTGTGCCATAGTTTATCTACTATGTACTTATCACGGCACATAGGCACTAACTGGTATCTGGGAGTGTTATCTGTTCCTGTCTGTACATGTGCCTCTTGTGTCGCCTTAATTGTACCACCAGAGTTGCCCATTGTCACCATCATCATCGCACCGTTAGGGACTGCATTAGCACAACATCGGAGGCCCACCTGGCATAGGCAGAACACCACGAGGAGGACCACCACAACTGGTATCAAGAACTTCATCGCCAGTCCAAGCCATGAGGGAACCCAGGAGAAGATATTGTCGAACCATGAGCTATCTTTGGCCCCACCTTCCAGCTTCATCTTCTCTCCCAGGTTATGTACCGCTTCAATGACGTGGGACAGGGACCCATTTTCTGCGTCTTCAGAAGGTACGAACGTGCAGCACGCACTTCCTATTTTTCGGCAAACACCTCCATCGATCGCTGTTAGCAGGTCCAGAACATACCTGTTCTGCATGGTCATTAGTCGCAGAGCTCGTAGTTCCACCTTTATTATGTTGAACCCCTCTTCAGTGTCATTGGCCAGCTGAATCAGTTCCCACCGTGTGATCTGGAGCCATTTTGCATTTGCTCTTGCTTGGACACTTGAAACTAGTGAGGCAAAAAATGTTTCCACGGAGCTAAACAGGCGATACCTGTCTGGGATTTGTGCCAATAAATCGGATGATGCTTGTGATATGTAGTTTGATGCTCGCTTGTTCCGTGATAGCTCCTCTTCTTTCCCTCCGGAGGACAGGACATAGAGGTGCGCTTCTGCAGTGGGAGACGTCGCATCCTTGTTCACGTTTCCTTGCGTCCTCTTATTTTCGTCGACGTGACTTTCTGGAATCACCATTAAGGCCGAATGCAAAGTGGCCATTGAGCAGCTGCCACTCCATGCCTGGGGAAGGTGCAAGTAAGCCTGATTCCCGCATACCCAGTATGTGTCCATTAGTGCTGCTGTTCCTTTTTTCATGTCTGGGATGGTAAGAGTTTTGTTACAGTTTTTGTTCGCTCCCATTGCCACTTTTCCTTCTCCCTTGAAACATAGTTCGTTTTGTATTTCACTTTGTAGCTTGAAGGGTTTCTCCATTGCTGTTACCCATGTTAGTTTAGTGATGTGTTCTTTCCATATTGGTAAGCACGTTTTTTCCATCCACCGCAGCTTGTCTGGTTGGACACCTCTCAGTGCTTCCGCTTTGCACAGTACTTCTTCATCTTTCCATTTGTTTTCGGAAAACAGCGTCCCTTGTATTGCAAAGAAAGGTTCTTTAAGACAGACCACTCCAGACGCTTTTGAATAGCACGTTTTGTTGTCCTGTATCATTTTGAAAGAGACATCGTGTGCTTGAAAGGTGTTCTTTATTCTACACAGTGTGAGATGAAGGAGACATTGGGCATCCACAATGGGCAATTCTCTTGGCAACAACACTTTGGGCGTACCTGATGCATGGGGGATGAGCGAACAGACATAGCAGCTTTCATTGGTTGTCTGTTTAGCTGTTGTACTCATATCTGCATACCATTTATTTGCTTGGTGGGGGTGTCGTGGGTCTTCCATCTTATCTAATCCTAACCCATAATACTCATCATACCCCTTCCTGCTTGTCTCTCTTCTTCGCCTACTTCTCTCCCCCCTCCTATACCTTTTAGTTTCGATAGGTGAAAGAATAGGCCCCCCTTTCTCATTCCCTCCCCCCTTTTCCAATTCCTCATATATGAATTTGTGTTCTGTCATCGTAATTACTTTTCCATTTTCCTCAATAAACAACAAATCGCTGTTCTGTATCGGGGCGGGAAGGGTAGTGGGGCTGTTATATATTTCAGGTAGGACCATTGTGTCATTTTTCATATCTTTATCTCTTGATTGTAACGGGGCAGCAGTGGGTGGTGTAGTGTAGTAACCCCAAACAAGACGTGATCCATCCCAGACCAAAAAATCACCTTCTTTGATATTCATACTTGTAATTGAATTCGTGCCAGGGGCAAGGGTGGTGTTACTCCCCCCTCCCCCCTCGTTCATCTCGGTAGAGATGAACGCTATGACCCAATATGTCACTAGGCAAAACATTGAGATGAAGAACACAATAACACACATTGATAAACCACATTCGTATGAATATGTCAATCTATCTACTAACATTTCTCTAAACCTAACAAATCTATTAGTTGCAGGCTGCCCATTCGATGCCATAGTAAATCCTGTTTGAAACATAAAAGTGCATTAAGTACAAGCATGTAAACATTTATAACGTTGTGACACATTTTTTTTTTTTTTTTTTCCGACAAAGTATGGGAGTGGGTGAGGGAGGGGGTGTGTCCACAGACAAGGTAGCTTTGCAATCATTATTATCCGTACATTATTTCTCATATGAAGAGGAAAGTTGAGAGAAAAAACTTTTCTAAAAAAAAACCCCTACAAAAACCTTTAAAAAGTTGTAAAAAATTATATATATATATACATATTTATTTCAGTACACTTGTTGTGCGCCAGTCGCGGTCAATGTTCATCACTTAATGCACACAAAATTCCCATCATTCATTCTGCACCACTTCATTGTCCGCAGTTGCCTGTGCCTCGTCCTGTACCTCACCTTCCACGGCGCTATAGGCTCTGCGCACGTCTGTCAAATGTACCCAGTATCGTAGGCCCTTCACCTTTACTGCTGTGGGTGTGCAAAACACTACCTCGTAAGGGCCATGGAAACGTGGCGCATTCCACCTTCGCACAAAACTTCTGACATATATGAGGTCACCAGGCATTAGTTGTAATGGGTTTTCAGGCAGTGTCTCTGTTTCTGTTGTGTTCCCCTCCTCTCTTGTAGAGGGGGGGGCTAGTTGCTTTGCAATTACGCGCGCTGCCCGTGTCAGTTTTTTCAAATACTCTGTGAACTCCTCTCCCAATAACGCTGCACTTCTGTGTGCATCAGAACGTTCACGGAGAGGCGAATGCGCTGTGTGCATTCTCCTTCCTGTGACGATCTCATGCGGGGACAAGTGGTGGTCTTTACTTGGCTGGTTTCGTAACTCGAACAGGGCCAAAGGCAGGCAGTACATCCAGGTCTTTTTAAGGGAAAAACACAGTTTTGACAATCTGCTTTTTAACAGACCGTTCATCTTTTCCACTACGCCATTACTTTGAGGATGATAAATCGAACATAATTTGTGCTTTATTCCCAATAGCGTAGTCACTTCCTTGAATAGTTCATTAACAAAATGTGTGCCGTTGTCTGAGCGAATAACGTCGCAAATCCCCCAGCGCGGGAACACTTCCCGCACTAGGAACTTCGCGGCGCCCTTCGCGTCTGGGCGCGCACAGGGGCCTGCCTCCACCCACCTCGAAAATGGACATACAACCACAATCATGTAGCGAGCCCCGTTACATCTTTCTCCCATGTCTACATAATCAATGTGGAGCTCCCTAAATGGACCATTTGGTTTTGGTATCGTTCCTCTCGGTGTGCGCAATGTCATACCTGAGTTGTAAATCTGACATGTCGTGCATTCTAAAGCCAGCCTTGTGATGTGTTCATGGAGGCAAGGTGCAAACCAATCTTCTTGTATGTCTGCCATTATGTGTTGCTTTGCATTATGTGCAGGAAAGTGTAGTTGTTGAAATGCTATTTCTAACAGTTTAACTGGCATTACCGCTTTTCCTGAACTTTTTTGTCGCCACAATAAATCAGTCGGCGATTTGCTGCATCCCCTCTTAGTCCACAGCAATTTTTCTTCTGCACTAGCTCCCTCTTGCAGCTCTATTATTTCCTGCGTGGGCATCATGTTGTATCCTGTGGGGACCTCTTGGCTTGCTGTGTGGTGCAACATGTACTCTCCTACTGCACCTTTCTGTAAATACGAAGCTTCTTTGGCAGCGGCGTCTGCTGCCGCGTTCCCCAAAGATATAAAATCTGTATTTGTGGTGTGGGCTTGGCATTTTACGATGGCCACTGCCGTGGGCTCTTGCAGGGCCTCAATCAGTTCTTTTAATAATTCTGCATGTTGAACTGGTGTTCCATCTGCTCGTCGAAACCCTCTCCGCCCCCACCGTGCCAACCCGCCGTGTACTGTTGTTGTCATGTATGCTGAGTCGGTATATATTGTCACTGCGCACCCCTTGGCGGCATGCAAGGCTTCTATTAGCGCTATTAGTTCTGCTGCTTGGGCTGAATAGTGTGATGGGAGGCGGTGTTGCACTAGTGTCTCGTATTCATCTTCTTCTAATCGTACAACTGCCATACCCACATGTTTCTCTCCTGTCTCCATGTCTATTGATGCTGACCCGTCCACGAAATACACCTCTCCCTCATTCAGGGCATTCTCAGAAATCACTTGATCCTGACCTTCGTCACCTGTGTATGTAGCGCAATTGTGGTTCTGCATGTCCTCTACGGTGCACGCCTCTGTGATGAATGTGGCCGGGTTCACTGTTTTACATCTTACTATATGGATGTTTGCGCTGGACAGTATTATTTCATATGCTGTGGCTCGTTGTGTCGTCAATGTGCTCTTTGATCGCTCTAATATTGCAAATAGTGAGTGTTCCACAAACAGTGTCACAGGACAGCCCATCACTATTGTGGCACTTTTCTCAATTGCGAACGCGGCTGCAGCTAGGGATTGCTCGCACGCGAAATGACCTTGCATAACTGCGTCTAGGGTGCCACTATAGTAAGCCAGTGGTTTGTGCCCTAACGATGTCTTTTGTGTCAGTACTGCCGTCATCAGTGTTCCTTTGCAGTGTGAAAATAGGAAGAATTCGTGCCCATAATCTGGGTTTGCCAGTACTGGAGCACTTGATATCAGTTCCTTTAGTGAGTTAAATGCTGTGTTCATCTCTCCTGTCCATTCTATGTGTTTGTTGTCCTGCTGTGCCTCTTTTAGAGCCTGTAACAAGGGCCTTGTGTATGCTGCGTAATCCAATATCCATGCTCGGCAATAGTTGCACATACCCAGAAATTTCTGCATCTCTTTTACTGTTTTGGGTTCCCCCACTGCTCTAATCGCCTGTGCCCTGTCTGGTATGATCCGCTTGCCATCCTTTGATATCAACTGTCCCAAGTATAGGACCTCTGTTAGACAGTATTGTAACTTCCCCTTGTCCACCTTGTACCCTTTATTGGCCAATAATGTCAGGAGTGTTATTGAGTCCTTTCTGCACTCTTCCTCAGTTTGTGCACAAATCAATAAATCATCAACATATTGAATCACTGTGCTTTCTACAGACAAATTCCCCAGATCTTCGTGTAGTATCCTGTTGAATATGCTTGGGCTCTCGCAATATCCTTGTGGTAGTCTGCAGTGTTCGAACCTCCTCCCCCCTAGTGTAAACGCTGTTAAGTACCTGCTCTCCTCTGCTAAGGGAATCGAGAAGAATGCATTTTTTAAGTCAATGACTGTGAAGTGGGATGCCGTTTTCGGAATGTTGCACAGTATTGTTGCCGGGTTCGGGACTAAAGGGAACTCCTTCTGAATCACATCATTGAGTGGGCGTAAATCTTGTATCATCCTCCATGAACCTCCCTTCGCCTTTTTAATCGGGTAAATGCATGTGTTGCATGGGGAGTTTGAGGGCACTATTATTCCTTGTGCTAGCAGTGCATCTAGTGTCTCTCTGATCCCTTCTTCTGCTTCGCGTGACAATGGATATTGTTTTACCCGGGGTAGAATTGCTCCCGGCTTCAGTTTTATTACCACAGGCTGAACCTCATGTAATAACCCCACATCATGGGGGCCATTTGTCCATATGTTAGTGGGTACTAACCTCATGTCGTCATCAAAAAAGGCATGTGGTGCTTCTACTACTGCCATCAATTCAACTTTAGTTTTTCTGGCTGTAACTACAATGTCACACGGCATTGCCAGTTCCATCACTATTTCGCCATCTGTCTCAGTGTCAGAAAATAGCTCCTCGTCCGAGAGCTCCCTCAGTGGGATATTTGCATTTATACACAGTACTGTCCGCCACTCACATCCTTCCATGTCAACGCCAATCACACATATTCTGTTTGCTGACACGTGTACTGCGTGTAAATCCAACGATAGCACTGACCCGGGAGCAGTGTCGGGGCTTGCTATGGGGCGGAAGAGGAACTCGGCTGGAATCCTCCAATCCATCCTTTTTAGTTCTGGTACTATGAGAGCCAATGTTCTCATGCCCTCAACAAACATCTCCTCGTTTCTTGGTAACCCTCTGATCTCTTGCATGATTGTGTGGCCGTGTATTACTGCTAATATGCGGAGGGGGCATATGCCTGGCGTCGAACATACGATACCGCTCCCTGTGAATGATATTGTCATATTTAGTTTGCTTAAGAGATCTCTCCCCAGCAAATTAATGGGAGAGTGTTCATAGTACATTAAGGGTGCTTTCACTGTTTTACCCCCCACTGTCACATCCAATGCCTCTGTGTAAGGAACTTCAATTACAGCCCCAGAGAACCCCTGCGTCTCTAACGTTCTATTAGATAACGGGAACCGGCCCTCTCTAATGCATGATTTCTCCGCTCCCGAATCCACCATGAATATGAACTGCTTGTCTCCTATCTGCGCCCCTATCAATGGTTCCTCTGATGCATTGTGGGTCGTAGATAGTACTGGACACGCAAGTGCTCTCTGTGGGCTGTCCTATGCGGGGTGTCTCATTGCCCCCCCTTGATCAAAAATGTTCCCCGAAACTACTGACACCCCGCTGTAAGGTGCGGGAGCAGGAGCTCCGTTAGCTACTGTGGCGAAAGTGTTACCTGGCGTGTATTGCACATTGTCATTGTTCTGTGGATGATTTTGTGTTCTGTACTGATGTCCGTGTAGTTGTGTGTTACTTCTTTGTCCTACATTTTCCGGTTGTTGGTATTGTCCCATGGGGAGGCCATAGGGGCTTCCTGGGTGGGGGTGACCGTACTGTTCTACCTCCTGGAACCCGTTGTTTTGTCTGCTCCTGCACTCTTGAGTAGTGCCCCCATCTCCCACAATTCCAGCAGCTCCCCTGTGGACCTCTGGGACCCTGCCACCCATTTCCTCCCATTCCTCCATACCCTTGTCCTCCTCTTCGGCCCCTGTACCCACCTCTTCCCCCTCTTGGGGCCCACTCTTGCCACGTTGGACCTCCGTTCTGCTCCTGCTCAGTCCACTGTCGTTGTCCTTGTCCTGCCCAATTTGCTGCTATTCTTCCTTGTATTGCTATTTGCCCCTCCTCTCCTTCGTCTCCCTCCCTCATGAGTGGAGCCCTGCTGCCGCTGCTGCAACCTTCACCAGTTTTGATTGTACCAACTTTGCCTCGTCTGCCAACCTTTTCTGTGCTACTTCCTTCTCTCTCTCTTTGATCCTTTTGCAATGGTGCACTATTATACTTTGGATCTCTGGCCACCCCTTTGCCTCAACGCCCGCTATTTTATCGAGTGCCTTCTGCACCTCTTTTGGGAGCCCTCTCTTAATGATGAAGTAGAATAGAGATGTGGATTGGTGCCAGGGCGTGCCCGTTTCCGCTCTCCACATCTCCTGCACCCGGAGAATGTAATCCATAGCATCTTCCCCGTCATTCATTGTACATTGCATCACTGACTGTAAGTCAGGGGTATCTGGGAATGTCTCCCTCAGTGCGTCCCACACCCTTGCTCGTACTGTATTAAAGGAAGCCCCATCATGGCGATCACAGTCCAACGTCACTGCCGGGAAACCAGCCTTAGCCCATACTCTGTCCGCTTGATCTCCTACTGCTGTTACTAGTAGGCTTTTCACATCGCCTACTGCCAACGGTATGCCGGCGGTATGTTTCTCAAATGCATATATCCACTTGCTCGCCCCTCCTGACAGCTGGGGCAATAATTTCATTAAATTAGCCTTATCCATCTGAGCCCATGGTATATAGTTTGGTCTCCCCCCCCCCCCTGTGTATCAATGGAAGTTGTAGCTTCCCTTTTGCGGTTGCACCCTCCCTTTCCTTAGTCGCTGCGGACTCCAACGACGCCATCTTCCCCACCCTATTCCTTAGTCGTCCCATCCATTCGTCGTCTATAGTCCCTAGCAAACATGCACCGTCCACCTCCTCGCTTTCCCCCCCTACTGCCATACTCAACCTATCACTCTCATCTAATCCTCCTCTGACATCACATAACAAGTCCTCTCTGATCCCTCTCTCTCGTGATACATCACCAATGCTCCCTTCTACTGCTCCTATCTCTATTATTCGTGTCGGCTCTTCCTCAATTCTGAACAGTATTTCTCCCTTTTTCCATCCTTCCTCAATGTGTCTACTTTCGCTCGACGCTCTAGACGTGCGTCCCGATTGTATAGGGGTGCACGCCGTGCGCTCACATATGTCTTTTATTCTTGAGAGTTCATCCCTTGCCACAGTAAGCCTTGACTCTAAGTCACTTGTTAGCTTCTCTATATCCACCCTCTGTGTGCTTCCCTGGGCGCGCTCTCTGGTGCTTTCGTATGGCGGGGGGGCTGTTGGTCTTTGTAGTGTACCAGTTGTGGGGGGAGGCACATAAGTAGGGTCGCTATATCCTGCTGCGGGGGCTGGTTTAGGTAATATCGGGTACAAACTAATCACCTCTGTAGGTTGTTCCGTACTTAGCTGTTCCTTTTCCTCTCTTGGAATCATCAGTGGATTATCTGTGGTGGGAGGGAGATCACTATTTGGTGCCGGAGCTTTGGGTGGTGGTACTTCCTCAAACAATCTCCAGAGGTCTAATATCTCCTTCCTATTTTGCCACTGCTTCCCCTTATACTTGAGGCTGATGCATGCTCGTACCATATCAAGAACGCTTTTGTCAAAAGACCCTCCCTCGGGCCAAATCTGGGGCAGACCCTCCCCTTTCAATTCTGTCACCCATTGATCGTGATATTTATTTATTCGTTCAGCGTATCCCGGTAAGCTTTTACAAATATGTGACAAGGGAGTTTCGGCCCCCATATTCTAAATCTCTAACACAGTCGTGTCCACCTTTTTTACTTTTAGTTAGGTGTAGATATGTATATGTATACCTGTATGGCACAGACAAGGGCGGACGTCTCAAAAATTATCACCCAGTTTTATTCACTGCGCAAGTCCTTTCTCACTTACCATAGCTCATCTCCTTCCCATTCCCATACACTCTCATGGAATTTCACTCGCAACTGATCAAATACCAGTTTTGGTCAACACTCTCTGGCGCCACCTCGCGGTCAACCGTTCGTCTCCAACACTCACACGGTGCGCGCACCCTTCACAATGCTTTTCCACTCACACCTCGTCTTTTTTTTTTCTCCCTTTCCTCCCTGGCCAGCTGTCCCTGTTTTCCTGCTGAGGTTACTATGTTCACGTCTGTACGTGCTACTACTTAATCCCCACTCCTAAAAATGTGCTCCCTATTTTATAGTTCTTCTACAAGTAAATTTACCTTATACTCTTTTCGCTTTCTCCCCCTGCCCCGTGGAATGGAAAAAAAAAGAAATAGAGAGAGTAGCAATCACTAAAAAATATTCCCGGTGTCTCCTTTTGCCAGACACCAATAACTTATTTCTTACTTCTTCATATATTCCCAGTACTAGTTTAGATAGCACTATGCGGCGCCGCCTTCCACCCCCTTTCGGAGCTAGGTTTCCGTCACTTCTACCACTTCACTTATTTCTTACTCCTAATGGCCATATGCAAAGAAAAGATAAAGAAAGTTTCAAGACCCGTCTTTAGTAGACCCCCGTTATTCTTCTCCTCTACCTATCCCCGTTCCTCTGTTCACGATTTCCCCTCCCTTCCCCTTTACGATCGCTCGCACTCAGTACTCACGTGCCCGTCTTGAACCGATAGTCTCCGAAACTGGGTCCGTCCAGGCGGTGTCACCGGTAACTCAACGGTCAGCCCCTGGCTCCGGCGAGCGGCACTCAAAGGGGATTTTTTTCCAATCGGGATCCCGTACCCTTTCTCATTGAGTGCGCACTTCTTATTGTGCCAGTCGCCGTTGGCGGGCAGCCTCCCGGAGCCGGCTCACCGTGCGTATCCCTTCTCGACCGGAGATTCTCGTGCTACAAGGGGGTCGTTAAAAGGGAGTTAGGAAAAATAATTTGGAGATATCACGCTATCGGGGTCACCACTGAAAGGAAGCGCCCCCAATTTCAGCACGATCCTCCCCGCAATGAGAGACAATAAGGGACTCTCCCGTAGTGGGAATAAGACCAAGACAGAGTGCGGGTGAGCGTAAGTAGGAGTTTATCCAAAGATTAGGGCATGCAAAGAACTCTGCAACCTCCGAGAGCGCTCTGTCTGACAATAGCAAAGACAGGCGTATTTCTAATACAAAAAACGTCATCAGAACCTACACACTATAGGGGGCACAAGTTAATTGGGATTGGGTGGCGTCGACTAACTATAGGTGTTGCTGCAGCGTGGTTGGTCTTGGCGTGAGGACGTCACTGGTCAGCCTCGTGGGTTGGGTTGGGCCTGGCAGGCCAGCTTGAGGTCATCCGAGCGGTGTTGGTATGCTGGGGCAGCCTGTGACAAAGATGAATACCTTCCCTGACTCGTTTGCCCTAGGCCATGCACACTGCAGTTATTCAAGAAACGACATCTAAGTTCATCAATAAATCGCTCAGTAGTTTGTCTTATAAAATAAACGCAACACATGAGGAATGCACCTCGTGAGAGGTCCGGTGGTTGTCGGTTGGGGTGAGATTTACCTGTGTCTTATTGACCGGTATTTTAGGTCGAGGGGCTGGGCTCTGGGGCCTGGGCCGAATGGTACATGTCTGTCTGCCGCGTTAGAAGTTATTATATAAATGGGTCTCTGTGTCTTGTCCTAGTGATGGGGGTCGTCTTTGCACGGGGTCATGTTTCTTGGGGTAGTCTAGGGGGAGGGTTGTGGAATTTACGAGAGGGTGCTGGTAGATCAGTGGATTCAAACGTGGGTTTATTACCGTGCTGTAAATAACACAGGTGGCGGGCTGTGGCCTTGGGTGCGGTACCGGGGCCTCTGACTCTCTGAAGCGGCTCCAGCTTGGTTGGGGGAGGTGAGGGAGCGCGGCACATGCCTTAGCTTCTTTATCTGGCAGGCTTGGTAGGGTGGGAGGTTGAATGGCCTTGCATGTATTCACAAAGGTTTTTTCCTCGTGCGTTGCTAACTTTTGAATGCAGAACTTTTATAATGTTCCGCCTTATTTTGATGTTATTTAAACACACATATATATTTCAATTTCGTTACACATTTCTTTAATACAGTCGGTCCGAGTACCTTTTCGTTACCTAACATTATATTTACTACATGGTGTGATTATTTTATGTACATTAGACGTTACACGAGGTAGTTCTAGGTTATGGCCTACAGAGATTAATGCTCGCTGCTTTAGGTGATTAAGAAAACATATATGAGTTCAGGTTTCTACATAAAGTTGTAAGAACACTTATACAGATAAAGGCTACACATTTGGTCGACATCTTTCTCTGTGGTTATAGCAGCACTAGTCCAGACCTGGGGTGGTATCATGTAACGTTGCATCTTTATAGTTCATTCACAGTTTACAGGATCTGTTTAAACAGAGGTAGTTCGTTAATACCAATACTTGAATTATTTTCTACTTTCTTCAGCTAGCAATGCTTCAGCTTGTTTTTTCATCACCCTGGCCTCGCGGACCAGGTCGTGCGGGGTGCAATATTACATTGTGAACGATGAAATGTTACAGTGTTAACATCTCGGGTTAGCTCATACCCGGCTTTCTCATGGGAACGCGCTCGCAGCGGATCTACCAGGGCTACTGCGGCGGCTGAGATGCATGAAAGGCCCTCCAAAGGTGGGGGCCTCGTTACAGTGTGCTGAACTCACGCCATGTTTGCTAAACAAGATGGCTTCTAGGCCTAACTGAATTTTGGTATATGCAGGGAACGGATATGTGTGGGCAATGTCGTCGGCGGGTGACCCCTCCTCCACCTGGGCCCGGGTGGCATGAGGGGACGGCCACCGAGTCATGGTCCTCACCTGGGGAGAAGGCTGCAGGTGAGGAGGGCCTCGCGGCCAGTCCTCCCCTACACTTGCCTTACTCTTAAGCACCTGTGGGGGTGGGACGGGGTAGCCCCCTTCCCAACAGAAGGTATAAGAATGGATGGCGACTGTTCGCCCAACAGCTATAGAAGAGCTTCAGCATTTGGTCATTAGCGCTGGGGCAGATCACTGGATCTTATTTAATCTCTACAGTAGACTATCGGAAGCTAATGGGTTGGCTGTGGTGGAAAACATCCAAGAATTGATAAACTCTTGGAAGGTATTCAGCTATACGAAGCCATGTATAGTTGTGGCAGGTGATTTCAATCTGCAAATGGAATCAATAAGGGAACTAAAGGGGGTGTGGGAAGACAGGATAGTGCCTGGGGATATCCCCATCCTGGTTTCAGCTCGCCCAAAAAGGGTTCACCACTGAGCCATTGAAACAGCATGCATCCTATATAACATGGAACTTAGTGTGTGCAATGATAGGTTTGTACAAGATCAACCTGCCTAAGCAACCTTTATTGGGCATAAGTGCAGTTACCCTGATCGATTCTATTATGGTTTCAGCTAAGGATTGGCCATGGGTAAATAAATTCAGTATCTATTCAAGGATTGAAATCTATCATATTCCTTTGAGTATTTTGATCAGTTCTAACAGGGTCACTCCCCCAACAGTATATATGTCAAAGATGGTAGAAACCATTGCTGTAGCAGGTCACACACGCAAATCAGTGAAATGGCATATGGTGGTTGAACACGATCAAACATATCACAGACCTGAGGATTCCATGGGACCCAGGAATTGTCCTACTGGGCAGCACAGGGGATGGCCAATTTCCGCTGACTGGCAACTTGGCAAGCCTATGCACACAACTTCTCACAGCAGCAAAGATAGCTATGGCAAGACTATAGAAACATCCAGAGGGCCCTGCAGTGAGCCTGTGGTGGGCCAAATGCTGCGACAACCGCCATCCACCTGGGAAATGGAAACAAGTTCTTTGACACCTGGGCCCCCTTCCTAGACTACGCGGACCAGTTCCCTGGAATGGCAAGGAAACCACCACCCCTCCGCTGGCTAGACAAATACGACTAACGCAACTCAAAACCAGCCCCGAAGCCCACACCAAACTCACCTTTCCGAGTGTGGTCAACTCGGAACCAAGAGCAGCGAGGGAAAGGCAAACCCCCAGAAGCGCCCCACCGCAGACATCGACTAGTTAGACCTCATGGCGAAAGACAGCGGCCCAAAACACCCCCACGAACTACAGCACCCCTGATTGTCCCTCCCCCATTGTACCCCCCCAGCCCCACCCGATTATGTTTTGTTTGTTATGTTCATCTCTAAACGAATGACACAAGATGTGAATTGAGGTGCCTGAGATGTTTGTTTACTGTTAAAATCAAATAAAAAGATTAATTGAGAAAAGAAAATATACATATATGGTAATTCAGGAAAATCTTGTAGCAACTTGCTCAGAAAGTGTATACGATATAGAGCTAATGGTGGAATTTGATAAATTGCTGGTGAATTTTGTGCCTTATTTTACCTCACCTGGGATTACAGCTAAAAGGCATACGATAAAGACCCTAGTTGGTATAATTTTAAAACCTGTAGGCAGGCAAAAAACAATTGTGCAATTCCTGGGCCTGTGAATAAGACACAGCTCTGATTATAAAGAGCTGAATATAAATCCCTAACTGCACAGAAAAAGGATTTTGCGGCACAAAAATGGATTGCACTGGTAAAAGCATATGAAGGAGATTATACCATATTTTGGTAATTGATAGTGGTTGAAAATCTGATTGGGGATCGAACACTTCAATGCTGTATTCCAGCAGATACTTGGTGCCAGCACTTCTCAAAACTGTATAGAAATGATAAGGCAGGACAAAACCAGAATGTTATGCCAGCGCTGTGTTTAGATACTGAGGATTAAGAAATTACCAGTCCTATGGATTCCAGAAAGGATGATGGAGGCTGCCATAAAGTTTAAATTGGGGTTACATTATTTAGAAGTTAAAACAGATGATTGCTTTGAGAGTTACCTTGATTTTATGTGCTCGAAAGATCTTTGTATGTCCGATTTAGGATGGGAACATTACCCCTGTTCAGTTTTACTAAATCCTGGGGTGAGGCGGGAATCCGGTTTATTCCCCATATGTGATTCTACTATGCAAAGTGTTTACTTCCTGTTTTTTTGTGGAAGATTGAGAGTTCTGACAGGACATTATTTAAGGCCACTGCTTCAGGAGTCTGGTGTACATTCCATCAGTGAATTTCTCTATGGGTTCAACTGTGCATCAAATTGTAGTCCCAGTAGCCTGTTACATCCATAGGGCTTGGATAGCAAGAATGAAAATACTGGAAAAGAGGCAGTGGGGGGGGGAGTCATTGTGATCCCCTGCCAAAAGTATGTTGAATAGACTTTTATTTCTTTTTATGTAACCTTGAGAGGCTTTAAGGGGTTCTACGTGATTTCGCCGACCTATTTTTGGTCGTGGTACTTTTCATCGCCGGATTTTACATCGCCAGAAACCCTGTTTTTTTTTTTTTTTATTCTGGGGTGGGGGGGTTCCGATTGCCCCCCCTTACTATTATAATAATACCCCAACAAAACACCCCCCAAAATAAAAAAATTAAAAAACAGGGTTTCTGGCATTGTAAAATCCGACGGTGAAAAGTACCACGACCAAAAATAGGTCGGCGAAATGCGTTTATACCCTTTAAGGTTGCTCTCTAGTTAAGATGTTAACAGTATTATCCATTTTAATCTGATTGTATCTTTTTAGAATTGATGTATGATGCTAACTGTAAATTGAACTATCTTTTTATTTTTGGCTTTAAGAATGGATTCGGTATGCTTGACTTTATGGTTTTTACACCAAATGAAGTATTTAAATGTTAAATGTGAATGTTTAGTGAGTAAGTAAACACTATACCAACTCAGAAATGTCCTTGCTTCCTGGTCCACTGGTCCAGAGAACCTCATCAAATGTAAAACCAAATCCAAAAAACCTTGCCTCTTGGTCCATGGGCAGCAGACTACCCACTTCTGATGCACATCGCTGCAGCTGTGCTAAGCCTGGCGCCAAGAAGCAAATCGCTCCAAAGTAAGCTCTCTCCCTCCCACCCACCTTCACCTTTGTGATGTGACTAAGGGTGGGTCTCGAGTGTCCTGCCCAATTTTATATTTTCATTGTTTACCTCTTGCTGAATAAGTATGCAGGAAGCATATGTGGTTATTTGATAGATTTTTAATGATGGGGAGTATTTATTTTCCACCATACAGTGTTTTCACTGTATTTGTAATGAGTATTTACAGTTTTTACATAAAGGGTGTGCTATATTTTATTCCATTTAATTTCAATATTGTCAACTCTACGACACACATCAGAGAACCAGGCACACGCCAAAGCGTAAAAGTAAAGGGATCCGTATGGATTATAGATGAGTATTTGGGCAAAAGAATGAACTGAGTAAGCATAAAGTGTAACTTTGTCAGGATTCCTCTGGTTGTGCTGATTATGCTCGATGGCAAAGTAAAAATCCAAAATGGGATTCACTTCAGCCTCGAGGCTCGGAGGTTCCAACTCAGAAATTTCCCATACCTGAAGGGAGAGTTTTGTTAGTGTCTACAAAGCAGAGATCATTTAAGAAAGGCCTCCCAAGATTCCCAGCAATTGACAGCAGGTTCTTGGGCAATCTGTGCAGCACTGGTCATATGGGGATAGTGCCCCTCTTCTCCTTTAAGACATTGTCTTGTGAAAATGTAGTCTGTACTGTTCTTCGTCTGTTACCCAGCATCGATCCAAGATGCCATGAAATATTGAGGCATGGGTTGAGGTAACCCCCAAAATTCCAGGGTGTGGACTAGGGGAGCTGAGCAGGGTAATAGGGCAGCCAACCACTCTGCAGTCTTTTTGGTGGCTTGTCATGGCAACACTAATCTGGTCACGCCGGGTTTCTCCTCAATCACCTTTAGTGTCTGTTTCTCTTCAATCACCTTCCACCACTCTAATTCCTATGTATCCTCTGCAAACTGGCTTGCCTCTTTCAGTCTTTTCCTCCTCCCCTCTCACACTCCCATTTACTCTTCAATGGTACACTCCTTGATCAGTATCTGGATGAAATCCTTAACTCTCATGCTGGTCTCTCACCTTTTGTAGCAACCTCTGCTCTGTGCACGCCCAGTCTTGTTTCTTTTCCCCACCTTCTTCACTATGATTACTGTCCTCACTTTCTACACCCCTTCTGTATACCTCCATACCACTTTGACACTCAAGAGCTTCATCCCTTTGGAGGCCTGCCTTCGCTCGTAAAACGACTCATCGGCGCTACTCTGGCCCTCATGTGTGTCACCTTCTGAGTGCCTGCTTCACCTCTCTGAGCACCACCCTCCTCTGCATGACTAGTGTCACCCTCTTTGGCTGATCCTCTTCCCCACCTTCTTTCTCACCACAGGTCTTTGTACTCCTTGGTCTTGTTTCCTGGTTGTCTCCTTCCACTCTCAGGGTCTGTCTACTGATCTTTCCTCCAACCATCTACAGATAATCTCTTGTCTTACCTCTCCTTTCTCAAGCTCCTACTCCAAAAGCCCACACCAATAGAGTGAGGCTGCGTGCTTTTATAGGGCTTTGGCCCTACCTTTCAGCCTCTTTCTCTGATGAAGGATGATTCAGGTGTGTTGGGGATAAGCTGTTTGGCTCCTTTCTTGGAGATGGCTTACAGCCCTTATGTGGGACTTCAGATGGGCTCTTCTCTCGCCTAGGGTGGTGCTCTCTGCTGCCAGTCACACCCTTACCCTTCCTTCTAGAGTATGGGAACTCTGGTGTCTCTTCGGGCAGCTGGTGTAGGGATTTACTGACCCCCTAGTAGTAGCTTCTGATGGGAGAGTTGGGGCTTGCTTCCTCCTGGGCAGTGATTGCTCTGGTTGTCACACTGTGGCCCTGCCTCCAAGGTGTAATCTCTTGGCCTATCTGTTCTTAACTAAATGAGAGTGAAAGCCTTGTGCAATGGCTAGCTAGCTGGCTGGCTGACAAATCTCCATTCCGAGGTCCTCTCTTTCGCTCTGTAGAGATAAATGGGATTTCTGAAACCTTGTGAGGAAAGGTGCGCATACAGGCACTGCGAGTTGAGTGGGATTGCTGTTCTCCTGTGACAAATCTGGACAATTCGTCCCTTCTCCCCAGAGGGAAGCTACTACCTTTGAGGCTAGGGAGGTGAGACTGCTACGCAAGAGCCTCTCAATGGATCTGGGCAAGTGTGACATCACTGGAAGTGTCTCCCCTCCTCTGCATCGTTGACATCCTGGAGGGGTGGAGCTAGGCTGTCCTGCAGAGCCAGTGGCAGCAAGGAGGGGGTGAGAAAGTGATTTGAATGCCTGTGGCATGGCGTTCTACCCAACCAAGGTCTGAGAGGGAGCCAAGATGGGGATCCCTCGGGGGGGCGCTGTTGAGCAGCCCAAGATGGCTGCCCAGTTAGTAAGCTCTGTGTGGTTCTGGCAACTATCAGCCAACATCTGCGAATTACTGCATTCCTGAAGGCTGTCATTTGCTGGAGTTACTGGGGACCACCTCCTGCTCACATCATGCAAGTTTGGCTTTGTTTGGTCCATTTGAAGCTTTTCCACAGCGCCTGTGCCGGTGGCCAACTGGATGTGTGCGCTTGCCCCGGTGCGCGCCTGGTCACCGTCCTCCGGCGCTGGCCTTCCTGCGCCCGTGCCTGCAGTCCGGCGGCGCTGGGCACGCCTGGACACATTTCCATCGGCCCTGGGCAGGCGAGCGGGCCATGATGCGGCAGTGGGAGGCCGTGCCATCCGCCACTGGGCGGGCCTCTGCGAGCGGCATCGCGGGGTGAGCGGAGCGGAGCTGAGGCTGGGCCTGCGCTGGAGCACGGCTGCTCTTCACCCTCACGGCCCCGCCCCTACAAAGACGAACGCCACGTGTTTGCTGGGCCGTGACCCAGGCATCATCTGCAAACCAGGTGAGGCGCTCCAGGGGGCACCTTATAGATGCGGCCGCCACTATGCTAGCGTGGCTGCGGGCCACTTGGACTGCTGATAAGGGGCAGGCATGAATGCCGCTGAGCTCATTCACTATCAGGGGCTCTGATATCTGGGCCCACCTGTCTGGAGCTGGGGGCCCGCACATGCCTGGACTATTTATGGTAAATGCCACACTGAACTTGCTACTGGCTCCCTCACTCCAGCTAACCCGCACCAACAACTGACCTCTCTGGAGAGTGGGCGTGGTGCCCTCCCCTCCCCCTTTGCCTTACCTGGAGGCTACCGGGAACCTGCCTTAACGGTGGGCCACACTTTCCAACCCTGAACGAGGTACAGCGCCACACCACAGCCGCCGTGACATTGCCGGCCCGGCGCTCATTTCTGGGAAGGGATAACTGCTGCAAGCTGGGCCTTGGACGTGCCGGCCACCCTATCCTCTACGACCATTGTTGCTCGGCCACCGCCGCTGCCCAGCTCACTGGCTTATGCAGCATCACCAATCGGTGACCGGCCTGATCCCTGAAGCCCCCACCATTTGCTTTCTCCGCTGGCTCTGCCCGCAGACAGTCTTCACATCCAGCCCTATTTCAGCATGCCGAACAGGCCGAGAGGAGCTGCCAAAGGGGGAGCCATGGACAAATTTGCTAGAGCTGTCCCCAGAGCTGAGGCGAGTCTGCCATCACCCTTACAAGAGGAACCCGAGGCTGACCCCCCCCCCCCCCACCCTGGCACATCGGAACCAGACCTCAACACCCTCATGGAATCAATGGCCAAAAACTTCGCCTCCTTCCACGAGAAACTGGATGACATAAATGCCAATGTCGCCTCGCTCTGGACACGTGTAGACCAGACTGGGACCAGGATCACGGATGCTGAAAGCAGAATCTCTACAAATGAGGATGAAATACACACACTACAGAACACTGTTGCATCCTTGTCACGAGACATGAAGACTGTGAAGGCTAAATGTGACGACTTGGAGTCGCGCTCCCGCAGAAACAACCTACGCATCATCGGCGTTCCTGAGAACACCCTCAAAGGGCGCATGGAAGATGCTGTTGAAAGCCTACTTAAAGATCTCCTGGGGAATCTGGCCCTGTCGCCATATTTTACAGTTGAGCGCGCCCACTGTGCCTTGTCGCCACACCCTAAGCCGGGCGACATCCCGCGGCCCATCATCGCCAGGATTCTAAATTACCGAGACAGAGACCTCATCCTCTGCCTGGCACACGAGAAAGGGGACCTGTGCTTGGAGGACCACACCATTAGGATCTTCCCTGACTTCTCAGTTGCGTCTCAACAGGAGACACTAATTCCTCAGCGTCATAAAACTGCTCACGGAACTCAACGTCCCATATGCCATCCTATTTCCGGCTCCACTCAAAATCACTCATAACGGTAAACTGTACTTCTTCACGGTCCCAGATGAGGCAGAGAAGTTCAAGTCGCAAATACCACTACACAATCCAGATGGTGACCTTGCCAACGACGAATAGCCGCGAATCAACATGCTCGAAGACGCTCATGTTGGAAATTGGTTAAAAGAAAATGGCATGGAGAATGGTACATGATTGCAACGCAATATGTCTGTATTGCAGTTGAGCGCAAGATACTGGATGAGAATAGCTATTACTGCTGGGATGTCCCATAATACGGCATTATGTGGCTTAACATCATGACATGCAATGTTCGGGGGCTAAGTAACTACACCAAAGCTCGTAGGATAACTGCCTATGCCCAGATGCACAGAGTTAAAATACGCCTTCAAGAAACACATGCCCTGGGGCGCCTAGCGACATGTCTTGCCCCAAATTGGGGTGTCAACAGATACTACACAAAATATTCTACCCAGTCCAGAGGAGTACTTACTCTAGTTCATAAATCAGTCCAATTCTCACTGCACACCAGTCACATAGACCCTGAGGGCAGATATGTAATACTTCATTGTCTAATTGCTAACACGGAATGCCTTCTCGTGAACACATATGCCCCTAATTTCGATGCTCCAGACTTTTTTGATGCAATCACCACCATACTTGTGAAATATGTCGGGGTTCCAATCATATGGGGTGGTGATATGAATCTGGCTTTGGACAATGAGCTCGACAGATCTGGAACTGCCCGAAGGGCCACCTCACGTGCGGCTAACAGATTATATATAATCTCTCTCTCAAAGATGTATCGAGAGTGCTCCACCCACAGGCGAGAGAACACACCTTTTACTCATCAGTCCATGATAGCCTATCTAGGGTAGACCTGTTCCTCATATCGAGTGGAATGGTGGGCAAGGCCACAGATGCACAGATATTGCTGCGCACAATTTCGGACCACTCCCCAGTAATGCTGCAAATCACATTGGGACATGACCAGCCCTCCCGTTCAGCCTGGCGATTCAAATCAGAGGCCTTCCAAGATATAGTTTTCAAAGCTGAAATCCTGGCCGATATCACCACCTTCTTTGAATGCAATAACAGACAGGATACATCCGATAGGAGGCATTCAAGGTGTTCATAAGGGTATGTGTATCTCCAGGGAGGCTGGGGTCCTCAAAGGCATTAAAAACAGCTTGCAGCAGTCTGAGGCGAGGCTAAAAAACTTGAAAAGCAGTACACCTCTGCCCCTTCCCCGACCATACTGGCACAAATTAGATCGGAACTCGAAACGTTCGAGGCCCACGCTCAGAGGGGGAAACAATACCATGCCCGTCCCATTACAGCCCGGAAATAGGGTGAAGGGGACAGACCGGGGAGGACGCTGTCCAGACTGGTCCGCGCGGAGGGTGGCAGAACCTCTATAGACTGCATCAAAGACAAACCGGTGCCCTGCGCTGGTCTGATCAACATATCCTTGAAACATTCACTGCGTTCTATACAACCCTATATGGCCCCCAACAAGAACACAGCCCACAAGATACGGACCTCCTGCTTGACCAAATCCCCATGACCCTTCTCTCACGTGCTACCAGAGATCAGCTAGACGTTCCATTCACCCTGGATGAAATAACCGAAGCTATATCGAGGTGCCCGAAGGGCAAAGCATCCGGCCCATACGGTCTCGCGTCAGAGTTTTATCAGGAGCATTTAGCCATCATCGCACCCAGACTCCTCGAAGTCTGGAATTAATCACTCGGGCTGGCTATTCTGCCCCAGTCTATGTGCGAGGCTGTCATAACCGTGCTCCCCAAACCGGGTAAGCCACTTGACGACTGTGGGTCCTACAGACCCCAGTCTCTAATCAACACTGACATGAAAATCTTTGCCAAGATCATTGCAAGCAGGTTCCTCCCCATAATGATCCACTGGTCCACCCTGATCAGAGTGGATTTGTTCCCGGTAGTTCCACAGCCCTTAACATTTGCCGACTGTTCAATGTCATGTCCAGAATCGACCCCAACGGCAATGCAGTAGCGGTCACCCTTGATGCCCAGAAGGCATTCGACATGGTGTCGTGGCAATATATGTGGTCGGTACTCCACAAAATGGGAATCGGCCCACGAATTATATCATATATCAAGCTACTATATACAGACCCTGTAGCCAGAGTCCTTATCAATTCCAAGGTTTCGTCCCCCTTCGCGCTCCACAGAGGTACCCGCCAAGGTTGTCCGTTCTCCCCAATACTCTTTGCGCTTGCTATCGCTATCGAACCTATGGCGGACAGCATCAGAGACAAACACGAAAAGGTATACGCCTGCGAGACACCCCAGAGATAATCTCATTGTATGCGGACGATGTACTTCTCTATATCAGAGACCCGGCAGCTCATTTAGACCCCATCATATGTGACATAACAAAAATGTGCACATTTTTGGGCTTCACCATAAATTACACTAAATCTGAAATTTTCCCACTCACGGTAGCAACCTCCCAGCAAGAATGCGAATTTCCCCTCTGCTGGTCAACTGGGGGTATCCGATACCTCGGGGTTCAGGTATCCCTCACTATTAGCCGAGAACTACGCGGCTGCGGCGCAACTCGTGGAGGCCCGGCTGTTGAAGTGGCGCAACCTCCCGCTTTCCTTATCGGGCAGACTGTCCTTAATCAAAATAATTGTCCCTAAACTGCTCTACATCTTTGTAAATGTGCCGATCTGGCCTGGGAGGCGATACTTCAGCGACCTACACACTACATGCGCCCAATATCTATGGCATACTGGCGCAGTTCATAAGAAGTGGCAGCATATGACTCTTCCCTATGAGAAGGTTGGCTTCACTGCCCCAGACTTTGCCAAATACTGGACTGCCGCACAAGCTCAACACGCCTCACACTGGTATACATTCACTTGTGGAGAAAGATGTGCATGCACACACATAAGGCCTCCCTAAATGCCAGCTATAGATGTATGCAATATAAGCTCCTGAATCGCCTATACTACACTCCACATAGGGTGGGAAGGTTTGCACACGGCCAGGCTCATGTATCATGTACACGGCATGTATGAAAATGCCCTAGATGTAAATCCACAGATGCTGACCACATCCACATTTTCTGGACTTGCGAAGCACTGGGCCCATATTGGAAAGCCATCATGGAAGCCATCTCTGAGATAATAACGACCCATATCTCTCCCGCACCTCTGGCTGTCCTGTTCGGAGTATGGGACGAGCCTGAGGCAAGGAAGATGTCTAAATTTCTGAATGTCACTACTATGGTGGCCAAAAAATGCATTTTCCAGTGTTGGAAGCGCCACTACCCCCACCCCCATCATTTGAGATGTGGCTAAAGGCCCTCACCTGAACTCAAATGTGTGAGGAGGACTACATCAACACCCTCCCATTGACCTCTCGCCCCAAGAATGTATGGACCAGGTTTTGTAGTTATCTGAACAGCACGGAGGATATTGAACTTTTATTATCTGCCCCTGCAGGCGAAGTAAGCTTGGTCATCCCGGAAACACACTAAATCGTAAAACTTAAGGCTTATCCCTCAACTGTCGTTCTCAAACATATGTAATGTCATTCATGCAACTGCAATATTATTTGTTCTGTGCACTGTTTATCTGTTCTCTCTTCATGCCAATAAAGAAAAGTTTTTAAAAACAAGATGGGAATCCCTGCATCATGTCTGGTTGCCCAGCCCAGCTAGGAATTAACAGTGGTAGGCCGGTAACGGACCTCGAAACCAGAGCATTTGAGGGAGCCCGAGCTCTGCACACATTGGACCGTAGTTGCGAGGACAAGTAGCTTGTCATGATGCCCACTCCCGGGGAGCCGGTTCAAGCCCGGCGTCCCCAAAAGCGGACATCCAGTCCCCAAGGAAGGACCCAGCAACCCCATATAGGGGCCCTTTGGACAGTGTCCTGGCGCCTATGGCGCAGGGTCATAAAAGACATCCGTCCTGGCGCCATAGGCGCCAGGCTCATTATGGGAATGCTTGGGTGCACTTACCTGATGCAGACCATGCTGCAGGATCCTGGCCTCCTTGAGGCCTGAAAGGAACTACTTTACCTGTGGGACTAATTTACTATCCGGGCGTGGTCGGGGAAGGATACATACCTGATTGGAGGAAGGATACATACCTGGAACTTCTTCCAAGGCTATTTAAACCCCACCCGAACAGCTTTGCGTTGTTCTGCATCTAGCAGCTGGACGCTTACCGTGTCAGCTCCTGCATCCTGACTTCTGCCACGCCTGCCAGCATCCTGGATCACCTGCAAAGGAAGAGAAGAAGAGAACAGAAGAAGGAAAAGTCCTTACCTGCTAAATCCGCATCCCGGAGACATCTCGCTGACAATCCTGAAAAGGAAGACTTTAATTTAAAAGCTCATCGCGTCGATCGCTGCAGCGCCGCATTCCACTCACCTTCACAGGGCGCCTTCATGTTCAGCAGCGATCATCCGGATTCGCAGTCACGTCCCAGCGCCTAGGGAGAAAAACACCAGAACAAAAGGTGAGAGAGAGAAGGGAATAAGGAAAGCTAAATCTCCATGTTAAGACTTGCCTGTTGATTCATTCCCTCTTCATTTCGGGTCCGCGCCGCATCCTGGCATTTCCGGACCCCGGCCCCTAAGGGGAAAAAGAGACATCAGCGTTAATGAGCGAATGAAAAGACATTACCAAAAAACGCTCATTAAAGACTTGATTTCTACAAGGATTTCACCTCTCATCTCGGTGCCTGTTCCCCGGCATTCCGTACCCCGGCCCCTATGGGGAAAAAGACACTAGCATTAGTACATTAATGCATGGACACAAGGGGAACCTCTTATCAAAAAACGTACCTGGAAACCAAGCAAGTTTGGTTCTCACCAATCCGAAAATCCAGTGAAGTAACTGGATACCAACGCGCCCTTGCATCAGAAGCAGGATGGAGAGCTCGTCCTTCCAGATCCTAAGGTGAGACGCTACGAGAAATCACTGAAGGGTTTCAAGGAGGGTGAGAGGGGAAAGTGGGAGGCCGATTGCATTACCCCGCAGACAGTTAATCCCCTATTTTCGCCTACAGAAGGATACTTCTGCGAGCCAGACAAGCCAGATTTGGGGGCCCGGTCCAGTCCGTCTTCCGAACCCTGCGCATCACCTTAGAAGAGGTCACAGCAGCGCGAACCAGGCCAGCGCCTCCGTGGGAGTCAGGTGAGCGTAACATAGCTGTGGAGAAAGCTGACAAGGTTATGGGAGCCTGAGAAACCAGAGTGAACAAATATCCTATTAAAGGGGGATTGAGGGAAGCACAAATGGTGTGCATCACGGTTGGGAAAGCTACCAAGGTTATGGGAGCCTGAGAACCCGGAGTGTGCAACAACCTTATGAAAGGGGCATTGAGAAAGTGATCTGTACACTTTGAATTAAGCCTGAGAAAGTATCAAAAGGTACATAACTAATAGAACCGGGTCCACATCCACCCTATCTGAAACACAATGGAGATCATTACATGTTTGGTGGTATCCCGCTGGTAAATCTGGTGGGATGCCACCAAACTGAATTACAACTACCGGCACTCGGTCTGAAATTACTGGCAGATTCAGCGTGCCAGTAAGGACAGTTCAACCCCATTCCATGGAGTCCATTAGGACTCCATGGAGGGATTGCTGGTATTATCGGCGCTGGTAATACAAGCTGTTTTTTTGTCGGTAGGGTGTCTGATTTACCTCCAGCTCTGAGCTGGAGGTAAATCTGGTGCCCCACTGGCAAACTTGTAATTTTCTGGTCCGCGGACGCGGAGTGGCGGAGAGTGGCAGTTGTGCAGAGAGCCTACCCTGCTGAGTCTGTCTACCCTGTCCATTCCCTACTGGAGGAGGAGTCTCTGAATTACCTACATTTGCCACACCTGACCGCGGAGCGGACGCGGAGTGGTGCAGAGTGGCAGTTGTGCAGAGAGCCTACCCTGCTGAGTCTGTCTACCCTGTCCATTCCCTACTGGAGGAGGAGTCTCTGAATTACCTACATTTGCCAAACCAGACCACGGAGCAGACACGGAGTGGCGGAGAGTGGCAGTCTTGCAGTCATGGCTGTCGTGACTGGAATGACTGCCGCCTCCCTGTCTCCCATTGAGGACGACAATAGCTGTCTACGGAGCTTGCGCCCTAGCACGCATTTGGACAAACCTCAGCACACTGAAACGCTGGATCCCGCTGACCTGTTATCAAATACTGCCAGACCCTCAAACTGTAACGAAAAAGGCAGGGAAAAAAGATTCAAAGCCTTTCCTACACTTGCTTGGATCAAGACTGTGTCCAGCACTTAACTGTGCACCGAAAACTCAAGATACAATGATACAGGGGCGTTGCTAGGGGGGGGCTAAGGAGGCTATAGCCCATGATCTTTTGGTTGTAGCCCCGGATAGAATCTCAGAAGCTACAGCCAAAAGACCAGCTAGCCCCCAGTCCCTGCAGTTCCGACACCAGCGTAGCCCCGGGTCTTTTCCAGACTTAGCAACACCCCTGCAATGATAACTGCATTACAGCTCGCTGCATGGCCCCATCTACAACTAAGTCCCAGGGACAAAATCACACACAGCCCCACAACCTTGCCTGCCAGGCCTCCTCCCGCTCACTTACCGGCTTTCCCCAGAGGGGGGGCTGAGTCTGCAGTTGAGTCGATGAGCTCCGGTGGGTGTGAGATCGGGCGCGTGTTGGCACCCGTGGATTGCAGTCTGGAGCTGGCCGAGGACCATCATCGAGTCCATGATCTGCGCAGCTCCCACGCCCCCTCTCCTTCTGAGGCGAGGCGGAGTGCGGCTGAGGGGTCCGCAGGCGGGAGCGTGTGCGGAATCGCGGAATGCTTCGGTGTGTCCTGTTGCCTCAGATCTCCACGTGATCAGAGTCCTTGTTCTCGCGGAGGAAGGGGGCCCGCAGTCGCCCTGGGAGAGGGCTGATTTGGTGGAGCTCCCGAGCTGCCCTGGAGGAGCCAGCTCGGACGACGTGCCTTCCAAAGCGTCATCTGAACAGGGGCTCTGTAGCCCTATTACAGAACTTGAGCCATGCCCCCCTGGCGAGCAGCAGCTGCAACCATCGATCAACAATGAAAGGCCAAATCCAAAAAAACGTTCCCGCCCAGCGCGGGACATAACCCAAGAAAAAAAGAAAAGAGGTGTTAGACTCAGAACAGACAAGCAAAAGTCTGTAAGATCTAAACAGCCTCCAAACAAAGTAAGACTATTCGTCCCTGCTCTGTCTCCCCTGTCATCTTTGGTAAACTTTTTTTTTTAAAAGCAACAAGGGGGCAGGTGCCTCGGTTTACTGAACGAATTGACGGACGCCAAACTGCTTGACGCAGTCTCTGACTTGCATCCGCCAAATAAGCAAAGAAGACCTGACGAGGCACCAAAGGCTATGCCAGCCTTCTCTGAATTAAATGCCACTTTAACAGATATGTGCAGACACCACGGACACACAGATAACATCAGGTCTTGTAAATCTAAACCTGGCCACCGAAGACTTTGTTTTTGGTCAAAATACCTGCACGCCTTCAAGTTCAAACTCCTCACCCTCTCTAGCGCGCACCCTGCCATCTGCTACACCCAAAGATCTGATACAAACCTTAGAGTCTGACCCCTATTCGGAGCCACAACAAAGGCAACCAAAAGTGGCTACAGCAAATACCACCTTGCGCCCGTCACCGACTATAAATGAACTGCAGGACATAACAGGGCAAATATTAGCCTCTTGTAATGGAAAAAAAGAGTGCACATCGAAATGAACAAGATCAACAATTTCAATGCCATCAAAATATCCATCAAAACCCAACCTCTATGTACCACATTGACAGGAGAAATTCATCTCAAGACTGTGCCAAGCTTAGACAGACCAGGCTTTTTCGACCCTTTCAACCCCCATGCAAGGCCGTCATCGAAATGCCACATCATTCACCAAAGAAACACCTTTAAAGAAACCAGATTTACTTTCATATATGTCCACACTCACAATAGCTTTCGCTCCTTTTACTAAACTATATGAATCACTTTGACACATTAAAGGACCACACAACTTTACAGGCCATGATTCATACAAAGCTCATCTTCCTTGGAGGCCATATTGTGGCCCAAGCGGAAAAGGAAAACAAAAACGCGCCATGTGCAAACATGGTGGCCATCTCTTCGCGCCTTCAGGCAATAGAAGCTGCTTTGAATCATTGGGACAAATGTCATTCTCAAACTGTGCAAGCAGCTCAGGCAACGATTGAACTTCCCCGTATTGACTTAACTCAAACCTTTCGGTTAACTCTTCTTCCTCTGCGAGATCCACACTAGCGCCTAAAAAAGTTAAACCGCCATTGACAAAAACGGCAGTTGGGTCAGCTGCAAACATTGTCTTAGTAATTGACGAAGAAAAAAAAAAAACTAAATCATCTTCTGAACTGACGGAACAACCTTACTCCATTTTTGAACCTGCAAAGGCCAAACCCACATGTCCTTTGGGGAATTTGGAAACCGTTGACCTGAAAGTACTTTTCAAAAAAACAATCAGTTCTGTTCACAAGTCTGTCTCTGCAACCCCGCCAGTGCACATCTCCTGCACTGAAATGTCCCAAAAAGATTGTGTTTCTGTAAACTCCCACGAATCAAAAAGCAAAGAACTCACCAATAACAACAGAGGATTTCTTGTCAAATACAGACCTGATGACCCTTACAGAACATTCAGATGTGGCCTCTTCTACGGGCTCACCGGCCCAGCTTGTTGATGATCAAAGGAGATCTCCTCTACTGGGACATCATACTGATGACCCAGCAACAAGCAGTAGCCGAGAAAATGAAGACTTCTACCCCTATTTCATGACCTTAGAGGACCGCCGAAAGAAAAGTGAAGCATCAGCGTTAGCCAGAGTCAAGCTACTGCCAAACAGTGCAAATGACCACGTAACAGAACAGAACAGAACAGAACAGAACCCTAAAGAAGGAACAAACAAGTCTAAAACATAGTTGAAAGCGCATGAGCAGCAACTATCCAACCGCCCCTACACAATGGGCTCGCCTACCTCTTCTAGACAGCCTTCCAAACTGGAATAAATATCAAAATCCAACGAAGTTCGAGAAACAGCCTGGGAAATGGATTCTCAACCTGGAACAAACCAAAGAAAATCGAGATGAAGTCCTGCTGAACAGAGGAGGTACCTTGGTCTTGATGCATCTCATCCCAAAGTTAATACAAATAAAGTCAGACGACTTATGAATAGTAGAACCAAGCCACTATCATGGAAGAGCGACTTGCTACATTCACATTCTCTCTAGAAGAATTAAAAACACATAGATGGATCGAGAGAGGGACTTTCTAAGTTTAGGATACTATTTATCACTACAGAATGAGTTTGTAGAGCAGGAAAAACCTAAAAGCTCTGAACCTTTACGAAGCAAAGCACGAACAAACAGTGAATATAATTATCAACTGCGAACCCAATCTGCTCCTAATAAAACTCCTTGTGAACCTAGAACCCTTTCATGTCCATCTGCAACGAAGAGGTCCCACAGCCCAAAAGTGAATTTCTCGTCTAAGAATCAACTCATCTCGCAGGATTTCCAAACATCACCAAGTGCAGCTGCAGTAGACCTAAACGCAAAGGAATCTGAAGCCAAACTTAACATGCACAAAGATCAAAAATAAAAGCACCCGGAACCTCACCAAAACCATCCAAACGGAGAAAGGTGGCCAGTTAGCGCCACTCAACAATATCGGCACCTCGTCGAGCTTCTGGGCTTGGCTACCGAAAGCCCTATCAACACAGTGCTCAAAATAGCAGCCCAAGAACAAGACCCCTTCGGAGGATTCGTCATCATCCATTGAACGCACCCGCTGAGCTTAGACTAGGTTCCTGGAATACCAGGGACTATTTACATCTAACTTCGTCCAGTAATGTCAACCTGGGCTCTTTTGACTTACTGTGTTTCCAAGAAACTTGGCTGATAAAAAAGCCTTCGCTCGACGGATATGAACTTTTTTGGCTCTGGCGTCAAAAGGTTCAGTAGGCGACCTTCTTCGGGTTTGCTCACGGCCTGCCGGATGGACAAAGGTTTTTCAGTATCTACTATTCTTGTTGCAAACTACTCTCTATTAGCACTTTTGCTAACCTGGCCCCAACAACTCTCAGAAGGCGTTCAACAACAACCTATTTCCATAGCACTTCTTAATGTGTACTGGAACCCTGCAGCTATCGACCAGAAGAAATTCCTGGAACTAATCGAGAACACAATTGACGAAGTACGGTCTACCCACAATACTTATCATATTGTTATATGTGGCGACTTGAACGCGCTCTGTAACCAGAAAAATGGGAAGAAAATTTCACCCAGAGTACAACGTGGTGAAGAGTGGCTTAACTTGATGAACTCAAGAAAGCTGCATAACTTGGACACGACGTATAAAAATAGCAATCGCTTAGCGAAATGGACAAATGGAAAAGTAACGTCAACTATCGATTACATCTTCGATTCCGAGCCCATCTTGGCTTTAGCGACTTCCTTTGATGTTCAACACACAGTTTCCAGTGATCACAACATCCTGCTGACTACTTGGAAGTCATCCCATTTAAATCATGATAGGATGAAGACCAGGTTGGAGCAAAATCCGCAGGGAACTAGAATGTGGGCCTCATCACGAGTCTGGCGGTAACCCTTAAATGCAGCAGTAGCGCTATTACCGCCGCATTTAAGGGTCTTCCAGATCATGGCCTTGGCGGATTTCCCCCCAGCTCTGAGCTGGGGGGAAAGCTGTGGCAAATTGCCAATTTTCGGCGCAATTACCACCGGCGGGAAATCCGCTGGCGGTAATAGCGTGAATTTTCCCCATCGGGCCCAATGGGGAATGAGGAATTCCCGGATGGGCCAATGGGGAATGGGCAATAACCCTTCCGCCAAACCCGTGATCCGGCGCTAATAGCGCAGGGGGGTTTGGCGGTAGGGCTATTAGCGCCAGCGCTAATAGCGCCGGCGTTACCGCCCAACTTGTGATGAGGCCCTGTGTCTTACAGCCCATAGCATCAAAGAGCTTACGAACTTTTACAAGAAATCGGATCATACTTCTCATACTTGTCGCCTTACAGAACTTCCAGAAGAAAACTAAATGATAGCTCCCGAAAGGCAAACCATTCGTATGATAAACTTCTGGTTCAGAAACGCTGTGACTTCAGGAAAGATGAAAAAATTGCATCGAGTCTTCCATCGGCGGAAGGAAAGGTAGCTATCAAACGCTACTAGAAAATACAAAGCGTGGGTGAGATCGCACAGATGGAAGCTACACCAACAAGATGCTGAAGCTATTCTGAAAACAATCTGCTGGAATAACTCTAGGGAATTTTGGTCGCTATTGAACAAAGTATCTGCAGAAACTGGTCCGGAAATTACGAATGGCATTAGTGAAGCCACTTGGGCAGACCACTTTAGATTGCTTTTCCAACTACCGATTGCAAACCCACTTGAAGGTCCCTCTTCGAAAGAACTCAGGGAAGATAGTGAAGGCCCAAACCAGCTCCATCGATGGACGAAACTGGATGACCTTGATGACATACAAGACATCCTTAGAAAACTCAAAAAGTCTTGTGCGCCGGGCCCCGATGGAATTACCAACTTCGATCTTAAAACATTCCCAGACGCGTGGGCAACATTTATAAGATCTGTGTTCTCTAGATGTGTGATTTCTCAATCTGCCCCCCCCCTCATGGCTTTCTGCAATTGTGGTTCCCATATTTAAGAAAGGCGATAAACAAGACCCTATAAACTATCGCCCTATTGCCTTATTGGACCCGATCGGAAAAGTCTTTGGATCTCTCTTGTTGAAAAAATTCCAAGGCTGGGCCTCTCATGCACCATATAACGACAACTTTCAGACGGGCTTTAAAAAAACCTTGGGAACCACAATCAACATCTTCTTGCTAACCATCTTAAAAAGCAAAGTGAAGCAGGGTAGTCCTAGAATATTCACTGCATTTATAGACTTCTCCCAGGCTTTTGACAGAGTCGACCGTACTAGACTTTGGGAAGAACTGGCAGCCTGGGACTGCCCAAGTGGCATTCTCAACCCAATCAAAACTCTGCACACAGACACCAACTTTAAAGTTCGCCTGAATCAACAAGGTCTTCTATCTGCCGAAATTGAGACAAAAAAAAGGTGTTAAACAGGGGTGCCCGTTGGCCCCAGCACTGTTTCTAGCTTACATGGGGGACTATCAATACTCAGAAGATCAAGTCAGATCATTTCCACTGAAACTGGCTCAAACAAATATAAGCAGACTATTGTACGCTGATGACCTCATCCTACTTGACTTGACCCAAATAGGACTGCAGTGTCAACTTGCCAACCTGCATTCATTTTCCATCAAAAATAACCTCGAAATTAACATCGAAAAGACAAAAATTATGGTTATGGAACGCTCTACAAAGACGTTGGAAAAATTTAATTGGTCAATAGACAAGATCCCTATTGAAAAAGTTAAGAAATTCCAATACCCGGGAGTGGTCCTAGACAATTCCTCAAAAGACCTGGCCATGCAAGAAGCTCTCTTCACAAAAATCTGAAGTTTGGCAACTAAAGCAAAAGCCATAGACAGAAATTTGGCAAATTTTCAACCATTCCACTACTAAATTTCTACAAATCTAAGGTGGTTCCCACGGTGACTTATGGCGCAGAGGCGATGCCCAACCTACCCAAAGCTCTTTGGTCCAAATTGGAGGCGTATTTTTGGAGAACGGTTCTGCGATTGCCTAACTCAACCTCAGTTACATTAATTCGATGAGAACTAAGTTTACTCTGCCAGCAAACTGTTGACTGCAACACACTCATGTTATACCAGAAATGTGTTCTTCCAAATCCTTCTTTCCTTCATGGATTGGTGCTTAAAGAAATCCAAACATCAAATTGTAAGTTGCTTAATGATTGGAAAAACGAAAATCTTACTCTATTAAAAACTATAGAGTGTATCAATCCAACAAGGATAATTAAAATAATAGAGGAGATGGACTGGATTCGTACCTTAACTGCAGCAGCTGGAAACAAAATCACATCTCATCTGCCTCCAATATGAAAGAAACTAAATGTGCTTCAGTACTACATCAAAAAAGTCCCCAAGCCGTGCAGCTCGAAATCTAATAATGCGAGCAAGACTGAATCTTCTTGAGTCAAACGAAATCCGTCACATCAGAGGTCTGGCGCTGACTAACATCTGTAGATTCTGTGATAAGGATAAGGAGACAATTTCGCCATCTAATTCTGTCCTGCCCTGGAACCAAGGAGGTTAGGCTTCCTTATATGAAACATCTTCTACGACAATCATCTATCTTCGATGAAGATGTATGGTGGGCAAGGATGATCAGTGGAGACAGAACATCATGGCAACTAGCCACCTTTAAGATCCTAAAACAAATAATGGAAAAACTGGAACTTAAACAAAATGAAATCGACTGAGACTTTTTCTTCTTCTTGTATGGTTTTTCTTTTCCTCTAAGTAACTCTGCATGTCGTTTAATCAGAGTTATAAATCAGGATAAAATATAGACATTTTTTTGAAGATGTTGTAAAAATCAATGATTTGATTAAATTCAACAATAAAAAATAAAATTAAAATAAAAACTTTCCGGTCCGGAGACGTGCTGGCAAATGTTATTACCGGCATGTTAATTCTAGACCGGCAAACTTGTAATGACCCTGAATAACCTGTATGAGGAGCACAAGATTTTGACCTCAAAGAAGGACATGTTTTTTTTTTTTGGATTACAAGAAACCCTGGATGAATGGAAATGTTCACAAGAGACAGGTTTCTTTGTTTTTATTGTTAACAAGAGAAAGTGGACCTCTAACCTAATAGAAAGGGTGGGAAGAATATCCTGTCGCGGAATAAGTAACTTTGAAACCCAAGAACAAACCAAGATTAAACTGGGCCAGGTAGGCGGCCTATTGAGGCTATTGTGAAAAAGCCTATGTGAGGAGTCGGGAATGAAACTCGGACACAAGTTGGCCATGATTTTGGTTAAAGACTTTTATTGAAAATAAAAGGGGTTGGGAAAATGCCTCTCTGACCCTGCTCTAAGAAGAATATCCCAAACTAAACCAAAACTAAGGAACTGTCTGTGTCAGAATATCCAAAACAAAACTGTCCCATGTCCAAAGTTCTATTCCGACCCTCACACTAAGACTTAACTCTAAGATGAAACAGGAAATGTCTTTTGCCTTGGGTGGTTTAGAAAAATGCTCCCAAAAGAAGAATGAATGGCTCCAACACAAAAGTTTAAGCATAAAGGTTCTTGCTCCAGAGGGGGGTTTCACATACAACAGTTCTTGTGCTTTTCTTGGCCCACAACAATATTGATGTACAAACTTCTCCGACTGTCATTTTGTCTCTTTCAGAACTCCTGGTATATTTTCCTACCAGGATTTTTGCTTTTTCTCTCCTGGTTAACACAATCCTTTTCTCAGTCCTGATGTTTTTTCTCAGGATCTCTTTATTTCACCCAGGTATAGTTGGCTGGTATATTCTGCCAAGGCTTCTTGCTTTCACACATTTGTAATTGCCTGGTATAATTTCCTGCCAGGGCTTCTCCTATTGCCTAGTACACCTTCCTGTCAGGGCTTCTACCCACAATGTCTCTGGGGGTCATATAATCACCAGAAGGGGCGTGGGGGGGGGGTTATATCTGTCTTTCCCCTTGGTTACTCTTGATAGTTTGCTTAAAGTTCAGGTGTGAGTTTTCGTTTCAGTAATCAATCCCCTCAATGACCTTCAATGTGCGAGTCATATTTCTCATTAGGTTTCACGTTTGCTTTCACTTTTTATAATCTCGTTTGAGTGGATCTGTATCCCTTTTCCCGCTATGCTTTTCTCTCTCTTGCTACTGGGTTTTCCTATTTGCAGCTCCCTTGTTTTGGTTCTCAGCTGTCAGTAGCGGTATGCAGTTTACTGTTCCAGCACCCATCCTGCTTCCCAATTCCTCTATTGTGCTTATCGTTGTCTGCGGACGTCCCTGTGTTGTTGTCGGTTGTAGGGTTCTTCGCATTTTATTGCTTTTGGTGGCTTGCAGCACCTCGCTATTCCAGCTCACTTTTACGGGCAGCTTCTTTCAACACGCCTTTGGTTTCTCGCAGTCAAATGTGTGGCGGTTCACCTTTATGGACTGCTTCCTCCAACCCGCCTTTGTTTTCTCGCAGCCCCCACTCTTCTTTCTGTGACCCAGCGGACATTGAGTAGCACAACTCTCTCCAGGGCTCATTTCCCTCTTCATCTGTAATCAATTTAAATGTCCCGGCAGTCTGCAACCTTTCCTCACAACTAGAGCAACAAAATGGTTTTTGAATTCCAGAAATCTTTATTGCTCTTTTCCCCTTCCTTGTCTCGGTACTTTCTGTTGGTTTCAATGGGGGAAAACCAACCGATTGTTATTTGTTCTGGTAGAGTGTTGTTACATTACCTTACAGCATACTATAAGGCAGGGATCCCCAACGTGTAGCTCGGGAGCAACATGTTGCTCACGGCACCCTAAATTGTTGCTCGCCAGTTGCCCTGGGCCATGGTGTGAAGGCCTAGAAGGGGGTGCTGAATGGATGAGACCTCAGTAGCACTGTAGTCAGGACAGAGTCCTGGACTGTGCAAGAATGTTGGCCAATGAGCCGCTGTGTTTCCAGCTGGATTATTTTTATACATGCAAGATTTGTTTGGTGCCACCATGCACATACTTCTTCAGTAAATGTCCTTACTTGTTATGGTAGTGTCATTGCTAAAACCCTGTCATCTCCAGTTACTTTGCCCAGCTGACAAATGTATTAATGAGTACAATATTTGAACCATGTTTGGGTCATGGAGAAAATTGGCATATTCTGTTCTTTGATACAACTAGTATGAACATAATGGACAAGGAGGTGGTATGCATACCCAACTTTCCTTTATTAAATAATGTGCATGCACACTTTCTGTACAAGTGATGTTTGTGTTTGATCCCACCATGTACATTTATCGACATTCATTTTGGTGTCTCCTGTATTTATTATTACATAGTGTCCTAGCGGAAAAATGGTCTTCGTTTGATAACCTGCCCATCTAGCACATGGTTAATGGGCAGATACGGTAAATGCATGCCACATTTTTCATAATTAATTTGCCCTGTATTCCAATACAATTAATTGATTGTTAATAGGTTTAAACTAACAAGTCAATTAATTGATTCAAATACTCAGTTAACAGCACCACACCCCTCTATGAAGTGGTCATCAAATGCTCAAAGGTTTGACCAATGTGTGCCACTAAGTCTTGTGTAAAATCCCTTTTGGGCAGAGTAAATAGGCTCCAAATAATTGAGAAAGGTATTATTTTTATTCCTAACCACTTTTTCACCAATGCAACAGCCTTCTGGAGCTTTAATACACACCATTTGCCATAACATTCCCAAATAATTCTCAGGAGGTAACCTCCAAAGGCCCAATGAAGTGATCTTTAAAGGCTACCATGTAATGACCTGAAGTACTAATTCATATTTATATTTCTCCATTAAGTCAGCAACATTTAAAAACATGTTTCAGATTTTTCATACAATTCACACAGAACAAGCCCAAAATAAAAAAGCAACTTTAACACAATCAAACTTGCTATATATACAAGTCTGAACATTACAATTAATTATATATAGCATAGCTCCCATGCATTCCACGCTTATGCAAAACAGAAACAACAGCAAATGAACAGAAAATGAACCAAATCTTTGACTCCTATTTTGCAAGCGCACTTTGTGCTTCCTCCTGCACACTTTCTTAATTTATTGAGGAGTGGGTACATTTAAACGTACCATTACCACCAGCCTCCTGCATTCTGGGAATCTTATTTGACAGATTTCTCCTTGCCATTTTATATGTGTATGTAAGTCTGTATATAAGGCTAAAGTTGGCAGCCTGTGTATATTTTGGACATCTGACTTTTTTTCCATCGGAAACGCTCTTGCTTTTGGAGCTATTTTGAGGTGGCTTAATGCACCAAATGTAGTTATATTGTATCCCTATTCAAATGGACAGTGACTTACAACCGCCCATAACCACAAGTATTTCTCTTCACCAGGGGAGGCTACAATCGCACTTGCACTGAAATTCACTTTATGATTAGCAGAAAATCCCAGATGTGCTTTTAAAAAATAAGGAACATTCTTAACTGGCCTGACACTCAAATTGAACACCCTCAATTCGGCTCACAAGGGGCTAGCAGGTGTATCTGCAGGGAGACCTGCTATTTGGCCCAGGAATTTATTTTGCAACCCCTCCAAGAAATGACAGTTCTAACAACCCTAGATTTTGCGGCCTTAAAATCATGGAGCAGACCTTTGTCTTATATACCTCCAACTTCTCCAATAAGAATGCTGCAAACCTGAAATAACGTAAAAAGCCATTTAATCATGAATGATGCCTTTTCAGCTATCTTATTAAAATTACTGACACAAGCACTGCTCTTTCAGAAGATTAGGCTCAGATAAAAATGAGACTGCCCCCTCATCTCTACATTCATTTAATAAGGCTGCATAAGGGTGCATGCTATAAAATGAACCCTTCAGGTGGAGGGTGGATTAACTTTCCTAAGCGAAGTACTAGAATCAACATCCAGAAGGAATACATTGGGACCAACTGACATCCCTGCTTGTCACCTTTATTTGTGTTGGGAAACAATGTATAATTCCACAATCTTGTATTTTGGACAGATGTTGAGATGTCTGCGTATCACGTTGGATAAGACTTAAAAAACCATTAGTGACCTGTAAGAATGTAGAAGTAGGACTCGGACACAGTGGGCTCATGTTTATTGACATCTACTTTTATTGAAAGGAAAAGGGTGGGGGACTGGGGAAACTCCTGTCTTTCCCTAAAGCTAAGAGGGGTTTCCCATCGTTAACCAAAACTAAGGAAACTGCCAGTATGTCTTGTCTAAAGTAAATAGTCCACTGTCTGTCACAAGTCCGAAGCCTATTTCCATCCCTCACACCATTTACTAACCTATAAAAAACAAAATGTCTTCTTAATTCAGAAGAATAGGTTGTAGATCCAATCAGAGTTCCAAATAACACAGGTTCCAAACCCAAAGTTCTTAAATATAAAACAAAGTTCCATAAAGTTCTTACACATTTCTCTGTTGCACAAACTTCGTAGCAACCTGGGCAACAACTCCCTTGTCCTGGTTCCTTCTCTTGGCAACTCTCTTTTTATTGGACCACAGCCAGGGGCAATGACTCCTTTGCCCTGGTTCCTTCTCTTGTAGGTCCTAGATCTCTGCCTTTCTCTCTTTCTGCTTGGGTTAACTTGGTTTACTTCCCTGCCAAGTGTGGTCCTTAGTAAATTATTCTGTGGTTACTGTGGAGCCCTCTTCTCCCAAGTATCACCTCAAGGAAGAGGACTTGTGTGTTTCTCCTGTAGTGGGTCCCAAACCCCCCTTCTTTGCCTGAGGGTACTTGGAGCTCTCTTCTCCCATGTACCACCACGAGGAAGATGACTTGTGTGGTTCTAGTGTAGTGGGTCCCAGACACCTTCTTTGTGTGTGAGTACTTGGAGCCCTTTCCTCCCAAGTACCGCCACAAGGAAGAGGACTCCTGTTGCTTTCGTTTGGTGGGTCCCAGACTCTTAAGTTTCTCTTGTTGGGGGACAGACATGGTTCACATGCCTGCCAGGTACTGTGTTTCCCAGCAGCCAGCCTGAGTGCTCCCCTTTGTAGTGGGCTCTGGTCTGCCCAGGAACACTGCAGTGTCAATCTTTCCCAGGACAGCGTGGTCTTCCTTTCACGTGCTTCCCTGTCTGCAGGAACCCCGGGAGCTTCTCTCTGCCAGCTCGCCTTTCGGTCCTTCCACTGTGGACTGGCCCTTGTCCTTCCAGCTCCTCTCTTGGCATCCTGGTGTGCTTCCTTGCACTTTCATGCACCGTGCTGGCTCCTGCAGCTCCTTCATGAAGGACTAGACAACTTCTTCCTGAGTCCCTCATCCTTTTCTACTATGCATTGACCAATGAGTGGCCAGCAACAACTAGACTGCTCATTGTGGTTCTTAGGAGAAGTCTTCATGCCTCCGCTCTTCCTCTTCATCCCAGTACTTATTCCAAGTTGTCTAAAATGCTCATGTTGGTTATGCAGAACACTCTACATTCCTCCATGCAGCTTATTTGTCTCAATGGTTGTCAATAACATATCTTTCAACTCTTCCCCATTCTTCCTCGTCTCAGTATTTCTAACCTTGATCTCCCTTGGGTCAGTTGTGCTCTTCATAGTCCCAGTACGTATCTAGGGAAGGGGTTGTTCTTTGGGTTATAGAAATGGGGGGAGGGGTCCTAGGGTCTGGGGATTGGCGAGTATATTGCGTTCTCAGGGTAGGGTTGTTCCTAGTCCCAGAAGGGGTTTCCTCTCCCATGTGATTCTCTCCCTGTGCACCACCCTCAGGGGAACTATTGTACCGAGGATGTACCACCCTGGCCACATGGGAATGGTCTCCCCCATAGGGGAGAAGGGACAACATCCACAGATTTGTCACAGACTCCAATAAAATGTAAATTCCACCACATTATGTTTCAATCAAATACCGACAAAATTCACCCTGGAGTGCTACAGACTCCATAATTGGGGACTAACACCGCCAAACCACCACTTGGAATCTGGCAGTGATACCACTGCACCAAGTAGCAGTAACGGTACCGTTGAGATGCCACCAAACTCGTAATAAGCCCCAATGTCCAGTAAGGGAATTGGCCTATAACCTTGAGGGGCTGGTGTTCCTGTAACGCTCACCTGATTCCCACGGAGGCGCAGGTCTGGCTTCGAGTGCTGATGCTTCTTAAATGGTGAAGCGCAGGACTCTGAAGATGGACAGGAAGGGCCCTCTACTCTGGCTTCTCCGGCTCGCAGGAATATTCCCCTGTGCGTGAAAAGGGAGTATTACCTACTGACTGAGTTATGCTCAAGCCTCCCACTCTCTTCCAACCCTCCACGATACCCTTCCACGATTCCCCGTGAAGTCTCACCTTAGGGTCTGAAAGGACGAGCTCTCCATCCTGCTTCTGACGCAGGGGCGCGTTGAACCCAGTTACTTCACTGGATTGAGGTTGGATGGGAGTTCAGGTAAGCTTGATTATACTGGTAAGGCGCTGTGAAAGTTCTGTTGCAAGTTCAAAAGTTCAAGCTTTAAATAATAATGTTCATTGTCTTTTTTCAGGTGATGAATGAAGATTCCTTTGGAGACTTCTTGCAACAAAGCGCTGATGTTGATGTCTTTTCCCCATAGGGGCCGGGGTTCGGAATGCCGGAGATATGGCGCCGACCCGAAGTGAAACGTGCAGTTCCAGTAAAGATCTGGTAAGTCCTAGATGAGCGCTCAGGTAATGTTTTTGCATTCGCTCATCTAATGTCTTTGTCTTTTTTCCCCATAGGGGCCGGGGTCCTGCTTGGAAGCAGCAAGACCCGAAATGAAATGGGAATGACCCAACAGGTAAGTCTTAGAAGGAAACTGAGCTTTTCCTATTCCCTTCCTTCTCTCACCTCTTATTCTTGTCTTTTTCTCTAGGCTCCTGTGTATCCGGATGATCGCTGCTGAAGATGGAGGAACCCAGGAAAGGTGAGTGAAATGCAGCGCTGCAGCGATCGTAACGAAATGCTTTTAAAAATGATGTCTTCCCTTTCAGGATCGTCTGTGATGTCTCCGTGGTGCAGATTAGCTGGTAGGTCTCTTGTCTCCCTTTGCAGGTGACCCAGGATGCTGACAGGCGTGGCTGAAGTCCAGATGCAGGAGCTGACACGGTGAGCGTCCAGCTGCGAGGAGCAGAACAACGCGAAGCGTGAGTTGCTGATTGGGTGTGGTTTAAATAGCTTTGGAAGAAGTTCCAAGTGTGTATCCTTCCTCCGATCAGGTATGTATCCTTCCCCGACCACACCCGGGTGGAAAGTAGTCCCACAGGTAAAGTAGTTCCTATTCAGGCCTCAAGAGGGCCTGGATGTGGCAGCATGGTCTGCATCAGGTACGTGCACATTAAAACACTTGAACACATGTCTAGCTTTATGAACCTGGCGCCTAAGGCGCCAGGACAGAGGTCCAACATGAGCCTGGCGCCTAAGGCGCCAGGACTGTGTCCAAAGGGCCCCAGCTTGGGCCCGCTGGCACTCCCCTGGGGGAAATGATGCCTGCCTCTGGGGTTGCTGGGTCGGACCTGGCTCCTTGGAGGTAGGCATCATGACAGTTCCAAGAAATACTTGTCTAAGGGGATGGCATAATGCCTGTCTTGAGAACAACAATAAACATAAAACGATTTGGCATCCTTCAAAAAAGCTTCCATTTTTTTCTCAAATTCTTTTTTTGTCTTACCACAATTTTTTATGACATTTTGAAACTATAAATCTGACCAGCAGTGTACACACCCCTCATTAAATCATGGTTCAGTTTTCTTTTCGAGATTCAACATTCTGCATCGAACCATGGTGCATCACTTTCTATAACCTGGAACTCCTGAACTTGGGGGCACGGTTTGCCAATAGCTCTGTCATGGATAGTTTCTCCTAAAGACTCAGACAAACTAACGCTTTCCTTTGTGGCCTCTGAACTGTTCAACAGTTTTAAGAGAATATGTTAATTTCTTGTGAATTAGTAATTCTTTCCAATGCCTCCTTTTCAAGTGTAGGCATCGCCAACCAGCCTCTCTGGCTGTCAGCTATCTTCTTTGTGGTGCCTACCCTGGCCATTGGAAAATGAACTCAAGAGGATTGTGTTTACTCTCTGATCAATAAGAAATGTAACATTCCTGAAGGAAAAAAAACATCCACAATACTGTCATCAATGACTGTGGAACAGTATTGCCGGTCTTGCATGCTTAGGAATGCACCATTTGCCATTAGAGATCCCATAAAATCCTAGGCAGAATCTCATGTGGCCATTTTTACTGTCCATACATTTGCACTAATATTTTGCTCGGGAACCTGAAACCCCTGGTAATGTTTATTTACTCCTACTCTATTTTTGAACAGCTGGACTGGTCCTATATGTCTATAAATGTACTACTGACCACTCAATTTCCTCAACATTCCTTGTAAACCACCACTTAACGTCAAATGAAGTTAAAGACCTTGCACATTTCTTTGACTAGAATAACACGTGGTCTAGATAACTATTAAGTACTGCAAATTAAATGTTCTATATGCAGTTTTAATTTTGCTACATTTCTAATTTGTGTTGCAAGCAATTTGTCCGCCAACTGTGCGCCGATATATTCTGTCGAAAAATGGATGTTGCTGACCATTTAATTTGATATGCCAATGTTGCTCATTGCGCACAAAAGGTTGGGGACCCCTGCTATAAGGGTTAGAGGCATAATAAGAGTTTCCAGGTTTTAACAAGGAGGAATAGCATGTCCTTTCCAGCAAGTCACCCTTCTTTTTATAAGGGTCATCTCCCCCCTCCATAATTCTCTTTTGTATTTTCGGGTCAGAGGGTGCCTGCCTCACCTTAGCCATGTCAGGGGAGATTCCTCCCATGAAAGAAGTGACGACTTTGCCAAATTCATCACAGGCTCCAACTTCTCTTTTTATTAAGATGTGTTATCTGAAGTGGTAGGGCTAGATAGTTGGATAGGATTCGGACTGAAGAACTTTATTTTTGGACGTAAGATCCCACCCATAGCTTTTGTTTTGTTAGATAGGGAACTTCCCTCATAGTGATGGGGATAGTTGGCATTTTTGATTCTTTTATTTTAATAAAACCTCTACAAATGACACCTGATCGTCCAAGTCCTTCTGTTCTGGTTCACTGCAGTCCTTTCTCAAAAAAGGGGCAGTTGATAGTCCCCATTTTCAGTGGAGATGACAATACTGTAGTTTGGGGGAATTTGCCTTCTCCCATATGGTCTACGCTTCCCAGGTTTTTGCCTCTGAGGTCAGTTCAGGTCTTCTGAGGAGGTGTGTGGGGGCAGTGGACCCCTAATTTCCCTGCTCCCGAGTCCCATTAAGTACTCCTCTAAGGCAGCAACATGTTCCACAGCAGAATGGGATCTATCAGACCTCGTGTGACAGGATTTTGGTTATGCAAGCTAGCAGTTAGGTTAGGTTTCCAGTTAGGTTTCGCCTATTAACACGGAGGCATTACACATTTTACAGTTTACGCCTTTTCTGTGGCTGTGCTTTAGCACAGGGTGCTTAAACAATGTAAAAGATATTACTAGTAGATGAAGTTTGAGTGGTGTATTTTGCCACGTTTCAATGGCTTCAGAAAATCACAAATTTCAACATGTATGTCTCGGACAGTTTCCCTTATGGCACTGGATGTTAGGAATCCAATCAGGTTCTCATGCCGATCACTGACCTGTCAGGTGTTGGTGCTCATGTCCGAGGCTTGAGTGTAGAGGCCTGCCCGCAAAGCTGAGGGGAGAATAGTGCACAAGACACAGGAGTGTAAGGACTCCTGCAGATAAGGAAGGATTGACAATAACTACAGACAGGCAACAAAGGCAGTGCACAGAAAGAGGCAGGCAATACAACCAAGACAAACATGTTCGGTTCCCACTTGGGGTGTACACAGAATTGGGGGAAGAATTACCCATAGGTCAGGGGAAACGCTAACCTTCTGAGCTGGTTGTTATTACAGGGACCCACTGTGAATGTACATGGAAAGGAGCAGAAGGGGCATGTGTCTGGACCCTAAGCACAAACAATGAAACAAGACTTAAGCCTGTACAGGAACCAGCTCACTGCTTACAAATATGGCACAATGGACAAGACTGAGATGTGACAAAGGAAAGAGGCAGAAATTGCCTGCCGGGAAACCCAGCAACCAAACTCAATATGAAAGAGTTTCACAAATACAAGTGAGTACAAGAACAGTAACAGAAATATCCAGGGAAAGAACAGGAAGTGAAAGTGAGCAAGGTTCAGGACAAAGAACAGGAAGAAAGAGTATACGCAAAAAGACAAGAATCTAAGTGCAAGGTTACAGGAGACTGGAAACTAAGGACTGGGATACAGGAACAGCACACTAAACTATGGAGCAGGAACAAGGAAACTCAGGACTGGAATCTTGGCAGCTAAAGCTAACTTGATGGCAGAGAGGTGTCAATCAGGAAGGAGAGTGATTTGGGTGGCAACGCTTTGTATGCACTCCTGAATTCATGTTTCTGTTGGCAGTTACAAAATAAGTGAATGATAAACATTCACATGCTAATATCTTACAATATTTGGTTTAAAAGTCCTGCACATTAGTTCAACATTTGTTCCCGTTTTTCTGTATAACTTTTCTTTATTCCTTTTAGTTGTATCAAGAAGCATAAACAGTTAGAAAATGGATAACTATATGGAAGGTAATTGTCAGCAATGGAGCATTAAACATGCTCAGTTGAAAGAGTATCCCATGTTTCTATATTATTGTAATCATTATTACTGTTCACTCTAATCAAATATCATGCGAAGCCCCCACCCCATCTCCCGCCATGCCCCTAATATTTAGAGAACCTTGTTGACGACTCGGAAGACAATGGCACTGCCTCTTCTTTATAGTATATTTGAAAGGTTTTGCTGTACCAGGTTGCAACACTGGGGCATATGCTATGTCTCCAGTTACTTGGAATATTCAATCTGCCAGCTATTGTTTCCTTTATCATCATGTATGCCCTTGTCCACCAACAACCCTGCCTAAGATCATTGTCTGTAGAATGAGAGGGCGATCAGTCGGCCTATTATTACCAAAATTGGGTGTATTTTGCAAGCATATGTTCTAGATGAGCACCAGACAACTTACTACACTGGAAATTAGCACTTGCTAGGAGTTTTTGAAAATTACATATTTTTATAGCACGGATTAAGCTCAGAAGCACCAGAGCACTGTACAGGTTATAGAGCAAAAACAATGGTAGCAAGAATTGAACAAGTCATCACCTAAAGTGTAGTTTATGATTGTCACAGTACAATATCCGGATGGGGGTGTGCATAAGCTAGTGATATTCTAGGTTACATCAAGGTGTTGGTGGAAGAGCTAGGTCTTCACTTCTTTCCTAAACTATTGGAGAAGTTCTGTTTGCCACCAGGATGGAGTTCCACAGGACCAGATCATAGCATCAGAAGGACTGTTTCCTGGTGGTCTCCTTTCAGGTCAGTCTTGTTTCCAGGCTGGTCTGGTGATGCTCTTACTGCGAGATGACTGTGTGCCGTGCAATTATTTTCGGTGGCCGTCAGGTAGGCTGGTGTACTTGTGGCTATTACTTTTTAGGTAAGGAACATGGGGCCTCATTATGGCTTTGGTGGCAGCCGGCTGCCACCAAAACCGGGTCCGGGTTCCCTGAATGGGGAATTACCGGGCCATTCCGAGTTTGGAGGGCCCGGTAATTCCTCCTTCAGGGAACCCGGGCCCGGACCTTCGCCATTCCCATTTGAGCCCCCATAGGGCTCAATGGGAATGGGTGCAGGGAGCTAACAATGGGCCGATTACGACCGGCCCGTTGTTAGCTCCCTGGTCCCCTCGCGGGACCCGGTAAGGACGTCTGGTAAAACCAGACGTCCACATCGGGACCTCGTAATGAGGCGGAATGGGTTTAACGGGTCCGCATCCATACCCGGCACCCGTTAACCCATTCCGCCAATGTTATAATGAGGCCCATGGTTTTCAACCAGATCCTAAGTGGGATGAACTTCCAGAGCATCTTGCACAAGGTATTGGTGATATGGTCAAATATTCCAAAAGTGGGTGATGAGGCAAGCAGCTGCATTGTGAGCCGCTAGGAGGCCAAGTGAACAGGTGAGAGCCCCGTGAGTAGGCTCTTACCCCAGTAGTTCTGCCAGATTACTAGGGCCTGCCACACCAGTTGGAAATCCTGGGCAGGAGGAAAGACTTGACCCTGTGTAGTAGAAGGAGCCGATCTCAAGCAGTTTAAGCCTTTTTTTTTTTTTTGCAATGTGTTGTTGGAAGGATATATTGCTATCCAGAGTGAAGCCAAGGAATTTTGCAAAGTGGGTGAATTCAGGTTTGAACAAAATCTATGGATTCATTTATAGCTTAGAAGTGTATTTAATTGGAAAACAACAGTGAATCACTAGACTGTTGTATATCTTTCAAATTGTATATCTCCCTCGGCCAAGGCATTTCCATTCTTGCCCATGTAGGATTGGTTTACAATGGACACACCATGTGTTGAGTTGGATAAACTTCACATCCTATCTTATGATGGGACTGACTATCAAAGTGGGCTCCTGGTTATGGCCCTGCTCTACCCAGGTAGGTTCATACTTAACAAAAACAAATGAGCAGGGTCACTGAAACTGCTGCATACATTTATATTGGTTTTAACACACTAGACTTGATTGTCTTCTTCGAAAGGTTTAATAAACAACATAAATTGTGTCTAGATTAAAGCGTTTTACCAGGACACTTATAAAATCACAAAACAGTATCTACACATGATACATTGGTGTTTCACCCAACAAGTATACCTTGGATCACAATACAAAACATACACATACCCTTGAGACCGTGAAGGATAGCATAGGGACAAATGTACAAATTCAGTAGGGTGTGATTAATTACACAGATTGAACAGTATATCATTTAGACACTTGGACAAAAAGAGTCGACATGACTGTGTTTTGGCCAAATCTAGCGGGTAGCTGCTGTTATGTAGACCTTCATCAGGACGGAAAAAATTGTGGTGGGGGACGGGGTACTGTTCGCTCGTGTTGGAAAAGACGGGAGTCACACCATCAAATTATGGCATCTGGACTGCAAAGTAGTCCAAATACAGTGACAGACTGGCACTTAGCTGTTGATCCGTGCCACCTATATCCTCGTTAGATTACTTGAACTGGGGCAGATCCTAAAATTCTTTGCCTCCGTGAGAGGTACAGGGCGTTGTCAGGTTGAGAACATGAAACCTGAAAAAGACTTGATCCATTCATGGCAGCGCCATTATGAACGTGTGCGATCCATGAATGGATCAAGTCTTTCCTGAATTGCGGCCAAACAGTCTGGTATGAGAGAAGGAGCAGAGATGGCTGAGGGGAGCCTGAAAGAGAGCTGGGTATCATCCGCATAACATTGAATATTGGAGCAGAAAGTAGCAATGCGGTGGGCAAGAGGTGCCAGGTAGTGGTTGAAAAACCAGATGGAAAGGTTAGAACCCTGGGGAACACCACTGGTAGAGAGATGGAAGAGAGGAAAGAACCCAGTTGGACCTGAGAGGGTCTGTCAGTGAAAAAGGAGGTCAACCAGCCCTGGGAATGTTGGACAAATGTGTGCACAATTATGACACGGATCAAGTCAGAGACTTTTTGGATCTACTGTTTAAAGTCTGAACTGGAGTCATTGCACATTGCACTTTATTGGGTATGGTACCGGGTGGAACACAGTTTACAGTAGTGATAGGGAGAGAATGAGTCACAAATTTGGGAGAACAAATAGCCAGCTATTTAAGGAAGTAGGGAGTTTTGCTATTTTTGATATGAGTTTGATCTGGTTTTTAAAATTTATTTTAAGCATATGAAAATATTTATTTCCATATTTTCGTACTGCGACACACATGATACAACATGAAAACGTCAACATCCCAAATTCGGCCCTCCCCCTACCCACCAGAAGAGATATCTGTCTCTTTATTTGCTTGATCGTGTTAGTTCAAAATATGTCTAAAATTCTGATCTTGTGCGGAAATCATTGTGCCATATAGTCACTTTGTAGATATGTGAACACTGGGCTCCATTCCTGTTGGACTTTTCCCTGATCCCCCTGGATTTTGTTACCCATTCTAATGTCACGAAGTTCCACACTTTTTGCAGCCAGTCCTGCATCGTGGGTGCTGTCTGCTGCTTCTATTTTTGTGCTATCGCCAGCCACGCTACTATCAACAGAATGGTCAATCCTCATTTCTGGGTTTCTGTAGGTGTTTTTGATCCCAGTTCCCACATTCCACACATCCAGATCTTGTCCCCCATTTGGCCCACTCCCTGGTATTTCTTGCATCTGTTTCTTGACATCCCCCCAGAAAGGTGGTAGTACTGGACAGTTCCTCCATATGTGTAACTAGTCTCCCACTGCCTTGCATCCCCTCCAGCACTGATCCGATGCTTGGGGAAACATTGTGTGGCTCCTTTCTGGTGTGTAGTGCCATTGAAGAGTACTTTGATTCACATCTCCCCTAATTGAATAGAGCGAGTTAGTTTGTGGATTATTCCCCACAGATATTTCCACTGTCGTCTTGGAATGGTCATTTTTCCTCATTTCCTCATGTAGTTCCACTGAACCTGCCCCTCTTGGTCATTCAAGTTTTATAGAGGATAGATACTAAATATTTTGACCCTGTGTTGGTGGTTATATATTGTTCAAATGGTGTCAATTGTCTTGTGGCAGACTTCTTGATTGTTGGGGTGCTTAGCCAGTGTTTAAGTTGGTTATATTTAAATCTATCCCCTTTGGCCAGCCCTATATCCTGAGCGCATTCCTTAAACATTCTGAGTGACTGTTCCTGGTTCATGTCCCTTATTTTCTGGCAGCCTACGATTTCCCACTTCCTAAATGCACCCTTTTCCATTCCAAGTTGAAATTCCGTGTTACCGAACATTGGGTAAAATGCAGATGGTTTCACTGATGGTGCCCCCTACCAATTGCCCTGTCCCATGTCTCCACTCCTCCCCCTAGTATCTCACTGATCGTAGTATTAGGTTCTCTTTCTTTTATCCAGCCACAAGAGTCCCGAGAAGGAGGATCCCAATATCGCCCTCTCCTGTCGTGCCCATACATTATGTTGGTCTCCCATTAACCATTCTCTCATGACCCTTAATTGAGCCGCCTCATAGTATCTGGAAAAGTGCAGGAATGCCAGGCCCCCTCTGCTCTTTGGGGCCGTAAGTGTGGTCATTGTTACCTTGGGAAGTTTTCTTTTCCAAATGTATGAAGTGATGGACGAAAAAAGATTTTAGTCTTGGTGGTTTCACCATTTTTACAGTCGTCGTTTTTCTCTCCCAAAATGTTATTGTAAGAGGGTTCCATTTCATCAGATCGGCTCTAATTCTTTCCAGCAATTGCGGGTAGTTCGCCCCATACATTTGTTCTATCTTATTTGTATGCGTTATGCCCAGGTAGGCTATGCATTTTTCAGCTTGTTTCAGTTGCATTCTTGACTTTATTCTCTTGGGGTCTACTGATAGGTTTAGCATTTCATATTTTTTCCTATTTATATTTAGTCCTGATTACCCCAAATGTTTCCAGCTCTTTTTTATTAGTACCGGTAGCGAGTGTTCCCGGATTTGACAGGGCTACTAACATATTGTCTACAAATGCTATTGTTTTATGTGCCTCTCCCATCATTTCTATTCCTGTCAGCTGATCCAATTCTCGCATCCTAACCAGAAGGGGTTGTAGGTATATGCCATATAGCAGCGGGGGTAGCCTTGTTTGGTTCATCGTCCTAATGTTACTTTGCCTGAGGCTATACCATTTTGGGTTATGTGAATTGTTGGTGTCATTTAATTAGCCTGTACCATGCTGAGATATTTTGTGCCAAACCCCATATGTTTCAGCGTATGGGGTTTGGCACCACTCGACCTGTCGAATGCTTTTCTGCGTCTGATACAAGTATTGCTGGGTTTTGGGTTATTCCCGTTTTTCTATTAGATTGCAGATTCTGTGGGTGTTGTCGAATGTTTATCTTGATGGTATAAAGTCTGATTGGTCCTGTCCTATTAATTTCAGTAGATCAATTAGTCGATTGGCGAGTTTTTTTGTGTATAGTTTTGCATCCAAATGTATTAGTGCTATTCGTCGGTAGGACCCAGGTGATATTGGGTCTTACCTTGTTTATGGAACACTACTAATTTTGCTTCATTCATTGAGGGAGTGATATTTCCCTTTGTTTTGAATGTGTTAAATAGTTTTGTGAGGATTGGGGTCAGGATGTCCTGATATTTTTTAGAGAAACTAGCTGAGTATCTGTCCGGGTTCGGGGCTTCGTTTTTTAGTAGATCCATTATGTCTTTCTTTACCTCTTCTGCCCTTATTTCCTCATCTAAGTCTGCCCGTTCCTCTTCCGTTAACTGCGGAATGGGGAGTCTTGCTAGGTATTGTTCTTGTTGTTCTTCCGAAGGGTAATTGGATGTATATAGCCTCTGATCAAATTCCCTAAAACTTTCTCCCATATCCTCATTTGTTGTCTTGTCCTGCACTTGGCTATTTTGGAGTTTTATGATTGTTTGGGTCCCTTTTTTTACCTTTGTCTTCCTAGATGTCTATCGGCTTTATTGGCTTTCACATAATGCCACTGCTTCAGGTATAGTAGTGCCTTCTTGGCCCTCTTTGTTCTGAGCATCTCTAGTTGACCCAGGATATGGCTCAAAGCCTTTCTATGCTTATTGTTTGGGTTTTTTGACATTTCCTCTGGTATGTCTCTTAATTTCCCTTCCAGATATTTTCCCCTCTGCAGTCTGTTTGTCTCTCCCTATCTTGAGTGCTATGAGGCACCCCCTCATTACAGCCTTGAAGGTGTCCCATATTATTTCCTGTGGTACCTCCTCTGATTCATTTTCTCTGAAATATCGCTCAATCTGTTCCCTTATTGATTCACCCAGTACCGGGTCCTGTAGGAGGTCTGTGGGGAATTTCTAATTCCATAGGACCCTCTTTGCAATTCCCAGCTTCACGCTCATCCACAATGGGGCGTGGTCTGATAGGGAGATAGATCCTACTTCTATTTCTTTTACTTTCCCCAGTAGTCCTGTAGATGTCGTCTATCCACGACATAGAGGAGTGCACATGTGAGTAGTGAGTGAATCACTGTTCTTGCCCTCTGATTACCCTCCAGACATCGTGGAGGGCCAATGTGGCCATCTTCCGCTGTAATGCTTTGGATGTGGCTCGTGCTCTCTGTGGTCTATTCCCACTCTTATCATGTCCTGGGACCCATGCTATTTTGAGGTCTACCACTAATATGATATCCCCTTTATCATAGCTCTCTAGTTTTGACAGGACGACCCTTATATAGTCATCCTGTCCCATATTTGGGGCATCTATCGATGCCAGCGTAATCATTTGGCCTTCTATGACTGTGTTCAGAAATGTTTCTCTTCCCTCCTTGTCCGCTATGGAGTCCTTAACCTATGCTCCCAGCCTATCATGTAGTGCGATCAACACCCCTACCTTCTTTTCCCATGCATTAGCTTGGTATAGTAGAGTATATCCCCTAATTCTAAATTTCCATTTGTCTTGTTTTCTTATGTGTTTCTTGGTTCATAGGAACATCAGGTTTTTCTCCCTGTATGAGGTGTTCCACTTTTTTCCTTTTGACTGGGGTTTTGAGGCCCCTCACATTGTACTTTAATACCTTAAGGTCCTTCATGTAGATACCCATCTTCCCCTCTCCCCCTAGCTTCTGTTCCATATCTTTTGTGTTCTCCACTTCTGGCCCCCTCCCTTCCCTTCCTGTTGCCCGCCCCTCAACTTATCAACATCAACTCCCAACTTGTACTTCTCCCTCTCTTTCCCTGAGGAGGGTCTGGGTTCCTGTGGTCGATCAGACGATGTATCTGCCGCACCTGGCCCTTGTGCCTTCCCAGAGAAGTCATCATGGGGATTACTAAACCCCACTAAAGGTTCCAAGGTGCGCCCCCCCTCCTTCCCCTTGGGTCGCAATCTTGTCTTACGTGGTGCTGTTTTACCCCATCTTCCAGGGTGCTTCTTATGTCTGCATCTCCTCCTGTTTCAGTCTCACATCTGGTGTTCTCGTTCTTCTCCGACTCTTCTCTCCCTCCCACGTCTTAGTTACCAGAGGTCGAAGTGGGTGGGAGCGGTCGGGAGCGGTGTTCCCATGCTTTTTATTTTTAAGTGTCACTGTTTCTATACTTTTATTTTAAAAATAAACCGTTCTTCAATGGTTTAGTTTTTAAATAAAAGTGTAGCAAGAAGTTGAAGCTTGCATTTCAGTGCACTGTGCTGCACGTTCCCATGAATAGCAGGTGTGTTTCTTTGAGGGTTTGGATTGTGTGTGGGAGGGGGCGCAGGGATGGGGTTTGTGGGGAGCGGGGCAGACCAGCAGGGAACATAGTTCCACTACTTCTTTTCGTACACTTTGACCACTGCTTAGTTACACTTTTGCCCTTCCTTATTACTGTTTTCCATTCCCACGGTTTCCCTCTCCACTTCATTGTTCCTCAGTGCTCTCTCTGGCTTCTCCTTGCAGGTTTAAGATCTGCTCTCCTTCCTCACACATCGTAATCCTGTGGTTTCGTCCTTCCCATGTGAATAGTAATCCAAAAGGAAACGTCCACTTATATCTTATCTGCTTCATCGCCAGAAATGTCACCACTGGACCCATCAGTCTCTTTTTTTGAAGCCTGGTCTGTGCAAGATCTTGGTATAAATGTACCTCCCGTTTATTCGCACCTGCCCCGCCAGCCTCGCTTTCCATAATTCCTTCTGGCCGTATGATGCCATTGCTACCAGTACATCTCTTGGGCGTGCGCCTGGTTCTGCTGTCCTCCTTAGTCCTACTCAATGTATTCTGTCCACTTGGACCAATTCCTCCTTGTTTTTTGCCATCGTTTCTCCAAGTTGTACAGCTGTACCTGGTAAATCTTTGTCCTACACCGCTTCGGAGAGGTAATTTTTTATCAGAGAATTTTCAATCGCCGTGAGCGATTTTGCAAGTCCTCACATTCAGATTATGTGATAGATGTGCTAGGTGTTCCAGTGTTTAGTTATTTATTTTGTATCGTCTTCCATATTCTGTACTGCCTTTCCAGGGTGTCTGTCCTTTCTTCTAGCTTGGCCACATCTATTCTCAGTTCTTGTAGTGACTGTTTAATTTTGTATTTCAACGTCTCTAATTTTGTTTGGAAAGAGGACATAAATTTATTTTGAAATTCTTTAAACCAGTTCTGCATATCTTCTTTGCTTGCTGTCATGCCTTCTTCTCTGGATGTTGGCGTGGGTTGACTTAGGTTGGTTTCCCCTCTCCTGGGGTTTGCTGTATTCCCTGGGCCCCATAGTTGTTTAATACTTGTTTCTTTGGGTGGACCTGTTGGGTTGTTGACGCCGCCTTCGCCCTCGTCTCGGACATGTGGGTGGTGTTAGGTCCTCTTCTGATGTGCCCCTTCTATATAGTCTATTGTTTCTCTCTTTTGCTCACGTTAATTGGGTGGTCGTTCTGTGATGTCCCATGATCTTGTTTCCCTTCTCACCCTTCTTTATATTACTTGGGGGCGCGGGGAGAGGGGTCTTTGTTGTTTATGGTCCACTTCCCCCACCTCTTCCTGGCCTTGCCACCACAGGTGTTCTGCTTCTGTTTCCCATGTTTTTCATTTTGATCCATTGCGGGGCGAGGGGGGAGTCCACCCCGACGCCTCTGGCATGCCCCCAACCTGGAATCTTGTAGTTCTTTTCCCCTTTGTTGCTGTCTCCCGCTCCACCTGGTTGTTTTAGTCCTGTTGCCCCTGCCGGGTTTTGTTCCTTTCTGCTGAGTTTTAAATTGCTTCCCCTCTTTCTCCAAGTGTGGTGTAGGCCTGGGCCTTATAGTTGTTATTTCGCTCCAGCGCCTCCTTTCCCTTTGCCTCCGAGTGCTTGGGCGGCCCTGAGCTTTTTCCCCTTCGCTTCCCCTGTCTTTGTATTGGTGTTCACCTCCTTTTCCTCCCTTCCGGTCCGGGCCGATTACTTTGGTGCTCCCTGACTTGCCAGGAGTGGCCCTCACGTCCCCTTGACTAGGGGGTTTGGGGGGGGAAGCTTATCTTTGCCTCCCCTATGACTGTGTACCCTTCCTGGGTGCAAAGTTGTTTGCCGGGTGATCCGGCCGTGTGTTGGGTTGGAGGGGTTGTTTCCCTCACTTGGAGTGTCCCTCACCTCGTTCCGGGCCAACTAGTGTTTCCGCCTCCCTTCCGGCTGGGCTACTGCCTCCCTCCTGGTAGGCCTCTATTGGCTGCATGGTGCAGCTGTGTGTCGATGTGTGTTGCTTATGAGGCGTTGTTTCTCTTCGCGTGGCTCCGCCGCATATTTTCCTGTCCATCTGTGAGGTGCCTTTATCCTTTTCCTGCTTTAAATGTGGAGGAGTTGAGTTATTTTGTGCCACGTATCTTCTTTGTCCGATTCTCTTGTGGCCCGGTGGGGAGAGCTGCTGATGCACGTTCTCCTCCAGCGGCCGCCATCTTGGAATCCATGCATATGAATTTTATCATGAATATACTATATTTCTTTTAGGATATTTATTGGAAATTCGTGGTATAGATATGCTGAAATGTAAGTGATGACATTGAAGCGAAAAATGGATTTAAAGTGAGTGTACATTGATTTAAAAAAATGTGTTCAAAGAGATGTAATAGTCTTTTATAAAGAGGTTTGTTTTTAAGGGTTTCAGGCGTTTAGTAGGTGCGTTGCTAAATCAATAATTAACTAACAGAAATGTGAAGTGGATGAAATGGTTTAATGATTGATACGTTTTGTTAAAGGTCTTTTAAAACTGAATACAAATAAATAAATAAATTGAGATTTGGTAATGTGGATTCGTTTTTACTGTCTATGCAGTGGGAAGAATTACTGCTAAGCCACCACAGCCCCAGGGCACCGCGTGGCATTAGAACGTGTGGACATAGAGAAGGTCTGAGCATACATGATTAGCACGGACTGTCCCTGTAAAAGGAATGGTTCAGAATGACGTCTATAATGCTCTTTGGACGGCCTTATATTGAGGGTCTTGGTGCGTGCCTCTCAACCTATTGGAAGTCTCCAACGTAGGCAAAGCCAGATCTTTCTACAGATTGATCCCACAGAAGACAAAACACCTATTTACACTGGGAATTTGATGACCCTGGAGTTCTGCAACTTATTTGGCTATCTGGGAAGGTGTCCAAGGAGAATGGCATCTTCCAAAGGGATTAACAGTTACTGGACTGAATCTTAGCTGCCCTGGTTAAAGGAACTTAACGTCTATAATGTAGGGAGATTGGAACGAGGTCAGTTGTGAAGAGTAGTTGCTGCGTGGGAAGTGTTTTACTTGTGTGATCCACCGGCTCAATAATTAACCTACTCACCTTTGGCCCGCTGACTCATACTTTCATTTGGCCACGTGGATGGGATTGAACACTCACTGGGTCCAGGGGTGTCTCTCAAACCTCATCCACTGATGGCCTGACCTTTCAGTGGGAGGAGAGGAAGATGGTGGTGTCACCCACCTGGGGCCCTTCTCAATGGCTCACACAGAGGACCTGACCTGTCACTGGGGGGGTGGCGGGACGACACTGCTGTGAACCTCTGGGGTCAGATAGGGCATACTGAGGTCCTGACTGACCCCCGGGGTCTGTGGTAGTGCAAGGGCCCTTGTGAGGGGTTGGATAGGGGCAGGGGTGTACCTAGACTAACATTTAGTAGGGGGCTGGGGGGTTTAACTTACTTGTGTGGGGGCATACAACTTCTTTACACATTCTAATATATTCTAGTGCGGGTTCAATGTTACGCGCAGTTGATTCTCTCCTTCACATCTGGAAAAACACACACACTTCAGAACTGCTGTGAGAATGAGCGGTCTCCTACCCCCCCCCCCCCCCCCCAATCCACTCCCATGACATGCAAATATCAACCCTAAAATGCATGGATAAGAATACAGGTGCCAACAATGAAACATATGCAAAGGAAGGTCTGGGAGTCCCTCAACTGGCACGGACACAGCCCATTGACCTGACCTGTTCCTGTGTGGATGGCCTCTGGGAGAGTCTCGACCACGCTTTAGCTCACTGCACTTTTCACAGAGAAGATTCCCACATTCATATCAGTCTTTGGCCCACCCAAAAGCAGCCCAGCACCAAAATTCTAGGCAAATCTCCCCTGAACAGAACCCCAGACACATGCGCGTCACCAGTGAGATAGAGCTGTGCCTCTCTGAGCACAGTGATGAAGGGGTCCATGTCTGGATTACCCTGGTAACTAGGGTGAGACCCCAAGTACCTCAAAATATACAAAGGAAGGTCTGGGAGTCCTCAACGGCGCAACCACAGCCCAGCAGTGACCTGTTCTTGGGTGGATGGCTCCCAGGAGAGTCTCAATCACTGTTTAGCTCACTGCACTTTTCAGAGAGGAGACCATTGCCATGTGCAATCAGTCTTTGTCCCACCCAAAGGCAGTCCAGCACCGAAATGTGAAAGAACAGTGAAACATGTTACACTAGTAATTGCCGGGCATGTGTTAAATATGCCCAGTGGTCTGTGCCATGTGTGTGGCACCTTAGGGGGCCTGCTCTGGAGATGCCCCGGGATGGGGAGGGGCCCTACTGGCGAGCTCCCTCGGGCCGGCCGCCCCGTGCCCGCTTCCTGATCCGGGAGCCTCGGGCGGCGGCCCGGCATGAGGTGGGGAAGCCAGGCCAGGCCGTGTCACTGCCGGGCCCCGCCTCTGCGCGCATGAGCGGCGGCGCGGCTGAGTGCTTCCACTCGACTCCCACCCCGGGACTGAGGCTGAGCCCTGCCCGCGCCGGGCACGAGACCGCAAGTGCTCGATCACCCCCCTCAGGCGCCAGGTAAGACTCCCTGCCCTGGACAGTGCTGTGCAGGCGCCCCCATCTGCAGCACCTCTCCCCCAACACCTGCTGCGCGGCTCTGCTGACTCGCAGCCAGATGTTTACCCGAGTTGCAAAACTTTAACGCCACGTCATTGCTGTTGTGCTTTTTAAGGAATATTGGATGCCCGCTTGCGGCCGTCTCCGTAATGTTGTGCCTGATTGTACCCCAAAACATGACCGCCCCCCGATTTCTCTGCACTTTCTTAACGACGCTTTCCCCGAGTGATTGGACTATGCCAGTGGGAGGAGGCTGTAGGGCGCCTCCCCCAAGTGGCCTCCACATCGGTCTAGTTGGCGCTATCGGGTTTGGTGGGAGCGCACCATGTCACGGGGCAGCCCTGTCCCCAGCCCAGAGCTGCCCTTTTATCATGTCATCTATATCACCAGGGGTTTGCTCCAATTTGCTCTACGCAATGGACGTTAGCCAAGACTACAGCTCCCAGAATGCAGTAGTTTATTAAACGAAATCCCAGGACTGGCCAAACGACGAGCATGAGTCAAATGGGCACTGGCACGTAAGCTCACGTGCCCCTGTGCCCAAATCTGAAGGTATTCACGAAAATAAACTATAAAGCTAACATTACCTAATAATCGCGTATCTCGAGTGGTTAAGTGAGCCAGAAACACGTTTCCCAGAATGCACTGCATTGTTCAATGAAGCACCTGGTCTGGGAAAACTGTCCTGTAATGCGGCCATCTGATTAGCTTATCATAGCAGTCGAGTGGCCACCTGTGGCGTGCTGAGTTTTTTACATTTTTTTTATTTTTTTTAGCCAACAGCACTTTTTAGCTAAGGATGCTTTGCGGACTTGGGTGAAGGTTTTACACAGGATGTGGGGCCGCTCTGCCAGACACAACATTTTATTCCGATTCACCTAATTCCTGATTCCAGAACTGTCCTGTCGCCAGTCGTTGGCGTCAGCTGCTCCAATCGAATATAGTCTACCAAGACTACTAGTCCCAGAATGCACATGTACGTTGAATACGAGCCAAGCCCTGGAAAAGTGATGTGACAGCCAGCACAGGTTGCCCTTATTGTGAGATATTCAGGGTGCGAGCTATGCTGGGAAACCCTTCCTTCTCCATAAACCAAACATCGCTCTTAACATAGCTGGGCGGTTGTCGCATAAATTCCCCCTTCGGACCCCACTCGTGACCGCTTCTTCAGCGCCCACCCTCCCACTGACCACGTTAATCTTGACTGGAAAACTTTCTTTCAAACTGACATTTGTTCCATACAAAAATGAAAAATGCATATCGTCTGCCATGTAAATTCTGGTTAATATTACACGAGAGCCCTCGGCCTCCACGTTTCCTGTTTTCTCTTGTATTTCCTATATTGTAACATGTTTGCTGCACGTGTTTAATTATCTTATCATTGCTCAGCCCCAGGACCCCATGACAGGCGCAGAGCTCGCAAGTTCCCGGTGGCCGTGCGCGAGGAGGCGATCCAGTCCCGTTCTTTCCATTTGCTTTCTGGGACTTGCAGATTTTTCCTTTCCATTCAAAATGTAGGAAAACCACAATTCCCAGAACTCCAAGCAAAACGCAGGAGTGAGTGGCCTTCTGGACACTATGCATGCGCTGGAATGCCATTCCGGCCTATGTTCGTTTTGTTTGCATTGTGGTACTTTTAGCCATGCTTCTATACAGGAAAATGCAAAACGACATGTTCCAGAATGCAAACAAAGCCAGGCTTGGGTGACCTACTCGCGTATTCCGTGAGGAAACCTTGGAGCTCTTCAATGTGTCACTTTTCTTATGGTTTCAATGGTGCCGATCTGCTAAATAACTCGTACATTGAGTGTGCTGCTTGAAAGCACATCCTGAACCCTCCTCCCAGCTTCCCCGGCGAGCCGTTCAACTATAAAGAAAGATTGTGTTTAAGTGTAGCCGTGCGGCCTGAGCACAGAGCCGTCTACTGTTTCCCCTGCTGTGTTTTCATAGCGTCGGAAACCCAATATATAAGCGGCATCAAGCGATGCCCCCCAGCACGGGGGCTGCACAAAGTACCCTGTGTGTGCAGCTGAGTTTAGTGAGCTGCTGCTGCACAGCACAGCACAGCTGCACAGGTCAACAACACAGTCCCGTCTCCCTAGGTTGCCTAAAAACAACAGAAGCATTGGCGATGCCAACTGTCTCGTCGTTTCTGCAGGCATGGGAGATGCATTTGCCCGGCACTGCCGCAATGGTGCTAACTGTTGGCTTTGCCTCTACTTGTTTTGAACCTCATTTCAGTGAAGGGCATACATGCTACTTTTTAATCAAGCGGCTGAATGCATGCATGGTTAGGGCATATGTATTACTCCAGAAGTGCGCTTACAGCTCAAATTAAGCTATGAACTCTCAGAAGACTGCTTTCACATAATACTGGCTGGTACTTCGAGCACGCTGTTTGATGTTAATGGTTGATAAAGTTAGCTCAAAGTGTTGCCAGGAGGATGTTTTGGGCGAGGAGGGGCAGGAAGTAGATGGGAATGGCCATAGGGATCAGCATGGCCATGGGCAGTCAATGGATGGGTAAATAGTCAAAGAACATCTATAAGCCTGGTGTCTCTCCTCATATGTCACCCCCCTAGCTCTCGCTAATAGGTGGCGCTTCCCTCTAATAGCCAAAACTAAAATCATAGACACATGTTTGTCTTTGTGTTGATTAATCTTTTACCCTCAATTCAAACTTGTGTTGCTCTGCGTTGTCTTGCTTCCGAGACACATGCATTGCCCCTGAGCTATCTTCCCGGCCCGTTAAAAGCAGATGGCTTGCGCATATTAAATACAAACTTGCGCTGGTATTTTTACACGTGACATAGGGGTGAGATAGTTTAGTAATTTACAAATAACATCATTGCCGAAAGGTGCTTATGTAACACAGAAGGAAAGGGGGCATTTCTCTTGTTGATGGCTCTGATAAGATTCCTAAAATGCCCACCATGATATGAAGACAGTGAAAGCCTGTTTCATATAAGATAGAGGCGGCCTATTATGTCCGCCTCTATCTTACAGTGTTTTATCTAATTTCCCTCCCTGTTGCCCTGTGGGCCCTTTGAAACACAATTTACTTGTTGTATAAGCGCGCTACAAATGACCAATAAATAACTAAATAAATAAGAACAAAGACAGAGCTAGTGAAAGTCTTCTGGGCTGCAACAACTTGGGACTACGGGAGTTTGGTGGGGATCCTTCTAGGCATCAAAGGTGTATTTAAGTGCCTATGTATCGAAAAGCAATTTATAAAGGGGAGTTTTTCAAGTGGAATTTTACTTTCATGGCACAGTCTTTTGTACTCATTCTAGATAGGTACATACTTGCCAACATGACCCATTCCAATCTGTAGGTTCCGGTTTTTTATTTGCATTCTGGGACTTGTAGTCTTGAGTTTTAGAATGGGGAAAAGTGGAACTAGAAATCCAAGAATCCAAAGAAAAAAAAAAGGACTGGATGAGCACCTACAGGTTGGAATGGGTCATGTTGGCAAGTATGCAGGTTTATCTGCCCACCAACAGGTATTGTAGGAGAAGGACACTTTTCTATGCTAGGCCCATCCTAGCATGTAGAGGTACTGCCATCATATGCCAGGGACAGCCTTACATGGCGGGGTACTGCTGTTAAGTTCCAAGTACAGTCTCACATGATCAGATGCGCCCTCAAATTCAGGGTTCGAAATTGAGGGGAGCTGGGAGCTATTTGGCTCCTTCTTGTAGCCTATAAGTGCCTGGTCGGATCAACACTAACAGCTACCTTTGGCTCCCAAGACCCACTGATGCCAAGCAAACATAACTATGTTACGTTACCTCTCTGCATGTTGGACAATCTATAAACAAGCATTAGGACACATCTATATAAAATTTCAAGCATAAGGGGGCATACAGAATGGACAAAATATCTCTATACATAAAACGCTTAGGTATGTTCCTGTACTCGGCTGATGCAATTCATCAGTTTTGGGTGGCCCTCTGTTGTCCAAATGGCAAAGTGTACCTCTGTGTGCCCTTCCACTGCAACAATAGCCATAATTTTAATAAACAGAATGAGCACGGTTCTATGAGGTCACCTTCAACTTCCACTATCACAAACATTCAGAATAATTTCAAGTTACTTCTTTCCACCCCCACTTCTCTTGCATGCAGTTCCAGTGTTAATGAACCAGTTAATTACTGGCTCAATGTTGCAGTCTCTAAAGAGCGAAACACTGTAGGACAAATGCCTCTTCACAAACTAAAACAAGATGCTGTAATTCTGCTACTACGCAATCTTATGCCATCACGGGTACTCTGCAATGGAACAAGGTTGACGATTACGTATCCATAAAGACACATCATAGAGGCCCGTGTAATCGGTGGAAGTTAGATACTGTTCTTATACCGCGCATACCTCCCATTCCATCTTGTACAGATATGCCGTTCAAATTAAAAAGAAGACAGTGATGCTTAGCCTTTTCAATGACCATTAATAAGTCACAGGGAACTACGTCTCCTTCCTTAAAGCGATCAGTGGTAATTCCGATATTTAAGAAGAAGTGGGGCCGAAGTGACCCTATAAATTACCAACCGATATTGACCATTAAGATCTGCTAGAACAGCGTATATTACATGGGGAACGGCTGGTTATGTTATATTTGTAGCACCATATGTACTAGCCTCTCGTTCCCCAGTAGTAGCTCGAACTCGCTGATTAATGCCGGATACCCAAGAGCTGCTTTTAGCCCCTACTTATCCAATCTTAATTTCAATCACTTAAATGCTATATATGTTTGGCTTACGTATATAGGGTTTATCAACACACGGGAGCCATTTCAAAGTGCTACAGCAGCTAGGGAGACCGAGAAGAAGTTAGGCTGTGCAGGCTCATATAGTGGTAGTGGTGGATATGGGTAACTGGTAGAGGAGGGTGGTTGTGTATGACGGCGGTATTGGTGGGTTTGGCTGAAAGTCGATGTGGATGCTGATGGGGGGGGGTTCGGGTGAATCAAGGCGGTGGAGGTTGTTGATTATGGCAATGCAACTTTGAGGAAGTTGGTGGATGCGTGTGTGGATGGAGTGCTTGGCAAAAGGCTCCTGATGGATGTGTTTGTTGTAACAGATAGTTCACACACTTGAAATTTACCGGCAAAGTAGGGGTGAGTTGGTGGGCATCAATCTAAGAAGCAGATCATCAGGAATTGTGATTGCTACGCGCGCCTGGTTGCAACAGACATGGTTGCTAATGGCAGTTTTCAAGATGTGTAGGTGATAAATATGGAGTGTAATGATTTGGCACAGTGCACACCTGGAGTCAGCAAGAATTGAGTTGATGTCAAGATGCAGTGGAAATTGCCCCCAGGGTGGGGCTTTGGAGTTCACTGTCTGGGGTGGCACACCTACTGGAGCTGTGCAGGCACCATTGACACCCCAGCCTTAAGGCAAACAATTTGGGGGGGGGGGGGATAGGTGCGAGTTGGGGCTAATCTGCAAAGTTAGTTGGGGAGCCGCCTTAATGGTTACAGTGGAGCGGAAAAAGAAGCAGCACCCATTTATGTGAATTGATTGTATTATGTCACGTAGGGTTGTATAGCGCATTAGTTGGTTGGGCCTTGTAGAGCTGGAGTGTATACAAGTACGGGGGGAGTGGGGGGCGATTGAGCAGTAAAAGGAGAAGTAAGGTATCAAAGTCCCAGGCAAAGTGAAGAAATACTGTCTTCTCGCCCTGGTGAAAAGGGCAAGTTGCTGACCTATCTGGTGGTCTCGGTCAACTGTGACCAATAGGTCCAATGGTTCTTTAGCATCTTGACATTTCCCAGGCAGGCAGGCAGGCCGGCCACCCAAGCGTGTGTAAGTCATCATTTCTCTTGGAATTCCCTGGCATCAAATTGTTTTGTTAAGTGTGGTAGTGGGGGCTAAGTTTGATGTTGGCTAGCTCAGCATAGCACATTGATTTGGATGGGTGAGCTAGTTCTGGCGTCCAAGGAGACCAGGAACGGGAAGCAAGTAATGGGGCTACCAGAATGCTTCCCATTGTTGTTCTGTGGGTCTTTTTCAAATTAGGGCTTGCCTAAAAGGATCATAATAAAAGGGAAGAGTAAGTCAGCTGTTAGGAGAGTTTTATCTAAAGTCCACTTGAGGTAAGACTTCATAAATCTATCCTAATGGTATACACGTCCTCAACTCTTAGTATCAGTCTGTACTACTGATGGAACCTTGGTAGCGTGGCAGAGCAGTCAGGCTTATCTTAAGAGGAAGATGTGAACTGTTGATAACTACAGAGAACCCAGTTAGTAAAGTAGGTCAAAGAAACACTCACACCAATACATTTATATGATATATCTATTTATTATATTTACACAAGGAATGTTTAAAACTACTCCGATCACTTAACCAGTACATATAAGATTACCTATAAATACTTTGCAAAGGCCACTTCTGAGTTTGTAGTTGCTCGCGGTTACAATTGTTACAGTGTTTGGCACTAATGACAGTTGTACCGTATTATCGGTTATACCGCGCACAGACACAGATGTACAGTAATTGTATTGTGTTAGTAAAACCACATAAGATAAAGTCTTTTGGAAAGGAAAACAGTTGGTTAGTCAAACAGTAGCAGAGCTTAAGGTTATAGAGGCGGGTTCAGAGAAAACTAACGCTTTTAAATCCAATTCCTAACTAGCAGCAAAAGTCAGTTCAGAGAGTGCTTAAAGTCTTATGGAGCAGGGAAACAGCAAAAGTTCCTTAGGATACCTCTAGTGCCCAGAAAGGATACTTGAAGACTTAACACAATGGTGAAGACCCTATTTAAAGACTCACGAAAGGGACTCAAGCTGGCAGCTGGGGTCAGATGTAGACTCCAATGCTCTGAAGCGACTTCCAGGTTTAAGGTAAGCAATACCTTTTCACCCGACTGTACCTTACGTTAGAAGAAATAATTGTGACTGGATTCTCCCATATGCGGCAGCGATCAACCCGAGATCCCGATTACTTGGTCTGGTGATGAATGGCAGAACAATGAATGGGATGTCTCCGCAGCAGTCTCAAGACATGACCCCTCGCACAGATTTCTTCAACTTCTTAGGTCACTGTGGTGTTTTGGCGCCTTTTCTGTAGCACCAACAAAGGGCACGATTCACCCAGTTATCCTTCTTCGATTTCTGGAGTCCTGCACTCTGGTGAGGGGACTTGGATGAGTCGGATGTGTCTCTGTAGGTTCACCTGGAGCTCAGCAAAGACATGGACGTATTCAGCCTTGGCAAGACGTTGCACTACAAATGGGTTGGAGGTCTCCTGATATTCACGGTCATTGCTCTGGAAATGCAAAGCACCTCGGCAGATGGCTCAGATTGTAGTTCGTCTCAGGGCTAGTTGGTGCCACCAGCCAAAGGGAAGGAGTCATCATCTTCTCTGTCGCGTCACAAAATAGGGTCAGGACGCTTCAGTGTTGCAAAATCTCTGCAGGTATCTCTGGTCATCTTGTTGTTCTTCGATTACTTAATTTTCCAGTGGTCGACTTGCCTTTCACCTCAGGAACCTCGCCTTTTATTAAGTTTCAGCACACATTTCTCTGTAATCTCTCTCAGCAGTTTCCCGAAAGGGGCAGGTGGCAGGACAGCAAGAAGCCCACTGGGAACTGGTTCCATTCAGGCACTCGGGTAGATAGAGCAGGGAACGGAAACACTCCTTCCCCGCTTCCTGCCTGCCCAGACACACTGAAGCCTAGGCGGAGACACGCAAGGGTTCACGCCAACGGCAAAACACACACACAGACCTCCCCTCCCAGAATGGTAGAAGAAGGGCTACCTAAGACCAACCATGCTAGAAATGGCAAAAAAAGAAGCAAGCCACCAAGTTAGTACTTCGGTGACCCTATTGCGCACAACCAGGACTGTGAATACAGCCTGCGGTAAAAAAATAGCACAATAGTAGGTAGAACACACCCACTGCCACCAGACATAACTAGAAGGTTGTCTGGGTGACTAAAAAGTCACAGGAGCAGAGAGACGGTAGATACCAAGTACCCCCTTAGCACTCCACATAAGGTGGTGCGTGCTAATCTCTCATAGTATAACGTTTTAAGAGGGATACACAGTATCCCTCTATCCTTAAGAACTGTAGTTACTTAAGGATAAAGAAAGCATTTCAAAGGAGAACCCAAAGGGTTCCCAGCAACATTGCCCATAAGGAGCTGTGTGCTGCAAAAGGTAAACGCAGATGCCTTAAAAGCAATATGGAGGAAAGTCAACTCCATAGTAAAGGTAAAACGCAGAGAACAGAGTTCCAAAAAGCAGAGCAAATGAAAATGAATGAGTGGAAAAAGACTCCACTTGTTCAGGATAGAAAGAAAAAGGTCCAGAAATCCAGCAAAACGTGCTAGGGGTGAAGCATAAACATGATAAATCTCCCTAACACTCGTCTCTCCTCCCCCCCAGACAAAGGCACAGGAGGATCTAATCCACTCCTGGATGAATCTCTTGGTCCAGTTGATCATAGTTTCTGGAGAGATCTGCATTCTTGTGTTGGGTACCTGACCTGTGCTCAATTGTAAAATCAAAGCTTTGGAGGGTTATGGACCACCTGAGCAATTATGGGGTTTCTCCTTTATCTGCATCAGTCATTTTAAGGGTTGGTGGTCACTTTGAATACTGAAAGGAGTTTCATAGAGGTATGGCCTGAACTTTTTCAAGGCCCATACAATAGAATAACATTCACATTCAATCTTGGCCCACCTGGTTTTTCTATCTTTTAGTTTTCTACTAATAAAGCAGGTGATGACTCAAGATTACTCCTCCAGAACTGTCAAGGACCACGTTGACACCGTCGCTCCAGCCTTGGCTGATTTCTGCATCACTCTTTCGCCACTGGCTCTTCCCTCAAGCACTCCTTTGTGCACCTGCTCCTTAAAAAGCCATTGGCCAATACTACCTGTTATCAGCACTCTCACGTGGTACGCCTGCATGTCTCCTTGCAGTGGTCTGTCAATTGGCGGCTCTGTGATCACCCCCTGCAGGTGTACGCGGTCCAGGTCTCTTCCTCCCATGGGGGCCGCCCTGTTGAGGGCAATACGCATGCTCATGGGACCAGCTGCCTCCATCCGCGCATGCCTGGTGGAGATGGCTTGGACCGTGGTCATGGCAACGGCACAGTAATTAAACAAGGTGAACGCTGCAGCCAGCATATCGCAACCGTTCTTTTTGGTCAGGAGGTGCATTTCCACATCACACTAGTAACAGGACCGGACGGACACATCTTCCAGCCCTATCCTGGACTGCCAGCAACATCGACGCACAGGTATTTGGGAATCACAGGGGGTTCACCTTGTCATCTGTTCGGCAAACTATTGCCCGATCTCTATCATGCCTTTTCTGGGCAAACTCCTGGAAAAGCTGTCCATCTCCAGCTGACTCTCCACACTGAATCTGTTGGTCGTCTGCAAGACCATCAGTCTGGCTTCAGAGCAGCCAGAGTCATGGAATCTGCTCTCCTGAACAGCCATGAAGATCTGCTCTCTAATCTTGACTCCAGCCTTCCTTCTGTCCTCATTCTCTGTGACCTTTCCTCTGCTTTTCACATGGTCAATCACGCCATCCTGATCAATCGACTCTGTGAGAACCGGTGCATCACGGCTCAGGCCCTGTAGTGATTGACCTTCCTCCTGGACCGACCTTCCCAGGTCCAACTTGGGTCCTTTCTCTCTACCACCTCTCTCCACATGTGGTGTTCACCAGGGCTCGATCCTCTCACTCTGGTTATTCAATGTTTACTTGGCCCCTTTGGCCCACCCGAGCTCTACCTTCTCCTCTAACTTTCAGTGTTATGTGGTTGACACTCAGCTCCTTTTTTCTGGCTCCCCTCAGCCTCCTCTCTCGCTCATTCCTGACTGTCGATTTGCAATTCAGGATTGGTGCGTCTCCAACGATCACTGCCTTAATGCCAGTAAGATGGGAGACGCTTCTCATTGGGACCCCTGCTCCCGCCACCCCTCTCTTCCTCTGACCACCCTCCTTGGGCCCTCTTCCTTTGTCTTCCTGTGAGGCAAAAAACCTTGGTGTAATCTTTGACCCCACTCTCTCCTCTACTCCTCCCATCACTGACCTTGCCAAGAAGGCCCACTACCGCTTCACCTCCTCAGAGTTTTTCTTACTTTTCTCACTTTTCCCCAGAAGCTCAATGTCTCCAGAGCCCTGGTCCTCTCTAGGCTGGACTACTGTGACAGCCTCTTTCTCAATCTGCCTTCCTCTACTCTCTGCAACTAATCCAGAACAGGACTGCAAGACTTATCCTTGGCCTCAAATTCAGGGATCACATCTCTTTAGCCCTGAAATCTCTCCTCACTGGCTCCCGGAGGCTGCAAGGATCAAGTTGAAGACCCGCTGCATCGTCCACAAGGTCTTCTGGAGTCAGGGGCCACACTACATTAAACTCTCTCTTCCAAAATGCCTGGCTGCCTTTACTCAGAGCAATGCTGCCTGATTGCACTCCCCCCTCCCTCTCCTTGGCACTTCCCCCTGCACTTTGTGTTGTCGCACTTGCATGATCCGAATGACACAAGGCCTAGTAAGATCGTTTGTCTTGTCCTCCCTCTGTCTTCCCTCCATTATCTTGTCGCGACTAGAAACACTTGTGTACAGGCGCATTATAAATGACATATCATATCCCTGTGTTGGAAGCACCAGTCTGGACCAAGAAGGCCTGAGTATAATCTGGAGCTCTCAGCACTCAGAGTGTGTCTTTTAGCCCCTGGAAGGCTTTGTCACAGTCCTCATTCCACGTGACCTTTTTATGGTACTTGGGAGAAGGTATGGTATTCAGAGGAGAAGCTATAGTTCTCAATAAAGTTCCTGTAATAACCCGTAAGTGCTAAGGCGGCTCTTATTTGAGTTTGAGAAGTTGGAGGGGCCCAGACTTGTAGAGCCTGTCATTTGCTGGGTAAGGGCTTGATCTCCCCTCCTCCTACCTCATGACCTAGGTAGACCACTTAACTCTGACCAACTTGGCACTTACTTGCTTTGATGGTCAGATTGGCCTGCTGAGGGGCGTGCAACACATTTCCCAGGTGGAGAATATGTTCTTCCCAAGTATGGCTGAACACTGCAATGTCATCCAAGTATGCCATGCATAAGTTCTCTAACCCATTCAGAACATGAATCATTCTCTGGAAAGTGACAGTTGCATTCTTTAATCCAAAGGCATGACCTTAAACTGGTACAAGCCTTCTGGGTTTGAGAATGCTGTTTTCTCCTTGGCAATAACTGCTTATCGGGTCAAATATACTGAGGAATTTTGCTGAGCGCAGCTTACCCACATGTTCATCGGGCCTTGGCAAGGGATGGACATCCCATCTTTGTCACTGAATTCAAGGCCCTATAGTCCACACAGAATCTAAGTTCTTTAGTTCCTGCCTTTGGCACTAACACAACTAGGCTAGTCCATGGACTCGTGGAATGTTCAACCATTCCAAGGTCAAGCATTTTGTTGACCTCCTCTTTAATGTGGTTTCTCATATCTTTAATCACAACTAAAGTCGACAGGTGTACGATCCTGTCTCAACCCATTTATGGTTATAACACATAAGAGACAGAATATATTTATTCAGTTTATTTCTCAATCTCAATTCCTTACAACCTGCTTACTGTCCCTACAGAGAAAACTCATTATCCCTCAGTTTGGTATTGCTCGCCCTGGTGGTGCGCTGGTGTATCGCCTATCAAGGTTAAGGGATAGAAGAGAGTGCTCACCCTGTCCTCACTCACTACTTTTCTAATCTTAAAAAATGGGTGCACAGTACTCCTGGAAGTCGATCAGTTCTATTTTAATACTATCGCTTCCGTTTCGTGTGACTTATCAAAACCATGCTAAAAAAAGCAATCCCATATGAATAGCAATTTTATTTGATATGCATCTCAATATTCATTTATATTGCTTCACTGATAACAAAATGACATTGTAGTTTTTTCTATAGGCCCAATTCTGTTTTCTATGGGTACAAGGGATTAGGTTGTCAGTCCAATCCACTCTTTGTCTACCGGTTTCAGTGGAATCAGACACGCTCTCCCCTTTCTTCAGGACTTTCACTGTGGCAACTCTTATCACAGGGAAAATATAGTTAAAACAGACAATCTTCTCAATCGTTGTCTTATGTTCAGTCTGGCAGGGCGTCTCAAATTCAAGTGTGGCCAATTTCTTCAATTCATCCCTAGAAGGGAATGTATACAGAAGGGGACTATTAGTCCTGTACATGTCTTAGGAGTACTTGTATTAAGGTTGACGCAGTGGGGAGGGCTTACCTCTCACGGTGTCTAATCAATGGCAATGTGTCATCCCCTTCGTGTTGTCTCGTCTGAATCAAGGGTTTTTCTCACTGCAGGGTTCTCATCTGTAGATGAATAATACCTTCTTACTATGGTCATGATAATCTAAGTACAGCATCAGTTATTACTTAGGTATGCTATTTATACGAGATATTCATTTTAATCACCCTATGGGTGATGTACTTGTCTCAAGCTGCCTTTGTTCCAGGATGTGTGGCCAAACGTACAGCCCACTCTGATGTCACAATGATCGGTGTTGTTTCACAGACATATAATGCCTAGTTTCCAATTTACAACACCTGGTCAGTTCTGGGAACAGGGGGAATTGTGTGCCAGTCCATATTGTTAATCCCTTGGTGTCTACTGCATGCATTCTATCATTTAACAAGTAGACATACTGTGCACTTGGATACAATAGAATAGAGGAGCACTGCAAGTATCCATGTTTTTAATAGCGTTGTGCGTAATCTGGTTGTTAAGTGAGCCTGAGATTTAATGCCCTTGACCTTATTGTCATAGTCATTGGTTCATTTTATTAAAAGTGACTTATGCATTGCGACAGTCTAACACATTTCAAAATGTAGTTTCTTACTTGCGTTTGCGCGTGTAGTAGCACGCGCAGGTAAGTTAGGGTAAATGTTGCTTCCTGATATGTTACGCGCTCCTGAGATGAAGCTCCCTGTCTAGAGTTAATTTACTGCTGAGCGCTGCACTGCACGTTTAGTCACTTGTTTTTCCCAGTTGTGCACTCAAGTACGAGTTCTAAACGTGAGGCTAATCTTCTTGTTACAGGAAATGCCACTACGCTTAAGGCAAACATTTGTGTTCTTACCTTTGTTGTATTCGTACTCGACGCACGTCTTGTTGTCAGTGGCTGCTTCAAGCAGTATAGCTGCCGCCATCTTGGGGGTATTGGCTTTTTGTTTATTTTAGGAACGTAACGTGTGACGTTCCAGGATGTCTAGTCCTCTCTTTGTTTTCATTGCTATTTTCAGTATCACATTTAATATATAATATAATGATGTTCCGCTGTTTTTACGGGCATCGTTCAATTGCAGTATATCCTCTGTTGTTAATGCTTCAATGATTTTTGAAATAAAAAAATCTTATATCAGGTCCACTGGTCATATACTTAAGATTTTATTTCGTGTTAGCCACCAGTTCGGTCCTGTAAAGTTCTTGGATGGTATTGGTGGACTGCACAGGTCAGTACTTTTACTGGACTCACTCATCCTGCGCCTTGTGGGCTGCCACAGCACAGTAGTTAGATGTTGCACAATATCGGGATATTTGTGGATTTCTAGGGGTGCTTTTTGTTCCCTTGTTCTTATTTGATGGTTGATTGATGGGTCCTGTACCCTTGTTTCTTATAGGGTCATCACGGGCATGTGGAACTTAACCCCACACTGGTTTTGCAGGGATTGCTATCTCCCGTCCTGTAATTATTGCTCACAGACTTGGTGGACTCTTGACATTGGTATTCATAGGACCGCTAGTGTTTGCCAGCAGATTTCTTCATTCAGTCCATTTCAGTGGCTGTTAAGTCTAAAAATCCACTGTTGTTCTCTTCTAAGTAGGATGGCTCTGAAATTGCCTCCACGTTTTGGTACTGCCACTTTATCTAGTATTGTCCAGCTGATGTCGTTCACTGAGTGCCTATTATGCATAAAGTGTTCTACCAAGGGGGCTGTTAGTCTTTTACGTCTAATATTGGATCTGTGTTCATGGATTCTCACTCTTACAGCTCTTGTTGTCATTCCAACATACTTTTTACCACATGGGCATTGAATTAGGTACACCCACATTTGTGGTGTTACAGTTAGTAAAACTTCTTTGTTCCCATGGCGTGATCCATCTTATATCTAGGGTAGTGGAGCGTTTTGTGACCGGGCATACCGAACCGGTGCCACATGGTGTATGTCCTGTGGCTTCAGCATATTGCCAAAGGCATGATTGTTTTATCGCTTGTTCGTTCTTCTTTATAGGTATGCACTAAGGCATCTCTGATGTTTCTTCTTCTTTTTATTGCGAATAAGGGAGTGCTCAATTTATTTCCCCCTATGTTAAGAAGGTACCAGTGTCTCCTGATTTCTTTTTTGATGCGGTTTACTATGGGAGAATGGCTAAAGATGGCTGTTATTTGATTCTCATCTCTAGCTTTTTTGGGGTGTTGGGTAAGTGTGACAGCTCTCGGTATGTTCGAGTATAAGCTATTTTGCCAATGCATTTCGGTGCAGGGCACCATCTTCAGGGCTTAGCTTAGATTGGAAAATGGGCTTGCCTTATGGGCTCGTCTCTCGAGCGACGGGTAGCTAAATTTAGCTACCCGTCGCTCGAGAGACACAGACCATAGCAGCGCAGAGGAAACTTTCCCGCATGCTCACGATTGAAGACACATAAGGCGAGCCCATTTTCCAATCTAAGCTAAGCCCAGAAGATGGTGCCCTACACCGAAACGCATTGGCAAAATAGCTTATACTCTAAGTTTGGGATTTGCTTATTCGCCTGAAAAGACTGTGATTAAAACACAAATTACTTACAGTACACTTTGAAAAATCGATTATTGCAAACTCAAACTCATGAGCTTGTAACCGTACAGCTTTGAGTAGAACGCCGAATTGAAGTATGAACAAAAGCTATACATATTTGCAACTATAAAAGAAACAGACTTAGCTCCAATTGAGGAGCAACGAGGAGCACTTGGATCTACAGGGTGGACTCCACTCTTTCTTTGTTGTCAGTATTTTGATATAGCCCGGGTGTCATTGGGCTATTCTCAACCTGGTGGCTCCACATACAAGCAGTAAGACACAAAGTAAGACTTAGTACATCAACTGATTAAGAGATTGAACACAATATAGTAGTAGTGCCCGCCTCTCTGCCATTTCTTCCAGAGGCACTAAAGGTGCCACCATCCTGCCTCCACTTTTACCACAAACTGGCAAGTGTGGCAACTTCTACGTTTCTAAACCTCTGCACCATCTTGGGCCAGTAGAAGTACAATGATATCCTCTCCTTGGTCCTTTTTGAACTTAGTGACCAACCGGGGGGACTTCATGGGCTAATTGTAGGAATTTGGATCTCAATTCCTGGGGTACCACCAGTCTCCTGAGGTCCCCTGGAATGGATTGCATAGGCTCACTGTAGAGGAGGCCATCCTCCCAGTAACGCCTATGCTTCCCAGGTTCTTGCCCTTCACTCTGGGAAGCTGCCTGCTGATGCAGACCTACTAAAGAGGGATCCCCTCTCTGTCCCCTACTGAAGTCTGCCCTTGAGGGTCCACCTTTTGCAAGCAATGTCAGCAGCTCTGGATGGTCTCTAGGATTCAGATCGTCCAGACAGGGTTGACTTTCCTCCACCTCTGACTCATCAGAAAAGGGTTCTTCTGGGGATTCTTCTGGCAACAACTCAGCCTCCCCTGGTGGTGGGGTCACAGGTGTGACCTCGAGGTTCTCTTCTACAGGAACTCTCTTCTTTGATGAAGTGTTGGGCTTGTGGCCCTTCTTTCCTTTGGAGACTCTGGGTTTCCCCTTTGTCTCTGTTTGAAGGTCTCTTAAGGTTGCCTGGCTGGCTTTCCTTGTCGGCTCCCTTCTCTTCTTAGAAGGAGGCTATGGGGTGCTGGAAACTACACCCAGGGCCTCCAAGTCGTTGCCTAAAAGTTCCCTACCAGGCACCTCAGACTGAACACTCAGTGATTTTAACAGTCATGTCATTACATTTAATGATAGCTGGCAGTATTGGACACATTTGGGCTGGACCTCCTGCTTACTTGGTAAGCCTTTTGGGAGCCGTAGCAACTTCCTTAGGTTGAAAGAAACTTTCATCTACCACAGTTATACTGGCCCGGTGTCTCTAATGGCAGGGGTGTCCTGACCATTAACAAGTACACTGTCTCTCTCACCTACCCATTCTCTTACTGTGGTTACCAACTAACGGCCTCTTGGTCAAATCACCTTGTTTCTCTCTGAGTGGGCAGACCTCCCCTCCTCCCTCCTGGCCTCTACCACTCAACTCATCCTCCTCGGTGACCTAAATATACATTTAGACTCTCCTTGCTCCTCCTCTGTACTCTTCCGTGACCTCTGCGACTCCCTCTCCCTGTCCATCCTCCCCTCTGGACCGACTCACTCTGCAGGGCACACACTCGATGTCTTGATCTCCTCTGACCTCTCCATCCCTCTGACCACTCCTCTCTCCTGGAGCGATCACTCCCTCCTCTCATCTCATCTCTCCCTCTCTTTTCCCCAAGCCAAGCCTACCCCAACACTGCCACCTACCTTCTTGGACATCCAGCCCATGAAGCGTGTGTCAGTTGAGGCTTTTGACGCCACTTTCTCTCCCCCCTCCACCTTTGGCTGTCTCTCATCCTGATATAGCCTTGTCTCTGCTCTACTCTTCAATTTCGGATACGCTTGATGTACTTGCCCCTGTCATGAGAATCCGTTTGAAGTCCAAAGCCAAGTGCAATTCCTGACTCTGACCTAGCTACACTTAAACGTAAGTGTAGGGCAGCTGAGAGGAAATGGAGGACTTCCTGTTCATCCTCTGACAAACTGGCCTGTCGCCTGCTACAAAGGCAATACCGACTCTCTGTCCTCACCAAGAAGAGAGTCCACATTCAAGCTCGTGACTCTGCGGCATCTAACAACTCGGCCGAACTCTTTAAAATCTGCAAGGAGCTGGCCAACCCTGCTGCAGTCTCTACCCCTCCTGTTGCCTCCCAGGCTCTTTGCAATGCCCTTGCCTCTCACTTCATTTAAAAAACCCAGGACATCCTGTCCACCCTCTCCACCCACACTCCTCCTCTTCCCTCTCCATCTGTGCTTGCTGACCCTCCTTTAGCCTCCCTCCCACCATCCTTCTCGTCCTTTCCTCTTTTCACCCCATGACGAGGTTGCTAGACAAGTCCGATCTATGAAAGCCTCTTCAAAACAGGTTCATCCCTGTTCCTCTAAAACCATCAAGGACCACATTGACACCCTCGCTCCGACCCTTGCTGATTTGTGCAACCACTCCTTTGCCTCTGGATCCTTCCCCTCCCCTTTGAAGCACTCCTTTGTGCATCCTCTTCTCAAGAAACCCACAGCTGATCCTTCTTGTCCAGCTAACTATCGCCCAATTTCCATTACTCCCTTTCTTGGCAAACTCCTGGAAAAGTTGGCCATCTCTCAGCTTAACCTTCATTCCAATTCTGTTGGCTGTCTCCATGACCACCAGTCTGGCTTCAGAGCTGCCAGAAGCATGGAAACTGCTCTCCTAAACATCCGTGAAGATTTGCTCACCAACCTTGACTCTAGCATTCCCTCTGTCCTCATCCTCCTCGATCTCTCTTCTGCCTTCGACACAGTCAACCATAGCATCCCGCTCAACCGTCTTCGTGAAAACCTGGGTATCACTGATCAGGCTCTGGCCTGGCTGACCTCTTTCCTCTCAGATCGACCCTCCCAGGTCCAACTTGGGTCCTTCCTTTCATCTATCTTCCTCTCTACCTGTGGTGATCCCCAGGGGTCTAACCTCTCGCCCTGGCTTTTCAACCAATACCTGGCAACTCTCGGCCACTGTATTGCCATTTTCTGCTCAAATTTCCAGTGCTACGCTGACGACACTCAACTCATTTTCAGGCTGCCCTCTGCCACCTCCTCTCCCTATCTCATCTCTGATTGCCTAAGTGCGATTCAAGATTGGTGTGCCGCCAATGATCTTTGTCTGAATGCCAGCAAGACGGAGATCCTCCTCATCGGCACACCTTCACCATCCTTTCCCCTCACTCTCTGGCTGGCCTCCCTTGGCCCTCCTCCTACCCCCACCTGTGAGGCTAAGAACCTCGGGGTCATCTTTGACTCCACCCTTTCCTTCTACGCCCACATCTCTGAGGTCTCTAAAAAGTAAAATTTCCGACTGCACCTCCTCAGAGGTACTCTGCCTTTCCTCTCCTTCCCCCAGAAGCTCATGGTATCTCAAGCTCTGGTTCTCTCTAGCTTGGACTATTGTAACAGCCTCTTTCTAAATCTGCCTGCCTCTACTCTCCGCCCTCTGCAACTAATCTAGAACAGGACTGCAAGACTTGTCCTTGGCCTCAAGCCCTTGGATCGTATCTGTCCAGCTCTTAAATTTCTTCACTGGCTCCCAGTGGATGCAAGGATTAAATTCAAAACCCTCTGCATTGTCCACAAGGCTTTCTGGGGCCTGGGTCCAAAATACCTTCAGCTATCCCTCCGCAAATACCTCCCCTCTCGAGCTCTTCGCTCCTCTACCTCCAACTCACTCAGGGTCAGTCGTTTTTCTAAGAAACAAGCTGGGGTGGATCTCTGTCTTCGGCTGGGGCCTCCCTCTGGAACAGCCTCCCTGCCACTCTAAAACTTGAGGAGAACCATCTCTGGTTCCGGAGAACCTCAAGGCCTTCCTCTTTTCTTCTGCCTTCGCTCCCCCTCTCCCCTGCTGAACTGTTCTCTCTTGGCACCGTGCACCTGGCCACCCTCTGTCTTTTGGGCCCAGGTACCTGCTCATCCCGTCACCCTCCCGCACTGCCTCCGGGCCACCCCTTGCACTGGGGTCTGTATCTGTACCCATACAGCCCCCCCTTTTTCTTCCTGCACTTATCAGACCTACCCTGTCTGCTGCCTTAAACCTAGCACTTGCAAATTGCTGGTTGCATTACCACTGTTTGTTGCCTTTATTATTTATTTATAGTTATTTATCTGTTTCTCCTCTGCTTCGCACTTTCCACCTCTCCCCCCCTTCCATGCACTTTTCCCCTCCCCCCTCTCCCATGCACTTGCGAGTTCTCAATGTCACTGGGCCTAGTAAGATCGCTGTTTTTTTCTTCCTTGTTCCCCTCCCTTGCCTTGTCGCGCTCTGAAACACTTGTGTACGAGCGCGATAGAAATAAAATATAAATCAATCAATCAATACACTGTCTTTATAATACTCTATAGTATTATCAGGAATGGAATTATAGACTTCAATGTTCTGTTGTTCCCACAGTACCAGAGATACTGAAGAAACTCTAGCTTGAACACCAATGGGTTCTTCAGCTGGAGTGTGAAGGCTAGTTCCTGTCATTGTTATATCCACATCATGTGTGAATGCTAAGATGACATCTGGGATCCCCACGGGTTTACCCTTACACAGGCCTCCAAATAAGCTTCATACCAGGCCTTTTTATACATGAAAATCCTGTGAACACAACAGCTATATATTTTCCTTTGTACATTTACACACAAGTTTAGAGCAGAGGGTAGTGTAAAGGTCGGTTTACTTGACAGAAACCAGTACGCTTCTTTTGATTTTTATCTACAATGGATGTAATTTCAAGCCACGGGGAAAAGCATCTGAAACAGAATGTATTTCTCTGAAGCCTTTTAAAAAAGGAAACTGCACACTGTGATAAAAGGAATGGTTTCTTCAGCTTCTGCTGTGTTGTATGTAGATGCTCATGGAGCAAACAGAAGCACTCTGCATATTTATTTTGCTAGCATTTTAGGATTGTAGAAGTAATAAGATGGAAAACTAAGTTGCAATTGAGAATGTATCTTTTGTAACAAATGTGAAAGCAAACCAGTATTGCACAATTGTATTTTTCAGAGCCTCTGCTGTGTGCGTAATCATGCGGAGGCAGATCAATGTTACACTCATTATTTAATTTACACTCTAATTATAAACACAGTGTAGAATGATGAGTATGAATGGTCTAGTTGACATCCATTCAACCTTGCAGTCAATGGGGTACCTTACTATAAATGGTCAGTGCCAGCGGAGTCTTTGCTCAAGGGTGAGTGATTGTCATTACACCAATCACAGGTGTTATAGCCTCTCAAATATTCAAGACCACAACATCCAAAACCTGAAGCGCTTTTTAAAAACAAACAAATGAAAGTTAAAGATTGTAATTGAAATAGAAACTCAGCAAAACCTGTCCCTATCCAGATAGGTATTTAACTTTATGTAGCGCTGCATACATGGTTCGTCCAACAGCTAGGCACTGTGATTATTATACCTCAGTCGCTACTCAGTTTACCGATCTCTGAAGGATGTAAGCCAAAAAGATAGCTCAGCTGGTTGAGTGTTCGTTGCTGCGATCGAAGAGTGATCTGTAGGTTGCAGGTTCGAACCTGGCAAGGCCAACTCAGCTTTTTATCCTTTTGAGATCGATAAAGGAGTACTGACTTCGGTTTGGTGATAAGTGTGATAAATATGTTCAATGTAGAGCACTTTGCCAAAAGCACTATATAAATAACCATTTGATCATAAGATTAGGTATAGAATTTAGCATGGAGTCCTTGCCTCTCTGCACTGTTGTATCATAACATTGGCATAGCATTAGATAGTAATAGCTCCAAGAAACATCAAAAGACGATTCTATCGGACCTCAAAACAAACACTACAATTCATGTTTGCTTTACTATGTTATTGGCTAGGTTTTTGTGTTTTGAACATTTAAATATATGCAGCAGAGATCAAATGGCCAGACCGAAGAGAAATAATGAAAGGTGTATTCTGTCACAACACAGAAAACTGCTGCATGGTAATGATTTCCATACAGTTTCAGCACATGTCGGCTGGCTGTTGCATGCATTTTACTCTCTTGCAAAGGAGAAAAGTCATTTTTACTCTTTTGAAATCGCATTTACTCTCAAAGTTTAAAAATAGGGAGTAAAATACTCCCAACTCAAAATCTTATCTGGAGCACTGCCCTTACACCTGGGATCTCCTTTCACATGGTCACCGTACCCACAAACCACATATTTCCCAAATGTCTTCTGGAATGGGGTTTCTGTTTTGGTACAAGAGGTTTCACTAGTCCTATAAGGTTGTTTAGGGGGATATTTACCCTAGTTATGTTTGTGGCCCTCTTTTGGGGTCGGGGGGGGGGGTTTGGAATGATCCTTCTCATCTTTCTTATGCTTCTTACCATCCTCATTCTTGCGAGTTTCCCAGAATCCTTGTGAGTAGCCCTGTAGGCCACCCACAAGTCAGCACCTAGTGCTAGCTTCTTGGGGTCCAGTTCCTTAGAGTCAGCAAGGTGCTGTCTTAGCTCTGGGGGACAGGCATCAAAAATACTTTCTGGCATGCAAAGACATCTCAAATCAACATAAGTGCTCACCTTGTAGCCCTTAATCCACCCATCTAAGTCTTTCAGGCATTCACACACCCAAGTGGCCTCTAACATACCATCTCTCTTCTTATGGTCCCTAAACCTTTTCAGGTATTGGAAAGGAGTCTTCCCAAAACCTGGCTATGAGAGCGGTTTTTACCAACTGGTAATCTTGGCTATAAACTTCATCCAACTCCATCATAGCCATTACGGGGAACCTAGAGATTACCCATGGAACAAACTCACTTTCACAGATACCTTGCGCTTTACATGTAAACTCAAATGTACCCAGCCAATCCGGAATATCTGTTTTTGCATCATACACACTCCCCAAATCTTTGGGGAGACGAGGCTTCTTGGACTTGGAGGTGTCGGGCAGAGAGGACTCTGAAACAGAAGTGGAATCAAGTGACAATATTTTCATCTCTTTTTCCCTGAGTTGCAGTTCCTTCATCATTTCTTTGTCTCTCATTTCAGACTGTTACTCTAGCATTCTGTATTCAAGCTGCATTTTCATTTTCTCTAACTCTATGATTAGCTCTGCTTACTTGTTAGACATGGGTAGGGGTGAGGTTAGGAGATTTGGAGGCAGATCAACAATCATATTAACATCCACATCATCTACCTCACTTTCTGGAAGATGAGGGATAAGAGTTATACTTTGACCGTCATTATCCAGATCAATTCTGGGAGTAGGGGTTACATGCCTGCACAGTTTTGTAATCCAACACATTTTGGATTAACTCAGCTTTCTTTCCTTTAGTACTAAGGCATTTTTATTCACATATATCTTTGTTTTTCAACAGTAAGATTAGTAAGCGCGTCCGCCTTTATAGTTCTCCATTGTGGACATGGTTTAGCACTTTACCTTATAGTAGCCTTGTGGGGGAATACTTTCATCACAATACACCCAGGAGTCAATGTAAGCCAACCTACATAAATCGCACCAGCTGTAAATCCAGTGTTAGGAGAGCTTTCCTAAAGTCCACTTCAGGTACGACTTCATAAAACTATCCCAATACAGGTCCCCAACTCTTAGTTTTAGTCTGTACTACGCATGGAACATTGGTAGAGTGGCAGAGCAGTCAGGCTTATCTTAGGAGGAATGTGTGAGCTATATAAAATATATTTACTCAAGGAATGTTTAAAATACTCCATCACTTAACTAACACACATAAGATTACCTATAAATACTTTTCAAAGGCCACTTCTTAGTTTGTAGTTGCTCGCAGTTACAATTGTTACAGCGTTTGACACTAATGACAGTTCTACCGTATTATCAGTTATACCGCGCACACAAAGATATACAGTAATTGTATTTAGTTAGCTAAACCACATAAGATGAAGTATTTTGGGAAGGAAAACAATTGGTCAGTCAAACGGTAGCAGAGCTTAAGGTTATAGAGACGGTTTCAGAGCAAATTCACGCTTTTAAAGTCCAATTCCTCACTAGTAGCAAAAGTCAGTTCAGAGAGGGCTTAAAGTCTTATGAAGCAGGGAAACCGCAAAAGTTCCTTAGGATCCATCTAGTCTCTAGTAAAAGATACTTGAGGAATTAACACAACGGTGGAGACCCTGTTTAAAGACTCACAAAAGGGAGTGAAGCTGCCAGCTTGGGTCAGAGGTGAGGGTGGACACCCTTGACACCTCTTCGTGCATTCCAACGCTCTGGAGCAACTTCTCAGTTTAAGGCAGCGCATCCCTGGGGGGCCGTGAGAGGCCAACTTGAAATAAAAAAAATTCAAAAAAAATGTCAAAGATTTGAAGAAATGGCAGGGGCGGCTCACATGGTCGGGCAGAAGCATGAAACGGTCTCGGGCCCCAATGAAAAAGTGGCCCACAGTTGTAAATGGATATCTGTTCCTTTAGTCACAGACTGTTTGAATAGTACCCAATGGGGTGCTTTGTGTTAAAGTGTAAATTGTGATATTTAAAGAATATTTATTCAGCAACAATGGTCAAAATCACTAACTGCTCAATGGTCAAAATCTAACTGCATAGTGAAGTAACTCATCAAACTGGCCCACTTTGGCCAAAAGGTGGCCCATTTTAAATGACCCACACTAGCATTTTGCATTTTTGATACATGCATTGCCCTATAGGCCAGTCCGAGCCTGGTGGCTCATCCATAATGACGAGGGGGCGCCCACCCAGTGGCTCGCTCACCCATTATGGAGGAGCTAAGGAGCCAGCCCAGTGAAACAATGAGCACTCACTCAGCTTCTTTTTCCAGCTGAGGGAGGGCTCACGGACTGGCTGAACTGTCAAAGGGAAACACTATTTCCCTTTGACAGTTCAGTTCAGTGCCCCAGCCGCACATGCTCACTGAGCCATGCAAGGCTGGGGCGGTTTGCTTCACCAGCATTGCATAGCTCATTGGAAATGCTGGCTGGGGCACTGCATGTCTGTATGTGCGAGGTGGAGCTCCTGCGCCGCCTCGCACGTACGGCCAGAGCAGCCTGGAACAGGGCGTTTCTGCACCCACATGCAGGCCAATGGAGAAGGTATGTTTATGTTCATTTTTTTTAAATTTAAATATGTGTATGGATGCGTGTATGCTTGTGTTATGAGTGAGTGTGTATGGTGACGGATGTTCGTGTGAATGATGAGAGTGATTGCTGTATGAATGTGTGTGTGTGTTATTTTGTTTTGATCAGTTGAGCTGATTTTGGCAAGTGGTGTATAGAGGGGGGAAGGAGGGTGTTAGGGAGAATTCTCTGTTTAGGCTGAATTTCCTAACCTAGTGAATCCCCCAGCAGCTTTGCTGGATTTTTGGGGTTTATTTTTCTTCTCCTGCCAAGAGTGAGACTCTTTTACCCTCACTCTTGGGCATGATATGAGTGTGTTTCTTTGAATCTAGATGTGTTTAATGGGCTATAGGGTATTTTACCCCATAGGGCTTCATGTGTTTTTGTGATGTGGGTTACACAGCACCCTCAGTGCAGTGACACAGGGGTGTCATAGTGACCCCCCAGTATAGACTCCATACCCTGGGACTGACTACTGTCTCCCAGGGCATGTAAAGTCACCATTGAATTTACTAGTCTTAAATTCTGAACAGAACCAGTACAAACCATCATATTGTGGACGTACTGGCTGGGGCAATTCGATTGCCCCAGGGTCTGTTAGTCGAGGGGGCACGTCTCCGTCCCCCCTGATCGAGTTTTGGCTGGTGGCAGTGGATACTACTTTTTATATTCAACCGCGAATATTTTCCTATGGGATTTTTCATTGTTTTAGGCTACTATCTTTATTTAATTATTTACGGTAGCCTCGAACATACCGCCGGTTTATTTAATTAATATGAATTCTCCGGTTGGTATTTTTTGCCAAAACTTGATTCTAAAATGGCGTTCGTGTTCTCTTCTGTGACTCCAACCCAAGCCGAGCCCTTTGTTCCACTTTTTGGCGGGCTTCTCCACAGAAGCCCTCCAAAGTGGTGCCACTCTGTCTGGGGTACTTAGGAGGGGTGGAGGGAAATTTAGGCACCCTGGACTGAGTTGCCTAGGCAACTCAAGTCGCACTCCCTCCTGATTGGCCCAAGTGGTGAGCAGGCCGGCTCACCACTTAGCATGTTTGAGTGACAGCTAGGCTGAGTGAATGGGGGTTTGCTGCATAAAAGCAGGGCTTTGGGGACTGGAACTTCAGAAGTCGCCACAGGACCTAAGAATCCGATGAGGGAGAAGCTGAGCCGACCTGCCACGACACCACCACCGGTGGAGCCCTGCTGGACTGCCTCACCACTTTTCCCAACGACAGAGAAGATCTCCCGCCGGAGAGTCTTCTTCCTTTGACTGGTGGGGATAACCAGTTTCACCGTCTTTCGCTTTCCCGACGTACCTCGTGGCTGCCTTGTCCGTGCCAAGCACCCCGGCAACCGGGATACCACATTTTACCACGACGGCGAAACAAAGGTACCACCTTTAACCGGAAGACTCCGCGGCTGGTCTCTTCCCTTGTAGTGCAACGACCTTCATTTTTCCTCCAAGTCGAGATCTTCTCTTCCCCTGGACGACAACGCGACTTGCACCCACTACCAGGAACAACTGCCACCGCTGGAGGATCCTTCCCACTTAAGATACCGTGTCCCGCCTGGCTTCCCTTGCTACTGACTTCTACGGGGAAGATTTAGCCCCCGGCATTCGAACCTGGGTTAGTCTGGGACACCCTGGCTAAACTTTCTTAAAGCCTCTCTAAACTCTTTTTGAACCCTCTGCAAGACCTTCTAAGCATAGTGTGATCTTGGGCGCATTTGTGCTCTGCTCTCTCTAAGAGTGGGCCCAGCCTTTGGACTTTGGCTCACCAGTGACTTTTTGCTCTCTGACTTGCTAACCGTGTTCCTGAATCTTAGAGGGGTGTACCATTTCATATTCTGTCTTTTTTCCTCCCTTTCTCACAAACTTATTGGAGTGCCATCTAGTTAAGCGCTCACCTCTGTATGAAAATAAGTGGTGTTTTACAGTGTCTTATCTGATAGGGAAAAAGGGGTGTATATATTACAATAGTAACTGTGTTTAGAATATTTTACAATAAGAGTGCTGGAGTGTTTCAACTGTGTGTTTTTAAATAAATAATGATATACTTTGATACCAAAGCTCTGGTCAGTGTTTGCTTGTATTATTGTACCTGAGTGCCTATTGTGTATACTCTGCATACTGCCTAACTCTTCTTGAGGGAAGTCTGATTGCTCAGCCACAGCTACCAGGTAAATCTGGGTGGTACAGACTGCTACCAAGTGGGTTTACTGCCAACACCTGTAGTCTTAAATCTTTTGCAGTGGTCCCTAAGGGAACTGCACAGGTTTCTGCCTAACAGAGGGTTGTACAACAAAGGCATTTTTTAAATGCCTAAATGCCTTTGTTGCACAATCCCCCCCCTCCTACCCATCTGCCAAAATCAGCTCTCCTTCTGAGGCGCTGTGGAGCCCAGGGAACAGGGATGGTATTTTTTTTACTGTATTTCTATCATAGATGTCCGGTCAAAAATACCATGCTTTCCCCCTTGGCACCCCAATGCCTTGCATACACACATAATCATGTTGATTGTGTTAGGCCCAGGAGACAATGATGGTATTTATTTACTGGACATCTATGATAGATGTCCAGTAAAAAATGTCACGCCTGCCCCTTGGGACCCCAGCACCAATTGCAAACTGTTTGGCTATTTACCCATTTCTTTTTTTTAAATATGCTCTACAATGCAACATTTTAACCCATTATTTAAAAAAGAAATCATGGGGGGAAATTCACCCGATCCTCCCTTGATTGGTTCAGGGTCCCTCACTGCGCTCAGTCGCCATGGCATTTTTGGGGGAAATAGTTACGCCACTCCACTTTAAAAATTCACAAGCCGGACTGTGTTGGGAACGGGATGGGGGAAGCCCAGGGACTGTGGCGGGAGCAGGATGGGTGGGAACCATGGGATAGTGGTGGGAGCATGGTGGGGAAAGCCCATGGTGTGTGATGGGGTGGGGAGAGCCCAGGGACTGGGTAGGAGTGGGATGAGGGAGCCCAGCGACTGTGATGGGAGTAAGTGGGGGAGCCCAGGGACTATACTGGGAGTAGGGTGTGGTGACAGCACGCTATAGTGGTGACAGCCCAGGGGGACAGCTCAGCGGCAATGTGCTCGCCTTGGAAGCAAGACGACACGAACGCAGCTTCAATCCTCGGGTCCGCGATTAGAAACCTCTGGGTATTAAGTGCGTTATAAATAACCTATCATATCAAATCATACATACTGTACATTTGGCATTTTTGGGGGGGTCCCAGCCTGCCCAAATTTTGCTCCAGGGGGTCCCTGCCAAATAAGTTTGAAGACCACTGGTTTTAGGTAAGCAATACCCTTTGACCCCACTGTACCTTAGGTTAGAAGACATTTTCATGGCTGGATTCTCCTCTATGGGGCAGCGATCGACTCGGTCTCTGGATTCCTTGGTCTGGTGACAAAAGGTAGGACAATGGATGGGATGTCTCAGCAGCAGTCTGAAGAGAGGACTTCTGGCACAGATTTCTTCAACTTCTCTGGTCATTCTGGAGTTTCAGTGCCTTTTCTGCAGCACCAACAAAGGACACGATTCGCCCGGTCACCCTTCTTCGATTCCTGGAGTACTGCACTTGGATGAGTTGCATTGTGTCTCTGGAAGTTCACCTGGAGCTTAGCAAAGACGGTGACGTATTTGGCCTCGGCAAGATATTGCACTACAAATGGGTCAGTGGTCTGCTGGTATTCGCGGTCTGCAACTCTGGAGAGACACAGCACCTCGGTAGATGGCTCAGATTATAGTTTGTCTCAGGACTGGTTGGTCCCACCAGTCAAAGTGAAGGAGTCGTCCTCTTTGGAGCTCCTCTGTCGGATAAAAACAAACGGGGTCAGTACAGCAGTGGTCGCTTCACGGTGTTGCAAAGGGTCTGCAGGCGTCTCTGGTCATCGTCTTCTTCTTCAGTTACTTCAGTTTCCAGTGGTCAACTTGCCTTTCACCTCAGGAACCTCACCTTTTATTCAGTTTCAGCATGCACTCCTCCACAATCTCTCTCAGTTTACAGAAAGGGCCGATGGCTGTCCAATCGGAACAGATAAATCCCTAGTGGGAGCTGGTTCCATTATGGCACTCAGGCAGACAAAGAGCAACGAAGTGAAACACTCCTCCCCCATTTCCTGTTTGCCCAAACACACTGGAACCTAGGCGGGGACACCCAAGGGTTCTCACCCAAGGCAAAACACACACAAAGACCCCTCCATCCCAGAATGGTAGAAGAAGGGCTAACAAAGAACAACCATGCTAGAAATGGCAATAAAAGAAGGGAGCCGCCGCCAAGTTAGTACTTAGATGACCTTATTGTGCAAAACCGGGACTGTCAATGCAGTCTGCGGTAAAAAATAGCACAATAGTTGGTAGAACACGTCCACTGCACAAGCCATAACTAGAAGGTTGTCGAGGTGACTAAAAAGTCACAGGAACAGAGAGAAGGGGGATACTAGGTATCCCCTTAGCACTCCACATATAGTGGTGCATGCTAATCTCTCATAGTATAACGTTTTAGGAGGAATACAAGGTATCCCTCTATACCTGAGAGCTGGTGTTACTCGAGGATAAAGAAAGAATCACAGACGAGAACCCAAAGGGTTCACAGCAACATTGCCCATAAGGAGCAGTGTGCTGTAAAAGTTAAACAAAGATGACTTAAAAGAGAGGAGGAAAGTCAACTCCATAGTAAAGGTCAAACACAGAGAACGGAGTACCACAAGTCTGAGCAAATAAGGCAGAATGAGTGGAAAAAGGCTCCACTGTGAAAAAGGTCCAGAAGTCCAGCAAAATGTGCTGGGGGTCTCCCTAGGAGAGGGGATGAAGCATACACATGATGAATCTCCTAACACTAGCCAGGGCCATCTTTGGGCTGCTGCGGCGGTAACGGCAGAGAGAAATGAATGTCGAGATAGGGCAACATATCTGGAATAAGTATACGCCATGCGGGCCGGAATGTTGGTAGGAAGGTGATTGATTAATGCATTGGGTCTGCCCTCCCTAGCTTTGCAGCTGCGAAGCGCGATTATTACTTTATCTTTCAGGCATTATGGATATGCGCTGGGGCTTTCCCTTTCCCCATTAGGATCAGACGGTGCTACGATGGTGGTTAGAAGCTCTTGAGAGGATAGTGAGGACAAAATGTTGGTAGCAGAAATAGAGTTGTTGACGGTGCGCACACTCTTCTCTAGTGGCACTATAGGAGTATTTGTTTTCCACCTTCCGGCTCTTCCTCCTGCAGCGTTAATAGTGATCAGTCATGGTTACATCGCCAGACACTTGTTGGGGAGGTGGTTAGGGGGACACAATGGTGCAACACCAAATATCATGGGGTTGGTATCAGAGTGTGATCTGCAAGGCTGTCTTTTCTGTAAGGGTATGCCTTTCATCTGTACATACTCAAGGAGCACCCGATGGGGAAGAGGATGGTAAAGGAAATAGCTCCATTTGTTGTTCTGTTCCTTGATGCCCTTACTTGGCACCAAACAGTTTCCCAATAAATGGTTATCGCCTTCTGGCTGAAAGGTTACATTTATGTGTTGGCGATACAGAGGTAAGGCAAACCACTGCAGAGAGGACACTGGGTGAAGCTGTTGCTCATTTCCTTGGTGGTTGGTGCACCTGGGGTTGGGGATAGGGGCTGGGGGGGTTTGCATCATCCTTTAGGGGTGAGATCAGATGACCTGAAACATTGTTTAGAAACATAATGGCGAAATGGCTAATAGCTAGCACAAGTTAAGTACGGAATTATAAGACCATCCGATCCACTGGGATTCGAGCCATGTTTTTTCATGGAGCCAATGCTTTGACACCCCCATCTAATTTGAGTTTTACTAGTATTTTATAATGCGCTCCCCCATTTGCAATCTTGTTGGAACTGGGGGCTTGGGTAGCTAAAAAATAAAAAACACTGAGATAATCATGACCACTAACGTTCTTCTCCCAAACGTACGTTCCCTGAATAAAATCTAATTAAGTTACAGTAAACTAATATAATGTAAAGTAGATTTTGCTATTCCTATGGACCAGATTTATGGCCCGGATTGTCAACTCGAATATGTGCATTAATCATTACAAAAAAACCCAGGCACCCAACATTTCGGCCAACGCATTACCATGAGCACTTACTTTCTGATGTCTCGGCTTCAAGGGTGATAGATAGATAGATGTAACCAGGATTATCTATCCATCTAGCCATCTATCTATCTATCTATCTATCTATCTATCTATCTATCTATCTATCTATCTATCTATCTATCAGGTTTGGCAAAATATAATGGTACTGGGCACACCCCGTTTAAATCCCCCATAAGAATAATATTGGCTCATTTTCTATATTTATGCCACGTTTTAAGATTTCAGAGCTCTTTCAGCCCTGCGCTGGTGTGCTTTGTACGACAGCTAACGGGCTGCAAACATGAAATAACCATGTTTTCTGACATGACATAGAACACCAAGTAACACGCTTAACCAACATATTACGTGGAGCCTGTAACTCCTCTACAGTTATCTGTAAGGTCTTTTTCAAAATCTGATTTGATAACCCTCTCCTTGGGGCGACCTTTATCTCTCTTGATAGCTTTTTTCAGGATATTGTTGCATTGATCGATATAGGGAGTATTTAATAACCAAACCTCTTGGAAAATCTTTGTATCATAGGTTAAAGTTTAAAACTTCTGTTTCCTAGAAAGCTATTAGAACTGTGTGAGTTCCAGCACAAGGTTACATTTCTTTCACTATTATAAAGGCATTTTGTTGTTGTGAGGACTGAAGAATCGATGGCAACTATGAGTTAAGTTGGACGTCAGAGCAGATGTATAATCAAGTTTTAATATGCGCGTATTCTCTGCGATAAGGTTACAGTCCACTTTAAAATTGGCAAAATTAATTGCCGGCCTTGTACGGTGAGAAATCAAATGATTTGTTTTAAGATTGCATTAGGGATGATCAATAATCAATTCCCTTGTGCTGTGCATCCACAAATCATAACCTTAAGCACAGATAGAATCAATTTGTGAAACACATTAAAGTAATAATAGCGAGTGATTTACAATGAAAGGCAACTAACAAGATAACATACTCATTTGTGAATTTTACCCATTCAATAAATTTAGAAATGAGCGCCATTAATGTAGGAATTTCATGTCGTATTTGTAGCAAGTATTGCCGGTTTTAAGAAGAGGTATTATCGTCAAAGATGATCTCCAAACGCAAGATTTTTGAATCTCCTCTTTGCCAGTTGTGGATCAGAGCCTGAGAGTTATTACTCGTTGTGTTTTTTCAAGTTTGCCTTCTGAATGATCACAGAAGATTCTTTGGTGGGAACCCTAGGTGGCAATTGATCTTTAACCAGTGAGTCGATTACACCAGTGACATCACTTTCCACATTGACAACGAGAATAGAGGAAGTTGAAATATCCTGGTTAGAGCTTGACGCAACAATGAAATCAATGCATTTTTTGTCTCTGGGAATCTGATTTACAACTTCAACCCCAGTAGATCGCACATCTGCATTTATCTTTGTGGAGGGGCCCCATATTATTGCATTATGGATGTGCAGTCTCTGTAAAACCATATTTTCTCTGATATCATTTGCATTTAATCTGCTGTTATTTCTATGCCGTTTCTTAGAACGTGTGTTCTTTTTGCATTGAATACTCTTGAACCTAAATCACAATGAATATCTCTATCAAGAACCAGCGTAACATTTTGAGCATCGTTAATGGTGATTTCACTCCAGACATGAACCACATTTCTGAGCAGATCTTGTTTTGTTTTCTTCCTTTCCTTTTCTTAGTAGGTCTTGTTGAAAATTCACAAAATCCGCAATGGCCGCATTATGCACAGTTTCTTCCAAATTCAAGTTTTATGAACTGGCAAAGATGTATTATCCAGAAATTGTTTGTGATGAGTAGTCACCTGCACTGGACTTTAATGAGATAAAGCATCAGCCACTCCTTACTTCAATGTCCTGTTCTAAGCCTTAGAATATGATACCTCCCTTGATCATAGTTTGCGTTGTATATTGGGGTCGAAACCAGGTTTTCTCACATCCAAATAAATTGACATATGGTCCCCGAGCATTTTTGTATTTGATTGTATGTCGCCAAGGGGCACCAGGACATCACGTAGCTTCATAAGCAATCGTGACACTTTGTATATGGCCCCAAGAGAGGGGGGAGCCGGAGTTTAAAACTTAGATGGTGTGTCATTTAGTAAATGGTCTAATGAAGTTGAATTAATTACCTTCTTATGCCGATCATTATCAGGAATCATTTTTGTATGTGTTTCGGAAGTGGATAAAATAAAGCGCCTTTTATAGAGGTACCTCCTTAAGCCTCTTTTTGCAGGCAAAGGCAAGTTTCCAGAAATTAGGAGTTATTCAGGGAGTAGGTACTGTTAGGAAGTGAAAAAATACGGGTCGATCGGGCAGTGGTTCTTTGCAAAAGAGTTTGCTGGTCCGCTGCTCAATTTGTTTCCGCACTATCACTCGAACTGAGTTTTTAAAAAAATACGATCCAATCTTATTCGCATGATTGGCTGTGATCAGTTTCTCTTCACCTGGATCTGATTCATTTGAAATTAATTTGCAATCTTGAGAAACTGGTAGTACAACTGTATCATCCTGTACAGTGGCATGCAGTTGAGCCTCCTTCTGATCTGTACTGCGTACGCTGTAACCCTCGATACTTTTTGTCTAGTAACCTCACTAGAGACTTGTGAAGGTGAAAAGCATTCTGCCGACCTACAGTGTAAGAGACAAGTGAGGGTTTCTTTACCATATCTAAATCATTTGGCAACAGGAAACCAGAACCACTTTTAGGCAAGAACCACGCAGACTACAAAACTGCATTCACACTTGCATCTGGAGGATAGCTCAGGGGAAACACGTTGGTCTTAGAAACCTGTGGGTATTCAGCGCGTTATAAATAACCCATTACAATCTGCACTTCAAGCTACCGTTTGCTCAGTGCAGTAAATAGACGTAGGAACTCCACAGAGTCAACAAGTTTCTATAGTCACATAAGTCAGTGAGAGACCTGCAGAACAAACTGCGAGACCTAGCCCACACAGGCACACCCACTAATTCATAGGCTATTTTTAACATCACTCCTGCATTGCAATTCCTGGCAATCTAGTCTGTCCATTGTGTTATTCAGTCCCTCCATAATGTGCTATTGATTTGCAGGGATGGGTTGTTAGTGTTTTAGTGTATTGCATTTTGTAGTAATTAGTGCTATTTTTGCAGAACTGTTATACACAAGGGAGCTACTCCCACTCTGGTAGATCGGAGAGTCAGGCAGTAGAAAAACAAGAGGCTTTAATTTCACATATTTACCCAAATCCAGTTACTCTTCAAGTTCGATGTAAGACATGGGAGACACCCATCAGTCCATCCTCTAGCACACCAGCCCATGTCCAAGTAGCATGCACAGATCGGACACACATCACACTCACTGTGCTGTTATTCACTCACAGGCACCAACATTCTTCTACCATGCTTCCACCCTGGAACCAATGTTTGTTTCCTGCCATCATTTTCTGCACCAACTTGAAGTAAACGTGTGCCTGTGGAGCAGATTTTCGACTTGCATTCGGCTATACAGGACGGTATCAAACGGTAAGACAGACACAAGTGATCACAGTCCAAGGGTGTTTATTGAACTTCAATTGGGTTTGAAAAATGCCTATTATTCCTAAATCTAAAGATGGGAGAAAGCTACGACCATCAAATAATAATAATGCAGTCCTAGTCGAGTCTGTCAAAATAAAAAGGCCTATACTAATAAAACTATTGCCAAACCTTACTTCTAAATACAAATAGTGTGGGAAACAATGTTATGCAAATGAAAAGTGTTCAAGAAATTATATTGGCTTCCCTTCCCCACGTTTTCAGCACGGGATAAGGCGGCACACTCGAGCTTAGCACACTCTCTGGCTTCTCTAGCACGAGGATGCAGTTCAAAACCTCAACATCAGAGCCTTCTGGGCCAAAGTCTCTTTGCCATTCAAAGTCTCTTATTTCAGAGGGCCTGGTGCAACATGACAAACATTAAATTACTTTCTTCTTAGGATTTCACTTATACAACTTCTCAGGTGATTTACTGTTCACCCCTGGCCCCCCTGCGCCGGGCTCAGACCCACTTTAAAACGATCTCGGACCAAATTTATCTACCGTTGCAAACTTTCTCTACTTCATCAAAATTGAAGACTTTCGACTGTGCGCAAGATTTTGCTTGACCCATCGCAGGACCACTTTGATTCACAATTACTCGTTCTCTTCTTGATATAACCTATTTATCACTTTCGCTTTTGCCAATTCTAAGCTGGATACCTTACAGACCTTCGATTGAGCACCCATGCAGTGCTGGACCACTCTGTCAAAGGTATTGCATCTTGTACAGCTGCCTTCTCGAAACTGCTGTTTCCTCATGTGCTTTGCCTCACTCAAAGTGTGCTCCTGTGCTCTGCCTTTTATCTGTGTGGGAAAGTTAATGGAAGTCAGGTGTGTGTGTGTGATGGTCAGTAATTGCCTGACTCCACCTGACCATTGTATTGGGGAACATCAGGTATACTGCTTGTGTGTTAGTCTTTTTTCTCTTATAGCGGGCTGTCTGTGTGAAAGTGTTTGTGTTGTAAAAAGGCGGGTTGGTGGTAGAGTTCCTAAATATCCTACCTGGTAGGACGGGGGTAAAGGTGTTACAGGGAATGGGATACCGCGTTTCACTATCCGGTGGCCCACTCCCCGAAGACCCCTCGCCCAGGTGATCCCCCCCAAATTGGTCCACCCTCAGGAACTGGATCCAAAAGCGATGGCTGTGAACTGGCCACCTGGATGACAGATCCCCAGGGACTAATGGGTGTAACACCGTCTGGTTTCTCACACTTGTCATTAGAGTTGAATTCTAAAGACAGAGGGCAAACACAGCTTCTTGTCTGAGACTCGTGTGTGCTTGTGGTTTAGTGCTGACAATATCCTGTTCCGGTCAGTAGTGCAAGAGGGTAGGCAAAGGCTTCTAAAGCCTACTACTTGGCTTTGTGGCGTTTTACAATGCCACTGAGCCAAGTAGCAGTGCAGAATTGGGTATTGTCACACCATCTGTGTCAGAACAGAGGTGCCAGTCACCAGAAAAAGCCAACCCTTTCAGCTGAACCTACTCGATCGTCTGACTTGCTGACAGGCTTGGAAGCATAGAGACAGAATCTTTGCCTGCTCTGTCACAGTCCAGACCCTTGGTTTCTAATTTAAATAAACAGTGGATGAAGTGTACAAAAAGAAGTAGTGGAACTATGTTCCCTGCTGGCCTGACCACGTTCCCCACAAATTGCATCGCCACGCCCCCTGCCACACCCAGTTCAAACCCCCAAACAAACTGTTCAGTGCAGTGTTCTGAAGAGCAAGTTTCAACTTCCTCCTGCACTTTTATTTTAAAACGAAACCAATGGCAACGTTTTTTTTAAAATAAGGTATACGTACGGTAAAACATATATATATTTTTTTAAGTAGGGTGTTAGATTCCAGCCCGCGGTGTGCGCACCTGGGGGCTGGCGTGTCAGGGCTAGGCCGCGCGGCCTGTGGCGCAGCGCCAGCGCGAGCTGTATTGATGTACACCCACGCTCGTTGCTGGTGTGCCCCGGAACTGCCTCCCTAATGCGGGGGCGGGGCTTTTATTAGAGACGCCCTGCGTCACCGCGTAGCGGGACGCAGGCAGAACATAACATTCCTCCTTTATTGTAAAACAACGAAAACACAATACAACATGCACTCAACTGGTGTGCCTTGGCTACCACACATAGTCACTTAGCTTGGGTGGCGGTCTCGTGGCAGTTCTCAGGCGGTATCGCCCTTCTCGGGGACTACACCCCCTTGGTTCCCGATCGGGTTCACCTTCATTGGTGGTGTCCTCGAGGCTAGGGGCCTCCGGTGGTTCCCAAGTTCTGTCCTCCGCTCCCGTTTCATCTGGGATGGATCCAGGCTCCTCTTCGCTGGCCCGAGCGTCTTCTTCTTCCCAGTGACACTCTTTGTTTGTCCACAGGGTGCGGGGTACCGCCTTGAACCACGACGAATTCCTCGTCACTTGACGGCGTCCTCGTGTCACTGTCACCATGGTTCCGTGCCGATCACTGACGGTCCATGGCAGTTCCTCATATCTGGTATTGAGCTTTGCCTTGGTGGGGTTGCGTAGCATGATGACTTGATCCCCCACTTGATGGTTAGACGGCCTCGCTCTCCTCTTGCCGCTCATGTGGGCATTGGCATCCCGTCTCCTCATTTCTGTGCGTTCCTCATTGATCGCGTCCGGGGTCCTGCTTGGATGATGCGGGATTGAGGATCTGATGACGGTGCCAAACATGAGGTCCGCCGGTGGTATGCCAGTTGTGCTGTGGGGGGTGACTCGATAGTTTCGTAGGAAACGGTACAGGTCAACTTTCCATGGGCTTGCGTTCGCCTTGGATACCCTGAGCACTTTGTTAATTGTTCTTATGAATCGTTCAACGTCCCCGTTTGCCTGGGGCCATCCCGGCATGATGTGGTGGTACTGTATATTGAGTTCCTGCAAATAGTTTTTGAAGTCCTCCCCTGTGAACGGCGGCCCGTTGTCACTTTTGATGGATGTGGGTAATCCGTGAGTTGCGAACATCTTCTCGATGGCCGGAATGACCACTTCCACCGCTGTGGATTCAACTATTTCTACTTCAGGATATCGTGAGTGGTCATCAATGGCCACCAGGAGGTAGAGGCCTTCGCGCAGTTTACAGAAGTCAATGCTGATTGCCTCCCACCGAGAGCGGCCACGTTCAGCCGATAGAATAGGTTCCGGTTCTGGCGGGGCTCCCGCTATCTGACAGGATAGGCACGTGTTGATTAGCGTCTCGACACGTTCTTCGATCTGGGGAAACCATACCCTGTGCCTTATGCGGGCCTTTGTTCTCGCCAGTCCTTGGTGTCCTTCATGCGCTAGGGCCACAACCCTGGCTTGTAGTTTGAGAGGAATTACGATGCGGTTTCCTCTGAGTATCACTCCGCCTTCTGTGATCGACAGATCTTGCCTGACGGCGAACATGCCGGACAGAAACCCTTTCGCTTCCTCGGTCCTGTTGTGGGTGTAGCTCATGAAAGTCTTCCAGTCACCTGAGATGATGGCATCTCTCACTAAGTCGCAGCAAGGGTCCTTGTGGGTTTCCGACTCAATTTCTTCGATGCTTACCGCCTTGGGTCTCATTGCACGTACCACTTGGCATATGTGTTCCTCAGTCTCTTCGGCTACTTGGATCTCGTGTTGGGTTGCCGCTCCCGGATGCCTCGAGAGAAAATCCGCGGGGTTTCCACTGCCTGGTCGGTAGATGAGATTGAAGTCGTATTGCTGAAGGTGTAGGAGCCATTTGGTGATTCGTGCCGGAGGGTGCGACGATGTCCCCATGAAGATGGGCAGTAGGGGTTTGTGGGTTTGTGGTCGGTGATCGTCGTGAACCGACGCCCATATACGTAAAGGTGAAAATGCCTGCACCCCCACAACACGGCGATAGCCTCCTTTTCGATGTGAGAGTACCTCTGTTCGGTCTCCGTGAGGGCTCTCGAGGCGTACGCTATCGGCATTTTCTCCCCTTCCTTCGTTACCTGCATCAGGATGGCACCGAGCCCAACCGGGCTTGCATCCACGAACAGTTCTGTCGGTAGTTCGGTGTTGTAATATGCCATTTTGTTGTTGACGGACAGGGAATCTTTAATGCTTTCGAACGCGTCCTGGCATTTTTGCCCCCAGTCCCACTTGGTGTTGGCTTTTGTCAGTTCCCGTAATGGCTCAGATAGGGTTGCCAGGTCTCGGATGAACCTCCCGCAGTAGGTGGCCATGCCTAGGAAGCTGCGTACTTCCGTGGGGGTCATCGGTGGGGTTGCAGCCTGAATGTCTGCGACCTTCTGGGGGTCAGGGGAGATGCCCATGCTGTGAAACTTGTAGCCAAAAAAAGTGATTTCTGACCGGAGGAACTCACACTTCTCCCGCTGTATGGTGAGCCCAGCTTCTTGTAGTCTGCCTAGTAGGGTTCAAAGCCTTTGGATGTGCTCTTCTTTGTTGGGGGCATGAATCAAGATGTCGTCGCTCACGTTGAGGACACCAGGGATGCCCCTGATGACCTCTTGAATGGTTTGCTGGAATACCTCAGCCGCCGACGATATCCAGAAACTCAGGCGTTTGTATCTCCGCAACCCCAAGTGCGTCGAGAATGTCGTGATATAGCGAGAGTCCGTGTGTAGCTTGAGTTGGTGATACCCCGCCTTCAGGTCAACCTTTGAGAACACACAGGACCCCGTGAGGTCAGCCACGATTTCATCTATTGTTGGTGTGATGTGGCGCTCTCTTTTGATGGCAGTGTTCGGGAGGCGCATATCTATGCAGATCCGCACTTTTCCAGGCTGTTTGGGTTTTCGCGTTACCACCATTGGCGAGACCCATGGTGTGGGTCCTGTGACCTCTTCTATGATGCCGGCTTCTTCCAAGGCCTTGAGTTCCTGCTCCACTTGGTCTCTCTTGTGGAACGGTGTTCTCCGATGTCTTACGGCCTTGGGCTGTACGGTTTCATCGATGTGCAGTTTGATGGTTTTGCCCTTAAGACAGCCTATTCCCTCTTGTAGCTTGGGGTATTGTCTTAGTATGTTCTCCACCTCCTCGACCTCATCGACGTGGCAGACGAATTTGACCACTCCCAGATCTTCTGCTGCGTCCCCACTCAGGAGGCATTCGATTCCTGCCTTCACGACATAGACTTTGGACCATAGTCTGTTTTCACCGTGTTCCAGCATCGTGCGGAACCTGCCAATCACTGGTAGGGGCTTCCGGCTGCCATATGCATATAACAGCGTGTCTGTGCTTTTCAGATCTGGTAGGGGTTTAAGAGTCTGGAATATGCGTGTGGGCATCACATTCACTGAGGCGCCTGTGTCAATGGTCATGAGGATGCGCTGGTTCTGGACGGTGACCATGCACTTGCGCCTTCGGGCAGATTTTCTTGGCGGTCCCTGACCTTGGCTCAAAGCATGCACCAGATACACCTTCCTCCCTTTTCTGTCGTTGTCTTTACTGATGTCTTGCTGCACTGTCGAGACGTCATCCCCTTCTTCCTCCGTGGAGGAATTGGCCACTGCGACCCTCCTTGCGTTGGCCTGCTTCTTTTTCTTGGTCGCATTCTTCTCAGGGGGATTCGGTGGGGGCTGAGTGGAGCTGCCCACTGATCTGCATACGGTAGCATAATGATCCTTCCTGCCGCATGCTCCACACGTGGTTCCTTGTGCGGGACAGTTGCGACGGCCATGTCGTGGGCCACCACACCAGCCGCACTCTGTGGGCCCGGGAATGCGCGGTTGCCACCTGTTTTGGCCATATCCCCTGCTGTGGTCCTCTCTCGAGGATAGTTTATTGGAGATCTGGGCGACCATGGCAGTGCTGAGGGCAGGTTGCAGTCTGTGTAGCGTGGCCTCCATGTTGGCCGCTCTGGTGTGAGCCAGTTCCCTTTGGCGTCCGGGTTCAAGGATGCGCTGTAAAGGAATGCCTCTCTCGCTGAGGATCAGGCGTCTTAGTTTTTCTGAGTGTATGCCATTGATGACTTGCCTCCTAATTTCCCTCTCCACGTTTGTGAACTCGCAGGACATGGCCAATTTTCTCAATCGGGTGTGGTACGCGTCTAAGGTTTCATCCGCTGCCTGTATAGTGGTGCAGAATATAAAAGTCTCGTAGTCCGGGTTTAGTTGAGGGAGAAAATGAGCTGTGAGGGCATCTTTTGCGCTTTGGTATGCATCTTGTCCATCATCAACATTGAGGGAGTTGAAAATGCGCAGTACCTCGTCACCCAAACTGAGCAGTAGGTGTGCTTTCATCTTCCTGGCCGCCGTAACCTCTTTGCACTCCATCGCCATCTCGAACTTCTGGATCCACAGCTGCCATCTGGGTCCGCTTGACGATGGGTCCGTGAAGGGGTCAAATGGCTGGATTAGAGTTGACGACCCTCCTTGCGTGCGAGGCTGGGGGGATGACAGCGACAGGTTTGCCGCAATTCTGGATGGCGTGGTGGGCCCAGGGGTTGATGTGCCGGCCGCCATGTCGACGTATACCTTGTCGGTGCTGTCGTGATACGCTCAAGTGACTGCCAGCGCTGAGGAATCGGGCCTTCACCGGATGTGGTGCGGCCCCCTACCGCTGAGTGTGGAAAGCGCACGACCTGGTGCTTCAGCGTTTCCCTGGTTGGCAGTCCGTGTCACTGCATTCAAGTGTGGGTGTCCAGATGTCGACTGGCTCCACCATGCCCAGCTGGATGTCGTGGGGCAAAGGAGAAATGCAGATGTGGAAACAAATGAAAAATTTTTTTTTTTTTTTTTTTGGGTGGGGGGGGGGGGGGGGATCACGTGTGCGATCCGCCCCCCACCGGGTGTCCAAAAAGTTCGACGCGATGGATGTGGGCCATCGGTATGCTTTCACACGTCGAGCGCGTGTTGGATTTCGTTCCGCCTCGTCGCCATTGTTAGATTCCAGCCCGCGGTGTGCGCACCTGGGGGCTGGCGTGTCAGGGCTAGGCCGCGCGGCCTGTGGCGCAGCGCCAGCGCGAGCTGTATTGATGTACACCCACGCTTGTTGCTGGTGTGCCCCGGAACTGCCTCCCGAACGCGGGGGCGGGGCTTTTATTAGAGACGCCCTGCGTCACCGCGTAGCTGGAGATGGATGTTCCCTTCTTGCCTTCTGTAAAGGGAAGGGGGTTGCCACATTTCGATTGGTCCTAGGAGATAACGGACAGTCCATATTATGCACGCCTCTTTTCTTCTTTATTAAATAGCAGCAAGAAAAAAAGAAATACTTGTAGAAACCTACTGCTGCCCTCCACCCTTTCCCCTCCGCCCTCCACCACCACGTAGCGGGACGCAGGGCGGAACATAACATAGGGGAGCACTGCTCCCGCCCACTTTCACCACTATAAATAAGGCACCCTGTGCTTCAGCCCGCGTGCCATAAATTAGGAATTGTCTGAAGAAATGAGGCCTTTGTGGACTGCGTGGCCCTGTCAGGCGTTCAAGGTACTGGCAATTCATCGATATGAGATTTCCATATGATGCATGGCAGCAGAGTAGAGATTATTTGCACACTTATTTCTGGATGTTACTCTTTAATGGCTTGTCGGCCGCGAGCCAGAAGAGGCTTGCTCGGGAGTTCCCTGGTATTGCCGCTAGGAGGCCTCACAAGCAGCGGGGCGCTGCCACAGGCAATGCCGGCTCGCCATTGCCCCCTGGTCTTTGCATGTGTTGGTTTTGTGAAAATGCTGTTTGTTTTAACCAATGTGACAGAACTATGATTTGTGTTCCTGAGTTAGCTGTCTCCATGTTCACCTTTTGCGCTGTTTAAAGCATTTACTGCCCTTCAAACACACTGGATGTGTGTCTCCCACCACACACTGGTTTATTATGCCACACAATGTACCACGAACTCTGGCCATCCTTTGCCGCCGCTATATGGGATTTGACACTTACTTCTGTTGGTTCAGTGAAGTTGGCCTGGACACACGCAATGTGTTTATCTTGAGGAATATGTGGCCGTATGAAACCAGACCCAGAGAAAACTATAACCCCTTAAGTGCCAAGGACGAGGTATCTCGTCCTTGGGATTACCTCCCCAGTGCCAAGGACGAGATAGCTTGTCCTTGGCACTTAAAGGGTTAAGTGTGTTGTTTTCAGCCTCATGACATTTTCTGCATGTAAGGTGTCCAGAAATGGAGATGGATGTTCCCTTCTTGCCTTCTGTAAAGGGAAGGGGGTTGCCACATTTCGATTGGTCCTAGGAGATAACGGACAGTCCATATTATGCACGCCTCTTTTCTTCTTTATTAAATAGCAGCAAGAAAAAAAGAAATACTTGTAGAAACCTACTGCTGCCCTCCACCCTTTCCCCTCCGCCCTCCAATCTCTAGTGTGCTTTACAAAGTTTAATTTGTTTGTTTAATGGGTTATTTATACCCAGAGGTCTCTAAGCGCGGACCCGGGGTTCGAACCTTTGTTGCTCAGCGTCGTCTTGCTTCCAAGACGAGCGCGTTGCCCCCGAGCTATCCTCTCTTGCAAGCACACTGTTATCCTCTTTTCTGCTAACGACGCCTCATTTGTAACAGATATCCAACCACATCTGGACCCTGCTGGGGGTGAGATAATCAGAGTACAAGACACTTGTTTGTGGTGGTGAGTAGGCACTGCTTGCGTTGCAAATTATGATTCTGTAAATCTTTTTCCAATTGTTTCTTTTGGGGTGCAGTCCACCGTATAATACCCCCGTGCTGGGTACTTGCACTAAAGTGAAAAGATAAGACCAAGACTTGTGAGCCGTCGGCGTGGACCGCACACCCTCTATCCCAAATAGGGTCAGTCTTCATATATTTATGTTTGTTCTGTTTCAAAACTTCCCAATCTTCAAAAATTATTAGTTGAACACTTTTTATACGAGCATATGCTCTATTTATTTTACTTTGCAACACCAAAACTTGGTGTGTTAATTTAAGAGGCACAAAAGAAACATGTGTATGACCTATGCATTTCGGACTATTGTCCTTCTTCGGGGCCACATGGTCTGACCTTTCTTTTCAAAACAATCACAGACCTTGCATGTTAGTTTAGACACCCACTGTCTATATCCATACATTATACAGCACATGTCATGTACTCATCATTAGTATTGTGAAAAGGGAGAATGCTTTTGTTAAAATTGATACGGTAACCGGGTGCCCACAGTAGACATACCAGCATATAATCACATATAGGTAGAGACACAGCAACTCAGGTTGCCGAATATTAGGCAGCAAACCGCAGCGTAGGAGGTAAGCGGTAATTGGGGAGGTTCCATGGTCTATAAGAAACCACAAAAATAACTCAACAATATGCTGCATCGACATCCTCAGATTATGCAAATGAAAGTAATATCAATATTTCATGTGTAGGGGTGGATCTTTAATCACCTTAACCCAAGACAGGCCTACCCCTTAAGAAGCGAGTACACAGTTGTACATGAAGCAAGTTCACTGTACAAAAGCTACAGGGAGCGGATAGATTGTGTTGCAGGACCAAACTAACCCAAGTCTCAACAATACAACATAATTTGGCAGTTTATATACTTTTTGCAACAATTTAAAACACTCCAGATACATTTATTACCCTCCTCCCTCCAAATGTGATTGGGCAAAAACTTTTTTTACCCAATTCCTCCGATTTCGTTGGTCAGACTTATCTTCATTATTATCTTCAGATCATATTTAAAACACATCTCTTCTTGCGATTGCTTGTAGTAGGTTCTTAGATCAGTACATGGTTAAACATTGCTATTGGAAACATAATTAATTGCTAGCAATAACTGGCCTAAGACCTTTAACTTTAAGTATGATTGCACATGGTTCTACTGACATATCTTGGCAAATAGAGAGAGGTCTGCTTAAAAAGGATTTTTCCTTGAACCAAAGATGGCCATCTCTATCTCATCCCAGACTCCTGGTGTCTTAATTTATTTTATGCAGCTACATACACCCTCTGATGACCTGGGAAAATACTTAGCCGTCAAACCCTGGGCTCAGGCCTTCAGTTTACTGCCACCGACCTAATGATTAATCCCTCTCTAAAGATTTTTAATACAAAGGGCTAGATAACATCTGTTCCCTTGCAAGGACTGTGAACCTTGCCCTGTTCGTGCAACGTTATTACTAAGTAACTAATTATCTTTCCTGCCACTTTAGAATGCCTGTGTAAAAAAGCACCCCACTGTATGAGTTTGTTTGTGTTGAATTTGCAGTGTTAATATTGCATCTTCCTACGTGATTCATATGGATTTGCCACACTATCCCAGTTTTGCTGTCATCCGCCTCCTGCCATCAGTATGGTGTGCGCAAGATGAATCCCTCACAATAAAGGCGACCCTCCTTGACCACCCGGACATTCCCCCCTTTAGTTAATAATTTAACAAATCATAATCATTCTTTTCGGGAACATCGCCAGAACCATTTCTCACCCCAGTCTCAATATGGTAAAACTCCTCCGCTGAATCAACCCAACTCGTCCCACCATTTCCGCAATCCACCCGCTGCTCCACTCGAGCATGCAAATCTGGTGGAGGAAAAAATCAGCTTCAGTTAGAGTACTTTTATGGGATGAAGTAGTGGTGGCCCTCGTCTTGGACAGGGTTGCAATCATCATGACCACACCTATTGGTACCTGGGCAGAGCAACAATGTAGAGTGATTTGGCAGGAACAGAAAAGAATACGAAAAAACAGGAAATCCATGAAAACTGAAGTCTATCCATGAGTCTTTGGTGATCCCAGCCTCAGTTGCCATGCTCACTTTCAGTTTCTGCAGAGCAGCAATAGTTCTGGTGAACGTGCCATTCTCTGTGTCATTGGGAGGGGCAAATGTAATATCTGCTAAGTCCTGTGATGATGCTGCTGAGAGGTAGTTGGACCTTTTCCTTCGTACTAACTGTCCGTGATTTTTGCCATCAAACATAGTCTCTGATTTGTCCTTGTACAGTGATGAAGGGTACGCAGGGGGCACAGGGTACGAAGGGGGAACAGGTGTAATTTCAGGCATTGGATGGGACAAGGTCAAGTGCTCTTCAGGTATTACCAGGAGTGGCACATAAAGGGTAGAGAGACTGCACACATCTCGCCAGGCTGGAGGCAAGTGCCTGTATACACGCTGTTCACAGTTAAATTGTCGATGGCACATTTTCAAATACCTTTCTGTCGAAAACAAATTTGCCGGAAAAATGTTTTCCGAATGTTTTTTTTCCTTCGGTTTAGTTAGTAAAAAAAAGTGTAAATAAAAAAAAAACAGGGGGTGGGGGGCTGACCTCCCCAAATAAAAAAAAATAAAATAAAAAGAAAAATTGAAATTATTTTTCTCTGCATATTTGTGTTGAGAAAAAGGCATTCGAAAATGTGACATTTGAAAAAGTCACTATAAACCGCTGTTCACAGATCCAAAAGTTGTCAAGAAGGGCAGCAGTACCTCCAGCCAAATCTACAATGCGTAGTGTTCTGGAGTTTCATTTGTGCCAACGGGCAGCCTGCCATCGCTCTTAAAACAAAGAAAAAATGGGTACGTTTTTCTGGTCCTTTGAGCCGATATTAGCATAATTGACCTAAAAACATATGACCTAAAATATTTGATCACATTTTTTTGACCTTTTTTTAGGTCGAATTTTATTAAATATATATACACGGAGGTGGGTAAAGGTATAGTTAAGGTTGAGGGGAGGTGGGGGAGGGTTACGTGGGGTCTCCCCCTGCATTTTAGACCAAAAAAAAGGTCAAATAAATTTGATCAAATGTGATTAGCTCAAATGTTTTAGGTCAAATAGACCCAAACCCTTTGAGCCACGTCAGATACTGTAAATTATTTCTCCATACTGTCAAGCACTCTTTGTTTATTTGTGCCACCCTTTCTTCCAAGATTCTCCTCATCCCTCCAGCTCTGCAACTCTTCACGCCTTGCTCCGATCGATTTTTAGAAAAAACGTCACCTTTCAAAATCAATAGAACCCTTCAAGTAAACCTAATATTTTTATGCTGTGCCTGCTCAGCCAGAATAGTCCTCATCACTAGATATACGTGATGCTGTTATTGACTGCCCTTTAAACACACCCTCGACCCTGCACAGGGCTACGTACATTAGACATAGTGCAAATGCTTCCTCTTATCTCATTTGGATAAACCCTCTAGTGATGCCAGAAGCATTAGGGATGAGAGAGCAGATGTAGCAGTATCCTATGGATCTCTCTCTCTCCCCGCCTCCCTCATATGGCCGTACCAAACATTGTCCGCTACAAAACTATGTGTATTCATTATGGGACTTCACTTCTCATTATCGAAAAAATCATTATCAACATTTATTTTTCCTCGTAACATTTTCTCCTCAGACTTCATAAGATTAGACAATTTTAATTGGTCTCCATTTATATTGTTTGTCATCTTCTGACATGATGACCCAAGGACCAAAACCCCCACAAAAACATTAATTGTTACACAATTTACAATCTGAAACATTTGTGAGAAAACAAACCTAGGGGTATTCTTCCATGTAACCTCCTAGGATCCCCCCATTCAGGTGGCCAGGGGAGGGCCATTGCTCTTGGATCCCAACCGTGGGGGTGGACGAGCGAGGGAGGATCACTTGGATAGGGGAATCTGGGGTTTTGATCATGGGGATACCCCAGGTGAGATGCGGTATCCCAAGGGGGAACAATAGGTGAGGAGGAAGAAGTCCCTGAAGCATTCATGGGATATACAAGACCCATTGTCACTGACCCAAGAAAGAGGCAGGAATACCATATCGGAACAAAAGCAGACAGGGAGATGGGTCAGAGGAAACAACATGACTTTAAACACAACACCTATTAATCTCCTCACATTTCAGATCCAAGCGGGGGAGGGGGAATCAAGATCAGTGCCTTTATGACAGGATGTCGGGGGTAGGTGGCGACCTACCCAAGAGGGGAGTAACCCCATGGTAAAAAAACAGGGCTAGGGGATTCCCTTCTTGTCCCTGTCAATCACCTTATAATATTTCAATGTTTAGAAATGATTTCCAAACCCATTCCATCTCCCCCTCGCCATTTCCAATCAATACTGGGACAATGAAGAGGTAACCGGGAGTAGTGAAGATTTCCTATACGAGCAACATGGGAAATCTAAGGGAACTCGGCTATAGAAAGAACTCAAACTGTCCCACAGAGTCAGGCAAATGCAGGCATTTACTAATTATCACTCGCACCTGATGCCACTTGACTATTTTCACAACTATAAAAGGTGTGATTTGTTTCCAAAGAATGAGCGAGCTGGGGATGCTGTCCAGACCAGAGACGCCAAGGAGCAGAGAGTGGCAGGAGCTGAAGGCTGGAGGAGAATGGTGTGCTGATATGCTGGCCCATTGTCTGTGAGGGGTTGCAGCCTGACAAGGGAGCTGGCGGCATTCAGTGTAATGCTAGTCCCCTGGGGACCTGTGCCGGCCCCAAAGGTGTCTGAGGGGCATGTGGTGAGACCCTGACCTCAACCCTGTATATCCAGAAGGGACCGCCTGTCAACGCGATGCTGCCCGGTGAGTTTCAATGAAAGAGAAACTCGGGAGCGTTTGTGTGACTGCAGCGGCGCAGGAGAAAGGTACAGAACGTAAATCGGTATGTAGGGAAAAGCAAGTGATAGATTGTAAAGAAGCATGAAACGGAAAGCAAGTGTAAAGCGACACAAAACAGAAAGCAAGTAAGAAAATAAGAGAAAGAGCGGAAAGCAAAATAAAATAGAAGTGCTAAGAGAGCGGGAGGAAAGTAAAAATGAATTACAAGGGTGCAAGTGACACGAAAGAAATGGAAAGGTATGAATGAGCACCGAAAGGACAGAAAGGTGTACAAAAAGGGGGCGATTGACCCGTAGAAAAAAGGAGGGTGCAAGTGAGCACCAATATGTCAATTTGAGCATACAAGAGGCACAGGAAGGGAAATGAAGGTGCCAGGGGCACAAGAAGGTGAAAGCTTGCAGAGCGGCAAGGAGCGGAAAAGTGAAGGGAAATATGAAAGACAGAAAGTGCAGGATATATATAAGGAAAGCAAAAAAAGGAAAAGGCGCTAGCGGCGCAGATGGAAAAACATAAGGAAGGTACACGAGAAAGCAAGAAAGGTTCAAGTGTGCATGAGAAAGCAAGGAAGGTGCAAGTGTGCATGAGAAAGCAAGGAAGGTGCAAGTGTGTATGAGAAAGCAAGGAAGGTGCAAGTGTGCATGAGAAAGCAAGGAAGGTGCAAGTGTGCATGAGAAAGCAAGGAAGGTGCAAGTGTGCATGAGAAAGCAAGGAAGGTGCAAGTGTGTATGAGAAAGCAAGGAAGGTGCAAGTGTGCATAAGAAGGAAGCAAAGGAAACGGAGAACAAGAAGGGGTGCAGGAAGCGCCTGAAGATGAAAGGTTAAAATGAAGAGCAATGAATAAAGAGAGGGGTTACAGATCAGCGTGGTCATGCCTAGGAGGAGCAAAGAACCTGGTGGTTTTGAGTCTCGGATTGCACCCCACACGTGAAGTGTGTGTGAAAGAACTGTATATAACAGGAAAGGTACATCCTGACAAATTGAACTGGTGTTTGGAATCAAAAGTGGGACTAAGCTTGGGGAAGGGGACCCTGAGAGGCCTGGGACAAAGTTGAATACATATATTTTTATACATTGAATTATATCTATACATCACATGCTTAACCAGTGTCCACCGTTTCTAACTTGCCTATAAGAACCACAATCAACAGTTTTCTTGTTTGGCTTGGATAGTGGGATTATCACTGCTTCCCTCATACTTTCTGGGGGTGTTCCTGTATCAAATGCCTCATTATATAATCTTGTCAAGTTCGGAGCAAGGGTATCTGCGTATACTTTATAATATTCGCCCGGCAACCCATCCATACCCGGCTCTTTGCTTGAGTGCAGCGCTCTTATTATAGCTGTTACTTCTTCTGTCATTACAGGCTGATCTAACCTGTGTGCGTTTTGTGTCTCTAATTGGGGCAAGGTTTTAAGGTCTAATGCTTCTTTTAGCTCCTCTTTTCGCTCCACCTGGGTGTCTCCGTACAACTCCCTATAATATTCATAGAGTGCTTTGTTCATCTCCAAATGGGTGTTAACCGTGCTTCCATCCCTCTTCTGGACGGAGTGTATTGGTGCTTTCCTGCCATCGTTCTTGTACAACAAAGCTAGCAATCTACTTGGTTTGTCCCCCTGTGCATGCATTCTCTCTACTTGTTTTGCATAGCTGAATTTGCATAGTCCGTCCCACTTTGTCGGGCACTCATGCCTCAGTAGTATTTCAGCACTTAAGTGGTCCTGTCCCATGCTATTCTTCCTCTCAACCTCTGCTAATTCCTGGTCTAATCTGTTTAATTTTGAGGTAATGGCCTTGCGTACTCCCCCCTGCTTTGGAGATCATCTCTCCCCTGCTCGCCAACTTGAATGTCTCCCATATTGTACCTACAAATTGGACGCTTCGCTCGTTGATTTCGAAAAATTCCTCTGCATGTTCCCTCACATGTTCTTTAAATGCCGATCAAACAGGGCCTCGCTCCAAGGTAGCCAAGTTGGGATTGGTGGGCTCGGCACTTCTAACGGGGCATGGTCAGTCATGACCTTTGCTTTATATTCAGCCTCCTCGAATTCCCTCATATGTTCCTCCTCAGTAAATATGTAATCTAATCTTGTGTACACTTTGTGTGGGGTGGAGTGGTGTGAGTAATCCCTGACGTCTGGGTGAATTGTCCTCCATAGATCCACCAGTTTGAATGATTGTAGGAGTGTGTTCAGGACCTTAGCAGGTGGAGCCAGTCTTCTGTACTATCGTCTGATCTATCCATTTTTGAATTTAATGTGCAATTGAAATCACCACCCCATAGTATGACCCCATCTATGTATGGCCCTGACCTTGCATACAGGGACCTGAAAAATGTTGTAGCGTCATGGTTTGGCGTGTATGTATTCACTAAGCATACTTCCCTATTCTCTAGCATACCTTGGATTATTGCCATCCTTCCTTCATCATAGGTCTTAGTGTACAGTTTTTAAGTGGGACCTTCGGGACCACCCAAATGAGGACCCCCCCTTGCATATGCCGAGTACGTGGATCCCACTACCACAAAGTTGAATACTTTGTTTTTTGATGCTAAAGGAGTTAAAGCTTGGGGAAGGGAACCCCGAAAAGCTTGAAGAGGAACTGGATATTTATTGTTGTTATATTTTGGAAGAGATAAAGCTTGTGGACGGGAATCCTGAGGAACTTAAGACATTGAAAGTGTTTGAGACTACTGCAAGACTGTGGAGAAGGTCTTATGAACAGCCTGGTTTTGATTGAACTCGTTGTGAAACTGACCAACCCCCACCTGGTGAGTAGACCACCTGAAACCAAACGTGACTTCCTATTTTCTGTTGAACCACTATATTTTTCTTTTAAGAGACTTCCTAACATATTTTGTCAAGGAGTGAAGGCAAGCATAGGTTTAGAGACAGCCAGATTTGTACTTTGGACTTTCAGACCTCAACGTTCCTAGGCCAGTTAGGCATTACACCAGTTAGGTGTAACCTTAGTAAATAAAGGTTTTGAAACTAATATCTTTGAGTGTCTGTCGCTCTTGATACCATGCATGTCTCACACATTCATTTTCTTATAGACACCTTATTAAAGCTCCAGATCTCCATCCACACCCCCCTCTGCACTGAAACGAACAGTGAATCTCTAGGGCGTACTTAACATTTATACCTGCTCCTGCGCAGATGGAGAGCTGCCAGTATCCCTTTGAGTGTCTTTCAGGTGTCCAACTCTTATTGCTCTCGATCTGCACGGCAGTCAGAGTCCGAGTCAGAGTCTAAGACGCGTAGACTACTGTATGTGGCCCATGTACACGCTGTTCATTCCGATGACCGACAAAGGTGCAGATGTAGATGAGGTTCCTAGGGAGAAGCTGTGTTTTATACTGATTGTCTGTAGTCTCGTCGTTTACTCCTGTTGTCTGTTGGCGATAAGACATGACCTGAGAAGATATAGGGCCTTGTTACAAGTATGGCTGTACAAGGAAAAGTTGACAGTAACGGAATTACCACCACTTTTCCCACACCGCCATACTACAAGTATGTCCCTGGAGTAGGGGATTTACCTCCAGCATTATGCTGGAGATAAATCCTCCCGCTTTCTGCCAAAAATCGTCAAAATGCCTCATAGAGTCCAAAATGCGGATTAACTCTGCCACTGCCACTTGTATCCAGTGGTAATTCCGCCAGACCAAGTGGTAGTAACGGAATTTCTACCACTTGTCCCGCACCTCCATACTACGAGTATGGCCCTGGGGTGGGAGATTTACCTCCAGCACTATATGGCAGTAACAGTAATTCCGTTGGGTGGTATTCCTGCAGATTTACCACCGGAATACTGCCCAACTCATAATGAGTCCCATAAACACTTTTCGGAAACAGAGACCAACTTCAAGCCACCAAGAGAATGGACAAGCCATGACAATAATTTAGGTATCTGAAGTTACTGCACCTTATTATCACGTCCACAAAATCAATATGGGGCTTCTTGAGTGGACCAGAGGGCCTCGGCAAGATCCCCTCACTGGCCTCTTGGTATTTCCGGGATCAAACTCCTTGCACACTACACAATGCCCTACAAATCTACTTGCATGTTCTTGTAAGTTAGGGATAAGACAATCCTCCTGGAACTCTGCTGCTATTTTTCGTTGAGAAGTATGTGACGGGTAATGTAGTTGCTCTAGGGCAACAGAAACGGCTCTACAGGCATTACTACCTTCCCCGTCACTTCCTGTCTCCACAGCAAATCTGTGGGTCTATTATTTGGAGCACTGGGACTGCAGTTTATGGGGCTGGTAACTTTACTTTTTGGGACACTGTATGCTTTTCTTGGGAATCTGTGAAAGGAAAATACGCTGCTTTCTTCGCCGCCATGCCTGCGGCATCATTTCTGAAAGCTGTTGAATTAATGTGGTCAGCGCACTTCACTAGACCTATCTCAGCTGGCAAGGTTAATGCTTAGATCCGCTGGGATAGCACTTCAGCATGCTGGCCAGGGGACGCATCAGACCTCCTAAATCCTCTTCTCTGCCATCTTAATTACCCAGAATGGACGATGGAAGTGACGTACGCAGAGTCAGAATACAAAGTGACTGCCTTCTCCTTACACAATACTAGCTACTCTATAAGTGCCAGAGTAATGACAAGGCAACCATTTCTTTAATCTGACCCGGTACTCCCCAACTACAAGATCCATGACCGCTGCACCCATATGCCTCTCTCCCGTCTCTTGGTTGATGGTTGAAGACCAATCAACAAAAATCACCTCACCCCCCTCCAGGGCATGCTCTTTAACATGTATCCTCTCTTCTGCTTCTCCCTCATACGTGGTGCAATTGTGAACAATATCCTTAGTTTCACTGTGACTCGCCAAGGTGTACTTTGAACTGTGTTAGCTCTCTGGCATAAACTTCCTTCCTGCGGCACAACAGGCCGAAATAAAAACTCCCTCAGTACCCGCCATGTCTGATTTCTGATTGCCAGGACCCAACTCAGCAAAACCATCAACCCATGAAGAAACAATGCTCTATACATGCAAACCCCCCTTAATCCCACAGCCGCTACAATAGGTCTGAAAATGCACTTCTTCCCTTAACGGATACAGTCGGGGGGTTGAGCATGCAATACCTTCCTCCGTGAAAGCAATCGATATCTGCAACTTGCTCAGGATGTCCCTTCCCAGAGGATTTGCTGGGGTACCAGTACAATTCAACAAAGGGGCTGATACATCTTGATACAAATCTCTTCAGTATAAGGAACAGACATTTTGCCTGAAAAGGGGAACTCACCTTCCTTAATACGAAACTTGGTAGCTTCTGTCTCAACCATGAATTAAAACATTTGGTCACCTACCTGCACACCTATCCCAGGTTGCCTGTGGGCTGTCCTACTGCTGGTACATATAAGCACCTTGGAGTTATTTCCTGTTGGCCCATAAAACCCGGGACCCATTCCTCAGAACCTGCAAAATGTCCCACTTCCCATGGAAATCCGCCTCTGCCCATTAGAAACCCTCTCATTGGCTTTGGACTGGAAACATACCCGTCCACACAACCCTGCGTCATACTCAGTTCACTGTGTCCCTGTTATCCCGGTTGACCCTTCTAAACACATTTATGCCAATTTCCTTTGAATAGGCTTAGCCTCGTATTTTTTTTAATGCCTGCTCTACATTCCCCCTCTCTTTTCCATGTCTTCTCTTGCAACAATGCACAATCTGTGCCGAAATTTCTGGCCAACTCTTGGCCTCCATCCCTACTACTTTATCTAAATTTTGATGAACTTCTTTGGGAGGTCCCTTTTTCAGCATATGGTAAAAATCACCACATTCTCGTCCCATGCTTCTCCCGTTTCTGCCCTCCACATCTCCTGAATTAACTGGATGTGCTCGGCAGGATCATCATCCACTTTGCTCGTCTTAGCTAAAATCATATTGATACCAGGCGTATCGGGATACGTAATCCGCAAGGCCCCCCATATCTGTGCCCCAAGACTATTAAAAGCTGCCCTATCATGGGTATTTGTATCCAACGGAGCTCTTGGATACCCCAATCTTTTCCAGAGCTTGTCTAACCGCTCCCTCATTGGGGTCATAAATAAGCTCTTCATGTTCCCTATGGCCAACATGACACCGGCAGTAAGCTTCTCCAATGCATACATCCACTTCCCTGCCCCAGCAGTGAGCAAAGGGATTGTCTTTATCAAATTACTCTGGTCCATGTGTGACCATGGGGCATAATAACACTCTTCCCAGAACATTTTGGAGCAATGGAAATTGAGTTATACCCGTTTTTACTGGGGCTTCCCACTCTCTTCCCTACCCCTTAGTTCAGCCATGCGAATACCCTGGCATGTCCTATAGTTCCATGGTGTGCTTTATATTGCTGCAAGGACTGCGAACCTTGCCCTGTTCGTACAACCTTATTACAAAGTAACTAATTCTATTTCCCGTCAAGAAGGCCTGTGTAAAAAAGCACCCCCGTATGATTTGTTTGTGTTGCATTTGCAGTGTTAATATTGCATCTTCCTACATGATTCATATGGATTTGCGACACAAGCACAGTTTTGCTGTCATCCACCTCCTGCCATCAGTATGGTGTGAGCAACATGAATCTCTTGCAGTAAAGGGGACCCTCCTTGAGCACCCCGACAGCTGCTATGAGTATACAACTATATTCCTGTTTTGAGCCTGTATATAAATGCCTTATTATTATTATTATTATTATTATTATTATTATTATTATTATTATTATTATTATTATAATATGTGGGTGAGAGAGCAAAAACAAAGAGGTGATGGCTGGAAGGTTTAGAATGAATCTTAACCACTGGCGTTGCTCTGGGCAACCCTCCAGACCACCGTTCTTCGCCTGCCAAGCCATCACAGAAGGGGAAAGACCATATGCAAATCAGGCTTGGCCCCACCCAAAAAGGGGTAGTCCAGCCCGAACTGCTAGGTCACATCCCTTCTGCACGAGACCACAAGCCTCCCCAAACATGTTTCGCCCTTGTTGGGGCTCATCAGTGAGGAGTAGCTTAGGTCTCTAGGCCCAACAGGCACGGGACCCACGTCTGGGCATACCCGTCCCACTCGGGGTGACTCGTGCAGAAGGGATGTGACCTAGCAGTTCGGGCTGGACTGCCCCTTTTGGGGTGGGGCCAAGCCTGATTTGCATATGGTCTTTCCCCTTCTGTAATGGCTTGGCAGGCGAAGAACGGTGGTCTGGAGGGTTGCCCAGAGCATTGCCAGTGGTTAAGATTCAGTCTAAACCTTCCAGCCATCACCTCTTTGTTTTAGCTTTGTCACCCCGAGTGGGCAGGGTATGCCCAGACGTGGGTCCCATGCCTGCTGGGCCTAGAAGACCCAAGCTACTCCTCACTGATGAGCCCCAACAAGGGCGAAACATGTTTGGGGATGCTTGTGGTCTCGTGCAGAAGGGATGTGACCTAGCAGTTCGGGCTGGACTGCCCCTTTTGGGGTGGGGCCAAGCCTGATTTGCATATGGTCTTTCCCCTTCTGTAATGGCTTGGCAGGCGAAGAACGGTGGCCTGGAGGGTTGCCCAGAGCATTGCCAGTGGTTAAGAGGTGTGGGTGAGAGGTTGCTATTGAGTTGAATTGCTCTGAAAGTTGGGGCTGCTGGCCAGCTTCTAGTTGTACTTGCCCCTCTGGCCAAACGTTGCCACTTCTACGCTGAAAGGAAAGCATTTATGAAATGTCGCCAGAAATCAAATGACGGGTATGTTTCTGATGGGGTCAACATTTCAGTCTTTCCAATTTTGGTGACAATAATGGCCATGTTTCAAAGTTACAGAGGACATTATTTCACTCTTTTCCTATCTGGAGTACCTTTTTAATAGTGGTCTTGCATCAGTGGCTACCTAATTCGCTTTCTAGGCCTGCCCGCACATTTTCAGGTTTACTGCTCTCTGCTCTGCCAGCTCTGAATGGGTGTAAACATTTTATGGCAAAATTCTTAGGATTTGTAAATATTTACCTATGCAGTGAATGAGAGTAATTTCTTTTTCAAGGCATACATTAGTATTACTCGCTAAATTGTGATTTTACATGTGTAGATTGGTTTCCTGTGTCTCCTGGCCCCATTGCACTTAATAATAATAATGTAGCATTTATAGAGCGCTACGAACCCTCAGGTATCTGAGCGCAGCTAATTATTACCCACTTGTGTGTGGTGCTCATTTATCGGCCTCGGAAGGATGAAAGGCTGAGTTTGGCCCTGCTGGGATTCAAACCTGTGTCAGCAGGCTCTGCACAGATGTCAAAGGAAGCACTCTGCTCACTGTGCTATTGGACCAATACGCTTGTTCTTGTAGTATGGGCCGAATCCTGACTGGTATTCACGATATCCCTCATTAATATGCATGAGGAAACATTTGCATAGATTTGGATTCATTGTATTCAACTTTATCTCATGAATATTAATGAGGGGCAGTGCTCCAGATAAGATTGTGATGTCTGAGTATTTTACTGTTTTTTTACAGTTGGAAGTAAAATGATTTTTTGGGGAGTAAAAAAGTAACTCCAAATCCCAATGGAAGTATTTTTATAATCGAGTAAAACAAAGTTTAAACTGGAAAATGAATGCATTGTGATAAAAATGATTTCTTTGTACCTAGTTGTTCATGCACATGAAAAGAGGCATGTTTACCTCTGCATATCAGCCAGTATTAATAGTTTCTTTCTGTACAACTACGTATACTACTGGTCGAAATATATCCATGGAGCTGTGTGAATGGAAACAGGGGCACAAGTTCCTATGTGCCTGTTTCTTCATTTTTTTGTGACAGTATTCTTACTCCTTGTTTTTGGGAAGTATTTGCCTATTTGTAGGGAGTAAAAGTGGCTGATACACCCCTTATCTTTGGTGCTGATGAGGGGTATCCTGAAAACCCGGCATTGATCTGGCTTTTGAGGCCTGGAGTTGGACAACCCTGGAAATCACCCAAAGCATCAGCTTGCGCAAGAGGGATGTGTCTTTTTGGGGACTCTGTGTGTCCTGGCAATTGCCTTAATTGCAGATTATCAATTCCAGATGCTGAACATACGACCAGCCTGAGTCCAGAACTGACAATGATAGTAACTGACCCCATCCGATGCCACTGTACAGTGCTGGATTTTTAGACAACAGGCATTGTTCTAGTTTTCTTGAATGCCAACGCACCTTTTTTGAGTGCGATGATCTTTCCCCTTGATGGTGTGCACCCACGGTCAGATGGCAAACGAGCATAGTTTCTAAAACTCAACTTAAAAACAGCACTGTTGGAAACAAAGGCAGTTGGGCCCCGGACTGCCATTTTAAGCAGACTCGGGTTTTGCCCGCTAGGGCTTAAAGTCGTATTTCTTAGATAATATGTCCGGGCCTACAGGTTCCAGAATGCACAGGTATGCTGGGTTAAGGCAATACCGGATCCTGGTGATGCTGTCGAATGCTGTCGACATAGAGGCAGCTGCCAGCCAAGCCTGTTTTCCAATCAAATGCGTTTTTACTTCTTGTGTAGTTCCTTGTACTGGCTGCCCGGCTGGGTTTGCCAGCACTCACAACAAGAATACAGAATGTAGAGAAAGAAGGGAATTTGGCCACAATCGCACAGTTGTTTCAGAATTGGAGCTCTCCCTTTCCGCATTGGCCAATCCACTACTTTACCCAAATATATTTTTTGGGTGTAAACACATTCCTTTTGTCAATGCAGTTTAGGCCTTTGGATTCCCGGTGTGAACTCGCCACACCCACATGCACTTCTCCACTCCTACAGTCTGTGCTTGAGGCCTATGTGTAGTGGGGGATCGGGGTAAACATGTTCTCAGTCACGTGCTCACCTGCAGCAACTTTGCCTTTGACAGGCCAGCCTTTCGCAAACAAAACATGCAGTGTGTTACGCCGCCACATGCATTTTAATGCACTGGCAGTTGGGAACACCACCAAACCTCCAGAAAGAAAGTGTCCCAACATGTTTCCTGGCGTAGAGTGAATATTCAGATAAATGAATTCTTGTTACCCCCGAGGTACGCTCATTATGTACATACAGCGCTCTGTTACTTCCCAGCTAAGGCCGTGCTTTATAACGCCCTCTTCTAGTAGTACCACAAATAAACAACCCATAAAGTTTTTCAATTGCAAAGCTGCTCTCATGAACAGGTGTACATAAATGACGCTGTGATAATCCGCTAGGAGTTATTGAATTCATAGGGTGTATGAAAAATAGTCTGCAAACAGTCATGCGAACAGGGGCCAGAATGAGGCTTGGCATTCTCAGTGGCTCAGTGTTCAACGGGTGCGCTTTGTTATGTGTCTCTACAGGTCCCGCTCCTCTCCCCTTGATCGTGCCTAAATGTCATCGTTCTTTGCTGTGGTTGGTTTGGTTGAGTTGTCCACTGCTGCGATGGGGAGTTGTTGAGTTGTCATAGTGACGCAGTCGAAGACTGGGATGAAGTGCAACAAGCCTCCAATGTCTGAAGTGGAAATTGCAGCGAGCTAATGCAACCGCTCTTTCAAGTGTGGTTCACCTTCTGAGTAGACCGAGTCAGGCTTACTTGGCCAAATGCCAGAAGATGGGCCAGAGCGCTGAGGACGAAGTTGCTTGTGAAAATCGGGGATGCCAATGAAGGCCGAATGACGCGGTTTAGTTCATTTGAAACCTGTTTTTTAGGGATGTGGTAACCATCATTGTTGTTGTGGTCACCAAGCTTAAGTTTCCTTGCTGCTGTTTATTTCTGTCCTGAGCCAGTCGTGCTGCGACTGGGAAAGAGGACTCACGGAGATGCTCTAAGGATTGGCAAACAAATCTCCTGAGAGAATACAGTAGGGCAAGAATGAGCAAATGTAAGATACCATGAACCTTTTCTCCATTGTACTTTAGAGGGCACTTCAGCGTGTGATTGGCAACTAGCAGCATTGTGTACAGGCTGCTCAGAAGTTTCAGTTGTGTCCCATATCTACCAGACCTTATGTCACGGGATGACACCCTGTAAAGCGAGGCACAGCACACCCAGGAAGGGTTTCGGGTGGTTGTGCCGAAGTAAGGTGGACAGATAAGTACACACACAGCTGAAAGTGATGAGAACGAAGAGTAGTCAAGTGTAGCAAGGAATACGGTACTACAGAATGGATTCCCTCTAGGGGTGTATGCAGATATAGGGAAAGAGTATTCCACGGACCTTAGGAAAAACTCTAGCCTTCTGCACAGTTTGCTATAACAGAGGCCCACGCTGTTTGCTCATGGCTTGGAACAACGGCTATGGGTATCTGTAACATAGAAACAAGACGAGAAGGGGCAGAGGTTGCCTGATGGAAACCAACAGACAAGCTCTGTACAACAGGGTCTACAAAAACAGTACAAGAGAAGATACTACAGACAAATCCAGGAAAAGGAAGTTGATAGCAAACTAGCAGAAGGAAATGAAGGGAAAGTCGTGTAACAGGATTGGATAGCAGAGGACAGTAAGGAACAAGGTTGAGAGCTCAGAGGAGCAGGAAAGCAATGAGCAAGCCCACAGGAGCAGGGCTGTAAGGTAGAGAGCCCAGAGGGAAGGGGTTTAGGGCAGCGGAGTAAAGCAGGCTGCACGCAAGGAACCCAGAAAGGCCGGGCAGCAAGGAGTAAGCCCTGAGGGGCAGGGTTGCTGACCGTAGAAGGCTGCAGAGGACTGTAGAGGGCTGCTAGGCTGTGAACCCAGCGGACAAAGGTAGGTAGCAAGCAGCAGAGCGTGATCGGGTGCAAGGTAGGAAGCCCGAGTACAAGGGCTGTTGGTAGTGGAGAGAAGCCGGCTGCGCGGCAAGGAGCCAGAAGAACCGGGCAGCAAGGAGTAAGCTCAGAGGAGCAGGGCCGCTGACTGTAGAAGGCTGCAGAGGACTGTAAGCTGCAAGGTAGGAAGCCCAGAGGACAAGGGCTGTAGGCAGCCGGAGTGAGGCAGGCTGCAGAGCAGGGAGCCCAGAGGACAAGGGCTGTAGGCAGCCGAAGTGAGGCAGGCTGCAGAGCAGGAGCCTGGAAGACCAGGGCGGAAGATAGCAGCTGAGCGTGATCGGCTGCAAGGCAGAAACCCGGAAGGGCACAGGCGGAGGCTGGAAAGCAGCAGAGTGTGATCGACTGCAAAGCAAAGAGCCCGGCAGGGCAAGGGCGGAGGCTGGAAAGCAGCAGAGTGTAATCAGCTGCAATGTAGAGAGCCAGCAGGGCACTGGATCCAAAGCCGGAGTAAGGAGGAACCGCATACAAGATCCGTAACTCGAAGCAACAAGGTGCCGGAAAGACTCCTAATGCAAGAGACTGAGCTCCTGCAAGCAGCAGCTTTTATACCGCCCAGCCCAGCACAGAGGCAGGCTAATTGCTCGCACCTGGATCCGCACACCTGCAGACAATCGGCCTCCTCCTTCTCTGTTCCTGAGCTGGTGGAAGCAGAGGAGATCCCTAGGGCTCTGGGGATTGTAGTTCCGAAGATGACGAATGGGAATGGCCAGGAAAAGATGGTTATAGCCAAGTGCATTGTGGTAAGTGTAGTTTGTTGGGAAAAATAGAAAAGCACCAAAGTCTCGCAAATGGGAAATAAGGTCCATATTGATCGTAAATGTATGCGCCCATGGCGCAGGCATGACACCTTATTTGATTCATTTTGGTAGACCGAGGATCCATTGAGTGCTAACATGATTACCTTTTGAAGATGCACCAAAGGATAATGGGGATTCCCAAGCAGATACTGGGATTCTGTTGGCCAGGCTTCCCTTATTGCTCTCGGATGTTGTGGTTGTAATGGTGGCCCTGGCGTTACCGAGGTGGCTGGTTAGTAAGCTGGGATAGCTCTCAGTGTGACCCTTCTTTCCCCTATCTGCTGTATTGATGGCATGGGGGAAGTAGGTTTTATCCCGACTCTGTGTTTGAAGATCCGTATACTCTTTATACTCTTGAAGCCGTTTGCTGGCTGTCCTCTCAGTGGAGACACTAGACTCCATGTATTTGCATCTTTGAACCTATGTGCAATTGGTTATAGCTTCGCGTAGTTGGAAAACACTGATTAAAGAGTAAAGTTAATGTAACAACCATCATGACCAAGGTGCTGTGTGCTATTGATGCAGAATATGACCCGAAGAATCCAACAGAACTTTCCAAAGAGATTCTTAAGATCGGCAGACCAAAACATGGCTCTGAAACCATCAGAAATCTGACTTAGCGGCAACAGACCGTTCTCGATTGAAGGGTCTCTGTTGTGGAGTTCTCTGCATAAAGAGTTAATGGGTGAAGTCTCCCACCATTTCACATGTGAATGAACTCTTTGTTAGTCTAGATGCTTCGAATTTGACACTAAGAGGTTGCAGGCCATTATCAATTAAACGATTCTGTTTAAATATTTTCTTGGGTGTGGCTGTATGGAGGCGTTAAACCAGGAGGAACCTTTACAATTGAAACGCTTCATCATTTTTTGGAATGAAATGGACTGGGATCTTTAAAGTGGCTTTTCCAAGAAGTGTTGATTCTGTCAAAGGTTTAATTAGTGGAGGATTAATGAATCATTTTTTTTTTATAAACATATCTTTATTATTTTTAGTGAACAGCGTACAGCCAACTTTGTACCAACATTTCACCCCAAACTCCCCCTCCCCCCACCCCCCGGGAACACATGATATTTAATTCGGAGGGATTATTCTATGCGTTGAAAACGTCCGTAACCTTAATATTGTGGGGGCACCATTGTTCCATAAAGTCCGACTGTAGGTGTTCCATGACACTACCCCATTCTTTGACGAACCTGTCCTTTGTGCCTTGGATTGTGTGGGTGACTTTTACCATTGCTAACTGTGCCCAGACTTTTTGAAGCCATGTAAATACTAGCGGTGTTTCCCTCTTTTTCCAATTCTGTGCTATTGTTGTCCAAGCCGCTATGAGGAGTCCCACAAAGCTTCTCCGTTGTGCTTTCGTGTATCTTTTTGTAGTGTCGTCTCTCATTCCGCACATCCATACGCCGTCACTTATTTGCTCCACATCTGGGAACATTTTGTCCATTTCTCCCTTAACTTCTTCCCAGAATGGCACTAGAATCTTTTTTTTTTTTTAATTGGGTTTAGCCTAAAATAATAAGCTTTTCACAAGACAAAACATTATATACAAAGAGAACCAAATAAGCAAGTAAAAGAAAAAGCATTGGTACAAAAGAATTTAATAACATTTCATAAAATGGCATCACAATACAGCAAACCTTTAATTAAATTCACCCGTGAACCACACTTTTAACAATTTTCTATTTTCCCCCCAACAAAAATTAAAAAAGCATACAACGCCAGGATCAGTTTCACCGCATTTCCCCACATGAGCCTGACCCAGAACATGTCGGTCAATAGCGCTGCACCCAAATAGCGCAGCTGCGGTTCCCCAAACGCGGGACAGGTCAGGACAATAGGGGTGGTCTTACAATATTTGCAATTGGTGTTTGTTACTGACTTGTCCCACTTTTACCTCCTTTCAAAGGTTGCAAATTGGTTCAAGCGAAAGCGCAAGTATACGCCCCGGATCCTTTGGGCAAGGAAATGGGGACATATACGTCAAGCACCCCAATCGCTTCCTTCTAAACTTTGCATGTTCCCCATACTGGGACAAGTTTCCCAGTAGGTCATAGGTTCTGGCCCAATCAGCTGTAAATCGTTTTAGCTTTACAACCCCGGGCACCACCCTTACCTCCTCAGGAGAGGACCCAATCTGACTAAGCATCGCACACATAGTAGTCAACACTGAGTCAGGGTAGAGGCCGATAGTATTAAAGACGGCTCACTCAAGGGTTGGTACAAGACGCTGGTTGGGGGATTTAGCATTTAGGCATTTTCGACCAACTTCCTCCATAAGGCTCTGGCTGCCAGAGAAATGAGTCCCAACTCATGTCTGACGACAGCATTGGGCACAGAGTTGTCAGGCCAAGGGTTCTCTTCCAGAGAAGCCCCTGGAGTGTATTGAGTGATGCCCCAAAGCCATATAGAACTACTGGCTCAATATTCTGGAGGTAGAACTTGATCAAGGGTACCAAGGAGTATTGACATAGTTATGAGTATATTCACTTCATTTTGGCCAATAAGGTAGTGAATCCCCCTCTGAAAAGGGTTAACCAAGCCCCCCTTAGGGAGGTTATTAGCGAGGTTGAATCCCAGGTACCTCATGGATGACACCCTTTTACAAGGGCTGGCCTCCCACCTTCCAACTATAGGACATTTCTTGGTGGAAAAAACGACAACCTTGGATTTTTGCCCATTCATTTTCATATTATTTTTAACAGCATAGTTATGGATTAAGGTCACTTTCCTGTGGAGGCCAAATGGAGTCTTATCAAAAAGAATGATGTTATTGGCAAAGCCCAACCAGATTGGAATTAGTTTGCCCATCTTTACTGGTTTTGTAGTTCCTGCCTCCCACAAGGCTGCTATGTCTGAGACGTAAAGGTTGAAGAGGGTTGGCGCAACCACGTAGCCTTGTCTGAGCCCCATAAAGGTAAGGACCAAGGTGGAGGTTGCCCCCTCCCTCAAGATGATTCGCTATGCAACAATGCCAGAATCTGTACTATTTTAAGTGGGACTTTTCACTCTAGAGGTTTACTCCAGAGGGTCTCCGGACTGACCGTGTCAAAGGCATTGGATATGTCTATGGAGGCCTTCCCAGTAGCTCATCGTACGTCCCCCACATCCCAGGGACAAGCTCCCCAATCCTTCTAGCCCATGTTAAGGGACAAGCACTCACGCCCATCACTGGGACGAGCACATTTGTTCTGTAGATAGTCCAACCAAATGTGCTCTGGTATATCACACCCCTTGTCAATGACAGAACCATTTGAGGTTTGCCTTATAGTTGACCTAAAATGTGTGTGATTGTTTCTTACAAGACTTTTTAATATCGCCTGGTTGGATACTATATGGGCTTGTCTTCTGCAATGGGTGATCATGCAGTTGAAGCGTGCTTGGATTTGCTTCTTAGCGGCCACGTATTGTGTTATCGCGAGAGGGGCCGATCAAAGGAGTTGCAAATACTTCCTTTTAAGGTTCTTTGCCCGAGCGATGGAGCCATCATATTGGTGATCATGTTTTTTATCAGAATTAAATTTACCCTTAACTGCCAAACGGGCCAGACAAATGTGTAGTGTAGCATTGAAAGCATACATCGCCCTGACTTGATTAAAGATAGTGAGGAATTTCCTACAGTTTGAAACATTCCATCTAACGGTCAGGCCACCTCTGGTGGTAAAGTGAATGCTGTAGCTAGCTCAACTGGAGAGAACTCCAAACGCAAATGCAGAGTAAGTGACAGAGGCAAGTGATCGCTGCCTGACGGCAAGCACCTCGTAAACGGTTCACAACAGACTAACAAGTGGGAAGAGACAAAGAAATGGTCCATTCAAGAATTTTTTGTACTCCGGGACTCAGTAAAGAAAGAAACGAATGATTCTTGGGAGGGCAAACAAATACCCAAGTGAACAGATAATTTAGCCAAATAGAGGAAGGGTCTTAAAGCTCCAGTAAAGGACTGAAGGACCACCCATCTTGTTCTTGTGGTCTACACACCTCCGCACAGTGGGCGTTGAGACACCCCCCCCCCACACCTCTGGATGATCATTATACCGGTTGGCCTTCGTCAACCACCCCTCAAGAAGCCCATCCAGGCCTTCTAAAAAAAGGCTTGAGGGCACACTTTGCAGTGTTCCAGTATGCAGTAACCAGTAGAAAGTCATCAGGGCTATCCTTGAATGTAACGTTCACTTCCAGAAGACCTTCCAGGGGAGTAGGTACCTCGTAGTGTCAGTACTTCATCCCTGAATCAATGGCAATCCCCCCGAAAGTGCGGCCTCTAGACCCCCTAGTTGCATTCTTGCAATAAGTATGAAAGCCCTGAAGCACAAATGAATTCATGGCCATCGTTTCTTGGAGAAACTAAACATTATTCTCCACCACCCATGTTTGAGGCCTCCTTAAGTTCGAAAAACCACAAACCTCATTACAAAGCAAGTTTTTTGACTGTCTGACCTTGGAGAAAATGTGTACTGCGGCCTCCAACCATGACCAGTCCTCCAAGGCCATGGTCGCACTAGACAATAAACTTGTCCTCTAACTGATAGTGCTCAAATCAGAGGAAATCGCCTGGGGAGTCAGAAAGTCAGCTAATGATGTTGGGTCATGAAGATCAAAAAGGTCATAGCCTGCCACCTTCAACATTTCTCATTCCTTCCACACTATTTGCGCAATCAGGTTCGACTTGTTAGTAGCAGTTTCTATGGAGCACGGCTGTGGGGAAAGGGTGCTTGGGGTTTCACAAGACCTTCTCACATAGAGCAAAACACTGCCAGAATACAAAACACTTGGTTACAGATTTACCTATGCGAGTGAACTCACTTCTTAAACACAGCTCAGGTACTTTGGTCGAGGAGTGGTTTGGAGACAGACCAAAGGTAATTTGCATGTTCACATGGCACCTTTCATAACCCCTTCTTAGAATGACTGTGAGGGTGGCACATTAAGGGCCTTTAGGCAGAGGTCGAAGTGTACGAAAATAAGTAGTGGAACTATGTTCCCTGCTGGCCTGCACCCACTCCCCACAAATCCCATCGCCAAGCCCCCTCTCACACACAATACACATTTCCAATAGTCCTCTTCCGGTAAGCTTACCGGCACCCTTGTTTCCAGACCGGCATATTATAGCTCTGCCTGTTGGACCTGCCGTGCCGGACAGGTCTGACCCTGCCGGGCACAGTGGCCATGGTAGGCAGACCGGTCATGGAAGCACTGGCACCGTTAGCAATGTAAATATTTATGGGTCTGGCGGCAATCCACAGGTAGCACCGGCACGGTTACTGCCTGACCCCTAATGAGCCCCATTGTAACAAATGAGCATATGAACGTGGCTGTGCAGTATGCACATTTAAATTGAATGCAACATAGAGTTCAATTGGTAATTTAGAGAAATGGCTGATGTGAATTTTGCAAAGAAAAGATTTACAATGACAAGCTTGCTCATGGAACACATGCATCTAAAAGCCAATGGCAGTGCTCGCAAATTAAAGAACTCACTATAATGATGTCCCTCAAAAACGAAATCTTTCTCAAAGGTTGAGATCGTGCCCCAAAATGCCAGCAGCAGGAGCATGTTTTTTGTTGGACATTTCACATCAAGTAAAAAAAAACCTACATTTTCAACTCAACTAGCAGAACAGGAGAAGACAACCCCATGTTAGTGCATATATCTGGGGGCGATGGAGAGAGAGCACACATCCTTCACGCAATACCGGGCTCCAGAAATATGCATCACTCCCCATTATGTAAACAATGTTTTTCTTCTTTGTAGTTGGAGATTCTGTAATTGAAAGGTGTGCTCAGAAACTGACAATAGTTTATGGTCACGTGCCCCTTTTGAGGCATGCAGTAAGCTCAGTTGTGCAGGTTTTGGCATAAACTCATATCCTGATGCACCAGGATACTGATTAGGGCTGGATTTGACATGGGTGTTGCACCTGGGGAAAACCTCCTACCAGCATAATGATGCTTGTGTAACTGCCAAGCTGGGTGCCAGGGTCTCAAATCCTCTGTTTGCAGCTGCAGGGCACGAGTGTAGCTGTTCGGCTGATGCCTTTATTTTCTGGACAGTGGTGATAATGTGTAAGGGGGGGTTACATGGGTGAAGGAAGCAATGGAGATTTGGGGTGGGGGAAGCAAGACGCTGATGGGCCTCAGAGTGCAAGTTATGGGATATGCTGTTTCAGATGGATCCCCTTTTTCCTGGAAGCAGGAAGACAACTTCTCGGCCAACTCCTGTTTGGTAAGAAGGCCCGAAGACCTTTAATGGGGAGGACCGTTCTTTACAGATTTTGAATACTTCTGCAGACGATCTGGGCCCTGCATAGCCCGATTATAAAGACAGGCTTTCATCTTCTGTGTTATGGTGGAATGGAGACTTCTTGTGGGCCTCGAGCAGTTCAGCGGGTCTTCCTGTAAGCAGGTCTTTTGCCATATGCCTGTTTCTGTGCAGAGTCTGTGTCATACCAATTCTTTATTGTGTGTGGGTGTGTGTGCAGGGATGGAGTGGTTCCTCTTAGTGTTGGTAGGTGCCAGAAGGTCGAGGGATCTTGGAATCTCATTGTGAGGGGCAAGAGAGGACCTCATCTGAGAGGCCTGAGGAAAGGATAGAGTTGTTAAAGGTTTCAGTGAAATGGGTGGGGGTGGGGAGGACACATCTAATGGGCCTAAGGTGAAGGCGATCATCTCCCTAAGCATGTAGTCGGGAAGGAATCTTGCCCAGTCTAGTAAGCATAGTGGCGGGGGTCTGATCATGTTTGAGGGGTGGCCATGAAGTCTGACAGTGGTGCAAGTTCCAACATGAGAATAGAGTCCACGGTATGAGAGCAGGTGTGGGTTGAGGCGGAGGGCAAGATAGCAAGGCCATTGCAGAGTTGAGCAAAGTGAGCAGTGAAGCTATATCCAGTATAATGTCATCTGGGATAAAATCACCTAAAATGCGGATTTTATTAGAAGTGATCTGCATGTTGGCCATGAGGTCAGACCATTTGCTAAAGAAAGCCATTCTGTAAAGGACTATAGATGGAGGTATTGGGGTCAAGAAGACCTTTGCAGGCGAAGGCCTTGAACGATTTTGATGGTAGCATAGGCAGGCCTCAAGATTTTAACTCTCCACTAGCCATTGGCTAGTGAAAATGGATGGTTGCCGAGAAAAAAAAATGGTGTGCTGTGTACTTGTGGCGACTGCGGGGGAAAGTTACCTTTTATACCTGAGTACTAGCTACAACCTGAAATGTGCACCCCTGCAATGGACATCATGGATGGGTGAGTCCTACTCCGGGGAGATGAGGGTAACTCCCCCTATTGCTTTGTTTTGTACTGCACCTACATTTTGTAACCAGCACAGACTGGGTGCCCAGTTGGGTAGTACCCCCAGGAAGTTCATGTTGCAATCTGCCAGGAGGTTGTGAAGTTTAAGAGCGTCCTTATTTGCTGACTGAGCAATTAAAATGCCAGCGTTGAAGTAAGGCGTTGGGAGATGGGTTTCCTAGGAGGCAATAGTATTGGCGGGTGCATGAAGGGGGGCAGGAGCTCTTGGGGGAGTTCGGGAGCGGAGGAGGGGGCTCACTGATACCCTCGGTTGAGTCAACCTGCCCTTGAGAAATCTGGCCAATGGCAATACCTAGTCATACCTAAACTTAGTGATCGCCGGAGATGGGCAGGATTTCTAGGGTCGTAGGCAATTAATTTACACTGGCTTCCATACACCATTGCGCTACCTTTCTTTTAGATGTTAATAGACCCTCTTTGTCGGCAGGAGAAGCCACCTGGTGCCTCCGTTCATTTCCACAGACTCAGCGTCAGAGAGAGCAGGCAGCATGTGCGATTGCCAGCCCACAGGGTGATGCAAGAACACCTATTATTCATGCCATCAATTTCTTACGTTTTTTACTAGCAAGCTTAGAGATGCAACGAGGGTAGGTAATCGTGAAGCAGTTGGCAAAGGTTGGGGTGATAGTCAATCTGATAACACAGCGGGTAGAGCTTGATTTGACATTTGTGCAGAGCCTGCTCAAACCCTCACTCAATTGTGAACCCTCACTCACTCAACTGTGGTGTGAAACAACTGTCTGCAACTCTTCTTTGTAAGCCTGATAGGGCTCAAATGTGATTTTTAAGGTTCATTTGTTTTTTCTGTTGTGAACCTACAGATTTTAGATGTGTCTGAATTTATGAATAAATTGAATTATCATAAAACACCCTCCTGACCAGTTTGTTACCCTCAATGGCCAGTATTTGTATAAACTAGCTATCTGCCTTCTATAGGCCTACTTCCTTTACACGGTTGACAAGGGGTAGCTGTTGACTCTTCTGTTCCCTCCCATATGATGGAATACATTTGCAGGATGCTGTGTACAGATTCGATCAATCGGTCTAAAGTAGATATGTACTCCTCTGGTAAGACGGACAGGAAGTGACGTGTGGGAAGCCCCAAGAGCCTTCGTCCCACAGTAGACGCACCGCGTGTGAACCAATCTCCGTCAATGCAGGGAATCAGGCAGGAGGGTTGCTAGAGCAGCAGCCTCACAATGTACTCTATGACCTGGGCTGAAATAGGAGCCATGGGCCTGTGGAGACCTGCAGTGTCAGCGAGGTCTACAGGCACGCGCAAGCATACTTGCCAACATTCTGCTACCAAAAAGATGTAGATTTTTCAAGTTTCAAAAATAATAATTCCCGTAACAATGACATCACAGGAAAATACAAAACATTGTTGGCACCATTGAAGCATTCTAAAATACACAACCCATCAAACAACACAACATGGAAAGATGCTCAAATGTTAAAAATGTATCATTCCGAATGGTAACTTAACGCCAAATTCAATTACCTAACTTCACAGAAGGTAATCACACAGAGCTGGTAGGCAACGTTTGCCACTGCTCGGTAGCAGCAGCCCAGGCAGTACATATTTATTCCAAATTGAACACTGAATGACATGGCGACTGATACCCCCTCAGTCTGATAGGCAGATGCTTTGTCATGGTGTTACACACTGCCAATTGCCTTCACTGGTGGTTCACCTAAGGGTTGTCCCGGCTAAAGTGCAGGACAGAGTCACGTAGCTGTCAGGTCTGAACCCAATCAAAGTAATGACATACCAGTCCACTGTACAGACAGACTAATTAATGTATTGCATGCTTTGTCCTGGAGCCTGCCTTAGAGTCACAATCTGTAGGCGGTAGCACTGCTTAAAAAGCAGTAGCCTACTGCCTAAATCTGTAGGGTTGGCAAGTATGCGCAAAGAGCAAGCAAGACTGCTTGGTAAATGGCGTGCCATTTTCTAGGCTTTCCAGATCCCAGGGGAATAGGCAAGAATGACCTTTGAAAGCATGTAGGAACGGATCAGGTGAACTCTTTGCAATGAACAGGTTAGAAGTACATGTGAGTGCTTTTGTAAGCACACAGTGCCAGGTCATATTAGCTTTTACAATGGACAGGAATACTTTCGAGAAATCAAGTCATCACTCAGCAGTACACATATAGGCTTTGGTGCTTGGGATATGTGGGAGAGTTTTAATGAAACGCACGGATGCATGTAGGGAGGGAGTGCAAGCAGACAGAGGGTGCAAAACGCACAGCTGAGAGACTGTGATCGGAGTGGATGGCTCTTGTGTAGCGGATTACATGAGGTTTGCGAGATCCACATGGAGCAGCAAAGTCACTGGCCCAGGGCTCCTGCTAGGTTCTAATAGGCTAAAAGGAATCTGCTCTTTTCTGTGAAGCCTGGCGTGAGGGTCACCTAGTAGGGGCCCCCTGGTTGGGCAGCAGCAACAAGCCCATCAGCGGTACTTACTGGGGAGTGGGCCCAGTAGAATCGCGCTTGCCAGAAATCCGGGATGGCCTAGAGTCCAACACAGAGAGCAAAGCAGGAATACCCCTGTGTCGGTCTGCTGCAGTACTGCGCAAGTGCGTCATTCCAGGACACCGCCACACTTGCGCATATCTTACACTGCCCCGTTTCTCAAAATGCCGGGCACAGATTATGGACACCATGACACAACCCAACCTAGTTGCTGTTATGTCCCTGCCTTCGGCCGAGGAGTCGCCGCAAAGCAGGGAGGATAGGCCCGGGGATGTAGGCCTGCTTGCGCAGCTCCCGGAGGAGCAATCAACACACGGACACCTTTGTGGTATAACGGTGCCCCGGAACGCGGGGCCTTTATTCAGACGCCTTTTGTCACTGCGTAGCGGGACGCAAGGCGGATGCAACATTCCTCCTTTATTTTAAACTGAACAATAACAATCAAACATTTCCCAGCCAACGGGGCTTGTCCCTTTTTCTTTAGTCTCTTCCAATAGGGTTCTACCATACATAGTCTCTGAGTCTGGCCAGAGGACTGGTCGCAGTTCTTAGATCATATCTCCCACCCCTGGGTTCAAACTCCTGTCTCCCCTCGGGTTGCTCACCTTCACTGTTCTGCTCACTCAGCTCTGGTTCACTCGGTGGTTCTACTGCTCCTTCACCTCCGATTTCTCCATTGTCTGCATTTTCCTGCCCCTCTTCCCTCGGCGGATCATCTCCTTCCTCCGGGGGCAATTCACCATCTGCCCCCAGATTCTTTGGCACTGCCTTGAACCATGACGCATTTCTCGTCACCTCCCTTTGCCCCCTCTTGGCGGTTATCATGGTGCCTTGTCGTCTGCTTATTGTCCATGGGGCAGTGTCATATCGGGTGTCCAATTTCGTTCTGGATGGATTCCTCACCATGACCACTTGATCACCGACTCGGTGGTCGGACGGCCTGGCATTCCTCTTGTTGCTCATGTGGGCGTTTGCCCCTGTTCTTCTTCGTTCGGTGCGCTCATGGTCAAACGTGTCTGTGCTCCTACTCGGATGGTGTGTTATGGAGGATTTAATGATGGTGCCATACATTAGGTCTGCTGGCGGTATTCCTGTTGTGCTGTGGGGTATGACTCTGTAATTCCGTAAGAATCGGTATAGGTCCACCTGCCATGGGCTAGCATTGACGCGCGACAGGCTTAATACCTTGTTAATTGTTCGCATGAAGCGTTCCACGTCACCATTTGCCTGCGGCCATCTCAGCATTATGTGGTGGTATCAGATATTCAGTTCCATGAGGTATTTTTTGAATTCTTCTCCTTGGAAAGGTGGGCCATTGTCACTCCTGATGCTCCTTGGTAGGCCATGGGTTGCAAACATCTTTTCAATAGCGGGTATTACCACCTCTGCTGCCGTGGAGTTGACGATCTCGACCTCCGGGTACCTGGAATGGTCGTCAATTGCCACTAGTAGGTGGGTGCCTTCCTGTATTTTGCAGAAGTCTATGCTTATGGCGTCCCATCTAGCGGACCCTCGCACCGCCGACTGAATGGGCTCTGGATTAGGCGGAGGCCCTGTTATTTGGCATGGGAGGCAGGTGTTGACGAACTGCTCAACTTTGCCGTCGATTTGGGGAAACCACAAGCAGTGTCTTATCTGGGATTTTGTCCTTACGATGCCCTGGTGTCCTTCATGTGCTAACGCCACTAGTTTGTCCTGTAGGCTTGGCGGGATGATGATTCGGGTTCCCCGTAGGATGAGTCCTTCTTCCGTGATGGAGAGGTGCTGCCGGACTGCGAAGATTCCTGTGAGGAATTCTTTGGCTTCTATTGTCCTGTTGTGGGTGTTCCGAAGAAACGATTTCCATTCCCCGGAGCTGATTGTGTCCTTGACCAGGTCACAACATGGGTCACTTTGCGTGGCCCTTACTATGTCCTCTAGCCCGATTGCCCGTGGCTTCATGGTGTGTATTACCTGGCAGATGTGCTCTTCTGTCTCTTCCGCCACGTGCATTTCCCTCGGTGTTGCCTCTCTCGGGTGTCTCGACAGGAAGTCCGCCGGGTTGCCACTGCCTGGCTGGTATGACAGTTCAAAGTTATATTGTTGAAGATGTAGTAGCCACTTGGCAATCCTGGCAGGGGGGTGGGATGAGGTGCCCGTGAATATTGGGAGCAATGGTTTGTGGTCCGTGTATGTTTTGAATTTTCTGCCGTACAGATACAGATGGAAATGGCGGCAGCCCCATAATACAGCTGTCGCCTCTTTTTAAATGTGGGAGTAGCGTTGCTCCGTCGGTGTCAAAGCTCTGGATGCATAGGCAATCGGCATTGATTCCACCGTCTTTGCTACCTGTATGAGAATGGCCCCTAGACCCACGGGCCCACTTCAGGGGCTTCAAAGAGACTGGGCGGCGGCGTTACGCATGTTGTTTCATTCGGGTCCTCGTCGCCATTGTTATGTCCAAGCCTTCGGCCGAGGCGTCGGCGCGAAGCAGGGAGGATAGGCCCGGGATGTAGGCCGGAGGAGCAATCAACACACGGACACCTTCGTGGTATAATGGTGCCCCGGAACTGCCTCCGCAGAGCAGGGGTGGGGCCTTCACGCAGACGCATTGCGTCACCGCGTAGCAGGACGCAAGGCGGATGCAACAGTCGCCAGACTCCCTATTGCTCTGAAGGGCATGAAAGCAAACGCCTGTGCCATGGCTGGATTTGTGAACATTGCTGGGTCCAGGGGCTGCACACATCACCCGTGTACCACCCAGCACCTCAGAGCAGATCTTCCGCAGCAGACCGTGCAGCCCAGCATCAACGTGCAGATGGCCTGCGACACAGATTTGCTATGCATGCTTTGCTGGGTCAACATATGACTCAGCGAGCCTTCGGAACTGATGCCTGCCCTGCATCATGGAGGGATTACAGCTCAACAGACCGCGCTACTGGGGTATACCCCACTTTTACTGAATGGCAATTTTACAAACTGCATTTTCGCCCATTTTTTACACCTTTCTTTTTTTACCACATCTGGTAAGTTTGGGTAAGGTAGATAGAAGAGGGCTACAGAGGGAGGGGAGAGAAAGCATTGCGGTGGTATCCCCCCACTTTCTGTGGTAAAAAAAGTGGTAAAACAGCAAATGGAAATTAAGTGAAGTAGCCATTCAGCAAAAATAAATCGGCAAACCTTCATATAACGGCTCTGGGGTATATATAACAGTTGTACAGAAATTCATGTCATGAAAAAGGTTATTTCTCAAGTCTTTGTGTGTGGAACAAAGGTGATAAGACATGACTTCGACAACATCGTCACTCGAGGTAATCGCACATTTATTTATTTACATTTCTAAAGCGCTCACACAGCCCGCGGGCATCGAGGCGCTGTTACAGGAATCTTTTTTTTTTGTTGTTGCGTAATTGTTTTTTGTCTTAGTTGCGTATTTATAACGCACCAGAGGTTTCTAAGCGCGGACCCGGGGATCGAACCTGTGTTGCTTCGTGTCGTCTTGCTTCCAAGGCGAGCACGTTGCCGCTGAGCTATCCTCCCGGTACACATGACAATGCAAGCAATATTCAATCACCTCATTGCCAACCTTTTCATTTCAGTAAACCATCGCTGCATGGGTGATCTCAGCAGGACCACTATAAAGGCTACAGCAGGGCACAAAAGTTCCATTCGCCCCTAGCCATTGGCTAGTGATATGTGACTCACGGCTAGTAAAAAATGGTATGGTGTGTCTGTATTGAAGGGACCGGAAGATTACAACGTGGAAGAATTGATCGAATTTATTTTAACGAATTTGGCTGCAAATATATTTATTGTTTGCCTATTAGGCACTTATACAGTAAGAAAATATGTTTCAAAGCACCCACAGGGCAGGGAGGGAGCAAGTGTGGGAAATACATTACAACTCAATATTTAAGAGCAGGGGTGGGGGACCAACTATGCCTTGTGAGTATTCAGAACGTGCAAGTGTAGAAAGGAAGAGGGAAAAGGCGGTAAGAGCTGGGGAGTCCGAGCTCGTGGGTGAGCCATAGACGACGTGCTAAGAATGTTGAGTGCTACACGGCCTGTTGCGCAGGAGGTGTATGTGTGAGCCTCCAGAGCGGAGGGTGTGCAGATGCAAAGTGCTGTGGATAGACAGGATCTGGGAAGAATTGGTGTGGGAGGTCAAGGCCGCGGGGATGCATAAGGCCCAAGGACACTAATTCAGCAACTGTGGGATTAGCAGAGGAGAGACGTATGGAAGGAGGAGGAAAAGAGGAAAGTCTTAAGGAGCTTCCGTAATTTGAGAAGGTCCTGCTCAAGGTGCAGAGGACGGGAGGGGGGGGCAATCCAAAGGAGGAAGCCCACAGAAGAAAGTGAGCAAACACCTGCACTATGTTTAGCAAAACACTTTACACACAAAAGTTGCTGCCAGAGGAACAAAGTGGTCTAGAGGGAGAGTACTTACTGAGATAAAGTTGAAGATAGTGTGATCCCCTGTCCCCGACAGCCTTGTGGATGATGCAGAGGGATTTGAATTTAATCCGTGCAGCAACCGGGAGCCAGTGAAGACTTTTTAGTGCAGGAGAGATGTGGTCCCAGGTCTTAAGGCCAAGGATAAGTCTCGCTGCTCTCTTCTGGATAAGCTGAAGGCGTCGCAGAGTGGAGGAAGGAAGATTCAGGAGGAGGCTGTTACAGTAGTCAAATCTGTAGATAACCAGAGCTCGAGTCACATTGAGAAAAGGTAAAATTCCTTTGAGAAAGAAGAGCGGATAGTTGGACTTCTTGGCAATGTCCTGAGTTTGACGGAGGAAGGAGAGGGAGGAGTTGAAGATGACTCCAAGGTTTCTGGCTTCAGTTGAAGGTGCGGGGTGAGAGCCCAAGGAGGAAGACCAGAGAGAGGGGAAGAAGAAGGGAGCAGGGGCCCCAGTGGGAAGGATCTCAGTTTTACAAGCGTTAGGGGCAGAGATCATTGGCGGCGCAGAAGGACTGGATGGCAGATAGGCAGTCAGGGATGATGGAGGGTGCAAGAGGGTCCGGAGGGAGTCTGAAGAAGAGCTGTGCGTCATCTGCGTAACACTGGAAGTTGGAGGAGAAAGAGATGAGCTTTGCAAGGAGAGCAAGGTAGATGTTAAAGAACCAGGGGGATAGTATAGCGCCCTGGGGGACACCACAGGTGGAGATCGAGATCTCCACAGGTGGAGATCGAAGTAGGAGAGGAGAAGGGGCCCAGGATGACTTGGGGAGGAGCGGTTCATGAGGAAAGAGGTCAGCCAATTCAATGCCCATTCCGAGATACCAAATGTATTGTGGAGCCTTTGTATGAGGGTGAAATGGTTACCTTTGTGTCAAATGCAGGGGAGAGATCGAGAAGGAGAAGGACAGCTAGGGATTTGGAGTCCAGAAATGCGACCAATTCTTCATGGGTGTTCTTCATGGGTGTTCAGAAGAGCAGTTCCCATGCCTCTGGATGCTCAGAATCCAGATTGATGGTCATGGAGGCCAGCAACAAGTTCAGTGTGAGAGTTGAGTTGGGGCAAAGCCAGCTTCTCAAGCAGCTTCCCCGGGAAGGGGATGATGGAGATAGGGCGATAGCTGGCAGGACAAGAAGGGTCAGAGGATGGTTTTTCAGGCGTGGGTGCACTAGGGAGTGCTTAAGGGGATAGGGGAAAGATCCTGTGGCAAAAGAGTGATTGCAGAAATCAGCGAGAGCAGGGGCAGGGGAGCCAATGTTATCCTTCATGGTCCTGGATGAGCAAGGGGAGACCTGTTTAGAAGAGACCTTCATGGAGCAGACAACTCTGGTAACTTCTTCAGGTGTGACAGCAGAGAAGGAGGAAGGAGGAGGGGGTGTGTGGGATGGGTTGTGAGGGAGTGTAGAAAGTGTGGTAAGAATGTCCTGAGTTTTGGTAGCAAAGTGTGAGGCCAGTGCATTGCAGAGGGCCTGGTAAGGAAAAGGGAAGGAGGAGACTGCAGAGGGGTTGGCTAGTTCCTTGCAGAATTTGAAAAGATCAGCTGAGTTATTGGAAGCGCCGGAGACCCGTGCCTGAATGTGGGCTCTTTTCTTTGCACGGATGGCGAGTCTTTGCCTTTGGAGCAGGCGACAGGCCAATTTGTCAGAGGATGAGCCTGAGGTTAGTCACTTCCGTTCTGCTGCCCTGCACTTTCGTTTCAGGGCTGTAAGTTTGGTGCCGTACCAAGTGTTACGCTTTGAGGCAGGTTTCAGACGGAGCCTCATGACTGGGGCAAGAGTGTTAGTGATGGAAAGATGGAGGTTGCTTAGGGCAGAGTCAGAAGGTGTTGGGGGTAATCATGATAATAAATATAGGGGGTGGAGCATATATTTGCGGCCAGATTGAATTAGAGAAAAAAGGAAATCGTATTCGATAAAATCTTTTCGATGTAATCACATAGAAATTGTATAGAATTGAGTTGGCGAGTGACTTTTTGTAGCTGGCTAGTAGTTTGAGACTTGAATTGTTGCCTCCCTACAGCACCCACCCCTTTTATAGAAAGCTCCCATCCGATGATCAACACATTAATTAAACATGTTGCTTATTCACTCCAAGAGTAGATGTTCACCCTCGAAACGCTTCTTCAGTTTACTTAACAAGTACAACATGGCTGCCATTTACAACATCTGTGCCCAAGCACTTACTGTTTATCAAGAGCAACAATCACTTCTAACCCCCCACTCTTTTCCGCTGAGCACCCAAGGCACCTCCCGGTGCTGGGGGAGGAGGGTGGTCTGATGAAATGCGCTGAGGTGCAGTGGGTGTGTGTGAGCATTGGAGGCTGCTCCTACAGATGTAGGCGTGCAGCTGTCCCGGTTCAGTAACTTCTTCATGTGGCAGAGGGACATCGCCTGGCGCGCCAGAAGCCTAGTCACGGATGCAAGGTGTTGGGACAGAATTCCATTATTGGGTTCTCTTGTCCCATTTTACGGGACCCCTAAACATTTTATTTTTTTGCTGCTAGTTTTTCCGGATCTTTGGCTTTGGTTTTGTGGTGTACAGGGAGACTTCTACTGAAGTCTCGCTTTCACTGCCACACTTTTCCTAATGTGCTGCCCTAGTACCCCACTTCACCTGCTTTTGGTAACCCTGAAAGTAGCCATTTTTACCATATTAATAGCCAAATGAGTCTACATGGTAGTAGCCCTTTGATATTAATGCATATTTCTAAGCTTTACACCAGGCCATTTTACATTTATCCATTCTTTTGTCCTGTGTCGTTTGTCACAAGGCAGGCCTAAAATGACTGTTGTGCTGACGTGGGCTCACTCTGAGCCCAGCTCTGCACCCTCTTGTTTGGTTTACACTGGGTAATCTGAATTCCAGCCCCAGACACCCCCCAATTCACATACTGTGTGGGTGGGCCTCTGTATTTGACCGTTTTTAGGGCCAGCCTGATTGGCTGGTCACCAAAACCTTTGTGTGCTGGTTTGTGTGAGGGGTGGGATGGTTTAAACCAGCCCCTGGGAGACCCCACCTCGAATTCTTTCTGGAAATCAAGGGACATTGCTGCTGGAAGGAGGACTGCTGCTAAGGGTCTTCTCCCTGCCATACTGGTGGGTCCTGCTCCCTTTCATTTCTGCATCCCCCTCCTGCCTTGCTGTTTAGAATTCCAGTTTTAGGCTGTCTTCAATTTACCATCAATCCCTCTTGCAGGCTGGATCGCATTTTCCTGCCTGCTCTGCAGAGCAATGCCAGAGGTTAAGATTACCTCTAAACCTTCCAGCCTTCACCTTTGTGTTTGCTTTGTCACCCCGAGTGGGACGGGTATGCCCAGACGTGGGTCCTGGGCCTACCTAGCCTAGAGACTCAAGCTACCCCTCACTGATGAGGCCCAACAAGGCCGGAAAATGCTTGGGGAGGCTGGTGGTCTTGTGCAGAAGTGATGTGACCACGCAGTTCGGGCAGGACTACCCCTTTTGGGGTGGGACCAAGTGTGATTTGCATATGGTCTTTCCCCTTCTGGAATGCCTTGGCTGGCTGAAGAACAATGGTCTGGAGGGTTGCCTAGAGCAATGGCAGAGGTTAGGATTAATTCCAAACCTTCCAGCCATCACCTCTTGTGTTTTGGTGCAGCCCCCTGGAAGCATCCCCCTTGCCCAGTACTAAGGGCAGGGCAGAATCCTAGCCTGGAAGTGGGGGTGGCTTTATGTCGCTCCTCGTCACTTCTACTGTATGGCTGTTTTTGTGTCGCCCAGCTGTGTCTCCGTCTTGTGGCCATTTGTCCTGTTGGTAGCTGTCCCTGTCGTCCTTGTTGAAGCTGGTCACTGCCAGAGTCACACAGTGTGCTCTACTCCTGCCATGCGTTCTGGCCATGATTATCATCTGGGTGTCCTTCTTGGTCTCTGGCTGGACGGCAGGACCCAGTGTCTTCATCCTGAGACCACATCGGTTCGCTAGCTGAACCTCAACCCAACAGGAGAACTCACTCAAGCAGGCGCCGATCCTGGGCTGATTTGGCACTGTTGATGTCACGAGCACCTATCCCGTAACTGTCATCCAAGTTGTAAGTATTTATTCTGGCCCGCACTTGGTCCGAGCGCTTAAGGGGTCTTTGCCCCCCTCCCCCTCGGTCCCCACTCCCCCCCCACACACGTTTCCATAGGTCTGCATTGGTACCAAATCTGCTCTGCAGTCTTCCTTCTCTGGTGGTGGCCTGGTTCTCGAACCCGGAGCTGGAATTCATCAGGGGGAAGGGGGTGGGTCCCTTCTGAGTTTTCTGTGGGTTGGCTGCGTCCACTGGGGCAGGGCCTGCCTGCCCACCTGGCTCAGTTCACTGACACATGGTTCTGGACGTTGCCCCTCACCCCCCGCAATAAGTCTCCTGGCCTCGAGTGCTGGAGTATTTCTATCCTTTGGGGTCACTGGATTGCCCCTTGTTTGGAGGTGTCATCAGCTGCTTCCTTTCCAGTGTCCTCCATGGCTCCTGTTATACTTCACAAATACTCTCCTACGGGCCTGATTCATGGAACGTTTTCCTACGGGATTGCGCCATTATAAAACACTTCCATGAATCAGGCCCTATATGTTATATACCTTAAGTTGCACAAAGCCGCAAAATCTATTAAGTCGCATAGACCGCTGGTCCTGGTGGAATAGTAATTGACCAGAAAGTGTGTGTCTGCAGGGTCGGGTATATCGAACCCGGAGGTCGAGTTATGGTAAGGGCAGCTCTTCAATGTCAAGACACCAACAGCAAAAGAGTGACCCCCACCCACAGGTCACTGATCGCCTATACCATCATTTTACAAGTGAATCGAGGGACTACCCCTCGATGAGTACAGTATTCGGTGTTGTGGGAGCAAGAAAATCCTAGGTACCTCAAGATCAGAAGCTGTGAGTGGGTTAGATGAACATGCATCTGTGGGTAAACGGAAGTGAATTGTGCTGGCAAAGCAAGATATGAACATGCAAATGAAGTCATGACATGGTTTTGGTTTTCAGTTCTATAGATCTTGTTAAGATGGTTCCCTTTTCAGCTCCTTTTGATCCCAGTACCCTAACCAACAAGGTTAACATTTCCAATAGTTTTGCGATATAACATTAACATTCTGTTTTCCCTGGCAACAGGGCATGGTGCAATCGATATGCACATGTTTAGCCGCAGAATATAAAGATGGCAAGCAGTGTGCATTTGACATCTTTCTCACATGGATTGTCATGTGCTGCCAATTTATTTTTTCGATTTAAAAAAAAAACATTTTTTTTAAATATGCGATGTTCAGTTACGGTGCAAACAATGAATGATTTCATTAAGTCCAGTTTTGAGATTATTAGTTTTGTAAATAATGATCTGTTGCAGTCTTAGCAATCTGTGTTCAACTGATTGCGTGTTATCCATGGAGGACAGTAAGGTCCATCACAATTGGTCTTCATTGTGGTTGGCATCTAGAAGCACTACACATATTGTGAAGGCATCATGAAGCAAGAACAGACAACAGATTCGAAGTTCAAACAAAAATGGTTTATTACCTCAAATGTCAGGATGGTTGAAGGCCTAACCTTCCCTATACTAAGGTGGGATTTCCCTTCCTAAATAAACTAAAGAAAGTCTGAGTCAGGAAGTTCAACTTAAATGTCTCTGTCCAAAACCTATGCTTGCCATCACAACTAAAGCTAAACAATATGCAGGGGTGTCAGTAACACAAAAACAGTGTTCCAAACATAGTTCTGAGCGTCTTCTAGTTCCTGGGCTTGCCTTCCAGCTCCCCTTCCCCAAGTTCAAGACCGTTCCACAAAGTCTCGGGGTTCCCTTCCCCAAGAAGACACCACAGTTGAAACAAGGCCTTGAGTTTCCTTCCTCAAGGCAATAACAAAATTCATACAGTTATGGGGGTGGTCCTTTAATCTCCTTAACCCAAAACAGGCCCACTTTAGAAGCAAGTGCACGTAAAGTTTATTGTACAAAGCTCCGGGGAGTGGTTAGATGGTGTTTAGTACCAAACTAACCAAAGTCTCAACAATACAACATCAATTGTCAGTTCATATACTAAAACTCTGCCAGTCATTTTTATTAACACCCATCCCCCAAATATGATTGGAGAAAAGCCTCTTCAAAGAAATCCCATCTTTCCTCAATTCGGCCATTATTATTATTATATTCAGATCATATTCAAAACACACCTCTTCTTAATATTCATTGTAGCAGGTCCTTACGTCCGTGCATGGTTAAATAGTGGTTTAGAAAACATAATTAATTGCTAGCAATAACTGGCCTAAGACCTTTAACTATGATTGCACATGGTTCTACTGACATATTTTGGCAAATATAGAGAGAGGTCTGCTTAAGCAAGATTTTCTTTGAACTATAGATTGCCATCTCCGTTCCACAAACTCCTGGTACCTTAATCTAATTTATGTGGCTACATGTTTGTTTGTTTAGTTATTTGGTAATGCGCACCAAACCCTTGGGTAGCTGGGAGCAACAGAACAAGTATACTTAAAGCTTAGTTACAGCATATGCAATGGGTAGAGACATACAGCTATATAGCTTGGTACCACTTAAAGGTTACAGTGAAGGCGTGGAACTATAGGTCACATGTTATATAATGTAGTCAAGTAGTACAGTGGGTAACAAGTACAGTGAATGTGGTGGACATGCAGAGCTAAGCTTGCTACCACTTACAGGTTACAATGAAGGCGTGGTGCTTTGGGTCAAATATTGCATAGTGCCGTCAGGTAGTACAGAAGGTAACGGGTACAGTGGGTCGAAACTACCATAAGGAAAGATAGAAGTGGAGCAGAGAGAGGGTAGCCATTATAGGCTGCTGCAGTCCTAGTGAGGTGGGGGTGGGGGGGGTTACCAGTCGTTTGTACGTAACCAGTTTAGCATGTTACGTCTGATTTTTAGGGAAAGGTTGTTCAGTTCTGATGTCAGCAGGGAGAGCATTCCAGGAAAGGGCTGCTTTGACCGGGAAGCTGGAACCACCAGCTGTGTTTCGTTTGAATCTAGGAATCTCTAGGAGGTGGGCATTGGCAGATCTGGTTGGGTGTGTTGAGGTTCTCCTGTTAATTTTCTCTCAGAGATATGGTGGTGCTATATTGTTCAGGCGCTTGGACGTAAGTGAAGCTGTTTTAATGCACCCTCTGATGACCTGGACAAATACTTAACCATCGGATCCTGGCCTCGGGCCTTACGTTTACTACCACCGACCAAATTACTAATCCCCTCTAAAGATTTTAATACAAAGGGCTAGATAACATCTGTTCCCTTGCAAGGACTGTGAACCTTGCCCTATTCATACAACCGTATTACTAGGTAACTAATTCTCTTATCCTTCAAGAATGTCCCAGCCATTTTAGAATGCCTGTGTAACAAGTTAACCATGCAAAAAGCGCCCCTGTATGAGTTTGTGTTTGTGTTGCATTTGCAGTTTAATATTGTATCTTTCAACATGATTCATATGGATTTGCTACACTATCCCACTTTCCTATCACCCCCGCTAGTCATCAATATGGTGTGTGCAACATGAATCCCTCGTACTAAAGACGGCCCTCCTTGACCACCACGACACAATTCCACAATGTCTCGGGGTTCCTTTCCCTAGGAAAACAACACAGTTCCAAAAAGGGCCTTGAGGCTCCCTTCCTCAAGGCAACAATAAAGTTCATAAGGTCTTAGGGTTCCCTTCCCTAGACTTCAGCTTTTCCAGCATACCAATTTATATTTGGCTTCAGCAGGGGTGTTGTTAGGTCTGGAACGAATTAGTGGCTAAGCTAATGTCATGACTGGCGGGATTCGGGGCTAGCTATATCCTTTTGGTTGTAGCCTCTGAGCTTCTATCCGGGGCTACAACCAAAAGACCCGGGGCTATAGCCAGCTTAGCCCCCCCCCCAGCAACGCCTCTGGGCTTCAGTCTCTCAATATCCAAAGACCAATTCCATGTCAAATGTACACTCCTTCTGGTTTCTTGATAACTCCTAATGATTGCTTTCTTCTGCTTCACTTCAGCAATCTTTTATACGCTTGGATTTGCTTTCTGTATGTTTCCTTGACTTTCACAGATAGGGTACACCTGGTCTTGGCGCAGTTGTTGGACCACACAGTCCACCCATTACAGGTCACGCCACTGGTAACACTAGGCTTTCTTACCCACACCGGTTCATTGGTTCACATTTACTTGGCTTGCTCCTTGCCAGCCCTTTGGCTTTGCCACAATGTGTGTTCCTTCACACAGTTCACTCCATGTGTTTTCGCATACTGTTCACTTTGTGGTGCCCTTGTTCCTTCACTACATTGCTTTCATACATTTCAGCAATATTCTATACTTGCTTTCCACTGTATTTCATACCGTTCGTGCTTTGCTTTCCATTTATGTTATGTGCATTTCGCACAATCCTATCATCTGTGCATAGCCTTGCCAAAGGCCTTCATTTAATTCGGTATTCGATGATTTCTCACAATGTCTACTTGTAGGGATACATAGATGAGATTTGTGTTGTGTTCTGTACTCACCTCCCCCCCCTTCTATTCCCATACCTAAAGCTCCTCCAGTCCTGCCCGTTCTGATCACTTTCAGGGTGCTTCTGAGCCACATCATATGGTGTGCAACTCCTTGCGATGATCAGCAACCAGTCTCTGGACATGCTACTTCAGGTTCTGGCAGCCCTTTCCTATATCCTCCATGCTGCAGGGGTGCCAGCCGCCACATTCACTGTGGCAATGATTTCCTCTTTACTGCCTGGGGAATAGACATAGGGAGGCCATGTCCACCTCAAACCTCCTTCCTTTTGATGCAATCTACTAGGGCACGGCTCGTCTTCTGAAATGTTTGTCTTGTGTGACTATGCAGTCATTGTCCTGTTGGGCAACCTGATGTCGTGGGGTGTTGACGGAAGGCAGCTGGCCAGCCACGGAGCAGACAACAGGATCTTGCCACACGAGCAGGGAGCTGTGGTTGCTCTGAGGGCAAAAAGCGACTGCCTTTTGGGATTGTGAAATCTTTCTGTGTTGCTTGCAAGAAAAAAAAATGGGGGGGAAGAATGAGAAACAAGCTTTGGAGTAGGGCTGGTATATTTTGTTTGTAGTATTGGCAGTACACAGTCAAGTGTCTATGGGGTTATCTGTGTACAGAGTGCTAGATTTGTATTTGTTGTATTTTGTAGAGGTTTGTATAGCGCCTTCACTTGTATGTAAATCCAAGAATAGTGGCTACCGATTGTGTCAAAAAGGAAAGTGATGAGAGGAGAGTTGAGGAAAGTGTGGAGGGATGTAGAGGACCGTATAGATGGGATAATGAATGCTAGTGCTTATAGGCTACAGAAAGTCCTGCATGCTGAAACAAAAGAACCAGGCAATAGATGACTTCTCTTTCGCACTTGGGAGCAATCTCATTGGGCCATAGATATCATGCATGGAATCATATATGTGACAGAGAGAGGCAAGATGATTCCTGCTTTCCAAAATTAGCAAGCATTTGCAAAGCCAACAGTTTTCACTTATCTGTGTGCATTTGATAGACATCCTCTGGGCGATGCCATAATGGTACTACCTGGCCACAAATGGCAAGAGCTGGCAAATGATCTTCGTACCTGTGCATATTATGGCACTGCCTATCTAATGCCTGTACTAGATCAAAGACTGTTTGCTTCCTCCAATCTTTGTTTTCAACAGGAATTCAGTGCAATTTTTTATAAAGCAATTGGCTGGCTGCACACTTGGTTAATACATTTTTCTTACACCAGAAGCTGGTTTACAGGTTTACAACTGCTATTAACTCTTTACCCTTCAGGCGACTACTTAAAAATAAGTCGTCCCCTTAAAAGCACAAAACTAGTGTAACGAGATCCCAAGGGTGTGTGTTTGGGCTCGACGGTGCAGGTTTTGGACGAGGGGGGCCTTTGGGCAGTGACTGAGGGTGGTCAATGGGTGGCTAAAAAGCCAGACACTCCCCACAGGCTGTGTTTGCCTCCTCACATCCATCGGTCTCCTATCTTCAATTCCCATCCTGGTATTGTGTACTTATGCGCAGCATTTACAGCACCACCAAATAGCCAAAACTAAAAAGGGGATTGAGGGACTGGAATCACTTTTGAAACCCACTACTCACAGTTATCAAACCAAAGGGAGGTGGGAAGATCCGAAGCGTCCCATGGGACCCACATTCAATGGCGCTGTGCAGAAAGGGACTGAATACACACGGCTCGGGCCTCCCACACAAGCCAGGTTATTCATGTGGGTTGCCACCACCACCACCGTGTAGCAAACCGAAAAGGAACAACTCGCACACTATGCTCCCTGCTCGGGACTGTAGAGTAGGAAGAGTGCACTTGCCCGGAGGAAAGCGCCCCAGTGCTTCTCACGCCTGTTATTGCAAGAACTCATAGAGATCTTGCTGGGTTCAGGCCAGCACGGACCTCACCAGCTGACATCAAGGATGGTCCTTCTTCCTGCGGCCCTGCTCCTCATGTGTGTTTCTGTAGCAGGTAGACGAGGGCTACAATTCTTTTTTATTTATTTTGTATTTTTAATAAATAAAAGAATGTCACTAGGGACCTCCACATGGGTGCGACACTTGGTAGTTTCAGTACCATGTATTTTTTAAGTGCCACCTAATTGTGATTGCATGGTCTTTGTAACACACGGGTTACATAAAAAGTTCTGCATCTATAAATAACCTGTTTTTACCCCGTGTAATATATACTGGTTATTTATAACCCGCTTAATACCCAGCAGACCCAACCTGTGCAGCTTCAGGTCATCTTGCTTCCAAGACGAGCACGTTGCCCCTGAGGTATCCTCCTGAGACCAAATACTTCAAATATCCCATGAGCTCTTATATCTTTATTATTATTATAACAAATGGCATTTAAAACCCTCAATACTTTTGCCGTTAATACCGGACCTCCTAATCGGGCCCTACTTCGCTTGCGCAGGAACTCCAACCTATCAGCCTTTACCCTCTGTCACTGATGGGGAAGCGAAGAATCCCACCCCAAAATCATTACTTGAGTAATGCCTTATATCGTCAGACACTTTAATGTATCAACGGTTTGAAGAACACTTAAAATGAGTCTATCCTATTGTGTCTGGATGTCCTCATTGGCTTCATGCCAGTGCACAGCATCGCGTGCCGTTATATTTCCAATACCCCGGCCGGTGTGTAGATTATCAGACAGGTTAAGTGGTTTCAGTTTCCTTTTCTTTGAAGACGATGATGTTTCAGTAGAAATTATGTAGCCATGTGTGGAAGCACAGGTTTTACGTGGGTTTCCTCCACACTGGTTCAACTGTTGACTTCGTCCGAACGCCGTTGCATCATTGTGATGATTTTAGAAAACCTACAGGCCATTAAGTAAACCATGAATGGATAGTTTTTCTCACTTGGATATTGATTCTTTTATTTTTTTGAAGACCTTACATTAAGCCTGGAAACCCTTAGGTGTAAATGGAGGGATTGCATATGAAAATATCTCCTCTGGGCAACCTGATGACTCGAAGGGCCAGCGAGGGAGTGTTTGGGCATCAGCAGCGTTACCTAGCCTCTCTGCTATGATTGCTTGTGCATCCGAAATATGCACTATTTGCTACCTGCAGTATTTATATATGATATCATATTTATGCCTAGTGCTGTAAAGGGGGTTCTTTTCTCTCGCCACCCCCACCAGCATCCGCCTCTGTGTCTTTGATCTATTAATTGGCAAAATGATCCATATAAGGTCTAACGAAGACCACTTCTCTATAACATAGAGCCATCACTAAAATTGATGCAAATTGACTAATTCCCATACTGATTAGTGACTAATAGTATTGAAGTTCAACTGTCGAAACGCTGTAATGATATGATGAGTTTTTTCCACTGTTACAATAATCAGATTTTACTGGTAAAATTAAGTAATTATGCTTCACTTTTCGGCATCTTAATCAATTGTTGCATGACAGATGGGGTTTATCAATAAATATGACCCCAACCTCATTGGTATTGGAATAGGGACTAGCAGGCATCATGCCTGTTTTTCATGATCATATGATCATATAACTAGCCTAGATGTGTGAAAGAGGGATTTATTGTTGTGTTTAATTTAATGTAAATCTGTGCTATGTGATCACTATGAGATGATTCCGCCAGAAGACCTGGCCTGGGATGCTTCTCATGTGACCATGGAAAGGCAGGTGCTTTCTGATCCCGACCCTGGGGGTGGTGTTCTGCGTGAGGATGACATGAGAGGGAAAGCAGGTCAGGAGCAATGGGAAACCCCCTTGTTCAACTCCCCCCAAGACTCCAAACATCTATTGGCAAACTGTAAAGGAGAAAAAGCTATACAAACGGATTTTTGCATTTGGGACTTCAAGTCCCACAATTCCCGAAGTACTGGGACAAAGAAGAGGCTGTCAGGAACGTTGTCTTGCGCGGAGGTAGCACGTACACCTGCCTCCCCGTTGGGTCTTGGCGCCTGGGATACTCACAACTCAGGCATCTGCGACCCGCCAAGAAAGAGGGTTAGGGTCCACTGGTTTGGATAGGTAGGGGGAATTAGGTAAACCGGGTTGAGGGATAGGGATAGGTTGTGGATAGGGATGGGGAAGTACAGGGAAATATAATGTTGAGCCCTCCTGGTTTTCCGTGGACTCGGAGGTACTGCCAGACTCATGCACCTTAGCACTTCCTCGTGCTTACCATGTCACATTACCCAGATTACTCCTCTAGGTTCAGATGCATTAGACAATACCCCACATTGCATGATAGAATTACCCCAATTATGCTTCCTGACATTCAGTGTAGTCTCTAACATGCAATTCCTCAGTTTTTGCAAACAGACATCCTGTGGTCTAAAAGACATTCACACGAGGGTATTCATAACAATACAGGAAGGTTTAGGCACTTAGCTCCGTCTCACGAAGTACGGGATTCTGCCTTGGATCGATCACTGTCCAACGTTCTTTAGCCAAGCTGCATAGTCGGCGGACCGCCACTACAAGAAACAAAACAGCAATGAGCTTGGTGCTTAACACCGTTAGGCATTTGTAAACTCTACAGGCTCGGCTGCTGCTAGAGCCTGTCTGCGGCATGCAGCTCTGCAAATCAAGGGTTAATGGTGCCGGTGCCCCGGTTCAGCACCGCGACATTGGAATCCGGCATAAGCAAGAACTAGCGTTAATGGTGCCAGTGCTGGTGCCCAGTCCGCGGATTCCAGGACCCAGCGTAGGAGCGGGTTAGTATTCTGTAACTTCCCCTCATGCACACTTTCCCAACAAATGAGTAACTCGAGAGAAAGCACTTATCTCAGGTAGGCAGCGGGGCCTGCAGTGTTCGCAGGCGGGGAATGGCCCCGCTGATGGCAGCCTGCAGGAGCCCGCGAAGACACGTCTTCTCTGTCGGGAAGTCTGTAGCGCAAGCGGGGATCCACGTGGGTTCAGCGTGCATGCGCGAGGGGATGGGCGTCGTCCCATCGCTTCCCAGAGGCTCACGGTCGCGCAGGGCTTCTGGGAAATGTAGTCTTCTGTTCGTTTTCGCGTGTCTGTGGACTTCTAAGACGGAGGAGCTGGTCCCAAGTCTTTTGCCTGCACGTAGGACATAGGAGGGCCCTGAAATAGAGGGGTTTACACCTTTTAGGCATTTTGGCAACATATCTAGTGTGTACCCCAGCTTACACGCACAGGATTCTTGACAGTTCTCCCCCCCCTCCCAACAGGACCCGGTTTAGACGGGTTGTTGACATGAAACCTTCGGACCAAACGAGAGGCATGTACGTTGGCAGCTGGTTCCCAAGAGCGCTCTTCGGGCCCATATCCTAGCCAATCTATTAATTATTGCAGTACCCCATTCCGTATGCATGAATTCAAAATAGACTGTACTTCGAACTCTGGGATTCCATGCACTTCAATGGGGGGAGGCCTCTTTTGTTGAATGGATGCGGGAGCTGGTTTTATTAGAGACACATGAAAAACTGGGTGTACACGCATCTGAGGTGATGAAGTTAAGCGACGGGGTTTATGATTTTTTCTACCAAAAATGGGCCTACAAATCTTGGCTGAAGCTTCTTGGGACCATGCAAGTGGAGATTACATGTAGCCAACCAGACTTTATCACCAATTGTATACTGCGGGCCTGGTTGTCTTTTCTTGTCAGCAGACGTTTTGTATGCTTATTTTGCTTTGTTCAAATTCGTAAGAATATTTTGCCATATATTTACTAAGTGTTCTCTGTGTGTTTGGGCGGCAGGTACCATGTCAACAGCCCCATGGGGAACAGGCTGGAATCGCAGATGATAATCATAAGTACCATAAAAGGGTGTTGTTTTGGTAGAGGAATGCACAGCATTATTGTAAGCCAACTCTGCCAACCAGAGGGTATCTGCCCAAGAAGCGTTATTGTCATAGGTCATGCATCGCAAATACTGTTCAAGTGTTTGGTTGACCCGTTCAGTTTGTCTGTCTGTTTCTGGGTGGTAACTGGGAGACAGTCTCATATCAATACCCGTTGATGCAGAGAAAGCCCCCCAGAAACGAGACATAAACTGAGAACCCCGATCTGATACTATGCGTTGAGGGATGTCATGTAACCGTACGATATTTTGGAGGAAAAGCTCAACTAGTTCCTTGGCTGTAGGAACCCCCTTACAGGGTATCAAGTGAGCTAGCTTGCTCAGAGAGTCTACTACCACTATTATTGTGGTGAGGCCATGGCTGACAGGTAGATCTACGATCAAATCCAGGGAAATAGTATGCCAGGGCGTTGGTGGTGTAGGTAATGGTCGCAGCATTCCGGCAGGTCTTTGATGATCCGCTTTGTTCCTCAGGCAGCATTCACAAGTTTGTACATACTGCTGAACGTCTTGTCGCATTTTAGGCCACCAAAAACAGCGTTTCAATAACTCGCAAGTTTTGGCAACCCCTGGGTGTCCCACAAATGGGGAATCATGGCACCATTTAATAGCTTGCTGTTGTATGGTTGAGGTAGGCAAATATAAAGTCGACCCTTGGAAGGGAAGTCCATCTTTGACTGTTCGTGAATTCTTTGGGTCACTCCAATGTGGCAATTCCTGAGCGGTCATTGCTTTCCTAATGTCATTGAATATATCATCCACGGTAATGCTGCCTATGATGCGTGCGGAAGGCACGATGGGTCTTGGTTCCTCTTCCAGAAGCGTCTTAGGATCTGGTTCTGGGTAACGTGATAGGATATCGGCCTTCTTATTTTCAGTTCCTGGACGATAAGTGACTATAAAATCGTACTCGGCAAATAGCATTGCCCAACGCAATTGTCTGGGGCTTAGAGCCTTGGTCGATTTCAGGAATTGTAGATTCCTATGATCCGATAGTATGGTTATAGTGCGGCGGGCACACATCAGGTAGTGACGCCACTCATCAAAGGCCACCTTACTTAATAGCAAGAAGTTCCATAGTTACGCTCTGCAGGAAGTTGCAAACGCGAATAGTAAGCAACAGGGTGCAGTTGACCAGAATCGTCCCATTGAGATAGAATTACCCCCAGTGCGTAGCTGGAGGCATCTGTTGCTACTATGTAGAGGCGATTGGGATCTGGATGAAGCAACACAGGGGCCGAAGCGAATGCGTTTTTCATGGCTTGGAAAGCAGTCTCCGCAGCTGCATCCCAAAGGAACGTAATTCCCTTTTTGAGTAGACGGGTAATAGGTTGCACCTTCTTTGCGAACCGATTAATAAACCGTCGATAAAAATTAGCAAAGCCCAACACCGTTTGGACTTCCTTCACTGACGTAGGAGAAGGCCACTCCAGAATGGCCTTCACCTTTTTATTGTCCATGGTTATGCCATCTGGAGATAAAACAAAGCCTAAGAACTCTATAGTGGACTGATGGAATTCGCACTTTCCGAGTTTTGCGTAGAGTTGTGTTCCCTTAGACGTTGTAGAACTGCCTTCACATGTTTTTGGTGTTCCTCCAGATTGTGGGAATAAATAAGGATGTCATTGATATATACCATAGTAAAGATGTCCAGATACCCCCGCAGAACTTCCTCCAGGAAGTGCTGGAAAGCGGCGGGTGCGTTGCAGAGCCCGAATGGCATGACTTGGTACTCGTAAAGGCCAAATTTGGTCCGAAAAGCAGTCTTCCATTCGTCGCCCTCACGCACACGCACCAGATGATAGGCTCCCTGTAAGTCGAGCTTGTTAAATATCTTAGCGTCTCGCACTTGATCCAACAAAGTGGATATTAACGGCAGAGGGTACCTGTTCTTTATGGTTATACGGTTTATGGCTCTATAGTCAATGCATGTCCTCAAGTCCCTGGTCTTCTTTGGGACGAAGAATAAGGGGGACGAGACAGGTGACTTGGAATGGCGTATAAACCAATTAGCTAGATTAGTCTCGATATAGGCCTTTAAGTGTCCATTTTCTGCTTCCGTTAGGGCATATTTTCTACTGCAAGGCATAGATGCGCCAGGTTCTAAGTCTATTCTGCAGTCGAAGGTTCCGTGGGGTGGTAAGGTTTCGGCAGCGATTTTACTGAACACATCCCTATAGTTCTCGTAGACTGCAGGTAACGTGGTTTCGATACTTCCAATTACCAGTTCTTTCTTGGATGACACTTTAGGCTTTTCAACACCAACATGCCGACAGGTCTTGGAACAGTAGCTTGACGGGAAACACGACGACGCTTGGACCCAATCTACTTCAGGATTGTGGGTACCCAACCATGGTAACCCTAAAATTATTCCAAATTGGGGTGCTGCGATGATATCGAACCTGATGTCTTCATGATGCTGCAGATCGCATTCTAAATGCAACCACCTGGTTTGCTTAGTAATGCGGCCTGAAATCAAAGGTGACCCGTCTACGGATTTCACTTCTTCCTCATGCTCCTTAAGGGTTAACGGAATACCTAACTGGTTTGCCAAGGTTGTGTCAGTAAAATTCCCGGTAGCTCCTGAGTCTATCATCAGCATTACTGGTATATGCTGATCTTCCCAACTAATATGCCCGGAAACTGCTACATGTGCAGGCTCGCGGTCGCGCGGGGGTTCTGGGAAATGTAGTCTTCTGTTCGTTTTGGCGTGTGTGTGGACTTCTAGGCCAGAGGAGCTGGTTTCAAGTCTGTTGCCTGCACGTAGGACATAGGAGGGCCCTGAAATAGAGGTGTTTACACCTTTTAGGCATTTTGGCAACATATCTAGTGTGTACCCCGGCTACACGCACAGGCTTCTTGACAGAGACCTTGAGAGGAACAAAACTGCAAAGTGCACCTTGTTAATTGGAATGAACCACCCCTGAGGGAGATAGTGAGGCTTAAAAGACCCCCCCCCCCCCCGGATGCAGGTCATAAGGGAGAAGGCGAAGGAGCAGGGTAGCATCATAGGTGGAGGAGTTGTGAACTCTCCATGTTGCAGCAGAAGCAGATAGTGGAGAAGGAAGAAGACGCCGGGACCACTGTCGAGCAATGAGCAGTAGCCAGTCCTGAGAGGGTCTTTGCCTTCAGAAGCCTTAATTGCCTCTCTTACACAGCAGAGAGATAGATGCTTGCCCCCTGGAGACCTGTTATGCAGAGCCAGCACAGCGGGAAGCAAAAGCTTGGCAAGCATTCCTTTCCCCAAGGCTGTCTCTGGTGGCAGGTGTGCATTAGAGAGCCTCCGGAGCAAAGGAAGCTACGTGAACAAGTGGCGCGGGCAGCAACAGACTGAAACCAGCGGAAAGTGGCAAGAAGGCTGCCCTTCCGGTAAACATTGTTCAGAAGAGGAGTATAACTTGGAGGTTTTGGAAATCAAAAGTATACTGAAGAGCACCAATGTGACTCTTGACTTCCATGAAGAATTGCTTAAAGCTTGATGTTGTAAAGTAAGAAGCACTAAACAGTTGTCATCTGATTTTAACCGCAAGGCAATTGTTGTAAAATACTGTTCGAGCAGGGGAGAATACCGGAACAACGAACCTTAAAATAGTAGGCCTGACATGGGATCTATCTTGACAAACATTTCATTGCTGAAGCAAAAACCATATAAGATAGCTGCAGAAGTGCTCTATATCTTTAAAACTGAAACTGTTGTTGCAGAAGCATCATGACAAAGAACTGTGTTGGAACATTAACAAAGCAGGATTTCCTCATTTCTTTTGGAACTGTGGAGCAGAATCCTGTTGGAATCTGGGGAAGGGAAATTCACCAAGATTATAAGGAGAGACTGTTATCAAATTGTGAACTTAACTGTTATATTTTTGTTGCCTTTGAACTGCCATGCATTACCTTGTTGAGGTACTGTATGTATACGTGTGAGGGACAGAAACCATTTGTCAAGAGTGTTTCCTTAGGTATTTTAGGCAAGGAAATCCTAGTCGGGGTAGGGATAATGAGGCGTTTACCCAACCTTTCAAGTTAATAAAATGGCATCTTTTGAAAAACCTTCACAAAGTTGTACGGCTCACATTTCTGACCCCTCATAACTACATTTACACTTTCTGTCGCAGGTGTACACATTTCAAGTTGCAAGCTACTAGCCAGCCATAAGTCAATAGCTGCATCAAATCTACAGAAACACACAGCACACCATTTCTTACTCACAAACAGCCAATTATCACTAGCCAGTGGCTAGTGGCGAGTGCAAATGTTGAGCCCTGTTCTGTGGGGAGGGTAGAAGTATGACCTTAGTCCTGAAGAAGGCATCACTATTGAGAATGAATAGGCTGCACGGCCGAAACCATAATCAACTGCTATTATTATAAGCATATCTGTTTTCATGTTTGTGACATTGTACCTTTTTTGTAATGTATGGGCTTCATTTTTGGTCCTGATTTCTGTCAAAAAACAGTAATTGACCAATAATTGCATGGTTTTTGATTTGTGTATGTTTGTAGTAATTGTAATTGTTTGTATTGTGTGGTATCACAAGAATCGATATTTGATAAACCTCAAAGATGTTTTGGTACATGTTTCATGAACTCATGTTGCCTTTTTTTAAAACATAATAATGAAAGGATAAGAACTTGAATCTTGCATGTTGTCTGGTTAATTGTGGTATTGGGGAAAACATTTCTTTAAACAATTGATCGCGTGCTTAAATGCGTGGTTGCATATGGTGGCTATCGTTACATTTAAAGTTCTTTGTGTCTCCTAAAACTAAATATCTGTTCAAATGTGCTCACTTGTGGGGAATGTGCGATCTGCTGTCCTGTGACCAATAATCTTACCTCCTAGATCTCACCATACTACTAGAAATTAAGGCTCTTTTTAGCACGTCCACCATGGACTGACCATCACTTGTGACCGTGTTTGATCTTTACAAAAGTTTTTTATTTGGTCTAATGTTGTAAATGTCAATAAATTATTGAAGCAACTGATGCAATGAAGACAGCCTTGGGAAAAAGTAAATGAAAAATGAAACCGCTTTCCACTTTATAGAGGGTAGAAGGTGGTAAAATGGCACCAGACATTAATAATTTGCAGTAATGTATTCTGCACCTCCATCACATCAGTGGACTGAAAATCTGAAGATCACTTCCCTTCCATGTGAGTGAAATATGCAAAGTTTACTTTTCATTTTTATGTATTGAACATTTGTATGGCAATTATAAGGCATAATGTGTTTCCAGGTGCCACAAGACAAAAGGGGGAGATGGGGGGTACAGAGGAGAATAAATAACATTAACGGTCGTACTGGGCCCTGTGACGTTCGGATTGTGCAAGTGCAGTAAAAGATGCAAGGGGGAAGGTCAGGGGTAGGTGGATGGGATAGGGAAAGGGTGGGGGGAAGAAGTGCTGGAGGCAACGGCCCAGGGCTGGGCAAGTGCAAAAAGGTGCCAGGGAGCAGGAATAAGTGCGAGGACAGGGGTGGCAACAGCCTCAGAAGGCTAGTCAGGGAAGGGTGCCCAAGGCCAAGTGCTGGTAGGGAGGGGAAGACCCCAATAAGACTCATAATGGTACACAGGCAACCAGTCGCAGTATCAAGAGACTAGCAGCTGAGGGGGCCAGGGTAGGAGGAGGAGAAAAGAAAGGTCTTGAGAAGCTTCCAGAACTTAAGGAGATCCGGCTCAAGTCAGGGGGACAGGAAGGCCATTCCAAAGGGAGGCTTCTGCCAAAGAGACAGATCTACCCCGACTCTCTGCTCAGAGAAATGTCTGATCTGCAGAGAGTTGGAGCTAGAGGACCGAAGGACTCTCGCAGGGAGGTATTTAGGAAGAGAGTTGGATCTAGCGAGGACCCAAGCACCAGAAAGCCTAGTGGATGCTACAAAGGGTCTTGAATTTGATCCTTGCGACCAATGGGAGTCAGTGGAGAGATTTTAGGGTTAGAGAGATGCGGTCCCTGAGCTTGAGAACAAGGATAATTGTTGCTGTCCTATTCTGGATTAGTGGAAGAGGGCGAACGGAGCAGAGAGGTAGATTTAATAGAGGCTGTTACAGTAAAAAGGCTATTCGAGAACAAGAGAACTGGAGACATTGAGTTTCTGGGGGAAGGTGAGGAAAGGGAGAATGCCTGTAAGGAAGTGAAGCTTGATAGCAAGGTCTGAGATATGAGGAGAGAAGGAGAGGGAGGAGTTGAAGATGGCACCCACATTTTAGACTCACAAGAGGGTGATGGGAGGAGGCCCAAGGAGGGCGGCCAGAGTGTAGGAGGGAAGGAGGGGATAGGAGTCGCAATGAGGAGGATCTCCGTCTTACTGGCGTTAAGGCAGAGATCATTAGCAGCGCACCATGCCTAAATAGCAGTCAGACCATCAGAAATGAGAGAACAAGGAGAGGAGAAGATGAAGGAAGCTTAAAGGAGAGCTGTTTGTAATCAGCATAACACTGGAAGTGAGAGGAGAAGGAGGAGATCAAGTGGGCCCAGGGGGCAAGGTAAAGGTTGAAGAGCCACAGTGAGAGGATGGAACCCTGAAGGATGCCACAAGTCGAGTGTGAGGTAGATGAGAGAAAAGGGCCCAGTTGCACTTGAGAGGCCGATTAGGGGGGAAAGAGGTTAACCAGTCCTGTGCCTAGTCTGTGATACAAAGAGTATCACAGAGAGACTATTTATGAGGATGGAGTGATTGACTGTAGAAAGCTGAAGGAGGATGAGAGCCTAGGGACTTTTGGAATCTAGCTTTGAGAGCAAGTCATCACAGGTGTTCAGGAGAGCAGTTTCTATGCCTCTGGCTGCTCTGAAGCCAGACTGGTGGTCATGGAGGCAGCCAACCTATTCGGTGTGATGGATTAGTTGGGAGATGACCAACTTTTACAGGAGTTTACACAAGAAGAGGGTAGTGGAGGATATGTCAGTAGTTCTCCAGCATGGGGTCTGGCATGGATTCACATGCTCATGAATATTCCCCGTCGCCAGGCTGGGAATCCTCGGTAAAGAAAAAACCAGTATCAGTTTCGTTTCTGATCTGTCTTTCGTAGTAATAACCAATCACTGGTCTCTGCGTCATACTGACCACAGCCAATGACTGCCCGATACCTAAGCACCGCCTCTGGCAGCCATCTTCAGATTTTTACCGCATGTTCATGTGTTGGGATCCTCGTGCTATTGCTCTCGAGCGTTAGTGCTATTTTTTCATGTTTTTTTCTCAAAACTTCGTTTTTTCCGGTCAAAAGAGCCTCAAGCTCCACCGACTCTCCATCCGATCAACGGGGACCCGTGTCGGATTCGTCTGCGCCCCTCAAGGGTGAAAATTTTGTCGAGCTACGTTTGGAGGACTCCAGAAGCTTCTCAGGCCCGGACATGGCCCAGGAGAAGGGAAGCTCGACGCCCGGAAAGCTGTTCAGGGTCTGCCCTGGATGCCAGCTGCAGAACGTCTTTAAGGAGGACGAACACTCCTTTTGTCTCTACTGCTTACATGAGGACAAGACGCACGTGGAGAAGGACTGTGCGTTTTGCGGCAATATGTCGGAGCGGACCATGAAGGACCGCCACCAACGCCTCGCCAACTGGCTGGAAGGGAAGAGCCCGTCAGGTGAGAAGAAGAGGAAGAAATCCGAGCGGTCTTCTAAGACCTTTGAGGACGCCCCGGCGACGGGGGTCCAACACAAGGCCAAGCACCGCAAGTCCGCTGGCACCGGGAGCGCCAAACGGTCGGGCTCTACGGGCGCCAGGCAGGGCGCACCCTCCCCGGCACCTTCAGCCACGAGCCAACGCTCTGGGTCAGGTAAGAGGAAGGGCGAGCACCCGGCGAAGCTCCTGGAGAGGCCCCGGTCGAGCTCGAAGGCCCCATCGGAGGGGGAGCGAGGCAGTGTCCCCCCCCTCAAGGATAAGGTGGTGAGCGCACCTAAGGTGGTGAAGGCCTTAATCCATCCGGCCAAGCCCTCTATCGATACTGTCGCGGCAGCCCTGGCTCAGCCTGTGGAGGCTACACCAGTGGTGGCGACCTCGGGGCTCAGAGTCTCCCTGCCACCTCGGAGGGAGTCCTCTTTTGTGCCCATCGATAGGACCCCCGTGAAATCCCCGGCGGGGAAGATAAAGGGGGGGCAGGGCGTCGTCGTAGATTCGGCTTCAGAGGAAGAGCTGATCGAGGTCTTAAGCCACGGCCTTGGCGTGGATGAAGACCGGCCCGTCGGGATGGATCCCGACGCAGGTGACGACGACAGCGTCGAGGGTGCCGACGGGGCCCCTGATCGCCCGTCGGATTCCCCTCTGCCAGCGCCGCAAGACAACTCGGCGGCCATTTTGTTGGCTATACAGTCCTTATGCTCAGAGATAAGGACGAGACTACCGTTGCCGACGGAGGAGCCTCTCCCGTCGGGGGATCCTGAACCGGGACCTTCGGGTGTTCCCCCTCCCAAGAAAAGAAGGATTCACCCTCCACCTCCTTTTCAGCCGTCGCGACCCGTCCAGCCCTCCTCCCCGTCCACCCGAGGGGATGATACCGGGACTGACACGGCAGCGACGGGTACGGACGACGAGGTATACGACGAGGACCTCCCGTCGTCACCTCCCACCAGGGCCTCTCCGCCCGACGAGATTGAATCGTTCCACTGCATGATCGCCAGGGCATCCGAGCTTTTCCAACTCTGCCCTGAGGAGAAGAAAAAGGAAGGATTCCTTTATCAACGGCGCGAGGCCAAGAGGAAGACGGTCCTCGCGGTGCCTCTACTGGATGACATTTGGGATGAGGGCCTCGCCCTCCTCAAGAACCCTTCCACGACACCAGCTAGAAGAGACCGGTACGAAAAGAAGTACCGGGTCCCGGACGCGGCCCCCCTGTGCCTCCGGGCGCAGCCTACCCCGGACTCCGTCGTCTCCGCTGCGGCCAGGAAGAAAGCGGGGGGGTGTGGCCTCCACATCGACTTCCCCACCGGACGGCGAGGGAAAGAAATTGGACGCTATGGGACGCAGGGTCATCTTGTCTGCAGCGACGACGATTAAAGCGGCCAACGCCTTGGCTATCGTGGCCCGCTACGACAGGGAGCTATGGTACAAACTGGCTCCCCTGCTGGACTTCCTACCGGACGACAAGAGGGCGGATGCCCTAGAGATCCTACAGGAAGGTGAGGTGGTGTCGGACCACGCCATCACTATTGCGACGGACATCGCCGACACTGGATTTCGCCAGTTGGGCAACGGCGTGTGCCTTAGGCGGCGTGGATGGCTCAAGGCTACGGACTTCCGTCAAGACGTACAGACCAGAGTCCTGGACATGCCGTTCGATGGGAACAACCTGTTTGGGAAAACAGTGGACGATTCCCTTCAGGCCATTAAAGTGGACACTGAGACGGCCCGGGCCCTTGGGGTTCTACAGCAACGACGGACGCCCTTTCGGAGCAGCGGAGGCAAGGGCGCCTCCAAAGGTTCCGGCGGCGGTTTCTCTACCTACCGTCAAGCGGCCCGCTCGTCGTCTCAAGAGGCCTACAGAGGACGAGGCAAGTCTGGAGGACCCCGCCGTCGTCGCCAAGGAGGTCAAGGCGGCAAAGCCTCGTCGAAACAGGATTGAACCGGCCGTGGGATCGGGCCCCCACCGAAGCACCCCGGTGGGAGGCCGGCTGGCGAGCTTCGTCAGCGTGTGGGAGTCCATCTCCACCGACCGTTGGGTGCTGGACACCTTGGCCCGGGGCCACGCGCTCGAGTTTCAAAGAAGGTGCCCGCGCGTCCCCCCCGTGGCCAGGAGAGAGCTTCACGTCCCTCAGCTTCTCCTGGAGGTAAAGGCGTTGCTCAGGAAGGGCGCCATCGAACTCGTCCCAAAGAGGCTTCGGGGCTCCGGAGTTTACTCGAGATACTTCCTCGTGAAGAAGAAGACGGGAGGATGGCGCCCCATCCTAGACCTGCGACGTCTGAACAAGTTCATCAAGGCGCAGAAGTTCCGGATGGTCACCCTCCAGCACGTCCTGGGTCAGCTGGAGGAAGGAGACTTCCTGTCGTCGTTGGATTTGGAAGATGCCTACTTCCATATTCCCATCCTAAAGGGGCACCGAAAATTCCTCAGGTTTGTGGTCCAAGGGCGTCACTACCAGTTCAAAGCCCTCCCCTTCGGACTACGGTCGGCACCCAGGGTATTTACCAAGTGCCAAGTCTACCCCTACCTGGACGACTGGCTCATCCGAGCCAAGACGAGGGAGCTCGCCGTGGACCACACGGCAAGGACCGTCCAACTTCTCACGGACCTGGGATTCTCCGTGAACTACGCCAAGTCCCACCTGGTACCCGCGCAAAACGCACTGTTTCTGGGAGCGAAGCTCGACACAGTGTCCCTTCTGGCCTCCCCGTCGGAGGAAAGGACCAGGTCCATCCTGGGCAAGGTACAGCGGATGTTGGTTTCCGACGCGGCCACGGTGAGGTCCATCAAGTCCCTCCTCAGAATGATGTCCTCTTGCATCTACCTCATTCCCATGTGCAGGCTCCGGATGCGCCCGTTGCAGGAGTTCCTGGACGCGCGCTGGATCCAAACGACGGGTGGCTTCGAGGAGAGGATCACACTCGATGAGAGTTTCCGCCGAGCGGTCCGGTGGTGGGGCACCCGCGCGCATCTGACGGCGGGCATGGACTTCCAGACCCCAGACCACCAGGAGACAGTGACCACGGATGCCTCCCTGGAAGGGTGGGGAGCGCACACCGAAAATCTGCACGCGAGAGGCCTCTGGCTCCCGACGGAGAAGTCCCTCCATATCAACGTCCTGGAGCTCCGTGCAGTGTTCTGGGCCCTCAGGTCCTTCCTTCCGTCCCTCAAGGGCAAGGTGGTGAGGATCTTCACCGACAACACCACCACCATGTTTTACATCAGGAAACAGGGCGGAACCAGGTCCCCAGCACTGTCCAAGGAAGCGCAGGACCTGTGGCATTGGGCAGTCGCCCAAAGGATGTTTCTGGTGCCGTTTCATCTGGCAGGGATAAAAAACACCATCGCCGACTCACTCAGCAGGGAGCTGCGCTCGTGCCATGAGTGGGAACTATGGCAGGATCTAGTGGATCGCCTCTTCCGACGGTGGGGCACACCCCAGATCGACCTGTTTGCGACGGCGACGAACTCCAAGTGCCGGAGGTTCGCCAGCAGGTTTCCCCAGGCGAGGAGCATGGGCGATGCTTTCTCGTTCCCCTGGGAGGGCCTGTTCCTCTACGCGTTCCCTCCTTTGCCACTGCTAATCCGGCTCGTCAACCAGCTCAAGAGGTCACGGTGCAGGATGGTCCTCGTCGCACCTGCGTGGCCGAGGCAGATATGGTTCCCGGACCTTCTGGACTTGTCAGCGTCCCCGCCAATCAAGCTGCCGGTGGACGCGGATCTACTCTCCAGGGAGGGAGGCGCCATCCTCCACCACGACCCGAAATCGCTGAACTTGCAGGCCTGGCTCCTGCAGCGCTAGAGTTTGGAGGATACGACATACCGGCCGACTGCAGAGAGGTTCTTGCAAAGGCCAGGGCGTCCTCGACTCTTAAATGCTACGGACACAAATGGAAGAGGTTCTCTGTCTGGTGCCACGCACAGAAGATTAACCCTCTACGGATTACGGCTCCCCAGGTACTGCCGTACCTGCTGACGCTGGCCAAAGCTGGACTGGCACACGCGTCCATCAAGATTCATCTTGCTGCGATCTCCCGATACACCAGAACCACGGGCCGGACGTCCCTGTGGTCTCATCGTCTGGTGAAAGAGTTCATGAAGGGACTGTTCAGATCGTTCCCGTCGGTGAAGGCGCCGGCCCCGGTGTGGGAGCTCAACGTGGTGCTGACCAAGCTCATGGGACCTCCGTTCGAGCCTCTGCACTCGGCCCCGTTGAAGTTTCTGTCGTGGAAAACAGCGTTTCTTGTGGCCATCACCTCCACACGACGGGTGGGAGAGATCCAGGCCCTTTCCTGCAAGGCCCCGTACTTGATTTTTCACGACACGAGGGTAGTGCTCAGGACGCACCCCTCCTTCATGCCCAAGGTACCGTCGGACTTCCATCTCAACGAACCCTTGGTGTTGCCTGTGTTCTTCCCGTCGCCTTCGTCGCCGGCTGAGAGGACTTTGCACTCGCTGGATGTGGCTAGTGCGCTGAAGTTCTACGTGGACCGCACAAAGTGTTTTCGGAAGACGTCACAACTCTTTGTGAACTTTGGACCTGTCAATCAGGGGAAGGCTCTCTCGAAGGCTTCCATTTCCAGATGGCTCTCTGGCTGTATCATGTACTGTCATCGGTTGGCAAACCGACCGCTGCCTGGCCGTCCGAGAGCCCATTCCACCAGAGCGATCACAGCTACCACGGCGTTCCTTTCTGGTGTGCCCCTGCTGGACATATGCAGGGCTGCTACGTGGAGGTCGACGCACACCTTCACGAAATTCTACTGCATCGATCGGGATTCCAAGGAGGAGTCCAGGGTCGGCCAAGCAGTGCTGCGCAACCTGTTCGTCTGAGGTGAGCCTGGTGAGGAGGTAAGATGCTTAATGTTGAGTTTGATGTAATGCTTAATGTTGAGCCTTTGCCACCTCCCGTGGTTGTGCATGTGTGTACTGCTAGGTATTCTTTATTCATGAGCATGTGAATCCATGCCAGACCCCATGCTGGAGAAGGAACAAGTTACTTACCTGTAACTGTTGTTCTCCATCATGGGTCTGGCATGGATTCACATGCGAACCCTCCCGCCTACCCCTCTGCGGCTCTTCACTTGGTCATACTGCCACTTCACATGCTTCCAAATCTGAAGATGGCTGCCAGAGGCGGTGCTTAGGTAGAGGGCAGTCATTGGCTGTGGTCAGTATGACGCAGAGACCAGTGATTGGTTATTACTACGAAAGACAGATCAGAAACGAAACTGATACTGGTTTTTTCTTTACCGAGGATTCCCAGCCTGACGACGGGGAATATTCATGAGCATGTGAATCCATGCCAGACCCATGCTGGAGAACAACAGTTACAGGTAAGTAACTTGTTCCTTAGCCTGGTGGGAGGGGTCCGCAGGTGGCTTTTCTAGGAGGGGGTGCAAAAGGGAGTGCTTGAGAGGTGAAGGGAAGGAGCCAGTGGCAAAAGAGTGGTTACAGAACTCAGCCAAGGAGGGGGCGAGAGACGCAATATTGTCCTGGATACTTCTAGAGCAGGGTAGCACCTGTTTGGAGGAGACCTTCATAGAGCAGACTGTCTTGGTAACCTCATAAAGTGGTATGGGTGAGAAGGAGGAAAGTAGGATGAAGGGAGGGGGGCATCAGGAGAAGCCCGCATGCAGCCAGGGGCGGGACGGGAGAACAGTAGAGAGAGGGCAGAATGACCTGAGTTTTAGTTGTGAAATGGGCTGCCTGGGAGGAAAGAGGAGAGGTGGAAAGTGCAGTAGGATTGGAAAGTTCCTTTCAGATTTTGAAAAGTTCAGCCGTTTTGTCTGGGGCCCCAGAGATGTGGGATTGGATATGGGCCTGTTTCTTGGAGCGGATGGAAAGTCGATATTGCCTTTGGAGTAGGCAGCAGGCTAGTTCGTTGGAGGATGTGCAAGAAGCCAACCATTTTCGTTTCGCAGCTTTGCACTTGCGTTTCAACGAGGCTAGTTCGGAATCATACCAGCTATTGCACATGGCAGCGGGCCTCATGCGGATCTTCCTGACAGTGTCAAGGATGTCAAGGGTGTTGGAGTGGTGAAGGTTAGAAAGAGCACAGTCAGTGTGGGAGTGAATAGTGGGAGAGGGAGTGAAGGAGGCGGCAAAAGCACTGATACTCACTTTATCTGTCGATTGACGGAGAAGGAGACTGGCAGGGCGGGCAGAGGCTTAGCCGAGGGGCCCAGGAGCTCAAGATGGGAGGAGAGGAGAGAGTGGTCAGTCCAGGAGAGAGGAGTAGTGAGCAGATTAGAGAAGGAGATATCAGCCAAAATGAGAGCATCCATGATTTGCCTGGCTGAGTGGGTAGGGCCAGAGGGAGAGAGAGTTGCAGTGGTTGCATGAAAGTAGATTGGCCGCATCAGGAGAATCCAGATGAATATTGAAGTCGCCAAGGAAGAGAAGCTTGGAGGTAGAGGTCAGAAGAGCAGAGGCGAAGTCGGCCTACTCCAAGAGGAATGGAGAAATCGGACCAGGAGTCTTGTAGATGATATCGAGAGTGAGCGTTAGGGTAGGAGAGACGCAAAGCTTGCAGACAAGACATTTAAAGGAGGAATAGGGTTGAGTAGGTATGATGGTAGCAGGGAACCATTCAGGGAAGACAAGGGGCTCTCTGCCTCCAGTCCGGTTAGATCTGGGCATAGAGAGGATCTTGTAACCCTCGGGAAGGAGAATGTCAAAAGCCGACCAAGCTGGCATTCAACCATGTCTTGGTGAGAGCAGGGACGTCAAGATCAAAGTCTTCAAGAAGGTGACAGAATTCAGACGAGTGTATGACGGCATAGCGAGAATTGAGGGTAGCTAGGGGGAGTTGGTTGACACCTTTAAAGGTCTTCGATGCGGGGTAAAAAAGTCAGTGGGGATGAAGAGGCCAGAGGGGTGGCAGCTGGAGGAAAGGCAGGAAAAAGGGAGGAAGTTGATGAGAGACGGGAGATGCCTGTCCAGAAGGAGGAGGTTGGGCTGAGAGCCCTGGGCCATGTTAGTGCCATTCTAGTAGACATTAATGATGCATCTCGATGATAGGAAGTTTGCCAAGAGAACGTCCCATCTGATTCCACCATTAATGGGAGAGGAAGAAAAAGGGGAGACGGTAGCAGCCATATGGGGAATCCTTAGGTAAGGGGAGGGGACAGTAAAGAGGATGTCAGTAATAGTCTGCCTGGAGGAAGCACTGATGTAGGTGTCAGCAATGGGCAATCCTGGGTTGGAGGCCAGGAGTGCTTTCTTAGATGTATTCCTTCCAGACTTCCAGAAGGGGTAGGAAAGGTGATGGAGTAGCAATTAGAATAGATGGCAGCGAAAGAGAGCACCATAGTTCCAGGGCGGGTCAGAGAGTAGATGAAGGGACTGCAGAATGAATGAGGAACACACTGGGTGGCTTAGCAGTAAGTCAGGTGTAGAAGAGTCGCATGCAACAATTGAGACAGTCAAAAAGGAAATTTTAGAACATTTCTAGATTTGAACCTCAGGAATACTGACAAAGTTCAGCAAAATACAATAAAGATGCAGATTTTAAAAGCACTTCTAGATTCAACTTAAGGAGTATTGACAAAAATGCAGAGCAGGTCAGTGAGCAATAATCAAGACAGACCCACAAAAGAACCCGTTTGGTAAAAGGAATAAATGCCTGGTAGCTGCTTAACAGTTTGGAAAGTTGATGGTGCAGGGCCGGTAGGAACCAGTAGCAGAGTGCACACCTCAAGATAGTGCAGGCTGAGGAAAGGGAGACCGCCACCATGCAGTGGCTCTGTCGACAGGTTGCAGGGAGGAGGGAGACAGCAGGGGTATAGAAGTGAATTGTGAGGGGGTGGGCATTGCAGCAAACTATGATGGGGGTAAAGGGAACCAGCAGAATGGTGAGGATAGGCACGGATGGACTGCATGCCAGTAACAGGGTACATTGAATACAGTGGGAATGGGGGGTTGAGTTTACAAGCGGGTGCCGGATGAGGACACAACTAAGGGAGGGAAACTTAACAGAAGCAGGCCCCCTGAAATAAGAATCAGTGTAATGTAGTCCAGTAGGGCGACATCATAGAATCCCATGCAATGCCCTTACCTTCGGGCAACAGAGGGGCGAGTAGACAGTAAACAGTAGATGGCAGGATCCGGTGGAGGGGGAGAGGCACCCAGACCCAGCAGCCACAGTCAGACGGGGTATTAACTGGGCCTTATGAGGGGGCCTTGAGAAGGAGGCCGGCTTCGCCTGCCGGCTCCTTGGAATGGGACAGAAGAAGGCTGCTTCAGTCAATCTGGCAGTGTGAGGCGGGTCACTGGGCACCACACAATGGATTTTCAGATGGCAAAAATGGCGGTGGTCATTTTGAAAAGTCAATGAGGCAGCCGAAAATGCATCGGAGCCCAACTGGGCTAATTTCATGAAGTGTTCACGTGCTACTGAGAGGCAGAACAGAGGCACCTGAGTGCATCAGAATCCCACGTGGGATATGCACGCTATTGTTGAAACGCAATTTCTTCTTTCTTGTGATATTGAAGTGATGGCACCAGAGTGCCATATAAAGATGAAATACCTTTTAGTAATTGTTGGAGGCATCAAGGAAAAAGCACATCAGGCGATTAGAGGAAAGGATTCTGCCAGCTACACAGCACCAAAGATGAAAAGTTGCATATCTTAATTTCCAATGTCCTCTTAGTTAGGAATAAGGCATCCTTGAGCGTTCAACAGTTCACTGTAGGTCCACGTCTTCTACCGTAAATATATTACATGCTTCCCATTGAAGATACAGTGTGGAGATTCCAGGGTAGAGCAAGTCTACGGCCGATCACTGAAGGACTGATAGATGGAAGAGGAACTGCGAACATACATGGAGGCAGTGCAAGGTAGCCCATAGCTGATGACAGTCATGTGAGCGCATCACCACTGTGGTATGAGAGGTAGCAAGGCCAGAGGTATAGAGATAAGGCCTGCATTGAGGAAGTGGCTATGAGGTTGAGGAAGTGAACCCAATTCAAAGATGTTATTTAAAAGGGGGGTATGTCTTTCAAATTTGTGGTCACAGGCTTTCACCCAGCTGGGCTTTGCAATAGGCAAATTAATATGTATATTTTTTATACTTTTTACTCCTTCAAAAGAGAACTACTTAAAATGCATTATTAGAAAAGTACAGACATGTAAGCAGCGCCAGGTGGAGTAGTTGCAGAATTCCTAAAAGCCACATCTTCCTATAATGGAAGGAGGCCATTGTCTTGGGAAAAGGTGGACTGAGGACGGAGAAAGGGAAACCTTCTCAGGTCCATTCTTTGAGTGCCCCTGCAGTTCAGAATGTCTGATTTATCAAGAGTGGGTTTAGAGGTCCTTAGATTTGGATCTGATCTTGCAATATGCTGCCCATCTGGTGTCTTAATGAGATGAGCGGTAAGCCATCATCCTCTTCTGATCTTCATGTGAGGCTCAAGCTCGACTTTTATATCTCCGCAGACATATCTCCTCTTTAGGGGTGATTACAAGGTGCACTCCAATAGAACAACTTCAATGTACTCTTCACTGTCCGAGTCACCATTGTAGATTGAATCTTAGGCGTTCATCCTTGCTTTTCCAATTTCGTGCATTCAATTTCACTGGAAGGGTGTTAAAAAGAGAAATTTCATGCAATGGAAATATATGTGTACTCCTCAAGTTGATTAATAAAGCCAACGTTTTCAGCATGCCACGAATGTGGCTTCAGGTTTGCCATTTTAACAGTTTCGTCAATTTTCTGGTGCCGTTAATATAGCCTTTTAGAATGAGCGAGAGAGGTCATTATCACGGGATAATGACCCGCCATAAATTGGGAATGTCTCATTATCTCGAGTGATATTGACCTCTGCTGATCATTATAAGGATATTTGCATGCAGTGGAGCAGCAATGCATGTTTTGGAGTTTTGAGGGTGAGGTAAGACATTTTACCATAATGGCGAGTAAAGTAAATGGACGAACCAAGTTAGTAAATTGTATTTTTTTTGTTGCAGTTTTTAAATAGCATAATTGTCTTCCTAAGTTAAGCAATTTGATTGGAAACCTGTTTGAGCTGAAACAGGATTAGTGTGCATTCGGCGTTATCTAAAAGTGAACAATTTCCCTATAAGAAAGTGAAAAGATTTCCCCATGTTTCTCTTTCTCTTTAGTGTGTTAAAATGGATTTTGCAGTGGCAAAAAAGGTCCTGCCAGAGAGCAAGTGTCTTGTTGAAAGAATTCTTGACTGGAAATTGCATCGTTGTTTCCCTGTTTGCTTTTGAAGACATACTATTACGGCCAATGCCTGTAGTTATTGATGGCACTCTGAACATCCTGATTGGCTGAGAGGAGGTCCATAACGATCTCCATGTGCTAATAGGTCTTGGCTATTTCTGAGTTCTGTGTTTTGGACATGACACGTTATATTGATGGATTGATTCGAGTAGTTTTCCTTGTGGGTGTTGGCCAGGACAGGGCTGTTGACTCTGCAGTGGACGGCTTCTTCCCAGCAGTTGCTAGCCATGGATGTTGTCCTCTCCCAGGTATAACTGACTGGTGTTTGGCTTTGTCTTTGTCTTCAGTCCTACATATGCAGAATCGAAGTGCGCTATATAGTTGTTGGTACATTGTTTGGTTGACGCAGGCTGTGTTTCCAGAAACTATATTGTCCGGAAATAAAGGGGCTTTTCAGTTTTGTTTTAGATATAATCAAGTCCTCTCAGCTGATGTGGATCTTCTAGAGAGAAAGGTATAGGGAAATCAGGCTAATAGTTCACTCATAAATGTTTGGTAGAATAAAGCCCTTCAGGTGTCTGGGTTTTAGTTAAATGACTGACCGTTATCTATCAACAGTTGAAGGGTAATAACGGTGTAATTGATTATTCAAGGAAAGATGTATCAAGTTCTGAGACAATGGTATGTTAAATGACATAAATATGGTACTGTGGCAAGCTGTCAGAGGAGCGGCATATATGATTTTTTATAATGACTGCTACTGTCCTCCAGCTATCCCACTTAATGATGTCCTTGCTGGCTCGCTTGCCTCGCCAACTCCATCCCGTTCTTGTCTCCCAGCAGCTGCTATTCCTGACTCTGTCTATGTTGGCAGAGGAATGTGCTTCTGTACATATAAGACCAGCTGTTTCCTGTTCAGGCACCCTATAAACCAAAGAAGTCTGCATGGTTACCCCTTTCTCTTTCCCTCTGATGACACCAAACCGCAGCTACCCACTAGCCACACTTACAATGACTTCTAGGCGATGGCCACTCCACAACTGCTCACCACAACTACTTTGAAATTGTCAACCTAATAGCTCAACACCTCCTCTGCTCTGATGCGTCTAGCCTGACGCAAGAAGCATGTGCTGATAAAAACCTATTCAACACAGCGTAATGCAACTTCGTTGTTGGTTTTCCCACCAACACCTGACCCTACCACCATCTGAATCCTACTTTTTGACATTCTTGCCTTCAATGATGACCCTAATTTTTGCTAGTGTAGAGCAAGCAGAAAAGGTGATGGTGGGCCATTAATTCATAGAGTCCTAACTTTGAACCCCCTCATCCTCCTCCACCTAATTTGAATCCACACTGGTGTCACTCTTTCTCTGCACTCTCGAACAGTTCAGCAGTTCTGTCATCAAGCTGCCCTGCTAATGCATTACTTCTGTGGTATGACCTCTGTCAGGGTCTGCAACTTGCATCCCTCCAGATGTTTTGCCCTATCGCTCCCATGATGTTGCAGCATTGACTATGCTTGCTAGGCCTGATGGGAGTTGTAGGCCAAAACATCTTGAGTCAAAGGTTCCAGATCCCAGATCCTTGTCCCAGGTTCTTTCACAATTCATTGGGGGTGGGCATCAGAAATCACAAGTGAATGTCATCATAGCTTTAAAGATGTCAGACATCTTTGTGATGTAATGCAAGACTCCTTGCCCGCACACTTGAAATGCAACACTCCTGGTTTAACCACAAGGACCATTGCGGATGTAAATTGTTGGGAGCTATGTAAGAGAAAGAACCAGAAAGAGTTTGTCCTCAAAGCACCCCAAATGTCGTATATTATATTGGTCTTAGGATGATCAGTTAGTCTTTAGACAATAAAGGTGGGTAGCAAAAAACAATCCTGGCACAGAAATTGATTGTCACATGTAGGGAAAAAATATCCTAACGTAAGGGATACTTCTCCTTCCCTCCACACTGTCATAGGCAGGTATTGCCAATTGTTATGGAAATATCAAGTATTTCAAATAGTTTCAAGAGAAATCTGAGAATTTTAGAAGAATTAAATGTACCTTACATTTTGATTAGTTCTATTGATATAAACTACTGTATATCACTTATCATTCTGAAACTTAGAAAACTTTGGCCATGTGGCAACATCGTGCCTTATTCTAGATTGAGTGTGCGATAGTTAACTTAATTGACCTTTTTGTTTTTAGACACTCTACATCAAGAAACCTTCACTCACATTACACATTAATGAAGAATGACCTCATATTGACTACATCGATATAGCATTCATGCACTTAAACATATACTCATTTCCACATCCATATACTATGACTTTAACACTGTCTTGATGTAATCCTTATGGGTTTTACCTCTGACTAAACATTCTGTATGTTTTTATGACGCACAGTTACATCGCATCACTGTGATGTCATCATGCTATAAGTCACAAAATGTAGGAATACATATAGCAGCCATCTTAGTTGCCACGTGATTCGTGGCGTTTATAGAAAACCTTCGGACCTGTTTTCCTTACTTAGGAAACTACCCAATTTATACAGGTAACTGCTACTTAGATCCTTACCTCTTTCTATATTCTCTTAACAATCTTGGACACCATCGTTATAACTCAATTTCTTTAATTTGTTGGGGTAATCAGGAAAGGACCCAACGATGAAGAGGGGTTCATATTGCGTGCGCCATATTGATGACTGGGGTGCGAGAAAATTAGCACGAGGATGCAATTTGGTATATGTATCAAGTGTAGTTAAATATGAATGGGATATGTTACTTTAGTGTTACTTTTTGATTAAGTTGATTCATATTAGATTTGCATGCATGTAGAAGGAAAAATGCCAAAACCACCAAATGAAATATAGACACGATCCAAAAATCGCCTAGAAGCTGGGCGACGAAGAGTTTTGTGATGCGCATGCGAGGAAGAGCGGCCTGTCACAAAGGAATAATTGTGGAGGAGAGACAATAGTTCCTAAGCATACATGCACACTGAGATATGCACATGGGGAATATATAAATCTACATGTGCTGTGATTTCTTAAGGAATGTATTAAAGCTGTGCAGCTAGGAGTTCACAGGAGGAATTCAGAGCATCTGAGAATAACTAGTTTTGCAGACTTGGAGGTCAAAGGAGAAGCAATGATTAACCACGCAGATGGTCGACCGACAAAACCAGTCACAGTATTTAGGGATTGATAGTTTCACAGAGGGCAGATGTAATCGCTTTTAAGTACGTGGGAGTGTGCAGAAGGGACCGGGCGTTTGCTTTGACCAGCAATAAATATGGGGTGAAGTGATGCTCGAAGCCAAAGTGACCAATACCAATGCTCCTTGTGATTCGATTATTTACTCGGAATGTGGCCAGGGGCCATGCATGTTGAAATGGTAGTAATTTCGATTAGAATGTTAAGGGAAACCAGTAAAGATTGGGGTGGAAGAGATAGTTATCGGCAGTTCAAAGGGAACCTGTTTATTTTGCTTTCCTCATGTGCTATAGTGTCCATGCGAACCGTGCAATTTCAATTCAGGGTTAAAGGGCTCGGGCCTGCTGTGACTTGTAATGAACTATGTTTTTATATGAATGTGTAACCATGTCATGATGTCACAGCCTACATCGGACGAATCCCCAGAAGGAATGTGCTATGAATACGATCTGAAGATGGTAGTTAAGATCATCAGTGACCAATGAGACTGGAAGAAATGGTGAAAGATGGGATTTCTTTGTATAGCTTTTATCCAATCACATTTGGGGTGGATTGTAATGAAATATATGGGAGTGTTTTAACTGTTGCAAAAATCTTTATAATGTGTGAATTTAAGTGGTTTGGCAGGGCTCGGGTTAGTTTGACTCTGCGGGATCATCTAGCTCCTCCCCGGACAATTGTACAATAAACTTGCTTTACGTACAGAACGTGCACTCGCTTCCTAAGTGATGGGCCACCTGCTTTGGGTTAAGGTGATTAAAGGCCAGTCCGTACAAATTCCAGCTTGTTCAAAATACACTGATACCTTTCAAGGGTTCCACCACCCGTATTGGGGTGGATGGTTGTAAGCTGGCATTGATGTATTCTACCATTGATTATTATGAAGTTCCTTCCAATTTACTGATCCCTTCCTTTTGCCACATTTTCCATTGCATAATCAATTCATTTCTTTTTTTTTTTATTATTTGAATTGATTTCCTATTGAGGAAAGAAACCCCAAAACAATTTCAAGGACTTGCCACATCACCATTTCTGTTTGAGAATTCTTTTTCATTATGGCGAGAAGATATTTTCAGTCTTTCCTTGGAATGGGTACATTAATTTACATGCGCATACAAGCTTTTCCTTCTATAAAATTGTTGACCATACATTCATTTCCTCCGAAATATTGATGTATCTATTCTTTGCTCAATCGACCTGATGATTATGCTCCTGAGGAAGGGATTAGAATATCCTGAAATGCGTTGAGCTCTGGATTACGCTCAGATGAATACATTATTTTCTTGAAGACCCTGTATTCATGATTATTGGATCACAAAGCAAATCAATTTACATTTTTCAAGTTACACTATTTCCTCAGATTTTCTCATCAAATGTTTTGAAATACTTGATATTTCCATAGCAATTTGCATTACCAGCCTATGACAGTGTGCCGGGGGATGGGAGTATCCTTTACTTTAGGATACTTTTCTGCTCCATCTATGTAAGAGGAGATCGTGATCAGGTTAACGCCAACAGCTGCCAGGAGCTACATTTCCCTCTCCGGGGCATCTGGTGCCTATGCAACCGTAACTCCATGTTTAGGACCGTTAGGACACGTGTAGTGGACATTTAAAGAATAACGGTACTGTACAGTGGGCACAAAGGTATACCTTGGATCTCTAGGGAAGTAAGATTTGCGGCACGCTGCAACAGAATTCCTCGTTCCCTATAGGTAGCCCTTGCTTACTCGTTAATGCCTGAAACCTGATGCTGCTTATCTAATCTTTACTCCCACCGTAGTGGGCAAACGGCTTCCAGTCTTGCCTGTGGAGTGGTGTATTGTGCCCCTGTCGGGGTTACCCAGATCTTGGTCTGCGAGAGAATAGAACAGGGTGGCACAGGAGGGGGCGGCAAAGATGGTGAAAGGTTAAATGTGCATGAAGAATTTGTACAGGTAAGTAAGGGAATGAGGGGTGGGGGTGAAGCTAGCGATAGCTTACATGTTCGTTGTGCAGAACTATCAAAGCAGAACACTAACAAGCCCACTTATTAAAGTGTGACCTCCTTCACAGAGCTTTCAGGTTTCTTCATTCTATGTGTGAGAAAAGCCATCTAGGCTATGTTAGTTTTTTTTGTTGAATTCTGGGATTGGCAGTCATAAATCTAAGATGGAAAAGAAAAAACTACAAGTCCCATAGTTCCAAGAAAAAAAACAGTACCAGATGGCAATTTCAAGCATGGAATTAGAAAACTTCGTAGCTGTGCCATCACATTAGTCCCTACCGATCCCACCCCACAGGTCGACCTGAACCTGCTAACATCTCTGTAAATCTGCTCATGTATCCCCTGTGTGCTTTCCTTTGTTAGCATTGAGGCCTTTATCCTAGGTGCTATTACACCTCAATGGCGTGAGTGATTTCGCTCATCACTGAAGCAAAACCCCCAACAACTTTACAGATTCTTTTTACAAAGGTAGCGGGCGCCCCTCTCTCGCAAGAACAGACATGATAACCTGTTCAGTGGTTATTAACCACTTGAGAGTTTGCAGCCGCTGCTTTTACTCACTGTGCCTTTCACAGATGGGAAATATCCATTTGCATATCAGTCTTTGTCCTGCCCAGGGGCGCCCGCTACCTTTGTAAAACTATTTGTTAAGGAACCTGGGATTGGTAACCCTAGGTCTCCTGGGGGCAACCAGACGTGGTCTCCCTCTCACTGTGCTTAGAGAGGCATCAGCTTCACCTCACTGATGATCCCCAACAAGGGTGAAACACGTGTATGGGGTTGCTGGTGGTACTCTCGTTCAGATTGGAATTGCCATTGTATTTCGGTGCTGGACTGCCCCTGGGCAGGACAAAGACTGATATGCAAATGGATATTTCCCATCTGTGAAAGGCACAGTGAGTAAAAGCAGTGGCTGCGAACTCTCAAGTGGTTAATAACCACTGAACAGGTTATCATGTCTGTTCTTGCGAGAGAGGGGCGCCCGCTACCTTTGTAAAACTATTTGTTAAGGAACCTGGGATTGGTAACCCTAGGTCTCCTGGGGGCAACCAGACGTGGTCTCCCTCTCACTGTGCTTAGAGAGGCATCAGCTTCACCTCCCTGATGATCCCCAACAAGGGTGAAACACGTGTATGGGGTTGCTGGTGGTACTCTCGTTCAGATTGGAATTGCCATTGTATTTCGGTGCTGGACTGCCCCTGGGCAGGACAAAGACTGATATGCAAATGGATATTTCCCATCTGTGAAAGGCACAGTGAGTAAAAGCAGTGGCTGCGAACTCTCAAGTGGTTAATAACCACTGAACAGGTTATCATGTCTGTTCTTGCGAGAGAGGGGCGCCCGCTACCTTTGTAAAACTATTTGTTAAGGAACCTGGGATTGGTAACCCTAGGTCTCCTGGGGGCAACCAGACGTGGTCTCCCTCTCACTGTGCTTAGAGAGGCATCAGCTTCACCTCACTGATGATCCCCAACAAGGGTGAAACACGTGTATGGGGTTGCTGGTGGTACTCTCGTTCAGATTGGAATTGCCATTGTATTTCGGTGCTGGACTGCCCCTGGGCAGGACAAAGACTGATATGCAAATGGATATTTCCCATCTGTGAAAGGCACAGTGAGTAAAAGCAGTGGCTGCGAACTCTCAAGTGGTTAATAACCACTGAACAGGTTATCATGTCTGTTCTTGCGAGAGAGGGGCGCCCGCTACCTTTGTAAAACTATTTGTTAAGGAACCTGGGATTGGTAACCCTAGGTCTCCTGGGGGCAACCAGACGTGGTCTCCCTCTCACTGTGCTTAGAGAGGCATCAGCTTCACCTCACTGATGATCCCCAACAAGGGTGAAACACGTGTCTGGGGTTGCTGGTGGTACTCTCGTTCAGATTGGAATTGCCATTGTATTTCGGTGCTGGACTGCCCCTGGGCAGGACAAAGACTGATATGCAAATGGATATTTCCCATCTGTGAAAGGCACAGTGAGTAAAAGCAGTGGCTGCGAACTCTCAAGTGGTTAATAACCACTGAACAGGTTATCATGTCTGTTCTTGCGAGAGAGGGGCGCCCGCTACCTTTGTAAAACTTTACAGATTCATAGGTGTATATGAATTGGAAAAGGTATGTTCCCTGTTAGCTGCCACTGTGGACCTTTGCCCTGTTGGCAGGTGTTCAATCATAGGTTCACAGCACAAGGTCTTTCGTCACCTTAGTTTCTTCAAGCGATACAAGGATTGGGGAAAGACCTGATAACGGGACCGGGAGCACCCTTATGATGTAAGAGAAAGCTGGCATTTCGATACCAGGTCACCGTCCGCTCCTTAATCTGCAAGCGCCCCCTTTCTAGGAAGAAGGGGGCAGAGCTGGATTCAATCAAGGGCATGGAGGTCGTGTGCAGTTCATTTGCATCAGTATCTTGCGGGGATTGTATGTTTCTTATGCACGCTTAGCCTCAGTCATTCGGTCTGTTAGTCCTCTTCTGATCTAGCCCAGCTTCTCCCTGGCTTCTCTTGGGCCAGGTTGTTAGGCCTTTGTTTCTCCCTGGCATCTCTTGGGCCAGGTTGCTGGGCACCAGCTTCTCCCTGGCATCTCTTGGGCCAGGTTGCTAGGCCCCGGCTTCTCCCTGGCATCTCTTGGGCCAGGTTGTTAGGCCCTTGCTTCTCCCTGGCATCTCTTGGGCCAAGTTGCTAGGCCCCAGCTTCTCCCTGGCATCTCTTGGGCCAGGTTGTTAGGCCTAGCTTCTCCCTGGCATCTCTTGGGGCCGGTTGTTAGGCCTTGCTTCTCCCTGGCATCTCTTGGGCCATCTTGCTAGGCCCCAGCTTCTCTCTGCTATCTCTTGGGCCAGGTTGCTAGGCCCCGGCTTCTCTCTGGCATCTCTTAGACCAGGATGCTAGGCCCCGGCTTCTTCCTGCCATCTCTTTGGCCAGGTTGCTAGGCCCCGGCTTCCACCTGACATCTCTTGGGCCAGGTTGCTAGGCCCCAGCTTCTCCCTGCCATCTCTTGGGCCAGGTTGTTAGGCCCTTGCTTCTCCCTGGCATCTCTTGGACCAGGTTGCTAGGCCCCGGCTTCTCCCTGGCATCTCTTGGGCCAGGTTGCTAGGGCTCGGCTTCAGAACCGCATGTTGAATATTCAAGGATCAGGCTTCAGCTTTTTTTTCGCGCCAAGTAAATTTGTTGTTTTCTTTACAAACCTTTTATTAGTCCGTTTTAATTTTAGGGTTCAGGCTGTTTTATTTTTTATTTTAAACTCTCGAAGCGGCACATGCGGAAGGCTGTGTTGTCATCCCAAGTAATAGCAACATCCAGTCGGGTATTCGGAATGTCGAAAACCTTTTCAAAATAATCTTGACTGAAATAATGATAGATGTGCTAACCTTATGGGATATAACTGGTCAAGGGTGGGTATGCTCAGCCGTTCTGTGCACTATAATAGTCCAGCATCTCCTGTCTTGCATCCGAGTCCTTTGCTTTCGTCAATGTCCGCCTGGACAGTTTCTTCTTGTAACTAGTTCTCTTTATTTAGTGCTTGCTGCTGCGGTTAATTTGGTGTTGAACGATAGAACCCACCCTAACGGTGCTTAATTAATCAAGCTTTAGTAACAGGTAAACTATTACTCAATTAAATGAACCCTGGTTTTGTAACCTCGGATGTATGTAAGGCTGAGTCGGTCCTACTAGGACTTACCTGTGATCTGCAGGGTGAGTGAGCACAGGCCTTAGCTCACTGAGCTATCCGGGCCCGGACAATGAAACTTCTGTCTCACTACTAACCTATTGAACCAACCCACCTCGCCAAGAATTGCTCTCTTTCTGAGAAGGACCAGGGTAGTAATTTCACCAAAATGCCAGGGGTAGCGGAAGTGACATCACATGACCCTTGACCTCTGATAACATCACAGGAAGTGATGTAATTTAACCCCATCCTGAAGTGACATCACGGAAAGCAATGGAACACAACCTTTCACTCCTAGACAAAACACGAAGTAGCATCACATAGCATTGTTCCTAATAACACTACGAAAAATATGGTTACGATATCACTGTAATGTGATATGGATCCCCATATGTATCGTTAATATCAGTGTGTAAAAGCACATATTACAAAATTACTGCGACTGCAAGGAGACGTCCAAGGCCAAATAATAATGATGTGTTATTATATAGCACTTACGCTTAAGCGCATTAAATAGAACAAATATACATACAATATCATCAACCTGTGTTGGTACTGATTTATCGACCTCAGAAGGATGAAAGGGTGAGTTGGCCTTACTGGCATTCTAACCTGCAGATCACACTCGCATTGCAGCAGCGAATGCTCAACCCACTGAGCTATCTTTCCGCTATAGCTATCTTACCGGCTATAGTAAAATGAGCAATTACATGTCTGAATGTTCTCAAAGTCGGAAAGCAAATTACATTCTGTAGTGGATACCATTAAACTGGTAACTGAGAATTAAAAGCAGGCCAGTTCATCTTCAGGTCTGGTACAAAGTTTGCCACATGACAAGCCTGAATGGGTCTACTTTTCAGGCTTCAGAGATTGGCAAAATACATACCATTGTGAGGGTTCATAACTGTTTATTAAAGAATGAAGATTAGAGCAGGGAAAGCAGCGCACTCACATGGCATCCCTTACTCTGGGCCCTCTTTAACTCATCCATCCAAACACACATCCTTAACAGCATGCCAGGGAGATAGGAAAGATAGACACATTACAACAAAGCATCAATTGTGGCACAATGAAATCAAGGGCCACTTTATGTGCTATCGTCAAACATTTCTACATTATACACACACTTTTAGGCACAAGCATTTTGTCATGTGACCAAGGACACTGAAATGGAATGTCACGTCAGCAGAAAAAAAACATGCTATAACTGCAACTTGCGATTAGCAAAATACTTCAATTAAGACTTAATATATTGGGGACCAAAGAATATACGAACAAGTAGAACAGGACTGATCACCAAGCCGAAGACAAAATGTGCAGGCACTTCGACATAGGAGTGGAAACAACTCGGCACTTACTGACTGCTTGTACAGTGCTGAAACCCCTCTACATCAAGGGCTATGGAGGGCGAGTCAGGCACATGGAGTACATAAGCAGGGATCAGTTCTGGTCGGACTGGATTGGGGCCGAATCTATAGTTCATAAAGCTGATTCTAACAACTTCGGCCACAAAAGGCTACGTCATATGTCAGGTTACCTACTGCAATGCCCTTCTCCAATCATAAGAGGTAAATACTTACGTTTTAGATTGAATTTGTGGCTTACAAAGGATATTCTGGCAAGGAGGAAAATCATAACCCCTGACTTGAAGTTTTGTCGGCATTGTAAAATTGCTAATGAAAAGGAAACACAACAACATGTCATTGTGTCTTGTCAACAATTGAATGCACTGCGCACTAAGCACTTTAAAAATTTTCTATGCTTAAATAATGTTGTAGAGGACAAAGAAATATGGCAATGGTTATTTTTAAGTACGAAGTTTACAGTAATTAAAGCAGTAGAGCAATTTCTAGAAACAGCCATTCAAGATGAAACTAGAGAATAGAAATGTACAAAAGCAGGAATTAATTTGAAAGCTGGTATAATGAATGTACATAGCGCTTGAATTTCAATTGAACCAATCATTTTTATAGATTTCTATGTACATATCAAATTATGTAAAGATAATTGTTTTAATTGATGTTGAATATGTAACAAATACGTTTTGACTTGTATTTGTAAAGTTGATTTAATCAGCTAAACCAAAAAATATAAAAATAGTTCATAACGATGCAGCCTACGACATATGGAAAAAAGCTACATAATAGATACGATTCGAAAACTTTGGTCAACAACTTTGACTCTATAATGCACATGCTACCATAAACACGCAAATAGACAGAGGTTTTTTTCCCTTACCTGTAACCACTGTTACTGATGAATTTCTTTAATCTTTCTTTTAGTGAAAGTGATTTTAATTGTTTTTTATTTAGGAAATGTGATTTTTACTTTGTGAATTTAAATGCAAAAGTTTGTTCTTGATTGAATATAAATTAAAAGCATTAATTAAAAAAGTTAAAAAAAAGAAATGCAAAATACATAGTCCGAAATGGATGCTTATTCTACTCTAAATGCATTTTTGAAGTTTCTGTCTGCATTGTGAATTTTGAGGTGTTTAAGAACAGACGAAGTCAGTGACTCACTCCCTGAAGTGGGCCTGAAATAAACCTGTAATTAGAAAAACACGTTATTTGTTATTTCTATTCTTTCTTATTTAGGGTCACGGCTTAAAGTGTTACACTTGTGAAGCCCCCTGTTTTTTATAAGAGGTCTAAACAAGAAAGCCAGTTACTCCAGAAACAACGAGCCACATTGCACTGGCCACAGCCCAGGAGCTTCAATAAAATAAAAATAAAAACGATCTTTTTTTAGGTTGAGCAAGGGAGAGCACAGGGCCACCCCCGAATGACGTCCCTGAGAAGGACCCTCTTCCCCCATCTCCAGCCCCATTTATTTACCTTCAAATGAGGTGATCCTGTTTGGGTGTCCTCTGAGGCCCCTTTGCACTCGCAGTTGTTTCATAAATAAAAAAATAAATATGTATTCAACTAATCGCATGAGTCTATAGCGTTGCAGAAAAAGGAGACCTGATGCAATTAACCGTACGGTAGGCAAAAGTCAACATATCTTATCACTTGTGTAGAGCCAGCCAGCTTCAAAGCTCACATGGAGAAGATAGCACAGTCAATTAATACTACTACAGTAGCACCCTGAGCTTTGCCTGAACAAGGTCACGCATGTATATCCCAGCACGTGCAAGTTCATATGTATCCTTCCTATGTCGATAACAGCTGTTGGGAAAAGTTAGGCGATAAAACCACCAGACCGGTTCTAATGTTGCGTTGCACTCGCTTTGAGCGGAGATAGAGTAGGGTGACCAGACGTCCCAGTTTTGCCGGGACTCTCCCGGTTTTTGCTGCTCTGTCCCCCTTTCTCAAGATTATGTTCCCATTGGAAACTGCAGTGGTCCTGGTTTTTTGAAGTAGGTCTTCATAGCTGACAGGCCGGAATGCATAATCTCGCTCAGAAGAAATGCTGCATTTTACAAGTTAAGACAGTGTTGGTTTGTGATAAATTAATTATAACATGTGTTTATTCAAAGAACAACGCTTAAACCCCCTTGTTCTGCAAACTAAACTGAAGTGTAGTGCCTTGACAGCACTTTCTAGAGTTAGTCCTACGTTTATGTTAGTTACCATGTCCCAGTTTTTTACTTTATAAATCTGGTCACCCTAAGATAGAGGCCACCTCGAGGGAGTTGTGTATTTGATGGAAAGGTCTGAAGGCACAGAAACGGATTCAAAAGGTGAGTTTTCTTAAACTCATGGCGGCCATGTTTTTAGTTCCCACGTATTGGAGTATTAGGCCTGCAATTGCTCAGCAGTTGCAGTGAGCACGTGCCATTGGCTAGCAGGAGCCTTTTTCTTTTCTGCAGTTGTTTGGTTTGGTCAAAGGGAAAGTGGGCGGGATAGCCGTGCAGCAGCCCCGCCAAGAGGGCAGATGCTACTGAATTCTTTGCTCAACTGGTAACCAATGTAAGGACCGACGCAAAGGAGAGAGATTTGTAGATTTGGGAGTTCTGAATATCGGGGATGGAACAGCTGCGTTCTGTGCCCTTTGCAGTTGGTTGATTTGTTGATCAGTTATCACTGTAAGGAGACCATTTCCATAGTCCAATTTGGAATCGACCAGTGCTCCCACCATGACTGCATGGTCTTTCTGATGGATACATTAACTATATAAGTAAATAAACTAAACAAAATGGTGGAACGTTACGAAAACAGTTGAGGGCGAAAAATATGCATTGTGTCTTAGCTCCTATCTGGTGATCGTAGCCAGGCTCGGACTGGCCTATAGGGCAATATGCCCATGGGCGAACTAAAAATACAAAATGCTGGTGTGGGCCCGTTTTTTTGGTCAAAGTGGGACACTATTTTTCCCATTTTGGACCAGTTTGATGAGTTAATTCACTCTGCGGTTAGTAGTTTTGACCAGTGTTGTTGAATAAATATTCTTTAAAATGCAGAATTTGCATCACACTTCATCAAAAACTCCCCCTTGGTTACTATTCAAACAGTGTCACAAATGGAATAATTAGCCATTTGCAACAGTGGGCCACTCTGACAATTTAATGGCCCAGTCTAACCATGATTGTAGCCCAAATTGGATTGCCAGAAGCATCCTAAATGTTTTACCGTAGACACAAAGGAGATAGGTAATCCTAGAATACATGGTGGCCGAGGACAACCAGAGGGGATGTAGACTATAATGGGATGTAGTCAGTGAGGCAATGTAAGGAACTCATGGTGGCAACAGTAAAGACAGACATAAGAGATCACAGTTCAGGGGTGTTTATTAAACTGTATAGGTAGGTTGGAAAAACGCCAAATCTAAACCTAAATCTAAGATGGGAGCAAGCTATGACCATCAAATAATAATAAGGCAGTCCTAGCTTCATCTTGTCAAATAAAAGGGCCTTTACTTTTAAAAAAACTATTGCCAAACCTTACAACTAAATACTAAAAGATTGTGGGATAGTGTTCACAAGAAAGAAAGAAGTGTTCACAAATGATGAGTCAGGTTGTTCTAGCCAGAGGTCTCCCTTACCCACGTTTTGAGCACGGGACAAGGCAGGACTCCCGAGCGTAGCACACTCTCAAGCTTACCCAGCACAAGGCTACAGTGCCGTTGTCGGGTATCAGGATCTTCAGTGATTAACTCTTTTCTACAAAAAAGTCTCTTGCCTCTGAGGACCTGATGTGTTCAAAATAATAAAACAAAAAGTTAATTTCCGTCTGTACATTGGGTGATGGCATTTCACCCCTGGATCCCCCTCTTCCGGGATCAGACCCCTCTCGAATAGCAGCCTCCCTCTATGGCGTTCACTACGGCTATTAGTCGCAAGATTTCACCTGCTGCATTCACGAGTCATTGGGTGATGTATTTTCACCCTTGGTTCCCCCTCTTCTGGGCTCAGACCCCTCTCGAATGTTAGCCTCACTCCATCAGGTTCATTATGGCTTTTATCCCAAAAGATTTCTCCTTTCGCATTCACAAGTCTTAATGTCTTTTTAAACATCCCTCCGCCTGGTTCACTCTTGTCAACACAATGACACAATGTTCATTGGGACATCATGCTTCGCCCCGTTTCCGTCAGCATGCCTCCGTCGGGTTCACTCTTGCCAAACACACAGTTCCTTCTCCTTTTGCACTATTCAGGATTCGTCTCCCTTAGCTTCCCAATTACGTACCGGTCCAAGACTTTCGACTGTACATGGGGTTTTGTTGGACCCCTTTATGACCACTTTGACCTTTTCCTTGCAGCTCTCTTACGGACTTCTGGTATTCGTAGTTTCAACAATGGGGAATCAACCAGAGTCTATCCAGTGAGCACCCACATGGGGCCGGACCCTTCTGCACCTGTTTTTCCCCTTAATTTGCCATTCGCAACTTTTGTTGAACACAGTTCAGTTTCTTATCGGTTCTCCCTTAGACACACCAGCTGTGATGAACCGCTTGGCTTTTCTTGTCTCTGGAGTCAAGGACGGTACCACGGTAGCAAGCGCCGCTCCCTGCCATTATTATCAGTGTAGGAGGGCTCTGTGTACCATTTACATCTGCTGCAAGACACGCTGGCTATTGTTTGCGGTCTTAGGTTTCCTTTCATGGAGGCTTTGTGGGTCTCGGTCGAAAAGGGCAAGGTTGCTTCTCTTCTTGTCACCCCTTTGGTTCTCGCTGCTTTTCTCCTCCTCTTGAACTGCCGCCCTGTGATGGCTGTCTCGATGTGCGTTTTGTCTTGCTCACAGTGTGCTCTCGTGCTACACCTTTTATCCTTGTAGGGAAGGAAAAGGGCAGTTGAGTGTGTCTGGTTCTGGTCAATTGCCTGACTATGCCTGACCCTTGTGTTGGGACATGTCATGTAAATGGCTCTCATATTATTCCGTTGTCTTTCGTGGTGTAAGAAAGTGTTCGTGTCGGAAAAGGGGAGGTAGAGTGTCTGAGTATCCTTTGTGGTAGGATTGGGGAAAGGTGTTCTAACAAGTGGGATACCACATCTCACCCATCGGTGTCCCACCTCCACTCCCTGAGGCCCACCCCATCCAGGTGATCTTCCTGCACTGGTCCACCCCTCGGAACTGGATCCAATAGCGATGGCCGTGTCCTGGCCACCTGGATGACAGATCCCTGGGGACTAGTCAGGGAGACACCTTCATGTTTCTCACAGCGAGCAGAGAATTTTGTTGAGTAAGCCAAGGCCATCAAATTGAGCTGAGCTCCCTGCCAGGTAGATAATACTGGACCATCGAGAATTTGGTTATAGAGCATGTTCTTAGCCTTGTAAGAGAATCTAGCTAATCCTCCTCTCCCCCGATCCATTACCTCCCTGCCTCCCTCTGTGCCTCTGATGATAAACATTATCTTCTAACACTCCCTCTGGTGAGCTTCTTTGTCAATTTGGCTGCCTACATGCCTCTCCTAAGTCGCATATAATGAAGGCTAAATCGGACCTCTTTCAAGCTTAGATTTCCAGTGTAGTTAATCATCCTTGTGAGTGGTTTAAGGTAATCCAACACTATAGTAATCCAACTCCACCTGACTTACTCTCTTCTTCCTTGGACCAATGTAATGATTTTGATGGTAAGATTCAAAATAACAAACAAGGTATTGCTGCTGGAATTCACACATCTAAGCAAGCATTATTTCCCGCTCACCCTCGTTCACTTCCTATTTGGAGCACCTTTTCTCTCCATCGGAATTTCATATATTTTTTAAAGAGTTTATTTCTACAACAAAGCCTCCTTCTTATTCGGATGACCCTCTCCCTGCCTATGTGATCAAACCGGCTCCTGTTTCTCCACTTTCACATCTCTTTGTGAATGTCTCATTTTGTCAACAGGTTTTTCCTACCTCGCTTAAATGTCCTCAGGTGCTTCCTTTGAAGAAAAACTTAGATTTGATGTTCTGGATTATGCCAACTACCAGCCTACCATTGCAGTGACTTTTTGGGTTAATTTCTTGAGAAATGGGTAGCTCTTCAACTTTCCCAGCACTTATCCAAACACCGTTTGCTTCCGGACTATCAATCGGCTACACCACAATGACGAGGCCACCTCTCTGAACACAAATCCCTCGATGCATTCTACACTTCAGACCTGAAAGCCTGCACACACCTAGAGCTCAGTTTACTTCCAATCTACAACCTCTATGCAAAAAACGGCTCTCCTACTTTCCCTTCTCCTCCTAACTAACCAAACCCACCCCATTTTTCAGATCAACCAGAGCATCTGGAGCTCGTGCAATGGGCACCAGTGTGCGGTACAAATCCTAATAACAGAACATAAAGATGGCGTAGAAGTATAAAAGGCAAATGTGAAAGGGCTGCTGAACGCCTTTCTGGGGAATGTAGCAAAGTCTTGTTTTGCCGGAGATGGATGAGGTTTCCCCTTCGGTGGCACGAGGATGCATCCATCGTTCCTTTGATGGCACAAGGACAATTGGACTTCTGAGTGTCCTCATGCACTTGGGAAGAATTCCTAACAAAAAAATGAAGGTGGCTGGAACTCGGAGGTCAGGTTCTTAGTCCGGAAGTGTACCAGAAAGGTTTCAGCAGGTAGGGATACGAGAAGGGATCCTGCGACTGATGGCAAGGAACAAGAAACCCAACCAGGCTTGGACATAAAATGGGGGCAAGCCAATCCAATAAATGCATAAACATCAGAAGGACAGACATGTTCGCAATAAGATTCCAGAATGCAGCCTGCTAAACAGTCTGAGGACTAGTTATCAGAAGTTGGGTTCCAACTTCAGAGGGTTAAGCAGAGTAGGTTAGTGAAATACTAGCCAAGAGGTCAGACACATACCAGGAGATCAGAGACAATACCTGCCACATGGGTGAAGCAAAGCAGTAGGAAGCACGGCAAGTCGAGAAAAAAACAGAATAGCAGCAACAAGCAAGAAATGCACTGATAGAGCAAAAGACTTGTTGCTGCATTCCTAGTTTTTGGTGCTGAGGATATGCGCTTGCACAGAGGTCAAGGGAATACGGAGAACTATAGTAACCTTGTGCTAGGTTGAAGCGAGCACCAACAACAATCTCATAATGCAGGACTCGGAAAGATTGGGGTAAGAAGTCCCGGTTGTTTAAATCACCTTGCAGAGATTTAGGGGCTGATTCATGGAATTATTTGCGCCGAAAAACGGGGATTTGTGCGCCATTCTGCCTGCAAATCCCTGTTTAACAAATGGGGATTTCCGGGCAGAATGGCGCACAAATCCCCGTTTTCCGATGCACAAATTCCATGAAACAGCCCCATCATACGAAGGGCTTGGCATGACAAATAACATGTTACTGCAATAGCACAGGGACACCCCCGCTTTGCAGTAAGTAGGAAAGCAATCTACAGCTACTCTTTTTCAATGTAATACCCGTTCACTGAAGGAGACCATCCATCTGATTCGGTGTAGGGATCTCCAGAGGACCGTTGCCCAAATTGTATTCTTCAATATTGAAACATAAAGCTCCATTTTATGGTGGTTTTTTTTGGCATGATGCCAACTGAGCGAACAAAACAGTGGCAATCTCTCTTCTAAAGATCTTAGAGACCACCCACAATTTTAGGCCAATTTCAAACCTAACTTATCTATTACCCATTCCAGGCTATTCTTCAGCTGTTGAGGAGCAGAAGCTGTTCTTCAGCTGTTGAGGAGCAGAAGCTGTTCTTCAGCTGTTGAGAGGAGCATTAGCTGTTCCTTAGCTGTTGAGAGGAGCAGAGGCTGTTCTTCAGCTATTGAAAGGAACAGAGGCTGTTCTTGCCACGCTGATGGTCAAATCAGTAGATGATGGTGGTGTCTGTACTATTAAGCCACCGTATTGGGTCTCACTTGTTCAGTTCTGTTCTTCCGGATAGCTCCTCGTTCTGTTGCTGGATTCCTTGAATGTGTACATGTCGTCTAAGTAAGGAATTTAGGGTTTGTTTGAAAGGAGCGGGTGGCATGGGGGAGTATTTGCCTATCCTTTGTTTTGATGATAATTATTCTTAAGGCGTTGGCATGGTTCCGGCATTAGGACGATGCCTGTAGTTTCCAGCTCGGCATGATAATGCCAGTTGAAGTAGACCTGCATTTGATGATCTTCTGGACCGCTTTAGTTGATGTTTGCCAGTGGCCTCTTTTAGGCTGCTTAGCCAGCTTGGGATGGTCCAGAAAGCGTTGTATGTTGTCCATTTGGCTCTCTAGAATGCTAAATCAATCTCCTGTAGTTAGGGGGCACTATGAACTGACCAAGCAGTCTTTGGTACCATAGTGTTTTCCACCCATCATTGTTTTATGTGACCTTGCTCCCCGTAGCAGAGTCAGCATCTGCAGGATCGCCTAAACAGTGGTACCAGTTCCAGCAATGGGAGCCAGTAGGACATGCAAGGCAGAGCAAAGATCCAGCTTGTTGCTTTGTCTTTGCCACAGGGAGTGTTTCAATAAGATAGCAGCTGTTGCAAGACAGTTCGACCGGTTGAAACTGTGACTACTCGATGCAGTCAGAGTGCCTGAAATGCCCTATCCTCAAGCAGAGAGGACGTAACCTGCATGTGCCACTCTCTTAATATGCACATACATAAGAATTTAGATGGCTGGGTGAAGATTAGCAGTATTTCCATGTATCGATTTGAAAGGGATTATTCAGTCGCACTGAGGCAAAGGATCACTGCATGTGGGTTGACAATAGTAATGTAATGCAATATGGCATTTCTATAGCGCCTAATGCCATTGTTATGACCTGAAAGCGCTGTGGGTGAACTACCTTGGAGCACCGAAGTCTGAGGTAAGAGAGGTTGGTCAGAGGAACATAGAATGCGTGTGTGCATTTTAGCAAATATGTATAGGTTGGTGGGGGTGACTAAGTCCCTGTTAGCGACCCATGTGGAACTGGCCTGTGGGGGGTGTTGTGAATGCTGTCTGGGAAGGCATGCAAGTCAAGGAGACTGATTGGTTCCAGCTAGACCGAATTTTGACTGTGGGACTTAGTTGCATTCTAGTGGCAGAGGTGAGGTGTGATATGAGTTAAAGTAGCAGATGATCGCACATGTGTGTGGGTCGGTGGCTGTATCGTGGGGTGGGGGCGTGATACGGCTATCTTCCATTGAGATGGAGTGCGATACATACCCGTGAGTCATGGCCGATTTAATTGTTTTATTGACGTAGTGCAGGTCCTACTCATGCGGGACCACAGGACTAGTAGATACATACATAGGTGTAATCTGGGCACTGTTAGCAGCACAAAGCCATGAGTTTGTTTAATGTCTTTATTTGTATTTTCACATCCAGACATGTGTTGTCTTACATAAGTTACTAAACATGTTCTATGTGCTTAGTAACACATCTAAAGTTTGTACTCATATGGTTTCTTTATCAAAATAAAGTTTGCTTGAAAAGCCTCCATAACTATTGTTTACATTGCAAAGATTGCATACTTGGACCTTGCTCACCAGGCCTGCCTTTGTAACTAAAACAATAACGTGGAAGTAGACGTCAATGGTTGCGGGGGTTGAAGAAGCAGGGGAAGGCCAAAATGGCGTGTCTTCCACTCCACGTTGTGGGGCGGTGGAGGAGGGGTAGGGTGATGCTTGTGATACAGTGCAACATCATCATCCAGTGCACTTGCATGTGTGAGCGGGTTTAGAAAAAAGAACAAGGACACATCCCATTACAGGAAGGGAGGGGCAAGGAGGTTTCAGTTTTTGGGCTGAGAAGAACCAAAGAAGGTTCCTCCATGAGCTCTCTCGGATTATTTCTGCCGCTTTAGATCTAACCACTGGCTGTGAGAGGGCACAATCCTTGCCGGGGCACGGATCCCGCTATATGAAGCAGAGGTAAATTCCCAGCGGGAAGGACTGGGGCCTATATGCCTGCCTACATGTGCTATTCTGCTTTACTCTGCAAGTTCTGTTCATGTGTTCCTTCCACTGAAAATATTTCAAACCCGTGGTGTGCCTCCTTGCATTGCTGTGACCAGAAGTGCAGTAATCCTCACATGTTGGTCCTGGTGCTGTATCATGCCTCATACCAACACCACTGTACAATTTATTGACCTATTGTGTCTGGGGGCAACATGTAACTATTTCACCCAAGTGTGGCAGTGTACATCTGCAGCGACTGAAAGGAGACCTCACCATCTGCACCACGTGTGGATTCCAGCAACTTGGGCCCCCACTGAACCAGACAGATGAGAGAGTTTGGCCCATTCCTTATCACCCTATGTAACCCCACTGCAAATGAACATAGCCCAGTGCCCCTAATTCAGATAAAATGTTTATGTGCTTGAATTCCCTATAGACACTTGAGCCCCTATGGATTGGTGAGAAAAAATATCTCCTTATCACAAGTGCCCAAATTGAGACTAGCCTCCTTAGACTTATAGCCAATCCCATGCCTGGGCACATTTCCAGCCTCATGTACATATAAAGTTCACAGTGCCAAAATAGATCTCTACGTTACCTGTATGGATGTAAAGAGCGGGTACATCATACGCTTCAAAACTACCATTCAAAGGGGGCTAATGACATCTTCTATCGAATAATTAACAATCCTCATTCAAGTGAGAAAAACATGATTGTGGATCAAGGACTAGAAAAACTCAAAAACAGACAAATCCTGCATGCACACAAAATAAATGGCAAACCAGTTGCCCAACATTAGAGGGTTTCCATTAAACATTAATCTTCAAGTTGAAAACTAACCCGAGGCTTTGTTGAATCAAGACTTCATTGAACCAGTGAAAGGGCCCACTCTGTGGCTTACTCCAAATGTATTGGTCCCAAAGAGTTTCCACTAGGCACATCTGCATACGCATTGACATGTGTATCCCTCATCAGGCAATACAATGAGAATGCCATCCTGCTACCTAAGTATGACAAATATGATGCAAAATTACCCTAAAATCCTTGGCACACATATTCCAAAGATGGTTTAAAGCCAGATCCCAGCGAAGTACAAGGCCTTGTCTCCACACCAAGTCCCTCAAACGTATCCACGTTACGGTCCATCCTTGGTATGGCGAGAATCTGTACTTGATGTCTCCAAACCAAGCAAGGGAAAAATGTAATTTGGTTGCCTGAATGCTTTTGACTGCGGAAAAACCGGCAGGTTACAGCCGGACTCGTATTACCATTCCGCCTCCATGATTCCTGGAATTACCGGGGCATTACGACCCCGGTGACCCGGGAATTCCGGAGGCGGAATTGTGTAAGTCCCCATTCCCATACATGGGAATGGGGACAATGGAAACACCGGTTCGGTCTATGACGGAGCCGGTGTTTCCATTTCCGCCTGCAGGCGGGTGGTGTTAAACCCGCCAGGTGAGACCTGGCGGGAGTGACACCTCCCGCCTGCAGGACTCGGAATCAGCCAGTCCGGAAAGAACGGTGGTAGCGGTTATACCACCACTGTTCTTTCCGGACCAGCTGACTCATAATGAGACTCAGTGTCTTGTATAGCTTATTTTGATCTAGCCCTTAACTGAATTCGCCATGGATGCCAGCCCAGTAGGTTTAGGCAACATTCTTGCACAACACAAGCCAGGCTCGACATCACATCACAAAAGTGTTTTATTCTTAACCAATGGGAGCCTGAAAACGGTAGAGCAGGCACACTTTCAGGCAGAGAAAGAAAGCTTACCTCTCTAGTGTGGTCATAGAAACACTACCAGTTGTTCCTCCACGGCTTGCCATAAACTGTTCTCAAGGCCCCGAATGTGAAAACTCCCCGTCAAGTTGCAAGATGAGGTTATGTATCCACGAATGCTCATTTCATATTATTCACAAACCAGGCAAAGAGGAAATCCAGAAGATTGTCTATCCAGCCTCCATTACTGCACAAGAGTCCCAATTATTCACTTACTGCACACCAGTACATTCATCGTGTAATTGTTCATGCATGAGCTGAATGCATAATGCACAAGATCATTGATGAAACTGCCGCAGATCCTGTATGGATGGCTGTCATGCGCTGTCTTCATTCCAACAAATGGCATGACTTCACCTCATTTGCTTCCTTCAGATCTAGTGCTGATGTCAAAACATTGAAAACATTTGCGCTGACAAAAGATGAACTATATTTAGCCTCTTCGGGCTAACTTCTCAAGTATAGAATATTAATTCCCACCTCAGTGCATCAGAAAATAATGGCGCGGCCGCAAGAAGTCTGTCTGGACATAGTTTCCACAAAACAGCCACTACGTGAATATGTTTCTCAAACATGGATTCAATGGTTGAAACAACTCTGAAACAGTGTTGAATTTACTTGAGTCTGGCTTCTTGTCTGTTCTCTGAACCCTTGTAAATGTCCACGTTGACCACTTCTGGGTGGGAAGAGGAGGCGGTTGACTTCTTTGGACCTCTTCAGAATGGTACTTCTTTCATAGTATCCCTCAATGAACCGCCATGATATCCAGAGCTGCAGGTAATTCCCTCTACAGCTGCCACTTCGGTTAAACCTGCTTTGGTCTAAATGTGCGAAGCCTATGGCATTCCTAGGACAGTGAAAATCAATAGCGCACCTCCATTCAATGGACATGACTTTATATAGTGTTTGAAGAACATCTAGGATTCCAGCATCGAAGTGTAACTACGCTGAGTCAAAGCTATTGGTCAAATGATTCCTGGGAAACTTGAAAAGGACCCTACAGATATGTCATATCACTGAAGGTTCTCTAGCACAGGCCTCGTCAGTGGCTGCGAGGCTATCGGAACACACCTCATAGCACCAGAGGGAAGTGCCCTTCTGAGCTCATGTTCAGCATGAGTTCAGAACTGCTCAGCTTCATGCGTGGCATTACTCACGCCACACATGAAACTGCTGGATGACCTCTGAGAAAAAGAGGCTATGAGCAAAGCTGCTATAAAGGAATATGGTAGTGGGCAAAAAGGAGCAAAACATTCACTAATTCAAAAGGACGATCAAGTGCTTGTAAACCAACTAAGACTGAAGAAAGTGCCAACATCGTTTGATTCTCAAACCTTGAGAATCACTGATAGGAAAGGGTCTATGGTAACAGCAGATTTTAATGACTTCTCCATTACAAGAAACGTGTCCTTCTTCCAATAAACGGTGATATGATATGAAATAATAGGTTATTTATAACACGCTTAATACCCAGAGGTTTCTAAGCGCAGACCTGGGGATCAAACCTGTGTTGCTCCGTGTCGCCTTGCTTCCAAGGCGACCACGTTACCCCTGAGCTATCCTCCCGAGGCGGTGGGCTATGCAATCCCTCAACTGGAGATTTATCTGATCAAACTTCTGACTTCGATGATGTTGAAGCAACTGACCGTGATTGTTATTTTGAAGAAGAGTTTGGTGATCGCACCCATGACTCCCTGCTGCCGAGAAGCTGGTCATAGAGAAGGGTCATGAAGATGGATTGAAGAAAGAGAATGATGGGAGTTCTTTGTATTTAAGGATGGGGAGATGTAGAATCTCCAGCAGGTGCCCTTGCGCATGCCACTACAGAAAGGGAGGAACAAAGGGTTTTAGTTTTTGAGAGAAGAAATAAAGAAGGCCTCTCCATGGGCTCCATTGCCATCTGCTTCTTGCCGCCGCTTTAGACATAACATATATGGAGATGTGAAGAGCCAGGAATGAGACGCAGAGATGACTCATGGTTTTTCTTATAGACTTTTGTTAAAATGAGAAGGGGTTGGAAAATGCCTCACTGTTGCTATTCTAGGAGGTATTTCCCTACCTCCACCTGTGTCCAAAATCCTATTCTTGCCCTCGTACTCTAAAACTAACTCTAAGGTGAAAAAGGAATTATCTCTACTTCTTGAAGTGCACACATGTTCAAATCCAACACTAAAGTTCAAATTCTAACACAAAGTTCAAACTCCAACACAAAAGTTCCAAATGGTCAATTTCAAAACAAAAGAATAATCCAGGTTCCTTGTAGTTCAAGAGGACAACTCCTTCTTCTTGTTATTGTATTCCACTCCCAGGGGAAATGGCTCCCTTCCCCAGGTTTCTCTCCACATTAAAGATGACTCAAGTACTGCAATTTGGGTGTGGGTCTCGGATTCACAGGACACCGGGTATACTCTCCTGCCCTGCCAGGTTTTCTTCCTCATTCAAAATCTCCAAAGGCATGGGTCTTCTTTGGGATTCTCTTTTACAGCTCTTTGTATACACTTGTCTTCGCCTGGTATACTCTCCTGCCAGGTCTTTCATGCTATTTCTTTATACAGCGTGTGTTCGGTATTTTTGTAAAAAGTTAATTCAGCTTGCTTTACAAAAGATCTGATGTACTCCCTTGCCACATCATAACACACAATGCCCCTGTTTCTCTCTTTTGATTTTCCCCAAGTTTGTATGGTGGGTCCCAGACCCCAACTCCACATTCTAGGGCTTTCGTTCTCTTGCTTGATAGTGCTTCAGTATCCTAACCCTTATCCTGGGCTCGCTGGCTTGCTTCCTGCACTTCTGCGGCTTTCCTGATTCCATGTCGGGTGGTTCTCTGGCTCTCTCATCTCTCGTGGTTACTCCAAGCACCTTTTGACAGGCGTTCGGTCTTCAGTCAGGGTTCCAGCTCCCTGTGCACTCGGAAAGCATGACTTGCTTCCTCGCGTCCTGCCATGGTCTCTGCGGAGCTGCCCCGAGCACACTGCACACTGGGCTTCCATCTCGCTCCTTTGTGCCATTCTGACCCCTGCGATACCGCTGGTACCTTGTGCTGTCTTGCTCTGGAGAACTCCATGTTTCACTTCCTGGCATTGAACCATGCCGGGACAATTGGATTGTCCCAACAACTAGACCGCTGGTATTGGTTTTCTTTAGGAGTAATCATTGCTACTCCTCGCCTCTTCCTCGTATCAGTTTGTCATGTCGTTTTCCATGTGATAATGAGGAGGCTGGTGTTGGTTCTCTTTAGGAGTAATCATTACTACTCCTTGCCTTTTCCTCATTCCAATGTCTGTCCTGTTTTCACTGTGGTATTGAGGAGGCTGGTGTTTGTTCTTTTTGGGGGTAATCGGTACTGTTCCTTGCCTCTTCCTCGTCTCAGTTCATTTGATGCTGTTTAACCCCACTTAGCAAACCCTGGCCACCGGATGCGTTCCTGTTTGCTGCTCTTTTTCCCTACTTAAGGAGCCCTCCAGCCTCTTTTCCTTAGCAGATGGGGAGCAGGTGCAAATGGATCTTGGTCACCTGCCCTAAGCCCCGCCCACCTGGTGCCTTCCTGGTTGCCACTCTTTTTCCCTACTTAAGGAGCCCTCCAGCCTCTTTTCATTTGCATATGGGGAGCAGGTGCAAGTTAATCTTGGTCACCTGGCCTAAGCATTGCCCACATTCTTAGCCCTGCCTCTACCTTCCTGCTCTTAACTCTTAGATCAAGGGCATCTCTCGCCCGAGCATTGTTGGAGAAAAGGGCAATTTCTGTTTGTACCTGTTTGGACCGGGAGGATCCAGGGCCCAAACCCCTGCTCAGACAGCAGCTAAGCATGCACCAACATGTTTTTACTCTCTCTGTCGTCACAGGCTCTCTCCACCTCTCTGGTGCCGCCGTGATGTTCCCTTGTGCCGGCCCCCTTCTCGCACATGGGTGTTTCCTGTTTTGCTTGATTCTTCTACCCTGCTCCCCCTCCCCACTACTTCTGCAGTAGATGGCCAATGCTGGATTTGACTTTTATGGACTTCATGGATTCAAGGTGCGTCACCCTTTCTCGAGGGTGGCCCAGAATCATGCTGTTCCCATCTTCATCTTGTATCCAGGCTTGCAACATTGTGTTACTACTGACTTCTGCAATTGCATTTGCTCTCCCCTCTTGCTTCGCCACTCTTTTTGACTGCTTACTCTCTGTTCTCTCCTCCTCTCCCTTTCTCCCTTTTCCTATCTCCTCCCCACCTCCCCTTACTTTCTTCTATGCACTTATTCTATCAGAATTGTCCCTGGACCTAGTATGATAGCAACCTCGTCTGTCTCCTCCCCCCTCCCCTTACTTTTTCTCCTTCCTTCCCCCCTCAGCACTGCCAGAAATGTCGTCAGGCCTAGTACGGTAGTCGCCTGTCTTGTTTCCATTTCCTTCCCACTCTCCCCCTCCCTTCCTTATCTATGTCTTAGCTCTTGCACTATCTTAAATGTCGTCAGGCCGAGTACGATAGTTAATTTCACATCCTTACTGTTCATGGTCTGTAAGAATGTCATTGTATTTTCCCTTGTTCCCTCCCTTGCCTTGAAGTGCTTTGGAACACATTGTGCATAGGCGCTATATAAATAAACTATCATATCATATCATGTGGTATTGAGGAGTACTGGCTATCTGGTTAGCAAGTGGATGAGGGAGTTTGTTACAATGTGCCAACAAGGCTTGTGGAAGGGATGGACCATCCCTAACAGGGAATGGGGCATGTGTGACTTTCTCTGACAATGCCATGCCGCCCCCTTGAGGATCGGCTCCCCCCATGTGGACCTCCCTCATATAGTCACCCCAGGGTCAGAATCCGGTAGTGGCTGCTGTCCCCTGGCCACATGAGGAGACGCTACCACTGGGGAAAGTGTGATGACATCATCACATTCATCACAGTCAGGAACCAGGATTTTGAGACCTTTGAGTTTGAATAAAGTGGAAAACGCTAACAAGCACCATTTTTGTTTTAAAGGAATTCCAAAAAAAGGAGGTGATGAAAAGATGTGAAAAGATGACTCCTTTAAAAAAATTAGATATTTGCAAGTATGGTCAGGGGTTGTGATGAATCAAACTCCGGGGTATTAGTGGTTCAGGGGTGAATATCGGTTTCTAAACCATCAATCAGCCCCACAACTCTAATACACTAGAATGGATCCGAACAGATTGGATTAAACAAGCATACAATTAAAATTATAAACCTCATTGTCCAATTTTGGTGCGGTAGGCTTATAGGTTGTGGATCGTTGGTTTATTGCAACACAGCAAAAATACAATTATTACCCAATAATGATTGTCCAGTCAAGGTTACATACAAATATCTACTTTATTATCATGATCACAACAGACCATCTAATAACACTACTAAATATAACCCACCCTGTAAAGGAATGCAGAGAACAGACAGTTTCTAAGAAGGAAAAGGGATGCACTCTGGATACTGACAGGAGGGTAGTTGGTATGGTTAATAACAACAATAGTTTTTTAATGGGCTTCTTGGTCTCAGCAAAAAGGGAGAAAGGGTCTTAAAATGTCTCTACGGGCCTTCTGGGAAAGACCAGGGGGACAGAACCACAATGTACCTCTTGCTATAGTTGCGCTTTTCAGGCTTACGCGACAGAGTTTGAGATGGGAGTCAGCAGCGGGTATCAGGCGAGAAGACGGTTCGGCAGGCGAAGCTTGGCAAAACGGCTGCACGCTGGCCTTTACGGTGACTCAGGATTCATTGTCTCGGTGCTGATCAGCGGTTCTGAAACGCTGGTTGAGATGTCTCGGGATCATTCAGCTACTGCGGCTTGATGGCAGTCAGTGTTGCAGGCGGTTGCAAATCAAGGAAATCGGATGGTTTTGAGAATGTCCTGTTCAGGCGGACAGTTGCAAGTGCTTGTCTTTTGCACTTCATCCACTTCTCCAATGGGCATGTGTTGCCCTTTAAGGCAGACGGTCCAGAGGTAGGGAGTGTGTTGCAGGTGGCTGCCTTGTCCTTGGTTTTGGGTTCAAAGACCTTCCGGCACTCCCTGTCCAGGGAACTTGCTGCAGAGCCTGGCAGGGCACGCTGTGTGCTGGCTGGGTGCCAGTTCTGAAGTGGCGGGAGGGTCTTATGAGTTCTTTTCTCCCTCTGTTCCTTGGGAGAAGTTAAGGGGAAGTATTTTGCTTCCCTCTTTTGATGTTCCTGGCGTTCCTTCACTGGCGGAAGGTGTAAGTCATACTGTACCATCGGCCAGGGTCCACAAATGAGTTGTTCTTTGTGCTTAAGTCTTCAGATGATCTGCTTAAAGAGTTTCTCCAGTCCTCATTGGTGTAGGCTGAGTCTACCTTAGTGAAATAATCCTGGGGTCCCTACCAACAATTTTCTGTATGTGTGAGGTCATAACCAGAGTGCAGGAAAAGGTAAGGGGTTCCGACAGGAAAAGGGGGTGTCCCAGCACCAATATGGTGGAACCCTTCTCTCAACAGAAAGATCTTTGGGCTCACTCCCCTGTGATACTTGGTTCCACCCGACTTCTTGTCTGCTGTGATCAAAGAGTCTCTCTGGTTAATGGTTCTCCCGGTATGGTTCCTTTTTAAAGCGGCAGATCTCCCTTGAAAATGCCGAGACCAAACTTTCTGGCTTCTGAAAACCACATTCGTGTATCTTTTGAATGGGGTCCCCCTAGCGTGGGTTGTTTTCTGCAAATAGATTCAGACATATCTGTTCACTGTATTTGATACTGAGTTCGGGAGCTGGCTTCAGGTTGACCGTTACATATGAAAGGTTTGTTGGGTTTCCTGTCTCCTTTGTTATCTCCAGCCAAGCCCTGTGGGGTCCTGTTTGAAGTACCCTCTATTGGTATGTTAATCACTGCCACCAGCTGCAGAGCCTAACAAAAGAGCAGGGCGTTGCCATGGAGCATTTGTCAGTTAATCAGGTTGTCCATGGCAGGGGGAAGCTTTCCCCCCCATCCTTGGGATGACATTGTGCTCTGCTCACCTGTCATATTCCAACTAAATATGACAGATGTCGACTCTGCCTGTGGGCTGTGTCCGTGCCAGAGTACACAGGTCTATGCGTTTGTTGTGGTGTGAGCATAGGAAAAAGTGTGTGGATTAGCCCCACACATTTTCCTGAGGCAGGTCTACCATCATCCATTTACCTAAACATTTCAAAAAAATGCCCAGGCGAGCTCATGCCCTCAATGCGGATGGTCGAATTCCTCACAGGGGTGTGCAGGTTTATTGTGTTACACCTACTTCCACTCCCTCACCCCTTTGCACCCAGGAGGCGTTTAGGCAACTACAACTGTCACACTATCTTTCACGCTCTCTGTTCCTTCACTGCCCCCTCCATTTCCCCTCTCCCTCTCTCTCTCTCTCTCTCTCGCTCTCTCCCCCTCTGCCTCTCTCGCCCTCTCTGTCTCTCCCTCTCTTTCTCTCGCTCTTTCTCTCTCGCTCTCTCTCTCCCCTTCTCTCTCTCCTCTCTTTCTCTCTCTCGCTCTCTCCCCGTCTCGCTCTTCATCTCTCTCTCTCTCTTTAATTAAAAGATATCTTGCTCAAGAGGCACCTGACAATGACCAGGATGAGCTGGTGGTGCATAGAAAAGGAAATGGTAATTTAGAAAATGGAGTCAGACAATTGTGTCAAAATAACAGAGGCCATTCTATGATTGTCTTCGTAAGAGCAATATTTTCCATTTAAAAATGCAGTTCTGATCATGCTGATTTCCTATACAGTTTAGATGCTGAAGATGCATTATTTGTCACTCTCCAACGCTCACCAGTTCTCTGAAATCTCGCCATGGAGCTTGGGCAACGAATCCTCACCCAATGACACCTGTTTCCTAGCTGGCACTAAGGGGAGCAGCGTACTCCAGGGAGTGACGTTTGGCGGCATCCCCACCGTACTGCTCTTGGATGTGGCATGCTTTGTGGTAAGTATGCTTTTGACTTCATCGTACTTATGAAAAGCCAGCAGTAGTTCAGTACTTTGATCTCCCAGGGTTGAGAGCTTGCGAAAACCAATTCTTGCAAATTCTTAGCACTATCTTACTGAAAGCTGAGTAATGTACAGCATGGGTATTGCGAACAGGCCAGTTGATGCCAAATATATCCTTCTAACTGCATAGATGTTGATGTGTTAAGGTGGAATTCCACACCACCTGTTGCTTAGCAGTCAATACTATATCTGATTTATTTCTCTAGAAGTGTTCACCGAATGGTTGAGCTGGTCTCTCAGAGGAGTGCGCCGTCACTCTTTGTGCTATACTTCCTCAGGCAGAGAGAGGCACCGCCCGACATCTACTGCGCCAGCCCTGTCGATTCCTCTTGCCATTGGATGGAGTTTTGGGGGTGGGAAGTGTGTCTCACTTGGATGAATGGTCAGGGGCGGGCGATGTGGTGAACTTGGACTGCCATGGGTGAGAGATGTGACGCATTTGGAGGGATTGGTTCGGGCCAGAAACCGTGCTGCACTTATGCTGGGGACACGGAATGTGTCTCACCTGGATGAATTGCTGGGGGTTGCAAATGCCTTGCACTAGAATGAACAGTTGTGGGTGGGAAGTATATCACATCTGGATAGAATGTTGGATGTAGGAAATGTATTGCCACTACCTAACCGTACTAAAAACTCACCTTTCTGCATACACACCCACAAACTCTGAACTAAACACAACCATACCTCTACCGCACCTGAAGATCCTGAAAAGGTGTATGTATGTGCTCAACAGATTGACTGCAAAGTGATCCAGCACCTCTTTTTTTTCGAACTTAGTGTTTTGTTTTGATGGCTGTATTTTCTGTATGATTCCATGTCTGTATTGAAATGGCAACCCTCCTGATCATGGATTTCGGAAATTGAAAAAACAAATAATTTTAAAAAAAAATAAAGTGACCGAGTCCAATTTTTCTGAATGCCTACGAGGTCCTGCTTTTTTAAGCAGGTCTCTTGCCGGGTTGCGATCTTGACATCTCTATCTCCTTCACATTTACCACCTTGCTTCTGTTGGGAGTTGGAAATCATTGATACTGCAAGTTGCAGTATATCCCTTACACGATATGCCACCAAACCGTTTAATCTTTCTAAAACAACATAGTAATTGTTAAGAATAGAATGTTCTGTTTTATTCTTTGTGCCGTTGTCTGATCCCTGCACCAGTGCCTTGAGTTGAACTCCTTACCCCTTTTTGCGTGTGTCGACACTTTTGACACCAATTCAGGGTTGCTGGAGCAGCGTACTGACTCTCCAGTAATGTCTTCTTCTGGTATTTAAAAGGTGACATTAGCCGCTTCTGCTTCCGAATTGGGGCTCGCTTTTCTAGATTTATGGGGTCAGCTTTTTATTTTATTTTGCTGTCACACCTTTTGTGGTCTGCTTTTTCCTTCCCTTCGCTGTCCCCCTCAATGTGAGCCATTGAAGATGTCGTGTTATTTGCTTTTTTACACCTTTTCTAAAGCGGTACCATTTCTATGGCTAGTTATACACATTCCACTTAATCTTTTCCTGGCTTCGTGAATATGTTTAGCTTGTTGAGGTACCATGGGTAAACCGTAACACAGATATTCTGAAACCTACTTATAAAGCATTAACCCTCCCATCTTTTCTGCTTTTTTATTGGCAATACATAATGCTTCCGCATGAATATGCAATCCGAGGTATTTAATTAGCCTCATATTCCAGGAAACTCAAGTAGTACGTCCCTCACTGAATGAGATGGTATATCCCATGGAGATGCGCCGACCCTGTCAGCAAAAGTTGCCAAACAAGTTAAGGGCCTAATGTGGGTGGTTTGGTGCTGTTACTGGCAAGGTCTGGCCACCGCTGTAAAGTCTATTGCCATTAGCTCCTGCAATGTGCAGATGTGGGTGCAAAGGTGATGTTACATTAAAGAAAAAAGAAAATGTAACTTTGTTACTGTGATGCTGTGCTTCTTACATATCGAGTCCGTTTTTAGTGTTGATTGTGATTGAAGTGAACAATAAATGGACTCCATTGGTCAGAAGTACAGTGCCTTAGGAAAAATGGTACGTTTCGTTTTCATTTCTTATTGTTAATCTCACCATTAGCACCTGAGTCTGCACACCGTGGGTTCTAATGGAGCTGAAGGGAGGGAAAGCAGGGGCAGATGGGGGCTCACGTGGGGAACTAGTTGGGAGGGGCATGTATTACTCAGGCTGCTCAATATAGCGGGCTTATTATACAAGTGAATTCAGCCTGCCTTCAGAGCAGCCTACTTGGCGAATGCTAGAGGCAGTAAGCAGTTCATAATAGAACTTATTAATATCATTATTTTCAATAATGACTTAAGATATAACGGAAATTTCTATGCCCAGGCATCCGGGACCTCCATGGGCTCTGCGATGGCCCCTGGCGTATGTGAATATCTTCACGTATGTATTTGAAAAGACCTTTGTGTTAAAACCTCCATATTGATCAGAGAAGGTATTATTATGGAAAAGAGGTATCGATGGTATATTTGGAATGCATACTGGGAACAAATTGACTTTTTTGATTACCTTAACTTGACAAACTCACATATAAAACTCACTTTAGAGATCAGGGACCCCGATCTACACTTTCTGGATGTCCAATTGGTGATAGTGGAAGGTAAATTGGTTACAACACTGTACCACAAACCAACAGATGTTATTAACGTATTATATTATGCCAGTATCCATCTGAAGGCAATGACGACGGGTCTACCGTACAATCAATTTCTCAGGCTAAAAAGAAATATCACAGACCCCTAGGTGTTTAATGCTAAATGCCTCGACCTTCGCAATAGATTTGCCAACAGGAGATACCCTGATGAGGTATTATGCGAGGCAGTATTTTGAGCAGATAAAGTTCCAAATGAACACTTATTGAGACCTAAATCTAGGACACCGAGATGTCATTACTATACATCTCTAAGTATTCCAGACAAAGTTTTAAAATTGTGAATATTTTGAAGAAAAACTGGACTATTCTCTATCTTGACCCATAACTGCTTAAACTATTTCCAAAACTGCCCATGATGGCACACAAACGTGGGAGCAATTTGAGAGACAAACTGGCCCGTGCAGAAAGACAACAGAGACGGGCGGTTGGTTCGTAATATTTGCAAGAAGGGAACTTTCCCCAGTCTTGCATGTAGCAATTGTAATAATGTGATTAAAGGTCAAGTCATTACACATCCACACACAGGCAAAAAGATTGCCTTACATGACTTCAGTACCTGCACGACACCTGGGGTGATCTATTGCATTAAATGCCCATGCGGCCTACTATATATTTCCCAAACATCAAGACCTGCACGAGAGAGGTGGACTGAACATAAATGTAATGTCCGGACTTGTAACATCAAGTCACCGGTAGCACCGCACTTCAAAGGAAAGAAACGTATAGTTGCACACATTCAGTTTATGATACTGGAGGTGGTGAAACCCTTAAGTAGAGGTGGCGACTTTTACAGAGGGAAATGTTCTGGATACACTTGTTGGACACAATGCACCCAAGAGGCATGAACAAAGAATTGTGTTTCAATTGTTTCATTTGAAGTGATAAACACATGACATGTGATATAATTGTGAGCATATGGAAAATATTTGTACACCATCCCTTTGGTGATAACTAGACACTGTATGTTGGAAGGGTAGAATAATATGTAATTGCAACATATCACTGGTTTACCGAAGTTAAAATAGGCCACAATGTGAGAAAATATGCCGCAATGTGAGGTGAACACAATTTTGTCCACATATAACGACAGTCCCACATGTTTACTTGCAGATCTCATTTACATGTGGTGTCATTTGGAAATGTTCACTGCATAATATGTTTTTACAGTTCCCAGAGGTGAATTATATGTACAGACATAGGCTCTCTATTTTATGTAATCCTTGGTCCCCATTTTTTAATACTTTATCCGGAGGTATACTAACATTGTAGGAGACAGTCGGGCCTCATTACACGGAATGCGGTAAGGGTTTACCGTTACCAGTAAGGGTACCGGTAAACCCTTACCGCCTTACTACGAGGTCCCGTCGCGGGACCCAACCTCAACGGCTGGTTTTACCAGCCGTTAAGGAACGGGCCCGCAAAGGGACCTTGGAGGCAATTACGGTACTGCAATTTGCGGTACCGTAATTGCCGCCTTCCCCATTCCCATTGAGCCCTATGGGGGCTCAAATGGGAATGGGGAAGTGCCATGGTGAATGGGGAATTACCGCCCCCACACACCTTGGAATAGGGCGGTAATTCTGCCATTCACCATGGCGGACTCGGTACGGTACCGGCGGCAACCGTGGCGCTAATAGCGCCATGGTTACCGCCTACTGTGTAATGAGGCCCAGTGTCATATAATGACTTGTTTTCCTTTTAATACTTACTTTTCTAACTATTGGTTGTATCTTTAATGTGGTGGCACCACGCTATGTCTTTTCAATAGACCTATGTTTGGTGCCAGAAAAATGTTAGCCTATCTGCACAATTTGATTTCCAACTGAGTCATGTTACTTTTTTGCCATTAAATATAAAAGCAGCTCTGGTGCCTTTAGTATGCATCATATACAATGCTCATTCTATTTTAAGTTACTAGCATATTAATTGGCTCTTTTTATTTACTCGTTAATTTGGATACATGGACCATTGGCGACTTGCTAACTAGTCATATTGAGAGTTGGCCATTTAATATAGAAGTAGGTCCGGTGCATCAATATCAATATGCATTCTTTACAATGGTTATTTGTCTCTATGTTACCGATATAACAGTTGGTGAATTCACTTTTTAATTTTCCATGTAGCCTGTTAACTACTACATACATTTTAAGGGATGGATAGATCCAGCGTTGTCTTTGGAGTATATGAACATTACTTTAAGATGTCCGCCATGGACACTACACAGTTAGACCTTTGTGTGTTGATATACTTGGCCATCACGTGTATCCCATGTGATGTCCATACACTTGGGTATGTCAGGAAGTATCGGTACCAGGGACTCGGGCACGTCAATGGATAGACCGGAAACGAAGGAAGCACATTAGCGGTTCAACTTGCTGGGTATCTGGTGAGATGGAGCTCTGCTCCCCGGAGCATATACTCTGAACAGGCACTAGCAACTATATAGAAGTTCCTTTTGTAATGAGGACGATTTCTGGCTCCTTGTAGATTTCGCGTTCCGGTTTTCTATGACACATGTTGATTGAAGGCTAGAAGGTGTACGTGTCACAAAAGAAAAGTTGTCTGTATTATTCGGGAATTTTGGTGAAGGTATGTGGAAGACCACATCTTTCATGTATTCTATCATTTATAATTAAATGGGGTGGTTGTGTTTTTAATTTACTTTTCATTTTATAACAGCAGAGACCTAGATTGGCTGCAAACAGTATGTCAATAGACCTGACGCCATTGTGAACGTTTGGTAGTCCCGAAGGATATTGGGTCAGGTATGTGAGAATGAGATTTTTGGTTTAGACTCTAAAGACTTCACAGTTGGTTCCTGTGTTCCACACAGGACCACATGAACCATGATGTGGTTCATCCTTTATTGCAGGTAACAACATCACTTTGTCTGACTCTGTTAGAACATTGGGCGTTGTCTTTGACTCTCACTAGTCTTTCAAAAAACATGTCTCCCATTTCAAATCCTCTTGTTCTTACTTTATCCACTTGTTATCGCAGATTTGTCCTTATCAGAGTCTAACAGTGCTACGATTGTGCCAGCCATCATTAACTCAAAACTGGACTACTGCAATAGCCTACTGGTCGGAACCTCTCAGGTGGACCTGAAAAGCATAGAGGTGATACAAAATGAAGCAGTACGTGCTGTCTGTGATATCAGTCGTCAGTGCCATGAGTCTGAGGCGCACAAAAATCTGCATTGGCTCTCGGTTAGCCAGAGTTCAGTTTAAAGTCAACACTATGGTGTTCAAATGTTTGGTAGGAGAAGCCCCTGTATACCTCTTATCACGAGTTTCGAGGATTCCCTTCAGGGAGGAATTACGCTCTAACAAAAGTATCTTACTCTACCAACCTCCATTTCTCTTAAAAGATCAGCGGCTCAAGCTTTAATGCATGGGCACTGAGTCTCTGGAATTAATTGCCTCCTAATCTCAAGGGATGCGCGTCTACCGCTCAATTTTAGAAACATAACTTTTTTATACATGTACAGGCTAAATCACCTTTTTCACTTGTCTCTCCTATCCCTCCATTTACGCTCCTTTTCAGATTTTTTGTTGTCTATTTTCTTGTGAGTGCCTTGAGGCCTTTGGGCGAATGACGCTAAATAAGAAATAGATAGATAGATAGATAGATATAGTGGCTCTTATACATTCTGACATTTTAGGCACTTGGCATTGGTGGTGTACTGTCCTTTCTGAGTCTCATAACACAATGGCTAGGTGATGGTGGTGATTCATGTACACCTTGGGGCACACTTTGAATTGGGGACTTGGATCACTGTGTAGTGAAATACTGTTCTGCAAACTTGTGGCAGGTTGGCCACTAGGGTCAACTGTATGTTGAATGTTGTATTATGATTTGTAACATCAGCGACATGTAAAGCAGGATGATAGACATTCAGTCTTTTTATGTTTATATCCACAGTTCAGCTCCTGAAGAAGTTGAAAAGGTCTCTGAGCAACTGATTGACCTCTGAAAAAATAGAGAAAATCTGTGATTGGAATATTTCTCCCTCTTTACCGTTTTACTCTTTTGTTAAAGGATACAGTAACTCAATTAAATATTTATGAGCTGTTTATTCAGCCTTAAGCTGCTCCGGGAACGGGAGTGTCCATAGACTGGGTGCCACTGTGATGGCGAATGCCCCTACCTAGGATTCTAATGTTCTTTAAAACTGGCCTGGATTCTCCTAGTTTTAAACCTGGTAGACCACATAGATGCTGTATATATAATCCCATTGAGTTGGTCTTTCAGAGGGAATGTTTTTTCTAACAGATCGATGGTAATGGTTGTCATTTCCCTGCGGTTTTCCTTTGATCCAAGGACACCTGTGATCCTTAGCTTGGCTTCACGTTCTAGTGGATCTTGAAGTTTTCTGATTGTGTCTGCATGCTTATTGCTCCATTTTTTTCATTTTTCCACCTCGATTTTTTTCTCCAGTGTTCGTGAACCCAAATGCTCCTGGAGCCCGAGAAAACGGAAAGATTCTAGACAGATTCTTTGGTGAAGAAGTAAATGTGCTCAATCTGCTGTCAATTCCACTAGCAAATTGCTAATTTCACTTCTCAGCCTGTAGGATCTCCTTGAAAATTCTGAGGATGGAGGAAGTTGTTTGTTTCTCCTTCCAACTCTTAGCACCTTAATGGCCCTTTCTCTGACCAACCCAATGAGCTCACTGACATATCTGCTTGGAGATTATATTGAACTATTGCCACTACTATAGCCCTCCCACCTCTGCAGTATTTTTGTTTTCCCTGGGATTTGCCCTGCCTGTTTTATTGCCTTCTCTAGCTCATCATTTGCATTCCTGCCCCCCTGTTCCTTGAGATTGTGGACCTCACCTGTTGCATTTTCTTTTCAATGAAAAAGATACAATCTCTAATTATTTTTGAGCAAAATTGTAAATTTGTACACATTTTTTGTCACAAAGACATGAGGAAAACACTACTAGACTCTTGACCAGGTTCCAAGAGATCTGTTCTTTATTCCGGATTCACAGTCACGGGGGAAGCTGTCTCCATTATTATTATTATCATCATCATCAAGTCTTTATTCAGAGATTTCTTTCATCCATTAAAGTCCATTACATTTAAATTTGAGACACTATCAACTATGAATACTTGGTTTTAAAAATGTGTGTAAAAACATGTGTATTAAAATAACATTGATCATTTCATAACATTCTATTAAATATATCACATCACATACAGAGAAATCCTATTACACATAATGTATATAACATCACAATAAGGATAAATACTTTTACTTTTTATATATTTAAAACTCTTGAGATGTAGGTAGCAACCGAATAACCACTTACTACATCTGCCTGCAGTAATATATACGAATGAGCCGGCCTACTTTGCCTTACTGCTTTTCCATAGTAGGATCAGTCTATTCTTTTGCTGTAAGTTGTACATTGGGCAGAACATCAAAAAATGAATGTTTCAATCTCACCTGACCAACGTGGTACAGGCCATCTCACTCGGATTTGCCCTCATCCATTTCCCTGTTACTGGCGGTAGCAGAAGATTTACTCAACCTTTAAAACACCTTGTGGGAAAGGGGAGTTTTGATTTTGGTTAAAGGTTCTGAGAGACATCCTTAACAAATTTGGTATGAGTGCCTAGTTTGAGGATTCATCAAGAAAAGACAGGCGATGCTAAAGAGAACATAAGGAAAGCTTTCTGCAAGCCCTGTCAGACAAGAGGGAAGAGAATATATTAAGTTGTTGGGGCAATGGGAAAATATGCTTTCAGCGATTTGCGACTTAATATATTCTCTTCCCCCTGGGGTGGTACTCAGTGGGAGGATCTCATGAGGAGGAAACACCCTATGGGACCAGTGACAAATATTGTGGAAGAAGGTGGTATCCGCCTACAATGTACACCTTTCTCACACCCCACTCTCGGCATCCCTACCCTCCTATCCCATGTACTACTGTACAAACTGAACCCACAGACCTGGGTCCGTTAAGACGAGGTAGCAATACTTAGTGATGGATGGGGATGCAGAACATACTCATATATCAATAATCAAACTGACTCAGGAAGTTGGCAAAACATAATGCTGTTTGATTTGCAATTATCTAAAACAGAGTTTACAACGGATGTCGCAAAGCACGATCTCTGTGAATTTCATAAAAACGCAATTCTTATAGTAAAAATGTGTCATCAGTGATGTCACATTACGTGGCAAACTACACAAACCTACTTGAGGATGTGTTAGGCTTACAGGGAACATCTAAGTATACGTTCCATACTGACGGGGGTTGTGATTGGGTCTCTAACATCAGGTGGCCAATTAAGCCCTCCTGTAGTGAAAGTGATCTTAATCGTCACAAATATATGATGATCATTGGTTACACAAACTATAGGGCTCTCTGATACGTGGCCCTCTACAATTGGTTGGCACACGTGTACCCTTCTGGAATATTCCACACGCAGGCTGGTTCCCCAGGTCCCTGTGGGCTGGTCTTGACCATAGCTTCCCACCTAATTAGCTTGACATCTATCGTCACTCTTTTTATTGAATTTATTTATTTATTTGTATTGCGCCGTAGCCTGCAGGGATCTGGGCGCCCAACATGGACACAAGGAGCAAAAGATCTACAAAAGACGTACAGGCTACAAGAAACACTTAACATGTATGTTCTGGTCAGGGCTGATCTAGTCTTAGTCAGGTGAACCTTTATCGATTAGTGTTTTGACCTTCTTTAGAAATAAGCTATGAGAGTCTCAAGTCTGACAGTCAGTGGGAGGTTGTTCCAAATTGTGGCCGCAATCGTATGGAAAGCAGAGCCGAGACCATTCGCCTTTTTGTGTTTGGTAATTTCATGCTGACCCTGTGTTTGGGATCTTAGGGACTATTTTGGTACATACAAGGTCAGTTTGGATTTGAGGTATGCAGGTGCAGAGCTGTAAATACAGCAGTGGGACAGGTTCAGTATTTGAATTTTATTCTATCCTCTATTGTTAACCAATGGAGGTTTTTTCTATCCTCACTGATGTGGTCTGATTTCTTTTTGCCTTTTATTATTATAACTGTACTGTATTTTCTGACCTTTTGCTATATGGCCCTTGTTGGCTCCCAATAGGAGCGCCTTCCCATAATCTAACCTGGATAGAATGGTTGCTCTCGCAACTGTGGCGCAATTAGCTTAATTCAAGTAGGGTCAGATTTTATGAAGTCGTCTTAGGTAATAGGAACAATTTCTTTAAGCTGTAGGACGTGTGCCTCTGCGCTTAGGGAGGCCTCAAGATGGATTCCTAACGTCTTGACTTTGTTTGCTACTCTTATTTGTATGTCATTTATCTGTAGGAGCTCATATTGTTGGCTTAGTTTGGCTCAGGCATGGTTTGATCCGAAGATCATCAGTTCAGTTTTTTTGCGTTCAGACACAACCAATTGTTGGTCATCCATGTTTTGATGATTTTGTGCAGATCTTTGACCTTTGCGTTGTCTTGAGTGTAATCACTGCTCAGCTTGATGATCAGCTGTGTATCATCAGTGTAATTTGTCTCTTGCTGTCTGCCATTCAATTAAGGCTTTGAACTTGGCCTTGCAGAAGTTCTCTGTGCCTGCGGATAAAAGGGAGTGTGGCATGGTTTTATCTTCTGGTGTCGGTGTAGCTCGACCCAATAGTCTTATTTTCATCTGACTGTGTGACTGGAGACCGTGTTTTCGATCTTTTTGCTGCATATGATACTATTAAATGATGAACTCTTGACGCCTTCAGTGTTTTTTCATTCCACCTCAAACAGAAGTTTGTTTCTTTCTCATGTTCGTGTAGCTACTTGACAGCCAACCAGGCTCACAGGGGCCTCGACTCTTGGTGCTGGGCTAGCCAGCCTTTCTTGGATTCTCCTTTGCAATCAGTTTTTTTCCAACTGCGCCACACTGAAATCCTTTCCATTCACTGGGTTCAAGTCTTGCTAAAAGTGCATTGTGGAACATCCAGGTTCTATACATTCCTATGTATATACATTGGCGCATCGCCGCAATCTATTCACTACGTAGCCAGCCTCAAGATTACTTTGTCTAATTGCGTTACTGCATCTGTGCACGTGTAAAATGACTTTGCATTTTCTTCAGCGTTTTTTTGCATGAGCATCTTCATTTCAACCCCAAAATGTTGCTCATCTTTGACACCTCCTCTTCAGATCTTATAGAACGTCTGTTCTTTTTTGTCATTTGCCTTTTCTGGGTGCGCCAGTGCTGCTTTTCATGACATCACCATTCTTCTTTCTCTCTCATTTTCACACTTCTTCTGGTACTCTGTCCAGAAGACCATCATATCTTTGTGACCATCATAGCTTCGTGAATGCATATAGGGTTTTCTCAGTGGATACCTTGTTTCAAGAATTCTTTGCGGTACAGGCATCCTCACTGGTACTGCACGTGTCACAATTTCCAGCAATATAGGCAACATGGGGCCAGACCTTTTGGTAGGGGCTTTTGCTATTCCTCTACACTCCCCTCTCTGGGCGATTCATCGATCACTCTCTCATTAATCTTCACATCAAGACATCCACGTCTGAAGAAGTGCTTTTTTGGGACCCATATCTTTATGACTCCTTTCAGGCATCCTGCTGATTTCACATGCTCATCAACACTCCAGGTCATACGACTGAATTGCCCATTGGGATTGCAGTAGATCCATCTTCCCACATACTTTTTGTGGTTCTTTGGGTACAGGAACTTCGTTCCCTCAGGTGCATGAATGTTGGCTTTCACGTAGTCTCTGATTTCTTCATCTGTTAGCTCTTTAGGTTCAAATCCTGATTCGACATCAATCACAATCTTCATTCCTAGGCTTTCTTCGCAGTCTTCTTGGATTGTGTGATTATTATTCTGATTACACAGAACCCAAACATGATCACCACCAACAGGGCTCCAAGGCGCTTGAAAATATTCGCCATCCATTGGGGAACCCATGAGAACATTGACACGAACCAGCTGTCTTCAGCAATGTCTTCCACTTCATCTTCCATCTTGACGTGTAGGTTTGTCACCATCGTTATGGAAGGTGCCATTCTTGGCCTCGTGAGAAGGTATGAAAGTGCAACATGTCTCTGATTTTGGCACAAACGCCTCCATCCATAGCTGTCATCATGTCCAGGACATATCTGTTCTGTAGAGTCATCAGTCGTATGACACTTAGCTCCACCTTGATAGCATTGAATCCCTTTATGGTGGTGTTGATCGTCTGCAGAAGCTCCCATCTGGTTATCTGTAACCATTTGGCATTCGTCATCACCTGGATACTGGGCTTAAAGATTGTTGTGAGTATTGCTGAAGTCTGACTGAACAATCTATGTTCATATGGAATGGCATCAAAAGCTTCTATCGATTTAGCTGAGAAATAGTTCTCTCTCTTCGTTCGGTTCAAGAGCTCAGCAGATCTCTTCTTCCTCAGGTGCGCATCTGCTTTTGGAAACTCGCCAGTGCTGAAGTCACTCTTTGGAATCACCAATGCTGGAACATGAAGAATCACCATAGAACATAGTCCTCTCCAATCCCTGGGCAGCTTCATGTAAGCTCTGGATCCACAGGCCCAACAGTGATCCATTATTACTACTGTCCCGTCTTTCATTCCTGGTACATCAAAGATTCGTCTGCACTGTTGATTCTCCACAACTTTTTTCTTGCTGTTGTTTCTGAAACATAGCTCTGCACTACAGACCCACATCAGAAGCTTCACACGCCTCGGCAATAGAGGTTTACATCCATTTTCCACTCGTTCAATAACTGGCTTTTGATGACCAGTTACTGCCACAGTTCTGCATACGACTATGTCTTCTTCCCAGCTATCTGGAGAAAGTACTGTTCCCCCAGATCCGCATCTGGCCTCTTTCCTTGCAGCTTCGAACTTCATCAGTCTTCCCTTGGCAGTTGAGCTTCCAGTTTATCTCCCATCTGATTCCAGCTCTCTCCATGCAAGGCTGTTCATATCTTATCACATGATTTCTGGTGTGTGCTCTTTCTCTTGTCTTCAAATCTTGGAAATAATCATCTTCATCTGGGGATGTCCATTCTGTCACACATACCAAGGATGCTGTTCGACCCTAGAAGTGAGCTCTTGTATGACAGAGTGCAAGGTGAGTCAAGCAATGAGCTGTTTGAACATCTATGTCAATAGCTGTGAATATCCTAGACTTTCCCATAGCATAGGGCAGGAGTGCACATATATAGTAATCCTCCTTAGAAGGTCTTTTTCCCACCTCTTTCATGTGCTGATACCACATGTTATTCCCAAGTGTGCTGTACTATCTAGATAATCATTTAATTCGTAATCTTCCTCCCTTGCACTTCTCTTAGGTCTCTTTCTTGCCAAATGATTCTGCCTATAATGACCATAAAGTAAATCAAAAACAGACCTTCCAGTCGGTGGCCACCAGGGGGTGCATGAATGGAAGCCTCTTTCATGTGAGCTCTGGACAAGGGTCTGTAAACGTGGACTGAGCCCCCACCACGAGACCACCCCCCAGTCTGGCAACTACTGGATTCCGGTGCCTGAAGGAGCCGGGCACCCCCCGGGAAAAAACCTGACGTAAATCGGACCAGTTTTGGCTGAGATATGCGCAGCGGGAGCCCCGGTGACCTCCTGCGTAACAGGCCTATACACGCAGCTTTACGCAGTGCCTGAGGCCCCAACATGCGACCGGACTGCAGAACCCAAACAAGGAGCCTACATCACCACTCTGCAGCCCCGCACAGACGGACTTCAACTGGTGGCACACGTGTTCGGGACATCTTGCACACTGTGTAATGTAAGCAGGACCAATCTGGGAAGAGATGCGGTCGTGTCAATAATTACTGTCCAACCCGACCATTGGAAACCCATGGCACACTCTGTGGACTCCTGCCTGAGCTGCCCGCACCAGCCACTGGATGTGAGGAGCATCAGAGGAGACCCAGCGGAACCCAGGTAACTCCAGCCCGACCCCTCCAATCACTGGGTCCAGAGGCCAATACCGCGGCAGTGCGACCAGGCCCAACGTTGCCCTCTCCATAACTGGCGGCTTCCCGCATGCACGCACCCCGAGTTTGCTGATGCGGAAGCCCCCCTTGCATACCATCTGGAGTACCACTCAATGGTGCCGGGGCACCCTGCGGGACCACTAGGAGTTCAACTCCTAGACGAAGGCGTCCGCAGCAAAAGGAGAGCCCACGCAGCGTCTCATAACATGACGCTGTACCACCAACACTAAATTGCTACGTGGAAAATCGCACCCGGAACGCACAAGCCGGTGTACATCCTCCCCCCCCCCCACAATCGCCCGCGGGCCCCGGACTCTGCTGACAGGACGCTCACCCTAAGGGGGCATAACTGCAGACAAAAAGCAGTGGACATTGGCCCATACATGGGACATTTGAAGCCTGGGCCACCCAATCTAGCAAATCTCAGCAGCCCCTCCAGGACCTAGATCCTCGCAGTCACGCGGACCAAAATCGGTAACAGAAGACACAACTCTATCAGGTCGTAACAGCTTGTCCGGCGGAAAAGACCATCGGTAAGTGGCACTCCACTATATATTAATATACAGCCTTAGACCACGAACATACTCTGCATCCCAGGAAACCCCAAGGGACATTACGTTAATATGCGTGCCTGAGGGTTGGGCCCCCAAGGGCTGGTGCGTGTGCCCTCCGCAGACACACCATATATCCACCTCAATTCTGCCACCCACATCCACAGAATCCCTCAGCAGTTTATTGGACTTTACATAATAGGGTAAATGGCTCCTGCGTACTTCGGAACCACACAGAACACATGCCTGGGAGACCTAACTAACGTTCTTTGTCCTGGAATCAATCTAGAATCGTCCCGACAAACCGCAGGACGACATTGTGACCAGAAGCTCGAACTCCTGCACTTAAATACCCCTCAACTGAAGAGTAATACGTGGAAAACGGAAAACATACCACGGAGTAGACCACGCTCAACAAGGCTGTCAACCACCACAGGGGACATCTTCCGTGCTCCGAACCTGCCCTCTGTGGACCTGAAGGAACTGCCAATAGCTGTCAGGCCCCTTCCACTCCACGGCTTGCACAGCCCACCGGCGCCTATCGCGCACAGCAAGGTCCCGCTCATTACTAGGCCCCAGACCTACTACCCATGGACGCTAAGCAAAAGCTAGCAAGATATAAGTTCTATTCGCCCCCAGACTCGCACCAATTGCCAAGTACTGCAGACATGTCATCAAGAGGGCCCGAGGCAGCTGCAACCAAGGCGGACATCGCTGACCTGCTCACTGAAATGAGGGGTATGAGAGCTGACATCGGCAATAAAATTGACAAAATCACGTACAGAATGGACAAGATAGAGGAGAGGCTAGAAGAAGTTGAACATAACCAAACCTCCTCAAATACAATGGAGATACAAATAGACCAACGTCTTGCAGAAATCGAAAACGGGGAAGAGGAAATTCACCTAAAGGTTGATAATCTTGAAAATGGAGGACGCCGCAGCAACATACGCGTATTTGGTATTGCGGAGAGGGAAGGCGAAACCGAACTGCACCTGAAGAAAACTCTACATGACATATTGAAGCTACTCTTTAAGAATGATTCAGTAGAGTAGTAAAATTGATTGTATTCATAGAGCTGGCGGCAAACCGGGCGGCCCGAGAACGGTGCTAGCCCGATTCCACAATTATGCGGACAGAGCACGAATTCTAGAAAAAGCCAGGCACACACCGCAGATTGCAATCGGGGAGGCGAACATCACCATCTACCAAGACCTATCCTCCCTCACACTGGCGTTATGGAGGAAATGTCTACCAATCACCAAACTGCTCAAAGACAAGGACTTAAGATACCGTTGGGGCTACCCGTTCTCACTAACTTTCGAATGGGAAGGCACAACAATGAAACTGACCTCTGAGAGACACATTTCCAGCTGCATGGCGGACCTATTGGGCACCCACAGAGAGGGAGCAACCTCAGGTGAACAGAGAAATGAGGACAGGGAATGGCGCATCAAAGGCCCACGCCGAAAGAAGATGCAGGGATCCAGAAAGTTCAGGAGGATGAATGCCTCTCCGAACATGGAGCACTAACTCCGTCACCGAACCGCCTGATCTGTCTACTGCAAGGCACGGGAGGGGGGAACCGGGGTGAGACCGTGTCAAGGCGATGGAGACTAGTGTCCAGCAGTCAACCATCAAAGACCAGTAGCACATTTGGAAAACCACAGGTACCACATGGGGAAGGGGGGGGGGCATGAGAGTTTTAAAACACGCCCGACTGCGGCGAATGTTTTGGAGCTGTAATGTTGTGGCGCAATGAGAGGCACATAGCCTCTCGTAATACGAGAAAAGTGTTAGGGGCTCAATGTTAAATTTGCATGTAACAAGCACGGGACCACTCGTTGTGTGGTTTGTTTGTTTGTTTGTTTGTTTATTTGCTATAGCGCAGAAGACCAAACCCGCAAGGGTAACTTGGCGCAGGCAGTACAAGGATACTTGAGAACTTAGTTACAATACAAAAAAAATGGTTGTACAGATGAGAGGAAAGCATATACAGGCAGTACAGAAAATACAGAAATGTAGATAGAGTAGGTTGTCTGGCGACCAATAATCTAGTTATGCTCATCCGCAGTCTCTAGAATACGTGTCGGTAAGGTGGTCAGGCTAAGTGTCGAAGGAGCGAATCCAGGTGAGGACTTTCCGCCTGAAGCTAGTGTAGGGTTGGTCCATTCTGAGGTCAAGGGGGAGTCTGTTCCAGGTTTGAGCAGCTATGACCGTGAAGCTGGAGCCGCCCGCTGTGCTCTTTTTATATCTCGGCACCACTAATGTGTAGGCATTCGTCGTTCTGGTGGGTCGGTTTGAGATTCTCTTGTTGATTCTGTTTGCCAGGTAGGGGGGCGCTATGTTGTTAAGGCATTTGGAGGTAAGGGATAAGGTCTTAAGCGCAATCCTGTCTTTGATTTTTAGCCAGTGAATATTCTTCCTAGCGGTGGAGATATGAACTCTGTTAGGAATGTTTAAGGCTACTCTGATAGCGTTGTTTTGGAGCGTTTGGCGCTTGTCATGGATGTATTTGTTAGAACCAGCATATAGGGCATTGCAGTAATCCAGCTTGGATATGATAAGTGCGTTCGCTAGGGTAATGCAACTAGCTTCCGTTAGGAATGGTCTACATGCTGGGATCAGTTTGCAGGTGTATGCAGTGGAGGATGCTAGTGAGTTGGTTTGTTTCTTGAAGTTGAGCGCTGAGTCAAGATAGACCCCGAGAGTTTTAACTGCAGGCATCACTTTAATGATATTATTGTCTATGTTAAATGAGGCATAATTAGGGTCCAATTTTTTGATGGCCAACTCTGAGCCGAGGATCAGTAGCTCAGTTTTGTCGTCGTTCAGGCAGAGGCCGTGAGATGCCATCCATGCCTGAATGAGGAGATATATCTTATTCACTAAGGCTGTGTCCGCCAAGAAGTTGCCTGAGAGAGGAATAAGGATCTGCGTGTCATCAGCGTAGTTAGTGTAGATGACACCCAGTCTATCCAACTTGTCGAACAGAGGCTTAGTGAAGATGTTATACATCGTTGGAGATGCACATGATCCTTGGGGGACACCGCATGAAACTTGTGTGGGATCAGCAGCTGCTAGGGGGGAGAATACTCGCATTGTCCGGTTTGCCAGGAAGGATTGTACCCAGGCTATGGCATCACTTGAAAAATGAGCGGCAGAACTGAGGTGATTGCATAAAACTGCATGATCTACCAAGTCGAAGGCCGCAGAAAGGTCAAGGAGGAGTAGCATAGTTGATTTGCCATTGTCCTTCAACTCGTCAATTTGGGTCTTGAGGTCAATCAGGGCTGTCTCGGTTCCATGAAGGGGACGGAAGCCTGATTGCCGAGAGCCTAGTAAGTTGTTAGCTTCTAAGTAATCCTGTATTTGCAGATACGCTATTCTGTCAATGATTTTAAGCAAGAAAGGGACGGTTGTGATGGGTCTGTAGTTTGTCGGTATAGCAGGGTCAAGTGTTTGTTTTTTTAGGAGGGGGAGCACCCAGGAGTGTTTTAGGTTATTGGGCACTAGGTTTGATTTAAAGGATGCATTGATGAGTTTAGAGAAGAAGGGGGCTAGGTCTCTAGCTGCATCTTTTATGATTTGGGGAGGGCAGTTGTCTCCTTTGCAGTTGGATGGTTTTAGAGATGATTTTTTCTGTCTCTAGTATGGTTACTTGTCTGAAGCTGAATGGGTGAGGAATGTTAGGCTGGTTTAAGGGCGGCTCTGAGTGAGGTATGGGTTCAGTTTGCAGGAGCAGGGCGGCTTTTTTATTAGCGATTTTGGTTTGGAGCAGACTAATTTTGCCCGCGAGGGCATTTTGTATATTAGTGCACCAGAGTTTATTTTTAGGGATGTTATCAGTCGGGGTATGGGTGATTCCATTTCCCGGAGGATGGAGAATAGTTCCTTGGTATCTGATTTAGCCTTAGAAATTCTGTTGTTAAAGGTGTTCCTTTTGGTGGTTATAATTTCCTTTTTATACTGTTTGGCAAATGTGGCTAATTTTGATTTTGTTCTCCAGCGTGGGTGTGTGTTGCCAAATTGTTTGTAGCTTTCTTTTATGGATTCTGAGGTCTTTCAGCTGTGGTGTGAACCAGTTGTTCAGGTGACAGAGTTGTTTACTTTTGCGAGTTTTGGTGGGAGCAATCAGATCTAGTGCCTTAGTCATCGTGTTGTTGTATACTTCCACAAGCAGAGTAGGGTCTGTAGTAATGTCTAGATTGTCGAGTGTGGGGAGAAGGTGAGGTAGGAGTCTTTCTGCTGTGATATCTTTTTTATTTCTGGTGGGGAGAGGCGGGGCCATGAGTATGGGTTTGGGTCGGATGAGGTCAAGTGAGGCGTTGAATACAATTAAGTAGTGGTCGGTCCAAGATTGTGGCAAAATGTTAGTGATGCTGATGTTGCAGTTGCGATCAGCAACCCAGTCTAAGGTCCTACCTTTGACGTGAGTGGGAGAGGAGACTTTTTGAGTTAAGGCATAGTCATTCAAGAGTGTAGCAACAGATAGGGCGTGTTTGTCATTACAGTCATTGAAGCCCAAGTTAAAGTCTCCCAGTAGTAGGATTTGAGCATGGTCTTTAGTGTTATTGGTTAGGATACTAGTTAGGTCATCTTCAAAGGATCCTAGTGGTCCAGGAGGTCTGTAGATGACGTGCATGGTGAGGGTGCGGCTGCACGAGAGGTGAAGTTTAGCGGTAAGGAGTTCACATGATTGGAATAGTACGTTAGTAGCTAATTTGATAGGTAGAGAGGATTTGTGGATAATGGCTAGGCCACCTCCTTTGGTGTGAGGTCTGTCAACTCTTAGTAGTTGGTAGCCATCCGGTATTGCTAGCATGATGGCTGGGCCAGCCGCCTCATGGAGCCATGTTTCGGTTATGACTAGTAGGTCTAGGTTCTCATTCGTTAAGGTGTCAGAGATCTCTGTAGCGTGGGCTACCATGGATCTAGCATTGACTAGTGAACCAGTAAGTGATAAGGTATTGGCTGGTGTAGTAGTAGGAGGTTGTTTATTTTTAGTTGGGGTGTCTCTTTGTGACGGTGTCTGATTAGGTGTTATGAAAGGGGCAGATTTGGTGTGTTGCGAGCGTTTATTTGCTAGATCAATGTAACCTCTGTGGTTATGGTAGGATGATGGTTCGTGTAGGCTGGGTAATCTTGCCCTCAGCCTCATGTTTCTGTCTTTAGGAGGGTGTGAGGCGGCAAGTGCAAGTGCCATAGTGGTGAGGAGGCTCAGTATAAGGTGAAGTGTTTGGAGTGGGGGAGTTTTCATAGTGGTCATAGGCAGGGAAGAGTGGAGAGGCAGCTCCAAGTTTGGGCTAAAGGGTGTAGGCAGGTGGCGTGTGCAGTCTAGTGTGGTAGTCTAGGCGGGAGCAGGAGTGCTAAGACCTATGTGGGCCGGTGAGCTGGGCAGGCAGAAGTGGTGGCAAGCTGGCAGTGCAAGATAGTTGACAAGGCAGTATTTCGCCTAAATGCGAGAGTCACAGTGCAGCCAGAAATTACATTAAAAGCATAGTAAAAACCAGGGCAGTGTTTCACCTAGATGCAAGAGTCACAGTGCAGCCAGAAATCACATTAATAGCATAGTAAAAACCAGGGCAGTGTTTCACCTAGATGCAAGAGTCACAGTGCAGCCAGAAATCACATTAATAGCATAGTAAAAACCAGGGCAGTATTTCACCTAGATGCAAGAGTCACAGTGCAGCCAGAAATCACATTAGGGAACAATATGTAGCTAGTGCAGCTCTCAGTTAGACGTTGTTTGCAGTGTTTGTTCATGCATCAGCTGGGTATCAAAGGTTGTTAGAGGTAAATATTAAGGAGGTGATTTGCTAGAGAATATGTGGCATAATACTTGGGCTAGTGATTAATAAATCAATTACATTCTCACGGCATGTGAGTCAACATCATATGTCCTCAGTGGTAGGGTTAGGCAGCCGAGTGCAATAAGTGTCACATGTGGCCCCCGAAGACAGTTAACACTTGACATAAGGCAATCGGTAGTGACAAGGTAATGCTGAAGATTAAGTACCTGTTTGTTAGGGGTTCTGCCAGGGATACCACGCTAGCCGGCAGTGATGCAGGGTGACTAGCCGACGGCAGGATAGGCAGGGACAGGACTAGAGCCTTTGTGCACAGCCTGATAGGGATCGTTCCATGGGTGAGGCTTTATTTCTGTAGGTGCAGCTTATCTGAAGAGGGCCAGGGGGTCTGGCAGACGGCACTCACGGCACCGAACAGGCACAAAACAGGTGCTGGCCTTGCCTCTCGTGGGCCTTGGAGTGAGGGGGCCGGCTTCGCCTGCCGGCGGCCAATGGGGCAAGAGGTAGGCCCGGCAGCCAATCAGCTGGCTGCTGGAGGCCTGGCTTCGGCAGATGCAGAATCTGCATTCAGGGGGCGGCCATCTTGGAAAGGCAGTGAGCCTCGGCGGTCGAAATGGCGGTGGGTGGGTTAGTTGCGGTCTTGTAGTGCAGGGCAGAGTGGAAAGCGTCCACAATCAGCGTAGGTAAGACAGAGGCTCATGAGCAGTTGAGCGTGGGCGGGATGCAAATTTTCGGAAGGATTTCGCCAGAGCAAAAGCGCTTACCGAATGGAGGTGCGCTCATGCCTGGAGACGGCTGATGAAGTCGTTGGTCCTCTGCTCCTGCAGGGACATGGTCCAGAGCTCCTGCTCCTCGGGTGGAAGGGGGGACTGCTGTCCCACTGGTGGTCCGAGAGTGACTGGGTGATGCTAACCCGGCTGGATTGGACGCCGCGAGGGGTTTGGGGTGGAGGGGATGGGGGGACAATGTGGCAATTTAGAATTAATGGGAGGGATGGAGGGGGCGGAAATGGGAATACAAGATGAACCCATGACTGAACTAGCTATAGAGTGGAAGGATCAAATATCGACCACCGTTAGGTCGATCACAAGACAATTCATTAGCGGTGAAGCAAGTATACAATTCCACAAGGCAACAGAGTCCGTGAAGCAGTGATACTTGTCACTCACTCAGGCGCTAAAAACCCACAATGTCATCCACACTTAGAAAAGACAAATTGCGCATATGCACACTCAACGTGAAGGGCCTGAACTCTCCCACGAAATGGTCTATGGTGGCCAGAGAATTTAAACGGTCTGACATTGACATCCTATTCCTCCAAGAGACACATTATCAAAGAGGAGAAGAAAAGGCGATTCCTAGCGGTAATGTAGGTCACTCCTTCTGGAGTTCAGGAATCTCAAAAAAGGCTGGTGTGGGGACCCTCGTTCGAAAAAGCCTCCGTATGTCGGTCCTGAGCTCCTGGGCCGACATGGAGGGGAGAGCCATGCTGGTCATGGGGGCCATCCGTGACACGATCATAACTCTCGCCACAGTCTATGCACCCAATCAAGGACAAAACGATTCCTCCAGAAAACTGCCGAAAAAGTGTTCAATATGACATAGGGGCATACAGTCCTTGGGAGCGACTTCAACACATGGATGAATGGCTCCCTCGACAGACGGACCAAATTAGATGCACACAACCCACCACAGACGCAAGAGGAAGCTAGCATTAAAGCGACTCTCACCCTATACGGCCTCACGGATAGCTGGCGTCACCTACATCCGTCAGACAGGGGTTTCACCTTTCGCTCCATCCCTCATGAGACTCTCACATGGATAGATTACATATTTCTCTCTGAGGGCCTACTACGGACACTTCAATCTGCGAATATACACCCCATTGCATGGTCAGATCACGACATGGTCATGGATGATATAAGTTGGGATGACCTGGTTCCCCGGGGCACAAAATGGAGTTGTAATGAATCACTATGGTCAGATATAGTCCTCAGGGATCACTTTGAAAATGAGATAAATCAATTTTTCATTACTAATAACACGGGTGAAGTGACAAAGACATCTGTATGGGAGGCGGCCAAAGCTACATGGAGGGGCGTCCTCATCAGGGAGGGGGCTCAGAAAAATAGGGAACGCACCTTATTAGAAAACAATATTAGAGAGAAACTTAATGCAGCAAACAAACTAGCACAGTCTGCCCCACACGAAAGATCAAAATACATTGCCAAAGCCAAAGAGCTCAGGGAGGGACTGAACACACTTGAGGTGGGCAAAGTAGCCCAGACCTTACAATACCTAAAGCGGAAATATTATGAGAAAGGCGACAAGGCAGACGCCCTCCTGGCGGCCTGACTTCGAGCACAAAGGGCAGAGAGATGGGTGGATGTGATAGAGAGAACTGATGGCACACTTGTAGATGCAACAGAGTCCTCCACAGATGGAATACAAGAAGAATTTGCCTCTTTTTATGAAGATTTGTACACCTGTGACCCGCCTCCCCCATCAGGAACCATTGATACATACCTCAAAGAGGCAAGGCTCCCCGCACTGACACGCACAGAGGCCGAATCCATAGAAATATCAGTCACAGAGGAAGAGGTGATAGACGCCATTAAGCATCTAAAACAGGGAAGGCCCCAGGGGAAGATGGGTATACTCCCGGGTTCTATAAAACATTCTCCAGACTCCTCGCCCCCTTTCTGGCAACCTTATCCAATGATGTCTTCGAGAAAGGCCGGGCGCCCCCATCCTTTGCACAGGCACTACTAACAGTCATACCCAAGGAAGGTAGAGACCCCAAGCACTGCGGATCTTATCGACCCATCTTTCTCCTTAACATCAATGCCAAAATATATGCGCGAATCATTGCAGCCCGATTAGAAACACATCTACCACAACTAATACACTCAGACCAAATAGGCATCGTGATGGGGAGACAAGCGGCTGACACGATGAGAAAGACACTCCACCTGATACATGAGGCACAAGAGATACAGGGTGACCCAACCCTCCTGTCTTTGGGCTGAGAAGGCCTTTGACAGGGTGGCCTGGGACTTTCTGGAAAAAGTCCTCTCCTGATAGGGCTAGGACCAAAGCTACGGTGTGCCATAAAGGCAGTATATTCATCCCCGCAGACCTCAGTAACGGTTAATGGCAGCTACTCTAGATGGTTTGCACTGGAAAGAGGAACGAGACAAGGTTGCCCCCTGTCCGCAATACTATTTGTTCTGTCCCTCGAACCACTAGCACAGAAATTGAGATTTGATGAGAAGGTTAAAAGGATTAAAGTAGGGGAAAGGGAATACAAACTGGGTCTCTATGCCGACGATATCCTTCTGCACCTAACTGATCCCCTGAGCTCTGTCCCAGCAGCGTTAGACATAATTGAGGAATATGGCCAACTAGCTGGTCTCAAAATTGATATTGGGAAATCAATCCTCCTCCCGATTGACAAAAGCAAGGACTCCGAAGTGGACAGATTTGCCCCTTTGGGAATGAAGGTCAGCCTCACCACGATCAGATATTTAGGCATTAATGTGACCCAGGAACCTGAAACCTTATACCAAGCCAACTTCCCCTTGCTGTCCCTGGCCTTGGAGAAAGACATTGAGAGATGGGCTAGAGTCACCATATCCTGGATGGGCCATCTGAATGCTATTAAAATGGTGATCCTACCCAAAATAATGTACTTGTTTCAGATGCTACCCATTAAAATGCCCAAAGAATACTTCATCACCACCAGGAAACTACTATTAACATTCCTGTGGCAAACCAAAAAACCCAGGGTCCCTAGATCTCTACTACACCTTTGGAAAGATAACGCAGGGCTGGGCCTCCCAGACCTAGAATTATATTACAGGGCAACACAATTACGTATACTAATCCCACACCTGAGACAGCAAACAGACTTACAATGGATAGGCCTAGACAATTACCATCTCTGCCCATTTACTGTAGGAGAATGGCTCTGGGTTCCCGGGCCCCAACTGCGGAATAGTATCAAGAATCACCCCATTCTTGGAACGATATGGGCAACATGGAAACCAAACAATGATATGAGAGGGGTCACGACCTGGCCTTCCCCACTAGGGCATCTTTGGGTACCGGGGATCTGCGACGCTATCCCAGACCCAGGGAGCTATCAATCCTGGTACGAAGCCAGACTTGAAAGAGCGGGGCAACTGTGGAGAAATAAGACTTTCATAAGCATTCAAGAGCTTGAAGAAGCACTCTCCATAGGCCCGCTCTCTGTGTTTCAATACCTGAAACTGAAAGGCGTCATGACACAGGAGGTATGGAAAGACCAATTGCAAAGGGACCTCACTCCCTTCGAAAAAATCCTCGACACTTGCACAGGCTCCAAAGGCCTCATACGTGCGATGTACACAGCACTAGTAGAGATTCATACGACCCCCCTGGTCACACTAAAGAACAGGTGGGAAGTAGACTTGGGGAAGGCATCTCTCACAGAGGTTATGGCTGCAAATATGTAGAAAAACAGCGAAACCATCTATATCATGTCAGTACAAACTACATGCCATTAAATTACTGTATAGATGGCAATATGATCCGCTCAGATTAGCCAAGATGTACCTGGGGGTGAGCCCATATTGTTGGAGGGGCTGCAGACAGAAGGCAGACTATTGGCATATGCGGTGGGGAATGCAGGGCGGTGCAGGCATACTGGGATGAGGTACTCAGCTGGATTAAAGATTTAGATGAAGAAGAGAGGTAGAAACATCCGCTGTTGATTCTATTTGGTCTAATTGAAACAGAAGAGACAATCCTTAAAGTACCCAAAATGGTACAGGGACTACTGATGGCCGCAAGGGCTTGCCTTACAACGGTCTGGAAAAGGCCAACTCTTCCCACCAAGAACGAGTGGATAGGCGTCTCCTGAAACATTTTCAGAATGGATAGCTTGACCACCGCCCTCCATGGAGACCGCTCCTCTGTTGACAATGAGTAGTCAGATTTTCATGCCAAATACGTTGTATGAAAGAATGTGTGCGCAATGTGCCAAATCAATAATAGACACTTAACTGATTAGCTGACAATGCCTGCAGGGAATCATAAGAAATTGATGTATGCCTCTGTTCATTGTTATGCTTTCATCAAACACTTCACTGTGAAACAATGGGATTATTTCCACCTCGCTAACGGTGGTAGGGGATGGGGAGTTGGGGTTCAACGTGCTAGAAATATTGTTACTTAAGTTGTGTATACCACAGTTGATAATATGTACCATGAGCAATGTCCTATTTTTCATACCATGTTTGAACGGTAATGTTTGTATTAAAATGATGAAGATTTCTCCTGTAAAACCAATAAAACGAATCTTAAAAAGCAGACCTTCCTTCTAAGGGAATACTAGGGCCACTTGTCACAGACATAGGTACCTCCACGTGAGCTACTAGAGTAGGGACAATCACATAAGGCCTTGGCCTTCTTACAGTGTCTAGTTCTGCCAATGTGACTGGAGAGGGAAGGATTAACGGAACACCTTCCCTTCTGGAACCATTAAAGTACACAGTGTGAATCAATAGAAACAGAAAAACGATAATGGATGCTGAACATGCATAGATTATGCACCAATACATTAGGCTGCACCATCGATGTCTCTCCACACATCATTGACTCTGCTCACTTTCTGGAGCTGCAATATGCTCTATAGACCACATGATTGCCTGGAATTACTTTTAAGGAAGGAAACACTTGTTTTATTTAGGCAATCTCGTTAGATGCTCTAGTAGTTGTTGAATTTGCTTTATGATCTCCACAAGTAATCTGCTGATTGCTGGACTGTTTATAGGATCTCGCATAAACACATAAGTGTTCGTGTTTCGCCAAATAAGATAGGGGTGTACTTGAAGCAAATAGTAAAAGATCATGACAAGTAGTTTGTAGGCATCGTCGTTGGATAGGACCATCTGCGCGTCCGGACGAATGTCAGGTAATAGTCTCATCTGCTCTATAATTGCTGCCAATAAACGTCTAATCGTCAGGCCAATTGTAGGATCTTGGACAAAGGTACACATGTCAGTGCTACGCCCAACAAGAGCAGGGTAAGCTCTGAGTATAAATATGAAGACAGCAAGAAGTAGTCTGTGTATGTCAACATCTGATAACACCATGGGTACCTCCAAAGAGAAACTCAAGTGAGAAACGAGTCGCAGAACTGCTCCCTCTTCCAGTCGTCGACCAAGAAGTCAAAATCAGGCATTTTACGTTCACTCCAGCACTCCACAGTCCAATGTCGGCAAACTCCTGTGGCTCGAGAACAGTAGCTTTCCCACTGCTTGCTATTGCAATTACAAAGAGTGTCTCAGGGGAGCAACAGTCCAAATGTACACTTTCATCTGTCTACTGGACAGTCTTTGCATCCTTCTTCCTCGGCATCGATTGAGTCTGCACGTGCTGAACATCTTCTCCGTGACTTGCTTCCGAATGGGTTGGGGGGTGTGTCAGCCTCTCCAGCGTAGATTTTCAGGTCTCCTAGGTGTAACCAAGCTCGTCTCCCTAGGACCTTGACTGCTGACAGAGTGATGTCCTCCACAACGAAAGGGCTGCAAAATCTGGGCTTGTGCTACTTTATTGTGAAATTCCTTATGAGAACCTCATCTCCAGCAAACAATTTAGATATACATAGTCCTTCAGGTCCGGTTGCTATATGGTCTTCTGTGTTCTGAGACCGACGCCCCGTCTGCTTGACATGATCTGAAATGACAGAGATACTACAGGTCGTACATGTTAAGTACGCATGTAGCTCATTTCCTAACAATTCTGCAGTTGTCTGGGCATCCCTCCTAGTCCTCGATGGAGGAGCTAGAGGCATTCTCATTCACCTCCCTGTGACTAGTTTATGGGGTGTGAGGTGGTGGTCAGAGCCGGGCTGATTTCTTAATGCATATTATGCAAGGGGCAGGCAATGCAGCCACCCCTTCCTCAGGGTCAGTTTCAACTTTGCTAATCTCTCCTTGAGCAGACCGTTGAGACTCTTGCCAATTCCATTTGCTTGCGGGTGATAGCAAAACAACACTTGTGTTTAATGCTAAGCAATAAGCTAATCTGTTCAAATACCTCATTCACAAAATGTGGGCCATTATCTGATCTCAACACCTCACATACTCCTCATCTAGGAAATACGTCTCAGAGTAAGAACCTCACAGCGCAAGTGGCATCAGGATGTGTGCATGGACCAGCCTCAATCCATCTCGAGAACGGGCACACTACCACTATCATATACCTCTATCCATTACAAATCTGCAGCATATCAACATAATCGATATGTAAATGCTGAATAGGACTATTTGGTCAAGGAATTACTCTTCTGACTGTTCGTAGCGTGTAACCAGCAGTAATCCTTTGATAAACAATGCATTTTACTACATAAAAAGCAGGGTGTTCTAGCAGGTTCGGTACGAACCAGTCCTCCGCAATCATTGCTGCAAGCCTCTCCCTAGTGACATGCGCAGGGTAGTGTAGCTGTTCTAATGCCATCCTTAATAAGGCTACAGGCATCGCCGGTTTACCAGTGCTGTCTTGTCACCACAGTGCTTTGAAAGATGATAAAGAACACCCCCTCCACACCCACAGGTCTTTCTATTCCTGTGGAGCTCCATCTTGAACCTCCATTAACTGCGTTCGTGACAAATGATTAAAGCTTTCATTCACAACCATTTTCTTTTTCACTTCAGTAGTATCGAAACTAAAAATATCAGAAGAATATGCAACTCTTTTGGCCTCTTAGTCTGCAAATTGGTTTCCACCTGAAATAAAGTCAGTTCTCTTAGTGCGTGCTGCGCATTTAACTATTGCGATGGCTACTGGGAGTTGTAGTGCTCTAATAAGTCTGTCCAATAATGTGGCGAGTTGCACTGTAGTGCTATCCGCTCGGAGGTAGCCCCTCCTTTTTGAACGTGTTAACCGTGCATGCACGGTTGACGTCACATAGCAGAGTCACTGTACACCATCACTTCCTGCCCTGCGTGATTCTCAAGCACGACAATAAGTGCCACCAGTTCTGCAACTTGTGCTGAAAAATTAGATGGTAGTCTCACACTTGCTACCACTTCAAATTCCCCACTGGCTCTGTGCCGTACCACAGTTGAGCCTGAATGCCTTTCCCCATCAGTTTGATCGATCTTCGAAGAACCATCAATAAAGGGAACCTCCCCAGCACGTTGAGCATTTTTTTTTCACTCTCGGGATCATAGAATTCCACATAGTTTGAGCAATCATGCACTTGCTCATCTTCTGCAAGTGGCTCGACTACAAACGTGGCAGGGTTCACCCTTTTACACCAGACTACTTTAATTGCTGGATTCGATAGAACTACCTCATAAGCAGAAGCTCTCGGAGATGTCAGTGTACCCTTAGGTTTCTCTAAAACAGAAAACAAAGCATGCTCGACAAATAATGTCATGGAACACCCCATCCCTATGCTTGCAGATTTCTCGATGGCGAACGCGGCTGCTGCCAACGATTGTTCGCAAGGGAAGTGACCCCTCATAACAGGGTCCAGAATCTCACTGTAATATGCTAAGAGTTTGTACCCCAATGTAGTTCTCTGTGTGAGTACTGTTGTCATGACTGTCCCGTTTATGTGCGATAATAAAAAGAACTCCTCAGAATAATTGGGAATGTCTGGAACTGGAGCTGTACAAATTGCCTTTTTTAGTTAATCAAACCCTTCCTCCATTTCCTCAGTCCATTGAAATGTTTCCTTATTCACCTGTGCCTTTTTCAGAGCCTGCAACAAATGTCTTGTGTATGAACTATAATCAAATACCCATGCTCTAACATAATTACATAGTCCTAAAAACTGTTGCATTTGCTTTATCGTGTGCGGTTTTGACGTTTTCAAGATCGCCTCAGCTCTTTCAGGTGTAACTTTCTTTCCTTCATGCGAGATTAACTGTCCTATGTACAATACCTCTTCCTGACAATACTGCAATTTCCCTCTGTCCACCTTATATCCTTTGTCTGCTAAAATAATCATTAGCTGAATTGAGTCTCGTCTGCGCTCTTCTTCTGTTGTGCTACAGACCAAAATATCACCTACGTATTGCAGCACAACACTTTGAAAATCAATATTGCTTAGGTCCATCTGCAGGACCCTATTGAAAATCGATGGAGACTGACAGTACCCCTGGGGCAAACATGTACTTTTCAGCTTAGTCTCATGGAATGTAAACAAGGTAAGATGTTTGGAATCTTTATGCAACGGGATTGAGAAAAACGCATTTTTCAAGTCAATCCCCATAAAATATTGCGCTTCCGCTGGAATGCTGCACAAAATCGTTGGAGGATTACAAACTAGAGGAAACTCTGCCTCTACAATCTTGTCAATCGGTCTCATGTCCTGAATTAAACTCCATGGCCCACCCTTTGGTTTTTTGATAGGATACAATGCAGTATTACTTGGTAACTTTGACGTCACTAAGATACCTTGTTTCATCATAGTTTTGCAAGTACCCTTGTCTGCATCTCGAGACATGGGATACTGCCTTCCTTGAGGTACAATTGCTCCTGGTATCAACTTAATTTTAACTTCTCCTGCCCCTTTCAACAGGCCTACGTCATAAGGGCCCGTAGTCCTTAAGGAAATTGGTACTTTCTCCATATCCTCATCAAAAAATGCAGGACGTTGCCACACTATCAACATCTTCTGTGGAACCTCACGTCTTTCTGTTCTGATCCAATATGTAATGCTCATCTCGAATACTACTTCGTCATCTGATGGGTCGTCTTGAAACATATCCTCGTCAGTGACGTCAGTCAATCTATATCTTTCCCCAATAGCAATCACTGTTCTCCATGGCCTGCCCTCATCATCAAATCCTTCTAGCATGGCCAACTCCCCTCGCACTAAGGCTGCTTGTAATTCCAAGGGAAGGACCTGTCCCCCCTCTTCATCCATAGGTATCTGTGGCCTGAACAGAAATTAATCAGCTTTTCTCATAATCTTGCCCACTAAACCGGGTAACCATGTTAACAAAATACATACCCCATAGTGAAAGACTTCAGGCTCCAACGGCGTTCCCCACAGAGCTATTTGCCCAGTAAATGCCATAATAAATTTGCCCACGTTTAAATAATGTAATCCTGGCATTGAACACACTATGCCTCCATCATTGAAGGACATCGTCATATTTAGCTTTGTCATTAAGTCTCGACACAATATAATAATTGGTGTCTGCCTTGAATACAACAACGGGACAGACATAATCATACTCTCCTATAGAGACTGGCAATTTCTCAGTAAAAGGAACTCTGCTTGTAGCTCCAGAGAACCCTTGAGCATTCATGGCATTTCCTGATAGCGAAAATGTTTCCTCTCGTATAAATGAGCGAGCTGCCCCAGTGTCTACTAAAAAAGAAAAGGATTTGCCTCCTATGGGGATGTCAACCCTTGGTTCCTCTTGAGGATTTGGCATCACCGATAGTGCTGAACACATCAAGTCACCCTGTGAGCTGTCCTATTGTGGGTACATACTTATTCCTGTACCTGTAAAAGGATTCCCTCCTGCGTCAGTGACACCCCCTACTCTAGGAGTCAATAACTGTCCTGTGTTTGCACTCTGCTGTACCTGCATGGGTGTGTGGTGTGACTACCCTTGAGGTGGATTCAGTGGTGTGTGCTGTGGTTGCAAAGCCTGTTGCGTTTACGGTACTTGTGCTTGATACACTGTCTGATCTTGGGCGAACCCGTCCCTACTTTGTGGGCTATATGCTGGAGGATAAGCAGTCTCCCCTGTTGAGAATTGCCCATTCTGTACATACCCTTGGCTCCCACATGTTCGCGCAATATGTCCTGTCATTCCACATGTCCAACACACAGGAGGGGGTCTTCTAATTTGCCATCCCTGCATGCCTCGATTATCATTCTGCATATTCTGAAAACCGCCTTGGTTATTCTGAAAGTTTCCCTGATTATTCTGGAAGCCTCCTCTTCCACTGAAGCCTCCCCTGCCTCTCGGCCTAAATCCATTCCCTCCTTGATCTAACTGCCGTTGGTTATTCACCTGCGACATACCCGCTGTCTGCTACGACCCTAGCCCCTCTCTGCTAGTCAGCATCGCCCCTTCTATAGCATATTTCGACAGCGTTTTCTGTAGTAGTTTGGCTTCCTCAAGCTTCCTAGCTTCTTCCCTCTTTTGATTTCTCTTGCAGCAATCGGCAATGGTGCGCAATGGTCTGCTGTATTTCTGGCCATGGCTTTGCTTCCATACCCACCAGCTTCTTGAGCTGTCTCTGTACCTGGTCTGGCAATCCCTGACACAAAATATGATAGAATAGAGGTATCTATTTTCCCCACTGCTCTCTAGTTTCCAAAGACCACTGTTCCTGAAAATTTTGAATGTAAGCAAGCAGATCTAGGCCTTCCTGCATCTTACGTGCTATAATTGCACCCATATCCGACGTATCAGGATATTGTACTGTAAGCGCTTTCCAGACTGCCGCTCTTCAATTGTTAAACGGTGCCCCATCATGCGCTGTGTTAAGTGTTGTTACACTTGAGTATCCTGCTCTCGTCCAAATGTCATAAGCCCTCTCCCCAAGGATAGCTGCTAGAATTCCCTTGATGTCCCCTATAGCTAACGTGTTACCTCCTGTAATTTTCTCTAATTCATAGATTAATTTCCCAGTGCCCGGAATCAAACTCGGGAGATTACACCTTAGATTATCCTTATCCATCAGGGGGCCACGGGATATACTGTGGTCTGTCCCCTCCTTTTTCTAACAAGGGAAATTGTGAAATCCCAAAATCGCGATCATCTCCCATCGTCTGCCTATTCATAGTAGGGACAATGGTTCCTGATCGCCTTCTTCCTGGTAATGGCCTCAGCCTGCTCACATAGGGTGGGGAGTCCCCCCTCACACTAAGAAGTTGCCTTTTAGGTCACTTTGGCCGCACCATAAGCTCTGGCGTCCTTTCTTTTGGCAGATCCAAATCTGACCATCTTACTTCTCTGTCTGAAAACATCCATTAGGACCACATGCACCATCACCCTCCTACTCCTCACGGAAGGTTTCCCTATCTTCGTCTGACATATCTTGTCCCCAACTAGTACGACTGTCCTCCTTCTCATCTCTGTTTATAGTCAGCCTGTCCACAGACAAAGCTCTATGCTTTAGGTTGAACAGGCCCCCCCTCCTTGCCTCATGACTGGGCACTTTCAGATCGATCATCTTTCCCTTCATTTCTTGATTCACTTTTTGTCCTCATCTCCTGATAAACTTTCTCGATTCTGTCTCTGATGCTTTCTATCTTAAAATTCTCCTCTAGATTTACTCTAGAGGGTCCTGGCATTGGTTCTTGCGATGGGAGGAACTCCTCTATGTCCTCCCATAATACTGCTGGACTCTGTTCCATTAGCTCTCTCTCAATGCAATCAATGTCGCGTGTCCTCTGTCTTTTTCGTTCCATTTTCTCATCAAATTCTCTTTGTTTCTTTGCTTCTTCCCTAACCCTTTCCTCTTACTGTCTTTTTGCTTCTCTTCTCTCATTTGCCCTAGGCACTTCATCTCTGCGTCTTTGCATTCTTTTATCTCTGAATTCCTGTTCTTCCTCTTCTCTTTTATTTTCTAGCCTGTCTCGCTCTTCAATTGCTCTCTGCCTCTTGTCATATTTTCTTTGCTCTTCTGCTTTCTTCTTTTCCTAATGGTTCTTCCTGATACATTTATTCCTGTCTTTGTCTACTCTTTCTTCTAGACTCATCTTCTTTCAATCGTTTCTCTCGTTCCCTGTCTTATTTATCTTGCTCGTCTTGATCTTTCCCTTGCCTTACTTCCTTGATGCTCTTCCCATCAAGTTTGAGCAATATCTGACCACCCATCCATTTGTTCTGTATAAGTGCTATCTCGTCAGCTTTATCTTTTTCTCCTTTGAATCTCTTTATTTCTCGTTCTGTATCTAGGGTCACACTCAGTCGTTCACTTTTCTCTTTGTCCCGTGGGACTTAGAGATCACATCTTTTTTCTAAAGTTCTCTCTGGACTCTCATCACTGCTATACGCAGGCGACTCATGTATCGAATTACTGTATCCTGTCGCTGCCTTAAGCTCTCTTAATGGATACAATCCTTCATCTTTCGCACTATCGCCATTTACTTCAGGCGCGGTAGGGGGAGCAGGAGGCTCAACACCCCCCTCTTTACACTGGTTAAGCATCCAGTCTTCAGGAGGCGGGTCTTCCTGTTCCTCCTGATACATTTTCCAAAGCTCTAAGCTAGCTAACCTTTTTTCCAACTCCTTTCCCATGTACGCAGAGTGCAAGTATGTGGTCATGTGTTCCAAAACTGCTTTTTACAGTGATTCCCATTTGTGGCCATGGCATGAACATGTTATCTGCCGTACCCTTAACCCATACTGCACTATACTACAATCTATTATTTCTTGTCGCTCTTCGACATTTCATCATTTCCTTAACACATACAACACATACAATATACAGACAGACAGACTGGTCAGCCCTAACATATATCTCTTCTCAGCGCTCCTCGCTGCTTATTCTCGCCCATAAAATTACTCTGATCGGAGTGTACGTTATTTTGCTTAGCAAACCTTGCTCGCTCGTAGCCTAGGTATATCCACTTGGATTTTTAAATGTGTCATGATCTCTGCTTCCAAAAGGTCAGGGTTTTCCCAACTCCCTTGGAAGCAGATCCATAACCCAGGTTCCGAGTGCCAACCAGTCCCAATTGGGACCTTTTGGACCCAGTCCTGGCGCCAGTGGCACCAGGCTCATAAATATGCCCAGTCCCAGCGCTGGAAGCGCCGGGCTCATAATGCTTGTGTGGACTTACCTGCAGCAGACCATGCTGCTTACTTGCCTGCCAGTTGAGCCTCTGATCCTCTTCTGTTTGGAACTACTTTTCCTGTTGGGTGGGGCAGGAGCCACTCCCTAGATTCAGAACACTGGAACTCTTCTGGAAAGCAGGAACTCTTTTCTTACCTAGGCGTGGCTGTGGAAGGAGACATCTAAGCACTACAGGAGGCTATTTAAACCACACCCGATGGATGAATCTTGCTTTGCGTTATTCTGCATCCTCTGCAGCAGAACGCTCATCGTGTCTTCTGCATCTGATCCTGGGCCTAAGGAAAAAGGCTTACCATCCTGAATCCAGTCTTCAGCAACACCTATAAAGACAAGAAAGAACAGGTTAGCATTACGGTCTTCAGTGACAGCTCTTCACTTACCTGGTCCATCGGCTGTCACCAACGCCTTGCGCTGCATTCCGGCATCTGAAAGACAAAGGCTTACCAACTCTTTGTGCGCTCCGGAGGTCTTCACACTGCATTCCGGCATCTGAAAGACAAAAGCTTACCAACTCTTCGCACGCTCCGGAGGCCTTCGGCGCTGCATCCCGCATCTGAAAGACAAAACAAGGTGCGTTTAAAGACATTGGGGAACTTTAATACTCACGTGCCATTACTCCTTTCCACATCTAACCCAGTGGGTATTCCGGCACCCTGCAGCCGCTCCGAACTTGTACCTGCAAAATAAAAAGACAGTTAGAGCGCATCGTGAAGCAGGCAACAAGCGCTTACTTACGTGCTTCCAGGCGCTTCTATTCATCACACGGGCTCCATCTTCAACTCACTTCAGCCCGTCATCCGCCATCGCCGGAACCCTGCAAAACAAGAAACATCATTACTAAAGACTTTAAAGACATTAGAATTACTCGAAACTTACCGTTCGTGCAGTAAACGACGGACAGCAGTCCTCTGAAGTCAAGAGGCCTGCTCCCCTTATCCAGTGAAGAAACTGGTTACAGCACCCTGCCCCGAGGCAGATGGAGAGCACGGCGTTCACTTACCTAAGGTGAGAGCGTTAACCTTTGGGGTTCTACAGGAGAAGAGAAAGGGAAGAAGAGAGAGACATTCAATAACCCAGTTCCTTAATCCCATATTTTCTATCTGCAGACATCTTACCCTTCGAGTCAGACATACAGTGCACAGAGGTCCAGCCCAAAGAGCCAGCCGTGTGTTACACATCACCTTTGAAGATACGGTATACGCCCAGTCAAGACCGGCGCCTCTACGGGAATCAGGTGAGCGTTACAGAACGCAAAGCCTACCACAAAACTCCCGTCCAGGCGCTATGGAAACCTCGGATACCGACTAGCTAGCCCAGTTACTTGGGGAACTAAGGGCAGAAGTGCATGCAGCCCGTCAGGAAACGAACGCTCTAAGAAGGGAACTGATTATTTCCAAGGAGCGAACAGATGATCTCGCTAGACAATTGCTACAGTCACAAGCCGGACAGACCCCGTTACCCGCATCTGGGGGAAATCTTCCTTCTACATCCTCTATGAATCCAGTGCAGATCAACCTACCTGGGAATGTACCTCTGGCTCCGCCCGAACGATTTTCTGGTGACCCAAAGAGGTTTGCAGTATTTATCAATCAGTGCCGGTTGCATTTCTTATGCCGGCCAGCAGCCTTTCCAACTGATCAAGCTAAAGTAGCTTTCGTGCTTTCGTACCTTAGTGGCAATGCGGCAGACTGGTCGATCCCTCTAGTAAATCAAGATGATCCGGTCCTCCATGATTTTCAAGCTTTTCAGCTCAGTATGGAAAAACTGTTCGCAAGACATTCACAGGGGCAGGCCTTGGACAATGAGCTTCTTTCGTTGCAACAAGGTAATCAAGACCTTTTGGCTTATATTGCGTCTTTCAACAGACTGATAGTGGAAACTCAATGGCCTGAGGACAAAAGGATTACGCTGTTTTATAGAGGTCTACGCGGAGAGCTCAAAGATGTGTTAGCCCAAGTAGTGAATCCCCCACAAGATTGTTCGGACTATATAGACTTAGTCGTTCAAATAGATCACAGACTGCAGAACAGGAAGGCCGATCGTTCCAAGTTTGATGCTCGAGTATTTTCCAAACCGCCAACTCCTTCCAAAGGAGTAGACTCCGGGGAACCCATGCAAATAGGGGGTCTGAAAGGTCCTCTAACACAAAAGGAGCGGGAAAGGAGAAAACAGTTGCAATTATGCCTCTATTGCGGAAACTCAGGGCACTTTCTTCGAGACTGTCCGGTGAAATCTGCCAAGAAGGCAGTAGGAGCTGCAGTTACCAAAGTTACAAACTCTGAGCAGGGAAACGACCTCGCCCGACAAGAATAGAGGTCCTCTTGCCGAGCGTGAAAACCAGTTCCGTGACCTCGCATTTCGTGATACCTATGGTCCTCATTAGCCCTGATAATCCGGATCGATTACATGCAATTGAAGCTTACGTCGACAGCGGTGCCATCGGCAATTATGTGGATCATGAAATGGTTTTGAGGATGAATCTAACTCTTTGTCCCAAGGCTGTAAAGGACGTCATTACTACGGTGGATGGTACGGAGATAGCCTCCGGGCCAGTAACGCATACCACTCAAGAGGTGACGCTAGTAAGTCAAGATGGACACCATGAGAAGATCGTGTTCGATGTGATCAAGGCCCCTCAGTTTCAGATTATTCTAGGAATACCTTGGTTAGAGAAACACAATCCTCTGATCGATTGGCGAGCAAGAACGGTCCAGTTTCCAGAATGTGTCTCTACTTGTCACCCTCCACCTGGTGTTGCACTGGCAGCAATTTCTTCAGAGACTCCCCAGTTACCTCCCGAATACCTAGAATACCAAGATGTTTTCCGGAAGGATCAGGCTAACTCTCTACCTCCTCATAGGTCTTATGACTGCCAGATAGACCTGATACCTGGATCTACTCCTCCTTGTAGTAGAATTTATGCCCTCACCGAGCCTGAGAACCTCCACCTTCGACAATACCTGGATCAATACCTGGCAAATGGGTTTATTCGTCCTTCCAAGTCCCCTGCTTCTTCAGCTTTGTTCTTCGTTCCAAAAAAGGAAGGAGACCTTAGAACTTGTATAGATTATCGCTCCCTGAACCAGATCACCGTTAAGAATAGATATCCGTTACCTTTGATCCCTGAACTCCTAGACCAAGTCAGAAAAGCATGCATATATACAAAGCTGGATCTTAGAGGAGCTTACCACTTGGTACGAGTAAAAGAGGGCGATGAATGGAAGACGGCCTTCCGCACCAAGTATGGGCTATTTGAATATCAGGTCATGCCCTTCGGACTTTGCAATGCCCCGGCCGCCTTTCAATATTTTATGAACGATGTCCTCAGAGAGCTCATAGATGTGTGTGTTGTTGTTTACATTGACGACATCCTCGTTTATTCTTCATCGGAATCTGAACATCGGAAACACGTGAAAATGGTCCTCGAAAGATTGCGTCAACACAAACTTTTCGCTAAGTTGGAAAAATGTGTTTTCAACGTGACTGAAGTTGAATTCTTGGGATTCATATTATCACCTGGCGGAGTGTGTATGGATTCAAAGAAGGTCGATGCAGTTCTCAAATGGCCATCACCATCCTCCGTAAAAGGTGTGCAAAGCATGTTAGGCTTCGCTAACTTTTACCGCAGGTTTATCCCCGAATTCTCTCGAATAGTCCAGTCCATCACTGCCTTGTTAAAGAAAAACAAACGTTTTGAATGGTCTACCGAGGCGGAACAAGCTTTCCAGGATTTGAAGACTAAATTTATCTCTGCACCAATCTTAAAACACCCTCGCCCCGAACTCCCCTACATCGTGGAAACTGATGCTTCAAGCCTTGCCATGGGGGCAGTTCTATCACAAAAGGACCCGGTAACCAATCAGTTGCATCCCGTGGCATTTTGGTCCCGCAAATTCTCGCCTCCTGAAATCAATTACACGATTACTGACAAGGAACTTCTGGCTATCAAGTCTGCCTTTAAGGCTTGGCTGCAATATCTGCTGGGGGCCCGACACACCGTTACTGTGATTACGGATCACCGAAACCTGCAATATTTGAAAACCGCAAAAGCCCAATCCTCTAGACAACTCCGTTGGGCATTATTCTTTGCCGAGTTTGACTTCATAATTACCTATCGACCTGGTACAAAGAACGGTAAAGCTGATGCCCTTTCTCGGATGGGAGTGGAAGAACACTTGATCAACCCTAAACCTATACCAATCATTCCCGAACAAAGAATTCTGGGTGTAATCGCCACAGAATCCATAGAGGAAGTTAAGGATAAAGCCAGGCAACTTGTAACTCCAGCAGACATACAGAATTGGCATCTGCAGGGAAAGGACTTTGCAGTAAAGGACAACTTATTGTATTTCCAAGAACGATTATACCTACCCAGCACAGATTTACAGAAAAAAGTAATCTCTTGTTATCACGATTCTTTAATGGAAGGACATCCCGGTATGGCCAAGACCTCAGAAAAGATCAAGCGCTACTTCTGGTGGCCGTCTTGGAAAAAAGATATCAGAGACTTTATAATGTCCTGTGGAGTATGCGCCCAAAACAAGAGTCAAAAGGAAAGACCAGCAGGCCTCTTACGCCCTATTGACATCCCACCTCGCCCTTGGCATACGCTTTCTATGGACTTCATCACCGATCTACCTCCATGCTCCGGATACAATACGATTCTAGTAATCGTGGACTTATTCTCCAAGATGGCGCATTTCATTCCGCTCAAAGGCTTGCCAACAGCAGCAACTCTGGCCCGAGAATTTCTCGAAAACATCGTCCGACTGCACGGTTTTCCTTCGGTTCTAATTTCGGATCGAGGTAGTCAATTTATTTCTCATTTTTGGCGAAGTTGCTGTCGGTCGGCTCAAATTGATGTGAGACTATCGACCAGTCACCACCCTCAGACCGACGGACAAACTGAGAGGACCAATCAAACTCTGAAACAGTATTTACGCTGCATGCTGCAACAAACTGAAAAAACTTGGAAAGACATCCTTTGGATAGCCGAATATGCCTACAATAACTCTGTCCATTTGGGAACTGGGAAAACCCCGTTTTTTCTTTTGTACGGCAGTCACCCTCGAACCTCGGAGTTGGATCCCCTCCAAGATCTTGAAACACCAGCAGTAGACTACCTGCATTCTACAATCACCCAAGCCTTTAAGGAAGCTGTTTCTCACCTTCAAAGGGCTAAAGAACAATACAAGAAAGGAGCAGATCAGCATCGGAAGGAAGCCCCTCAATATCAAGTAGGGGATCAAGTCTGGTTATCCACCAAATATCTACCTCTAAAAGGGCCACGCACATTCAACCCAAGATACCTTGGTCCCTATTCCATCACTACCATAGTAAACCCAGTAGCGGTCAAGTTGGACTTGCCCCCGCACATGAAGATACATCCGGTCTTCCACGTCTCTCTATTAAAACCTGTGCAACCTCAAACCCGACTAACTAAATCTCCAAAACCTATCCTAGTTGATGGAGAACTCGAGTTTGAAGTCAAAAGCATTCTGGACTCCAAGATCTCCAAATCTAAACTATTTTACCTAATTGACTGGAAAGGCTACGGCCCCCAAGAGAGATCCTGGGAACCTGCTGAATATGTCCACGCTCCTCGCCTAATCAAAAGATTTCACCGAACATTTCCTGACAAGCCAAAACCCCCGGAGAAGCCCGGTTTGGGAGGGGCCTTGAAGGGGGGTACTGGCATGATCTCTGCTTCCAAAAGGTCAGGGTTTTCCCAACTCCCTTGGAAGCAGATCCATAACCCAGGTTCCGAGTGCCAACCAGTCCCAATTGGGACCTTTTGGACCCAGTCCTGGCGCCAGTGGCACCAGGCTCATAAATATGCCCAGTCCCAGCGCTGCAAGCGCCGGGCTCATAATGCTTGGGTGGACTTACCTGCAGCAGACCATGCTGCTTACTTGCCTGCCAGTTGAGCCTCTGATCCTCTTCTGTTTGGAACTACTTTTCCTGTTGGGTGGGGCAGGAGCCACTCCCTAGATTCAGAACACTGTAACTCTTCTGGAAAGCAGGAACTCTTTTCTTACCTAGGCGTGGCTGTGGAAGGAGACACCTAAGCACTACAGGAGGCTATTTAAACCACACCCGATGGATGAATCTTGCTTTGCGTTATTCTGCATCCTCTGCAGCAGAACGCTCATCGTGTCTTCTGCATCTGATCCTGGGCCTAAGGAAAAAGGCTTACCATCCTGAATCCAGTCTTCAGCAACACCTATAAAGACAAGAAAGAACAGGTTAGCATTACGGTCTTCAGTGACAGCTCTTCACTTACCTGGTCCATCGGCCGTCACCAACGCCTCGCGCTGCATTCCGGCATCTGAAAGACAAAGGCTTACCAACTCTTCGTGCGCTCCGGAGGTCTTCACACTGCATTCCGGCATCTGAAAGACAAAAGCTTACCAACTCTTCGCACGCTCCGGAGGCCTTCGACGCTGCATCCCGCATCTGAAAGACAAAACAAGGTGCGTTTAAAGACATTGGGGAACTTTAATACTCACGTGCCATTACTCCTTTCCACATCTAACCCAGTGGGTATTCCGGCACCCTGCAGCCGCTCCGAACTTGTACCTGCAAAATAAAAAGACAGTTAGAGCGCATCGTGAAGCAGGCAACAAGCGCTTACTTACGTGCTTCCAGGCGCTTCTATTCATCACACGGGCTCCATCTTCAACTCACTTCAGCCCGTCATCCGCCATCGCCGGAACCCTGCAAAACAAGAAACATCATTACTAAAGACTTTAAAGACATTAGAATTACTCGAAACTTACCGTTCGTGCAGTAAACGACGGACAGCAGTCCTCTGAAGTCAAGAGGCCTGCTCCCCTTATCCAATGAAGAAACTGGTTACAGCACCCTGCCCCGAGGCAGATGGAGAGCACGGCGTTCACTTACCTAAGGTGAGAGCGTTAACCTTTGGGGTTCTACAGGAGAAGAGAAAGGGAAGACGAGAGAGACATTCAATAACCCAGTTCCTTAATCCCATATTTTCTATCTGCAGACATCTTACCCTTCGAGTCAGACATACAGTGCACAGAGGTCCAGCCCAAAGAGCCAGCCGTGTGTTACACATCACCTTTGAAGATACGGTATACGCCCAGTCAAGACCGGCGCCTCTACGGGAATCAGGTGAGCGTTACAAAATGACTTCTTCTGGACGTCCCTGGATGTAGGATTTTATGGGCTTAATCTATGACGCTCCTTGTCCTTCACTAAATACTTCTACTGGACGCTCTTCATCATTAACTGAATACCCCACCAACCCTCCGTTACTTTCTTCCCATTATCACTTTCCCCACTTAATATGCATGCATCGTTTTTTGCCAACTTTCTCAATCTACTCAACATTAGTTTTTCAGCTCCTGACCCTCAGAATCATCTCCTCCTCAACCGGCCACGTAGCCTTCGGTCTGCTCAGCTGCCTGTAGAGACCAGGAGGGGAATTCCATGAAAGAGGGACCCGTCCCACCTGTCTCGTTGTGTCTTGCAAGAACTTGTTCGGCCGCTATCCACAGGAAGCCTTGCGGTCCTCCAGCTAAATGGCGGAGGACTCCCGATATTCACAGACCCTTAAAAGCCTACTGGGTCAACAGACCTTAAACCATCCTACCTCTGCTACCATGTGAACCCCTGGACCTGGGTCCTTTAAGACAAGGTAGCAATACTTGGAGATGATTGGGGATGCAGAACATACTCCTACATCAATAATCAAACTGACTCAGGAAGTTGGCAAAACATAGTGCTGTTTTATTTGCAATTATCTAAAACAGGGAGTTACAACAGACATCAACGGACATAGCAATTTCATAAAAAACACAAGTCTTATAGTCAGAATTCGTCATCAGTGACTTCACACTACGTGGTAAACTACAAAAACCTACTTGGGGATGTGGTAGGCTTACAGGGAACATCTAAGTATACGTTCCATACTGACGGGGGTTGTGATTGGGTCTCTAACATCAGCTGGACAACTAAGCCTTCCTCTAGTGCAAGTCATCTTCATCGTCACAAAATATACAACGATCCATTGGTTACGCGAACTATAGGGCTCTATGATACGTCACCCTCTACAATTGGTTGGCACACTTGTACCCTTCTGGAATATTCCACACGCTAGCAGCACGAAGGCTGGTACCCTAGGTGACTGTGGGCTGGTCTCGACCATAGCTTTCCACCTAATTAGCCTGACATCTATCGTCACTCTTGCGGTCTGCCATTCAATGAAGGCTTTGAACTTGGGCTTGCAGAAGCTCTCTGTGCCTGAGAATAAAAGGGAGTGGGGCATGGTTCTATCTTCTGGTTTCGGTGTAGCTCGACCCAATAGTCCATTTTCATCTGACCATGTGACTGGAGACTGTTTTAATGCTCTTTGCTGCATATAATACTATTAAATGAGGAACTCTTGATGCCTTCAGTGTTTTTTTTATTCCACCTCAAACAGAAGTTTGTTTCTTTCTCACGTTCATGTAGCTACTTGAAAATACAACCATGCTAACAGGCCTCGACTCTTGGTGCTGGGACAGCCAGCCTTTTTTGGATTCTCCTTCACCATCAGCTTTTTTCCAACTGTGCCACACTGAAACCCTTTCCATGCACAGGGTTCAAGTCTTGCTGAAGCTGCATTGTGAAACATACAGGTTCTATACATTCCTATGTATACACATTGGCGCATCGTTGCAATCTTTTCACTACGTAGCCAGCCTCAAGATTACTTTGTCTGCTTGCGTTACTACATCTGTACACATGTAAAATGACTTTGCATTTTCTTCGAGTCTGAAATGTTGCTCATCTTTGACACTTCCTCTTCAGATCTAATAGAACGTCTATTTTCTTTTTTGTCGTTTGCCTTTTATGGGTGCGTCAGGGCTGCTTTTCATGACGTCACCAATGTTCCTTCTCGCTCATTTTCACACTTCTTCTGGAACTCTGTCCAGAACACCATTATATCTTTGTGAATGCATATAGGGTTTTCTCAGTGGATACCTTGTTTCAAGAATTCTTTGCGATAAAGGCATCCTCACTGGTACTGCACATGTAGCAATTTCCAGTTCCCAACATATAGGCAACATGGGGGTGGAACTTTTGGTAGGGGCTTTTGACTCTTCCTCCAAAAAACAATGAAGTAGAGGAAACTGAGACGAGGAAGAATAGGGAGGAGTTGAAAGTTATACTGCTAACAACCACTGAGACGAGGAAGAAATGCGGAAGCATAGACGGCATTAAGGGGAACCACAGTGAACCGTCTAGTGTTTGTTGAGTTCCTATTGGTCCAGTCTCAGTTGAAAAAGAAGATAGATAGATCGAGGAAGTATTGTCAAACCATCCCTCGAGGTGCCAGGATCAGGGAAGTTGTGCTCTGCTGAGAAGGGGCAGAGGTCCGGTGAACCTACCAGAGATGGGGGGAACCTTTGAAAGCGTGAAAAGTGCAAAGAGCTGGGAAAAGCTAAAGGATTCCTCAAATGAGGAAAATAGTCGGAACCTCAATGGAGGAACTGAGAGCGTGGCAGATGCATACCACAGAGAATAGCAGGGAGGACCAGGACCCTGAAAGGCAAGAAGCACAATGTCCAAGGGACACACCAAGAGAACTGAAAGGCTGGCTGGGGAGAGCGTTGGCAGCACAGCACTGCAGGACCATGAAGTCTGGCTGGGAGAGATACGCCGAACATGGTCTGGAGCCGCTGAGGCAAGCCGAGAAGAGCCAGAGAGCGCTGGCGAACCAGAGACAATGGGAAGCCTGCGACCGTCCAGAGGGCTGCAGCCAAGACCCTAAAGGTATTTGGGTGGCTTAGCCTATGGTTGGGCAACCTTCCAGACCATCGTTCTTGGCCTGCCAAGCCATTACAAAAGGGGAAAGACCATATGCAAATCAGGCTTGTCCCACCCCAATAGGGGCAGACCAGCCCAAACTGCTTGGTCACATCCCTTCTGCATAAGACCACAAGCATCCCCAAACATGTTTCGGCTTAGTTGGGCCTCATCAGTGAGTTGTAGCATGGGTCTCTAGGCCCAGCAGGCACGGGACCCACGTCTGGGCAAACTGTCCCACTCGGGGCGACTATAGCAAAACAAAAGGAATGATGGCTGGAAGGTTTAGAAGTAATCTTAACCTTTGGCATTGCTCTGGACAACCCTCCAAAACCATCGTTTTTGGTCTGCCATGCCATTACTGAAGGGAAAAGTCACCCTGAGTGGGATGGGAATGCCCAGACATGGATCCCGAGCCTGCTGGGTATAGAGACCCAATCTACTCCTCACTAATGAAGCCCAATGAGGCCGAAACATGTCTGCGGATGCATGTGGTCCCATGCAGAAGGGATGTGACCTAGCAGGCTGCCCCTTTTGGGGTGGTACCAAGCCTGGTTTATGAATGGTCTTTCGCCTTCTGTAATGGCATGGCATGCTGAAGAACAATGGTATGGGGGGTTGCCCAGAGCAATGCCAGAGGTTAGGATTAATTTCAAACCTTTCAGCAATCGCCTCTTTTGTTCCCCGTAAGCAATAGCCAGAACTCAAGAAATTTGCTATGAAGGAAACTTGTCATACTGTTCCTGATGTGCATTGTATGAAAGAGACAACACCTGAGAAGATTTGGTGGTGGGAATCAGAAGTTCGGGGAAATATCATGTGTACAAAAAAAGCCCAAACTGTTGACTTGGCCAGTGCTTGTTTCTGAATGCTATGATTTGATATGATAGGTTATTTATAACACGCTTAATACCCAGAGGTTTCTAAGCACGGACCCAGGGATCGAACCTGTGTTTCTCTGTGTCGTCTTGCTTCCAAGGTGAGCACGTTGCCCCTAAGCTATCCTCCCGAGACGAGGATAGCTTAGGGGCAACGTATGTGTAACAATATGCAGCCATGTGGGTTTATTGTGTTGTGGGGTCGGTGTACGCTCTGCGCCTGCGTTATTATGGCTTCACTTGCCTTGCATTGACAGTGTGTTCTGCGTTGAAATAAAATGGTTTAAATGTTCTATTATCTAATGAGGTTTTACTTTTTCCATGTAGGTGTTGGTGTTGATATTCGCCATCATACGAAAGAAAATGTGGGATTATGGTCGACTTGCGCTGATCACCGATTTCGATAAGTAAGACGTATAACAGAATTTTGTTTGATTCTGAATGGAAACATGTTGATTAGCAGTGGTTGGTATAAAAATATCAACTGAATAAAAGGAAAATAAAGCAAGTGTAAATTAAACAATGGCATACATAAATGTCAATTCTCAATGTGTATCCTTGTAGATGGCAAGTGAAAATGACGAACCGATTGCATCGGCAGTACGCAATATCGACTCTTATACAGGGTTATTTTTGCTGTCACTGAAATGTAGTCCAGGTGCAAGATGATTTCAGCATCAAAATGGAATGTTGCATTTTGTATAACAAAACTCCATTTTAGTCTGGGCTGTTGGGTGGCGCTAAAAGTGCTACCTTTAAAGCCGAAACTATTGTCATTAACATAAGAGCTTCAAATATGGGCTTTGAATGAGGGTCTGTAATGCTTTTCCAATGGTTATGACATTTAAGGAGGGATGCACAGTTGTAATCCCTCCCATTCCCTACCCTTAGCCAATGTACTCCATATGGCTGATCCTACCCATTCCTGCCCATCTCTGAACTCTTTGGGTTTATGTGATCTCTTCCATGGAGGCAGCCATCTCAGATGACTGTCTCTAAGGAAGCTTTCGGGAAACAAGCTGAAACTAGAGGCATCCTTTGAATGGGAAAGATACCAGGAATCTCATGTGTATAATCTTTTTTTTTTAAATTGATAGTCATCTGCAGTACTTATAATAACTGATATTCACTTTTATGTTATTCTGTATTCTTTTTCTTATACCTTGAATTAATTGTGATTTTCTTTTTATTGTATACATAATCACGTTCACCATGTTTTTATTGCAATTATGTTTCTATTTTTCTTGGGTGCTGTCTGCTGTGGCACCTCGAAAAAAATTCTGTCTGTGCTCATCATTCTATATTTGCCCTTGAAAGCTTATTTAAACTCGTTTCCCCCTGCCCGACACGTGCTTCCTAGTCGCCAGAACCGATCACGCCAGAAGCTACAATGTAACGTGTAACTCACGTGATGAGAAGGAGGCGGAGCGTTGCTAGGGTTCATTTCCCAGATACGAGCAATCCACTATTCTCTGGAACAGGCATGGCAGCGCTCCTGTTGCTCATTAAATTCCAGAACCGCTTAAGGCACAGCAGGGGCATCTGAAATCTATGTGCAGGTGCGTTAATTTATCTATAATTGATGTGCGCTCAACTGTTTGCATTATGCACGTCTTATTTCACTGGACCGTAGGGGTTGGATGTAGGGTTGCTTTATTTCTTTTAAGTGTTATGTGCATTTTCTGCTGCAAAGGCTACTGATCGAGGGTATGTTCTTGAGCCTCTCAACTATGGTCTGTTTTACAACTTTGCTTTCCGATGGCGGAGGCATATGCAATTTATTTTTTTCAAGCATTGCAGCCCGGTGCTTTAGTACATTTGCGTGAGTTAAAATGATCTGACTACAAGTCCCAGAATGCATTTTGATAACCCAGTCAGTGCTGAGCATTTGTGGCCCTGGTGACATGGAGTCCTCTTCAATTTACAGTGAAATTGAATCCATATTGAGCCACGCTATGTATTGTCTTCGAAGAAGCATGCATTATTTTAATTGTAATGGGTTTTAAGGGTTTCAAAAAATAGGGATTGGGGGACCCCCCCATTAAAAAAAATAGAAAAAGAAATACATTTGGTGCTTTTTTTTCCGCTGCTTTTTCTTATAAGCTAAGGCATTCGATGCCATCACTATAAACCTTTCTGGATACAGTGGACATTTCTGCCCAGACTGCATTTGTTGATGCTAACATTAAGGCATTCGTAATATTTTACTTGTGTAGCGCTTTGGCCAGAGTGCTTTACATAGTGCTTTATACAATTATTACCCAACTGAAATTGGTACTAATTGGATGACCTCGAAAAGTTGAAGGGCTCAGTTGACCTTGTATTTGTATGTATTTTGCATTTATATCACGCACATGCCGGCCCAAATCGTATAGCGACGCAAATGAAATCACAAACATGCAAAGTAACACTAGCCCACAAAAAATTGCAGCACAGCAATGCATATCAGGTTTGAGGGTGAGGTAGAGTGAATGGCGGAAGAAATGCTTTCATATCTACTCTGGCCATTACCGCACACCCACTGTGGCACAGGCGTCACCATTCACCATCTGTGTTCACAAGAGCTTGAAGCTCGTTCTTTCTCTCACAGGCCATGAAATGCATGGTCCACTTCCATTTGATGTAGACAACCTTTGTGCCAAGATTCCGTTTTTCACTAGAAGATGGCAGAATTGGTTATAAGGGTGGAAGGCATAGCAAGGGGTAATGTAGCACGTGTGTATTGACTGTGTGGATGGGGCAACATGACAGCAATGGCACTATGGCTCAAGACAGCATTGATTACTAGAAGTTGGCGGGCACTTCTGCTTTTGGTGCATTTTGTTGCCTCTCTTCGGAGTGTGTGAGTACCGTATGTTGGAGACGAATCAAAGCTTGTAGGTGTTTGGTTATTTGCCCACCCATTGATTGACCATGTGTATAAGTATTAGGCATTTTGCAGGCACTGCAATAAGATGGCCACAAAATCCCAAACTGTTGGCATTGCCAATGCTTGTTTGGCACTGCTTTTGTATGCAGAAGAAAGGGTTGACCGGAAATTTGATTGCACAAGAAGCACAACCAAAAAATAGGTGGGCGGGGAGGAGAAATCACTTACCTTTCTATGAAGTGGTGAGCGAGTGAGGAAAAGGATAAACGAGGCAAAGAGAACCCCTCCCCCCCTCAATAAACAAATTCATGTAATATGTTTTGGCTTTTGTGCGGAATTTGTATCGCCATTTGGCTGGCAGTAGCATCATATGTCCAGGTACTCCCACCATTGGGCAGCTATTGCCATTTTACAGCCAGCTTGTACAATCCTGTGCCCAGGTACTGCCCTGTTTAATCTGCTATTGGGAAATGGTGAAGGCTCGATGTAAGGGGCGATGAAGAGGATCTGCACAGCTGGGTACTGGGTGACACCATGCTGATGACTGCCAGTGCCATTGGCAGAGATGAAAGCCCGCCAATGGCTGCCCTGTAGAATGGAGCAAGTTGGCATCCAGCCTGAGCCTCGGAACTAGAGTGACTGAGGAGGAGGCGCTCAGTGAATCTAGGAATTCAGCCTAGCTGGCACCTGGACAATGCCCCCTTCCCTCTCTGAAGGGTCTGACGGCTGGCCTGCACCTATTGCCACTGCCATATGATGTGAGTACCTATGCATATCATGGCAACAACTGGAAAACGATATCACTATCTTTTCCTGCACTGCCCAGATGTGGTCTGGGAACCAAAAGGTTTCCTCGGAAATAATGGCCCCATATTACACGTTTTCAGCAAGCCCAACCCTTTCCCCATGAGAAAATGTGGAAATAAAATAGGGAACCACACACAAGAGGCCCAGTGTGCAGAGGCCTACTGGGAAATCTCCAGAGTGCCCTATAGGCCAGCCCACCCCTGGCACTGTCTTACTTAATCTAATATTCAGTAGCTGGCGACTATACACCGCGCAATGGTGTATAGTCGCGCAATGACCCTCAGGAAATAGCTTGGAAACACTTGACTTTTTAGGCTGTGGGAAGACGACTGTGCACAAAAAGTAATTGTAATACTGAATAGTAGTACCCAGCGAGGGAGTTTGGCGGCATCCCAGCCAAAGAGGAGTGTAATATCCTTTCATCCTTTCATCACGAGACTCTGCGCGAGCCTCTCGTGATGGAAGGATGGATAGAATATAGAAACGTATGATTGGAATGCGAGTTTCAAACCCACTTTATTTCAGTTGCTTTCCGTGGTCGGTGGGGCCGATTCACTTTCAGTAGGCAATTAGTGTAATAAATAACGTGTTAAATAACCACGTCATCCTGCGTGTATTTGACCACTTCAAGTGGCGACGAGGATCTTCAGGCCCCACCGCACCCCCCGTGTGTCCCAAGCTTTCATCCTTTCATCTATGTGCATGAGCAGGCCTTGCAGCTGTCCTAAAAGCTGTGGCCGCTCCGCTCCGCTTACAGTCAACTCGACTTCCAGCGACGCCGAGTCAGGGTCAATTAAGTGAGTGTTTTCTTTCATCCTGCTTGTGTTTGTTTCCGACATATACTGTCCGGACACGCCTCTTGGCCTGTGCTGTTAAATGTGGCACATACCCATTTCGATCAGCATGTCTTTCAATAGTGTACCGCCACCAATGTTTTTCCTCTCTGATGTTGGTGAGCCAGCTATTCCATGGAAAAGATGGATTAAATCATTTGAACATTACGCTGGCGTTGTGTGTGGTCAGAATTGCAGCGTGGAGAGGAGGAAGTCTCTTTTAATGCATTGTTTGGGCCCGGCAGGACAGAAAAAGTTTGAAGATCTACCAGATCTGCTTTCTGATGAAGATAATGACCTAAATGAATCTGAGCGGTCAGTGAAGAAGATGGGAAAAAATTACGAAAAGAAATTGAGCACCATTTTGGAACGTTGTAAGTTTGGGAAAAGAACTCAAGGAGAGGGTGAGAGCATAGAACAATACATCACCAACTTGAGGAAGCTAGCCAAAACATGCAATTTCAATACTCAATTGGACGAGAGATTGAGAGATCAATTTATGTTAGAGTGTAGGAGTAGCAAAGTAAGAGAAAGATTATGGGCTGAGGACGACCCCAACTTGGACACTGTCTTACGTGTGGCCAAGGAAGTGGAACACACTGAGAAATGTGTTAAAGAATTAGAAAGCAGGATACAAGCTACTGATATTAAACATGAAATTTCCAAAGAGAAGTATGCGACACTTACCGCAAGTAAGGAGAATGAATCCATTGCTCAAATATCAGGAAATCCCAATAGGAGATACAAATCAGAAAGGAACGGGAGATTGCCTTGGAATGATGATAAAAGAAAAAAACCAAGCTCCAGAGTTAATAACAGTGACGTGAGAAAGAAAAGTCCGCACAGGCGAGGAGACGACCCTAGAAGGAAAAGTACAGGGAGATGTTTTAGATGTGATGGCATGGATCATTGGGCAGATAACCCGGAGTGTCCTGCCTTGAAAATTATATGTGGGAAATGCAAAGGCAAGGGGCATTACGCCCGATGTTGCAGAATGCAGAACACTTCCACTAACTGGATAGGAAACGATGATAATAGTGATGAAGATGGAGAAGAATGCGTGTTTGTCGTAACTGACGAAGAAAATGAACAAGAAATAGAAAGTCCCAAGGCCGTAGTTTGTGTTGATGGAACTAACATGCACATGATGATTGATTCAGGTGCAAAATATACCTTGATACCACAGACCCTCTGGGACAGGAAGAAACATGAATACCTGCATGAACCAGACATAAAACCCAGGGCATATGGCGAAGTTAAAATAGATGTCATTGGATGGTTTTGGGGAGCACTCAAATTCAAGGAGAGGAAAGCCAATGGGAAAATATACATAACAAGAAAGGGGAGAACGCCTTTGTTAAGCTGGACTCACCAATGCAAACTCAAAGTGAAGTTAGATGCTGCATCGGATGAGTCTGTATATTCGGTTGAAAGCAACGCTGGAGGAATTCAAGAAAACAAAAAAATCACCAGAGAGGCTGATATGATGAAAGAAAGTTTCAGGAAAGAAATTGGATGTCTGCGTGGGTTTGTTCATGAGATCAAAATGAAGCCAGGACATGTTCCTGTTGCCCAGAAGTTGCGCAACGTCCCGCTCTCAATGAGGGAAGAAGTAAGAAAGGAGATTAAATTATTAGAAGATCAGAAGATCATCGAAAGAATAGATGCCAGTGAATGGGTTTCGCCATTAGTTGTATTAAGGAAAAAGTCTGGAAAATTGAGAATATGTGTAGACATGAGAGAATTAAATAAGAGCGTGATCCCGGATAGACATCCACTCCCCAATATTCAAGAGATTGTATCCACTATTGGGCCCTCGAAGTATTTTTCTACTCTGGATCTAACGTCAGCGTACCATCAAGTTAGACTTCATAAAGAATCTAAGAAAATGACAGCTTTTATCACGCCAGATGGATTGTATCAATACAGAAGATTACCATTTGGGTTGGTGTCAGCTGCTTCAGTATTTCAGAGAATCATGCACAAACTATTTGAAGGCGATGAAGGGATTATTTGTTTTCAAGATGACATATTGGTACACGCCATCAACCAGAAGGTGCATAATGAAAGATTACAACATGTCTACAGGAAGTTATATGAAGCAGGTATGACCCTGAGTAGAGACAAATGTAACATAAATCGCAGCGAAATCGAATATTTAGGACATACCATATCTGCTAGCGGCATAAAGCCAAAGAAGCAACTTGCTGATGCCATAATGAACATGCCGAGACCAGAGTCAAAGGAAGGCGTGCGTACGTTCATCGGAATGGCGGAGTACTATTCAAAATTTATAAAGGATTTCGCCATACACACTGTTCCGCTCCGTGAACTTTTAAAGAAGAAGTCATTTGAATGGAACAGGGAGTGCAAAGAAGAATTTGAAAATATCAAATCAGAATTAAACAGAGCACCATCATTGAAGAATTTCAAGAGTGGGAGGAAGACTATAATAACAACAGATGCAAGCAACCTAGGGTTAGGACCTGTTGTCACACAAGAAGTCGAAGGAAAAGAAGTTCTTATTGCGTTTGCATCTAGACTGTTAAAAGGTGCAGAAAGATCGTACGCTGCAATAGAAAAGGAAATATTGGCCATCAAGTGGGCAACAGAAAAGTTCAGGAATTTCATCTGGGGAGTGGAGGTGGAGATTCGCACTGACCACAAACCATTGATACATGTCATTATGAATAAAGGTTTGGACAATGTATCTAACAGGATCAAAAGATGGGTTGTACTTCTGCAAGAATACAACTGTACCGTACGATATGTACCAGGAGTGAAGAATCGTGCTGCTGATTGTCTGTCGCGGCTTACCAACAATTCTGAGGCAGATAATGAAAGTGAAAATAATCCAGAAGTTGTCTTGAACGTTGAAGCGCTATCCATATCCAAAACTGAGTGGGAAGAAGCGGAGAGACAAGACGATAATATAAAACAGTTGAAGCAAATTATACAAAGCAATGGAAGTCTAAAGAAAGTTATGTTTGAAGAGTCCGGTCTCATTGAATACTGGAGAGTTGCAGATGAACTCAATATAACAAGTGACAGAATTATGAGAGGAGATCGAATAATTCCGCCTACAAGTCTAAAACAAAGAATCATCGATCTGGGCCATGAAGGCCATCAAGGGATTGTGAAGACTAAGCAGAGAATACGTGATGATTTCTGGTGGCCAGGATGTGACCTGCAAATTGAGAGAACCATCAGAGAATGTATCCTTTGTAATCAGAGTGACAGGGCGTGTGTGAGTGTGAAATACCCGATGGTAATAACAAATATTCCAGGAAAATTATGGGATGAAGTAGGCATGGATATACTATGGCCTATTCGTTGTGATGGTAAGCAACAATTTTGCTTGGTGGTCATTGACCTTCTGACCAGATGGGTAGAAGTCTTAATCAAACCTCATATGAATGCTAAAATAGTAGTAGATTTTTTGTCAGAGATATGCACCAGGGAGGGTTTCCCAAGAAGCATATTAACAGATAATGGTGTCCAATTCAGGTCAAAAGAGATGGAAAGGTTCTGTACCAGTAATTCCATTGTACACAAAACTAACGCAATATACCACCCACAAACCAATGGAGTGGTTGAGAGATTCAACAAAGTACTCAAGGATGCCATTCGGTGGGCTTGGTCAAATGGGCTCAACTGGGAAGAAGCGGTAAAAAGGAAAATAATTGCTCACCGCTTTACTCCCCATAGTACAACTGGTCTATCACCTTTTGAGTTAAGTAGAGGGCGCAGAGCAAACACCAAATTGACACCATCCTGGTTGGAGAGAGAGACTGTAGTGAGAAAAGATTTTGGAGAGGCAGTAGAGAGTATCAGGAAAATCCAGCTGAGGAATAAGGCAGCTCACGATAGTCAAATGAGCGAAGGGAGAAGGAACAAAGTTCCCAGAGTGGGGGGTCTGGTGAGAATTAAATTACCCCCTGTGCTAAGAGATGGACCCTGCAAATGGTCCAAACCAGTGAGTGTGATTGAGGTTTTTAGACATGCGGTGAGAGTGCAAGACGGTAGAGTCTGGAATATGGAGAGAGTATGTGTGATGGAGTCAAGTAAAGATGTGAGAACCGGTGAAATGGAACACAAGGAGCAATCCAGTAGGGCTGGTAATGGAAGCATGGAGAGGAATGGTGAACATGTGAGATCTATGTTGAATAGAAATGTGATATCGAAAATTTCCTTGCCAAAACCTAAACCAGATCCTTTGCATGTGTCAAGAACAGGAAGAGTAATCCGCAAACCAGACCACATGAAGGATTTTGTCTAATAATACCGAACATACAGAAGAAGGATACTGGACTGTGTTCCATAAACAGCAAGAGACTAAGGAGGGGAGATGTGTAATATCCTTTCCTCCTTTCATCACGAGACTCTGCACGAGCCTCTCGTGATGGAAGGATGGATAGACTATAGAAACGTATGATTGGAATGCGAGTTTCAAACCCGCTTTATTTCAGTTACTTTCCGTGGTCGGTGGGGCCGATTCACTTTCACTAGGCAATTAGTGTAATAAATAACGTGTTAAATAACCACGTCATCCTGCGTGTATTTGACCACTTCAAGGAGCATCAGAACAGGGTCTTTACTACACCGGGAAAGATTCCTCTCCGAGCCCCCTCCGAGCGGGAAGCCACCATCTTCCCACACTGGGTAGCAGATAAGTGTGCGCCTCCACATCACCTGCCCCTTCGCCCCACCCCCTTTTTCCACACCTTCAACCCCCCACTCCACATACCTTTTTCCTGCCTCGTCCCTCCTTAGTGTTCCTGGTGCGCAAACGCTGCCATGGAAAGGGAGAAGGGACTACCTGTAGTTCCCATCTCCCTGATCCATTATCCGCCATATTTTGTTGTTGTTTGTTTTCTAGCTGACAAATCGTTAACGCTCAGTTTCTCAACTCGAGAAAAATAAACGATTAGTAGTTGTGCCTAATAGTAATAGAACCCTCTGAGGGGGCCTTATCTGTCTGGTAATACCCCAGGGCTATCATTAAGGCCCTCACGATGCCCCAGGGCTTTAGCAGACCGTTAATGCCCCCCTCCGAAGGTTCTATTGCTTAATTATATTTGGAAAGCTAATGCACTTTAGCTCTGAATGGAATCAAAAGCAGCATTTAACCAGTGACTATTTCATTGGAGATGTGTTGTGTTATTGGCATGTATACTGTGTACCGCAGCTGTTTGCATGGCCTCATTATAGTAAGTAGGTGCGGGGCAAGGATAAGAGGGCACAGCAGTGGCAAACATTGCACTTTACAAAGACTAACATAAAACAAAGTGTGCATGTTATGAGGTGGTTTCTTGTGGTAAACTGTGAACTGGGGGAGCAGAGGTACATTTCTTCCAATCCCAGTTCCCTACACAATCAAACTGTGTGATCCTTAACAAGGAAGACAAGAAAGGGGGGAGGGGATAATCGCAACTTCTCCTGGTCTTTTCTTCTTCATAACATTTACTCAGCCTGGTGAGTGGTTACGGGAGTGAGGAAAGAGAAAAGCGAGGGGGCAGTCCCAACTTCCCCACTCGACCAACCCGCGCTCACTCCCCATTAGCCCTTCCTAGAACGTAACAAGAGTTTCACGTTTTTTTCTTGTTAGCCATGCTGATTAAGAATGAAAGTAAAACGGGGCAGTCTAGTATATGTGTGAGCTTCCAGCCCCTGTGCCCAGCGCAAAAGAAACGCTCCAGGGCCCTGTACACATAGCTTAGTCCATCATCAAGTATGACAGTATTGGCATTGTGTTGTATCGTGCTTGGTGTGAATGCAGGTGCCAGGGAATGCATGTGAGAATGTTGGTGTGTCTGAGAGAATGTTTGGTTGTGAGTGCAGGAATGCTTGTCGTGAGTTTTCCAGAGTATGTCAGTTGGAGAGGCCCAGCCTGGGTGATGGGACCCAGTGGTTCATGTTTACCATCTTAAAGAGACATTGGGCCTCATTACGACCCTGGCGGTCCGGGAACTACGGTACCGGTAAGCATGCCGGTACCGTAGTTACCGGACCGCCACACTACGAGCTGTGCTTGCGGGCTCCAGCCAGCACTCTAGGTCTGACCTAGCGGGCAGAGCGGCACCCGCGAGCACAGCACGTCGGATGCACCGGCACCATTCTGAATGGTGCCGGTGCATCCGACGTCCCATTCCCATTCAGCCCTATGGGGCCGAATGGGGATGGGGAGTCCTTATTGCCGGTACCCGCAAATGGGCAATTACCAGGTGTGCCGAACTCGGCATGACCCGGTTCTTGCCCATTCGCGGGTGACGGTAAAAATGCAACTCCGCCGGAGTTGTAATGAGGCCCATAATATGGAATAAAGCTGACCTATGGAACCTACCCAAGATGACTAAGGATCTTTGGTTATTACCCATATCATGGCCACAAAATGCTACCCTTACATTTTGGGGGGAAGTGGCTTTTGAAAAAATAGAAACCGCGATAACCTAGTAACCTGTGGGTTAGTATGACCCAATGCGGTTATCCTAGTAAATGCACATACATAAACATGACATAGTAAAGTACTGAAACCATGTCATTATTTTAGGTAGACAGGATTTACCACACCTGATGAAAGGAGGAGTCAAAATCCCGAAACCCATAGAGTATCAGCAGATTGTTCCTTATAGTACACTTTTTGGGAATCAAAGTGAGATTTCTGCAGCGCTCACACCCTGTTGAACATGTGTTCTACAGTGCATTGTGAATGTACCATTGTATGCTGCTTGTACATAACGATTTAATGACCCATTGCGGGTACTTTTGATTGTAAACTCAACATACGTATTGGAGCCGAAAAAAGAAGACATTTGTTTTTATAAATGTTTATTTGTACCAATTACTTTTGTTCTTTGAATATTCACCATTTATGTGCACAATAAATACACTTATATTTTCATAACAAAAATCATGTCATAAATAGTCTTTGGGATTTATCCCCAGCAGTGCACAGGTGTTTCTTTCAGTTAGGTTAGCTCTCGGAAATAATTTCTTCTGTTACATACACCTGGAGCGCCAGAAACATCCATGCAATACAAATATATGCAGAAAATCCCACTAACATTATTGAAACTGTAGTGCGTCCCCACAGATAGCAGAATGGCCTTTTGTTTTTAAGCACAAGTGAACGCATTCAGACTTTTCAAATTTCAGGATGAACAAAAACCTGTTCACTGCAAGCAACACGAGGGGGCGCTGGCTTAAAGCTCGATGAGTGACATGTGTTTAAAACACATTTGTCTATGTGAAAAGCACCAGAACTGCTTGGTCGCATTCTTTCAGCACATGACCTTAAGCAAGCCAACTTTCGACCTCATTGGATGTCATCAGTGATGTGTAGCTTGGGTCCCTAAGCCCAGCAGGCTCTGTACCCACATCATGGCAGGGGCACCAGGTACGTGGGTGTGTTGGAGCCCAGGGAGCCCGGGTCGGGCGGACCTGCACACTCTGCCTCGAATGCTCTAACACTTCTCTAACATCCGGGGGGCCCCAGCACCCCCTAGCAAATTCATAGATTGGCTTCCCTGTATACCTGGCACACTCGAGGTGATGAAAGCAAAACAAGAAGTGATGGCTGGAAGGTTTATAATTAATCTTAACCCCTGGCATTGCTCTGGCAACCCTCCAGACCATTGTTCCTGAGCCTACCAATCCATTACAGAAAGGGGAAAAACCATATGCAAATCAGGCTTGATCCCACTACAAAAGGGGCATCCAGCTTGAACTGCTTGGACACATCCCTTCATTTATTTTAATTTATTAAATTGTTTTATTTATAACGTGCCTAATACCATATGAAACATGAGTTCAGTTTCTAAGCGCGGACCCGGGATTTATCTCTGTTGCTCTGCGTGGTCTTGCTTCCAAGACCAGCACGTTGCCCCTGTGCTATCCTCCGTTCACAGAACCACATTGACAAGCAACGCATGACATGGCCACATCACTCCACATCCAGATGCTTGGGTAAGAAAGCAGGGACTGATTTCATGACTAGGCCATGACTTTAGTTCTAGGGTGTGGGCCTAAAAATTGGCAAGTTGCCAATTACTCTAAATTCTGATTTTTAATGTTTGCTTCAATATATCGGCTGCAGAACTGAATTGCAGAGCTAACTTCTTTGAAAACCAGGGGAGCACGTTCAGATGCTTTCACCTTGAGACAGAACCTCCTCCCTAAGCCCAGCATCCCTGTCCCGGGTTAGTAGCTACTGAAAATTGCCCCCTACTGTCTAATTCTATCTTCTGCTGGAGGTAATGGGCCTCATTACAAATCGCGGTAAACCCGCCGCCACCGTTGTTTCCATGCCGGGCAATCACAACTCCTGCAGGCGGGAGGTGATGTTCCCGCCAGGTCTGACCTGGCGGGTTTAACACCGCCCGCCTGCAGGCGGACGAGGAAACACCGGCAGCATTACGAGATGCATAGGACTCAATGGGAATGGGGATTAACATCATTCCGCCTCCGTGATTCCTGGAAAACCGGGGTTGTAATGCCCCGGTAATTCCGGGAATCACGGAGGCGGAATGGTAATACGAGTCCGGCGGTAACCAGGCGGTTTTACCGCCACGGTTACCGCCGGACTCTTAATGAGGCCCAATGACATAAATGCTAAACTCCTTATCCCACTAAGCTTCCTCAGGGACTTCTTGTCTCTCCCTACGCTATCCAGTGGTTAGTGTTGTAATGGCAATTGGGATGATGCTTCCAAATACCCTGTTCGATTCACTCACTCTCACCTCTCCCTTTTCTACTCTTTCTTCTTCTCCACTTAACCTCACTCATCCTACCATTCATCTGTCCCTTTAAGATTCTCACTCCTCCTAGGTCTTACCTCCACCGTTTGATGTTACATCTCCTCCTCCTACCTCCTCCACACTACTACTGCCTTTGTCTGCCAGGATTGGGTGCCTTTCCTTGGACAATATAGCCATGTCTTCCCCACCTGTGGCGACTGAGTAAAGTGGAAAGCCATAGGTAGTGGGCTAGGCCCTGCCCACTTTTTCTACTCTGGCTCATTAATGGAGATGGCTGCCAGGCCAGTTTCTTGCCAACTGGGTGCTCAGGGTGAAACACTGGAATGTGCCCCCCTCACCCCTGACTGGCGCATGTCCTTCCCAAACTATACCTAGCTGTTGCACAACAGACCCCCTCTTCAATGTCAACAAATCATTGCTATACAAATGAAGCTGGTTTCATTACATTGTAATTGAAGTACTTTACAGAAGAAATCGAATGTGAAAACAGCTGTTGCTGCCCACATACATCGTACTGCTCTCACCTGCTCTTAGGGAAGGCCTTGCCTGAATGCAGTTTCAAACTGTCCGTACTGGCACATTGCAGTGTAACCAGCCTACTAGGGTATGAGGGCCCACTGGCCCTGTGTTGCAGGCGTTCTGTTCGTCCCCCGTCCCTTGTATTTCGCATGGGGCAATACTAGACTAACCAAATGAATTATTTTCTGATAGATTATCATTCCAAGATGGACAGTCTGGTGAACTCCTTTTGTACTCTTTCAAAATACCTCTAGGAGATTGGGAAAGGCGACAAATAGCACCAATGAGTGTTCCTGTCAGCTTTGCATTAAATCACAAGAGCATTTCTAGAATACAACAGTGATCAGAGATCTCTATATTTGATAAACAAGTCTGTGATAAAATATTGCATGTGTGATGGCCTTCAGAATAAAAATGCCCCATGTTCATTTCTTAACACTGAAATGTTAAGCACATACTGTGGCTTGTGAAATGAGCCATCACTTATAAATGACTCCCACTTTAAAGGCTCTGTCAACACAAAGGGCAAGGGACACATGGTGCGTGTCTCCAGAGCAGCACAGGGGCTGCGGTCGCAATATGCATTCCTTTGTTTGTAACAAAGTAATGCTTAACTTCTTCTCCAGCGGCTCAGAGGCAGCAGTCTGGGTGTGCCCTGCGCACCGCTGCCAGCCCCCCTTGAGCTATTTAGGTGTGCTCCCCGGGCAGTCGCCCGCTTCGCCCGCCCCAGGAAACTGTTCTGGATGGGTCACAAACGTCCTGCTTCGCTCAGAGAATACCACATCTACACTGTACCTCTTTGACGTGTGTGTGTGTTCTGAAAATGGTGATGTCATGTATGCCCGTGGCGGAACGTGCACACAATCCAATTGTACCTCTGTGATAGGTGCACTCATTTCCATTGTACACCGTGACATGTGCACTGAAAGCAGAACACTGATTTAGTTATCAGTGGGCCTGGGTGAAGGGTGGGGGGTGGCTAATGTAATACTCGGCTTACAAATCACCGGAAACAAAAGCAAAAAGTAGACCACAGGGAAAGAAAATGCATAAGGAACTATGAGATGAATTTGCTGCGCTTTCCTAAACCGCAGAGTGATCATTTATCAGCACAGTATGGCCCTGAATAGTGCTTCCTAAATACTGTTCCAACTCAGGGACCTGCAGGGATTGCTTTTTTAACAAGTTTCACATCTTTGCGGAGGCACCGCCTTATCAAACCTAGCAACTCGAGCCCAAGGCGCTACGATAGCTTAAACAGGCTAATTTTACACCTGTCAATCAAAAGACAGCTCAACTCATCTTGTGCTATGTGAAGTCTGCTTTTGCGCATCAACTCTTGCTTTGCATTATGGTACTTGTTGTTTAATGGTCTCTGCTATTATTGCTGGACCAGCAGTCCTGACATGGCACAAGCACGTTCTTTCCTTTACGATATCGTGGCTGGAGTGGGGTCTGGTGAGAATGAAGGTGACGAAGGGGAGCGCAGCGAGTGGAGGAGGCACCCCGATAACCGGGGCTGGGGCCTTCCTCCTTTTCGCGCTCTTGCCCCTCCCCCCCATTAGGGGAGGAGAGAGGAGGGCGAAAGAGCAGAGGAAAGGGCGCCAAGAGCCCCGGAAAGCCCGCGAAGGGCAACAAAGGAAGAGGGCGGGGCTTGGCGCATAAGTACAGCGGGCGCCCGGCTTGGGAGCACTTGCAGCTCTTCCAGCAGCCGGGCGCCCGCCAAGAGAGGAGGACTTCGTCCAAACTGACCTTTTCATTACACCCTCTTATACCTCGAATTTCGGCGGAATAATCCAAATAGACTTATGAAAGTGTGTGGGGTTATTTGCGATAACAAAGCTATGCCCTGTTGCATTAATGGACGATGGATCTCTGTTTCCCAGGTGTTGTGCATTTGCCATCGATCCTATTGCTTGGGTTCAAGTGATGTGCTCTTCTGCAGTGCACTTCTGCTCTCACACACACTCAGCCTTTCGCTATCGCTCCTATGGCAGTGGTGCGGCCAGGACACACTTGTAATGGGTACACATAAACTGCAAAGTGTTGGCAACAACGATCAAAGGATGGCTTAATTACAAAGCTGGCCACCAAATCGTGTTCCGGGACCCGGTTATAACTGGTCCCTTGGTACGCTCTTTGGGGACTGGTGGGTGGTTTAGGGGGGCTTTGTGATGTTGTGCAAGCTTGCCAGTGTTGATTGACAGCTTCGCCAACTACTCAGTTCTGCCACATACCGTGGTGGCTTCTTTCTGCAGTTTTCTCGCTTTGCTGTGTGTCTCTCTCACTCCCTGCTTTGTTGTGCCACTGTCTCTGGTCATGGTTTTTTTTTATTTATTTATTTTTTTTATTTGAAACTTCAGACTTGATTGCCTCAGTGCTCACACTGTGGCATCAGGCTTTTGTTACAACATAAAAAGTTTTGTTAGTTTCCTCACTAAACATATAATTTAGTATTTTCAATGACACTTCAGCATCTTGTCTAAGAGAAAACAAGGAAGAAAACAAGGAAGACAACAAGTTTTCGATCAATGATGATATAAAAGCCTCCAGCTCTAAAGAGTCCATAAAGTCTACCACAGCGCAGCTTAATTTCACTGAACTGCCAGCCATTGCATATGACCACCAGTCCCGAGATTCAAAGTTCACTGGACTGAAGCTTCCCAAGTGCAGAGTTCGTTTTTGTATGATCTGAGTACATTTTGTAAGTAAGTGTTCCAAAGATTCAATTTCTTTCAGGCAGAAGCGACACTTATTGTCATTTGCTTCTTTTGAATGACGAAGCCACATCATCGCCTTGGTTTTTATTGAATTTAGACGAATACGTAGAAATTGCTCACGATGATGTCGGGAAGGACAATTTGTTAGGTAGCGACATGGTACTCCTAACTTATGTGTTCCCAACCCGGAGTCTAAAGTCGTTGGCTTCCTTAGACGCTCGTCATTATTTTGAATCCAACATGAGAGTTCAAATTTTTTTTTCACGGCTTGTGGTCTCGTTACCAAAGCTTCTACTGTTAGATCAGCTTGTATTAGGATCTGTTCCATACATAGTTTCCACTCTTCCAGGAGAATTGATTTTCCTGTGCCTGGTCTGGAGGAGAAAACTTGATAAGCTGGTGGAATTGGCGTCGAAATCATTTTCCGCAGAGCCATCAAAGATTTCCACATGACACATGCATGAAGAGAATTCAAAGAAAGTTCATATCTTAGCTGCTTCATTGAGATGTACGCCGGTAGCTTCAGAACTCGCCGCCAAAAAATGCCTCCTAATTTATTCCAAAAGGTGATGTCAATGTTCCATCCCGCTTCAGACCCAAAAGTTATAGCTGGAACTACTTTTTGGGTATAAAATGTCAGTACGGGAGTTAAGGTAAATTTTCCGTATGTTTTATACAGCAACTGAGCTTGAATACTGAACTGAATCATTCGATTTGTCATGTCACTTTTCCAATGCTGTTCACACAATGAATTGTTAAATGAGATTCCCAGATATCTTATTGAGTCTACCACATCCAGATGTTTATCATCAATTTTCCATCTAAATTGATTTTTTTTTTTGGTATTTGTCCTACCAATGATGATTATCTTGGTTTTTTCAGTGTTAAATACCAAATCATTTTTATTTAGATAGTCATGTAGATTTGTTATTTGCCTTTGTAAACCTATCGGGGTCTTATCTAAGAGAACCACGTCATCAGCGTAAATGATGCATCCGATTTCTGTATTATTTAAGATAGGCGGAAAACATCTTACATTTTTATGATGTGCTGGAATATCAGCAATAAACAGTTTGAATAACTCGGCAGCCAATGGGCAGCCTTGTTTCACGCCCATATTTGTAGATATCTGATTAGATAAAATGCCTTGGTTATTCAACCTTATGCTGATGACGGTATTCGAATATAACGCTCTTATAGGTTCAATTAAGTTACTGGGACATTTCCAATTTTCCAATTTTTGCCACAATTTTGATCGATTGATGCTATCAAAAGCACCCCATAGATCAATGAAAGCTACATACAATCGTGATTTAGTTCTTAAACTTTCAACTTTCAGAATAGTCATTAATAGGAGATTCACCTCACCACCAACTCCTTTGGTAAAACCTGTTTGCCGTATGTCCGGAATTTGTTCCATTACAGACCATTGTACCAGCTTCTGGCGTAAAAATGAAGCAAATATTTTTCCAATAGTATCTGACAAGGCAATCGGGCGATAGTTAGTTGGATCTGCCCGATTTCCCTTTTTATAAATGGGAACTATTATTGCTTCGCGCCACGAGACCGGAATCGTCATTGTTTCTGATAATCGTAGGAACAATAATTCCATGAACATTGCCCATTCATCTTCATGTTTTTTCAACATTACATTAGTTATTAAATCTGGACCAGCGGCATGTGAATTGTTCAGGGTCCGTATTACTGCTTTTATATCTTCAGCTGAGATTTGCATATCCCATGATGACAAATTAAGTTCAGCAGATCTTATTTCTTCATGCTGTGAATTTCTGAAGATTTTAGTAAAATGAAGTTCCCATTGTAACGCATCGATCCCATTTGACAAATCAGAGTGATGTTTTGAGTTTCCTGTGTTCAGGATTGCCCAGATTTCTCGAGAATTTTTCTGGACTAACTGTTTCATTAATAGCTCTGCTTTGTCTTGCTCAATAATCATTTTTTGGGATTTTAACCAATTCCGATACAATTGTCGACGCTTTTTAATTGCAATTTTGATGGATTCTATTGCAATACGTGATTTTTTTCAATTTCCTCACATCACGTCGCATGGCTTTTTTTGCTAGCGTCATAATGTTGATGACAGATGTTTGTGTTTGTCCCATAACCAAATTAGAGGCTCTTTCAATGACGAAATCCGAAAGTAAGGGAACATAATCAACCGACATTGATTTGTCATAGAGAAGCTTCTGATTTAGTTTTTGTATTTTGGAACCATTTATCCTAAGGCGATTCCCGCCAGCATTCACAGAAAGTGGTATATCATGAATTCTTGTTTCATTTGTCCATTCCACTGGACAGGCCAACCGCAACAAGTTATGGTCACTATTTGACATAGGAGATATTAACAGTGACAAATCCTTTTCAAATTGATTTTGGGAAACCCAAAAAAAGTCAATGATCGATTGTGCATTATGATCCGACCACGTTTGCTTTGGCGGTTGATCACCTGGCACATGACCGTTTACCATTTTACAGTTGCGATTTCCTAATACGTGGCTCCAACAGTGCGCTCGACTACTTACTTCATTTTTTGGTAATAGTTTAAACACCTGATTAACTTGGTCGTATTTGAACTACGTACAATTTAAGTCTCCAGCGCAGATTATTGAAACGTTCTCATAATTCAATATTGCTTTGTCAATAAGATGTTTTATTGAATCCAGAAACGATTTTGTGCTGTTTTTTTTCGGGTTCCAATATCCATTTAGGATAAGCAGGTGCTTCCTTATGTTCATATTTGTGTTATTTGTTTGAAGTAAGGCTCCTTGCACAAATGGATTAGGACTAAATGAGTCGATAAGCCGCCACCACGTGTTTATCCTAATCATCATCAACAGTCCAGAGGAAGGACGCCCCTTTGTGTTTTTAATAGCGGGGTTTAAGAGAATCACAAAACCGTCTCTAGCTGGTGGATCGCTTAACCATGTCTCTTGCGGGCAGATGGCAAAAACCTTTTTTATCTCAACATCAAATCGGTTGAACAAGTGAGTAAATCCTCTCGTATTCCAGGACAGAAATTCCCGAATACTTTCATTTTCAATTGCTGGTGGCTAATGCCAAGCATTTTTGTTGTTTTGTGTTTTGTATTCGATGGTCTTTGGGACCTTGGAATTTGCATTGCTCGACGTAGATTAGCACATCTTTGTTCTGAATTTTTATGAGAGGTACTCTTCAAACTGGTCATAGAGGTCTCCGAACCAGAACTAATTGGTTCAACCGATATATCAAATCCAAACATCAACAGTTCGTCAGAGGCATTCAGGATAGTATTACGAACAGAAGCTGAGGAAATGTGCAAGAGCACTTGGTCACAACACCGCTCAGTTACGTACTCCACAATTTTTATATCGTCAGATGTGATTGTTCGAAGTGATGGAATGCAAGAAAATAATTTCATCACATTATTGCGGTTTAAGTTCAAATCATCATCCTCTTGATGGAGATTTTGCAGTCTCAATTTATAGTTTGAGGTTTTGTTTTCTGATTTCAAGGATGTGGAAGCACGAGAGAGGTAATGAACTTGTTTATTGTTTTGAGTTCTTGTTTGTTTGGGGTTCAAAAGTGATGGTATGTTTTTCGAACTTTTCTCAGTCACCGTTGATCTGTATTCAGAACTCCTATCTTTTTGCAACTCAGATGTTAGAATTTGTGGTGGTGGAACACGTGGAGTTTCAGGAGCCATACATAGATTTAAAGTTGGTCGATCACTTAATGTGTCATCCGAGTATGTAGACAGATCACAAATGTTGATCGAGGATCCTGAAGAGTGACTTCTAATACTTTCCGGTCCTGAGTCCACTCTTTGACGCTTGCTAGAGGGAGCTACAACTCGCACAAGGTCTTTATTAGGATTCACTTGAGCATGTATTGTATTAGGAACACTTGATTTAGATGGCTCGGAGCGATTGAACAAGCCCAACCTAGCATCTGCGGGTACATTTCAAATAAAATTTTGTGATTTCCGAGACTGTGCCTCCTTGTTAGTGACGGGCCTCCTTTTTCCTTGCGCTGATTTGTGCTGGTTTTGCCGATTTAGTGTGCAGTCGCCCTTTTTTGTTGTAGTCTCGATTGACTTGGCTGATCCTTGGAAAATTCCAAAAGACATCGAGGGCATCAGGGAGACTGCACTTTTAATTTTATCTTCCATTTGTTGGCTCATTTTTTGTGCTGGAGCGGTCACAGTACAGCAAATATCAAGATTTATATTATTTGCTGGCAAGTTCGCATCAGGGCACAATATAGTTTGAGGAATCGTCATAGACGTCATTTCCACGTCTGTTCCATTTAGAGACTGCTCATATAATTTATTCACACCTTCAGTTGAGTTTTTTGATGTTATTTTCGATACTGCATCATGTTTTCCTGCAATGGTTAATCCTTTTTTATGTGACTCGATTTGAGAGTTCATCAATGTGGAAGAGTGGCGCATCCATTTCACGGCGTCAAGCAAGCCATCAGATAAAGAGTCATTCTGACAATGATGGCGTGTGGCAAGATCGCTTAGCCGCTCTTTCCAACGCAGTGTACGTTCAGCTTCCTGAGTCAACTGAGCTTGCAGAAAATGTATGGCCGAGTCAAAACTACCCATCTTTTCCTTTAATGATATTATGAGTAAGGTCTGATCTTTGTGGGCTTCATGAAGAGACTCATACATCTTCAAAAATGGTAGAAGAGCTGCAGACGAGGCCGCTAATACATTGTTATATATCTGCATAGCTGCTGCCGAGGAAAGACTTGGTTTCGACTCAGTACCAGCCTTATCTGCTGAACATGTATGTAGATTGTTTGTTGATTCTGAATTGGAATTATTTGTTGTTGACAAGTTCCCAAAATCGGTCGTCACAGGAACTTGTAAAGACTGCAATTGATTCAGTCGTGATCCACTCTTTCTTGGTGAGCTCTTTGAAGTTCTCATGTGAGTTCTTAATTTGGTTGTACATGTACTCGTATCTCGCTCAACTTCATCATGTAAATAGCAATTTTCTTGTAAGAGTGGGCCAGTAATATAGCATTTCCCCATCTGAGCGACATTGTGTTTCTCTCAAGATATTTTTGATGTTTCGACTTCAAGGTTATGGACGTTGCAAGATGAATCCGCTTGAGAACTTTGATTTTCTCGTCCTAATGAGAAACGGCTCGGTCGTTGCGTTACATCAGCTTCATCAAATCGAAACCGTGAGTGCCTAGAAGTGCTTTGTGGTGATATTTGTGTAGTTGTTTTTGCATTGACCACTCGTGTAGGTATTTGAAACCGATCTTTCATGTTTAAATGTAGAAGGTTTCTTTTAGTCATGCTAATCACTGACGAGGAGCCAGCCAAGATTGTGTCATCATTATCAACCGAATGAGTAATCGTTTCTGGTGCTACTGTGCATTTTGTTATTTCGTTTATATCCTCATCTTGGGAAGCTTCCATTAATTCTGCATCCGTTAATTCGTGGGCAGTAAAAAAAACATCTACTATTTCAGATTGAATTGGAAGTGGTGAAACTATTCCTAGAGCACTCCGGTCGAGTAAAGGTAGGTTGAGCAGAGTTAATAGTGTTTTTTGTAGTGGAGTGACAAAGGGAACGGCCACAACCTCCGTAGCTTCAGAGGTAGTTGTCACTTCAACTTCACCGACATTATCTGGTGCACTATTGGATCTACTAGGATCTCCAAAATTATGTGAATATTTTTGCGCAACATCAGAAACTACAGGAGCAACAAAAGAGTTATCGGCGACGTGTAAATCGGCCAATACTTGTGTCGGAAGACTATTTAAAGTTTCCATTTCATCAGACGGGGCAAAAAAGCTAGTTGACATAGTTTCATCTCTGCCCCCAGCTTCTACAGTAGATAAATGTACAGACACTTTAGGTAAATATTCCAAATCTTTAGTGATTGTCAAGGGGGTTGTACAGTCTACTGATAGAACAATGTGCTCAATGGGTTCGAATTGTAGACAAGGATCCACTAATTGCTTTTTCTTGATTTTGAGCTTACCTTGGATGTCTCTAGGCCAGAGTCTGCTTTTAAAGCTGTCCATGGATTCTGCATCCGCCGTTGTTGTATGGTATTTCGTCTTGTTTGTGGCCCTACCTGGCCCCCTGATCCCGATTGTGCGGTCATGCTATTTGTGGTGCTGCACCACTCTGCGCACAAACTGCAGTTGGTAGTGACCAGAGGCCGAGATCTAAGCTTGACAGCAGATCCAGTAAGTGCCAAGACAGTACCAGGACCCAGCGCCAAACAGCAGCAAAACAGTTCTTGCCGCTGAAGAATGCATCGCCCTTTACTCCGTGGCCGGGCTTAACGCCGCAAGGGTGGCAGCCTCTGTGTAATGAGCAGGAGCCCAATAGATGCTCGCAATGCCGGGTAAGCAAACACAGCCTTCACAGCCTTCACTTCAATACGGGTACTCTCTCCAGCACAACGGTCATGTTTTGCTAAACTTACCAAAACCCCAGGTGCAAATTTAGACTGCCTTTCGGGTAGTGGTTCGGCTCTGGCACCCAAAGTATGATGCAAATCATGCCAGTGGGCCAAGCCAGGGTGCTGCAGGGCTGAAGGTGCTGAACTAGCAATGAGGTATGTTTGGCCAGATCCCTAATTACCTCAGCCCAAACCGTATCTACTACCTGAGTCACATTTTGTATGTAAAAAAAGGTTCATTGTATAAATAACCGGGGAGCAGTTAGATGGTATTTGTCGGACCAAACTAACCCAAATCTCAACCCAACTACATCAATTGATAAATTTTTATACATTTTAGCAACCGTTCAAACACTCAAAGCTATTTTATTACCAACCACCCCTCAAACATGATTGGACAAAACATTTACAAAGAAGTTCCATATTTTCTAAATTCATTCTCCCTCATTGGTCATCACAATCTTTGTTACCACCTTCTGATCGTGTTCGAAGTCTGCCTTTGCTGGGTATAGGTCTGTGGTAGGTCTTGACAACATGGCACAATAAAATATTCACATACAACATAATTCATTACTTAGTAACAACTGGCCTAAACCCTTTAACCTTAAGTGTGATTACACATGGTCTGCTTGGATATCTTAGCAATACGGGGAAGTGCTCAGCAAACAAGTTCTATTTGAACTACCAATTGCAATCTCATCCTCCCCAGCCTCCTGCCTCCTGTTTAGACCTTCTAATGTATGTGACCGCTACTCCAGCATGTACAGCCTCTAGTTTCCCCCTGAGAATACAATTGAATACCGGACACCCTGGCCTCAGGCCTCATCTTTATTGCTGGTCCAAGCAAATGGTCAAAACACCTCTGCGCAACTTAATGAAATGCGCAAGATTAGATCTATTCCTTTTGGAACTCTTAAACCATGAAAAAGCATATTGTTTGATGGCTGACCTTCTACTGGATGACACCTACTTCCTCCTTCAACCCCCAAGCCCATAAAACCAGAATCTCCCAGCTAACGAAAATTCATTGTGCAACTGCTAACTGCAAAGTCTGAATAAACTCACAAAACCCCACTATGTGCATATATATATATATATATAAAACTCCTTCTTAAAAATCCTTTTATCTGTTTTTTCCGTGTGTATTTCTTACTTCTTTTACCACAGGTTTTCAGGACAAGCCCCCCTCCACAAGCACATTTAAAACCTCCCTGTCTCCCAGTTTCCATGTACTTCAGAGCACCCCGTGGGTAGATTGTGTTCATGCAACATTTGCGGTTTTAACCTTGTATCTTTCTATGCGTGTGCAAATCTAATATGTATCAGTTCTAAAAAAAACAGTAATACTAAAAATAACATATCCATCCATAATTAACTACACTCGATACATGTGAGATTGCAACATCACACCCAGTTCACCGCCTAGTCATCAACATGGCATACGCAACATGAACCCCTCATCATCATGGGGACCCTTTCTGAACACTCCAACTGGTACTCCAACTGGTATAACAACAAAAATAATGTTTTCAAACATGCTTTTTTCCTGTATGTTGTTGACAGCTATTGAGCTTCGAGTAGCAAAATTGCCAACTTGTGTCAAGAAATCTAAAAAGCACACTGGATGAGGCCCTTTTCCTGGTTAAGTTTGAATAGCTGTTTGCATAACGGGCACGTGGACACACCAAGCGAATTGTGCAAACGTACTTGGCATAAGGAAGATTGAGCAGCCAGTTTCCTTATTGTGAAAGGATGAGCTGGGATTCGAACTTGCACACTTTTTTTTATATAACATATTTTATTGGATATTGCATTTTAAAAGAAAGGGGTCCAAAACCTCTCATATAAACATGCAATTAAATCAAGTCTGATGTCAAGTCAAGTCTGATGTAGGTAACTGCAAATGGGATGGCATCTAACGAGATTAGCCAGGATCATAAGAAGAGCTGCAAGCATGTAATTCTCATTGAGCCTGTAAACCAGGATGACCCCACCACCTGAGTCCAAACATTTGCAATTTACAAACTGTGATTAACATTCCTTCCCTCTCGCCAATATGTTCCGAACAGTAAATGAGACACGTTTGGTAAGGCATAAGGTATGTAATTGCAACATGTTACAAGTGCATTACTTCACTATTAGCTGTTCTCGGCGTAACATACGCAGTTCTAGCATATCTTAAAGGTCAATATAAGTCGGTAATTCGTAGGGTCACTTCTGTCCCTCTTCTTAAATATCGGAATTACCACTGATCGCTTCCAGGAAGGGGGTGTAGGTCCCTGTGACTTATTAATGGTCATTGAGAAGGCTAAACTTATCAGATGGAATGAGAGGTATGCGCGGTATAAGAACAGTATCTAAGTTCCATCGGTCACACAGGCCTCTATGACGCGTCTTTGTAGACGCGTAATTGTCAACCTTGTCCATTGCAGAGTCTCTGTGATGGCATAAGATTGCATAGTAGCATAATTGCAGCACCTACTTTGTTTTAGCTCGTGAGGAGGCATTCGTCCTACAGCAAGGACGAATTTAGAGACTGAAATGTTGAGCCGGTAATTAACTGTTCATTGACACTGGAACCGCCGTGTCCTGTTGTGATGCTGGAAATGCATCGGAGGGACAGGGCCTCCGTATCCTTGTCCTTTACTGCTTTTTATCGTGTGTCCTGTCATGTTTTCCGCACAGGAGTTTATGTGGGACTCCTGGCGGTGCAGCTCTTTCTTTTGGTTTGGTGAACGGACCCGTGGGATACCCTTATGGCACCCATGGGTGGGGGTACAACCCTGTGCCCCTAGTGTATGTTTTTGGGCACCTGTGGGTGGCCCGCAGAGCAGGGTATGGGCTGGTGGCAGCTCCATGCTGAATTTGACAGGTGCGCGGAGTATCCTCCATTTTGGGATACTCCGGCCCTGCCATTGGGATCCGTTGATTCCTGATGGAAAACAAGAAGGCCCCTTTGGCCTCTTGCTTTCTATTCCCCAATACCTTGTTTTCCCAAAGTCCTGGGAAGCCCTGACTCTGTCCCTTCCCCCTGACTGGCTGTTGGGTGGAAATGCTGTATATGGTGTTGTTGTGAAGGCCCGGCCAGACTAGCTGGCGCCTTCCCAGTGATATATGTTGTGGGTACCTCCTGTGGGTGATACCTGGGTGAATAGAGTGTGTGACGAATATGCATTCTATGTTGTGGGTGTCTAGTATCTGGTGGTTGACACAATGATTGAGGCAACCCTGCCCGAAACCGGTATGAATGCAGCTTGGAGTGTTGAATGGCTCGGTACTTGTCCCAATACACATAACTTGTTGTGAGTGTCTGGAGAGAAGTGAATGGCCTGAATACCTCGTGTGCCTTATTGGCTGCCGGCCTGCATGAATGCCCGTAGTCGTGATTGGATGCTTGAGTGTGACCCAGCCGAATGAATGCGAGATCAACAGTATATCTGGGGACCTCTCACTGCTAGGAATCGTGTTCAGAAGCTGAAGTCCACTACGACGAGTAACTGGAGTAACTGACGCTTGACCTTGAAACCCCCGCTGGATGAGAAGGAGTGCTGTGGCTCTCCCTCGCAATCTGAAGGCTGCTGTGTTTCCAAGGACTGACCCAGAGAGGACCTGGTAAGGCGCCCTCTTCCCGAGCTACGAGGTACCATCGTGCACAGCTGATCTTTTCCAACGCTCCCTGGTAGAAAGACCTTCGACAGGCTGCCGACCTGATACGGGGACTGCTGCGGAACTCCCAGGAGAAGCACCCGGACTGTTGTCCGCCACTATCGTCGACCGCCGTCGCCGACCGGAGCCGCTGTGCTCCCGTTTGCCTAAGAACTTTAATTGATCATCGGACGCTTTCGTCTGCATCGTCATCCGCTTGTCTCCCGCTGGAGAAGGCCCGACCGTCGATGCGCCGAGGAGCATCCACCGGTGGGTTTCCCGCCACCTAAATACCGCAGAGACGCCGACGACTCGACGCCCTTGCTGGGCCACAGTTCTTCATCATCTCTTTGCGGTCCAGAACTATCGTCACCGAGGTGCCCCGCACGCCTCTTCCTTGCAGGACGCCAACGCTCTGTCGTAGACGAGCACCGCTAGGAACGAAGCTGCCACTTCCCTGCCGTAGTTCACCCTGTTCACCGTCGGACGTTCGACGACCTGTGACTCCTGCCTTAAAGGGAGGGCACTCAAGAAGGGCCGTCGATTCCCCGACACTGAATGCCAAGTTCCCCGACACCTCTCGACGATCCGTGGCTCCCGCCTGAAAGGGAGGCACTCAAGAAGGATCAGTCGACGCATCGTCGGAAAACTCTACTCCACCAGGTTCATTGGGGGGCGTAAAAACCTTAATAGGAAGAAGTGAGACTATTGAACATATGGACTGGGCTTGTGCGATATATCTTATTTTACAGGTTGCCCAGGTGGGGGGAGATCTCCACACAGAACTGTGTCTAGGGTACGGTGCCAGTATTCTGCCTGCTGCTTCAACCATCTTGCGTTCCTTCCTATCTCTATTGCTGGTTTCCTCGTTATTAATCTGTGTGACATTTTAACCGTACAGTTGATGCACTTTAATGAGATTTGATAACATTGGTGGTACCACTTTAGAATTGTATATATTTATCATTATTGACTTCCGAGTACAAAGTGCGTTATTGTGATCGTGTACATACCTTTGAATATTAATTATATAAAGACTGTGTTTTCAGTAATACAGTGTGTGGACATTCCTTTGTGGGGGTTCGGGGACTACACTGTACTTAAGAACCAGTCTGCATCACCTCCTGAGAAGCTAGGCTTTGATTGCTCGTCCATTGCTACCTTATAGAGAATCTTGGCTGGGGTCCGCTGTGCCTCTCCTCTACCATATAGAGAGCGGAAGTACTGACACCCCCTACCAGTCTTTACACCTGTGTGAAGAGAAGTGGGGGTGGAAAGAAGTAACTTCCGAATGTTTGCGATAGTGGAAGATGAAGGTGACTGGGTAGAACTGTGCTTATTCTGTTTGTTAACACTGATAAATTGCATCCGTATGTTGAAATGATAGCTGTTGTTGAAATGGGTGACCCTTTGCCATTTGGATAGCAGAGGGCAACCTAACACTGTATATCAGAGTGTTTGTAAATATATAAGATCAATGTTGAACAGTGCACCATCATCCCTCCCCTCCTAACCCCCTCCCTGTTCCCCCTCGACCCCCCCACCCTCCAACACATAACCCAGGATGTGTGCAGCACTTTTCAGATTTCTCATTGCATTACTTATTCAATACAATTTTAAATAACAAGCATTGGCAAAGCCAATAGTTTTGCCCTTTGTGGTTTTTATCACACTTCATATTACTCTACAGTAATTCCAAAGATGTCTGTAATTTAATGTTTGCAGAAAAATAACAATAGTAGAAAGACTTCTCTTCGCCATGGTGTACAAAACTCTTTTACTATGTGTATCACACTACTAATAGACATAGTAGAAAGGCCATACTTCACTACAGTGTACAAAGTATTTTTCTTTGCGGACTACTAATGTAACATGCCAGAAAACACTACATTAGGACATTTTATGGCACACATGGAGATTTTAAGGATGATCTTGGAATAGGTAGGGGTGAGCTAAGGTGGAAGATAGTAGGAAGGGGTGAGTACGGTTAGGATGGATGAGCTAGGAGGTGTGGGGGTAGGCAAAGGTGAGCTTAGGTTGGTGAAGCTAAGCAGGGGTAAATTGGTGGGTAAGCAGGTAAAGGGGGAAAGATGGAGATAACATGGGATGTGGTAGTACAGGGATGAGCTAGGATAAGTGAGGGTAAGCAGAGGTGAGCTGGTGATAGGTAGGTGTGAGGTACTGAGGTGATGAAGTGGTGGGGTGGGTAGTGTGGGGTGAGGTAGGTGGGGATGGAAAGTGGTATGGTAGAGGAGTGAGGTACAGTGGGATTAGAGGGGGTGAGAGTGTTTGGGTGGGGAGGGCTGGGCATGTGCTAGGTAGAGTGGTGGCAGAAGCAAGACTGGTGCACAGTGTTAGGGGATGGTGTGTAATGGTGGTTTTGCTGTGGGGTGTCGAGTGGTGTGGGACATATTGGTGTGGAGTGTGGTGATGTGGAGGTGGGTTGTGTTGGTGGTGTAGACTGTGGTGGAGTGGTAGTGTGAGGGTGGGTGGAGTGGGGAAATAGAGGTGTAGGGTGTGGTGTGGGGCTGTGAAGGTGTGTGATGGTGTAGAGCAGTAGTGTGGTTGTGTAGTGAATTGGTAGCTTGGGGTGGGGCCGTGGTGTGCAGTGTTGGGTGGTGGTTTGGAGATGGGATGTGTTAGTGGTGTATGGTGGGGTTGCTAAGTGGTGGAATGGAGTATGGAGTGTAGAGTAGTAGTATGAAGTGAGGGGGTGGTTAGGCGGAGGTGTGGAGTGGTTTTATGAGGTGTGGTGTGGGATGGGGTTGTGTGGTGCTATGATATGGTGTAATGGTAACTAGGTTTGGGGGTGTGATGGTGTTGTACAGGGGTGGTGCTGCGTGAAGTACTGATGTGGAGGTCTGGATTGTTGTGGTGTGGCATGGCGGTAGTGTTGTGGAGTGGTAACTGGGTGTGGGTATGTGGAGTGCTGTGGAGGGGTGGTTTGTTCGGAGTAGGTGTATGCTGGTGCAGTGGTGTAGAGTGGTGGTCTACGGTGGTGTGGTAGTGTGGAGTGGTAGCTGGGTGTGATGGTTTTGTTGAAGGCTTTGCAGTGTAGTGGTGAGATACAGTGGGGGGGATGTTGTATGTTGCAGTGGTGGTGGTGTGGTGGTGGAGGAGGTGTTGAGTGGGGTCGGGTAGAGTGTATAGTGGACAGGGAGACAACTGAAAAAAGCACAGTGGCAATGTGCCTCTTCAGGCACCAAACCATATTGCAGTATGCTTAGCGTGGGGGGCGGGGCTTGAGATGTAGGTGGGACTCTGGGGGAACACTTGTAAATGGGAAGAGAAACAGACAAGCACCAAACATATGCTCACATAACTGCCTCTCTTTGAAGCTGTGTGGTTGTGAGGGACAGGGCGGTCAGGCAGTTCCCTAAGTGGGATGTGAAATCGAGGGGGGCTCTAATAAGGGTGCGTGGCCTCAATGTTGAGCCTAAGTAGTGGGTGCCGCCGGCCTGACCGAAACAATACACCATGAGACCCTGAAAAACATGTACTTTGAGTCACTCAGCATGGTCTTGGATGTATTGTTTGCATCCAGTCTGCGTATTGTAAATTATTGTCTCTGCGGTTTGTAATGAATCGCTCTCACTCTGTATTTAACCATTTCAATCACTGAGTAAATAACTCACCAATGAAAAAGTGGAAGGGACACATAGCACCAATTAAAGAGCATAGTGGGAACAAAAGAGTGGCCACTGAATTTTATATTTGAAATATGTCTGTGATACCGATTCAAGAATAAACCCCTTTGTAGCATTTAATGCACAGTGGGCTCTCTTCTCATTTCATTTTTCACAACGACCATTCTAAGAGTAAAATGCCTTCAAACTACATGCACTGGTGTAACGGGAGTCCCCGCAGACCCTGCGGAGGGGGGCCCCCCTGACACCACATGTCCTGGGAGGAGGGATACGTTGGACTAAAAACAAATTGTTTTTTAGCCACTCTGGTGTCATAAAGAAATAATTTCTGTTACATAGTAACAGAAATAATTTCTTTATGAAGGCAGAGTGACTACAAAAATAAACTATTTCTTGTTGAATTCCGAGGGCCTCCACCCCATGACATGGAAGCCTCTAGGCTGGAGGCCTCCATGTCATGGGGTGGGGGAGCTCTATGCAGGGGTGTTGCTAGGTCTGGAAAAGACCCGGGGCTACGGTAATGCCAGAACTGTCAGGACTGGGGGCTAGCTAGCCTTTTGGTTGTAGCTCCTGAGATTCTATCCGGGGCTACAACCAAAAGACCAGGGGCTATAGCCCCCTTAGCCCCCCCCTAGCAACGCCTCTGGCTCTATGACTTCAAAAGAAAAGCGTTTCTTTTTGAATTCCCTCTGCCTTCATAAAGACATTATTTCTATTATGGTTCGGCCCTTAACGGAAATAATTTCTTTATGTATTAAGTCGGAGTGACTTCAAAAAGAAATCTTTTCTTTTTTTAAGTAATAGGGCTCCCCTCACCCCGATGACGTGTGAGTGTATGGTGAAAGGGCGCATACTTAAATGTATAGGTGGCTGTCTGTGTGAGTGTATAGTGAATGGGTGCACACTTAAATGTATGGGTGGCTGCCTGGATGTACCTGTACAGTGAAACGGTGCACGCTCAAATGTATAGGTGGCTGCCTGTGTGAGTGTATGGTGATAAAGTACACAATTAAGTGTGTGTGTGTGTGCGTGTCTGTGTGCGTGTCTGTGTGCGCGTGCGCTTGTCTTCAGGGGTGCAACGATACCTACATTTTGGGGAAGGGAGTGCTAACCGTTCAAATGTTGGAGAGGTGCTAACTTCACAGGCGGTGGGGGAGGGTAAAGAGTGGGGGAGATTATAGGCTGTCCGTGTGGCGAAGTTTTAGTATTTTGTCAAGCAGGGAGAAGGAGGAAAGGGGAAGTCCAAGTAGGGGGCTATTGCAGTAGTCAAGGCGACAGAGTACCAGATTTGGTAGTATGGTTTTTGAGGCGTGGTAAGTGCGGAGAGGGTTGCTGACTGCAGAGATGCAGTGAGAGATGCTTGAAGACATATCAGACGGGGGAATAGGGAAGGTGGAAAAGATGTGATAGGAGAGATGAGTTGTCCTATTGAGGAGGTGTAAAAAGTGAAGAGTAAAGGGCCAAGGATGGAGCGTTGTAGGCCATCAACAGCAGGGGGTGAGGGGTCAGGAGCAGAGACTGCAGTGTTCCATGAGATGGAGAAGGAACAATGCGAGAGGTGGGGGGGGGGGGGCGCAAGCCAGTGCTTCTGGACTGATTACTTTTCTATACTTTAAATAAGTGTTACATAGTTGCTTCCTGGACCATCCCTCAACCTCCATACATGTCCTTTTTGTTAACTAGCTCAGATAGGATGCAAACAAAATGTAAATCGTAATCAACGTAATTTTCATTGGAGATCATTGCCAAGAACCGAAGCCTCCATTTGCTCTTGTTTCAGTGGAGATGTGTTGGCATTCACTTCAATTTGGAAAAGTGTATTGCTTCACTGGCTACAGCGAGTGATGTAGAAAGCAGACCATGGAAACTGACCAGGAATTGGTTAAAGCACTGTGCAGATTATGACTTCTGGTGAATTGTAGCACATCATGCGCTTCCTGTAAAAATGATTTTATTGAAAGCCAACCAATTTGAATAACTTTATTTTTCTGGCCTTTTTTGTTAGACTCCGATACGGCCTGAGAAAATAATGCAGCATCATTTTCTACAGAGAGCATGCTCAGTGACGGAAGCCTCAACTTCACGGCTGTCCGTATAGGTCCGGTGGGTGGTGTGACAAACCCATGGTATCACAAGTAAGGACATAACACAAATGAGCAAGTTCAAGGGTGTTTATTATACACTTTTAAATGGGTTGGAGACTTCCTAACTTGCTGTAATACTAAAATGGGAGTAAACTCGATCATTTAAAATAAAGAATAACAGTCCTAGCAAGTCTTAGTCCCAAACCAATAATAGTTAAACTAAGAAACCTATTGCCTGCCCTAAGCGTATGCAAAAATGTGTGAAGGGAAATATGTATACAAAGGAAGGTCAGTGTTATAACATAAATAATCAAGGTGGTTGAGTCAGCTCTCCTCCCCGCATTGGACAGCACTGGTTAAGGCGGCGCACGTAGACAGGATGACACACTCTGGCTCAAGACACCAAAAGGCAATTCCAAACAAGGGTTGGGGCCCACTTGCCCTTCCACGTTAAAGTCACTTGTTTTCAGTTCAAGTTATTTCAGAGTTCAACAAAAGTTCACATAGGTCTCCCTCTGTCGGGCTCGGACCTCTCAAGGCATCAACAGTTCACGTAGGTCGCCCTCATTCGGGCTAGGAAACCTCTCAACAAAAGTATCTGATTCAACCTAGATCTCCCTCAGCCGGGCTCAGACCTTGCAATCACAACACTTGCAGGAGCTCCCTTCCCCAAGCTATATTCACATTCGTTAGGGGTTCTCTTCCCCTAACTTATTTCATGTTCCAGGTCTCACTCAGTCGGGCTCAGACTTTCGAATGTGCAAGGCTTTTTCCATAGACCTCCGCAGGACCACTTCAACTTTCAGTTCAGCTCTCCCTTTTGGTATTTGCCTCAGTGTCTCTTGGTCTTGGTAGTTCCATAACACAATCATAAAAGTTCAAAGAAAGCTTTCTCTTAAAACATTCATCTTTTAACTTCCATTGTGTTTGGAGCAATATTGACCATTGCGTATTTCAGAGTTCGTTCACTTTGTTGCTTTATAACAAAACATCAAACATTTCACAGAGACTTTCGAGTAGGCTATTTCCTCATCCCGGACCACTACGCTACTCTCTTTCACTGGCTTCACAATGAACAGTACGTTTGAAGTTCACTATTGGTTTACTTTCTTTTGAATCTCATTAGCACAGACGCAACCTTCAACTGTGAGATTCCAAAACTGCCAGTCTCATAATGCAAAAGTCACCTTCACTTTGTTTCCTATTTCAATTCAATATTCAGGTTCCCGCTCCAGCAACACATATGCTCACCAGGTTTCCTCTCTTTCTTGTCACGAGACTCACCCGGCTGGCGTGTGCTAGCGAGCGACTTCTTGGGAATCTCTGGGTTGAGGTCAGGGTCTGGCCACCTGCCTCTCGTTCCTCCCTTACTCCTTCATTCACCCGGCAGGAAAATTAATGCCACTGGGAATGTTGGTCATCCCCAACTCTGTCGGTCACCTGGGAGGCAGTGCACTGCAGTTCCCAGCATGCACATTTTCATCTGCTCCTCAATGCCCCAGAGTAACATGCACTTGGCTGGACATGTCCCATTGTGAGCAGTTCTCCTTGTTCTGGCTCTCTGGAGCTACGGCTCCTTCGCCCTGCTGCAAACCTTCAGACACCTGTGAGAAACCTGAAGGTGTCTCACTTACTAGTCCCCGGGGACCTGTCATCCAGGTGGCCAGGACACGGTCATCGCTATTTGATCCAATTCCTGGGGGTGGACCAGTGGGGGAGGATCACCTGGATGACGGGTCTTCGGGACGTGAAGTGGGACACTGAAGGCTGAGATGCAGTACCCCTTCCTTATGACAACACCTTTTAGGTAGGATACTCAGAAACTCAACCCCCCCTTTCCAACATAAACACTTTCTTACACTGTAACAAACAACAAACTAACACCACAGCTGTTTACCTGACATGTCCGAACACAAGGGTCAGGCAGAGTAAGGCAATTGCTGATAATTACACACACCTGACTGCCCTTTCGCTTCCCCACAGGGATAAAAGGCAGAGCACGAGAGCGCTCTACGAGCAAGGCTGAATGCACGCGGAGGCAGCTATTCTGGACCGGCAGTTCAAATAGAGGAGAAAGTCGGCAAGACATGAATGGACGACAAGGAGGGAATTGCCCTTGGCCTTTTCAACTCATATCCGCGAAGCCTCCGAAAGGGAAATCAGAAGTCCGGGATGTACAACTGGCGTGTGGTGCGACAGGTGTCAACGGTACACAGGGCCCTCCCGCGTTGATAGCAAAGCGGGGAGCAGCACTTGTCACCATGGTGCTGTCCTTGACTCCCGAGACCAGAAAACTATAGCAATTTCAGCACAGCCGGTGAGTCGGAGAAAAGTGATAATAAACTGAACTGTGCTGGGCCCAAGGTTGCAAACAGCAACAAAACAATTGTGTTTATGATCTTTAAAGAAACCCCAGTAAAGGTCCAGGGGCAGAGTGGGCCGGCACCATGTGGGCGCTCATTCGAAGGACTCTGACTGGAACCTTTGTGTTTTTGATGAAACTACAGGACCCAAGAGGCCTTAGGGAAGGCCGGTGTGAGGTGTCAATGGGGTCATACGAGGGTCCTGCAAAACCCTGCGTACAGTCTAAAGTCTTTGACACGAGGAGGAAGCAAAGTGAATTGTGTTAACAAGAGCTGTGTGTAGTCTGACTAGGGCTGAGACCTGGACTTCGGTAAAGGAAGAACCTAACGGGTCTAAAAATATTGTCTTGAGATTGTGACTATGTGAACCGATAGAGGGATGCCAAGAGAAAGCTAGTGTAAGGGAACCCCCACCCTGCTTTCTGATGAGATTGTGAACATTGTGAACTAAGGCAAGTGTGAACCCGCCAGAGGGATGCCAGGAGAAAACCAAGGAAAATGCATCCTGCATTGTGATAAAGCAAAGTGAACTGTGATGTTGGCAAACGTGAACCCGGCGGAGGGGTGCCTGCGAATCGGGGTGAACAGTGATACCCCAGTGAGCATTGTGCTGACAAGAGTGAACCTGGCTGAGGGATGTCCACAGTGAATTACACTTTAAAAAGGCATTGCGATTCTTGACTTACGTTTGAACGAAAGGCCATAGTGAACCTGACAGAGGGAGGCTAACACAGAGAGGAATCAAGGCCTGGCTGAGTTGGATCCGAAGGCGACTGAATAGTAGCCCAACGTGAAGATTTACTAAAGGAACTTTTGATTTTGTTGTGTAAGGCACGCCAGGTCCTCTGAGGCAAGAGACATTGTGTGAAAGAGACTTGGCCACAGAAGGCCCTAATAATTTGGTAACGAATTGTAAACTCGTGCTGGAGAAGCCTAGGGGTGTGCTGTGCTCAAGAGTCCTGTGTTACAAACATGGTGAAGGGAGACCCCAGCTATATCATCGTGACTTAACATTTTGAGATCACTTCTTTCTTTTCTTGTGAACCTTTTCCCACACTCTTTTGTAGCATAGCGGTAAGGAATGGCAATAGTTTCTTTTTTTGTCTAGGCCCTTTTTATTTGACTCCACTAGGACAGTATTATTATTATTTGATGGTCATAGCTTGCTCCCATCTTAGATTTAGGTTTAGATTGGGCGTTTATCTCGCCCATTTGTAGTTTAATAAACACCCTTGAACTGTGATCACTTGTGTCTGTCTTATCTTGCTACCATGTCTTCCGTACACGCCTCAGGCCAGCGTTCCTGCATGCCGCTCTGTTGGTCCAGATAACAATTTAGGCTGGGTGTTGGCTTGCTAGATTCCACAAAACAGCCTCCCTCTTCCAGCCCAACTGCTGCTGTCTGAGTGCTTGGGATTTAGGTAAGGCTGGCTTCCCAAGAGCAACTGACACCCTTTCCCCTGCAGTTTCTTTTTGTACACCTGGGAAAGATTAATTGTCTGCAGGTGTTTGGTCAGGGTTGGGGTCTGCCTGACCTTGCCTGTCCTCTCTAACTGGACAACCTGCTGTCAGAATAAGAGAGTCTATCCTCTGTGTTTTAGCGTGTTTCTTGTTGGAAATCTTTACTCCTCTAGGTTGCTTCTTCTTGGTATTGTGTGAAAATGGGGAGATGTTGTGTTTGAAAATACACCAGAAAGAGAAGGGGGTGTGTGATTGTGGGTAACTGGTAGAAGGGAGATACCATGTCTTGCCCAAGAGTGTTTCCTCTGCAATCCTCGTAGGTGATCCCTCGTTATGGGTCCGCCGCCCAGGTTGGGATCTATGGGCAACAGCCTTTCCCTGGCCACCTGAACAAAGGATCTTGCGGGACTTTCAGTGAGAAGACCCTCTGGTTTCTCACAGTGGGGCCCGGCCCCTGCAGCTCCTTCCTCAGGCCCACTACCCTGTGCATAGTGCAGAAGAATTTACTTTGGCGCAGGAGGTCAACCCCAAGGCTCCTAGACTCAGAAGCTTCAGTTTCATTAACGTGAGAGGAAGATACTGTGCATTATGCCTTCAGAACATCCAGGGTGCATAGCACCACTGTGTCAAAAGCATAACAGCCAAAAACAGTGGGAAATGAAAGCAAGGTAAACTATGGAATGACTAGCGTAAAATGAACAATGACGTGAACACAAGAGAAAATTAGTCAACTTCCAATGAATGCTGGTTCTTTTATGCAAACCTGGAATTGCATTTTGTTCTGCATCCACCCTGAAAGAATTCGGCACCACACTTGATGCCCTCGGGTCTTGTGTGCTTAACACATGTAAAATAAATAAATAAACACATATAAAAGAGGAATGCAATTATTCTGTGCTCAACAAGACGCACACAGATGCCTAAAAATCATCACCGGTGCCCGGGACACACCTTCCCGTTAAACCGGTGCATTATCTGAGACACAGATGAATCTGCACATATCATATAGCTGTTCGTTACACAGGCCCTCTGTTGGGCCTGCAAGCTGTGCATTTGATGCGCCTCCACCGTCGTATCCCTGCCCTCGCTGGAGTCGCTCACATCCAGATTGCATCGTTTTACTTCTTGAAGTCAAACGTTCATTATGCCTTGTCCAGTCCTGTCATTGCTGCAGGATGCGCCCATTCTTGGCGACTGATCTCATATGATCAAGAACTAATGAAAAGGACCCCGACACCTCTGCACGTTGTAAAATGGCGGCTTTGACGTTCACAGTCATCCAGTCTATTGGGTAATTCTGGATGGTTTTAACGAGGCCTCAAGTCGAGGTCCCACACGGTTGGACAAAGTCCCCCCCAATTTTTTCAGAGGACACCTTGAGTTGGGGGCTGCTCCGGATCACCGGGCAGCCCCATGCTCGGGTCGGGTGGCACCCGACAGTATACACACTTAGGCGGCGCCCATGCCGCATACTCAGGGGTGGGGGTTCAGCCCACCCCGCTCCAGATCACCGGAGCTCTGCACACGTCCACCTGGCCACCGTGGCCCCGGCTCTGGGGGCACCCAGGTGGGGTCGCATCCCCAACCCGCCTCACATGGCTGGGGGACCCACAGGGACGGCGTTGCCCGGCAGGGGCACCGTCCTTAAGCTGGGCCCCGTCCGTGGGCCCAGCACCTACAGCACAGCACCAGCCTGGTGCAACAGGAACGACGCTGGAGCCAGAATGGGAGTGACTGGCGAGCCGGAAGCGGCTTGCCTCTTTTATTATGTTGGTCGCGTGGCTACTTTACGCATGACCCATTACAACATCCTGGGAGCTACCATGCTCCCAGGAGGGGTTCACATGCAACACCTTGATATGCTAATTTCTGGTGATGCCACATATTCACTTCCTGTGTTAATGAGTTCCGCCACTTTATTATTATTTTATTTTAGGACTCGACCCCTGGTTTTATCACAATGAGGATGTGCCGCTTCCTTTGAAAGTGCTCGTCGCAGGTGAAGCTGCATTGCCGCATCAGACGCTGACGCGCAATAGCTGCGCAAGCCCTCCTAGGTTCCTGTTCGCTCTTTGGCGGGAGCGGTCAGGAGGCGCAATGCTTCTCAGCCGGCCTGCATCAGCGCTACACCGAGGAGGTGCTCCAAGGCGCTGCCCCTTCAGGGACGATTCTCTTCAGCTAAGCTTGCGTTACTCTTCAGTCGCGTTTCTGCTTTGTCCCTCTTCCCATATGAAACTAAATGTGTGAGAGAATTCTCATGCTGGCACAGGCAGGGCATCTGCTGAAGGCCTACTTCCTCTCGCCTCACACGGCTCTTTATGTTGCTGTTAGTAAACAATTTGCAGTAAAACAAAACTCACAGGGCACAATTTCAAAACATTTTATGCACAGCTCATCACTTGCTGGGAATAAAGGAAGGGCCAAATTCCCAAAGGGCATCTGAATAGGATGCATAGGTGTCATTTCCTCCCCTTTGTACGTGGTTCTGTGATTACATGGAATAAAAAAATATCGAAGGAAATATCAACGAAAACGAAATATCGAATGTCTTTCTTTTTTTTCAAGTGGAGGGCTGTTTCCCCAAGCTTCTGACCCCTCCGCGAACCCTGGCCACACCTTTCAACCCCCTACCCCCGTCCCTCATATGTGTATTTTTCTGTATTTTTCGTTAATATTTCATTTGTTCATTTTTTTTGGTTATAATCATTGAAGACCTTGCTAGTTTGTGCAAATCAGGGCATTTCTGCGCATTTTAAAGCACATCCCATATCTACCAATGGGATGACCTCTAAAATGCACAGAAAACAGAAATTCCCTTGCACCAGTTTGGGACAGGTGTAATGGGACGCACAATATGTAACAGGACAGTTCCTGACCATATACTTTTTTTTTAATAGGTGGAACAGCAGAAGTACAAATCACTGGTGTCCCACTTGCATTTCTATCCCTGAAATGGAGATAGAAATGTTCTTTTATTTGCTTGGTAAATGCAATCGGAATGTGCTGATAGAACCCATGTGGGAGCTGATAGCCTGTCGTGCCTTAGTATTGGGAGTGGTATACAAGGGTGGTTTGTGAGCGCATCATTTGCCCAGTGCCCTGGAAATTCACAGGGTACTTTTGAGAATTGGGCGACCTGCACATTTCTCAAACTAATGCAAATCCAATTAATTTGTTTTAGGGAATTTGCCCCACGGCTCTGCTAACTGATTAAACTAACCAGCAGCATTTATAAACACCCCCATTCCTTTTTTTGTGATGAACATTTGGCAAATGGTTGGTGATCCAAAGAATTGCTTGGAGAAGTCAGATCAGCTGGTTTAAATGCACTCTGTGGTAACAGTGTGGTCTCAAATACAACTAATACAAACTGCAGGCCTTCTGCTGGGTCTGAAAAGTCACTTTCAGGAGGAAGTGGTGTAGTCCCTTCAAGTGTTAAGGGTGTGTGCCATCTGCTTGTGCATCAACTATTTTGGTACCGGCTTGGAGATGGGGAGTTAGTACTGCTGGGCGCTTTGGGAACAATTCCAGTGGCGTGTTCTGTCTTCTCAGAAGATAAACAGAGTCCAACAGCAAAAGTAGCTTTGCCTCTGACTTTTTCCCGCCGGCTTCTTCATTCTCTCCTTTAATTGGTCACACTCCTGCAGCGCTGGGTGTTTCTGATTTTTGACTATCCTGTGGCTCGGATTTTGAAGAGCGTGTGCTGGTTCCTGTCTAGCAGGCAGCTCTTTCTCCACGTGTCTCCTATCGGTTCCTTCTCTCCGCCTTAGTCGCTCCCTTGTCACGGCTCTCTTCTCTGGCTCCTGACGGCTACCTCCTCTTCTCTATCACTCTCATGCAGCTGCTATGGTGTCCTTTTATCTTGGCTTGCGGAAACTGTTGCCTCAGTAGTGAAAGGAGAGACCGGGTTAGGCAATATTTAAGTGCCTTGTGCTTCGGTTTTAGCAGCGATAGTGTGTGTCAGGTCCCATCAGGGGGAGTCTAATTTGGGAAATTGCGGGTACAGCCATCAAGGGCCGCCAATAAAGTAGTAAGAACTCAATGCACACAGTCTCTCTGAACCAATGGATTCAGCGCTTTGTTATTAATCCTGTACAGAGCCTACCCTGCTCCACTCTAGCAAGAAATGTCAGGCTCAGTTCGAGACTCAACATAACCTATTCCCTCTCTACAAGCAACTGTCACTTATCCAACCAAAAAAAGCACTCCCAGAAAGGGCATGAACCTAAGAATAACAAACTAATGAAAAATTGCCCTGTCCAGAGGAATAGCACTCCTGGTTCTAACCCTAGCAGTAACAAACCCCTGCTGATCAAAGGCGCTTTGATCGATGCAAGATCTATGGTAGCCCATTCTGTTGACATTGCGGACCTGATCATTTCTAAACAACTTGATTTCCTAGCTGTAACAGAGATGTGGCTCCATGCGGCTGCGGGCCCCTCTCTATCTTTAGCTGTCCCTGATGAATACACTGTCTTGAGGCTTGATAGAGAATATACTCCAAAGGAGACGTCATTGCCTTCATTGCCAGATCAAGCTTGGGACTCTGAGTCGCCTCTCATCACCTTGTTACGTCATGCGCAGTGTCGTCTGGGAAAATTCCATGTAGCAACTCTCACACCCTAACTACCCACCTGCTTTATAGACCTCATGGCCCTATTGGATCTTTCGAGGAAGACATCATAACTCTACTATCAGAAAACACCAAACCCACATAACAACTACTAGTGCTAGGAGATTTCAATCTCAGTCTCTACCATCCGAAAGATCAGCACGCTCTGACACTGATGAACTCCCTCACTGAAATAGGCTTCACACAAAGAGTCAACCTACCCACTCACGTCAAAGGCAGAACCCTTGACTGGGTAGCTGACCTTAATTGCGAGACATTAGTAACGCCTATTGAACCTTACACATGGACAGACCTTTATTTACTGACTTTCGACATCCAAGACAGCCCACCTCCATGCAGGTCAAACCTGATAGCTCCGCCCATCCTTACTAGGAATAAGCGTAAAGACCACACCTCCTTCCTATCTTAAATTCCCTGCCTGCTATCTCTGACCCAGCTTCACTAGTAGAGCTTTACAGTTCTACTATTACTGCTGCCTTTTACCTCTCAAGATGTGTAAAAATAAACCTAGAGCCCACCTTAACTCTTGGTTTACACCCAAACTCAAATCCCTTCGGGCAGAAAAAAGGAAAGTTGAAGCCCAGTGGAAAAATGATCCTACAGTAGCCAATAAAACGGAACTACTAAAAATGACAGCTGAATACAAACTAGAAATCCTTCAATCGAGATGAGACCTATAATGATCGGATTAATAAAGCTAGTTCGAGCACTAGAGAACTTTTTGTTATCATAAGAGAACTGGAGTCTCCCACCCCTTCCTCGGACACTTGCAACAAGGATAAAGTATGGTGTACTAACATCCAAAACGCACTGTCCAATACAATATCTCTTCTCCAAAACAAAATAGCAGCCAAAAAACTCAACCTCCCATATCCTACCACCCTGCAGAGTATGGACGCTAACGCTGCTAAACCTCCTCAGCGATTTAAATTTGCCCCAGTCTCTATAAGAAGTGGAAAATATCATAGCTTTGTTGAAACCCTCTAGATGCCAGGGAGATACCTGCCCTGCATCGGTAATTAAAGAAACTGCCAGTGACCTGGTCCCTTTCATCACAACCCTAATCAATTTATCATTCACAACTTGCACTGTCCACACCAACCTCAAGGACGCGTGGGTTTTACCACTCCTAAAAAAAAAATAAAATCTTTGGACCCAAACACACTGACAAACTATAGCCCCATTACAACAGTCCACTTCTTACTAAAGATTGACAGAGCAGCCTACCTCCAGATACAATTGTATCTTGAGCTTAACAACCTACTAGGGCTCCGCCAGTCTGGCTTCAGACCTCAACATGGCACAGAAATGGCTTTGATTGATCTGAAGAACCAAATTCATGAACTCAAGGATAATGGGAAACAAGCCCTTCTCCTCCTTTTAGACTTGTTGGCTGCTTTTGATTTGGTGGACCATAAAGTCCTTTGTAAGCACCTATCCATCTCAGCCCATTTCTCCCCTGAAGCAACACCCTGGATTCCTTCCTTCCTGAACAACAGCTCTATGAGAGTGTCCTCGGCCCCGGCAGACCCTACACCTGTTACATGCGGAGTACTGAAAGGCTCTTGTGTATCGCCCACTATGTACAACATCTTCACTAAGCCTTTGTTTGATGATCAGGACCACCTGGGTGTCGCCTACACCAATTATGCAGATGACACCCAGATCCTCATACTATTGACTGGTGACTATGACAAGGATTTGGCTTTAGTGAACAAAATCTATCTCATCATTCAGGCCTGGATGGCCACTCATGGACTATGCCTGCGTGATGAGAAGACTGAGCTACTGATTCTGGCAGCTTCTGCCAGTCTCAACAAACTTAGTAATCACTACCTCGGTATCAACATCAAAGTGGCAAACGAGGTAAAAACCTTGTTTTTTTACCTAGACTCTGCCCTAAACTTGCTCAAGCAAGTTCACGCCACAGCCTCAGCGACAGCATAATCTGATCCGCGCCTGTAAACCCTTTCTAGCTACAGACAGTTGTATTACCTTAGCGAGCCAGGGGGTAAAATAAACTATGAAGCCGAAATGCAAGCCCAAACTGTGGGGGTGAAGTGGGTCAGGTTGAAACAGAGATGCAAACAAAATAGGGTGGTGCAGCGACCATTAGGGGCCAACGAAAAACAGTATGCAGTGTTTTGCTAACCCTAGGTGTACATACATTTAGAAAACATAACATATGTCACTGAACAACGAGGCATAAGAAATCATTTATCATGGCTCACAAGTGGTATAGCTGGCATAGATTCAGTTTGCTGTATGTTGCTTGGGGCTGAGGCGGCACATAGGAATTTGTTTTCCAGGACCCCCGCTTGATGTTAGATCTGCACTTTGTTATTACTCCACTCTAATGATTCTCAATTAATGGACCATGGAAAGATGTGGCCAGTTGGCATTCAAACTTGCAAACTTCAGTCTGGCTACATGTCTGAGGTGAGCGCTTAACTTGCTAAGCTATACATCCATATTTGATGAAGCAAATATGTGCTCCCTTGCCTTGCTCAGTTTTTCAATCTTTCAGCTGCATTTAACAAGGCAGCCCAAAGTATAGTAATCATCTGCGGCCCCGGTCTACCCCCACCACTGGTTCCACTTGTCCATTGCATAAGGATAACAGTGCATCAGATTGAATATTTGCACCTTTGTAAGCAATACAGCCGCACAAGGGGCTCCACTATCACCACTGCTCTTCAACAGTTGCTTAACTTCGCATGTGAACCGCCAAGCTCAACTGCTGACGACCTGCAAACCTACCTGTGTCTCGCCTGCACCAGCAACCATTTCAACATTGGCTTGAAGATCTGAAAGCCATTGAGTTCGGGGGCGGGGGGGTCAGAGCAACCGTAAGGTCAGCGGGACGTATGCCCTAGATATATCTTTGCTAGAATGGTATCCTGAAGTGCAAGCACACCCCATATTCATGAAATATTTGAGACCATTCAATAATTGTATCTAATAGTTTGTATTTTCACTAATGTCAAAATATTCTCTAGCATATATGCTGGGTGTGTCAGTGTGACTTGATTAACAAAAAGTATGGCGGCTGTATGGCCATCAGTTTCACCCTCCGGGCTTCTTCAAGGCAGATAAATCCATTTTAGTGAGATAAAAAAGAAAATGCTGCCAATCATAACTTAGACTGCAGGTTCTCGTATGTTTTATGCAGCCTTCAGAAAATGTGCCTCTTCATCATTAGTCAACTTGCCATGTTGAGAAGATATCTTCATTAGCGCTGTCATGTAACACAACTCTAGATGTAGCAAACGCAGACCATTCGTGGTTATTTGCTGAGCATCTTCTTCATGGCGTGCTTTCCTCTTATTGCAGAGCACACTGTAAAAATAGTGGTAACATTCCAGAACTTACTAGACGGGGTTCCGTTCCCCAAGCAGGTCGATTTAGCAGGATATGCATAAGCTGCCCTGTTCTGCCATTCTTCAGGTATCAAAATTCAGGACCCCGTGCAGTCCCGTTTCCAACGTAGCCGCAGAGATCATGCCATCCCACTACCAGCTCAAGCTCATCAAACAACCTCCCCCCGGCTTTCCTCTTGGAACTTCTGGTAGTTGATGCCCTCGACAGGTGGTGCAGCCTCCACTAAAGCAGTTCTATCTATGCAGACGTCTCCAACTACTGGGCTCGCAAACTGCAAAAGAAAAGCCATCCGAAAAGCCAACATGTCGCTGCACCCTTGAGACCCTCGGAACCCTCAATTTTCTCTGAGTGTTTTGTCCTCCCTAAAAATGCCCTTTGCACAGAACATATCTTCATTATTTTAGCAAGGACCACTACCCCAGCTGCCCCCTTCTCTGCACCCATAGAAACCTCTTAAACATCCAAAAGACCTAGAGGATCATCAGGAGGCATGGCCATGGTAGGGTGTTGTGGGAACATCTCCCGTGAGCTCCTCGGCTCCTCATACCCCATCCATGTACCCTTCACTCAGGCCATTGGGGTGGGGAAGGGCATCTGATCGCCTAACCCATGCGCGGCTCTTTAAAATTGAAGTGTGACAAGGCTGCAACACACAAGATGGTGCAAGCCAATCTGAGGCTGTCATGAGATATTGTGCAGCCCAAGCAAGTCAGGGACCTTCTACCCCTGCAATGATGGTGACACACAATGAAACGCTTTTTGTTATTATACTGAATTCTTTTGAGGAGGCCTCCACCCCGTCTCGCACCCAACCCCCACCAGCACCCACTTTCTCAATAGACCAGGAACCAGGCTGGTGTGTTGTCAGTGAATCATTTATTATTTTATTATTCTATCAGAACAAAAATATGACAGCAGCCACCAATGTTGTGGCAACACAATGCACAGGCTTCTAGAACATAATCAGGTTAAAAGATACTTTAATACCACACCAGTTTTGTGTTGTGAAAAGCAAAGCCAAATCATTTTCTCAACTGATTGCAGGAAGGTTAAGTACTCCCCCCGTGACAATGGAAACATGGGTTTTCAATGATCTGATTCTACTGCTATGGACAGCTCACAAGGGTACTTCGGGCTGCTTGCACTAGAGAACAAATAGGGCTTCAAAACACACTGGTTAGCACACATAGGAAATCCAAATTTAACACAGGCAGCACATGAGAAATAAAAGTCAAAATAAAAGGGAATATAATGTGAATCCGTGATCAGGGTACGATAGAGGAAGAAGGATAGAGTAGGAAAAACAATTTTTCAAAAGGTGAAAATAAAGATTTAGAAAAACGAAATTGCAGATCTCACTAAATTTTGATGGAGCTAGAAATGACAGGCAAGCACAAAACCATAAAAAACAAAGCAAAGGCAATACAAATCCGAGCTCAGAGCATGATAGAGGAAGGGGAATACTCTAGGAAAATCCCATTTTAAAGGAGGAAAAGAATAAATTTGGAAAAAACGAAATTGTGAATCACACTGAATTTGGCTGGAGCTGAAAATAAGACCCACGCTTTCAACAAGGGGAAATGCACAAAGGAACAACGGTTTTCAGTAAAAATGACAGGGGCAAATGGATTCTGAAAGTGGGAACAACGGTTTGGGCTTAATATTACAGAAGCAGATGGGGATTTTTTTTTTTTTTTTTAAATTCAATTTTTATTGATTTTTGGAAAACAGCATAGGTACACAAATTACAAGATTTTGGCAATCGCCCTCAACAAATCAAACTATAAGCCATTATTCCCTGCGTTTGTTCCCCCCCCGCCCCCTCCCCCCACCCCACACAGTATCTCGAGCGCTGCTGCCTGCTTATAGAAATGATGCGGCATAGGGCAGCATCAATCTGGGTTTTCTTCGCCAGTGGTCAACCGGCTTTCCAAGTTCCAGGGCCATTCGTTCCATGTCGGGGCTTGTTTTTGGGCCGGGCCAAGGACACTTGAGGGTCTCAGGACGTGGCCTATGTGTTGCCAAACACCTCTTGAAATTGCAGCCAGTCTGTCTCTATTTGGGTGCTTGAACCATGTAAAGCCGCTGTAAGTCTTTCCATAAGGAATATGTCTTTGGCAATCATCACCCATTCTTTCTTCGAGGGGAGGGCGGGCCTCTTCCATGTTCTAGCGCGGGCCGCTCTGGCTGCCAACAGTAGGGAGTGCGAGAGGTCCGGTAATTTTTCCCAGTGGTCATCCTTATGCTGCAAGCCAAACAGTATCAACATCGGTGTTGCGCTCACCTGGACCCCACAGGGGTGTCGATCGGACCCGGACAGCTGCGGTCTCAGTCAACGTGATGCGTAGTGCAGAGATGACTGTCTGGACTGGCCCGCCTAGTCTTGTCTGCTGGACCCGAAGAAGTATTTTCCTGCAAGTGGAGACCGGGATTAGCCACCTGTGGGTTTTAGTGATGGCTTCCCAACTGTTCTCGCTCTCCCCCACTAATCACCTCCGATATCCCCTTAGTAACCTCACCTTATGTTTGTAAAAGATGAGCTCTCCATCCTGCGTGTCTTGCAGGGGCGCGTAGATACCAGTTACTTCACTGGTTTGAAGGCGTTGGGAGAGTTCCGGTAAGCTTGACTCTGAAGTCCCAGGCGGGATTGGTAAGTATCAAGTTCAAAGAGTTCAATGTGCCCGATGTTCACTCTTGTCCCCTTCCTTCCTTAAGTTGCAACTGAGTTCGTGAGAAGAAGGTCTCGTAGCTGCTGCTGGCGTTCAGGTAAGAGTCTGTGTTACCCAACGCTGTCCGGTAACTATTGCATGCGTTAACGTGTTGTTTTTCTCCCTCTTTACAGATGCGGCATATGAAGATATGGAGAATAATACCGCCGGTGGTAAATCAGGTAAGTCTATGTTGGTAAGAGGTATTTGTTGATTCCCTTGGCTCACCTTGTTATTCTTGTGCCCCTAGGTGCCGGAGTACGGCGAAGAAATGATGGAGACAGTGCCGGATCGAAAGATGCTGTGAGAACTGGTGAGTATGGCGTCGTGCTGGAGCTGGCGAAGCGACGCGTGCAGGACTGATGTACTTTCCAGGTCGGGAGATTAAATGGATCCGGAATCAGGTGAGGAATTTGAAATAAGTGTTTTCTAACCTTGTCCTTTTCTTCCTCTTTATTCTAGGAGCTCCGGATTCGAGGCGGGCGTGGCAGAAGACTGGATGCTGGCTGCAGGCACGCGGGCGTGGCAGAAGACTGGATGCTGGCTGCAGGCACGGTGAGAGTCACGCTGATGGATGCAGAATAACACAAAGCATGTGCTGCTGCCGGGCGTGGTTTAAATAGCCTCCAAAGTAGTACCAGGAAAGAAGTTCCCCAGGACCACACCCGAGTAAAAAATAGTCCCTGTAGTAAAATAGTCCCATCCAGGCATCACGTTGGCTTGGATTTATTTGCAGCATGGTCTGCATGAGGTAAGTAATGTCTATGAGCCCTGCGCCTATGGCGCCAGGACTGATTTTTATTATGAGCCCGGTTCCTACGTCCCCAGGACTGAACCCAGACATCCCCTAGCTGGGGCTGCTGGGGTTTTTGTAAATGTCTGGATGCCTGCTCCCGGGGCTGATGGGCTTGATCCGGATGCCCGGGGGTAGGCATCATCACAATCAGGTCCAGTGGGAGCACACCTTCTCCCGCCTCTTTCAGCCAGCTAAGGACTTCGGCCCAATGAGTTTGGACCTTCCCGCATGTCCACCACATGTGCCAATAGTTTTCCCTTTCCCCACACCCATGCCAGCAAAGGGGGATTACGTCTGGGAACATCCTAGAAAGTGTGATCGGGTCATACTGCCATCTGTGCAGGAGTTTGACAGCATGGGTTTTGTATTGGCAGGAGATCGAGGTCTTAAATGATCTACTACAGAGTCGCCCCCAGAGACCGTCTCCGATCCTACAACCCAAGTCTCTTTCCCATTTCCCCCTGAGGCTTTTGGTGGTTCCCTCCCGGGGGGTTAAAAGGGCAGAGTAAAGGAGTGAGATGAGGCCTTTCATTTCTACATGGGTATCTAAGATTTTCTCAACTGGGGTGAGTTTTCTTTGTAATTTGGGCTTTAGTTTTGGTTTCATTAGGATTCCCTTAAGTCTCAGGTAGAGGAGTGGGGAGAGCCTACCTATTCCCAAGGATTCTTCAAGCTCCTGGATACTTATAAAGGACTCCTCCCTGACCAACTGACCAACTCTGCATAGGCCCGCGTCAAACCAGGGCTGATAGTGTTCATGGTCTGGGATTTCCTCTAAAACTGGTGTGGACCAGATGTGACTCATGGGGGAGGGCCAAGTGGTCACCTTCTCACCATATCCCTTACCCTCCAACGCCTTCCACATTGTTACTAGTATTGGGTGATCCCTGATTCTCCTTGGGAGCATTTTCATTGGGTCCCATAACCACTCACCCACTGTGACACGGCTCAGGAGGGAGTTTTCAAGAAAGACCCTTTGTTTGTTGGGGTCCTCTCTGAGGTGGGGGGCCAGGGTTCTGAGCTGGGCTGCTCTGTGGTAAGTTCGTAAGTCTGGGAGGCCGACCCCCCCCTCTATCCTTGGGGAGGGTGAGTGTTTCATAACCTATTCTGGGTCTCTGGCCTTGCCATATGAATTTCGTTATGCGTTTTTTGGCTTCTTTAAGAAGTGCTTCTGGGGCCTCCAAAGGGAGCATCTGGAAAACGTACAGGACCCTGGGGAGGAGGTTCATCTTTACAGCGTTTATCCTTCCCATCCACGAGATTTGCCCCTTACCCCATGTCTCCATATCTTTAAATAAGTTGTCAAACAGCGGGGGGTAATTTGCCTGGCTTAGATCTTCGTGGGGCCGGACGATATTGATCCCCAGGTATTTAATCCCTTCGGTACGAATTTGAAACTCCAGGGGGGACAGTTCCGTGAGGTCCCTGTCTGCATCTGAGGCAAAGGGGAAGATCATTGACTTCCCTATGTTCATCCTGAAGCCTAAGAATTGGCCAAACCGTTCAATAACCCGAACGGCCGTCGGGACCGAGCTAGTAGGTTCCCTCAGGTGGAGCAGTATGTCATCTGCATAGAGGCCGAGCTTGAAGGTCCGACCTCCAACATCAATACCGCGTACCATCGGGGCACATCTGATGTACTCCGCGAGTATTTCCATGGTCATGGCGAACAGGATTGGGGAGAGGGGGCAGCCCTGCCTCGTCCCCTTTTGAAGGCTGAATGTTCGTGAAATGCGACCATTTACTGTGACTCTAGCAGAGGGGTCTGTGTATAAGGCCTTAATGGCTCACCCGATTCCCTCGCCAAAGCCCAGTTTGACAAGGACTCCGTGTAGAAACTCCCTGTCCACCCTGTCGAACGCCTTTTCAGCGTTGATGGCCACCAGGACAGGGTAGTCTCCCTTCGGGGCCGCTTCCCTCAACAGGTGCAGGGTTTTTTGGAGGGTGTCCACCCCCTGTCTCCCCTGTATGAAGCCCACCTGGTCGGAGTGGATGAGTACTGGCATAATGGCTGTCTAGTCTCGTGGCTATGATCCTGGTAAACAGTTTAGCGTCCACATTCAGGAGCGAGATTGGTCTATATGACCGGCAGTCTGTTGGATCTTTGCCCTCCTTCGCGATCACTGTTATCAGTGCTTTGCCAAAAGACGGAGGCGCACTCCCAGTCCTCATGATATTTGTGAATAGGCCCGCCAGAAACCCCGCTAGTAGGCCTCCAAAGGCCTTATAGAAGCCTGCGGTGAATCTGTCCTCCCCGGGGGCCCTGCCCAGTTTAAGACCCGATATTGCCTTGAGTACCTCCTCGCTCGTTATTGGGGCGTCTAAAGCTGATGCCTCTGGAGGGTCCATCACAGGTAATGTTACTCCTCCGAGGTATGCTCCCAGTGCCTCCGCCTCCACTTCTCCTTCCCTCCCGTAGAGAGTCTCATAGAACCCCGCGAATTCCTCCACTATTCCCTTGGGATCCGTTTTTGTCCCCTCATCCCTGCATGAGATCCTTGACACCCATCTATCTCTCCGTTGGTCCCGGAGTTTGGCCCCCAGCATGGCGTCAGCCTTATCCCCTTTCTCATAATACCTTTGGCGCAGGTGTTGGAGGCCCGCTACAATTTTCCCCATCTCCAATGCTCTCAGCTCTTGCCTTTTCTCTCTTGCATCCCCCAAGTCCCTTTCCCTCTCCTCATCCCTCTTGCCTTCAGATCCCTCCAATGCTATTATCTCCGCCCGTAGCCTATGAGCCAGGAGAGTCCTGGTCCTTTTTTTGGAAGCCCCCTCTCTAATCAGAACACCCCTCCAGGTCGCCTTTGCTGCCTCCCAGACTGTCTCTATGTTGACTTCACCCGTGTTATTCAGTTCAAAATATTCATTGATCGCCTTCTCCATCTCCTCCTTAAAAACCACATCCCTTAGCAGGAAGTCATTGCATTTCCACAGGGATTCTCTGGGTTTCAGACCCAATACACTAATGTCTGCCCAGACCATATCATGGTCCGACCAGCTTACCGGGCGGATGATGCAGGACTACACTCGGCTCATGTTCTGGTGCCCCATGAAAAGGTAATCTATTCTCGTTCTGGTGCCATGGACCGCTGAGTACAAGGTGTATCCCTTTCCCTCCGGATGCAATTCCCTCCATGTGTCCACGAGCCCATAGCCCCACATCAGCTCCCGGAATTTCCCCTGGGGTCTACCCCCTCGGCTGCCTAGCGGGATGGCCCCTCCAGTATGATCTAATTCCCGATTTGCCCACATGTTAAAGTCTCCACCCAGTATAAGGAGCCCCTCTGTCCTGGTCATTATCTCTCCCATCGCCTCTTTCAGAAATTCAACCTGGCCCACATTAGGACAATAGATAGCTGCTAGGGAGACCCTGGAGTTGTGCATGTCACCTGATATAATCATGGCTCTACCGTCTTCCCTCCCCCACCTGGTTACCTCTGTGAGTCTCTGGTTTCTCTGCAGGATGATCCCGACTCCACTCCGTTTCGTGGGAGCGGATGCCCAGAAGGTCTGGCCCACGCGTGCTCCCGGGATGGCCCTCTCCTCTCCCGTGACCGTTCTAGTATCCTGTACGAAGAGGATATCTATTTTAGCATTCTTCATTTCCCTCCCCAAGAGGGAGCGCTTTGCTGGGGAGTTCAGACCCTTTACATTGAGTGAGCCAATTCTCAGTGACTCAGCCCGGCCCCTATTCTCATTGTCTGCGATTGGGTCCTTGTCTTGTATGCACCGTCTTCCCGGATCTGTGCTTGCTGCCACCTTCCGATGTGGTTTTGAGACTGTGTGGGTCCCCAAAATCCCCAACCCCAACTCCCTCCCTTCCCTCCTCCCCCCCCCTCTTTATCATGACGCCTGCCAACGGGCAAGCCACCAGGGTGAAAGCAAGTCCATCCACCACAGTCCCCTTGTTAAGCTCAGCGTCCACGGCCGGGGCTGTTTGATTCAATCTCTCAGTTTCTCTAATAGCGAGCCTCTGACCACTTAGTCCCCTTTGGCTTCCGTTGTGGGGGTGTTTAGTTTCTTGAATTTCCTTCGGACCTTTATCTTCTTCTTTGTGGACCAGGGGCCCTCCGGCTCCCTCCTGGCGCTCTGAGGCTCTTGCACCTCCATCTCGTTTCCTTCCCCTGGGGTCTCCCCTTTGAGTACCTGCAGCACTTGGGATGCCTCCTTGCCGCTGGTCACTCTATAGTCCACTCCTGAGCGTTCGAAAGACAAGACGAATGGGAAGGAGCACCTGTATCTTATGTCTTGGCTGGTGAGCCACTGGGTGAGTGGCCGGCACTCTCTTCTGCGGGTGAGAGTGAAAGCCGAGAGGTCCTGGTAAATCCTCACTGTGTCTCCTTCGAACAAGAAACTCTCCAGCCTCCTCGCTTTCTCGAGGACCTCCATTTTTTCTCTGTAGCGGAGGAAGCGCACAACTATGGACCTTGGGCCGCCCCTCGCTCCACCTCCCCCTCGGTGGGCTCTTTCCAGCTGGACTTCCTTGCCCCCCTCGAGTGTGAAGAGTTGGTTGATGAGGCCCTGAACCTTTCTCCCCACGTCTGCGGCAGTCTCGCCTCTGTTGAGTCACACCCATAATGCACAGTTTGTTTCGGCGTTCTCTGTTCTCTAGGTCGTCCATTTTCAGGGATATGTCCTCCTCTCTGATTTCTAGGTCTGTTAGCCTCGCTTCGTATTTCATGTCTAACAGGTCCATTTGGGAGGTGGTTGTTTTCCATTCCCTCCATTTTTTTCCTCGAGCGTCTCCACTCTCCCCCTGAGATCAACTATAGAGGCTTTTATGTCCGTTCGAATCGCTTTTATCTCCTTGAGGTCGTCCTTCGTTAGCACTGCGGGGGTGGGGGGGGTCGGCACTTGAAGGCATGGTGACTCTGTGTGCATCACCGAGGGGTGCGTTGGACCGGCGGAAGCGTTGGAGGGAGCGGATTGCGTACGTGGGCTGGGTCGGTTCCAGGGCTCCGGACTCTGGGTGCCCTTTGGAGTTTGGGTGGGGGCGGGGGGCGCCTCTCACCCTGCCTTAATGCCTTGAGGTTTCCTCTGGTCGTCTTGGGCCCTCCCCACTTCCGCGGAGGCAAGCTTGCATGTGGGGGGGACCCCGGTGATGGCTCCGGTCCTCACGAGGGGGGCTAAGATTGTGATTGGGGCCTGTTTCCCCAGATGCGTCACGGCTGAAATGTTCCGGGGGGACCCCTGTACTCAAGGGGGGAAGGCCGTGCCAGCTTTTACGGGGTGAGTTGCGCTGGTCCGTGCCCGGAGGGCGCCGGGGGGGCAAACCCAGTCCGCCGAGTATCAGTTCTCCCCCCTGCGCTCCTCACCTTCTTCGGGCCGTCGAGGGCCACCACACGTCCATTGTGGGCTCGGACCCCTTCACTGGGGGCTCCTTTTCAAGTAGGCCTCCGTGCGCGGAAGATGAGTCGGGAGGCTCCCGGAGTCCTGATTTGCTGCTAGTGGTCCGCACCGGAGTGGTTCTTGGTGGTGTGGGGCTCCCACCAGGACGCCCCACTCGTCCCTGGCCCCGTGCGATGTCCACATGCCACCGGGGCAGAGCTCCGGGGCCCGCTCGGCGTCCGCGCACGGTGGGGGGCGTGCTCCGGCGTCTTCCTCTCGGTGTTATGGGCGCGGGCGCGGCTGCGGAGGCGACGACCGGCTGCTCCGGGTTCCGTGGCAGGTCTGGCCGAGGCCTGGGGCTCCGCGAGGGGTGACGCCCTCAGTGGCTCCGCTGCACGGCCTCCGAAAAGGTGTCCTCTCTGTTGCTCGGCGAGCAGGGCCTCAGATCGGAGCCAGGCTATATCCACTTTCGGAGGAGCGCTCGATTCGTTGGGCCGCTGCCGCGGGGGCGCACGTTCCCGTCGGGTTTACTCCAAACTCCCGGCCGGGGATTGGCTCAGAGTGATCGGCCCTGCGGTGGTGGAGGAGCGCTGGTCTCACACGTCCAGCATCTGGGGATTTGTTTTTAAACACATAATTTACTTACACATTCGGTTTTAGCTTATAATGGGAACAATTCTTTTGAGTCAACACTTTAATGACTATAACAATTAATGAAAGCACTATCTTAATCAACTATTAGAATGGCACAATTTCAATATGTAAAAACCCTTGCACAGTGGTTGCTTGCAATCACAGAGTATAGAAAAGCAGCACAATGTATTTTACAAGACTTTAGCTGAACATGTGGACACTTCAAGTACTGGCGTTTGAAAGCACAATTACAATTTTGCTGCAGAAAGTTCCAGCTGTAACCCTTCATTCTGTGGCAGTTTCACATTAATCCACATGGATTCTGCTAATTCTGTATTTTCATGATGGGCTCATGGTGCACACACGCACAGTTCCTTCATTATACCTTTGCCCCCATTTTCAGGAGCATCTCTTGAATACAATGAAAGGCACTTTAAAGGCATTGCTTTTGGTCATGGGGAAAAACTCCATTCTGCAGTGCAAGTTTGCACACAAATTTACACTCTGGATGCCGCAGTTTTTTCCAAGATAATGATAATGTGTTATTTATATAGCACCTTAATCCAAGGCGCTTTACAGAGCACATATTTACATACAATATCACCCAAACTAAATTGGTACTTATTTATTGACCTCGGAAGGATGAAAGGCTGAGTTGGCCTTGCCAGGATTCGAACCTGCGACCTGCAGAACACGTAAAGATCGCAGCAGCGAGCGCTCAAACCGCTGAGCTATCTTACCGGCTTGATGATCTTAGCCTTTCTGGATCTTTCTCAAAAGTGTCATGAGGTCTTCCCCTCATGTGTGGCAAGGCGCATGTTCAGGCTTCACTAGGCTTAAATGCCTAAATTTGCTCCTTCGTGTTAAGGCACAGGCCTCTTTTTGCACGTACACATGTGGAGGCCTTTTGCGGAATGGGCATATATCCCCCACTGACTCCAGCCTGTAGTTATGTCTTTTTAGGGCTATTTCACCCAACAAGGTGATGGAGGGTGAGTTGGGCCATAGCGTTGATTGCTCTCTCTATGAGCACTGGGGGCTCCTGAGGAGACGTTGATGGCCTCAGGCAGAAGGTATAGAGGAATGACAGATCAGCCCTGAATGAGGCAGTGATGCATGCAGGGCTGTGCTGCCCGGTGCCCGAAACATGGAACCGTCCCCCAACACGCACTGGTCTGAGGACGCACTGCACTGCACATTCTTGTAACACCGGAGTTATCGCCAGGTCATCAGATGACCAGGGTCTCTGACAGAGGGTAGACACTCCCCCCTCTCCCCCAACTCTCCTCCCCCAGCGATGTAACATAGCCATCTTAGGTTATCCTCCCCCCATAAACTATTTGGACCTACTTGTTAAGATTCTGTCTGTGTCAGACATATTACAAAAGAAAAGCAGTAAAGGTGGCACTGGTAGCATTCAGAATTTCTGCAATAACAACCGGGGGCACTGGATTCATTGTCACAGTCCTCTCTTTCTAGCTGGTTGTAATGGTGACCTGGATCTCGCACGAATAGGAGAAGTGTAAGAGGTGGTGGATGGGGCCATCACAAGCAAGTTTTAAATCCTCATTACTTGCATTGAAGGATGATGTTAAAATAACTCTTTGCGGCAAGATTCAAATCTTGGGCAGATTGGTATATGGCTGTAGCCGACAACAAGAAAATAATTTTGAGTCCCCAAGCAACCAACTCGACTGGAATTAAAATTATCTTGGAATTGGTGGCAATAATGGAGACTACCTGGAAGACCTTAAGACATTGATCCACCAACTTCAGGATAAGGGAAGATTTGGAAAATTGCTCATATCATGAAATGATTCGCATTCGAGCCTCAAAGAAAGAAGCGTCTGCACTGCAAGATAGCACCATTTGTGAGCAAGAGTTATTCTCTTATACCATGGCTCAGACCCTGGGTATGAAGATCCACACCAATGGGCACATAAGGTGGGTTGGCTGCACACAGAGCCTGGCTTGGCCCAGGAGATCTGCTTGTGAAGCCCTGCGCAGTTTTTTAAAAGATAATGTTGACTGACCATAAAAAGGGGGAAATCTCCATCCTTGATAGTGTGATAAAAATCTACCATGGTATTGCTCCATCTATGCTTGATCACCATTGTCTGCTCAGTGTGCTAACCAATGACCTCCAGCGCTGTTGGGTAAGGAATACATACCTTATCACCTTCGGACAAAGTCCACAACGAGGATGCAAGAATACCGGCACTCAAAGAGGTAGCAAGTTTATTAAAGTTGTCACTGGGGAAGCTGGGAGTGGAGAGATCAAACAGAGCTCATCATGAGGTATTCTCCACAGAGAGTCTAGTCAGGCCAATCAGTACAGCCAGCGCACAATCGAAGATGGTGATCTGGAACCGAAGTGGTGGGGATAGCACCACTGCCTTGGCTCTCCTGAGATTATCTTGAGGGGAGGCCACTTATTTTTGAGTGTTTGGGGTAGGTTGAGGCAGTAACTGGACTGGTAGGCATCAAGATCTGTGGTAAATCTGAAATGTGTTCACGTATTGTGGATAACCAAAAGAAGTCATGTTTCAAGAGTTTTATTAAAAAGAAAAGGAATCCAGTCCGACATGCACAGGGCTAACAGATCTGGGCTCCCTCACGCTTTTTGGTCGCGGCGTCTGTTACTTTCCTTCCGGGCCACCACAGGTCCAGCGTAGTCACGCCCCCAAAGGAGATAGGTGTCCTTCCGCCTCTGCGTACGTTCCAACCTGGGCTTCTATGTCGGATAGAACCGGTAGGCGTTCAGTTAGCGTTTTGCTCTCTCTCCTTCCTTCCACTGGCTTTGAGGCTCAGCGTGGCTCAACCCATCCAGGATATCAGTACTGCGGATGCCTCCGTAGGAGTCTCCCTTTGCTCTACAATCCATCCTCTTCTTATACATGTCACAGAAACAATTTGAACAGTGTTCTTCTCTGTTGCCCAGGGCATTCAGGTTGTGTGCAGCATTGCTTGTAGCCAAGAGAGATAAAGAGACAAAGAAGGATCAAATAATATACTGTGGTTGCAGGAGATATACAAGTTTTTTCCATGTTCATAAATACAGACAAGGTGTTTTGGACAAGGCGTTCCATTTTGGAATGGGAGTCCTTGTCCCCAAGAGGGGAGTCACTCCCAGTGTGTTCCCACTTGCCCAGACCTCTAGGGAGGGTCTTGCATAGGGGGCTCACCTCCCTAGCCTCAAAGGGAGAGGGGACAAACTGTCTGTAATCATCACATTATCTATGCAGATGGCCTGAAGCCTGTTGACCTTAACCCTTACTAATCCCAACCAGAACTGTCCTGGTTAGAAATCACTCTTGTATTGGGTAATATGGTGATGACCCTGGTACAGTGGATGGGTCAGATGTTCACAAGGGAGACAGGATGAACATATGCTGTGAGTTGTCTTGGTGATAATTGTTCGCCTGTTGCCCTGTTTCCTTACAATGTTTATTGTTAAGGATTTTGCAACAGGACAGTGGTCTTGCATTGCTTTACTGTGACAATCATGGGTCACGTTACGCGATGGGGAAAAGGAGAGAGGGGATGTTTGAATTGGGATTGGAAGGGAATAGATCTTCAGGGGACAGAATGATTTGATAGATACAGAGTTTCCATCTATGTTTCCTGTTCAAAAGGTTGAAGTCTGGTTGTTAAAGGTTAGGGGACCTAACTTCCCAAAAAAATATAGGAGGGTCTTCTAAGAGCTAGGGTTTGAATTACCTGACAAAATATGTCTTCAAAGAAATGCACCTGACTACTGTGAGGGGTCAGAAACGAGAGGCGGACACAAAGTTGTAATGTTTTCAACATCCAACTTTTTTAAATCAACTTAAAAGGGGTTGGCTAAAGGCCTCTCTGCCCCTAGTTTAAAGTAAGTTTCCCTATCTAGGAAGCAAAAACTAAAGATCAGTCTGTGTGTTGACATCAAAATTATATAAACTGTCCTTGTGTCCAAACGATATCTGACCCTCACACCTAAACAAAACAATCAAAGGAGTAAGGTACATTTTGTAAATGTTACTTATAAAAAGGTGTATAGAAAACCAATATGGCAATTCAACAAATTATCCTTAAATCCAGGATGGTCTCCCTTCACCCTGGATTATTTCAGGTCAGCTACCCAAAGTGTTCTTTAAAGTTTGAGTCCTTGAGAGTAGCTGGAATGTCTTTCATAAAGCACTTTCTAAAGGATGGCTGTGATGCTGGAAATACATCAGGGGGACAGGGCCTCTGAATCCTTGTCCTTTACTGCCTTTTATCGTGTGTTCTGTCATGTTTTCTGCCCAGGGGTCCATGTGGGACTCCTGGCAGTGCAGCTCTCTCTTTTGGTTTGGTGAACAGACCCATGGGATACCCTTATGGCACCCATGGGTAGGGGTACAACCCTGTGCCCCTAGTGTATGTTTTTGGGCACCTGTGGGTGGCCCACAGAGCAGGGTATGGGCTGGTGGCAGCTCCATGCTGAATTTGACAGGTGCTCTGGGTGTCCTCCATTTTGGGATACCCAGGCCCTGCCATTGGAATCAGTTGATTCCTGATAGGAAACAAGATGGCCCCTGTGGCCTCTTGCTTTCTATTGCCTGTTATCTTGTTTTTCCCAAAGTCCTGGGAAGCCCTGACTCTGTCCCTTCCCCCTGACTGGCTGTTGGGTGGAAGTTCCATATATGGTGTTGTTGTGAAGGCCCAGCTAGACTGACTGGAGCCTTCCCAGTGACTGTATGTTGTGGGTACCTCCTGTGGGTGGGACCTGGGTGAATGGAGTGTGTGACCAATATACACTCCTTGTTGTGGTTGTCTGGTTTCTGGCATGAGAGACAAAGACTGAGACAGCCCTGCCCGAAACTGGCCTGAATGCAGTGTGTAGTGTTGAATGGCTGGGTACTTGTCCCAATCCACATTCCTTGTTGTGAGTGTCTGAAAGGGAGGAGTGTGGCCTGAATGCACTGTGTGCCTGATTGGCTGACTGACTGCATGAATGCCCTTCTGTGTGATTGGCTGCTGTGTGTGTGCCAGCAGTGTGGATGAGAGACAGAATAGTATATCTGGGGACCTCTCACCATTGGAAAGCGTTCAGAAGCGTTCAGAAGCTGAGTCTCCACTCAAGAGTAACTGGAACTGCTGATCCTCGACGTCCAGCTGGAAGAAGAAGACTTGCTGCTGCATTTGCTTCGACAGATCTGAAGGTTGCCGAATTCGTCGAGGACTGACCCGAGAGAGGACCTGGTAAGGCGCCCTCTTCCCGTGCTCCGAGGGATCATCGAGCACCGCTACATCTTCGCCGAAGCGCCCTGGAAGTCAGACCCTCGAAAGGCTGCCGACCCGAGACGGGACCGCCGAGGAGATCGAAGTGAAGCACCCGGACATCGACGCCGTCGAAGTCCATTGCCGTCGACCAGGGTTCGCAGGTTTGTGTAACCGCTGGAGGCCCGTCGAAGTTGTGTTGCCCAGCCGTGGGAACCACTTGACGCCGTGCCGCCGACGACCGGAGCCGTCCGCTCCTTTGCCTAAGAACATTCAATCGAAGGACTCCCTCGACCGCATCGTCGACCGCTTATCCTGCCGGAGAAAGTCGAGGACGACCAACGCGCCGAGGAGAAACCTGCCGGTGGGTTTCCCGCCACCCAACGACCTCAAAGACTCGGACGACCCGACGCCCTCGCTGGGCTTCCGTCTCTACAATCTTTGCGGTCCAGAACTATTGTCATCGAGGTGCCCCGCACACCTCCGCCTTGCAGGACGCCGACGCCCCGACGCCGACGAGCACCGCTCGGACGAAGCTGCCGCCTCTTCGACATCGTTCTACCTCGTTTGTCGATGGACGTTCGACGCCCCGTGCCTCCCGCTTGAAAGGGAAGGCATTCAAGAAGGGCCGTCGATTCCCCGTCGCCGAACCCCGAGGTCTTCGACGTTTCTCGACGCCTCTCGACGATCCGTGACTCCCGCTGGAAAGGGGGTCGCTCAAGAAGGATCCGTCGACGCCTCTTTGAAGGACTCGACTCCACCAGGTACATTGGGGGGGTAAAAACATTGTAGGAGAGAATAAGACTATTGAACAACATATGGACTGGGCTTGTGTTAGATCTCTTTCTTTTACAGGTTGCCCAGGTGGGGGGATCTCCACACAGAACTGTGTCTAGTGTTAGGGGCCAGTATTTTGCCTATTGTTCAACCACCTTATTTTCTCTCTTCTCTCTATTGCTGGTTTCACTTATTGATCTGTGTGACATTTTTGTGGATGCACTTTAATGAGGTCTAATATTAGTGGTACCACTTTAGGATTGTAGATATTTACCATTATTGATTTTCCTGAGCACAAAGTGCGTTATTGTGATAAGTGTACATAACCCTTGAATATTAATTATATAAAGACTGTGTTTTCAGTAATACAGTGTTTGGACATTCCTTTGTGGGGGCTTGGGGATACACTGTACTTAAGAACCAGCCTGCATCACCTCCTGAGAAGCTAGGCCTTGATTGCTCGTCCATCGCTACCGTAATAGAGAATCTTGGCTGGGGTCCTCTGTGCCTCTCCTCTACCATATAGAGAGCGGAAGTACAGACCCCCCCACCGGTCTTTACAAGCTGGTGGCAGCGGTGGGATGCTTATGGTTTTAAGACTCAGTGTATAACCGTGCCACTTACAAAATATCCGCACTTTATTAGATTAAGGTTTGGGTGTGTACCAAATAACTGCATGACAAGCAATGGAGCCCATTGCAAATGGTAAATTGACTCGGATGAGCTTAGAGGCTCTCCAGAGTGCTTGTGAAGCCAGGGAGCTAGACTTTGTGCATAAGTCTAGGGCTGAGCTGATAGCTGCCCTGGTGGACTACCAGACGGATGGTGAAACTCTTGATGAAGGGGGGGATGCAACCAATGAGGACTCTGCCCCTGGGGTTGTCGCTGAATCTGTTTCTGGGAATGCCACCCTTCCTGCTGCCTCTGTTCCAAACCCCAGCAATTCCATGGAACTTGAGTTATTAAGGATGAAATTGGCCTTTGAATATCGCAAGTTGGAAATAGAAGCTGAGCTTAAGAAAGAGGAGCTGGCACAGCAAGTGGAACTCAAGAATAGGGATCTTGCGCTCAAAGACAAGGACACTGAATGTCAGAGAATCCAGCTAGAGAAAGCTAGAGTGGAGACGTCAGCTAGACCAATTGAGAATGGCAGGACCCCAGCCACCAAGTTTATGAAAGATTTGGTTGGTGTGTTTGTGGAGGGTTCAGATATCCTCCAATGGATTGAAGCGTTTGAAATGGCTTGTGCAATTCATGATGTAGATAAAAGAGATTGGGCTAAGTGTTTGTTAAGCAGAGTGCCTCAAACTGGATATGACTGTATTCTGAAGCTGAGTGTGGAAGAAAGGGGTCAGTATGAGTGTATGAAGTCTGCTTTGATTGCCAAGTTTGGCAAGACACCTACCCAATACCTTAGAAGGTTCAGGGATTTTAAGAAAAGAGAGAATGTGTCTTGGGTTGACTGGGTGAGTGCTGCGCACATGAACATGATGGGGTGGATTGATGGTTACAAGGTGAAAACTTTAGTTGAGTTGTCCCACCTCTTGTTTTTTGAGCATTTTTCTGAAGCCTGTTCACCGGAGCTGCGTCAGTATGTGGCTGACCAGAACATTTTGGACCCCTTTAAGCTGGCTAGGTTGGCTGACAAGTGGGTCTCTCACCGGGTGTCCCCTAAGGACTCCAGTGGGAAGGACAAGGACAAAGAGAAGGGGGCCTCTCAGAAGGCTGAGGAGTCCCCCAAGCAATCACAGTCGGGTAAACCAAAACCTTCCTCTCCTAAGACCCAAAAATCTAGTGGGGATAAGTCCTCTGTGGGTGGGAATAAGAGTAGTGGTCCACCTGCTGCAAAGCAGGCTCCCAGTGGTTCCAGTACCGTACCCCGCACTCCTGGCACTTGTTGGGATTGTGGGGCTCTGGACCACAAAAGGGGTGACTCCAGGTGTAAAGGTAAGGCACTTGGAGTACAGGCTGTCAGCCTGACCTACCCTTACCCCGTGTCTGAGGTGGAGGCCACTGTCCTCCCCTCCTCTACCGGGATCACATTTGGTGCTCCGGTAGAGATTTCCCTAGTGTCCCTTGGGGCCTGGGACCAGTACGCGGAAGTACTGGCGACTATCCCACAGAACACCCGTAGGTTTTTGAGAAGTGTCCTCTTGAATGGCCAGCCTTCTACTGGCTTGAGAGACACTGGGGCAAGCATGACAGTGGTGGACAGGACCCTGCTCAGGCCAGAGGACTATGTAGGTGCTCCTCTGAGAACCACCAGGTTAGCTGGTGGGCCTCCCAAATTATCGCCTATAGCCTTAGTCACACTCATGATTGGAGACAAGACAGCAAAGCTTCCTGTCCTGGTTCAGGACAATGTCCCTGCTAACATTTTGTTAGGGAATGATCTAGTAGAGTTGGGGTTGATCTCGGATGGTCTTCCCATGACTGCTGCTGCAGTCACTAGGTCACAGGTGACACCGGGTCTGGCTGTGGGTCAGATACCCGAGCCAAAGGCGAGGCCTAAGGCAAGAAGGCGGAAGACCAAGAAGGCCACCTCTGTGGAGGGAGCACCTTCTCTTCCTGCTGCACCCATTGGGATCCATGCTCCGGACGGGCTGGGTCCAGTGGAAAACCCAAACTCAACTCCTTTGGGAGAAGAGGCAGAAGACTCTCCTGTGGGAGAGGTTCTCAACCCGGAGGATCATCCCGACCTTCAATGCTTGTTAGCTGAAGGGGGACCCTCCCGGGCAGACTTCTGTAGGGGACAGAGGGAGTGCCACTCTCTCGAGGGTCTGAGGAAACAGGCCCTGTCCCAGGCACAAGGAGAAGTGCCTAGGAATTTCCGGATTTATTGGGAGGGTGAGCTCCTTGTTAGTGAGCCCACTAAGCCTGAACCTGGTGCCCGCAAGAGGTTGGTGGTACCCCAGGTTTACAGGCCCTTCCTTCTGCAGTTGGCGCATGCGGTGCCCTTGGCTGGTCATCTTGGGACCAAGAAGACTAAGCAGAGGCTCTCTGCCCATTTCTACTGGCCACGGATGGGAGTAGAGGTGGAGTCCCACTGCAGGACCTGCCCCACTTGTCAGTTGTCTGGCAAGACTGGAGGCAGGGTCATTGCCCCACTGCAGCCATTACCAGTGGTTGGCACACCATTTGAGAGGGTGGGCATCGACATCGTCGGTCCCCTTGACCCTCCCACTTCAGGTGGACATCGGTTCATCCTGGTCTTGGTAGATCATGCCACCAGGTACCCTGAGGTAATACCCCTTCGGACTGTTACTGCCAAGGTGGTTGCCAGGGCTCTCCTGGGCATTTTCACCCGTGTTGGATTCCCCAAGGAGGTTGTCTCTGACCGAGGATCCAACTTCATGTCTAGTTACATGAAAACCATGTGGAAAGAGTGCGGGGTAACCTACAAGTTCTCCACCTCTTACCACCCCCAGACCAATGGTCTGGTTGAGAGATTTAATAAAACTCTCAAGGGCATGCTAGGGGCTTTGGAAGAACCCCTAAGGAGGAAATGGGATCTCCTCCTGCCATGCCTGCTGTTTGCTTACAGAGAGGTACCTCAAGAGGGTGTTGGTTTCAGCCCCTTTGAGTTACTCTTTGGACATTCCGTGAGGGGGCCCCTCGCCTTGATCCGAGAAGGCTTGGAAGCCACCCCTCCCGGTCCCGCCAAGCAAGTGGGGGACTATGTGTTAGGCCTCAGGCGGAGGATGACACAAATGATGGGTCAGGCAACAGCAAATCTCAAGGCTAGCCAGGAATTGAATAAGTACTGGCATGACCTTAAAGCTTCGCAAGTGGATTGGACTCCGGGACAGGAAATCCTTGTGATGGAGCCTACCAAGCCTAGAGCTTTGGCAGACAAGTGGACTGGACCCTTCAGGATCATCTCCAAGATGGGCGAAGTCAATTATCTGGTTGACATGGGAGCCTCTGGGGTAGCCCCCCAGGTATTCCATGTCAACAGGCTCAAGCCTTTCCACAGGCGAGCAGAGGTCTCATGTCTCTTGCTAGCTTCAGGGCAAGAAGAGGATGAGAGTGAGCCCCTTCCTGATTTGCTGCATAGCAACCCTCAGGATGGCTCAGTGGAGGGAGTACATCTCTCTCCAGATTTGACAACAGAGCAGCAGAGGGCCTGCAGGGCTTTGCTCCAGCAGTATGCCTCTCTGTTTTCACTGACACCGGGCCTTACACCGTGGTGTAAGCACGAAATTGACACTGGTGACAGTGTGCCTGTCAAAAGCAGGTGCTATCGTATGTCAGATACCGTCAAGAACCACATCCAGGCTGAGGTCACCAAGATGTTGGATCTGGGTGTTATTGAACCCTCAACCAGTCCCTGGTCCAGTCCAGTGGTCCTTGTCCCCAAGGCAAGTTCCCAGGCGGGTACCAAAGATTGGAGGTTCTGTGTGGACTACCGAGGAGTCAATGCCGTCACCAAAACTGACGCGCACCCATTGCCCAGGGCTGATGAGCTCGTGGACACCATAGGTGCTGCCAAGTTTGTGAGCACCTTTGACCTTACCTCAGGCTATTGGCAAATAGCTCTGACGGACCATGCCAAGGAAAAGACGGCTTTCTCAACACCTGAGGGACTCTACCAGTTTAGGGTCATGCCTTTTGGGTTGAAGAATGCCCCTGCCACCTTCCAGAGATTGGTCAACCATGCGCTCAGTGGGCTGGAAGCCTTTTGCGTGGCTTACTTAGACGACATTGCCGTCTACAGTTCCACCTGGGAAGAGCATTTGACACATCTGGATAAGGTGTTGCAGGCCTTGAAAAGGGCTAACCTCACTATCAAGGCCACCAAGTGCCAGATAGCTCAGGGGAAAGTTACCTATCTTGGTCATGAGGTAGGAGGGGGTCAAATCCAACCTCTCTCCAGTAAAGTACAGGATGTACAGAACTGGGAGACTCCCACTACTCAAACCCAGGTGAGAGCCTTTTTGGGCCTCACTGGGTACTATCGCAATTTCATGGCAGACTATGGAGCCATAGCTGCACCCCTGACAGCTCTAACTTCACCCAAGCAGCCTAGGAAGGTTAATTGGACCGAAGACTGTCAGAGGGCCTTTGATGGCTTGAAAGAAAGTCTGTGTAGGGCACCTGTGTTGTGTGCGCCTGACTACAGCCGACCCTTTATCGTCCAGACGGATGCCTGCGACACCGGAATTGGAGCTGTCTTGTCCCAGTTAGATGACAAAGGGAGAGAACATCCTATCATATTCATCAGTAGACAACTCAAGGGTAGAGAACTTAGGTGGGCTACTGTTGAAAAGGAGTGTTTTAGCATAGTTTGGAGCCTTAGGCGTTTTAGGCCCTACCTTACGGGGTCTACCTTCAAGGTCCAAACAGATCATAAGCCCCTGAAGTGGCTTATGCAGATGAAGGGTGAGAATCCGAAATTGCTCAGGTGGTCCATTAGCCTGCAAGGGCTAGACTTCACCATAGAGCACCGACCAGGGAAGAGTCACGATAATGCAGATGGCCTTTCCAGAAGGTATGTTGACCGTCTGGATGAGGGTGTCTATCCCGTGGGAGATTAGACACCCTCCACCTCAGTCTGGGGGGGGCGACTGTGATGCTGGAAATACATCAGGGGGACAGGGCCTCTGAATCCTTGTCCTTTACTGCCTTTTATCGTGTGTTCTGTCATGTTTTCTGCCCAGGAGTCCATGTGGGACTCCTGGCAGTGCAGCTCTCTCTTTTGGTTTGGTGAACAGACCCATGGGATACCCTTATGGCACCCATGGGTAGGGGTACAACCCTGTGCCCCTAGTGTATGTTTTTGGGCACCTGTGGGTGGCCCACAGAGCAGGGTATGGGCTGGTGGCAGCTCCATGCTGAATTTGACAGGTGCTCTGGGTGTCCTCCATTTTGGGATACCCAGGCCCTGCCATTGGAATCAGTTGATTCCTGATAGGAAACAAGATGGCCCCTGTGGCCTCTTGCTTTCTATTGCCTGTTATCTTGTTTTTCCCAAAGTCCTGGGAAGCCCTGACTCTGTCCCTTCCCCCTGACTGGCTGTTGGGTGGAAGTTCCATATATGGTGTTGTTGTGAAGGCCCAGCTAGACTGACTGGAGCCTTCCCAGTGACTGTATGTTGTGGGTACCTCCTGTGGGTGGGACCTGGGTGAATGGAGTGTGTGACCAATATACACTCCTTGTTGTGGTTGTCTGGTTTCTGGCATGAGAGACAAAGACTGAGACAGCCCTGCCCGAAACTGGCCTGAATGCAGTGTGTAGTGTTGAATGGCTGGGTACTTGTCCCAATCCACATTCCTTGTTGTGAGTGTCTGAAAGGGAGGAGTGTGGCCTGAATGCACTGTGTGCCTGATTGGCTGACTGACTGCATGAATGCCCTTCTGTGTGATTGGCTGCTGTGTGTGTGCCAGCAGTGTGGATGAGAGACAGAATAGTATATCTGGGGACCTCTCACCATTGGAAAGCGTTCAGAAGCGTTCAGAAGCTGAGTCTCCACTCAAGAGTAACTGGAACTGCTGATCCTCGACGTCCAGCTGGAAGAAGAAGACTTGCTGCTGCATTTGCTTCGACAGATCTGAAGGTTGCCGAATTCGTCGAGGACTGACCCGAGAGAGGACCTGGTAAGGCGCCCTCTTCCCGTGCTCCGAGGGATCATCGAGCACCGCTACATCTTCGCCGAAGCGCCCTGGAAGTCAGACCCTCGAAAGGCTGCCGACCCGAGACGGGACCGCCGAGGAGATCGAAGTGAAGCACCCGGACATCGACGCCGTCGAAGTCCATTGCCGTCGACCAGGGTTCGCAGGTTTGTGTAACCGCTGGAGGCCCGTCGAAGTTGTGTTGCCCAGCCGTGGGAACCACTTGACGCCGTGCCGCCGACGACCGGAGCCGTCCGCTCCTTTGCCTAAGAACATTCAATCGAAGGACTCCCTTGACCGCATCGTCTACCGCTTATCCTGCCGGAGAAAGTCGAGGATGACCAACGCGCTGAGGAGAAACCTGCCGGTGGGTTTCCCGCCACCCAACGACCTCAAAGACTCGGACGACCCGACGCCCTCGCTGGGCTTCCGTCTCTACAATCTTTGCGGTCCAGAACTATTGTCATCGAGGTGCCCCGCACACCTCCGCCTTGCAGGACGCCGACGCCCCGACGCCGACGAGCACCGCTCGGACGAAGCTGCCGCCTCTTCGACATCGTTCTACCTCGTTTGTCGACGGACGTTCGACGCCCCGTGCCTCCCGCTTGAAAGGGAAGGCATTCAAGAAGGGCCGTCGATTCCCCGTCGCCGCACCCCGAGGTCTTCGACGTTTCTCGACGCCTCTCGACGATCCGTGACTCCCGCTGGAAAGGGGGTCGCTCAAGAAGGATCCGTCGACGCCTCTTCGAAGGACTCGACTCCACCAGGTACATTGGGGGGGTAAAAACATTGTAGGAGAGAATAAGACTATTGAACAACATATGGACTGGGCTTGTGTTAGATCTCTTTCTTTTACAGGTTGCCCAGGTGGGGGGATCTCCACACAGAACTGTGTCTAGTGTTAGGGGCCAGTATTTTGCCTATTGTTCAACCACCTTATTTTCTCTCTTCTCTCTATTGCTGGTTTCACTTATTGATCTGTGTGACATTTTTGTGGATGCACTTTAATGAGGTCTAATATTAGTGGTACCACTTTAGGATTGTAGATATTTACCATTATTGATTTTCCTGAGCACAAAGTGCGTTATTGTGATAAGTGTACATAACCCTTGAATATTAATTATATAAAGACTGTGTTTTCAGTAATACAGTGTTTGGACATTCCTTTGTGGGGGCTTGGGGATACACTGTACTTAAGAACCAGCTTGCATCACCTCCTGAGAAGCTAGGCCTTGATTGCTCGTCCATCGCTACCGTAATAGAGAATCTTGGCTGGGGTCCTCTGTGCCTCTCCTCTACCATATAGAGAGCGGAAGTACAGACCCCCCCACCGGTCTTTACAATGGCACAAGTGTTTTTTCCCAAACAATGATTCCTCAGGAATAGTCGAAATATCCTTTCCCACAACACTGTTTGGAGGATAGCAAAAGAAGTCTTTAGAACTTCAAAGGATGGAAAATTGTCTATTTTTCAAAATTACTTCATAAATGACAGGATGAAAAAATGATGTTCACACTACTTTTCCAAGGATGGTTTCCTGGTATACTCCCTTGCCAGGAATTCATCCTATGCATATTTAGATCTCCTGCTATATTCTCCTGCCAGGTATCTTTCAATAGATCTATTTCTCTCATACGCTTTATGGATTACCTGGTATACTCCCCTGCCAGGAATCCACCTTTCTGGAATTTGTAGATCCCCTGCCAGGTACCTTTCTCCAAAAAGACTTCACTGCTTAATGTACTTTGTTCACCAGATCATTCTACAATATTCACTTTCTTTCTAAGTATAACACAGTTACCCTCCTTCACTGCTTATAACTCTTTGGTACTACTTGTTCCAACTTCCCCCATATTGACATCTCATATAGGGACATTTGTTCAAGTTCTTCCTGTTAACCTCTTCATTAACATCTTTTGGCTTTTTGCAATGCTTGTTCCAATGTTCCCCAAATTGATATTTCATGTAAGGAATTTTGTAAAATGTTTGCCTTTCAAATTCTTCATTAACATCTATTGGCTGGTGGCAATGTTTGTTCTATTCAATTGTTAGTTTGCAGACACATCCCGGGAACCCCTTTTCTGGGCCGACTCACTGGTGTAACGTGTAGCTGCGACCAGGTTCTTTCTATGTAAAGGCTTCCCCGGTCATGCAGACCCTCTTTTGTTTCCTGCGTCAGTGTCCCAACTCCTTGCTGATGAAACCAAGGCAGCCCCACAAGACGACATCTCTTGTAGCCACCGATCTCTCGTTCCTCCCGTGAAGCAGGATTCCAGGCAGTTGCCTGCAAGCGCTTAGCTCTGCCAGGACGGCTTGTCTCTGTGTATCTCCTTCTACTGCTGGTCACGCGTCACGCTTCGCCTGTTCTGCAGCTCTCCTCTACTTTTCTCCATTGAAGTTCTTCATCTGGTTTAAATGCCCGTTGCAGCTGATTGCTATTATAACTAGTCCACATGTTAAGGTTGATGTTCCTTTCATTTTACATTGACTCCTCCCTTCTCTTCCTCGTCTCAGTACTTGAGACATTTTGGGAGTTGGAGTCCATAGGAATTTCAAACCTTTAATGTTACGTTGTTTTACATTTGTGTTTAAATGGGAAACTTCAGAGACAAAAGATGTTATGCTGGTGTTATGCACATGTGAAGTGTGAATGGCATTTTATTTAGGATGTTTGACAAGGAGGGGTTTTAGGATTTCACAACTAGAGGGATTTGAATAGTGACAACATGCCATCAGGAATTCTGGAATTATAGGGTCTTCCTCACAAAGAAGGGGAGAATATCACATCCCACCTAATGGAGTCACCACATCTACCCAACAGTCATCTCCTCCCCTGTGATCCTCCCTCATTATACCACCTCCAGGGTCAGGATCAGGTAGCGGCTGCCTTCCCCTGGGCACATGGGAGGAGACTTTAGGCTGGGGATCAGTGATGGTTCCATAGAATTCATCAAACTACCGATAACCAGTCTAGGGTCAAAAACAGTGACTTCCTGATCCACATTCATATGGCTTGTAAGGGGTCAAGAGCAAGACAAAGTGGCATGTTGAGTGTTGGTTACAAACCTTTATTGTCAAAATAATAAGAGGGGCTCTGCAAATCCTATCTATCCCTAACTCTGAGTGGATTTCCCTGCCTCAACAAAACTAAGGAAAATCTGTGTCAGGATGTTAAAAACAATTAGGTTTCCTCCGTCCTGTGTCCAAAACCCCAAACTGACCCTTGCATGCTAAACTTAACATAATGTGTAAATGGGAGTTTCTGTAAGCTATATACTTGTAGCTTTCTATCAAATTTCCAAACATAAAGTTCTAAGGTTCAGAAAAGAAAAGGAAATAAAGTTCTACCAGGAAAAGGGGTCTTTCCTTCCCCAAGATTTCTTCTGGAGATTCCAACATTATTTTATCACAGTTCGAAGTTGTTCAAAGGGGAATGCTCTTCCCTTGGGTTTCCTTTAAGCGCACAGTTCCTTTGTATATTCAGCCTTTCAGTCTCTGGATCTCAGTTCTCCTTAAAGGGGTATTGTTCTTCACGTTTCCATTGATTGTCACTATTTCACAATTTCAAGGTGGGGTTTTGACACCTAAGATTTCTCAATCCTTTTCGTACTCCTTGTGTACTCTCCTGCCAGGGTATTGGCGCTCTGTTTCTTATACTTAGAAATGGGTATGGTTCTTCCCTCTTTGTATATTTATTATCACTGTTCCACAATTTCAGGGTGGGGTGTTTACCCCTCTTTGTCTCACTTCTCCTCCTCCCCCTGGTTTACTCTCCTGCCAGGGTATTGCAACTTTATTACTTGGGTAAAGGGCCCAGACTCGCACACTGCCTGGTTTACTTTCCTGCTAGGGTTTTTTATTCTTCTCATGGGTGTGAGTCCAGATTCACTATTTGCCTAGTTCACTATCCTGCCAAGGCTTTTCCGCTCTCTGATCACTCTTTCTTGCATCCAGTAAATGATCATCTTCAAGTATTGAGTCACTGACCCTTTCTTAACAATCTAGAAAAGATGGCCCTCGCCACATGCGCTTAGTAACTAAATACACATTACTAGATTGTCTAAATTCTGACAACTGACAGACACTGTTATTTCACTGCAATTTTCTTTAATTCTGTAGTGCAAGGAAGGCATGGTATCAAACAGTAAGACAGACACAAGTGATCACAGTTCAAGGGTGTTTATTGAACTTCAATTGGGTTTGAAAACTCTATCTAATCCTAAATCTAAAGAATGGAGCAAGCTATGACCATCAAATAATAATAATGCTATTGCCAATGCTTACTGCGAAATACAAATAGTGTGGGAAACAATGTTATGCAAAAGAAAAGTGTTCAAGCAATGATGTCAGGATATTCAAGCCATTGGCTTCCCTTCCCCACTTTTTCAACACGGGACAAGATGGCACACTCATGCTTAGCACACTCTTTGGCTTCTCTGGCATGAGGATGCAGTTCAAAACCTCAAACACAGGGCCTTCTGTGCTGAAGTCTCTTTGCCATTCAAAGTCTCTTATTTCAGAGTGCCTGATGCAACACGACAAACATTAAAGTTACTTTCTTCTTAGAATTTCACATGTACAACTTCTTGGGTGATTTTCGGTTCACCCCGTGTCCCCCTCTGCCGGGCGCAGACACACTTCATCTACTTTTCCAAGCTTTCTTTACTTCAATAATCGAAGGCTTTTGATTGTGCGCGGGAATTTTCTCAACCCGTCGCAAGACCACTTCGATTCACAATTACCCGCTCTCTTCTTGATATCTCTTTTTCACTTTCACTTTGCCAATTCTCAGCTGGATACCTTACAGAGACTTTCGACTGAGCACCCACGCTGTGCCAGACCACTCTGTCAAAGGTATTGTATCAATGACTCATCAGCAGTTCAACTTTACTTGTGTCGTTTATCACACGCGTTTTAACAATGTTCGATCCAGTGCTTGTCATACAATGTTGCTGCTTGCAACCTTGGCTTCAACACAGACCAGTCTTGTATCGATCTCCCCAAATCACCGGATGTGTTGATTTCACTGACGCTGCTTTATTCTTGGAGCCAAGGCGGTTGGCGCTTCTCCTTGCCTTCATTATTGATGCGGGAGGGCCCTGGTTACCTGCGACACACAATGCAGGATTCGTCAGCCTGGTTTCTTGGTCTTACGGTTTCTATTCCCGCGGTTTCAGGAAAGTAACGGTTCCTTGTCGAAAGGGTCAAGGGAACCTGCGCTCTGAGACACTTGTGTATGAGTGCGATATAAATAAAATATCATATCGTATCATAACTTCTCTCCTTGCGATCCCCTTCTGTTTTGTTGTCTTTCTTCTCTCGTTAAACTGCCATCTTGGAACTTCTGTTTCCTCCTGTGCCTTGCTTCGCTCAGAGTGTGCTCTTGTGTTCCGCATTTTATCCATGCAGGGAAGCTTAATGGAAGTCAGGTGTGTATGATGATTGCTAATTGCCTGACCTTGCCTGAACATTGTATTGGGACACGTCAGGTATACGGCTCGGGTGTTAGTCTGTTTTCACTCATGGCGGGCTGTCCTTGTGATAGGGTTCATGTTGTAAAGGTGAGAGGGGGTAGAGTTCGTATATATCGTACTTGGTTGGATGGGGTTAAGGTGTTAAAGGGAAGAAGATACCGCGTCTCTCCATCTGGTGTCCCACACCCACTCCCCAAAGACCCCTGACCCAGGTAAACCTCCCACAGTGGTCCACCCCAAGGAATTGGATCCAAAAGCGATGACAGATCCCCAGGTGACTAATGGGGGAGACACCTTCTGATTTCGCACAGTGGCCAACTTGTGTTTCGACCCTCCTTTGTCAAGGCTAATGTAAGCATGATGTGCAAAGAATATAAGTGTGAAATGAAAGAACAGAACCCAAATGATGTGTCCCAAGTGAAAGAGTACAAAATACTGAAGATCAGTAAGTCAAGGGAAAGGCATTTCCCATAAAGATACGTGTTTTAAAAAGTACAGTTGTCAGCAATCAATAATAACATGAACCCATGATGAGTCGTGCAGAAGTCAATCATCCAATTCAGCAACCCAATATTGGGATGATAATTATGCCAAAGTGAGAGAGAAAAACAGGACAAAGAAATGGAGGAACATTACTTAGTCTGGTCAATGGAGTGGTCCATTTGGGCCCAATGCGCGATACAAAAATAGTAAACTCGTGGCACGGAGGGCTTTGCTTACCAATGCTCTGTGGCATTATTGCATGGGTCGATGCAGTTGCAATTATGAGGATAAGCCTAAAATAATGCCAAGACAAAAACAATTCAAATCGTGCTAGCCCTGGATGTATAAATAGCCCTCGATAACCTACCTCGAGGGGGCCTGGTTAGGCCTGCCAAGTAGAGCCTTGGCATGCACCACTGCCCTGGTTCTTGAATTAGTATTTTCTTTAGATATAAATACAATCTGAACTCTACATTGCTACTGTTGAGGGCTATTTGTCTGCCCCCCTGTGTGTAAGACCCCCCCCTCTCCCGGTGAGAGTTTAGGGCCCTCTTTGTGTTTTCCTTTAAGTGCAGAATTTATAACCTATAAGTGCTCCCTGATGGGTTAAAAGGGCATTGACCCCCTGTTGACTGTGCTACTGGATAGCCTGAGTTCTGAGTACACAGGTGCTATTCTGGAGTGTGACCACCATACCAGCACACAAATGCCATCTCTAGTATTCTAAAGATGCCTGTGCCCCCACCTGTCAGCTGACCAGCGCCTCGAAGACGTTCAGCTCTTCTTCTTATACATTTATTATCTGGCAAATGATGAACTCTTGCAGTGAGCCCATCAGGGTGTTTATTTTATATTTTATTTAAGCACTGCGCTTTATTTAAGATCTTTGCAAATAACAGGGAAACATCTAAAGAAATTGTATACATCAGGCTTGTCCAACTTTTTTGAATTTGGGGCCGAAGCATTAACTTTTTGGCACCCAGTGGGCCGGCGAGCCAAAAGTCAACAACCTCACCCAAAGCAGTATATTAAAAAGCGATATTGTGTGACCTTTGACACAATAGCATCACAGGCAGTGATGCGCCATGCAGTCCCAAAGATAGCTTTTGGTGTCAGGGGCAGTGAGTATCTAAGGGAGCCCCTCCATCAAATGATCCGAGGTCAGTTGCTTGTGATTTATTTCAGTGTGTATGTCTTAATATTTTCCTGAAATAGTGGGGTTGACTGAGCGTAGCGAGGGAGCTATAAGGATCTAGGGAGGGGTTGGGGGGTTCCCCCTCCAAGAATTTTTTTTCAAATATGGGGTTGAAATGATGCATTTTACAGCAGAAAAACTGACCAAAAAGCCATAAGTTTATAATCAGTTCTAAAGGAGGAAATGAACATTCCATGTCACCAACAGCAGACAAGAACATTTTACAACACAACACATTTTAATGATCTATATGTCCACAGTGTAAGCCAGCACTGTCACTGATGTAACAAATTGTCATGCTGGTTGTGCCCAAAATATGCCTCTGTAGCAACATGTCTATGCTGGCTGTTCCCAATTTAGGCCAACATTGCCCTTTACAAAGCATGATTGATGCTGCCTGAGCATGTGCGGTGTGCCCAATACATATGCCAGCTTACCTCTGTAATACACATTCATGACTTCTGTGTTACTGATTGTTACTGCCTGTGCATTGTGCCAAATACATATGCCAGTTTATCTCTGTAATCCACATTCATTACTTCTGTGTTAATGAAAGAAGCATAATCCCGTTCAGCAGATAAAATGGGGAAAAGCGATCACCCAAAGGTGAACCTAATTGAAGAAACGCAATGTGAGCACAATCTTAAAGTATGAAGTACTAGACATGGCCGGGTGCCCTTCTCTCCCAGTGCCCAGGGGTGGCCGTTGCGCCGGTACTCGGATCACTCCAGCTGAGTTGAGGACCATGTTGTATGAACCGGGGAGGGAATTTTCCTCATGGTGTCTGCTGTAAAGCCAACAGTGTCTTGGATCTGGTGAGGCTACGGTGTTATGCGCTCTGAAAATTCACTCCCGCAGCTGCCCTTCCTCCGACAGGGGCACAGACACCTCCCAAGGGCTCTTTTGCCTCGTCCAGGTTAGCACTTGTCAGTTGCAAAAACAAAAACTGGATAGAGCACCAGGCATTTTACACGCTGTGCTGCTTTTCCGGGTGTGGATGGCGTGATTGTGTTGCCTAGCCATTTTGGCATGGAATTAATTCCCACATGCACTAAAATCATGTGGGAATTCTCTCCTTTTGTGACGCAACTTGAACAGTACCCAAGGGGGAGGTTTTTTCAAAAAGTGATGCAAATTGTACCCTCTCTGCCGAGGCGGAATGTTCAAACATTAAGGTGGTCCGCGCTGCTTTTGAGCCTCTGAGATACTGCTGGCCAGATACTTGTGTTTCGTTGTATCTGGCCAGCAGTATCTCAGAGGCGCTAAAGCACTGCATGCCGCAAACATACGTCAGAAAATATGTCAGGCAGTACTTCCCACTGCTGGAGGCAAGGAGAACTAGGCCTCTGTGTGCACCGCACGTAGTACTGTGAACCTGGGCTTGGCTGAGCTGCTGGCTCACGCAGGCTCTGCCCTGGGCTCGGTAATGCAGATGTGTGAAGGTGGCGCTGTGTGCCCGTCACTCCACCCACACACATTACATGATTATGATTTCCATTGGCTGAGAAACAGCCAATGGAAATATTGTTACCATGCAAGGCAGTTATTTATTTGATTTATTTCCACTACTGCAACGTGTCTGCATGGTAACAGTATTTTGATTGGCTGTTTCTCAGCCAATGGAAATCGTAATGTGTGTGGACTACAATTGCTACCCTGAAACTGCAGCCACAACGCTCGCAGCGTATAAAATAAATACAAAACGTACAAAAGTAACCGTAATGCTTTGTCTGTGCCCTTGGGCTTCGAGGGCCCCCTGGCCGCATGTTGGACAACTCTACCATACATGGATCCAACTCCCAGAATGAATCACAAAGTAGAAGGGGTGTGACAACTATACAATGGTGAAGGGCTATAGGTTAATGGCACCCCCTGCTGGTGAAGATGAATATAAACCAGTAAACTGAAAACAGAAGTGAAAATGAGGGCATTAACGTGGGGTTAAGTTAAAACACAGGGAGCCCTCAACTACCCCGCCAGCCCCCAGCCCCCCGATTTCACAAAAATCGTCCTGTCGTCCAGGCACTAAAAATGTCAAGAAAAGGAACAAGGGAATCGCCATACACCCCACTAAAAATGGAGAAAATGGCACCTGGAAGCTAGCATTAATGCTTTACTCCAGAACAGTATGGCAACACCTGGAGAACGGCGCCAGCAGTACAATCTGAATGACTCTCTTCCATGCTCCCTGTCTGTTCTGCATGCCGGTGGAGGGCCTCACAATATTGAGGCAAGGGGCGCTTCTGCCAGGCCTTCGGCTTAGATCACCAACCTCCACATTCATGGCACCGGCCACAGGCTTTGTGAGTGCTGGGAAGGCGTTCTGCTGAGTGGGAGTGGGCTCAGCCCCCCACTTGCTATCTGTGCAAGTACCTTAAAGCGCGGTGTTTCTTTGCTAGAGTTTGAATGTGCCGGTCTGTGTACACTCAGTCTTGTTGACACCTAGACAAAACCACCAGACACAGCAGGAGTGCACTGAAGCCACCCAGAACGTTAACCAGACCACGGACAGCGTCATCCTTTCTAGTAAAACTATACGGTGATGTCAGTCAGCCCCACTGACAATCAGTGCCCAAAGCTTGCCACTAGAACTGAGGCATTCTCCCTCTTGTAGGGACAGTCTGATTCTTCAGTGAGCCAAGCAAATCCCGGTGTATGAGGAGAGGGGGTCCCTCCTCTTCTCCAAGAAGTGGGAGACCCAGGAATTTAGGAATGCTAAACTCCTGTCAAATGGGACCTCTTACTTCTTCTGCCTTCGCCTCCACTCTTTCCTGTGAGACAAACGGAAAGCGATCACCCGAATTGGTTCCTGTAAATCTCCATTATTCCAAGGACCCCAGGCTGCATATAATGCCACAAACCGGCCCCTTACAGGAAACGTTGGGCCACCACAGACCATTTATTTCTCACACAGCCCGGGGGCATCTAGGCGCTGTTAGTTGCGTAGTCATAACGTGCTTAATACCCAGAGGTTTCTAAGCGGAGCCTGGGATCGAACCTGTGTTGTTTCCTGTCGTCTTGTTTCCAAGGCAAGCACGTTGCAGCCTGAGCTATCCTCCCGGGACCATGAAATTGATCACTCCGGGTGATGTCACTGCAAGAAAGAAGAAAGAAAGTGATTATTTGGATTCCAGGATGCAGCCTCAGAGGCGAATATGGAAACATGGTAGACACAAAAACTGATGTCCCCACGGGCCCACCGCACTTAAGATAGGGGGCACCGCGGGGGGGAAGGCAGCTTCCCAATGTTCTACCTCTAGAGTTATATTATACCTTTCTTGCAAGAACTTGTCTAGTCTTTTCTTGCTAAAACCATTTGCGATTCCTCTGGGGACCAGTTTACCTTCTTACAGAGGCGTAGCCAGGATTGTCTAACATGTTTTTAAAAGGTGGGAAAGGTCCATTGGCACGAGCTATGTGCAGCAGCTCAGTGGTGCTCAAAACACAAGCCGCTCCAGCCAATGAATAGGGAGGATCGCACAGTAATTTATTGGGAATTACACCAAATTACAATTTTGCTGGTCCAGTCTACGCTCTGTCGTGAGACAGGAAGCTTTAGTTCCGAGTTAGGAATGCAATTATAACTGGAGCATTTGATTAAACAGGCACTCTTAGAATGTTGTAAACGGTTTTATAAAACCACGAGCTGCGGCCTAGTTTCCCACAGAAGCCCTGAAATGAGCGGCACACCAGCCACAATCGCAGCGCCCAGCCGTAGAGCAGGACATTAATTAACGCAGCGCCTGGTTCTTTCTCACTAATGGCAAGCCATGCTTCTTTAATTCTGAGCAGATGGTTTTAAATTAAAAATCTTTTGGAAAAAAACGTTTGTGAGAATTTGTACGAAACGCTTGTGTATGAGCGCGATACCAATAAAATATATCCTATCAAGACTGGCACAGCGGTACACCCTCTTTTGGCGCCGCCGTTTTGCTGCGGGCCGGTTCGGCACAGCCACTTCGCCGGAGTGGCTGATTTGGCGTGCCCATTTTGGCGCCAGAGCCTTTCTGGCGCGGCCGATTTAGCGCGAGGGACGTTTGGACGTGGCCGACATTGCAGCCACGTCTAAACTCCCTGACGCCAAATTCTTTGCAAATGCAGCATGTTTAGGTACTGTGCCTGCTAACGTGGTGTGGAACATGTACTGCCTGCTTGGTGTATATATGGTAACTAAATGCAGATTGTCATTTTTTATTTTCACTAATAAAGTTTGCAATACAATCAGAAATAAACAAGCTTCACAAAATTACAAACCTGGTCACAAGATTGAGTCCAAAAGAGAAGAAAAAGAAGGAAAAATCATCTCATAATGCCTAACACAACATAAATAAGGAGAAAAAGTAGAAGAAGAAAGGAAATGTCTAACTAAATTCCCATCCTGGTGTGTAACAAATGATTCTATATTCATATGAAACACAACACATAAACATGATGCATGGCAGAAAAGACTGCTACGCATTTGAAAATGGATGGGTGCATTGGGCCTCTGTGCATGCATTTGAAAGTGTCCCCACCCTGCATAGTGCGCATATTCCAATGTTTGCACCGCAACGCACTACAACTGCTACTCCGCACACATACATCACAGTCTGTTAAGAGTTCACCTGTGCATCTCACACGCATGTGTCAGAACAAAGGCAGCTTATCTCGGTGAAGGAGTTTATGCCTCTCAGCAAGGGGCTGGATTGGTAGATTTTCCCTAGCACACTTTTGCATACTTGCCAACCCTACTGATTTAGGCAGTAGGCTACTGCATTTTAAGCAGCCCTACCGCCTACAGATTTGGGTGACAGATCCCACTTTTTCCAGTGGCAGGTAATTTAAGTGACTCTAAGGCAGGCTGCTTGAGACCGGCCCAGGACAAAGCATGCAGCACATTAGTTAGTCTGTCTGTGCAGTGGGCGGGTAAGTGATTACTTGAGTGATCGGCTCAGATCAATCCAGTGACCTGACAGCTATGTGACTGCCATGCACTCTGGCTGGGACAGACTTTCGGTGAACCACCAGTGAAGACAAGTGGCAGATCCCTGCACTCTTGCCGGGACAGACTTTCAGGAAAACCACCAGTGAAGACAAGTGGCAGAGCGTACCACCATAACACAGCATCTTCCTATCAGGCAGAGGAGGGTATCAGTCTGTTGTTCAGTATTCAACTTGCACTGCAGGAATAAGTATGTACTCACAGGCTGCTGCTGCTACAGAGCAGTGGAAAATGTTGCCTACCAGCTCTGTCTGATTACATACTTGCCAACCCTACCGATTTAGGAGGTTGGATACCGCTTTTTAAGCAGTCGCACCGCCTACCGATTTAGTGGCAACAAATACCGATTTAAAAAAAAAAATATATATATATATATATATTTTGTTTTTGGCCTGGCTGCCTGAGGCCCGGCACAGCATGATCAGCATCCTCTGGTACAGAGACGGCCTTAGGTGAGGGCCAGCCGGGCGACCACCCGGGGTGCCATTAGCCCCTGCCACGCCAGCTGGGGGGAGTCTTTCAAGGGCTCCCCCGAGCTGGCAGAGCAGGTGAAGGCGGAGCATGCAGGCTTTTGATGTAAAAGGCGCCCACGGCGGCGGGCTAAATGCGCCCCTCCGCCGCTCTTGCCATGCCAGCTCGGGGGAGTCTTTCAAGGGCTCCCCCGAGCTGGCAGAGCAGGTGAAGGCGGAGCATGCAGGCTTTTGATGTAAAAGGCGCCCACGGCGGCGGGCTAAATGCGCCCCTCCGCCGCTCTTGCCATGCCAGCTCGGGGGAGTCTTTCAAGGGCTCCCCCGAGCTGGCAGAGCAGGTGAAGGCGGAGCATGCAGGCTTTTGATGTAAAAGGCGCCCACGGCGGCGGGCTAAATGTGCCCCTCCGCCGCTCTTGCCATGCCAGCTCGGGGGAGTCTTTCAAGGGCTCCCCCGAGCTGGCGTTGTGGCAGAAGGCGTGGCAGGTGCCTCATTGTCATTGAATGCACCCGCGGCGGGCTCACTCAATGACAATGGGCTGCTGACCCGCCCTATTCCTACCATTACCTCCTCACCGGACTATTTTTGAAACTTTAAGATTCCTACAGATTTTTGGTCACAGAATGTTGGCATGTATGTGATTATCTTCTGTGAAGTTAGGTAATTGAATTTGGTCCAATTCAGAAGTATACATTTTAAACATTTGTACCTATTTGCATGTTGTGTTGTTTGAATGGTTGTGTATTTTAGAATGCTCCAGTGGTGCCAACAATGTATGTTTTATATTTTCCTGTGATGTCAGCATTATTTTTGAAACTAGAAAAATCGGACATCGGTTTGGTCACAGAGTGTTGGCAAGTATGCTTTTGGAGCAAATATACACAGCAATTAGTTACTCACGATGCGGCCAATACCCGCGCCAAAACATCCCAGCAGCGAACTGGCCGCGCCGAGATGGGCGTGCCAAAACTGGCTCTGCGGCCAATCAGCGGCGCCACAGCGCCGAAATGGCTGCACCAAATCGTCCTTTTTCGTGCTATAGATGTTAGATGTTAAATGTTAAAGGTATTTGTACCGCGCACCGTCACCAACGGAATTGGTCCCCAGGCGCTCTGGCGGATCTGTAAATGATAAGGGGGGATGGGTTAGAAGGTGAAGAGGGAGTAGGATAGTGAGAGGAGTGGTGTTCTGTTGGCAGCTTCAAATCGTTATACACCAGATGTTGAGCTTTGGTGCGGGTATTGGATCGGTGTCAGTCCACGTGTGCTGTTGCTCCGGCTTATGTGTTGTTGCAGTGTTGTGAAGTGCGTGCGGCTTGTGGTGCGAGAGATGGTTGTGTGAGTTTTTGAGTGAGATAAGTATGCAGAGTTTGAGGTTATATTGGTTAGTGGGTTACCTGTCCTTTAGCGTGCTAACATTCACAGTATTGTCTGAGTGTGGCACTTGTTGGCATTCACAATCCTATCTACATGCGGCACAGGCCACTGTTCAGAATTCTATCTAGGTGTGGGCATGCCAACATTCACAGCCCTATCTAAATGCGACGCAGGCTAATGTTCACAGTTCTATCTAAGCGCGCACATGCTAACATTCACAATCCTATCTAGATGCGACGCAGGCTAATGTTCACAGGTCTATGTAAGCGCGCACATGCTAACATTCACAATCCTATCTAGATGCGACGCAGGCTAATGTTCACAGTTCTATGTAAGCGCGCACATGCTAACATTCACAATCCTATCTAGATGCGACGCAGGCTAATGTTCACAGTTCTATGCAAGCGCGCACATGCTAACATTCACAAACCTATCTAGATGCGACGCAGGCTAATGTTCACAGTTCTATCTAAGCGCGCACATGCTAACATTCACAATCCTATCTAGATGCGACGCAGGCTAATGTTCACAGTTCTATCTAAGCGCGCACATGCTAACATTCACAATCCTATCTAGATGCGACGCAGGATAATGTTCACAGTTGTATCTAAGCGCGCACATGCTAACATTCACAATCCTATCTAGATGCGACGCAGGATAATGTTCACAGTTCTATCTAAGCGCGCACATGCTAACATTCACAATCCTATCTAGATGCGACGCAGGATAATGTTCACAGTTCTATCTAAGCGCGCACATGCTAACATTCACAATCCTATCTAGATGCAACGCAGGATAATGTTCACAGTTCTATCTAAGCGCGCACATGCTAACATTCACAATCCTATCTAGATGCACGCAGGCTAATGTTCACAGATCTATCTAAGCGCGCACATGCTAACATTCACAATCCTATCTAGATGCGAAGCAGGATAATGTTCACAGTTCTATCTAAGCGCGCACATGCTAACATTCACAATCCTATCTAGATGCACGCAGGCTAATGTTCACAGATCTATCTAAGCGCGCACATGCTAACATTCACAATCCTATCTAGATGCGACGCAGGATAATGTTCACAGTTCTATTTAAGCGCGCACATGCTAACATTCACAATCCTATCTAGATGCGACGCAGGCTAATGTTCACAGTTCTATCTGAGTGTGCACATGCTAACATTCACATAATGCATAGATAGGTTGAAGGTTTGGATGGAGGTTGTGCACCTGCAGTTTTTTCACGCACATAACTTCAATGACTCAACTCAAACGTTGCCCGTTGTGGCTGCTAGTTAGTTGTGTTGTCGTCACCATTATTATTATTATTCGTGTTCTTGTGACCTGTAGTTTTGTGACAAGGCTCCTGATTGGACAAGAACCGGTCGCTCTGGGAACGGGGCGGTGTGTCATACTCTTTGGTCTGGCTCCTTTACAGAACAAACCGTGGCGAGGCTGCCACCTGGCGGTTACTTTAATATGCATGCACCACCCATTCACTGGCTCAGCTAATTTTTCATTTTTTTAGGGAATTGTGTAAATGTACATTATGAAGCTCTGACTTTTTTGTATTCGTAATAAGGGCTCTGCAAACCGCAAAGCTCTGCCGGTTCTCAGAATGACTAAAGGACTGTGCGAATCAATCCCGCTGGAATTCGCTCTATATAGATTTTCTGACATATTCTCGCCGCGAATACGTGCCGCGTGTATCCTTGACCAGTTGCACACCGACCCTGGAGCCCTGAGACCTTTAAGGTGGTGATTTGGTGCAGTTTCAAAGCTCTGTAGCCTAATGTTACATATACCTACTGTAGCCAACTAGTAGACGAGGGGGCCGGGGGGCTCAGAATGCACGGGTAGGGCTGAGCACGAACCAAGTCAGTCATAGAATGGTCGCGTACATATTGAATGACACCGTTTACACATCAGAGAAGTTGTGAAGGGTTGGACGAGGGTGGAGCAAATGGAAGGGTGCGAAAGACATCTTAAAGGGGCATTCCAAATTGTCATGCAATGCCACTTAGCGGGGCCCCAAACATCACCTTAAGGTTTTCATGACCTATTCTTCTTTAATAATGATCCGCAGTACTGTGTACAACCTTCAGTATGCCAGGGGGCATCTTCATATGCCAGGGGGCATCTTCATATGCCAGGGGGCATCTTCATACACCCCGGTTCTGCCGCATACCATTACTCTGCATGCAAAACAGCTTAGCAGCCTTACAACCCTACGAGAATACAATTCAAAAGCCATGTAATGTCGACAAATCAATACACATTTTCCTCACCTCACCATCGAGAAGCAGATGCTGATAAAACGGCTCATACAAAAAAAGCTCACCCGGGTATTCTGCAGTCCTGGCTTCTTCTAGCGCACACTTTTGTATTATTTTACAGTGCTTGTAGATTTTTTCCCTCCATATTATGAATCCAGGCCTAAAAGTATCAGAATACAGAATGAAATGAATTTAAAAGCCTTGACTGGTGGATTAGATCACCTCTGATAAGGGGGAACGTGAGATTTATGTAAGCTGCTCTCTGGGCTTTTCTTCTTTTGTGATATAAACACTATCGAGTTTTATAGAAATGCATGGAAAATTATCAAATCACATAATACACTAACCGGACAATATAGAAGTAGTTATAGAAACACGTTGATAAAAAAAAGAGCAGGATTACAGCCTTATTCCCCCACCCCTTCCTAAATGCAAGATTACAGTAGCATCATGCGAACAGTCTGAACAAATGTCGGGTTTAAAACTATTCTTACCAAGACACACTGGAGAAAGTTCATGAAAGCAAAGTCTTCTTGTCATAAATTCACCAGGCATACTATGCTGTGCGCCCCCTCCCATCACCAACGATCACCTCTTAAGGGACAAAGGTCACTGCCCGACCTCGCCATCATTGCTAGCCATCTACCCTTTGAACAAATAATGTAGTATAATGTTATTTGCTAGGTAATGTAGTAGAATGCTATTTGCTAGCTACGAAGTCTGCGCGCAGTGGCGCCCGGTAGGCATTCGTGCTCTATAGTTGGTGCTCCGAGTGCAATCAGCGGCTGACACTGTGCAAGGCACGTGTCTTGCAGTCGCTGCTCTCAATGGAAAGCTGTGCGGCCAACACAGCACAGTAGTACTCGGGTATGAACCCAATCAGGGTGGGACTTTATTTTTAGTTAGCACGTGTTTTTTTTTTTTTTTTTTTTGCCTGCAGGCCAGGCTGTGCCATGCTTTGGGCAGCCGCTGGCTCTAAAGCTCGGGTCAAGCGAGATTGACCTGAGTGGGCCTGAACGTCGCCTTGCTCGGGAGGATAGCTCCGGGGCAACGCGCTCGCCTTGGGAGCAAGACCACGCAGAATAACACAGGTTCGATCCCCGGGTCCGCGCTTAGTAACATCTGAGTATTAAGCACGTTATAAATAACCCATTACAATCACATTACATTACAATTGCTCCCGCTTCCTCCAACTACAACACATAATTACCAAATTCTAACATCTTTCCTGCAACAGGCCACCCTCTCCCGGATTTATGACACCCAGAGACATCTTTTGTGTGAGGGCAAAAGGGACATGTGCCCTAGTCCCTCCCCGTAGTTGGGGGCCCACACTGCAGTTTAGTACAAAGTATAAATAACGTGATATTTTATGTTGCATGGAATATGTTTCCTCTTAGCATGTTTCCTCTTGTTCCCACTCGTCACTATTTATGTATCTGTTACTACTGTTCTAGTTCTGTAGGTTTAGCACTGTATATAGTTCCTCAACAACATTACGCATTGTAGCATTATACAATTAGCATTAGGAGTCCTGGTGTTAGTCCACTATCTCAGCAGGATAGCTCAGTGGCAACGGGCTTGCCTTGGAAGCAAGACGACACAGAGCAACACAGGTTCGATCCCGGGTCCAGCTTAGAAACCTCTGGGTATTAAGCACGTTATAAATAACATATTATGTTCTGTGAAGAGGGTCACTCATGGAACCTGAAGTGATGGTGGGAGTCTAGAGTGGGAGGCTACTCCAGGTTCCATGAGAGTCAGTTGGAGGGTGCTGAGCTGGAAGGTCGCTGTTCAGAACGCGCACTTACAGTAAAGTAAGCCTTCAGTCATACCAAGTTTCATTGAAGTCATTGGAAGTACTCCTGATGATGCTACTAGAAGTCACAAACTTCCGCCCACTTAGACAGCATGTCCATGACGGCCAACAGACAAGTGTCCCTGGTTCCCCTGATGTTAAGAGGACCCTAAAAATCTAGCACAATCTCATCCCACGGCACGCGGGGACTCTCCTGCACCTTCATGGGTGATTTGCTTACCGTGATGCCTTTGCCACCATCCTTACAATCAGAACACTCCTTCACCATAGTTTCGACCTCCTTATCTAAACCATAAATGCCCTTTGTGACCCAAATCCATGACTGGAACTTGCATCTCTTCGGGATCAACTAACCTGTGTCCTCTACATAAATAACACTCTTTAACGCAAAGTTCATCCCTCACTCTCCTACATTCTTTGACCTTCTCATCACCACCAGCATGAGGATTCTTCTTGACCAGATCCAACACCATCTGATACTCTTCATCCGTCATACATGCTTCATCGCAATCCTTCTGCTTATTACACTCTTGTACTAGAAAAATCTCTGCAACATCCTCTTCATTCCCAACTCCCACATCATCACCCATTGAGCAGTCAACCGCTGACCGTGACAACGCATCCGCCACTACATTACTTCTCCCCTGCAAATGTTCTACCTGAAACTGTAAACCTTGCATACTACTCACCCATTTCATGATCCTACTCGACCCACCTTCTAAACCAGCCTTGTTAAATATGCTCACTATATGGTTTATAATTTATTTATTTATTTAAGCGCACAACAGCCCTGGGGCATTGTGGCGCTAGTTACAGCAAGAGAAAGAACTTAGTTACACATAGAAACGCATACATGCATGATTAGAGTACATTAACAGTGAACAGTTGTTACATAGCACATACATGCATGATTAATGTACATTAACAGTGAACAGTTGTCAGGCAGAGGGTAGTGGTAGTTTTAGTTAAAGAGAGAAGTTTTGAGATTTTTTCTAAAGGCTATGAGCGAGCTTTCTGCTCTTAGTGCATAGGGGAGCTTGTTCCAAAAATTTGGCGCGATGTAAGGGAATCCTAAACCTCCTGCTGTAGCCTTATTGATGCGTGGTACAGTGAGTTGGTTGGTTTATCATAGTCTGGTGGGCCTGGTGGCGGTAGGTCTGTGGAGTGTGTCAGAGAGCTAGGGCGGAGCTGTGCGATGGAAGCATTTGTGTGTTGTAGTAAGAATCTTAAAAGTGATGCATTCTTTGACAGGGAGCCAGTGAATGGACTGTCTTGCCTGTGAGATGCACTCTCTTTTTGAGATGCTCAAGGCTGCTCTCAGTGCATTATTTTGGGTGCCCTGAGGTCTATTATAGTTATTTACAGAGGTGCCGGCTAGGAGAGCGTTACAATAGTCAAGTTTTGCACCTATGGTAGCTCTTGCTATTGAGAGACAGTTTTCTTTGGTTAGGAATGTTTTGATGGAGTTAATGAATTTAGTGCTTAAGGCAGAAGCGGAGACAATGGCGCTGACCTGTTTATTCATGGACAGTGTTGCATCAATGTGGACCCCTAGCGTTTTCAAAGAAGAATGGGATGGTGCAGTTGTCAATGTTAAAATTGACGTATAGACTATCTAATTTAGCAAGTGTAGACTTTTGGCCAAGAATAAGGATCTCCGTCTTATCTCCGTTAAGGAATAGGCCATTAGTAGCCATCCACGCTTGAATGGTGGCGTACATTTGTTTTAGAGCTAAGGCATCTTTGTGATAAGAGCCTGTTAGGGGAAGGAGCACTTGGGTATCGTCTGCATAGTTGGTATATGCAATCCCAAGTGCATCCAGTTTATCAAAAAGAGGCTCTGTAAAGAGAATATACAAAGTGGGAGCAGTACATGAGCCCTCTGGGACGCCGCAGTGTATTATGGTAGGTGCTGCATTCGATGTATTTGAGAAGGCTTTCATTGCTCTACCTTCTAGAAAGGATGTTATCCATGAAGTAGCTTGGTCTGAGAAGTGTGCTGAGTGGGTGAGGTGTGCAGTGAGGGTTTTATGGTCCAGTAGGTCGAACGCCACTGAGAGGTCTAGGAGGAGGAGGAGGGCGGGTTTACTTGTGTCCAGGATCTTAGTTATTTGTTTTTTTTTTAGATCCAGCAGAGCAGTCTCGGTTTCGTGACCTTTACGGAATCCTCACTGTCTGTTTACTAGGATAGTTTGTTTCAAGGTAGAGTTGGATTTGGCTGTGTGCCACTTTGTCTAACATTTTGAGAAGGAAAGGGACAGTCATTATAGGTCTGTAGTTATTAGGCTGCGCAGGGTCTAGAGTTGGCTTTTTTAAGAGAGGGCGTACCAACGCCTCTTTGAGGCTGTCAGGGACAGTGCACATCTTAAAGAAGGCATTAATGAATGCAGTAATAAGTGGAGCAAGTGGTTCAGCGCAGTCCTTGATTAACTTTGGAGGGCATTGAGTCGCCTTTGCAGATTGAGGGTTTCAGGTGTTTCAGAGTGTCTAGGACTTCTGATTCTGAGACGTCTTTAAAGGCACATTTGGGGACGTTAGTGGTTTTGTTGGTGGGTAGAGTTTGTGTAGGCTGAATCAATTTTGGTAGGGTATTGTAGTGGTCAAGGATTTTATTTTGTAGGAGGTATATTCTTTTGAGCAAAGCGGCTTGGATACTGTTGCACCAAGCTTCATCTTTGATGATCTCATCAGTGGAGATGGGAGGAACTGTAAGGTCCTTTAAAGATGGTAAAGAGTTCTTTCGAGTGAGACTTGGAGTCTGATATTCAACGATTGTAGGCTTCAGATTTGGCATTGAAAATGGCATCTTTGTATTTTTTATCGATATCTTTGAATAGATCTTTAGTAGCGTTGCAGGGGTCAGCCTGCCAGTTTTTTTGCGCTTGCCGTTTGTTACTGCGTAGTGATTGGAGGTCATCTGTGAACCAAGAGTTCGAGTGGAAATACTTTTTTTCTTTTTTTTCTCCTAAAGGAGCAATAGTATTGATTGCGTTGGTGAGCGTGACCCTAAGAATATCTGCTAAGACGTTTGGGTCTTGCGAGAATGGCGGAGCTAGGCATGGTGTGTTGAGGAGGGGCAGTATATTGTCTGCAGTACATTTTTTGGAGCTTCTTGTTAAAGTTGCAGATTTGTGTATTGTGGTTTTAGTAGTAGGTGCTGTGGGGATCGTGAATTGTATGCAACTATGATCTGTCCAAGGGAAGGTGTTGGAGGTGATGGAGGAGTTGCAATTATGGTCGACCAGCCAATCCAGAATTCTGCCTTTGGAATGGGTGGGGGACATCATTTCTTGTGTGAAGTCTAGGTCTGAGAGGTCCTTAAGGAATGAGATTGCAGTTTTGTCGTTGGGATCATTGCAACCTAGATTGAGATCACCTAAGAGTATGGTTTTGGTAGATTTGTTTAGGTTTTCGCTGAGAAGGTGGGTGATTTGCCCTTGGAAATCGGCTGGGAGTCCTGGGGGCCGGTAGATGACATGAATGTTGATCGTGTTAGTATGGGAGAGAGACAGTTTGGCTGATAGTATGTCAGCATTACCTTCCCATGGGTGGGGAATAGGCCTGAGATGATAGGTATCTTTGAAAATTAGAGCAACCCCCCGCTCCTAATTTATTAGGTCTATCTTGCCTGAGGATGGAGTAGCCTTCCGGTACGGCTAAGGTTATGGATGGGCCTGACGCCTCATGTAGCCAAGTCTCAGTAATGGCTAAAATGTCTCATTCCTGACTAGAGATGAGATTGTTCATTTCCTCACTTAAGTCCCCACTCTTAACTGACGCCGCCATAAATAAATTTTGAACTTTCCAACTGCCCACACACATGCCAACGCTTCCTTCTCTACTACTGAAAATCTCTTCTCTACATCCTTGAGAGTTCTTGACGCAAATGTCACTGTCACTAGTTCCCCTTCTTGTTCCTGCATCAACACAGTGCCAAGGCCAACATCCCTCGCAATTGTATACACCACTGTTTTCCTGTTTTATTCAAATCCAGCCAGAATTGGTACTTGAATTATACTTTGTTAAACATCCATGAATTCCTTGATGCAAGCTCCATCCCACACAAAGGCCACACCATTGTGTGTGAGGTTCCTCACATTTTGTGTCGTGGCTGCAAATTTCACAACAAACCTATTATAAAACTCCACAAGTCCCAAAAATGAAGCCACTTCACTCTTGTTCTTTGGTTCAGGTATCTTCCTGATTGCCTCAACCGTGTCATTTTTTGGTTTCTCTCCACTCCCAGATAACTCATGCCCCAAATATGTTACCTATTCCACTCTGAAAATACACTCTTTTCTCGCTATAGTTAACCCAGACTCCTTGAGAATTTCTAAAACTCTCCTCAAACGAACATCATGCTCTTCAGATGTACCACCACACACCAAAACATCATCTTGATAAAACATCACTCCCTTTTCATTTTCTAGTGATTTACGCATCATATTCTGAAACATACTGGTTGTCGAGACCAGTCCGAATGGCATCCGCTTGCATCTAAAAAGGTCAATGGGAGTTATAAACGCTGTCAAGTCCATGGATTCCCACTGCAGTTCTTTTTGGTGATAAGCTGCTCTTAAATCCACAATGGAAAACACCTTCGCTCCAGCCACTCCCGCCAAGAGATCACTGCGACAACCGCTTTATTAAGATTCCTGAGGTCGATACATAACCTCACTGATCTCCTCACTACCACTATTGGGCTCACCCACTCTGCAGCATCTATGTTCTCAATTATTCCGTCACTCTCCATGTGTCTTATCTCCTGCTCCACATCCTGTTTAGAAGATATTGAAACCGCTCCTCGTCCTGAGTTTTAGCCTGTGTACAGAACCTTTGAGATGCCCAAGTTCTTTCTTGGACACCTCCGGATACCAAGATGCTACATCACCATCACTCTTCTCTCCCTGAATTGACAGTACTTGTTCAGGATGTTGTGCGTCAAGTCTGATGGACAACTCCGCCTGGTCATTCTACGAAAATAACTCCCCACCTTTCCTTGCCCACGTATACCACACTGGTTGTCTTCCTCTCCTTGAATCCTAGTTCTGCTTCAAATTGACCTATATTGTCTATGGGGACAACCCCCATAGGCACACGCTTTGACCTTTACTTCTTCCATGGTACAACACTTGAACTCGAATCTCCAAGTTTTGATCAGGGTATAATCCACCCGCTGTCTATCAACATGGACACTTACACTCCATTCACTGTAACACACGCATAATGTTTCTTTCTTTTCACTCTGCCAGAAACAGCCTGCACTGAATTAACCACTTCTTTCCCCATATATTCGTAGTCATCACTACCTTTGTCTTAAAGTATTGCCTTAAAAGAATTAGTCTCCTTGTAACTAAAAATCGAACGTGTCCGTGCATTGTGTGCATTACCCCACAACCTCCTATTTGGACATGTCCTATTAAACCCAAACCGTTGTTCCCATTGTGAGCAATCCCTTTTGCCTAGAAGTCTACCTGTTATGAGCCTCTGTCCTTGCCACTGAAAACCGATTTTCCTATTGTAAGCTAAACACTTTCCCTGAGCTGCCTGTCATTGTAAACCCCAGTATAAACAAATTTCCATTTGCCACTGTATTTTCCCTTTGGATTTGCTTTCTCCCAAAAAACGATTTTCCTACTTCATTTCTATTTTGCCCTGGTGTGCTGATTAGTATTCTCTAAAAAAAAGAAACGTGCCTATCTCCCAAGTGTAAGCAAGAAAAATGTTCTTCTATTCTGTCCCCTAGCAGTTGTGAGAAATAATCCAAATCCCATTCTGCCATTTTGCTCCAAAAACGGGTTTTCCCTTTCTTTGCTGGCTTCCCATCTTGTGGTGGCGGGTTTTACCCCAAATCCGATTTTCTCTCTTTATGCCTACTCCTTGCCACAGCTTTCCATTCAAAGCAATCAAGTCTAATAGATGTTTGGAGGTGAGTGTTGCAGGGGGGGGTGCTAAACCGTTGGTGCTATCACTTTGTAAGCATTTTTCTTTTTCTCTTTTGCCATTAAAGACCCGAGTGAACTGTTATAGGATATCGTAACCTGGTTGTTCTGTGGAGATCATTGCATTTTGTGTTGCTACAACATTGGTGGCTGCTGTATTTTGAGTATTTTCCTTTTTTCATGAAATAATAAATGAATAAATATCTTATTGATGCACACGGGCCTGGTTCCTAGTCCATTGTGACACGGGGTGTTTATGGAGGTTGGGTGCGAGACAGGTTGGAGGCCTACTCAAAAGAATCCATATTTTATTAAAAATAAAAACCGCTTTATTGTGTGCCACATCCATTGTAGGGGAAGGAGTTCCCTAGTTGGCGTGCGCCGTGTATTAAACCGTGACACTGGGAAACCATGTGGTTGGTTAAGTGTATAAACTGTAGACTGGGCTCAAATCCCAGTCCACCTGTTAACCAAAGTGTCTGATCCTGAGCCGGTCACTTAACCTTATGAGACCCAACCTTTTAATATGGCTAATTCCTAAATAGTTCCAAATTGCCCGCCTCTGAGTGTTTTAGTTCTTGGGGGAAGCTTTTAAAATATAGCCCTAATTATGGTTTAACTGTCCATAGTGTTGCTTCGCCTCTAATAATATTGGCCATTGATGTACTTTTCACCAGAAAGTCATTTTGTTTCTTTGCTCACAAATGGCAACACCACTTGGAAAACCTGGCCCTCTTCTAATCTCAGTTTATGTTTAGGTATGTGTACCCTGCAGGTAAATTTTAATCTGTATCCACTATCTGTTTCCTTCCTCTCCTCCTCTCCCTTTCCTTGTCAGTAAGGGAGCAGACCTCACCACACTCTCAGCCTCTCCACCTTGGATCTGGCACGCAGCCCTAATCACTGTTGTGGGAACGGGTGGGTCTTACACCATGAGCCAGTTTGGTCGCCTCTGCCCCTTCTTTTCGGAACATGGTTGAGAGTTTCTCGTTCTTTGGGACTTGTAGAGACATTGGGAGACTAGGGCATTGGCAGTCAGTGGCCATTCACTACCAGCTCAGTGCCTCTAGCCACTTATATACTGGTGTTTCCCTCCCGTGCAAATAAAGCGCATGGGGTGGCCTGTGCACTCGGGTGAGGGGGCGGCGCTACATGCCACTCAGGTGGTGGGTCCCGCCCAGAGTGGCAGGCCACCACTGTGCGTCTGTCTGTGGGGGTGCCACAGTCTGTTCTAGGCTTACTCGCCTCCTCATAGTTCATACCGAAGGTTTGCTCTGTGGTTGCACCGAAGTTGCCTCGAATCTTAGGGCCTTGTGTATAGGGGAAATGCATGCGGCTACAATCAATCCCTCCCCAATCAGGAGCACCACACCAATAATTCACTCTAGCCTTGTCTATAACCCATATTACACCACTTCTGTCCCTAACCCTTGAACCTTAGGCAAGCCAAGAATCGGGCCGGTGGGTAGAAAGAATATATATGAACAGGAAAAATAATATTTGTACAAAATCACAAATCACGCCACCTTCTCCGTGGCACAAATGTTTTTTCTTTCCTAACAATTCCAACACCATGTACAATATTCCATCTTTGGGGTCTTTTTTCTCTGAGGTTACATAGAACCATGGGCATATGGGGTACTTCAAATACCTGGGTCACACAAAATACTATTAATGCACACAATTATGCAGTACCCAGGACTAGACCAAACAATCTAATTGCACAAAATACTTTGCACGAGGTTCACTTTTAATAACGTGCAGCACTTTGCAACATGGCCGAATTGTACACTTGGCAATATACTTTACTGACGTTTAATGTAAATAATATGCAACACTTTTCTATTTGCAAAACCAATTTCACACGCACAGACATCTGTATTTTTATCTCCCTGTGTCCCTGGCAATGCTTTACAGTATTGGAACTATGAGGAACTCACGGTGGCAACAGTAAAAGCAGACATAAGTGATCACAGTTGAAGGGTGTTTATTAAATATATAGGTAGATGATAAAACGCCTAATCTAAACCTAAATCTAAGATGGGAGCAAGCTACGACCATCAAATAATAATAATGCCATCCTAGTGGCGTCTTGTCAAATAAAAGGGCCTATGCTAATATAAAACAATATTGCCAATCCTTACAACTAAATACAAAATGAGTGTGGGCTAGGGTTCACAAGAAATAAAGAAGTGTTCACAAATGACAAGTCAAGATGTGGGGTCTCCCTTCTCCATGTTTTGAGCACGGGAAAGTTGGGACTTTTCCAGCACAAGACTACAGTTCCGTTCTCAGGTATAACGACCTCCGGTGGTTAAGTCTCTTTTCTACAAAAAAGTCTATTGCCTCCGAGGACCTGATGTGTTCAAAATAACAAACATAAATTCCTTTCTGATTACACTTGGGTTGATGATTCTTCACTCCAGGATCCCCCTCTTCCGGGCTCATACCCTTCTCGGATGTTTGCCTCCCTCTGTCGGGATCACTACAGCTTTTCCCAAATCAATGTCACCTGTGGCATTCACAAGTCTTAATGTCTTTTTAAACAGTTCACTGTGGACATCCCTCTGTCGGGTTCACTCTTTTCAACACAATGTTCATTGGGGCATCAGCCTTCGCCCCGTTTTATCGGCATCCCTCCGGCGGGTTCACTTTTGACAACCACACAGTTCCTTCTCCTTTCTCACTATGCAGGATTCATCTCCCTTAGCTTTCCAATTTCGTGCAGGTCAAAAACTTTAGACTGTACAGGGGGTTTTGCTAGACCCCTGTATGACCACTTTGACCTTTTCCTTGCGGCTCTCTTAGGGCCTTCTGGTATCGGTAGTTTCAACAAACAGGGGATCAATCAGAGTCTCTCGAATGAGCACCCACGTGGTGCCGGACCCCTCTGCAGCTGGTTTTCCCCAAGACGTTAACAGTTCCTTGGACTTCCCTTAACTTGCCATTTACAACTTTCGTTCAACACAGTTCGGTTTATCGGTTCTCCCTTCGACTGACCAGCTGTGATGAACCGCTCTTGTGTCTGGAGTCCAGGATGGTACCACGGTAGCAAACGTCTCTCCCTGTTCTGATTATAATTGTAGGCGTGCTTTGTGTACTGTTGACATCTGCTGCAACACATGCTGGCTATTGTTTGCGGTCTTATGATTCCTTCCACAGAGGCTTCACGGGTCTGGGTCGGAAAGGGCAAGGTTGCTTCTCTCCTTGTCACCTCTACAGTTTTCGACGTCTTTCTCCTCCTTTTGAATGGCTGCTTTGGGATAGCTGTCTCGGCGTGCGGTCTGCCTTGCTCGTAGTGTGCTCTCGTGCACCACCTTTTATCACTGTGAGGAAGGGAAAGAGCCTTCAGGTGTGTGTGGTTCTGGTCAATTGCCTGACCCTTGTGTTGGGACATGTCAGGTAAATGGCTCTGGTGTTAGTCTTTAGTGGTGTGCGAAAGTATTTGTGTCTGAAAAGTGGGGGGGATTGTAGAGTGTCTGAGGATCCTACGTGGTAGGATGGGGAAGAGGTGTTAAGGGGGATACCACGTCTCACCCATCGGTGTCCCACTTGCACACCCCGAGCACCCCCATCCAGGAGATCCTCCCTCACTGGTCCACCCCCATGTTTGTTTGTTTGTTTGTTTGTTTATTTATTTATAATGCGCAAGCATACCCGAGGGTATCAGGACGCAGCTTTTACAAGAATTTGCGAAACTTAGTTACAAGTCATGGTGTATAAAAAGAGAAAATAAAGTACACTTATATTATATACATTTCAACAATGAGGTACATGGTTATATTAGTATACAGAGTTAGTATACAGAGAGAAAATATGGTACACTTAAATTATATACATTTCAACAATGAGGTACATGGTTATTATATTCATATACACAGGAGGGCACAGGCTGTTACAATGTGTATGGGTGACATCAAAGAAAAAAGGAAGAGAGACAGCTTGGCGGTGGACAAACTCAGACGGCCTACATTTTCAGCCATGAAACTACCTTGGATCGGAAGCTCTGGTAAGGCAGGTCCACTCTGAGATTGGGCGGTAGTGAATTCCACAGTTTAGCTGCTTTCACTGAGAAGCTGTTTCCCTTTATGGTAGCACGTTTAAAGTTGGGGACGGAGAGGCAGTTTTTGTAGGCATTTCTGGTTGGTCTCATGGAGGACTGTCTATGGAATCTGTTGATCAAGTAAATAGGGGCAGTGTTGTTAAGGGATTTGTGCGTGAGTGATGCAGTTTTTAAGAGAATTTTGTCGTTAATGGAAAGCCAGTTATTCTGTTGACTAAGTCCTGAAATATGCTCTCTTCTGGAGATGCCCAAGGCCGCTCTGAGAGCATTATTCTGAAGAGTTTGTAGTTTATTAGTGGTAGCCTTGGAGGATCCCAGCTAGAGGGCATTGCAATAGTCCAGGCAGTTCCATGAACCGGATCCAATAGCAATGGCTCTGTCCTGGCCACCTGGATGACAGATTCCCAGGGATTAGTTAGGGAGACACCGTCAGGTTTCTCACAGAGCACAACAGACTTTTAAAGAACAGACACTTTTTATATCTATGGACAACATCTTCCTTCACCCCTATACAATGAAGAATCTCTCTTCTATCAGGAGTCACTTTGTCACTTTCTGCAGAGATGTGCTTTTAAATCAGCGGCTTCACTCCGTTTAACTTTGGCAAGACACTTTTCCTATGCCACAAACCCTGATATTCAGTTTTGATTTGAAACCCCTCTGCTTTAAGGCCGTGTCTATGGATTAAGGAGCAGTTGGGAATTTTGTTTTCATGCACCCCTCCGTTTAGGGAATTTGGGTGTTGACAAACAGATATAAGAGAACCAATTACTTTAACAGACTCTATCCACACTGGAAGCAATGTTGTTCATTTTCGAATTTTAACAAAAATGACCCCATGTCAGTTGGTTATAGGCAAATAAATTACATTATTATATAGTAAGAAAATGGTAGCAATCTGTCCCCCTACCCCACCCACCAAATAAGGGGAAGGGATTGATTCAAACATATCCCTACAATACTTGGCTTAGTTGGACAAGTTTACTTGCATTAAGCCCCTGGGTTTCGTGCTCAGGAAAAATAAACGCCACTTCTGGATCATCTCTTGGGGAAAGGACAGGTATGTGGTCAGGTGGCCTCTCCAGATTCAGTCACGGATACCTCCAGCATCAATCCCCTTTGATTTGCCTCTCCTTCTATGGGTCCCACCTTCCGTCTATCCCTGGTTTTCCACCTCCCGGGCAAACTTGGTTCTCCAACTATTTTTTAATAGTCCCACATAGATCATATCAGACAGATCAGACCCTTTTCCTTTGTGCGTCACCTTATAAATCTATAACGACTCCTCCAAATTATCTAAATTATCAGGTGCCAGCTTATTGGTTCTTGATTTGGATTGGACATCTAGTTGCCATCCCCTTAACACAGGCCTAGCCAATTTTCCTCAATTGGTCCCTTCAGTTACCAAGCTCAAATTCTGGGAGGGATCAGTCCACCCACTTGAATTTACTTTACCACGCATATCAGTTTTACACTTAATAACTACAATGTGTCAAATTTCTCAGATTTCTAAATGAATGTAACAAAATATATCAGAATTAGTCTTATCATGGCAGACTTAATGAGATGAGTCCCGTGTTGGCACGAGATTGCAGGTTAGAATGACAGTTTTTCGTGAATTACTCAACAATGATAAAGTTCAGTGTCACAAACCTTCATATACAGTTAATTCACTAAGCTACTATCTCCCAAAATCACTGCTTCATGACATTTTCTGGGAAGCTAGAAACACATTTTAGGTTATAGCTTTAGTTCCCAAGGTCGATTTATTATGAGTTGAATCCACAGGTATGCCTTTTCATAGGTTTTTCAGTGATATTCGTCCAATTTCTGTAAGTGTCATGGTTCCAAAGATAATGGACTAAGTATGATACTGCATATATTCCTATGTAAACATTACTGACGTGCATATTTTCCCTTCAGTTAACTGCCATATTTCTGTTCCCAAGATCTGTGTCCAGGCCTGGCCTTTTTTGACTCAAGCCTGCCATAAAGCAATTGACATTCTTTCTCCCCGGGCTAATGTACCATCTGTTCTCTTATCTTTGAAAGCAGAGACGCACGCTCCACCTCCTGTCACAATGTGGTGGTCGATGTAACATGTCACTTGCCAGTTAAGTCATAAACTACACCAGGAATCACATTTTAATCCATGTATTTGTATGGTTTTACTTCCATTAACTGGACCTTCTGTTTATTTATTTGGATTTGTAAAGCACACTTGCAGCCCAAGGGCATCGAGGCGCTGTTGCATGAGATTGTCTTAGTTACATGAAGTTGTCTTAGTTACATAGGGATAATTGGCTCTTGGTTACAGTGAGCATTTTACAGTTACAGTGAAAGCTACAAAACAGTCAGACTGGAGCATGCAGTCTTCGTAGGACAGTGGTGCAAAAAAGATGCTTAGTTAGATAAATATCATGGTTTTAATTACTTTCCTGAAGGCTAAATGTGATTTAACATTTCTAACATAGGGGGGTAAAGAGTTCCAATGCGTTGCTGCCAAAACTTGGAAACTGGATCATCCTGCACACATCCTCAGGGTCTTCGGAACAGATATCCTATTGGTATAGGCAATTCTTGTGGGTCTGGTGGAAACAGGCTTGACAACTCTTTGAGCCAGGTACAGTGGTGCCTGGTTATGGACACATTTATGTGTTAAGGCAAGAGCTTTAAAGACTATCCTCTCTTTAATGGGGAGCCAATGAATCTGCTTCCTAGTTTACGAGATATGTTCCCTTTTGGAGATGCCAGTGGCTGCTCTCAGGGCATTATTCTGGACTGTCTGGAGTTTGGTGAGGTTTTTAGTAGACATCCCCAAAAAGAGGGCATTGAATAGTCCAGCATAGATCCAATAATTGCTCTTGCGATGGTGAGACAGTTCTGCTCTGACAGAAAGGGTCTGGCTGCCTTAATCAATTTAGAGTGGTAAACTGAGGTAGATAAAATGGCATTTACCTGCCTGTTCATAGAAAGGTCAGAGTCTAGGTAGACCCCATGGGTCTTCACAGCTTGTGATACAGGTTTTGGCAAGTTGTCAATTGTAAAAGCGCTGTATTGTTTGTCCAGTTTCCTGAGGGTGGCAGGAGATCCAATTAGCAGATGTTCGGTTTTGTCACCGTTAAGGCATACCCAGTTTTCTGCCATCCAGGTTTGGATGATGGAATATATGGACTTAAGGCTAGCCATGTCGGCTTCATAGTCACCATTAAGGGGGATGAGGACCTGCGTATCATCAGCATAGTTGGTGTATGTGATGCCCAAGGCGTCCAGGATGTGGAACAATGGCTTGGTACAGGGTTGGTGAGATGCAGGAGCCCTGTGGGACACCGCATTTAATGAAGCTTGGGTGGGCACAGGCTGAGTCAGAGAAGAATTTCATAACCCTTTCCTGGAGAAACGAGGTGATCCAAGCAATGGCCTTAGGGGAAAAATATGCAGCGGAGGAGAGATGGTGGCAAAGGGTATTATGATCCACCAAATCAAAAGCTGTGGACAAATCAAGCAGCAAAAGGAGGGCGCGTTTGCCCTCATCTCTGAAATTGTCCATTTCATTTTGAGTGCAGTTTCGGTGCTGTGCCCCGGACGGAATCCCGACTGCCCGAGGCCAAGCAGGTTGTTTGCCTTGAGGAATTTTTGGATTTGCAGATAGGCTGCCTTGTCAAGAATTTTTAAAAGGAATAGGAACGTCGTAATGGGTCTATAGTTCCCTGGGACAGTTGGGTCAAGTGTTGGCTTTTTGAGGAGAGGACGTACCCATGCTTCCTTGAGACCAGTAGCGAAATATGGCCTGACTGGAAGGAGGCATTAATGAATGCTGTGAGGAACGGGGGAAGGGCACAATCTTTGATAAGTTGAGCCGGGCATGCGTCCCTTTTACAGAAGGATGATTTAATTGATCTAAGGAGGGCGACAACTTCTTGTTCGCTCATTTCCTTGAACGCAAAGGGAGGGAGTCACTGGCAGTGCTATTTTGTAGTTGAGATATTTGGTGGCTAAGGACCTGTTGGATTTTATTCTGGAACATGTTGAGTTTGTCCAACAAAGCAGATTGGATAGTGTTACACCAGTCGTCATATTTGTGGAGTGTTGGCCGGGGGGAGTGCGGGGTAATAGGGTTTCCAACTCCCTGAAGATGGCAAAGATTTCCTTGGTGCACGATTTAGCATTTGCTTCCCTTGAGTTGAACGATGATGCTTTTGCTTTGATAATGGCAGTTTTATATTCTTTAGAGATAGTCTTAAAAACTAACAGAGTCATTTGGGTTTGCTTTCCAATGGGAGAGCGCTGTCCTTTTCTTCTCCTGCAGTTCGAGAAGTTCTCGGGAAAACCAAGCATTAGAATGCTTGGAACCCTTGGCATTTCTAAGGGTGAGTGGGGCAATGGCACAAACTGCATGAGTGATGACAGATTTCAAAGCTTTGGCAAGAATGTATGGGTCACTGGAGAAGGGGAACTGGGGGCTGGCACTAGGGGATACGGTGTGAGCTTTTCCTTCGTGAGTTGGTGGGAGCCTCTGGTCACTGCCGTGGGGAGGGGGTTTTGTTGCTTAACAGAGCTCTTCGAGGTAAGTTCAAAATAAATGGAATGGTGATCAGACCACAGGATAGGGGAGATGTCCATGACCCTGAGGGAACAATTGTGGTGGGCAACCCAGTCAAGGGTGCGACCTTTACTGTGGGTGGGTTCCGTGATGGCCATGAGTGAACCCTAAGGTAGATAGTGCTTTATTAAGGGAGGCTGCTTGGGTGTCGTTAGGGTCATTACGGCCTAGATTGAGATCTCCCAGGAGAATGAACTGGGAGGTTTTCTTCAGGTTATCAGACAGAGCATGTATCACGGCATCCTTGAAGTCTGAGACCGGCCCTGGTGGTCGATATATAATATGGAGGGCAATGGTACAGTTAGGGGAAACATTGACTTTAAGAGGAAGATAATCGCAGTTATGGCCAAGTTCTCCTTCCATCCTTCTAACAGAGATGGACTCTTTGGCAATAAGATCTACCCCTCCACCTTTTTAAAGAGAGCGGTCTTGCCTAACGATAGTGTAGCCCGGGTGGATGGCGAGGGCAAGGGCTGGGCCAAAGGCCTCTGTAAACCAGGTTTCAGTAATCATTAGCAGGTCAGTATTGCAGCTTGAGATGAGATTGTGAACATCAAGTGCTTGGGCGGGGAGGGAACTGACATTAATGAGGGCACATTTGAGAGGAGCAAAGGGTAAGGCCATATTGGAGGGACTAGGTACGGAGCTATCAGTATTTGGCACAGGCAGGTGAGTATTCACAGAGTTAGGCATGGGCAGGTTGGACTGCACAATATTAGGCATAGGCAGGTCATCATTGACAGCATTAGGCATGGGCAGGTTGGACTGCACAGTGTTAGGCATAGGCAGGTCATCATTGGCAGCATTAGGCATGGGCAGGTTGGACTGCACAGTGTTAGGCATAGGCAGGTCATCATTGGCAGCATTAGGCATGGGCAGGTTGGACTGCACAGTGTTAGGCATAGGCAGGTCATCATTGACAGCATTGGGCATGGGCAGGTTGGACTGCACAATGTTAGGCATAGGCAGGTCATCATTGACCGCATCAGGCATGGTCAGGTTGGACTGCACAGTGTTAGGCATAGGCAGGTCATCATTCACAGTATAGGTTGCATGCAGAATGACATTTGGTAGTATTGGGCACAATAGGTCATGAAGTGGCGCACTTTGACTCAAACGCATAACGGGGGCACTGACAACTGACATATCATGATGTATATTGGGTATGTCATAATTAGAAGCATTAGACACATGCAGGCCAGTATTCACCAGGTTAGGCATAGTTAAGTCATTCATAGTATAGGGTGCAGGCAGAATTACATTTGGTAGTATTGTGCAAGGCAGGTCATGAGGTGCTGCACTTTGACTCATGGGGGCATAATTAGATAACGGATCCAGATACAATGTGGGTACTGTAACAGGTGGCAGAGAATGTGTATTGCCAGGTGGCAACAACCAGGTAGTTAGCTCAGAAGGAGCAACTTGCTTGTAAGGCACCACAGTGGCGGCAGCGACTGGCAGTGTATGGCTGTGACAACAATAGGTAACACTATCTAAGGGTCATCTGTTGACCTCATCAATCCTTTAGTCCGGCACAAACCCCTGCCCCCTGTCTTGGCTCTGTTAGCTTCAAAGAGAACCCTTGCACCTGCGGGGGGGGGGGGGGTGGCAGGGGGGAGAGGTCAACAGTCTAGGCATTCGAATCTTCTTAGAAAATGTCTTTTGGGCTGAAGACACCTGTCTTCAAACACAGAAGACTCACACTTTTAAATGTTACAATTTCCTCATACATGAGGCCTTTTAAAAAATATAATTGCATCAGGCAATCAATGCCCAACTTCACATTATAATATGAATTTGAATGGTTCAGGCCAGGGATTTTGCTTTGTACATGCTCATTTCCTTTTGCAGAATCGACACATTTCATCTTGCAGCTCGGCATTATCAAAGAAAACCGCATTTTCATAATTTGCCGTTTGAAAATGAACTGCTGGCCTTTTCTCTGCCAGTCCACCGTGTCCTTTCAGATTGCAGGAATGTACTTCTGCATTTTTAGGCCCAACGTGGCCAGGGGCAGTTCCCGTTTGTCTGTGTGGCTGAAACTACCCCACACTTGCTAATTCTCTCAGTCCAGGACAAAACCGAAGACCCTGTTCAGAGCCCAAAGAGCTACTGTGGAGCACCGTTTTAAGTTCTTTTGTAGAACCACAACAACGCTGTGCCCATGCTGAGTTCCAACCCTATTTACACGGATCAGTCCTCATCATACCGAGTCGGCATGGTGACCTAGCCCTTCTGGATCTCTCCATCCCGATGTGGGGCCGATCCAGCTTTCCACAGCCATCCATGGAATCTTCAAGCCACAATTAAGCTGGGCCATCTCTGAGTTCAGGGACATTGTCTTTGGTTCTGAACCCACTGGCTAATATCAGTAGCTCAGAAGCAACTCTCGCCATAGCCCATCGATTCATGCCATCTTCGGCCATTGTATACCTTAAGTGAGTCTCTAGATTTTCCCTCCCTTTGTCAGTCCGCTCGGACCTGTCATTAAGCAGCACATGAACACCACTCCTTTCCTGCATGGCATTCCTCTGCCCAAGTGTGGAACTTGGGGACTGCCACCTGCACATTTCTCCAACCATACATCCACTCCTCCCTTTTGTAAGTAGGTATTGTAGTGTGGACTAGTGACCGGATAAACAACCCAGAAACCCTCAGTTTGATTCTCTAGTGCACTGTAACCCTTAAACCCAATAGCAGCTTGATCCTGACGCAGCCTTGAGAGTCAACCATTTGAAGAAGCCTCATTGCACGCACTGGTCACCATTCTTAATGTAGACTACAGAAGCAATCCCTTCGTGTGCAGTCCCCCAGTAATTGTGTGTATTCTGCGGAGTAGTGCCCATATCACCCTTCCTGGCACTAGCAGGAACAGCACGCTATGAAAAGGATGGCATTCTTCATCAGGTGATGTACTAAGCACGTATTGCCCATTACAACATAATCTTCTCCACTGCCGCAAACATCAATTACTATAGCGTTGTTACCCCAGTGCTTTTTGTCACTCCTAAATGATTCAGATTCTGGGGGGGCACCGGCCCTGGACAGGCTAGTTGAGGTTAGAGCGACCCTCTGTATTTCTACTTGGCTTTAGGAAAGTACAGGAAGTTGCAAGCTACTAGCCAGGCATAAGACAGTCGGTCACTTGTCTCCTCAATTCTCCACGTGCGCACAGCACACAATGTCTTACTTGCCAAAACTCAATCATCACGAGCCACGGGCCAGTGACGGGGCAAATTGGAGGCCTGGTGGCAATGTCATCTTTGGAGAAATACAGAGTTATTCAATTACCAACAAAGCTTTGAGTGTTCATTGAAGATGTTATGCAATTATAATGAATGACAAATTAGTCATCAATATACTATGTCCCGTACTATTCAGGGGATGCTTTGACAGTGTGCAAGAACGTTGTACCATTTGGTGCTATTTTCCAGTATTGTGTAATTATCATAGTATGTAATATTTTGATTAATTACAGTGGTAAATCAATTTGTTTTACTTGTTTGAGTACCACCCTGGATCTGCAGGTCCGTGGGTCTGTTGTGTCACATGTGTTCCCGCACCTGAGGTTTGTCCATACCCCAGGAGCAACTCGGCCAATCGCCTTTTAAAAAAAATAGAACGTTTTGAACTTATCTAGGTTTCTCCCTTTACACCACCCGATTAGTACATTGGCGGTTTTACTGTGATCAGCTGTTTTAATACAATTATAAATAATAAGTAGTAATACTAAAGTAGTAATACTTCTCCTCCTCCCAGTCCCTCAGCAACACACTGGCCACACACTTCGCCACCAAAACTCAGGACATCCTGAGCACCCTTGCTACCCACCCTCCCAACCCATCCCCCTCCCCATTTCCTCCCTTGGCCCCTCGCCCCGCTGCTTCCTCATTTTCCTGCTTCTCCCCTGTCACACCTGAACAAGTTACCAGAGTTGTCCGCTCCATGAAGGTCTCTTCTAAACAGGTCTCACCTTGCTCATACAGGACCATCAAGGATAACATTGGCTCCCTTGCCCCCGCACTCGCTGATTTCTGCAATCACTCTTTTGACACTGGATCTTCCCCTCCCCCTTAAGCACTCCCTTGTGCGCCCACAACTTTTATTTATTTGTTTGTAATGCGCCGGAGCCAACAGGCATCAGGGTGCAGAAAAGGGAGAAGGGTGAAGAAGCAGGGTCTGGGTCAAGGGATCTAAATAATCAAATAGGATAGTTTTCAAGTGCTTTCTAAAGCTCAGGAGGTTCGGGTATGCATGTAGATCTTTAGGCAGATTATTCCAGGCTAGAGTGGCCTGAACAGGGAGAGATCTTCCCAAGCCTCTAGCCCGGTTACTTCTAGTAACCGCCATACATATGCCCCCGCTAGATCTAGCGGCTCTCCTCGGAGTGTGGGCTTTTATACAGGTTTTTAGATATGCTGGGGCCTGTCCATAGTGACATTTATGGACAATGGCGAGTGCCTTAAAGCGGGTCTGGGCTTCAACTGCAAGCCAATGCAGGCCTTTTCTGTGTGCCGATACCAGTTTGTGTTTGCGCACACTTTTCACGATGCAAATGGCCAGGGGAGTTGCTAGGTCTGGAAAAGACCCGGGGCTAAGCTGATGTTGGAACTGTTGGGACTGGGGGCTAGCTAATCTTTTGGCTGTAGCTCCTGAGATTCTATCCGGGGCTACAACCAAAAGATCAGGGGCTATAGCCCCTTTACCCCCCCCTAGCAACGCCCCTGCAGATGGCATCATTTTGTAGCACCTGCAAGCGTCCTAGGCCCCCCTTACTTGCACCAATATGTAATGCAGTACTGTAATCTGAAAACACTTTCAGCAGACCCTACCTGCCCTGCCAACTATGCCCCTATTTCCATTATTTCCATCACCCCCTCCTGGGGAAGCTGCTGGGGAAGTTGGCATTGCCCCAACTTAACGCACACACTGAACTTGTTGATGGTATTCACGACCATCAATCTGGATTCTGAGCATCTAAAGACACGGAAACTGCTCTCCTGAACACCTATGAAGAACTTCTCACATCTCTGGACTCCTCCCCAGCTGTCCTCATCCTTCTCGATCTCTCCTCTGCCTTTGACACATCCACCATTCCATCCTCATACAAAGGCTCCACAATACCCTTGGTATCTCAGAACGGGCACTGGACTGGCTCATATCCATTCTTACAGACCGCTCTTCTCAAGTCATCATGGGTACCTTGTCCTCTCCTACTTCCTTCTCCACCTCTGGTGACCCCCAGGATTCTATCCTCTCACCTTGGCTCTTTAACATCTACCTTGCTCTGCTTGCACACCTCATCTCCTCCTTCTAGTGTTATGCAGAACAACACACAGCTCTTTTTCAAACTCCCTGCTGACCCTCTTGCACCCTCCATCATCCCAGGCTGCTATCTGCCATCCAGTCCTGGTGCACCGCCAACAATCTGTGCCTCAACGCCTATAAAACTGAGATCTTTCCCATCGGGACCCCTGCCCCCACCTTCTTCCCTTCACTATGTCCTTCCTCCATGGGCATTCCCCTGCTCCGTCTTCTGAAGCCAGAAACCTTGGAGTCCTCTTCGACCCCTTTCTCCCCTTCTTTCCTGACACTCAGGACATTGCCAAGAAGTCCCACTTTCAGCTCTTCCTTCTCAAAGGAATTCTCCCTTTTCTTTCTTTCCCTCTAAGGTTAAATGTTACCAGAGCCCTGGTTCTCTCGAGGCTTCACTATTGCAATAGCCTCCTGCTGAATCTACCTTCTTCCACTGTGCGACCCTTCCAGCTATTCCAGAATAGGGCAGCAAGACTTATCCTTGGCCTTAAGGCCAGGGACTACATCTCTCCTGCCCTAAAAAGTCTTCACTGGGTACTGGTTGCTGCACGGATTAAATTCAAATCCCTCTGCATCATCCACAAGGATGTCTGGACCCAGCACTATCTTCACATGTATCTTACTAAATACTCTCCCTCTAGACCACTACAATCTTCCGGCACCAACTCTTTGTGTGTAAAGCGTTTTGTTAAACAGAGGGTAGGTGGTTGATCACTTTCCTCAGCTGGCGCCCTCCTATGGAACAGTCTCCCCCTGCCTCTGCCCCTTGAGCAGGATTTTCTTAAATTCTGGAAGCTCTCAAAACTTTCCTCCTTCCCTTCTCCTCTTCTCTGCTAATCCCACAGTTGCTGTGATCTGAGTTCGGGGCTCTGGGCCCCTGACCTCCCTCACCCAAACGGCCCAGCTCCTGTCTACCCTCAGCACCTGCCTTGGCACACCCTCCACCCTTGAGGTTCGCAATTACTCCTAACATGGCCCCTGGCCGGGTAGCACTCAACAACCCAAGCACTTCATCTGCGCTCACCCATGAGCCCGGACTCCCCAGCATTTACGCCCTCTGCCCTTTTCCTTGCTGCACTTGCACGTTCTAAATACTCACAAGACATAGTAGGTTCGTCCTTCATCCTTTTCCCTCCACTGCCCTTATTAAATATTATGTTTTGTAATGTATTTCACTCCCTTGTTCCCTCCCTCGCCCTGTGGGCGCTTTGTAATGGTATTTTACTTGCTGTATAAGCGCCTAACAAGCAAAGAATAAATAAGTGCAAGCATTCCAAGTAAACCAGTGTCAAGGCACTAACAAAGAAACAAACCGAAATTACACCTTAATTACAAAACAAAGGAAAACCAAACTAACACAACCAGCTCTGGGGAGTAGAACCGCATATAAAATCAAAAGGGAAAATGTCAGATCAGTGTCCTGTAATATCAGTAAATATTATAGAAGTGTTTTCCCTAGAGTGCGCTATGACATTCTTCTGTCCCGATAGCCATTTATGAACAAGAATACCTCGGCCAAGCATCTCTGTGATCGTGCAGGAGACTCTTGTAACACTTTCTTGCCTTGATCACATGTTATCTCTCATAAACCAGAATCTTTTTTTGTGCCTATTTTAGTGATCCGGAAGCGAGGTTTTACAGACGGCCGTCCACATCGCATGCAGACCTCGACCGTGACGCAGTATGTATTTGTTAAACCAGGCTTTTTGGAAATGTTAAACTGTATGTGTGACCTAAGCTATGTCTTTAAATATTGCTTAAAAGACTGATGTTGGTTTTGTTATGCCAGTTAATTTTTTTATTTCAATGTATAAAACATCACCGTCCACGTGGGAGGACTGCCATGCACACATGCTATCACAAAACCCTGCCCGACCCCTCATACCTCCTCCCGGCAGCGTCTCTCCCACCATGTGTCTGTAGCGTATATTCCCGCTTTCCCATCGGCTTATCTTCATTCTTCCAGTCGACTAAGGCCTGGATACTCTTGGTGGGGCCAGAGTAGGCCACTCTACGGATAAGCCTCGGCACTCAAACTACTACGGTGGTGATATGGTGCAGTAAAACAGCATACAAACATAACACTACTAGAAGAGTGATTATCACTTACTATTATGATATGCAGCTGTCCACACCCTTGGATTATGCTTGATTAGTCCAATCTTTCTCTTCTGGTCTTCTCTTGAAGGCTGGCTGCCTAAAGTTGTCTTCCATGATGACTTTCTCTTTTCATGCCATCAGCCACCCTGTGTCGACCTCCGTCATTGCCTGCTCTAAAAACTGTTTCCATACATCTAGCTAGTTCTGGTGTCTCAACCCTAGTTAAGACGGCCTGGAAAAACCCCAAATACACAGAGGTTCTGGAGCCAGATCAAATTGGACTCATTAACAGAAATAGACAAAGTGTAAGGCAAACCCCAGCTTTATTATCATCAAAATAAAGCATGGACAGCATATGTTGTCGCTCTCACCGTGCTTATCGAAAGCAGGTTTTATATTCAATATTCATCATAACTGACATACTGTTATCTTAGTTATCAAAACCTACGGGGATTGGATAATAGTGGTGACTACATATACATTCTATTGGGGTTACATTTCTGAATGGGCAATGCTTGTCTGATGGGTCCTCCTGCGACCACCTCTAAATTGAGAACAGTAAAAAGACATCATATCTACAATAAACTATTGATTGGCATAATACGTAATGGGCGGCATAACATTAGGAGTTTTCATTGTTTGGCTTCGTACTACCCAACCTTGGACAACTGACAGGTCAACAAGACATGAGCCAGACAGGAGTAGGGGGAGAGTGGTCAGCGGACTGTTTTCCTTTCCATTAAAGAAGATACCATCCCTAGGCCATGAGCCAGGGTGATCTCCTTTGTATTTGGCCTTGTGTGGCGTCTCGTCTGGGGATACCTGTAAGGAGTCAGGCAAATGTCTTATCTTGGTTCGTTGCTAATGAATACACACTGTTCTTGAATTACAGGTCATGTGTGATGGGGCCAGGTTTGAAATGATTTCACCCTGTATTTATTAGGATTTTAGCTTATATTGGTGTGAGTGTCATGGCTTCTTTTAATAATAATTAATAATAATTTTGCATTTTATGTAGCGCTACAAACCCTAAGGCATCTGAGCGCTTCTTATTATTACCCATGGAGTCACTGGGGACACTCTTGAACTATTCCCCATTGAGTCTTTGGGCTTATAATTGTCCTGCACCTGGCTTACAAAAGCTGGTTATTCTCTTCTAAAACTTTAATTAATTTGGGTGTTTCCTTCCTGCGTCCTGGGAATTGGTATCTTGTGCTTTCACTGCAACGTTCTGGCCCTCCCTTAATTTGCGATAACCTTGGCTGTGGGTGTCATCTCCTGTCTGAGACCTGCACGTGTCTGTATTTTGTTATTTCAGCATTTTGAGTTCTCTTGAGGCCTTTTGTTTACTTAGAAGCGCGTTGCGGCTTACATTTTGGAAAAGATGGCTGCCTGTTACTATTTCATTTCTATGTTAGTGAACTATATTTTCGTATCGTTCATGTTGCATTAAGCTGGCAAATTTAGCATTCTTCATGTCTTATGGATGCTATCTTTAATATTTTTCATATATAAATGCATGTGTTGCCGTTCGCGTTCTTCATATTGAATGCATATCTACTTTGTGTCTAGTGCATGCACATGTATTGTCAAAACTTTGGTTTGGTGAACACATGCCATCTTAGATCATGTCCATTTCCTGCTGTACATACCTGGGATAAGGGTTAGTACGGTTGCCTTAGTGAGTACCAATTCTCAGCTGGGCAATATTGGGCTGTGGGAGAGGCAGAATCTATGGATGATGTATTCATCTGCCTCTCAACACCCTCAACTCCAATCTTCTTCTTCTTCAGGGCTGGAGTTGGGCCCAATTTCCTGTATTTGGAAACTGGTGAAAATGTTCTTCCCAGGTCTCGATTCCGGGGAAACCAAAAGCCCATGCCCAAGTCGCCACACACTACAGTAGCAGTAATCATTTGTTCCCAGCAATCGGATAGCCACTAACAACCTCAGAATAGTTATGTTGTGTTTTTGTTTAATGTTAGAGGGATACAGAAACACAGCAGTGAGTGAGTGAGTGAGTGAGTGAGTGAGATTGACCTTTGACCCTTACAAGGTGCAGATTGTAGGGAAGTGGAAATGGGAGGGTTGCATAAAGTTGCAAACTGTGTGAAATAATTACTACAAGCACGTGATTATACCATCCATTGCCTTTTACACTTTCTATCAGTCTTGATAGTAAGTCTAAATCTCAGATTCAACTTTTTTAGGTTCGTATTACTCTGTATGTTGACTGTACACTTCCATTTAGGATAGGGGAAATAAAGCTAGAATCATACTCTTGTTGCTTAAAATTTTACTATCGGAGACAAGCCCACTCCAAAATGGAGGGGTATGCCGTTTTGGGCAGTCGGTGGCTGCAAAGGAGGAAGGCGCGGGCAGGCACCTTCAAGGCCTAACGCACTTAGGGTCGCAAGTCGCACGCTGGACATATCTCGCCTTTTCCCCCTCCCGTCGCAGCCCCAGTTATGCTGGGTGTCAGGGAGTCAGAAGGGCTTGGCGCAGTGGGGTGAGAAATAAAACCTGTATTTAATGGGCAGGCTGGGGAGGGGTGTGCATCTTTTTTAATTTAATTTAATTTGGTATTTATATAGCGCTCAGGTATCTGAGCGCTGCTTATTACCCACGGTGTGTGGTGCTCATTGAGCGCTCTACTCGCTGCGCCACTTGATCGGCTTTCGCTTGCTCAGAAGTTCTCGCTGCCAGGTCCTGCCTCACTCCATGCCGCTGCATAAGGAGTGCTTTTCCATCCCACACACCCTTCAGTAAGGATGTGGGTCAGGACCATATAGACAGTGAGTTACCCTCCTTTCAGGGATCCCAGTGCCCGAATTCTAACGTGGCAAGGGCTGGCTGCCACTCACTGTGAGGGTTCGGGGCCAGGGAGATCCCGGGGTGGGAGGGTGATATCAGGAGGCAGCCGGTACAGGTGCAAAGTAAGAGGCCTCCTGGTATTGCCCCCAAAAAGGGCATGTAGGGGAGGCCAGACAGGGGATGCGTCACCATCATGTGCCACATGGGGGGGAGGGGCGGAGTTTATGGTCCAACTGGACCACCTGTCAGAATATGAATAATTTGGGCTGATGTGTTTTGATTTGCTATGAAATTTCGATCTTGAAAGCTGATATTGATGGATCACATGTATCGAGTGGTTTGGTTTGCTGTGAAGATCAATGTGGCCGAATATACCCATAAGACATTGTGTCATGTTACTTCCACCCACGAAGCCCAAACGATGGTTTTTGATATTTGTATTTTTTTTTATAAAGTCAGCTCTATAAAATGAAGCCTAATTTTAGTTTGACCTTTTTATAAGCCTGCAATGACTCCACCCCTGTCCATGTCCCAATCATCTGAAGCACCGTAACCTTGCGCCCCCTGGGTGGAATCACAGGGTAGTTTTTTTGCCCATTTCCAGCCCTGGTTTTCTTTTAAGGAACACTTTGTCCTGTCATGACTGGTGTCTCGCCATATTCCTTTCCTGCTAACTCAGTCCTTTAAGTGTCCTGTTTTGTGCCCCTCTGTCTAGCTTTAGATGCCAGTTTGTACACCTAGACCCATAACTCTGTGACTATGCCATTTGCCTACCCCTCACAATAACCAAGCTTTTTCCATGCCAATAGGTAAGGCGAAGAGGGCACTTTATGACCCACTCTTATTCAGAGCCAGCTCCTCTCTGCACACGTTCCGGGCCTGCTCTTTTCTACACTCCATCTTTGGCCCCTGTCCTCACTCTCCTGCTGCTCCCCTGCCCTCATATACTCGTGGTTAATTCGCTGGCAGCAGGGATGGCCTGGGACCCAAAAGAGGCCTGGGAAATCACTTTCAAAGTGGCCCCATATTGCACATGTTCAGCAAGCCCAAACCTTTCCCCATGAGAACATTAGGAAATAAAATAAGTTACCACACCAAAGAGGTCCAGGATGCAGAGGCCTACAGGGAAATATCCAGAGTTCCCTATTGGCCAGTCCGCCCCTGACTGGCAGCCGGTGCTTTGTTCCTGTAGACCGCACAGAAGACATAGGGCCTCATTACACGGAAGGCGGTAAGGGTTAACGGTCACCGGTAATGGTACCGGTGACCGTTAACCCTTACCGCCTTATTACGAGGTCCCTTTGCGGGTAGGTACTTTGACGCCTGCTTTTTGCAGACGTTAAAAACCAACCCGCAAAGGGACCTTGGTGCTAATTACAGCACCGCAAATTTGCGGTAGCATAATTAGCACCTTCCCCATTCCCATTATGCCCTATGAGGCAAAAATGGGAATGGGGAAGGGCAATGGCGGAAGGTGGAATTACTGCCCCGCCAACCTTGGAATAGGGCGGTAATTCCCCTGGCGGTGCCAGTATTTTACCGGCATGAACCATGGCGCTAATAGCACCATGGGTCACCGCCTACCGTGTAATGAGGCCCTTAGAAAGAGTGCCAAGTACACCCGAGAGAGTGGCGGTTTGCTGTATGGATTCACCCACACGCTCTTTATCCCCGATCCAAGTGCTGCCGCCGGGGAAGATAGGATGACGTCAGCGGCCCTGTCACAAGGGAACCCGATTCTCAGTGGCTTGAGCGGTGTCGACTAGTGGAGGCCAGACAAAGCTTCATTTTGTCCCAAAATTGCTTGAAATAGGTAGAAAAATGCCCCACCCCCAAAACAAATCTGTAAAGATGGAAGGACAGCAGAAGACCGCAAAGCAACGAGGAGAGACTCTGGCCCGACAGCCACGCTTCATTACCCTGCAAGAACTGAGCCAAAGAACCTCTGCACACTGATTCTTTGGCAGGGGCCTGCACCAGGCTAGTGGCAGGGCGTGGTATTTTGGCCTGCATTCGTGGCATGATGCGGGTTACCATGCACTTAGAGTTCGGTGAAGCAAAATGCAGGTGAGCTTGCATGTAGTGTGGTCTTCTCTCTCACGCTGCATGCAGCCCGGCAGCTGTTCCAGCAGAGTTGAGAGCGGGGGAGGTTTTGGTGGGGAACCGCTGCAAGCACAGTACGGGCACACATAAAGATGGTCCTGACCAGGTCAGTCCTGATTTGCACCCGATTAGCTGCAAAAAGCCTTCCTGTCCGAGCTTTATATTGCATCCAATTTTATTAAATTAAGACCATACATGATTACATTGTATTTAACAGGGCTTGACATCAACATGCAATGTACTACATTCCACATTAATATTAATTTAAAATTCATACATCAGAGTGCAAAAGAGTAACCCAAAAAACCACCTATGTTGTACTGTACAAAACATCATTCATGAAAAAAGTTGCATACTATCCTGAACAACTACCATTGCACTTTCTAACATGGATACTTAATTCCCTTGCTTCTGACCATGTTGGTCATTATTTCTGACCAGTATTGATCTATTCCCTGGAATTCATTCACATTCTAGAAACCAATAGGTAAAGCATCATTCATTAAAGAAACATTAAAGAAAATCACAATTAAAATCCCCCAACAACTCACATTGGCATTTTCTAACCTGATCAACTACTTGCATTGATGAGTCATCATTCCGTACAAGTATTTATGATGTACTGCCTGGAGTCCATTTATATTCTGGAATTCAATAGGTCGACGTTAGTCAATACATGGATTATCTCCTTTTTGTAGAACGTTTTGGCGTTCTTTAATTTAAACCGCCTTCCTCTGGACCTGATAATGTTAGTCTATATGTTGTTTCAAATTTTATACAACATGTAGAAACTGCTTATTTGGTATCACTTTTCTTCAGAGTTTGTTGGATTTCATAAATCTCTTCTGTATGTTCTCATATCATTCTCTTTGATACCGTAGACTCCATTCCTGATAGACGGCCATATTCTGGGATGCTCCAGGAAACGCATTTGTCAGAGGCATTCATTCACAGTTGGCTTTTGTACCGACCATCTGTCTTTCTTTTAATTTATTGTATATCCAGAGGTTATCACAGAATTGTTTCCTCAGAGGTGAACATCTCATCTATTTCTGTCAAAGCCGGGCTCGCTCCTTTGTTCCTCCAATGTCCACATAGTCCTCAGTTCCTGTTAGCCCGGATACGCCCAGATGTAAAACATATGACTTGCATCTGACACATGCATGCCCAGATCCAGCATGCAAAATAAGCCATGCAGTGCAAGTATGGATAAGTGCATGAATAAACAGAAAGAAAATAGATGCAAACAGCAGGTTTTTGGGTAGAGGTTACATGGGCAGGAACAGGTGCAGATGCCTGATCACTGATGGCAAACATCCTCAATGCTGTCAGATGAATCTAGCAACATCGTCACCGACTCTCTGGGGGAATCGTCTCTTACGTGGCCATGGAAAGGCAGAAGCTACCTGACTCTGACTCTGGGAGTGGCTGTCTGCGGGAGGACCGCGTAGGGAAGACCCACTCCAGAGGGGTAGGAAAACATTATACCAAAATAACCTGATGGCCCCAATCCCAATTCAACATGACATCCATGTGCCTTTTCAACATACCTCTATGGCCTGTTGGGCCATAGATAATGATTTTCCAGATTTTCTCAACCTGTCACCCCATTTACCCCCTCCTACCCCATTTTAGTACTGAGACGAAGGAGGAGAAATAGAGCAATGAAGACAACTAGAAGCGGTAAGCGAACACTGCGTTCTTGTCTTTGGAAGCTTTTGACCAATGCCGGGAACTTTAAAGTTGCCACAGCTGCTCCGTGTGAGGGAGAGAGGCACAGTCAGAAGCTGTATGTCACTTGTTCTGACACCGCTTAGGACACCAGAGATGAGGCGCAGCACAGAGACTGACACGCACGGTGTGCAGGGAGACCGAGCTGAAGGAAGGTTACTGCTTGGTGAATGAGGGCCGCTGAAGTCACCTGGAGCGAAGGAAGGAAAAGGGAAAGCTGACCGGCTGATGGGACATACGCCCAGTCAGCAGATAGAGAGAGAAGTAAAGGAGAGATGTGGGGACTGCTAAAGCCACCTGGTAAGCCCAGGGAGAATGAATGGGTCCCCAGGGTGCGAGAAGGCAGATGCTGTGTCACAGTGATAACACAGTGGAGCCCAATTAAAGACAAGAAAGAAACAGACACAGATAAAAACATTGTTAAAAAAGGGGCGCTGACCCAATGCTTTAGAAGGGATTTGATACACTTTATACAGATACAAATGGTGTTAACAGTGGGTTGGAGACTTAATGCTTGAGAAGGAGATTTGACCTGCATGCAAATAGTGTTGAGACAGGGCTCCAGCCCTAACACTTGAAAAGAGTAATTGACACAGTTGTGAAATTTGTCAACAAATGGTCAGGGACCCAGTATTGGAAACATATTGTCACATGGATGAAAGAAAGAGTGAACAGAGAAAGTAAAAGCCCTGGCATGTTAGTGCACCAGGCAACCAGTGAGTCTGGGACACACACCCAGGAAAGGAGTGGGAAGTGAAGTAATAGCCTGGCAGGAGAGTAAACCAGGAGTGAGAAGTGAAGTAATATCCTGGTACAAGAGTAATCCAGGAGTGAGAAGAAAAGCAAAGTAATAACCTGGCAGGAGAGTAGACCATGAGCGAGAAGAGTAGTGAAGTAATATCCTGCAAGGGGAGTAAACCAGGAGCAAGAGAAGAAGTGAACCTGAAATTGTGAATACAAAAGTGAGGATTCATACCCCTTTTAAGGATCAATAAGACAATTACAAATACCCTGGCAGGGGAGTATACCAAGGATAGAAGGAGGACGGATTGTAAAACATTGAACATTGTAAAGAAGAGTGCTTAACAGGAAAATGAAAGGGAAAAGACAGGCCACTTGAGTAAAATTGAACTGTGCAAGTAAAATGTAACAAATGGAGGATTTCAAAGGGAAGTGCTATTCCCCTCAGGTAAGGCGAAAAGACTCTAACGTGCTGAATGTGAAAGGTAGCAGAAGTCCAGGGAAAATAAGTGTTTTCCTTTAAACTATGGGAATATAAGAACTGGATGACCTCAAGGAAGAAGTTGTCCCCATTCAAAACTGTGGTGGGAAAGTCGGAGAAGAGCGGAACGTAGGGGAGGACCCCTCCACCCCCTGTTTTTGTGGAGCAGTTGAACATTATTGATGTTCATCCAGAAGTGCTGGACACACAGTGAAGGACCAGAGGAAACATAGGGGAGGGGTGGACCCCTTTCTCTATTAGAACTTTTATTTTTTTTCTATTCTGCACCTTAAAACGTTATTTTGAACTTTCAAAGAAAGCTACATAGCTTACCAGAATCCCCTTGTACACGTTATATTGAGTTTAGAGTGTGAGGATCAGTTTAGGATTTTTGGATACAATGATGGGAAGGAGAGAGTGTCTTCCCACCCCCTAGGCAATACTGAATGAGAAATAAATGCTAAGAGAGCACATCCAGAGAGCAGGGGGCAATAGGGTGCACATAGAGGAGGGTGCGCGTTCTCCCTAGTGCATACATTGAAAGTGGATGGTAGATGTGGGTGTGAACGCAATCTTGGGGAACGTCAGCCATTTTCGAATTTAGGCTCACGCGTGGGAACAGCATTATGTGTGTAAGTAATAGATCCCTTGCATGAGCGCGGACACCACCCCCACCCTGTCCAGGTTTCAGAGATCCATAAAACCCCCCATTGACCCAGAAGTTACAGGCCCTCGCGCCCTGGGAAGAATGCACCCTGCAAGGTCATGAGAAGGGAGCAGAGCCTCTCTTGGCAGTACCATCCCACGGGACAGATAGCAAGGCCCTCCTGCCCCCAACGATCCCCACATAAGAAATACAGCTTTACCATGCTTTGATGCTATGACCCCCGCATGCCAGAGCACCATCCAACCCAGACCACCGACCATAAAACTTTTACGCCCCACGATCGATCACTAAGATCAGAAGGCAAGGCTATCACGCCGTCAGAAATGGGTCACATGATTTGTTCAACGAGGTGCCAGGGTGCCATCAAATGATAGCCTAAAACGAAGGTGGAGGACCTTGGGAGTTGCTGATTTGTCTGGGAGCGAGTGAAGCATGTGAGTTAATGTCACCTTGGCTCTCTCCCGGTGTCATGATGCCTACCCCCGGGGATACAGATCAAGTCCAGCAACCCCGGAAGCAGGCATCAAGTTATTCCAAGCAAGCCCAACAACCCCTGCTAGGGGCTATTTGGGTGCAGTCCTGGCGTCTATGGCGCCAGGCTCATATGGAGAGTCAGTCCTGGCGCCATAGGCGCCAGGCTCATAGATTAAAACTTACCTGATGCAGACCATGCTGCAAACTTACCTGATGCAGACCATGCTGCAAGAGCTCCAAGCCAAAAGAGGCTTGGAAGGGACTACTTTACCTAGGGACTAATTTTTACTCGGGTGGGGCCGAGGAGGAATACTTACCTGGGACTACTTTGGAGGCTATTTAAACCACGCCCGAAGAGAAGCACACGCTTCGCGTTATTCTGCATCCAGCAGCGTAACGCTCACCGTGCCTGCAAGTCTGCATACAGTCTTCTGCCACGCCCGCCTCGAGTCTGGAGCTCCTAGAAAGAGGGAGAAAGAAGGAGAAAAGGTTAGAACAAGAGCAATACCTTTGATCCATACCTGAATTCCTGATCCACCGCGCTTTCGAGCTGGAAGAAAGAAGTTATTTTATGCGCGTCGCCTCGCCTGCTGCAGCGTCGCGCTGAACTCACCGGTCTTCGCAGCATCTTCACAATCCACTGCATCTTTCTGCATGTTCCCGCCGCACTCCGGCACCTAAGGGGAACACAAGAACAGCAAGGTGAGCCAAGGGAATATACAGAGGCAATATTAGTTACCCCCCATAGACTTACCTGATTTTACCGCCGGGGGTGCTATTCCTCTTCACGGGTCGGCGCAGCCTCCGCCGCATCTTCGCCGCACCCCGGCCCCTATGGGGAACAAAAGGACAGCAAGGTGAAACAAGGGACAAACAAGGGGAATCCTTCTCACCACAATAGACTTACCTAATTTTACCGCCGGAGGCATTATTCCCCGAGACTTCATAATTTCTCTCAGCACCTGAATAAGGGAGAAAGCCACAGGTTACATACTGACATTATTTAATCGAACTGTGTTGGACAATACAAATCCTTACCTGAATGTTACCGGTTGCCACGAGGAACTCTTCGCTAGGGTCAAGCTGCAGCCTGCAAGGAATCGGACAAGAGTGAAAGTCAGACATTTGAACTCTTACGAACTATATACTTACGGCGTCTCGCCGGAAATCTCAGAGTCAATATTGTTCTAGAACTCACCAATTCCTTTGAACCAGTGAAGCAACTGGTTATCTACGCGCCCTTGCGCTCAATGCAGGATGGAGAGCTCATCTTTCCAAACCATCAGGTGAGACTATAAGAGGGGACATTAAAGGTGATCAGTGGGGAGAACAGCAGGGTGGGGGTTAACACTCAACTCCACGGGTGGTTAATTCCCTTTCTCCATTTGCAGAAGAATACTCCTAGGTGGGCCAGTCCAGTCTGTCATCTCGGCACTACGCGTCACATTGGTGGAGACCGCAGCTGTCCAGTTGAGATCGACGCCCCTGTGGGAGCCAGGTGAGCGTAACAGAACGCAAAGCCTACCCACAAATTCCCACCCGGGCGTTATGGATACCTCAGAAACTGACCAATTGGCCCAATTACTAGGGGAACTGAGGGCTGAAGTGATTTCCGCCCGTCAAGAAACCAATGCTCTTAGGAGAGAACTGATTTTGTCAAATGAGCGAACTGATGACCTTGCTAGGCAACTACTGCAAAACCAGGCTGGACAAACACCCCTGCCAGGACTCAAGGGGGGGGGGCGAAATCCAGCTCCTGTGTCATCAAGTAACCCTGTGCAAATAAACCTACCAGGAACTATTCCATTTGCTCCGCCCGAACGCTTTGCCGGGGACCCCAAAAGGTTCGCCGTGTTTATGAACCAATGCCGCTTGCGCTTTTTATGCAGACCTGGAGCCTTCCCAAACGATCAAGCCAAGGTAGCCTTTGTATTGTCATATCTCAGCGGCAGTGCAGCTGATTGGTCAATTCCACTAGTTTATCAGGATGACCCAATTCTTCAGGATTTTCAGGGCTTTCAAATGAGCATGGAAAGACTATTTGCCTGGCACTCCCGAGGGCAGGCCCTGGATAACAAACTTTTGTCCCTACGACAGGGTAACCAGGACCTTCTATCCTACATCGCAACCTTTAATAGGTTGATAGTGGAAACTGGATGGTCCGAGGTAAAACGAATCGCGTTATTTCATCGAGGGCTTCGAGGAGAACTCAAGGATGTCTTGGCTCAAGTTGTGAACCCACCTCAAGACTGCGCTGAATATATAGACTTAGTGGTCCAGTTAGATCACAGACTTCAGAACAGAAATGCTGATCGAGCCAAGTTTGAGAATCGGGTGTTGGTCAAAACCCACGCTAACCCCAAAGGAGCAGATGCTTCAGAACCCATGCAAATCGGAGGGGTTAAAGGACCCTTAACCCAGAAGGAAAGAGAAAGGAGACGGCAAATGCAATTGTGTCTATATTGCGGAACTTCTGGGCATTTTCTACGGGATTGCCCTGTAAAACCACCCAAGAAGGTGGTAGGAGCTGCTGATAAAAGCCACATGGAGTCAGACTCGGGAAACGACCACGCCCGACAAGCGTAGAGGTCCGCTTGCCGAGCTTGAAGAAGGATACTCAGACCTCGCATTTTATCATACCAATGGTCCTTGTAGATCCAAGGCAGCCATCACGTATGCAGGCAGTAAGGGCATACATTGATAGCGGGGCCATAGGAAACTATGTGGATTACGAATTGGCTTCCAGGATGAATCTACCTCTCTGCCGAAAGACCACCTCAGATGTCATCACCACAGTCGATGGACCTGAAATTGCCTCTGGGCCTGTAACTCATTCCACCGCATAGATGACACTATTGGGTCAGGATGGGCATCGAGAGACTATTGTGTTTGATCTAATCAAAGCCCCACAGTTCCAAATAATACTGGGGATACCTTGGTTGGAAACACATAATCCTTGTATTGATTGGCGAGAGAAGAGAATAACCTTCCTGGATTGTGCAAAAACCCGTTACCCAAGGAAAAACTTGAACGCAGGCCTGGCCACAGTCACCACATCAGTCGTGCAATTACCCCCAGAATATCAAGAATTCCAGGATGTCTTCAATTAAAGAACAGGCAAACACCTTACCACCTCACAGATCGTACAATTGTCAAATCGATCTCATACCCGGTGCACAACCCCCTTGTAGCAGGATCTAGGCCCTTACGGTACCTGAGAACCTTCACCTACGGCAATACCTAGACCAGTATCTTGCTAATGGCTTCATTCGCCCATCCAAGTCCCCTGCATCTTCAGCTTTGTTCTTCGTGCCCAAAAAGGAAGGTGACCCCAGAACGTGCATAGACTACCGCGCATTTAATCAGATCACTGTTAAAAACCGATACCCATTGCCTCTGATCCCCGAACTACTAGACCAAGTAAAGGACGCTTGCATATACACTAAGTTGGATCTCCGGGGGGCATACCATCTGGTACGTGTGAAAGAGGGCGACGAATGGAAGACTGCTTTTCGCACTAAGTATGGGTTATTCGAATACCAAGTGATGCCCTTCGGGTTGTGCAATGCACCAGCAGCCTTCCAATACTTTATGAACGATGTCCTTCGTGAACTTATTGAAGTTTGTGTTGTCGTATATATCGATGATATTCTAGTGTACTCCTCTTCAGAATCTGACCATGTGAAGCACGTCCGAGCAGTCCTTGAGAAATTGCGCCAGGACAAACTATATGCAAAACTGGAAAAATGCGTTTTTCATGCCACAGAAGTTGAATTCCTTGGGTTTATCCGGAGTCCAGAAGGAGTTCGAATGGATTCACGAAAGGTGGACGCAATTCTTAAGTGGCCATCACCAAGTTCAGTTAAAGGAGTACAAAGCATGCTCGGCTTTGCCAATTTCTACCGCAGATTCATCCCGGATTTCTCACATGTTGTACATCCCATCACAGCACTCTTGCGAAAAAACAAACGCTTTGTGTGGACTGAAGAAGCTGAAAATGCCTTCAAGAGCTGAAAGCGAAATTCACGTCTGCACCTGTACTAAAGCACCCACGCCCTGAACTTCCATACATAGTGGAAACTGATGCGTCCATTTTAGCCATGGGAGCTGTCCTGTCCCAAAAGGACCCTGAAACTGGCCAGCTTCACCCAGTAGCATTTTGGTCCAGAAAGTTCTCGGCACCCGAGTTAAACTATGCGGTTACCGACAAGGAGTTATTAGCCATTAAATCTGCCTTCAACGCCTACCATTACTGTGATCACCAGAACTTGCAGTATTTAAAGACAGCCAAGGCCCAATCGTCACGCCAACTCCGATGGGCATTGTTCTTTGCCGAGTTCGATTTTGTGATAATCTATCGACCAGGTTGCAAGAATGGTAAAGCAGACGCCTTATCCCGAATAGGGATGGGAGAGGCAGAAGTGAACCCAGAACCAGTACCTATAATTTCCGAACAAAGGATTCTTGGCATGACTACTCTACAGACACTAGAGGACATTCAGATAAAGATCCAGCAACTCTTTGATCCTACAGCCCTGCAGGACTGGGTAAAGAAAGGCCCGGACTACTCTGTAACCAATGACCTGCCTTATTACCAAGGGCAGCTATTTCTGCCACACAAGGAACTACAAGAGCTAGTCATTTCCCATTATCATGAACCCTAATGGAGGGGCAGCCAGGTATCGCAAAGACTGAAGCTAAAATGAGAGACAATTCTGGTGGCCCACCTGGCGAAAGGATATTAAATCATTTGTAATGTCTTGTGGCATTTGTGCCCAGAACAAAAGTCAGAAGAGAAAACCAGCTGGACTCTTACAACCTTTAGACATTCCGCCTACTCCATAGCACACCTTATCGTTCGACGTTATTACTGATCTACCTCCATGCGATGGATTTAACACCATTCTAGTTATTGTGGATCTTTTTTCCAAGATGGCCCACTTTATTCCTTTAAAGGGATTACCTTCAGCTTCAATCCTGGCCAAGGAATTCCTCAAACATTGTTTGCATACACGGATTTCCGTCCGTATTGGTCTCTGACCGGGGGAGTCGATTCATTTCATATTTTTGGAAGAAATGTTGTCAATTGGCGCAAATCGATGTGAGGTTATCGACCAGTCACCACCCCCAAACCGATGGTCAAACGGAGAGGACCAACCAGACTCTTGAACAATACCTGCGTTGTATGTTACATCAAACTGAGAGTAATTGGAAATACATTCTTTGGATCGCCGAATATGCATACAATAATTCAGTACATTCTGGAACTGGACAAAGCCCCTTTTATACCTTATATGGGCACCATCCTCGAACCTCAGACCATGACTCACCCCAACACTTAGAAATGCCCGCAGTGGACCATCTGCACGCTACGATTACACAAGCCTTTAAGGAAGCAACTGCACATTTAAAACAAGCGAAAGAAAAATACAAGAAAAATGCTGATCGGCATAGAAGTGATACTCCACAATACCAGATAGGGGACCAAGTATGGTTGGCCACAAAACACATACCTCTAAAGGGAACACGGACCTTTAACCCCAGATATTTGGGACCTTACTCTATTAAGGCCATTATCAACCCAGTGGCCGACAAGTTGGACTTACCTGCTAATATGCGAATTCACCCCGTCTTTCATGTGTCACTTTTGAAGCCAGTGCAACCAGGGACAAGACTAACCAAGCCACCTGGCCCCATCCTTATAGACGGGGAACCCGAATTTGAGGTTAAGAACATCCTGGACTCCAAGCTGGTGAAGTCAAAGCTTTTTCATTTAATCGACTGGAAAGGTTAGGGACCACAAGAAAGGTCATGGAAACCTAGTGACCACGTTCATGCACCGCGATTGGTGAAGAAATTCCACCGAAATTTCCCAGACAAACCAAAACCACGGGGAAGAACGACTTTAGGAGGGGTCTTGGGGGGAGTGCTGTCATGATGCCTACCCCCGGGGATCCAGATCAAATCCAGCAACCCCAGAAGCAGGCATCAAGTTATTCCAAGCAAGCCTAACAACCCCTGCTAGGGGCTATTTGGGTGCAGTCCTGGCGTCTATGGCGCCAGGCTCATATGGATAGTCAGTCCTAGCGCCATAGGCACCAGGCTCATAGATTAAAACTTACGTGATGCAGACCATGCTGCAAACTTACCTGAAGCAGACCATGCTGCAAGAGCTCCAAGCCAAAAGAGGCTTGGAAGGGACTACTTTACCTAGGGACTATTTTTTACTCGGGTGGGGTCGAGGAGGAATACTTACCTGGGACTACTTTGGAGGCTATTTAAACCACGCCCGAAGAGCAGCACACGCTTCGCGTTATTCTGCATCCAGCAGCGCAACGCTCACCGTGCCTGCATGTCTGCATCCAGTCTTCTGCCATGCCCGCCTCAAGTCTGGAGCTCCTAGAAAGAGAGAGAAAGAAGGAGAAAAGGTTAGAACAAGAGCAATACCTTTGATCCTTACCTGAATTCCCGATCCACCGCACCTTCGAGCTGGAAGAAAGAAGTTATTTTATGCGCGTCGCCTTGCCTGCTGCAGTGTCACGCTGAACTCACCGGCCTTCGCAGCATCTTCACAATCCACTGCATCCTTCTGCATGTTCCCGCCGCACTCCGGCACCTAAGAGGAACACAAGAACAGCAAGGTGAGCCAAGGGAATAAACCGAGGCCATATTAGTTACCCCCCATAGACTTACCTGATTTTACCGCCGGGGGTACTATTCCTCTTCACGGGTCGGCACAGCCTCCACCGCATCTTCGCCGCACCCCGGTCCCTATGGGGAACAAAAGGACAGCAAAGTGAAACAAGGGACAAACAAGGGGAATCCTTCTCACCACAATAGACTTACCTAATTTTACCGCCGGAGGCATTATTCCCCAAGACTTCATAATTTCTCTCAGCACCTGAATAAGGGAGAAAGCCACAGGTTACATACTGACATTATTTAATCGAACTGTGTTGGACAATACAAATCCTTACCTGAATGTTACCGGTTGCCACGAGGAACTCTTTGCTAGGGTCAAGCTGCAACCTGCAAGGAATCGGACAAGAGTGAAAGTCAGACATTTGAACTCTTACGAACTATATACTTACGGCGTCTTGCCGGAAATCTCAGAGTCAATATTGTTCTGGAACCCACCAATTCCTTCGAACCAGTGAAGCAACTGGTTATCTACGCGCCCCTGCGTTCAATGCAGGATGGAGAGCTCATCTTTCCAAACCATCAGGTGAGACTATAAGAGGGGACATTAAAGGTGATCAGTGGGGAGAACAGCGGGGGTGGGGGTTAACACTCAACTCCACGGGTGGTTAATTCCCTTTCTCCATTTGCAGAAGAATACTCCTAGGTGGGCCAGTCCAGTCAGTCATCTCGGCACTACGCGTCACATTGGTGGAGACCGCAGCTGTCCAGTTCAGATCGACTACCCTGTGGGAGCCAGGTGAGCGTAACACCCGGGCTCATCCCTGTATTTGCCAGGTACATTGTTGCAATGATAAAATAACATTGTTACTGCAAAGTATGTAATTAATTGTTAGGCCAGCTTCACCCGGGATGACGAGCCCAGCAGCGCCCACAGAGATGGCCAGATGAAAATGGACCAATGTCCTAGCATCCCATATGAAGCAGGCCCTACTGTATAGGGCTCCTCCAATCCGCCTTGTAGAATTGTACTATATGTTATTACATCATCAGTGATGCCATTTGTGCTTATTTATTTATTTATTTAACATTTATGGAGCGCGACAAACCCGTGGCTATCTGGGCGCTGGAAAACAGGTAATGCGGTATAATGTGCCGCACATGCCTATGGACATCAGAACGTTCGGCTGCAGCAGAGTTCTTTGGTGATGTGCTTCTATTTTGTATAAATAAATACTTGTTATCCTTGCAAGTGTGTCTTGGGCCTTTTTCCCTAGCAGGCTGTATTTATTCTGGTGTTAGTGTGCAGGGCTTGCCTTGAACAGGATGGAGGATGATCTTTTGTTTAACATCCTGACACAGAAGTTCCTTAGTTTTGTTGAGGCAAGGAAACTCCTCTTAGGTTTAGGGACAGATAGGATTTCCCCACCCCTCCTAGCGATTAAAAATCTCATTTCACATTGCTAAGACTTTATCCAGTGTATAACACTCACACTTGACTGACTGCAAAGTGCCTTGGAAGAAATGGGAGAATAGGACCTTAAGCAAAGTATATTTAGGATCTGTGTTTAACCAAGACACGTGAATAAACGATTGTGTATGCATTGATGTGGACACTGTGATGTCAGTGGTGGGTTTCAGTTCATTAACAATTTAAAACTGAGCTATAAAACATGGCTGAATTTGACCCTTACATAACAATATGTGATATCCCATCAACCAACACGTGATCAGGAGTGGTATGTTGTTGAGGGTCCCGATAACACAAATATCTTGCCTTGCGATGGTCTTTTAATTTAGCATGCAGGAACTTCAGAAATGTAATACGATACGTTAATGCACCCTGTTGCCATGAACTATTCTAGCATTAATGCCATAAGTAATGAACAAAGCAGAACTGGCCTAACATTGTGTAAATCCATTTACCTTAAGCATGGGCCACTGCACAGTAGATGTTTTAGACCAAGACATAAAAGCAAAGGTAGTTTTCGAGGATGGGGATAAGAGGAGTCCAGAAATCGATAACTAAAGGTTTTGAAATGTACATGTAAGGTCCATGTAATCTCAAATTATTGGTGGCAAATGAATCTCCTCCAACCTTCAATGTTACGCGGATGTCACTCCACTCTCCTTCAGCCTTCCCTCAGTTGCCTCTCCTTCCTCGCTCATTCCTAACTGTCTGCGGCAAGTCAGGAGTGGTGCTCCTTCCACGATCTCTGCCTTAATGCCAGTAAGACTGAGATCCTTCTTATTAGGACACCTGCTCGCGCTTTCCCGCTCTCACTCTGGTCGCCCTCCTTGGAACCTCTACACTCGCCTTCCTATGAGGCAAAAAACCTTGGTGTCATCTTCCACTCTACTCTCTCCTTCTCTCCTCACATAAGAGACTTTGTCAAGCAAGAAGGCCCACTTCCAGCTTCACCTCCTAAGAGGTATTCTACCTTTTCTCACTTTTCCCCAGAAGCTCACTGTCCTCAGAGCTCTGGTTCTCCAAGCTGGACTACTGCAACAGTCTTTCCCAATCTGTTTAAAGATGTAAAGGCAGGCGCTCTGTTACCAGTCTTTAGCTTCTCCTCCTAACGCATGTTTTCATGACTTCATCAATCTTCAGGGAGGCTGAGTTACTTAGTTTTTTCAGGCGGGTCTGCATTTCTGTTTCAGGTGTGACAAGTTAATTAGCTCTGAGGATTCTGGTACTTGTATTTTTCTGTATTTTTCGCACTTGATTTTGCTGGCAGGTGACTGGAAACAACTCCCTCCATAGCACAAATCTTCTCCTTGATGGGGGCAGGGGGAAAACCATGGTTGTGGCTCTCCAATGTAAGGCACCATGGCTTTCCCCGTCCCCCCATCAAGGGGAAGATTTGTGCTATGGAGGGAGTTGTTTCCAGTCACCTGCCAGCAAAATCAATTGGGAAAAATACAAGTACCAGAATCCTCAGAGCTAATTAACTTATCACACCTGAAACAGAAATGCATACCTGCCTGAAAAAAACAAAGAAACTCAGCCTCCCTGAAGATTGATGAAGTCATGAAAACGTGCGTTAGGAGGAGAAGCTAAAGACTGGTAACAGAGCGCCTGCCTTCACATCTTTAAACATTGTTCCAGGAGTCCCGGGCTCACAAGGCAGTGCAGCAGGGCCATCATGCCTTACATTGGAGAGCCACAACCATGGCTTTCTCCCTGCCCCCATCAAGGGGAAGATTTGTGCTATGGAGGGAGTTGTTTCCAGTCACCTGCCAGCAAAATCAATTGCGAAAAATACAAGTACCAGAATCCTCAGAGCTAATTAACTTGTCACACTTGAAACAGAAATGCAGACCCGCCTGAAAAAAACAAAAGAAAATCAGCCTCCCTGAAGATTGATGAAGTCATGAAAACGTGCGTTAGGAGGAGATGCTAAAGACTGGTAACAGAGCGCCTGCCTTCACATCTTTAAACGTCTTTCTCAATCTGTCTGCCTCTACCCTGCGCCCTCTGCAACTAATCCAGAACCTGAAATCTCTCCACTGGCTCTCAGTGGCTGCCAGGATTCAGTTCAAGATCCTCTGCATTGTCCACAAAGCTTTCTGGGACTGGGGCATTGTCCACAAAGCTTTCTGGGACCGGGGCCCGCACTACATCCAACTCTCTCTGCCTTAGTACCTTCCTTCTCGAGTCCTTCGCTCAGCTACCTCCAACTCTCTAAGGGTCAGACGCTTCTCCAGACAAAGAGTGGGTGTAGATCTCTCTCCTCTGCAGGTGCCTCCATCTGGAACGGCCTCCCTGCCCCTTTCAGACTTGAGACGGACCACCTGAAGTTCCGGAAGCAGCTCATGACCCTAATTTTCCCCTCTGTCTTCTCTCTCTCGCTCCACTGCTAACCTTCCTGTCTGATTCCCTGACTGGTTGCTTGGTACCCTCAGAATCTCATTGGGTACCAGGCTCCTCTATGACCAGTCCTCCTTGCACTGCCGCCTGGCCTACTGCGCACTTGGGGGCTGTAATCTGCAACCTCTGCAGCCCCCCCTGCCAACTTGCACTTACCCAGAGCCACGCTGCCCTGGTCGCACTTACCCAGACCCTGACTGGCCCTGACCGCACTTCCCCCAATCCCTCCCCATGCACCGCTTGTTGTCGTTCTTGCACGATCTGAATGTCACAAGGCTGAGTAAGATCGTTTGCCTCGTCTTCCCTCCCTTGTATTGTGGTGCCTAGAAACACTTGCACAGGCCCATTATAAATGTCAGATCATATCAATCTCATTGCCAAGAGCTTGTGTAATCCGTCTTTCCTTCTTTCTCTTATTCCTAGTTTATTTTCTGTTTTCAACTGCTAAACCGCATCAGCTCCACTTTATTTAACTTTCCTCCAGTTGTTATCATCGGTGCCATTTCTAGTACAAATCTCTGCTACCTGCGGCTCACCAGATGTTTTGGAATACAACTCTCATCATCCCTCACCATAGACAATGCTGCCTAGGGAGGAATGGAGTTGTAGTCCAACACATCCGTAGACCCAAAGGTTGAAGACCCTGCAGTAGATGATGATTTCAAAGATTTGACAAATTTAACTGAAATCTCTGCCATTCTTTTTTCTATAAAGGAAGACCAGTCTTATTTCCTGTTACTGAACATCCTGATCCCAGCGATAACATATAAGCCCTTTGTATGACTGGCAGCAAAGTGTTACCACGCCAGGAGTCTGGAATAACATAAGGGCTGGAAGGTTGTAATTCTAAAAAGAGCATATTACATAGCCCTACAGTTCACACTGTAACAAAATGATTTCCTATTACTCATTACGCCTCCTCTGTTGATTAATCCCCCCTCCCTTTAGGCCGAACCCTTTCTCACATTTCATGCATCTAAGTTATTAATGTCTTCCCTTATTATTTCTTTTTACTGTTCTCGTCTTCTCTTTGGACTTCTCTCTCAGATAAGCCCTCTAAAATCTATCTATAACTCTTCTATCCGGCTTCTCTTTTCACTATCCCCTCGTGACTCTCGATTCTCTTCGAGGACTAGTTTTACACTCTCGTCTTCAGTTCATTTTCCTCTGCCTTGTCTCTTTAAGTGTTTCCACAATCATGGATATCAGTGGAGTTGCTAGGTCTGGAAAAGACCCGGGGCTATGCTGATGTTGGAACTGTTGGGACTGGGGGCTAGCTAGTCTTTTGGCTGTAGCTCCTGAGATTCTATCCGGGGCTACAACCAAAAGAACAGGGGCTATAGCCCCCTTAGCCCCCCCCCTAGCAACGCCCCTGATGGATATCGTGATTTATGGTGTCAAAGTGCGCACTGAGGTCCAACATAATCAAAAAGGACATCTCACCCTTAACTGCCTTGGTAGGAAACGGAATGAAATAGAAAGAGAATGCTACATGTAAAGGAAGAGAAATAAGAAGGGAAAAAATGACAATTGGAAAAGAAATGAAGGAAAAAAAGGAAAAGAAAGAAGGAACGCTAGGCAGAAACAGTCAACATGTCATTGCAAAGTATCATTACACATGTACAACTTTGAAAGAGTCGGTTTCAGGATTGTATCATTATGCTTCAGTCAGGGGCGTTGCTAGGGGGGGCTAAGGGGGCTATAGCCCCTGATCTTTTGGTTGTAGCCCCGGATAGAATCTCAGGAGCTACAGCCAAAAGACTAGCTAGCCCCCAGTCCCAACAGTTCCGACATCAGCTTAGCCCCGGGTCTTTTCCAGACCTAGCAACTCCCCTGGCTTCAGTGTTTCAATTTTGTTCCTATAATCCAGTCCACTATTCATGTGTTGTAAGAGCAGCCATTGTCTCTCGTTGTTATGTAAAGTTTCTGGCACTGATCAGGTGAATCTATTGATACTTTGTAACGAGAGCCGTGGCGCCATGTGAGGCAGTGGACAACAGCCAACAGGAGCCAACTGAAGAGCTCATTCTCAGCGCTATTGAAAATGTTTGTTTACAAGTCTGTTATTGCTCTACAATGTACAACTGGTGGATTACTTCAGTGTTTTAATATTAAAATGTTTAATCGCCCATTTCCCTTTAATTCAAGAGCTTTCCACCCTCTATCTTGACTGCTTTGTGTATTTAGGGCAGAGTAATATCATAGGTTGTGATGATACAGAAGAGAATGCAATAATTGTACAAACACAAGCAAAATACCCAAAACATTTTATTGAAAAGTAAGAGAAAAGGGGATTAGAAATCAGGAAGAGGTTCTGTAGACATTGCGTTATTCTTTGGAAGGAGATGTGTGCAACAGACCAATTCCACCAATCGTGCGCGAGGACACTGACGTTCCACGGACAAAGATCTTTTCGCACGGGAGCTAGAAGCAATAACGCCGAGCCATCCAACATCAAACGTAGAAGGGACCAACAATCTGATTTTTCTTGGGGATCAGGGGCGGGGGGGGGGGGAGAATAATCATTGTAACATATCTACATACTCTGTCCTGAATGCTCGTAGCAGTGACCAGGGCTAAAGAAGGTAATGAGTGGCACTCCGGCAAAAAGGGCTCTTAGGAGCATCACAGTACTTATTGAATGATTAGCAGCAAGCCTACAAGAGTCTGCAAGCTAAAATCTAAATCTCGATTAAGCAAAACAGAACTGGAACTATCTTTTCTTGAACCGAGAGAAAGGTACTTGGGGCCAGGGTAATTCCAGTTTGGATAGTGTCCAGTGTGACCATTCAAGACTAAACAGCTCCAACAGAGGATATTTTAGGAGTCATGTGTTTTTATTGTTACGAACTTTTGGTGTATACATTTTATATTTTTGTATCATGGCAGTCCTTTGTACAAATGGCAAGTGTGTAAAAATAGAAATCTGAGTGAGACAACGTGACAAGTAATTATGGGATGCTGACCAGTAATGGTCATCTGTTGACCAGTAACTGCCGCAGGGCGGTCAGTGAGTGGGGCAGACTTTCTAGTGAGCGATTCATGGTTGCCAGTGAGGAGTGTGGTAGGCTGGCCAGTGAATTAGATATTGAAGAGTGATTGGTGCTGGTTGAGCTGTGAATGTGGTAGGGTGGCCAGTGAAGGGGTAGACATCCCAGTGAATGTGCCAATGCACAGTGGATGTGGCATGCTCTGCTTTCATTGCAGCAGGTAGCTGTGAATGATGCTGGGTGAGTAGGAAAGAATGTCAGGTGAGAAGTGAATGAGGCAGCGTGGCCATTAAATGCAGCAGGTTGGCCAATGTATGCAGCAGTAGGTAGTGAATTAGACCGGTTGAGCAATTAATATAGGTCGGCTCTGCAATGAATGAGTCAGGCTGATCAGTGAATAGTGAGCAGTGACTTTGGCAAACTGCCGAGTAGTGAATGGAGCTGTGTGAATATTATATGAGCAGGGATCGAGAATGAGAAGGGCTGCGCTTTGAATGGGCTAGAGTGAGCAGTGAACATCCAGGTGCCTGTACTCTAGAAGCCATCCCAATGTCACTTTAGAAGAGTTCCAGGGGGAGTTGAATGTTCTATAGAAGTCAAAGGCACAAAGACAGTCGGCCATCTGCTTTTGTGAGGAAAGTGAAGGTAAGTCCCTGTTATACCCCAAAGGTGTGGATTCAATGACAAACAACCCCTCGCAGGACGAGAGGAGACCCAAATCAAGAGATCCAAAGGGTCGAGAAGCCAGAGCCCCAGGAAAGGATGCAGTGAAGCCAGAAGGCCCTCAGTGTTATTTACTGGGAAAATGTGGTAGTGACTCTCTTCCAAAGAGTCTCGACCTGGGAATAGAGGGACCCCTGAGAGTGAGTATCTTGAATAAGCGCCCAGCCAGGGGTACTCGGATTGTTCGTTTTCGGGATTCAAATGGGATAGGTACAGGCTTCTTATTATCTACAGTTTACAGGGATACAGTTCCTAGGGCCTTGAACCCTCGATCTAAAATGGATGACCAAAAGGAAAAACAAAGAACCTTCCAATGATGGAGCCCCTCAAGATAGCAGTGAAAATACCAGTGAGGTAGACTTATGGAGGTCCAAGGAACCCGGAAAGGCAGATTCCAGTGAAAAGGTGGTGTGCGATACTAGTAGTAAGACTCGGAAACGGGGGGGGCCGGGCATGTTTTTGGCTATAAACTTTTATTAATCACGAAAGGTTGGAAAAAAGGCCTCTATCCCTAAATCTAAGAGTGGTTTCCCTGCCTCGATGTGAAAACAGTCAGGATGTACAAAAGTATAAAGTCTGTCTCAGTCACATCCCCAAAATCTATCTCTGTCCCTCACACTAAAAACGAACAAAATAGTACAAGGGTGATCTCACTCTGATGAAAACCGTATTCATCAATGCAACAAAAAATGTTCTCAGCCAGTCAGTCTTCCAAAAGATTCAAAACAATATTCAAGAAAATGATGTTCCAACTTTAGGAAGTTGCTCCTTTTCACTAGAGCTCAAATGTCTTTCCAGCCTCTTCGAATACAAAAACACACAGGATTCTCCAGAAGTACAACCCGTTCCTCAGTCACAGCTTTCTAGACCCCTTTGGTTCCAAACTTTTATTTGGGTGTGAGTCCTAGGCTCACAATACTTGAACGGTCTTGGTATACTCTCCTGCCAAGACCCAGTTATCTCATATATTGTCTGTGTTTCAGATATAGGATTCTAGCCTTTATTAATTCTGCTTAGGGTCCCAGACCCTTTTATCCTTGCTTTCTCTTTTAGTTGCAGGTCCCAGACTAGCATTGCAAACTTTGGTTTGTTTGTTTTACTCTCCTGCCAAACATAGTGTTCCTTACTTTCAATCTTGCTTTTACACGGACTCTCTGACTCCCTTATATTTTCTGCTTTATATGGGTGCCGGTTCCAGACTCGCAACTGTTGCCTGAAATGGCCTAGTTCACTCTCCTGCCAAGCTAGGGTTTCACTGGTCCTGTATTCACTTGTCATGCATTTATTAATGATTGGGCTATTTATCCCGTTGCTTCTCTGTATTTCGTTTAATGTATTAGTCCATAATACGTTCTGACCTTCATCCGGTCCTTTCTGCATTTTCCCCGGCCCCTCCGGACCTATTCTCAATACCCACCAGCCTGCATACCTTTTGTTTTTCGGTTCGTGTCTTCTAGTTGGCTGAATCTCATGTCGAGGCTCTGGTAGCCTTCTGACTTTTTTTCCATTTGGTTGTTCATCTGCAGTGTTCCCCGTTAGTCTTGTGTTCTGCTCTTGCATCAGTGTTGCTGTGGACACAGCAAGATGCTCTTGCGTCTCTTTGGTAAGTAAGCTTCAGAGAAGCCATCCGCCGGGCTACGTTCCTTCTCTCGCTCCTTCGCCGGCAACGGCATTTTATCTTCGTGTCGCCCTTGCGTCTCTCTGCACTGCTCTCCAGCTGACGGCGTTGCTTCTCTGGTTAAGGCTACCCGGAGGGATTCTCCTCTAGCTCTTGGCTGTAGAACATTTGAACTCCTGTGTTGGGAAAGTGAGTTCTGCACCAATCCAATTTGTTGACGAACTAGACTGCTCACTTCAGTTTAGCCGCGTGATCTGCAGCCTCGCAGTCCTCTTCCTCATCTCAGTGCATGGCTTTAGAAGTAACAAGTCAACGTCAATATTGGTTAGCTCTTTACTCTGCATGCATGAACGTTTTGGATTGGTTTTTACAATAAAACCTATCAGTCCCATCAGGCAGATGGGAGAGGGATTTAACTCATGAAAAGGGGTTGAAGGACTTTTAGCAGAATTATACTGCATTTCCTGAAGATGATCGTCCCTAGTCCCATAAGGGGGTTCCTCTCCCATGCGATCCTCCCCCAGTGCACCACCCCAGGGGGTGTATTGCGCTGTGGGTGGGTGCACTGCCTTGGCCCCATGGGACAAGGTCACCCCATACCCCCCAGGGAAGGAAGGACATCCTTCTCAGATTCGTCACAGTGGACGAAGTAGGGTGGTAGCCCAGCAGAAAACAATCCCAGCTTGGGGATAACAGATGAAGTTGAGCTGGGAAGACCCCAGGAGTAGATGATGGTGCCCCATTACCCTTGCTAGATAAGAGCAGCTACTTCAGGCAAGGTTGTATCCCCTAGTTGAAAATGGTCTGGAGCCGGTCCCCGCAGTGTAGGGTCGATTCTGCAATGAAACCGAATCAGCAGGGAGGCTGCCCGTGGAACCCCCGCCCGCTAGGCCACTCAGGAAGAATGTGGCTCCCAGGGAGGCTTTCCCTCCAGCAAAAAAGAGAAGGGGGGGGGGTAAGAAGGCTGCAGCCCCTGTAACAGGGACAACAGCAGTGGCGTCTGCTCACATTCAGCTGGCAGGGTCTGGGAATGTGGCTGGGAATGCGGCAGTGAGCGCTAGGAATGGAATGGTTGAAGGTGTTGTGGGCCAGACAGGCACCGCACCGGGGTAGGGGCAAGTAGCTCGACAACGAATACAGGGGGCCAAGGTGACATAGGGTGGCAGGGCCTCACGGTAACATAGGGGTGGCAGGGACACCTTAGGGCCAGTGGGGTCCAAGACAGGTGGGCTCCTGGGGTTGAATAACTGGCTGTGGTGGGGCTTTGGATGGGGCTCCACATACTCGGGTGCACAAGCGGTGGGTATGGGAGTTCCAGGTGGAGTTTGGGGGGCTGGCAGGGAAGGCCCAAACCGCAGAGCTTGGGGGGACCGGCTGGGGTTGTCCAACTGGTTCAAGGGCAGCAACAAAGGCGGGGGGGCGAGTGCTCAGGCAGAGCTGGTCACGGGGGGAGGTGTAACATAGCCCCATTGTTGACATCTGGAGGGACGGGTGTCCTCACAGGAGCAACAAGGAGCTCAAATATGGGTACAGGTGAGCATTTGCAAATATTGGGAGTGTGGTAAATATGGCAGGAGGGGAAAAAGCACCAGTGGTAGGTCCACGCGGTTGGGGGGGCAGGCAGGCAGGGCAAGCCTCCACCCCAAGCCAGGAAAATGGCTCGGGTTTACTGACCTGGCTCGTGCCTCTGGAAACCAAGGAGAAAATATGGAAGAAGAAATACATTGACATATTCGCACTCTTGGACTACACAGGGGTATAGGAGAGCAAGGAGTCAAAGGGTGATGTGAAGGACAAGAAATTCTTTGTGGAGAGATCATTGGCCAATTGGGTGACCGGTTTTTCGATATGTGCCGCCATACTGTTGGAAAGTGCCCAGAACGCAGTCAGAAGTTGTGGTCATACAATCACCTAATTTTGACAATGTATCATGACTGTATATTTGGCGCATGGTTGGTGTACGATAGGAGATTTAGGAGTGCTAAGGCAGGAAATGCCACGCTTGATTGGGGCTACAGGGCACTGGACTTATGGGCAGGCTGCACGGCAGCGCACCCAGCCAGCAGTAAAGGGTTTTCACGCCAAGGCGACCGACGTAGCCCTTTCGGAAACAATGGGGGGAAGCGGGGGCAAAAAGGGGGACTGCTGGGCATACAACAAATCCTTGTGTGCTAGGCCAGTCTGCAAATGTAAGCACGTCTGTTCATTCTGCGGGATGTCAGGACATTGGGAGGCAAAATGCATTAAGCACAGCAGAGAGCAGAGGTATCCCGGGTGGATGATGCGGGACGGTTGGTGAGGGGGTTTACACAGGGCTTTCGGATACCGGTGGAAGGGTTCCACCCCTAACCCCTTCCCCCGGTGCCAAAGAACCAGAGATTAGCAGGCTCGCAACCATCAATACTGATGGACAAAGTGGCTTAGGAGGTCAAGTTGAGGAGATTTGCAGGTCCATTTACAGTACTGCCCCTGCAGGGGTTGGTATCTTCCCCGCTGGGGATTGTCCCAAAGAAGGAGCCATGGAAGTATAGGCTGATACATAACTTATCTTTCCCAAAGGGTGCGTCAATGATGCCATTGAAGACGATGACTTATGCTCTGTGAAATATAGATCTTTTGATTCAGCAGTGTCACGGTTGCAACAAATGGGTAAAGGGGCATTGCTGGCCAAGGCAGACATTGAGGCCGCCTTCTGGTTGATGCTGGTGCACCCGGAGGACTACCACTTGCTGGGGTTTCAAGTAGGAGGGGAATTATACTACAACAGGTGCTTATCAATGGGGTTCTCTATTTCATGTGCTTACTTCGAGAGATTTAGCACTTTTTTGGAGTGGGTGGTAAAAAAAGAATGTAGTGGAGCAAAGGTACTGCATTACTTAGATGATTCGCTGTTCATGGGTGAAAGGGGTACGGACGAGTGCGCCGGTACCTTTCAGGAGGTGGCAGAAAAAATGGGGATGCCCTTGGCAGGGCAAAAGACAAAGGGCCCCACCACCTATTTGTGTTTTCTGGGCATTGAGATTGACAGCAAGGCAGGGGAATACCGCCTCCCCAGGTATAAAGTGCAGGACTTCAGGGGTTCAGTAGCTTCCTGCCTGAAGGCCAAAAAGGTGACCCTTGTCCAACTGCAGAGTTTGGTAGAGAAGCTGAATTTCGCTTTCAGAATCATTCGTATGGACAAGCACTTATCCCGGTCCATAGTTGGGGCGGTGTCGGAGCTGACAAAACCGTATCACCATACCAGGCTGACCAGGGAACAGAAACAGGATCTATTAATTTGGTAAACATTTCTGAGGGAGTTTAACCGGGTGCAGGTATGGCCGGAAAAAGTGGAATGCAACGGCCCGTTAGGCCTTCATACAGATGCAGCGGGAGTGTGGGTGTTAGGGCAATCTTGGGCAACAAGTGGTGCGGCCAGCGTTGGCCAGACAGTTGGCAGAAAGAGGGACTGTGCAAAAACATAACGTTCTTGGAACTTTTCCCCATTACAGTGGCAATGACGATCGGGGGAGGGGAGCTGGGGGGGCAACAATGTGGTGTTTTGGTCAGACAGTATGTCAGTGGTCTGCTCCATCAGCAGCCAGAGGGCAGCATGCCCAATGGTATTGAGGTTGCTTAAAAGATTGGTGTTACTATGTCTAAAGGCAACTATTCGGTTTCGGGCGAAACATGTTCTAGGTATCCTCAATACTACGGCTGATGCTTTGTCCCGTTTTAAAATGCAGGAGTTCAAGCGATGATTGCCTGAGGCGGAACTAGCGATGACAAATTTCCCAGAGGCACTTTGGGAGCTGGGTGCCCAGAGCTAGCATCTCTGATAAATGTATCGATATCAGGGAAGACTAGGAGGGCCTATGGGAAAGCATTTGTAGAATTCAGGGAATTTGGTGGGTGGACAGGGTCTCGTAGACATTTTTCACAAGCAGGCCGCAAGAGATTTTCTGGGTACCTTGCACGCTGGGGGGTGGGGGGGGCACAATGGCGATGGCCAGAACTAAGATAGCGGCCATAGGTTTCTTTGCTGGGGTACAAGAAGGTCCTTGCCTTCCACCGATTTTGCGATTAGCAAGACATTAGCCGGTTGGAAAAAGGCGGCGGCACCAGGGGTGGATATTAGAAGGCCTCTAGATCCAAACAAAATAGCAGCAATGGCACAGACACTGGGGGCAATATGTAGGGATGGCTGGTAAAGGGGGCTGTTCAGAGCAGTTTTTGTAACAGCATTATTTGGGGCGTTCCGGATTGGGGATCTGGTGGGTGGATCTACGACCGATTTCCTAGGAGGTTTATCCAGGTCCAGGGAGGTTGTATCCTTTGAAGGGCAGGCCCTGGCACACATTTGGTTGAGGAAGTCAAAAACGGACCAGGAGGGTAAAGGGGCCAGGGTGATTTTGACGGCTCGTACTATGGTAAACATCTGCCTGATATGGGGGCTGCGGGAGTACCCAGGGTACAGGGGGACCAGGCGGGCCCCTTGTTCCTGCACAATGACGGGTCGTGCTTTTCCAGGTACCAGTTCAGAAAAATTTATGAGAGAGCTTTGAAGGCGGCTGGGCTTCAGGGGATGGGGTTTGCGCCGTATTCTTTTCAAATAGGGGCGGCCACCACAGCCGCAGGTTACGGGTATGGGGAAGAACAATTAAAGGCATTGGGGCGGTGGAAATCGCACGCTTACAAGGGATACATCCGACCACACCTCCTGTGTTAAGCGGCGAAGAGGAGGGTGATCAGGGCACATATGCGTGTATATATAATAAAACAAGTGAGAGTTGGTGAAGCCAGTGGTGTGGGTCGTTGGGCACTCATTCATTCGGAGAATGGAGAAGAGGGTGTGGGAAAAACCTGGGTTGCTGTCAGATGTGCTGGACATGGACATACGCTGGATTTTTCGTGGAGGATTGCAAGGGTGTCAAGTGCCTTCATTGGTGAAAGGGCATATGAGGAGGGGGCTGCCAAGCCCTGGGTTGATGATTTTGCATATTGGGGGAAACGACTTGATGAGGTTGGGCAGAAAGGCGCTCATCAAACATTTGACTTTGCTGTTTGCTTGGTTTGGTCGGGTATACCCAGGGCCATTGCTTGCGTGGTCGCAGATCATTCCCAGACTGTCCTGGGGTGCCCATTGACCATGTCGGCACGAAAATTGAACAATTAACTAGCCCGGCTACGCCGGCGGCCTGCACATCATCAGGAATAGCCTATTGGGGGCCCAGGAACTTCTCACCAGGACGGGGTACATCTGTCTGAGCACAGAACTGAACTTTTGTGGTGGAACTTTGTGGCCTGGCTAAGAACTTTTCCAGGTGTTGGGAGGGGGGGGTATGGACCGGTGGGTCTGCACCGCTGTGGCAGGTGGGGGAGGACCATGGGGACACTGAGATCCCTTTCTGGGGGACTCCGGAGCCGGAATGGGGCACGGCGACAGGGGGATCCCTGCGGGGGAAGAGAGTGGCAGGACCGGGGGCACCCGGGCTAGAAAGAAACGGGCGCTGCCTCCCGGTAACACCTCCCGTGAAGGACATGGTGGGGAGAGGACAGGGCCTCACCATCATGCATCGCCCCGTTGGGGTGGAGAGCCATGGTCCGCTCTGGACCACTTGTCAGCAGAAAAATGTTGTGAATTGTGTGGAAATTACTGATACGGATATAATTATTATATGTAACGTAACATTTTTGGGAGTGCATTTACGATTTGTTTTGAGATGATAAAATGTGGCCGGTTTGGCATCGAAAAGAAGTAGGTGTCGGGTGTGTTTACTCTTCACCTAGGCCTGCCCCCTTGCTCAGCCCATTAGTGATCGATCAGCTTATGCAAGATCATCTTTCTGGCCGGTTACCCCCCCCACACCCGAGGCCCATGGACAAGAGATGCGCGATTAAGTGTCCTCTTTGCGGGTATTGTGGCATCGGTAAAAACATGTGCTACTTTAAAAGACACTTCTTTTAAAATACCACCTAATTGTGAGTTAGGGTGGCAAAGAATACTTACCTCATGAGGTACATACAAGGTGGCACCTGGAGTACATGACCCATCTATTTACCCATTGCATTGATGGCTATGTGCCCTTCGGAGGTCAATATTCCAGGTGATACCAACTCATTGGTTATTATTTTTAAAAACACTTTTTTTTTTAAATGCACCATGTTTTACCGTTGCAGCCACCATGTGTATCCGACTGTATTTTGAATGAAGCAGCGCCATGCCCTTCACCATGTATGCCTTTAATGTTTTTAATGTGTATGCTTAATTGTGCAAATAATTTATTTTGCTGAATAATGGAAGCAGAAATCATCCAATTAGTGAAGTATTACAGTGCTTCTGTCCTCTTCTTTACCAGTTCATCATTCAGAGGGAGTTTAGGACTACGCGGCTGACTTTGGGCTGAGCAATGACATTTGTCGGGAAAATGAGTTGTCCCAGCAAATTAGCTCACCTACGTCACACAGGTCAGTACCGTGGCAGAAGTTTCGCGACAGAAGTTCTCAGTAGTTTACATTAATAAACTCTAGCATAGGAGTGAATCATACATTGTCCGCCCCGAAGGTAATCGCCACCCCTTGCCCCCGGATTCCACTTTTGCATTGAATGCATTCTGGGAGTTGTAGTTTTCAATTGAACAGATTGGGTTCACTAGCCTGATTCCGATGTATTCCGACTAGTATCAGTGGGTGCCTTGTTCTTAATGGCGCCATGTCACCTATGATGCGTGCTGCCCACTTATGTGAGACCAAAGAATTAACCCTCTCCGGGGTCGGGGGTAACGGGCGTGGGTTACCGCAGCTGGCTCTTTAAATCCCAACTGTACCACACGCGGGTCCATTAGAAGTGCAATCCACAGAGACCCCAGATCTGGGCAGGAAAGTGTGTATTGCGGGGCACCGGGTGAAGCGGGCACTAAAGGGCTGAGAGCAATACATGTGTTAGTCACGCCGTGTGCCCTGCATGAGATCAAACATCCCCTGTGAAGATGCTGTGTATTTCCCTCGCAGCCCTCCCCCCCTCCTTCTACACTCCCCCGGAAATAGCATTTTGCTTGCAGCTCGTCCCTAATTAGAGCTTCCCGCGGTGCACTGCATTAAACGCGTCCTCAGCGCCCACACTGGTGTGGATTGCATTCGACAATTGTGGGCTACCTGCTGCCAGGCCCTGGTTTCCCCAGGAGACAGCGGCGTGCACGCGTTTCTAACGTATGTTCCGCCGGAAGCCGTAAAATGTGATAAAATGGGCTATGCTTTGCGTACAAGCGTCGAAGCACGCATGCTTGGACCATTATGACATTTGTTGACTATACATGCGCTTTTGATTCAGTTAGTCGGAGCAGACTCTGGAGGAAGTTGACTCACTCTTGTACTTCCTTAGGAAGCTGTTTCTGACACAACAATACGAATCCGCCTTTCCCTAAGGGGTGTCTCGTAATCCTTCTCCACTAACAGTGGTTGAAGCCGGGTTGCCTCTTGCCTTACTTATGCAGGCGATATGGTCCTGATCTCTGGAACCCCAATTGGCCTCCAGCATACCATGAATAGGCTTCACCAATTTGCGACAGATAATGGTTTGATTATCAATATAGCTTAGACCAAGATTCTTATTTTTGGCAAGCAGGCAACGAAGGATAAGAACTTTGCTTGGCGCGTAGGCGACTCTGTAGGTGAGCAGGTGACTTCATACAAGTAGCTTGGCATGTTGTTATCTAACGATCGCTCCTGTAAGCCTCTCTCGGACAGCATTAAATCCAAAGCTTGGAAGAAATGGCTGTTCCTGAGAAAAGTCATTAATAGGCTGGGTGGAGGCTCAATCGAGGCGATGGTACGAGCCTACGAGATTGCACTGGTACCAGTTATAATATATGCCCTAGAGGCTTTCCCGGAAAATCCAATGAATTGGCTCCAGCCCCTGGAGGGCAACATTTTACAATCGTTACTTGGTGTACCCTCTGCTACGCCGGTTGAAGCCATTAGATTAGAACTTGGTGTCACATCACTAATGGCCCACTGGAAATTGCCCGCTTGGAGATTGTGTGGGCTAACATCAAATTATCAGATGAAACCGATAAGCAGCTGCTGAGGGCTGTCGTGGAACATCAGGAGAGACGGTCCCGCAGCTCTTGGTTCTCTGTACTTGACCACACTGTGGTCCAACATTTTCGTGCAATCGTCGTTTCTTGTATACCATCTACCTGCATTGAGTTCCGCCTTTCCGGTTTGACAAAAAAAAAGAGTGGATTATGATTCTTTGACTAAATTGATGGTTAAGCCTAAGTGTGAAAGTTAAACGCACCAGGGTGGCTTTAATGATACTCCACGAAAGTATCTGATCCCTCCATTGAGTTGCTTCATTGTATACCTTCGTTCTGACCTTCTCCCTGTATTTAGCGACACAGGAGCATGCACCGGTATACCGAGAGAGGAGCAGATCTGTAGAATCTGCAGTAAGGAGGTGGAACCGGCTAGACACATACTTACCAACTGTGGCCTATTGGTAGAGTTCTATAAAAAGGGCTACGCCCCATTCCTAGATCACATCTCAGACCGATTCTGGAGTACCCCGTACGGCGCTGAAACGCTTGTGGTCACGTCAGCCGCATTTCACATTTGGGATGGATTTGGGGGAAGATTATCTCATTTGTAAACTCCTTTCATCCTGCATTCTAAAATCACCCCTGTATAAGGTCCCAACATTTCTTAAATTGATGGCGAGAGCTGTATTATTTTGAATGGTTTTAATGCTCTTTTATTGATAGATTGTTATGCATTAATGAAACATTCGTTTTAATTGTTGCAGTCTTTTATAAGGTGATTGATTGGTTGTGTCATTTTATGTAAATTTTGTAATAATTTTTGTTTTTGCTGAATGGTTTTTATTTGCAAAGGTTGTATTACCAGTGGCACAAATAAAAGAATAATTTAAAAAATGATGACATTTCTTTTTTGTTGCTTGCAGGGGTTTTGTTCGTGGCTGGTGTCGGTCTTCCACATGCCGTAAGTACCGCTCACCCACCGTGCCGCCCCTGAAAGTCGTTCTGCCTGGGGCTGGTTTCCTCATCCTAATCTTTAACTTTGGCTGGCTAAAGGCCACGCAGGTTGCAGTCACCGTTACAGGAATGTTCCTGCACACTTGTGCTTAATTTGGTTTGTCTCATAGATAAAAACAATATATATATGTATTACTATGTGCCTGGCTAGAATACCTTCTGCACACTTCCTTCTCTTGGGCCAAAACGTTGTTCCCCATTCACAAAGGACATCTGGAGGTGCAGTTGTGCAAAGCAGAGGGTAGCAGGGGCGTTTCTGAACTCATACACAGGATGTGCTTTAAAATGCATATAAAACAAAATCATTACCCTTCTTTGCGAAAGACTCTGGGGGATGTGCAGTGCAAGGTAGGGCCATTTGTGACCCTCTCACACCTTTTGCTCTGAGTGCTACAGCAGCAGTCTAAACTCAGGGATGTAATTTTGGGGTCGACAGGGGTCGCAACTGTGACCCCTGAGGTTTCCTTTTACCCCTGTGGTCTCCCTTGCTACGCCAACAAAACGTTTTTTTTAATGCAAGGTCCTCGGCTGTGGCCAGAGCCAATGGGATCTTTGCTTCTCGAGTGGCTGGCTTTCATGTTCAGGCCTCTTAAAAAAACAAAACATAAAAAAAAAGAATAGGAGTTCCACAAGTCTAACACATTCAGCAGTGACCCTAAATAAAAAAGAATGGGAATACCGAATTATTTGCCTTTCTAAAATTCTATACAATAATTGCTAGACTCGTTAAAGTTTTATTTCAGGCACACTTCAGGGAGTGAGTCACTGATTTAGTCTGTTCTTAAACACCTCACCTCAGCATTTCACCCATCTGAGGTCGATAAATGAGTACCAACACAGGTTGGGTGATATTGTATGTATATTTGTTCCATCTAAAGCGCTTAAGCGCAAGTGCTATATAATAGCACATCATTATCATTTGGTGATGGACGTCTGCTTGCATTCACAGTAATTTGCTAATATGGGCCTATACACACTGATCTTAACGATACATATGGCGATCCATTCTTGTATGAAATGCAGATCACATTATAGTGATATCGTAACCATATTTTTTGTAGTGTGTTTAGGTACAATGCTATGTGATGCCACTTCCTGTTTTGTTAAGGGGTGAAAGGTCTTGTTCCATCGCTTCTTGTGATATCACTTTGGGGTGGGCCAAATTACATCACTTCCTGTAATGTCATCAGAGGTCAAGGGTCTTGTGATGCCACTTCCGCTACCCCAGGCATTTTGGTGAAATGACGTCCCTGTCCAAACTGCTGCTGTTCCACCATTTTCACACCTGAGGCAGTGATAACATGCTGTCTTCTTCTTACACAAGAACAGGCCCTTAAATGAGGGGACCATGTTGGGCCACTGTGAAATGCGCTCCCAGGGACTCCATGGGTGCTCGCAGCCAGCGGTGTCCATTAGTGCTGGGAGCCTGCTCCTAACTCCTATGAATACATAGGTCACCTTTCTGGACAAAGTGACATAAACATTTCTTGATATTGCACAAGTAAAATAAGTGCATCTTCTGTGCTTTTATTTTTTTAATTGAATACCTTTTTGAGAATAATGCATGACATGAGGCTTTTTACCATTTAGGAGATGTTACATTACCTGGCATTTAATATGGTTGCATGCACATATCAACCAATGCTGTAACTAATTATTATGTCTTTTGTTTTTCATTCTATTTCATTCATTTCATGATTTTGTTTTTTTAGTCACTTTGATGTCACTTCCTGTGATGCCATTGGCGGTGATGACACTTCCTGTTATAGATATCACAGGCATCAAATGTCGTGCCCCTTTCCCATTCCGATCCTTGAATGTGCAAATGAATGACAGCTTGAGCCCATGCCCCCGTTCCCATGGGCAGGGGTACATGTCCAGGCCTTTTCACGGGTCCCTTTTCCTTTCTACACTGCAGCGAGAAGCAGATGCTGGAGCGCTGCGGCGAGGACGCCATCCACTACCTCTCCTTCCAGAGGCACCTGATCTGCCTCATGATCATCGTCTCCCTCCTTTCCGTGGGCGTCATCCTTCCCGTCAATCTCAATGGCAACCTGCTCGGTAAGCAGTGCATTCCTAGAAAGTGATGTTCCTCCATGCTGGACTTTTCCGGAAGAGCAAGCACACACTTTCTTCATTGGGAACAACACCACCCCCAGTATTTGCATTGCTGTTGGAGTTTTCAGAAGTGTGTTATGAATGCAATAGCAGATTTGTTATCATTTTGTTTTTGTGTAACCTGTTACTAATGTTATTAATGCCTGATACCAAAATCGGAGCTACATGAACATGTGTAAGGAGGAGACTGACACACTGGTGACGTTTTTGCTATCAAAGCCTTTAATCAAATAAACGAGGGTTGGGGAAATACCTTCCTGTCCCTAATACCAAGATGGGTTTCCAAGATTCGGAAGAGTGCTCTAACAAGTCTGTCGGGATAGACCAAAGAAATAATTCCACTGTTGTGTCAAAAATCCTATTTCCAGCCCTCACTCTAAAAACTCAAACAAAAGTGAAAAGGGGATCTTCTTTAGTCTCAATGCTCTTTTCCACCTTACAAAACCAAGTTCCAAAATTGTCCTTCAAATAAAAAGAAAGGACAAACTTACTCCCCCAGGTTGTCTCACCCTCCGAATATCCAATGAGGGTCTTTCTTCTTTCAGTGTTCCGGAAATATCCACAGAACCATAACAGGGGGCTTTGCTTCCCTTCCCCTTGCTTTCTTCCAGTATATTTCACAGTCAACCTGGCTCCTGTTGCTCCCAGATTTTGTGACTATGAAAATTCCTCTTGTCTTCTCCTTGGTTTCACAGCCAACCTGGCAAATGTCCTGCCACGTACTGCGATTATGAAGAGTGCTTTGGCTCTCCCTTCATATGTGGGTGAGTCCCAGGCTTTTGCCTTTTCTGCACTTTTAATTGTGATTTTCTCGCTTTACAGCTACTTTGTTGGTCACAGCCAGCCTGGTACACTATCCTGCCAGGTCCGGTGACTATGAAGATTACTTTTGGAGGCTTTGATTAGGTTTGTAGGTGTTTGTCCCAGCCGCGCCTTTGTGATTCTCCCTTCCTTTAGCCGGCCCGGTTTACCCGACCTTTCTGGAGAGCTTACTGGTAGTTTTTGGTTGTGTGCGGGTGCTGCAGGCCTTCTCGGCTTCCCTCCGTGGCTTCCAGGCACTGCAGCGGGTCTGTGCTGACTCCCGGCCTCTGAACTGCACGTCTCGGTTTCTCCACGTGCTCTAGACTTCCCGTCTGCCTGGGGGCTCAGGCTTCTGCTTCTCTCTGCTACGGATGTTTCGGGAACACCTCTACCAGCAGGTACGCGCCCCACTTCTGTTTCCATCAGCGTAACGTCGCCTCTATTGCTGCCAGGATTTGAATCCCCCACTTCCACCTGAGAGGGATTCTCCTCTCAGCAAGGCCTTCTTCCCTTTTTATGTTCTGTTCCAATTTGCTTGACACAAATTGACTAATGCGTTTGTAGTGGTTCAGTGGATTATTCCACATTACTCCGCACTTCTTCTTTGTCCCAGTACTGTAGTCCTCCCTGTATTCAATGTTCTTTCTCGTCTCAGTGTTTCTTGGGGAAGTGACATTGTCTATTCTGCTGGCATACATGTAAGATGCACTAAATCCGAGCGGGTGCTCATTGTAGCTAATTCTATATTCTTGTTTACCAGACCGCTGGACTAATTAGAGAGTTTTGCAGCTTTTGATTAACTCTCCGACCATGGGTGTGATTCACAGATTTCGTTGGAGCCTAGAAAAAGACAGTGATGTCGAAACACGTGTCGGCTGTTCTTTGCAGATTAAAAATCTGCCTGACCATTGTGGTTTCTCTGCACAGTATGGCTGTGTACTTGAATTAACTCTTACTCGGGACACTTGGGGCAGAGGGTCCGTTTTTGCATAAACACCCGCAGCAGATTCAGTGCATCTACTTTTGTACTCCTAATCTTTCAATTCTTTGACGTGGGCAGCCCAATACATGAAAGTGAATCAGGTTACGTCCTGTGCAGGGTACCAGCATGAGGGAGGTTGTGGTATAAGGGAATGATACCACGTTTCTCCCAAGGTGTCGTCCGTCATCCCATATGGTATTTCCCTCCCCATGAGATTCACCTGCTGAGTACCACCGCCAGGGGGACTATCGGGTAGCAGCCTCACCTCTCTGGCCTCATAGGAAGGGGCTTCCCCCATGGAAGCAGTGACGTCATCCTGCAATGGGTCACACATGCCAGTCTTTCTTTTATTTCATTGAACATCACTGTGGATGCATTCAAATCCAAACGGTTTTTATTAATTTGAATTTGAGACTCCATGTTAATGCACACTCCTTAATGCCTTCTGTGCTTTTGTGTATAAGTTGCCAATCTATGGGCTCTGCAGCGGGGCAGTGCCAAGGGAAGAAGAAACAACATACACCATATCATGGATAAACTAGCCACATTTATTTTTCACTGCAAGTAACATATCCATTCTCATAAATGTGACCCTAAACAAGAAACATCACAATTTACACCAAAGAAAAAAAGCATTCAAAATAATTCCTGAAGAACAGGTTCTTTACATTGCGACAGCAGGATCATAACTTCCGGCCCCTAGGTGGTGCACAGTGGTGGGGCCTCTGCCCCTGGCAGGCCTCCCCACCATTCCCTATTTGAGGGCGATACCAGGAGGCACCCCGCTTTGCACCGTCTGCCTCCAGATACCGCCTACCCTCGGGCTACTCCCTGTGGCACCCCCACCGGCCCTCTTAGTGAGAGGCAGCCCTGACCTTGCCACTGTACCTTACCGGCCTCAGGGTCCCTGGAAGGGGCAATTCGGTGCCCATATGGTCCCCCCCGACACCCACCTGCCACTGGGACCTGGACCACACAGTCTAGGGCACTCCCCCCAATCCATGCTGTGCTTATAAATGCCAAAAAGTTCCTGAGCAACAGTTCAGTATCCTGTACAGACGGGTGCACCCCGTCATAATGGAAGTTTTCCGAGCCCCTTACTAGCCCGTTAGCCACGATTCGGAAGCGACCAAGTCAAGATGCCAACCAATCCAGTTCATTGTGCAGTTTGCTTGCAGTAATGTTCAGGGGACATGCTGGACCTGGCAAGCCCCTGCTTGTCCTGGGGATGATCTGGGACCAGAGATCAGCACCTACGGGCAGAATCTTCCTATCCGCGAAAAGAGGGATATCAGCGATTCTCTCACCTCGCTCCTACCCAAGGACACCAAAGCATTGCCCCCTGATGTGGAGAATGACTAGGTCCGGGTCAGGTAGCTTGCGATCAATGCTTTGTTTGGACACAATTTCACAGACCTGCCCGATCCACATGCCCCCTATGCCGATCCAGTGAATGACGATAACTCGGCCCTTCAGTAACGCAGGATGCTCTCTCGCCCTTCTTTCCATCTGCCTGATGAATGAACGACCGATCACCCACAACATTCTCGCCGGCGGCATCCTCTAGGTGTCCAAACAGAAGAGAGAAAACGCATTAGTCCATTGCTAGACCATACCCAAATAGTCTAATGCTGATTTGCGCCTGTATGCCGCGTAGAGACTTGTTGACAAGCCAGGTGGGGCCGTCTGTAACCCCTGGATGTGCTCAACATCCATATCCCAATCCTCATGAGGTGCTACACTCCCAGCTCCGCCCAGCTGCCGTGGTCACTGCCCCAATCCTGAATGAATGAGGGACAAACCCTAAGCCCTCAACCAAGCATCCACCAGTAACTTTTCAAATACCTTCCTAAACTGGAACCGTGATACCCCTGACCCATCCTGATATAGAAAAAGCAGTCCCCTCAACATCACCCCTAACCCCTAGAGCGATGTACTCTTCTAAAACCCGTACAGGGCATATCAATTTGTTGAGTTGCCTCATCAATGATACCCTGGCCCCCTTCCATTCCTGGTCCATCTTGGATAACCTCACCCATAAGTGTATGGTGACCCCACCCACTATAGACACATCCGCAAAGGAGAGACCCCCCTCACTATCCTTTGTGGATGATCCAACTTGCTCCCCAATTCTGAATGCCCCCAAAAAGGCTGTGACAAACACTTCCCTGAACAGTGGCTTCATATTTATCCCTGCAGAATTTTCCCAGTGCAAGCTCCAAAACCCCCAACTTCTGGCCGTCAAGTAGCCGCCTAGGGTCCTTCTGAACCACTTCCACCTTTTGCCATCCTGTCCATATCGTTTTGACAGCAAACCACCCCATGTGACCCCGAGAAGAAGCACACTGCCACCACCTTCTCCTGCGCGGTCCCCCCCGGACACCCTCTGACTGTGTAAGTGATCCAGAAACCTTATCAGAGACTGTCAGTGGAATAAATCCCTTAGCTGCTGCTCCCCGCAAAATGCCCTGAATTCTCCAAATGATTTTTCATAAGAGGCTTTAGTTTTCCAGCTCACAGAACCCGCAATCAGAGTAGCCAGGACAGGGCACCAAGCCTCTAGAGTGTCTCGGGAAATGGGGTCATCTTGTCCTCTGCATTAGGCAGGCAGCGCCGCAATTCCTAACTCTTAAAACGAGTTAGAGCGTCAACCGCATTATTCAACACACCTGGAATATACTTAGCCTGAAATTGCATATTTTCTCATAAACACAGCAACACCAAATGTTTCAATAGCCGCAGGACCATCGGACACATCGCCCTCTGGTTGTTGATCGCCAATACCACAGACATGCTATCAGACCAAAATACCACGTTGTTTCCTCGCAACCCATCTCAGTGCCATAATTATTGGGAACAACTCCAGAAATGTCACATTCCTCGTTCAACCACTGTCAAACCAGTCAGGGGTGCAGCCTTGTCAGTATTAACAGTATTTTAGGCGTGGGTATTTTGATACAGAGCTAGAGATTATAGAAACAGCACAAGCATCTGCTACTCCTGCAGCTCCAGGATGGCAACACTTAGGTACCCAGGAACATCTGATTGCCAAGATCGGAGTTATTACGCGCTGGTGGAATAATCTCTTTGTTATGTTGACCCCCCTAAAGAGACAAATATGCTCTGGAATGTCAGCACTCCATGAGCCAAATCCAGCAGGACTGGCCATTGAAGACTTCACCCGCACCTCGACAACAGCCACAACATTAAGTCTAGTTGGTGTTCTCCGTTCCAAAGTCCACATGAAATCGAAGGTCAGACTCCAGAGTTTCTGCTTGGAGAATAAGCTTCCAATGAAAAAAGCTTGTAGTGGTGGGTGTTATGGATTGCATAGTTCTTGCTAAAATTAGAGTGGTCCTCACAGAAATGTTTCTGGGTTTTCTAGGGCTTCAGAACTGGCAGCATTGGTTCCAGTGTTGATTCTGATTGGTAGCAGACAACCTCGGTAATTGATGCAATCTGGGTTTGACCATTTAGCATCAACACCCTACACTGGTGGCTGGCACCTTCTTTCAAATCCACCAGAAAAACATAAACCTATTACTCTCGTCGTAGTGAACCATGACAGATTTGAAGTCATCTTGAGGGACATCCTTGGTCAGTTCAGTCGAAAGAAGCATTCCAGCTGAACACAGTGACTCAGTCTTGTTTTTTCGACAATAGCCAATTTATTAGACTGCGTTACTGATATAGTGCAAAATGTTTTAACATTCTTGGAACCCTCTTGGTTTCAGTTGTACATACAAAGTTACCTGGATTTTAGGATCATTCATTGCACAGGACTCCTCAGTCTATTTTGAGAAACATGAGGGTTTCCCAACTCCTTAACCCCCTGGATTCTCTTCTCTGGTGGCCAAGGAAAGGCCATCGCTCTTGGATCCCGACCCTGGGGGTGGAGAAGCGAGGATGGATCACCTTGGTGGAGAGTCCTTGGGGATTGGGAGTGAGGTGCAACCAGGCGAGACATGGCATCCCCTTTTTCCCCATTGATGATCAACCTAACCTTTTCCCCAACCTTTATGGGTTATTGTAAGTCTGCTCCCCTTATTTCCCCACATGTGACACTTGACTTTACTGAGACAAGGAAAAGGAGACTGGGAGTAATGAACACCACACACTCTCACCACTTTACTACTAGGACGAAGAAGACGCAACTAAGAGCAATGAACACTACACTCTTTCACCACTCTGGTACTGGGATGAGGAAGACGCCTGCTAAAAGCTGTGAGGGTCAGGCATGTTCTTTTGATTGTTGTCAGGCAGGGCTAATTGGACCTTCACGCCTGCAGCCGGTCAAGGGGCTCCAGGTGCATAAAAACAGACTAGCCCAGCAGGGAAGAGAGCGACAGGAGAAGCAGCAAGGAGGCCGGTGCAAGCAGCAGGGAACCTCATCTGAGCAGGATGACGAGACTCTGGAGGCTGCAGAGAAAGGCAGTCTGTGGACGCGTGGCGTGGGAGCTCGGGCTCCAGGAAACGGACTGAACGTGATGAAGGGAGCCGTGTGGGAAGGCTCTGCCTTTCCTTTATGTCCGAGGTGCTCGTTCCCTAGTGTTGAGAAGACAACACAGGAGTCCCTGAGGGACAGGAGCTGGAACCCTGACATCAAAATTGAAGGCAGTGCGGTTTGCACTGCTGGAAGAACTATTTGAGCAACCAGTGAGTTTTCTGACAAATGCGAAACCTGGTGCGCAAGTGTTTAAAATCTCTTGATAATAAATACTTTGTATCGGAGTGGTCACGTGTCGCAGAAGAGCACAGTTTCGAAAGTGTACGGTGTTAATTATTGCTGATTGCTAAACTACCAAGAATAAATTTTAACGGAGTGGTCGCATGTGGAAAGAAACACATTTTCGAAGGTCTCCGAATGCTGGGCAATTTATTTAAAGAGAATCGAACGAATATTGAACAACAGACTAAATTGAAAATGAGTCACAAGCAAAACCCATTGTTATTGAATACCAAACTAAATAAAAAAGCTTTTCCAAACATAGTTATTACATGTCCAAAAGGGCAACGGAACCTCAAATTCAAGTAAAGCCACTGTATGCTCAGTTCTGAAATACATGTAACTTTAAAGAATAAGCGAAACAAAAGATACTGACACCTGATTTAAAGTGGAACTTTTAAATTGAGTGAAAGGGAGGAGTATGGGATACCAAATTGTTTAAAGATGGCAAACCACAGGAATATACAATTGAAAGCAGAATTAACTGAACTCTGGAAATTAAAACTTGGAGGACAAGGACATTTTGGTTTGAAAATGAAACTAAATCCTTGGGAAAGGAAACCTTTTGAGTTGTGAGACATTTGCAGACTTTAGGGCAGAGTCTCAATGTTCTCTTGTGTTTGAACTGTGTTTGGAACTTGGAGAAGGAAACCCAGAGGAACGTTTAAAACTGTATCGCCTTGATCCCAAGAAGGTCATTTTGAGACTTTTTGTGGATCTGTTTTACACTTGAGGAAGGGAGCTGAAAGGAAGCTGCGAGCTGGAAGAAGCTCAGAACTTTGTGTTGAACACTGTTTTGTTTTTAGTTACTGACATCCTCACACATTGTACATATTTAATTGTAAGGGCCAGTACAGGTTTCGACACAGAAAGATTCTTAAGTTGAACTCTTTGACTCACACTTTCCTTAGTTTCATTTAGGTAGGGAAATCCCACCTTAGCATAGGGCAAGTTAGGCCTTTTTCCATCCTGACATTTATGTTAAAGTATTTTATTTTGAATTCTGAATCTGTTTTCTGTGTTTTGTTTCATGATGCCTCCACACTATGTTTTGAGGTCATTTCCTTCAAGGTGCATATTATTACTAAATATGTAAATGGTAATGTGTGTTTTAGAATGCATATATGTTATTAATATTGGTTTGTTGTTAGTGTAAGTTATAAATATATTCATATGTGTTGATGTTACTTTTTTAATCAGTTGTGGGGGTGAGTTAAGGTTCGAACCATGTATTATTTTTAATCTGTTTACTGTTAAATGATAGGTTAAACCCTGAAGTTGTAATTCCCAACGTTTATAGGTTGTACCTTTTTATGGGCAGTAACCTTAACTTTATTTTATTTGGTTCCCAACTAATTTCCTTTAGTTTATATAAATTAGACAGATTTGATTGGAGTCCTTAGCTTTTATTTCGTCTCTTGGCCCCTCCCTTCCATCTAATTTCAGTTCATGTCTCTTCTCCCTTCTCTTTCGAAAGCTCTCAAATGAGGGGCCTATGCATACATCTCAACCTATCTTGACCATTTCTCCTTGCACCTCTATACCAATCTGTTAACACTCACTTGAACTCTGTTATTGGGGTAACCTGCCTAACGTTTAAAGTGAATGTTATGGTTGGATTGTAGGATCTGTAGTGATATGGAGTGAGTGTTTATACCGAGTTTCATGGTAGAATTTGTAGTGGTTGTCACAGCCTCAAGTACACACCAACTCTTGAATATTGTTCAAGAGTTTTTATTAAAATGCTTGTGAAGGGGGTAACTAAAGTCTGTCTCTATCTCTCTCTCTCTCTCTCTCTCTTTCTAACTCTCTGTCTCCCTCCTCTCCCCCTCTCTCTCTCTTTCTCTCCCTCGCTCGATCTCTCACCCACTCTGCTCCCTAGCCCAAGCCTCCCTGAAATCCAAGATGGTCACTAGAAGTCGGTAACCCCGTTATCTAAGAGCTGGCTGGCTACAGGTGACAGCCTAAAAGCAATTGCCTTATACAATTTACTCCCTCTAAGGTCTTCTAGGTGTAACCTAACCAGGGTGCCCACAATAAAAATGGTAACATGGATTGGTGCCTTTCAATCACACAGGTCTCAGCCGAGCCTTCTTCCTTGTATGCTCTTATACCCCTTGCCTTGATCGATTATTAGTTTCCCTTTCTCCTTCTTTCCCCACTCTTTTTCTCCCTCTCTCTCTCTCTCCTCCTCCTTCTGTCCCTCCGATGTTGCACTTCTAGGTCTACTCCTACTCTGTTCTACTTTGTGTTCTTTTGTTTCCACTCCACCACATTATTCCCCACTCCACCCCTTCTCCACTACTCCCATTACTCTCCACTACACCCACACCTTCTCCCAGCCACTCTCCTTTCACTCTCCCAGTCATTCTCACTCACCTTACACTCACGCTCCTCCCAAAGTACCACTTTCACTTACCAATTATTACCTCTCTTTGCACACACATTCTGCACTCCTCATCTTTGCTCTGCACCACCCTTCCACCACCTTGTCCCTTAGTCTGCCTTTTCCTCCCTTAACCTCGCCCAAACAACCCACATTGCCTAGTCCTTGCTGCCAGCTTCCATCCTACCACTTTCCCTTCCATTGGTCCTCCGCATCAGCTGGTCCCCTGGACCAATTGCTGACTTGCTTTCCCTGGGTTACAAGCATCAGAGAACATAAAACTGGTATTGAGCCCTGCCCCCTTTTCATACATTGGTCCTCCGCCTTTCAGCAATGTCCGCCTGCTACCATTACAATCAATTTCAGAGTTCATATCCATGTGAAATGGAGTGTCTGGCGTGCTGGTGTCACCCATGCAACATTTTGTTGCTGTTTTGCTCATCAGCGCTTCTCTTCCTGGTGCGTTACATGATCGGCTTTCTGCTGGAAGAAATTCAGGTGTCGGTGGTCCTACAGGACAAGGGAGAGAACACTGGCCAGCGTACTGTATGGCATATATGGGGGAGCAAAAGTAGTATTTTATTGTTTCATCCAGTGTAAGAGTGCAGAAGGAGGTGACTGACACACAGGTGGCATAGTGATTCCTATAGAGTTTTATTTGAGATGAAAATAAAAGTAAACCTATTTATCCCAATATCTAAGGGGTTTCCCTGCCACAACTAAAGTCGTAATGGGTCTGTCAAGATGTTTGAGCAACTTAAAAAGTCCACCGCCCTTTGTCAAAAGGTCCCCATCTCTGCCCCTTACACTTATGAATAAACTAAACAGTTGTACCAAAGTTCTTGGGCCAGGAGAAGGACTCCCTCCTCCTGGACTGGGTGGCACAGTTCTGGTTGTAAATTCTCCACCAGGGGGAATGTCTCCCTTCTCCTGGCTTTTCTCAGGCTTTATCTCACGGTTCACAACAACAGGGGGAATTTCTCTGTTCCCCTGGCTTTTCTCAGGCTTTTTTTCACAGTTCACAACACCATGGGGCCTGACCTTTCTTAGGCTTTATGTCACAGTTCACAACACCAGGGGAAATGACTCCCTTCCCCTGGCCTTTGACACAAAGCAAAGATCTAGTTGTGATGAGGGCCCCAGATCCTGGTTTCCCTTCCTCCCACAGGAGTACTTGGTGCACTCTCCTGCCAAGTACGACACAGAAAATGGTTTGTAATCTTCTTTTCTTGTGGGTATGGGTGCCAGACCTGGTTCACTCTCCTGCCAGGTACTGCCTTGAGAAAACTGACTTTCAATGTAGTCTCTCTTACTGTTAACGTCATGGTCTGCATCCAACCACTGTACAGCAGAAGATGACTCATGAGGTACTTCCTCTTATTGTTAGTACTTCTGTTACACTCGGTTCCCGCCATGGACCTTCTCTTTCTTTCTCTCTGCTCTCTGTCTCTCTTTTTTTCTCTCGGCTCTCTGTCTCTCTTTCTTTCTCTCTCTCTTTCTCTATGTCTCTGTCCCTCTCTCCCTCTCCCATTACCTGCCTCCCAGGGGCTGCAGGTCTTGGCTTACGCCAGTTCCTTCTGCTCTGTGCGCTCCTGCACGACTCTGCTGCAGGTTGTTGCTGGCGGTCACGGCATTGTTCTGGGAACAATCTGTCCACCTGCTTCGGCTCACGCCACCACCCTTCAACTTCCAGCTCTGCCTCAGACTTGTCCCATGCCACCAAGGCAAGAATTCCCCTCTCCAACCTCTGGACCTGGGGAGCAGGCTGCTCGTAGAATCTTTATCGTCCTCTCCACAAACTTCCTGGTCTGGATTGCGTCTTGTGCCGGGTGGCTGTCTCAATTCTTGAAGTCCTTTGCCTATTTGTATAGCGTTTGGTTGGCAGTGGTTAGCATTAAGATTGAAGTCTTTCTTCAATGTCTTTGGTCCTTTGATCTTTATTCCTCTGCGCCTCCTCCTTGTCCCAGTACTTCTATCAACAGGACAGACCCTTGGTTTTGGTTGAGGTAGGGTAAATTCCTCCTGGATAAGGGACAGTGAAGCATTTTCCAACCCCTTCATTGTTTAATAAGTCTTTAACCATTACCATTAGTCCTCTGTGTCCTTGCCTCATTCTGGTTCCTCACAGTGCATTGCCATTTTTCCAACGCCTTTCTGCTATCAACGTCCCTTATGTGTAGCTTTTGCTGCCTCCCAAGTCACAATTCGAGAAATGGTCCCATTATCGTTTGTCAAAGAATTGCCTTATCTCCCTAGATAAAAAGTCCTGCAAAACTATATCTTTTGAAAGAGTGTCATTACATTGCCATCTATTCCCAACTCTTAATTCCCCATTTCATCTCCATTAGCACCATATCATGGTCCGACCATTTCACTACAATTGTTCAAGCTGCTTTCAGCAGGTATTCCCGCTCTCTCTCTCACTCCACAAAACACATTTAGTCTATTCTGATATAAGATTTGTGGGATCAGAAAAGAACATTTCCCTGTGTCGGGGTGAAAGGATACAAATAATATGATGGGCCAGAAATTCCTGCTATCTGGAGAATTTTGCCTTGGTATAACCTGGTGATATGGGAGAGCAAGCACCCACGCTGGCATTCATGGCAGAGTGCAGGGATTTTGAAGCTCAAAGATGTTTTGGACAGGGATGTACTTGCAGACTTTGGCTTTCTGCATTTTAAGTTTAAGCTATGTGCATCTGAATCGCTCAGATCTATATATTAGGTATATTGGTTATATTGGTTAGTACCTTCACATCTTTCTTCTCACCATTGAATGCACAACTACATAATAAGGCAGACCTGGATCACCTTTCGTGGACACATACTCTCTGATTCAACCATTTACCTCTGGATGTTGTCCAGTTCTCAGGCAGCCGGGCCTAAATGGGCAGAATGGGGAAAGGAGATGGGTTCGACAATTTCAGACTGGAATTGGCTGAAAATTCGTAGGAGTACACTTCATGTTGATGTAAATTTCGATCTACTTAATACTCAACAGAGAATAATTTGCTGGTTATATTGAACACCGTCCAAAATAAAGGATTTCAGCTCTTATCATCTGACCTGTGTTGAATGTGCAAGAAGGAAACAGCATCCATCTACTGTAAGGGTGCAGAAATAAGGCTGAGACACAATGGTGGCATGTATTTGGGTGTACACGTTTATTTAAGAAAAGGGGTGGAAAAATGCCTATCTATCCCTAAAGCTAAGAGGGGTTTCCGTGCCTCAAAGAAACCAAGTGAAATGGTCAGGAAGTCCAAAACTAAAAGGTCTGTCACTGTCGTGTCTCAAACCTACCTCTGTCCCCAACACTAATTATCTAAAGCAGCTGTGCAAAGATGATCTCTTCACAAAGGAAAAAGGGTTTTTTGTGTTCTCAACCAACAGAAACGTTCCCAGTCTCTCTGCCACTAAAAAATGATGCAAAATAATGTTCCGAAAAAACAACATTCCAATGCCAGGGTTGGGCTCCTTTTCCCTAGGCTTCATATATTGTGCTAATTCCTTTGGGGATCCTGAGACCCCTTTTCTTTTATATAAAATATCACTGGGCAGTTCACACGGCAATGCGTCCTGTGTTAGTGTTTCTTCATCCTAGCATCTTTGCACAGTTGGCTATCAAGTGTAGGATTCTTTTTTGTCAGTTCCAGGGTTCTTTTACCATCTTGCTTTCAACTTCAAATATGGGTCTGAGTCCCAGACTTGCAATACTTTACACACCTTGGTTCACTCTCCTGCCAAACCAGTGCATTCTGGTTGAATGTCTCTTTCTCTCACCAGGTCCCAGACTCTATTTTCCTCATTTGGGTGCGGGTCCCAGACTTGCACTGGTGTGTTGTATCCACTCGCTTCACTCTCCTTCCAAGTATACAACTCACTCTGGGTCCCAAACCATTTACTTCCAACTTTGTTTTCCTCCCGTTGCCTCCTCGGACCCCCTGCACCTCCCTGACACTTACAGGTTACAATGGTTCCCGGGCAGCTGTGTCCCTCAGCGAGGCTCTGGTAGCGTTGCGACGCTTCTCGGCTGCACGTTCCTTCTTTCACGCCCTTCACTGGGGGCCTGGGACACCTGGAGGACTTGTTCGGCAGCAACTCAAGTAGTCCTTTGCTTGTGCACCACATTTGGGTTCTCCCTTTCCTCCCAGTGCGGCTTACCGCTTCTTCCATGTGATTCTCCCTAGGTACACCCCACCCAGGTGGACTGTTGTACTGTGGACGCACCGCCCTGGCCCCATGAGAAAGGTTTTCCGCTAGGGAAGAAGGGAGGACATCCTTAATTAATCACACTATCTATGTTTTGGGAATGTAAAAACTTGCAACATATGATGTTCTGCAGTGCATAGATTTTATTAAAGTTATGTGGTTTCATGGACAACAATGTTCTCTGTTACATACACAGGGCATTACATGTGGCTAAGAAACACATTTTAAAGAAATGGAAAATGCTGACAAACCTAGAAATGAGGAATAGGCACAGGGAATGATGGTCTTATCAGGGAAAGAAAAAGCATCCTTTATAAAGAAGCAATCTCCGGAAGAGTATGTTTCCATATGGGGCCCCTTTTAATGAACTGTATGTGTGATGTCAATACTATCGATGTAAAGCTCTGTCTGTTGTAATCCTACTTGAATTGACTCGCTCCCTTATCCTTTCCTTCTTGCCTACTCCTTTTATCTCAGTTTGTTATGTTCACTTATTGGAAATTAGATGACACTTGTAACTTTTATTATTTTTTGTGTTATGTGATTCAGGCACGATGCGTTAGATGTTTGTGATTTTGATTTGTGGATTTTCACGTTGCACGTATGTATTTGTTTAAGACGTTTTGTAAAAATGAAATTAATGTCAGCCCTTTTCCTTTCAATGTACCTTTAACCTAGTATTACCTTTCTTTGTTGTCTCTATTAATCTGCACATTGTCTAGATCACGGTTGTCCAACTACAGCCCTTGTGGCCCGGAATCCTGATGGGTTTTCAGGAAATCCCTGATTAATAATCATGAGAAAAAATGTGCATACATCAGTCTGTGCAAATCATGAATAAATATGAGGGTTGTCCTGAAAATCCGACATGTTTCTGGACCTTAAGGCCTGGAGTTAGACAAGCCTGGTCTAGAGAAATGTGTCATATGGCAAGATGACTACCACTCCAATGCGCCTTCTAGGTAAATTGCTTTATTGTATGGCTTCTCAAGTTACAAGTAAAGTCTGTGTAAAAGAACAAGGACTCACTGGTAACCACCAGACAGGCTAAATCTTTCAACTGCTTTGGGAAAACACCATGGTCATAACACTCCATACATCCGTTCCACATTCTCTCCCCTTCCACTGTTGACCTCACACCAACACTGACCGGGCAGATACAAGACAATATCATTCCCCAAAAGAATCCCAGCACTTCTCTTTTTACGTTTTGTGGAAGAAAAGAAAATTTGACCTATACCGCTACCATATTTTATATTTCTCCCCTCTCCTATGATGTGATTCCTGCACAAAAAAGATTGAAAGCTTATTTCTCTTCATCACTCTCCCGAATAATGATCTCTTCATGGGGGAGTTTAATCCCTTCACATTAAGGGTAGCCACCCTCATTTTGCATTTAACCATATCCAGGATACTTTCCAGAGAGAGTTTTTAGCCCCTTTCGGTCTCCCCTATCAATTAAATCACGTCTTCTTTTCACCCGACATACTGCCCTGCAGCACGTTGGTCCAGAGAGCCCCCCCTCCTGCCGCCCTGTGTTAACTAGCCCCACCTAGTGCTAACCCTAACAAACAAAACCAACATGGGTCCTAGTTCCCCTCATAATTTAGGTCGAGATGCCCAGATAACACGAGGTTCCACATGCAGCCCCTTCCCTCTGACGTTGCACCCAAGGGACAAGCTGATTGAGTTATTGCAGCAACAGGCTGCGGAGCAAACCCCAGGCCCCAGGTGGATCGCCAGCACCCGGTGCAGCCAGCAACTCCTTCTGTAGCCTACTCCGCTTACTCTATCGGGCCTCCTTGTTCTCCCCTTGCTTGGGTCACTCGCCCTCTGGTCTCTCGCCGCTGTGGCTCTACTCTTAACATCCAGAGAGCCCATACATGGGAACCGTGAGGAGCCAGGAATGAGACTCGGACACAAGGGGTACATGTTTTGGCTAAATATTTTTATTAAAGAAAAGGGGGTGGAGGGTTGGGGAAATGTCTCTCTGTGCCGCCTCCTAGAGGCGTTTCCCTATCAAAAAGAGAAACCTTTCAGGATGCCCAAAACAAAACTGTCCCCTGTCCAGAGTTCTTTTCTGGCACTTGAACTTTAACAAAATAAACTCTAAGGTGCATAGGGTAATGCTCCTTGTCTTTGTCAAGTGTTCAAGAATGGTCAAAGTTCAACATAAGAGTTCACAATCCAACAAAAAGTTTTTTTTCTCATGGATAAAAGTTCACAGTTCTAGGGAGAACCTCCTTCTCTAGGGTCTTTGCATTTAACCTCCAGTTTTAAAAGAATCACCAACTTTCCAAGAGGACTTTCTTTGTCCCCTTAGAGTGTTCACGTAGCCTGAGGATCTTGCTCCCTGGCTCAAGATTTCTGTTTACTTCTAGTTTCAAAGCCACCTTTCTCCCCAGGAACCCTTCCTTCTCTTTATACACTATTCTTCACAGTTAACAATGCTAATGTTTCCTTTAATTTCTTCTGTGAATACCTCACACACATAGTTCAAGGTTTCCAAGACATGATTTTCACTTGAGCAACATCATCATAGTTCATAAATGGCTTTTCATTTTCACAGTTTATGCAATAGACACATTTGTCTTCACCTGGTATCCTGCCAGGACTTGTATATCTAAAACAGTCAACGCTTTGTAGTATTATGGGGAAATTACTTCCTTGCCCTCATGTTTGACAGGCTGGGTTCACTAACCTGCCCAAAACCGACACTTGTCTTGAAAAAATGTCACAAGACCAAACAGGATATTTTCTACCCTTGGCCTCTCACGGGCTCGGTCTTCCCCTTTGTGTTTTGTGTTTCTCACCAGCTACGACTTTCCCTGTTTACTTCCCCATGGATTACCAGTTGCCTCTACTCCGTTTGCTTTGTAGAATTGTCTCCTGGCCGCCCGGCTAGGCACAGTCGTGCCTCTCTCCTCAATGTGAGATTCTCGCAGCATTTCCCTTTCTTATGGAAAACCGCTGGCACCTCCTCCTCCTTGCCTTGGTGCGGCCCGGTCAGCCTCTCTGCTGACTGCCGCAGAATGTCTTCCCCCAGCGTGCCGTTCAGCTGCATTACCGACTGGAAGGCAACGCCGCGTCTGCAGCTCTCTCTGTTCCTGCTGCTTCTCACTCTCCTTCTCTCTGTAGACTCTAATGGACCTCGCCCCTGCAGGGCAAGGAAACAAACTCTACTGGTGAACTCCGTAGACTGGGAGCGCCATCTTTCCTCCTCAACTGCCTGACTATCTCTCCCTCTGCTGGACCAGTCTCCCCTGGGGTCTGTGCAGGTTCAGCAGACTATGAGCCCCCAGCTCTCCTGGTCAGCTGGGCAACTCTTCCTTCTGCTGGGCCAGTACCTCCTCCTTGCCTCTGTCAGGGATTCCACTGCCTCCAAGTAAGCATCCTGGTCTTCCCTCTTCTGGCTTCTCTGGACTGGTTTCACTCCTTCCACATGGTTTGCCCAGGGAGGGCTTCTCTCACACTTCTGAGTCTTTCCTTGCTTTTATATTGCCTCTGGCCAATATGATTTGGGGAAAGACTAGACCACTGAAAGTGGTTCTCGCCTCTTTATCGCCTCTGTTGTTGGAAAGAGACTAGACTGCTGACAGTGGTTCCCATTAGAAGTGATCATCATTCCTCCATTCCTCTCCTTCGTCAAAGTACTGAAAAAGTGACGTGACTGAGAAAGCAACTATTCTTCCTCGTCCCAGTACTTTTTAGGGGAATGGTAAGAGGGATCAAATGTATGAGTCTATAAGGGGGAGGGTTTGCTTTCGGGGTTATAGGACGGTGGGTTAGGGTCCTTTGACTGGTGAGAATAACCCATTCTATCTAGCGAGTCCTCTTTACTCTCATTAGCTCATTAGGATTGTCTCCCTCCACATGCTCCTCCCTCGAGCAGTCACTCCCAGGGTCGCGATCAGGTGTAGTGGCTGCCCACCCCAGGCTATAAGTGGAGAGACTCTCCCAGTGTCTTATATTGATAGGATCTTGTAGCCATCCAGGAGAAGGGTGTCAAAAGCAGTGACGGTCCAAGGAGGAAACAGATGTCAGAGGAATTTTTGACAGCAGAGTGAGAGTTGAGGGGTAGCTAAGTGTAGCTGGTTGCCCCCTTTAAATGGTTTCCAGGTGAGATGAGGAGTGGGCGATGAAACATAACATAGTGGTGATATCGCTATATTCATCACCGAACACTCGTATGCCACAATTTTGAATGCATTGTGACCCTTGTTCTTTGAAAGGACAGGGAGTTGTATGGCATTCCAGATTTGGAATGCAAATGCTGGAGAGGAAGCATGCTGCCCCTTGCAGGCCTCTGATGACATTTGCCGCTGTAGGCAATAAGGCCCATGCAAAAGCTTGCCTATGAATATTCACGAGGCACCCTTCATAGCACCCAGCCCCCCTTACCCTGCACAGGATGTGTGCATTCTGTGCAGGATACAGGGCTGTCCTAATTGCAGTGCTGTTATCTGGTCAGTACTTACATCGGGTTGTAAATGTTGGGCTCACTGTCTCGCACAGTGACAACCCTCTCAATCTTTAGTACATGTCCTGTGAGACACACTGGGCTATAGTGACAAAGAAATATTTCAATAAAAAGGTTCCTTTAAGAGGGTAGTAGAGTCGGAGCTGTGCCAATCTCTTTTTGTTCAGCCTCAGCATGCTATGTGACTGCCTCTGCCCAAGACCTACGAGCTTCGCAAAGGTACCTGGCTACACGGAAGTCTTTCTTTTCTATTTCCCTCTCAGCTATTCCATTCATTGTTGCCTCTTCCCCTACCACATCAGATCAATGCCGGCCTCTATGGCTTGTCCTATCTCACTGAACCAAAGCCCCTCACCTATTACTCCTGCTCCACTGCACCATACCATCAGATGCCTGGCTCTCTGGCTCATGAGGCCGGAGCCCTCTCACTCTCTTAGACCTAGTGACATATGGGGAAACATTATTCATCCCTAACAAGCAGGCTCCTTTGGCAGGTAGCTATGGCTTGAGCATTGTTTGGTACTATTCTAAGGGCCTCGTTACGACTCCGGCGGTAGCCGTGCCAGAAAAACCAGCAGGTTGCAGCTGGACCCGTAATACCATTCCGCCTCCGTGATTGCCGGAATCACCGGGGCATTACAACCCTGGTGACCCAGTAATTCCGGAGGCGTAATTCTGTAAATCCCCATTCCCATGGAGTCCCATAGGACTCCATGGGAATGGGGACCATGGAAACACTGGTTCCGTCTATGACAGAGCCGGTGTTTCCATGTCCGCCTGCAGGCGGGTGGTGTTAATCCCGCCAGGTCAGACCTGGTGGGAGTGACACCCCCCGCCTGCAGGACTCTGAATCAGCCAGTCTGGAAATAATGGTGGCAGCGTTTTTTAGCGACACCATTGTTTCCGGACCGGCAGGGCCGTAATGAGGCCCTATGACTTGATATATAGGATCGTTATTTTAATCTGGCACAGATTTATGATCTGTGTGCTGCAGTGACATGGCGTGGCTTTAACCTGTAGTGCAGAAAAAATGGGGGGTTGGGTGGAGATTTGAATACAAAATGTATATAACACTTAAGAGAATTCATTTATTTTCAGATAGCCGAAAGGTAAGTGTAATAAAATCTATCTGCAAGATGAGCAAAATAGATTTAGGAGCAGAGGAGGAATTTAACTCCCAAAGCTACTTGCAAAGTAGTCATTGGATCCCTGCAGGGGTTTCAGCACATTTTATCTGGAAGCACCACCTGGGCAGGTGCAGTGGGTAGTGAACTGCATGCAGAGCAAGGCTTGGAAATCTGTCATTTCCGGTAAGTAAGTTTCTTCAACTACATACATTGCAGCGGCTGAGCACTAACAAGTGTTCCACTGAGAAAGCATACTTTAATATTGTGTTCTGACTATTCTTTTTAGATAATGACCCCCTCAGTTTTGGAAGAACTACTATTGCAAATTTAAGTAAAGAGTAAGTGTACCTTGGCAAACTTATCTGGATGACTACTAACAGGTCTTATTGATGGTATTTGATTCTATGCGTGTTTCTGCTGCTCTCACGCTCCTTTGGTGTTGCCCTAGAATTTTCGTCTTGCTTCTGGGCCTACCGCTGCAGCTTGCCTCTGTCCATGGGCTCTAAACCATCTCTTTGGCATTGGCTGTAAAGTATTAACATTGGTCCTGCCCTGTTCTCTTTGGCTTTCCTCTTAAGTGTAACCACTGGCACAACCTCTTTACTTTTAATCTTTGCCTTTTATCTTCGGCCTTTGTAACTATCTGGGTAATCTTGCCTCTCGTAGAGGGGAGTAGAGACCCTGGCCAGCCTCTTTCCGTGTGGCACTAATCACTGACTAGTCTGTCTTTAGCATGTTTCAAAGCCACCCACCTTTCTCTGTATATTGTTTTGACTGCGCTATACTTCACATTAAATATGTATATCTTATGTGCTTATTTTAATGGGAAACTATCAAGACCTTCTTATTCTACGATATCCTAGATCTCATAGCAAATAGGATGCATTTGTCTAATTCTAGGGTGAGGATCTCTGGCCCAAACTACCCCTGAGCTTGCTTCCAGTACAACACCGGCACAGATCAGCCTTCTGCTTCACGCAGGCTTCCCACTTGCTCTGCACTGGTGCACGGGCTGCACACACCAAGCTGAGCTTTAGGATAATACTAACCTGGGGCCAGTAATGACAAGATGACGGCCTAGCTATGACAGTAGAAATCAATTCTCTCTGCCCTGGGAACACCAACCTTTCTCAGCTTCTGTCCCTGTTGTGGAAGTGGGAAAGAGAGTGGTTAGGGGTCCCAGGAATGCTGCTCCTCCTCTCCCCTCCTCTGGACCAACGCAGCAGCAATGCGAAAGTGGCTTACCATAGCACACTTCCAAATTGAGGATATTTACTATGTTCTCTCCTGAGTGGATACCCTTGCATGTTGCTCTGCAAACTGCTGCAAAGTGTAGCTGCGATACAAAATTGGCCTGGCCCAGCACGGTAGAACATAATTTTGACTAGCGACTCCATTCAAATAAATGGAGCATTCAACTATGTTTCATCTATTCACTAAATACTGAGCTGAGATGCTTCTATCTCTGTTTTGGTGGATGATGTAGGAAAGGAGTCCTTGTAGCCAGTGCCCTGAACAAACCACAGCAATTTGACAGCTTCCTTTGTCCTTCACTGGATAAGGCATCAGATGTACAATTTACTCTTCTTTCCCGTTGCTTGTTCTTCTAATACTTTTGGTTGAGTGTGAGTGGGTTGGTGCACACTCTGACATGTTTGCTCAATGTTCATGTTTTGATGTTTTTATTTTGCATTTGTATTTAACATGAATATTGTGCACGTTCACGGGGAACATAGCAATGATACCGCCTCCAGACTCAAAAGAGGTGGCTGTTGACAAAGGGGTACAGGGTCCACATCATATGGCTCAGTTAAAGGTTTGTGTCTTTAAGTGCCTTTCTGAAAGGTGTCAAATGGGAAAGACGATCCATATACGAGAGAAGAGAATTCGGAAAATTGGGCAGGCTCTACTGAAAAGATTGTGTCTTCTGCTCTTATATGTATAGGAAGGCAACACCAGAACGGACAGGCCCGTAGAACAAAGAGCTCTTCCCTATTTGCATTTTATTATTCAGATAGGCTGGGCCAAGCCCATGAAGACAAACTAAAGCAAGGCAACATTCTGGAAAATCTGGAGTCATGGAATTTAGGTGGAGGAAAGGGCAGCATAAATTGGATTGGCATATATTAGCCTCCAATTTATAATGGCACTGACCATTATGCAGTGCAATTATACAATAACGTGGTTGTAGACCCTCTAAATGGAAGAAATTTCATAGATCAGGGTATTTGGCCCATGTTCGTTCTCAGTAGACGGACTCCCAAACTCTTGATTAATTTGTACAATCTGAGGTTTCACCCTAGTAACCCAGGGTAATCCAGACGTGGACCTCTTGCTCATTGTGCTCTAGAGAGACTCCGCTTTACCTCACTGAGGAGGCCCAACAAGGCTGAAACACGTGTCTGAGGTTGCTGATGGTTCTCTTGTTCAGAAGAGAATTGCCTAGCCTTTCGGAGCTGGACTGCCCTTGTGGGTGGGGCCAGACTGATATACAAATGGATAGTTCTTCTCTGTGAAGGGTGCAGTGAGCTGGAACATGCTTGTAGACCCTCTCGAGTGGAATCAAGTTCATAGAAAAGGGTATTTGACCCATGTTCATTCTCAGTGGAGGGGCTCCCACACTCTTGTTCCCTATGCAGGGAAGTTCCCTAGGGATAAAAGGAAGGGTCCACTTCAGGTGGATAGTAGAAAAAAAGGGGATTTAAAAACGTACCTAATTTGTGTATTTAGGCGAAGGTTAAGTTCCCAAAGCACCCCAAGGTTGTTTACCTTTTCAGAGTACTTGACCTGGTGATGCAAGAGGATCCCAGCAGTAGCGTCTCTGTTTTAGAGGAACCAAGCTTGAGTCTTCTCTCCCTCATCCAACTACCCACCAAATCCAAGAAGACATTTCTGAGAAGTTTTCGGGGTCATTGACAATTTCAGTCTTATTGGAACCCCCAAGGAATCTTCAAAGGTGTGAACAAAAGGATATTAAATAAAAGTGGCAACATTGAGTAACCCTGGGGAACACCAAAGTCCACCATCAATTAAGACAATTAATATTGACTTAATTGAACCCTCTGACATCCCTCCAATAGGGAACGGAACCAATCCAAATAGATCTCTTGTACACAGGTAAATTATATCAAGTAACAAGTTGTGTTTCATGGTATCAAAGGCCCCAGGAAAATCTTGCAGTATATGAAAGGAAAGGCTACCTTATCCTGCTTGAATAGAGATATTGTCCCATACAGTGAGAAGAGGGGTTTTGGCCAAAGCCCTGATTCAAAGGGATTGGCAATAGTTGCATGCTCCTGGTGTTCATGAAACTGTAACTTTCTCCATAATTATAAGGTTACCCGGGTGTCTGGCAATAGGTCTGTAGATGTTGAAAACTGTAGGGTCCAAACCAGGCTTCATAAGGACCAAAGTAAAAGTAGAACCTTTTAACTCTGCTGGGAAAAAGAAAAGGTGGGCTTCAGCTTGATGAGTGTGCATTAATCTGGATAGAAGTCTGATGTCGAGTGAGCAGTCCACAAGGGCAGCACAAGATTGGGTACTGTCTAAAAAGGAAAATGTGTAAGGAGGAGCCAAAGATCAAGGATGAAAAGGAACCATCAAAGAAATCCAGGGATTTTTGCTAGCAATTTCTTCCTGAATGGTTTTCATTTTATTAATGAAAAAGATATTTAGGGTATCACACAGCTCGAGTGACGGTTGCTTTTGACACAGACTGGTGCCAAGAAGTCCTGAATAACTTCAAAAAAGCTGTGAGGCTCTGTTCATTGCATTCTTGGTTTTAGTGCGAAAGAAGCATTTGACACAAGTATGGCCTTTTTATAGGCAACTAGCAATCTCCAAACGGGTTCTGTGCACAGACATGACAGCACTCATTAATTGTTGAAAATCATTGATCCTGTAGGCCACTGTTCTGATTTGCTTATCATGTGATGTGCTTTGCACTCTGAAGTAAACTGCACTGAGAATGGGCGTCTGTGACTGGCTGATATACCCCCGGGCCAGACATTGGGGTGGGGGACAGGAAGGTGAGAGTTGGTGTGCTGCTGCATATTGGGACTTACTGTTCTCTCTTTCCCACCTGTTGCCTCACCCTGGTGTGGTGCAGTTCATTGCTGTGCATTGCGGTGCAAATGTCCCAGAAACCATGCATTCAAGGGTTGAGAACCGGTCCTTCTACGACCACATTGATGTTTTGCCGATTTCAGGCAACCATCTGATGTGTGAAGGTGCTGAAATCTGGGGAGAGGGATGGGGTGTCCAAATGTTATGTAGCCAGTAATGTCCAGAGGGTCGTAACAGATAACTATGCAACATTTTGTGAAGATTGGTGAAACGGTGTGGAATTGTATAAGGAACAAAGCTTTGCCAAGCCACAAAGCCACACAACATGTTTGACTTGTGCTGAAATCCAGGGTAAGGGGTGTGGTGTCCACATGTCATGTAGCCATTAATGTCCGCAGGGTCCTGATGCGTAACTATGCAGAATTTGGTGCAGATTGGTGAAACAGTGTGGAATTGTATAAGGAACAATGCTTCGCCAAGCCACAAATCTAGCCACAAACCCACACATCTTCACTTTTATAAATATAGATCGATAAAGGTCTGTTTCGCAAGCATTTGGCAGTTTTTCTGCTATTGCGTTTCAGGCCAAGGATCAAACCAGAAGAGCCTTTGGAGTTTAGAATAAGTTGTAGGTGGTAAGAGTGGAACAGCCTTGTCAGTGGCCTCAATGATGGCTATCTGTGGGGATTTAAAGAATGTGAAGCAAGGCATATTATTATGAAGAGATCCAGTTACTTCACTGACGCCCGTTTGATATTGTTCAGGTAGGTCTTATTGCTGTTCATTAGTTTTGTTGCTATACTGCATGCCTTTCTTTGTTTAAAATGTCTCTTATTTCTCCCTTAGGTATGCAGAGCCTCAGCGCGGCGAACTGGCTTGGTTGAGCCCTGCTGGTAAATGATGGCGCATTAAGAGCGCTATGATGCGGTAAGAAAGCGCTATGCGCAGCGCTGCGAAGTCTTGCCTTTGCTAACCTGTGTTTTCCTTCCTTGTAAGTCGCAGTGTTCTTCAGCGCGAGTGGAATGTCTGGAGTGGTGCCAACCGAGAGGCAACCAGCCAGGTAAGCCTTTTGAGCAGTTCGTAATTTGTAAATTTCTCTACTGCTTTCTTTAATGTTGCCTCTATCTTCCTCTTTCAGGTCGTTCTGTCCGGGAGGCGTGCAGATTCGAGGAAGCTGTTCTCAGTATCTGCAAGTGTTTAAAGATGAAGACTGCAGGTAAGATGCTGCTGCTAATGATGTTCCTTTTGTCTCCTTGCAGGTTCTGCTTCTCCGAGGTTCGAGGGAATAGCTGGACACAGTGAGCGTCACGTTGCAAGCTGCAAAGTAACGCGAAGCGTGTTGTCTTGCTCGGGTGTAGTTTACATAGTTCCAACAAAATAGTCCAGGTAAAGTAGTCCCTAGGCTACCGCACCCAAAACACTAGACCGCATAGCTTGGTTCTTTGGAACCAAGCTATGTGGATGCCTCCATGTTGGCTGACAACACAATAAAGTAGTTCCTAAGCACATTGTTTTTCATGGTGTATGAGCCTGGCGCATATCCGCCAGCACTGGCCCCATGAGGGCTTTTGAAGAGGATGCCAGGCTCTAGAGGCCCGAGTCCTGACTCCACCTGGCCAATGGGTTGGCAAGAGGGGGTTCTGAGCGAGGGTCGTGACAATTTATAGGGTTGTTCACTGAAGGTCGATGGGTGAACCAGGTCACAGAAAGAGTATCATTGTAGAGACGGTCTTGTGACAAAATCCTCTGCCTATCAATGCGGATCTTGGTTGGGGTGGCCATGGTAGCCGGGTGTCACCACCCATGGCTGGAAGCAGGCATGGAGGTGGAACATTGGGGATCCCCTGGACCACCCCAACATACTCCTGCCCAGTGTTAGTGGATTGTCACTTATTTATTTTATTTATTGGATATTTGTATGGCATCTATACTCAAGTGTTACCAGGCACCACAAGGCAAAAAGGGGCAGTGGGGGCATAGGGAAGTAAACAGTAGTAACGGTCATACTAGGCCTTGTGCCGTTCTTACCGAGCAAGTGTAAAGATAAAGAAGTGCAGGGGTAGGTGGAAGTAGGGGGGGAGGGCTTGGATGGGGGCGGTGGGAGGGCTTGAAGTGCAGGAGCAGGAGCCCAGAGGGATGAGCAAGTGTAAGGGGAGCCACAAGGGCAAGTGCCAGAGGAAAGTGGGAGAGGGAGAAGTGTGGTGGATGTGGTGGACCAGACTCGGGCTAGTCCAGTAAGGGTGCCCAAAGGCGGTTGTAGGTTAAAGGTTCGACTGCAATTGATTCGAATGCAATAGTTCTGAGCGAAAAAAAAGGTTGAATGTTTTATTTATTTTGGGGGGGGGGCCCAAACCCCCGTTTTTGATGTAAAAAACACTTTTTTTTTTCCTATACGGAAGCCAAAAAATAAAAAGACATTTAAAAAAAGGCATTCAACCTTTTTTTCGGTCCTTTTGTTTCGAAACTATTGTAGTTCAAAACAATGTATTCGATCCTTTGACTGGACATCCCCAAAGGCAACTGCTGGTAGGGATGCTGGGGGAAAACTGGTCTAGTAGGGTCAGGGCCCTGTAAGACTCATAAGGGTCCAGGCAATGGAGATTAGCAAGGGAGGGGGAGAAGGAAGGAGGAGGAGAAGAGGAAAGTCTTGAGAAGTTTCCAGAACTTAAGAAGGTCCGGCTTAAGTCTGAGGGGGTCAGGGAGGCCGAGGTAAGGGATGTACCTCCCATCCTCTGCTTGGAGAAGCGTTTGACTTGCAGAGAGTTGGAGCTAGAGGCTCAAAGAACTCTAAAAGGCAGGTATTTAGGGAGAGCAAGCTGGATGTATAGGGGTCCCACGCCCCTGACAGCTTTGTGGATGATGCAAAGGGTCTTGAATTTGATCATTGCGGTCACGGGAGCCAGTGGAATATTTCAGGGCTGAAGAACGGCAGTCCCTCGGCTTGAGGCCAAGGATAAGTCTTGCAGCCCTATTCTGGATTAGTTGAAGAGGGTGAAGGGAAGAAAGAGGCAGATTCAGGAAGAGGCGGTTGCAGTAGTCCAGCATAGATAGAAACAGAGCTCTGGAGACATTGAGCTTCTGGGGGAAGGTGAGGAAAGGGAGAATACCTCTGATTGAGGGGAAGCTAACCTCTTGGCAAAGTCTGTAATGTGCGGGGAGAAGGAGAGGTAAGAGTCAAAGATGACCCCAAGATTATTTGCCTCACAAGAAGGTGAGAGGAGGGGACCCAAGGAGGGTGGCCAGAGAGAGGGAGGGAAACGGGGAGCAGGTCTCCCAATGAGAAGGATCTCTGTTTTACTGGTATCAAGGCAGAGATTATTAGCAGCGCACCATAACTGAATAGCATTCAGGCGGTTGGGTATGAGTGAGGAAGGAGAGGAGGTAGTAGGGAGCTTAAAGGAGAGCTGAGTGTCGTCGGCATAGCACTGGGAGTGAGCAGAGAAGGATAGGATAGAGCCCTGAGGGATGCCACAAGTAGAGAATGAGGTGGTGGATAGGAAAAGGGCCCAATTGCACTTGGGAGGGTCAGTTTGAAAGGAAGGTGGTCAGCCACGCCAGTGCCCGGTCAGTGATGCCAAGGGTATCAAAGACGATTTATGAGGATGGCATGATTGACTGTGTCAAAGGTAGAAGAGAAATCGAGAAGGATCAGAACAGAGGGAGAGTTTGAATCCAGGTTTGAGAGCAGGTCTACACGGGTGTTCAGGAGAGCAGTTTCTGTGCCTATGAATGCTCTGAAGCCAGACTGGTGGTCGTGGAAGCAGCCAGCCATTCAGTGTGATCGGCTATTTGGGGAATGACCAACTTCTCCATGGGTTTGCCAAAGAAAGGGAAGCTAGAGATAGGGTGATAGTTAGCTGGGAATGAAGGGTCTGCAGACGGCTTGATTGGGAGAGAGTGCACAAGAAGACTGCTTGAGGGGTTGTAGGAAAGAGCCAGTGGCAAAGGAGTGGTTACAAAGGTCAGACAGGAAAGGGACGAGAGAGGAGATGTTGTCCTTGATATTTCTGGAAGAGCAGGGGAGCACCTGTTTGGAGGAGAATAACATAGAGTGGACTACTCTAGAGATCTCATCCAGTGCAATGGGAGCGAAGGAGGACAGTATGGGGTTGGAGGATAGGGAGGACAACATAGGCAATAGAAGAGACGGGGCGGGGAGGGGAGTGGAGGACAGTGAGGCCAGGATGTTCTAAGTTTTGGCAGAGAAGTGGGAGACTAATGCAGTGCAGAAGGCCTGGGTGGGAAGAGATGAGGAACTTCAGTAGGATGGACAACTTCCTTGCAGATTTTGTAAAGTTCAGCCGTGTTATTGATGGCCCCAGTGATACAGGCTTAGACCTGAGCCCTCTTCTTGGAGAGGATGGTGAGGCGATATTGCCTTTGGAGCAGTTGGCAGGCCAGTTTTTCAGAGGATGTACCTGAGGCTTGCCACTTACGCTTCCGTTTCAAAGCTGCCAAGTCAGAGTCATACCAAGAGTTGCATTTGGAGGCAGGCTTCATGCGGATCCTCATGACAGGGGCAAGGATGCCCAGTGTGTTGAAGATGGAGAGATGGGGGGGTTAGACAGTGCCGAGTCAGTAGAAGAGTAAGAGGTAGGGGAAGAAGGAGAGCTGAAGGTGGCGGTGAATGCAGCAACTGACACATGCTATATCGGTCGAATGACAGAGAAGGAGACTGGCAGTGGGGGCAGAGGCATCGACTGGGTGTGGGGGGCCAGGGAGCTCAAGGTGGGAGGAGAGGAGAGAGTGGTAACACGAGGCGAGAGAAGTAGTTAGAGGGTTGGAGAGAGAGATGTCCATTGAGATGAGAGCATCCAGGTTGTGTCCGGTAGAGTGGGTTGGTCCAGAGGGAAAAATTGTGAGAGAGTCAGAGGTCAAGAAAGAGTAAAGAGGCCGGATCCAGAGAGTCAAGATGGATATTAAAGTCCCCAAGGAAGAGAAGTTTGGGGGAGGAGTCCAGGAGAGAGGAGGAGAGGTCCACCCATTCCGAGAGGAAAATGGGGGTAGGTCCAGGGGGCCTGTAGATCGTGGCGAGATTGAGAGTGAGGGAGAGGGTAGTAGAGACAGACAGCCTGCATAGGAGGCATTCACAGCTGGAGTAGGATTGAGTGGGAATGATGGTGGCTGGATCCACTCAGGGAAAATCAGGGCCACTCCGTGCCCAGACCGAGTGGTCCTGGGATTGGATAGGATCTTGTAGCCATCCGGGAGAAGCGTGTCAAAAGCAGTGACAGAGCTGGCCTTGAACCACGTCTCAGTGAGAGCAAGGACATAGAGGTCAAGGTCCACAAGGAGGAAACCGATGTCAGAGGAATTTTTGACAGCAGAGTGAGAGTTGAGGGGTAGCTAAGTGTAGCTGGTTGCCCCCTTTAAATGTTTTCCAAGTGAGATGAGAAGTGGAGGATGAAAAGGTGGAGAGAAGTGCTTATGGAAGCGCATAGAGGGAAGGTAGAAGGATAGAGACGGTCTGAAGGGAGAAGAGGCGATCAAGGAGGAAAGAGTATTCAGAGGAAGGTTTGGAGTGAGAGGACCTGTGAGAAACAATGTTTAGAGAAGGCCAGAGAGGAGACTGGTAGGAGTTGCATGGAAAGAGGTGTAGCTAACATCAGAGAGGAGGTGGCAGAGACATCAAGGTGTGGTTGGAGGAGGCAGGGAATGAGAAGCAAGCATTATATGGGAGTTTCGGTGGAAGACCGTAGAAGGTTTTGAAAGGAGACAGAGAGCAGTGGAGCAGTGTGTGGAGAAAGGTGATTGGAAGGACAATGATTGTGGCAGGAGGAGAGTACCTCATCCAGGAAGGTGGGAGGAATATCGCCAAGAAACAGCGATGGCAACCCAGAGAGAAGGCTGGAGAGAGCCTTAAGGAGCGAAAAAAAGAAAGCATCAAGGAGGCAGTTGGGAGATGCCTCAAAAGGGAGAAGGGAGGTAGCATTCAAGAGGCAGAAGAAGGGAAGAGTTGGCAAGAGAGACAGAAGATATGGGGAAGTGGCACAAAGAGATTGGAGAAGCGAAAAACCAGGAGGAGGCACACCTACCTGAAGCCTGAAAAGGGAAAGTCTGTGTGACCTGAATGTACAAGCCCATGGTGTGATGTCAAAGATGAACACGAGGAGAGACAATGGAATGGAATGGAGAGAAGAGCGGAGGAATCGGTGAGGGCCCCTTAGGAACAAGGACAGTGTGAGTTGTTGAGGAGGGAGATGAGTCTGGGGTCCCGAAGGACACAATCCTGAGACAGGGAGGTGGTTAGCAAGCTAGATTAAATCTGTGTACTGGTGTAATGTGTGGTGTATGAAACGAGCATGGGGGCATGTGTGGGGGGTGGATAGGGCACCCCATCTTCAAAGCAAAAGGAAAAAAGCACAAGGTCCCATCGAAACTAGCCCAAAACATGAGTGGGCATTTTTTCAGCTTGTTTCGAGTGAACATTGGGTATGTTTTGAGGATCGGAAAGGGATATGCTCACTAAGGCAGGGAAAGCTGTGAGCAAAAGCATTGAGGCAAAGACAGGTGCACAACAGAAGGACATGCTAAAGAGATGGAACCGGTAGAGGATGTAGTCCAGAAATGCCTGGCATGCATGCCAGTGTACAGCAAAAGGAGAACCCCCAGCACCACTGCAGAGCACTGGCCTTTCCCAAAGAACAGGGCAAAGGGTCGGTATTGACTTTTACAGCCCCCTAAGATAGGGCTAATACCTCATCAAATGTATAAATGCCATCTCCCAATTTACCATTATCAGGGTAACAGTATCCTCATCCTAGCCAGCTATGGCCGCTGTTCTGGATGGATGAAACAGTAAAACCAGACAACAGAAAAGCCTTCAAAAGCCATGAATTCTCAATATTCGCAAAATACTTAGTTTCAACATGAAAAGGCAACATCACTGTGGCAACATGTCATTGGGATGGTCTAGAAATTCATGTCCACAGTGAAAAAGAAAATGCAGAAGGTGGGCATTGAAGAGACTCTTTTGCCATGTCCCGAGGTAATACCATTACACCCCGCATGGGAACGCCCTCATTAACCCTGCTTAGAAGATGATGGGCCACCAGCTCCGAGTGAGACTACCAGGTAGTCTGTTTGGAACTTTAAGCAAGGATGTCCAGTGCAAAGCCAGAAGGAGGGCTAATATAGAAGGAAACATGTTGAGAAGATCACAGGGGATGAAGTCCTCGTTTGCCTGCTCCAGGCCAGCAAGACCGATTGCCCTTTTGATAAGAGGCCCATGAGCGTGACTGCTATCCAAGGTCCCATGACCACAGCAATGTTGCGAGAGAGAGCAATCATGTGAAATGTGACACAATTCAGGATATTCTTCAAGGCAGAACCAAGAGTCATTGCTGAGGATGAGCAGAGGAATGCCAGTGCCCCCACAGAAATCGCTGCACCGGCCGTAGAGCGATTGGACAAGTGAAGGTGCGAGGGCTAGATAGATTCATCAAGGACCCCCCAGCACTGTGATTTGTGAGAAACCAAAGGGTGTCACACCTTCTAGTCCCTCGGGGATCTCTCTCTCGGGTGGCTAGGGCACAGCCATCGCCTTTGGATCAAGATCCTGGGGGTGGACCAGTGTGGGAGGATCACCTGGGTGAGGGGTCTTCAGGGAGTAGCGGTGAGACAACCGATGGTGAGATGATGGTGAGACGATGGTGAGACGCAGTTCCCCCCCTTTCCCGTACCCATGACCCATCCTATTTTATAGGGTCCTCCAACAATCCCAACTATCCCCCCCTTTCTGCACATATCTCATTGGACATGTCCCGCTAATCTGGTCAGGCAAAGTCAGGCACTTGTATTTAATTACATACATCTGATACCCATTAACTCTCCACGCACGGATAAAAGGTGGAACACAAGAAGGAAAAGAACTTCTGGGACAAAGGCGAACCTACTGGAGCAGTGAGACCGACAGAGGGACGAGAGCAAAGGGTAGAGAAACCCAGGCGATCCCTGAAGGATGTCATTGCCTCTGAAGAGCCATGAAAGATACGGGGAGAAGGCCAAATCCTAGACAAGAAGACTGTGTTGTGTTTCAAGAACGCCCGCAACCCTCCTGGGTGAACGGCCGAGTTGGGGAGGCGAGGCCAAACCTCTGGTATTAAGTTTCACTCGTGAATTCAAACAGTAAAGACAAGAAAGGAATGCACACAGCCAGTGAGTTGGTGAGCAACATGAAAGGCCGGTGAGTTGGTGAGCGACATGAAAGGCCAGTGCGTTAAGGAAAGATTGAAGGTGCAAAAGTTTCAATTGAAGACTGCACACATGTGGATGAGACGCGAAGAAAGGCAGACCTGTGGAGAACTTTACCCATAACGGTGAAGCCAGTGATACAGAGTAGCAGAGTGGTCCGTCCAAAGAAAGTTTCCATTTGAAAGTCTCAGTGAAAGGTGAAATGTTTTGTTATAAAGCGACAAAGTGAATAAACTCTAAAATGCGTAATAATAAAGATTAACCCTAACAAAAGGGGAAGTGACACAGTGAATGTTGAACTTTTGTGCTTTTGATACTGAACTACCCAGACCAAGAGACACTGGGGCAAATAACACAAGAGTCTGAGCTGAAGGGAAAGTCAAAGTGGTCCTGCGGAGGTCTATTGTAAAAACCTTGCACATTAGGAATCCTTCAACATCGGGAAAAGATCTGAACCCGACTGAGGGAGACTGAAAGTGTGATAAATTAGGGGATGGTAACACCTAAAGAATGTGAATCCAGCCTGGTGAAGGGAACCCCTGCAAGGGCTGTGATTGAAAGATCCGAGCCTGACCGAGGGAGACCTATATGAACCTTTTGCTTTGAGAGGTCAGAGTCCGACCGAGGGATACCTGCGTGAACTATTGTTGTACTATGAAAGAACTTTTGAAAGCTGGAATAAGTGACTTTAACGTGGAAGGTCAAGCGTGCATCGATCCACTTTTTGAACGGCCTTTGTTTTGATTCCCTGAGCCAGAGTGTGTCATCCTGTTCACGGTGACCGCCTTACTATGTGCTGTCCAACGTGGGAAGGAGAGCTGACTCAGCCACATTGATTCTTTGTTATGACACTGATTTTCCTTTTCATACATATTCCGCTTTGCACACTTTTTGTATAAGAGTTAGGGCAGGCGTTAGGTTTTGTTAGTATAGGCCATCTTTGATTTGACATAGACTGACTAGGACTGTGTTTCTTTATTAGTTTGATGGTAGAGACTACTCCCATCATAGGTATAGGGCAAAGCAGGAGTTTTTCCAAACCCTGAAAATTGAATAAAGGTTTTGAAACTTGTATCTCTTGTGTTACTGTCATACTTGTGATAGCATGCCTTCCTTACAGATGTGAGAGGCCTGGTGAAATTAAGAGGTGCTAATGTTGTTTCCCTTCTAGAGGCATATGGACGCATGCTGTTAAACCACACAAGTCTCCAGTAGAAAGCACAGGCCCTTAAGACGATAAATAGGAAACAGTTCCTTCCAGTGAGAGATGGAAGCGGAGGAGTGGCCGTGCCTTCATGGTGTATCCACTAGGCCAATAAGGAATTCAAATTGAGCTCATCTTTGTCACCTCAATATTTTTTGAGGTGGCACTGAGATTTCAAGTACAGCTATATGGCTTTGGTATTAGTCTCTTCCTGGTGCCTCACCACAAGGTATTAATTAACCGTAATGGGAGAACGCATTGAAAAGGACGTTGTCCCACGCTGAATGTCGCTTCTGTCCCAAACAGGCCGTAACAACCAGGCCTACACAAGTCTTTCAGTTGCTGTGGCTTCTGCGGGGTGATGTCAGACCAAGCGGGGCCTGAAAAAATAAGACCCTAAACCAGTTCAACTGTGAAATAGATGTAGCCCACACTTAAAATACATAGGGCCTGATTCACAGAAGCGTTTTATAATTGCGCAATCCCATTGGAAAACAATCTGTGAATCGGGCCCATTATGTGTAAGATATTTTAGTTAAAAAATACTAACCTTTGTCCAGTAAAATAATAAAGCAATGTGAATTCCGTCCCAATAGCAAATTGACCGTAGGCACTTAGTGGGTCTACATGGAGATAATGAAGGAAAACAAACCCTAACGAAGCAACTGATGAGAGCCCGGACCCATTTGACTAATTTGATTGCACTGGTATATTAACATTTTAAAATATATTTAAAAATATGGAAGTATGATAGCATCAACCCTGTCCTGCTTATTGCAGATTGGCATAGTTCTGTCACTTGTTAGCGAAGGGAAATAATCTATTTTTGCATTTCCTTCCACAGGAACGATTACCTTTGGCTGCACACGGTCGTTGCTGTTGTTTACTTGCTGCTGTCGGTGTTTTTTATGAGACACCACACCTCTGCCATGAAGTACAAAGATGAACATACTGTACGTTCAAGTCGTAAGCACAATACATTGCCACACTCTTGTGATGAATTCTGTGTACTATGCTTCAAAATCAAGAAGATATGGTCAGGCGTTATTCTGGGCAAATCTCAGTAATGCTGAATAGTGTTGCACATGTGGTTTTCTAACGGTTTGGGAGATGAAGGTGGGGGATCGTTTGTTAGTGTGTTGCCTCTGGTACACGTATTTTGATTGCTTGGGGATGCCACCTTCTCTCTCTGCATTCGTCCCATATTCGGGTAAAGAAGCGAAGGTGCCAGATCTTCTGAGAGGAATTTATGCCTTGTTAGGGTGCACAACTATACTAATATATTTTATTTAGATAAGTTATCTACAGTAAAGGTATATGGTGCTATGATTAACAATTTGACAATTTTTGGCCAAAAGCCATCTCTCCTTGCGTTTTTGTATATTTATCAACCTATACTCACCTCTCCTCTGCTGTCTGGTCATTGTGGTCAGTCTCTTCTGTTGGTTTTTTACACCCAACCAATAATCCTGCTTGATCTTTATACACTCCTGTTTCATCCCTGTTAAACTGATTAGGTTATCCTCCACCTTGCCCTTCTGTCATTCTATAGGGGCAAGGTAGACGTTGTAGCTGCAAATGACAACTAGTCTACCAGCCAAGTTACATGTATATAGGCAGTTAACACCTGTGTGTTTCCCGAACATGTTAAATATAATTAACACAGGGCAAAACCTTCTTTGGTGCTGAGGCTGACATTTTTACTGAGAGTGGTTAGCCAACTGACATAGAGGCCATGCCCTGTTTCAATTTAAAACATTGATAAGCCTATGATTATGTTTTTAATGCTAATTGTCAGATTGTGGCTGTGTACAATACCCGTTTCTCTCCACTGCACCTTCTGAAACAGATTTTCCATCTTCTATGAATCCCAGACCTGTACCAGCCACAATCTTCTTGCGTCTGAGCTGTCATCTCTATTTTTGGCAGAGAGTGCAAATGCCAGATTTGTCTTAACTTTAAAAGAGACAATGTGTGTTGAGCCCTGCCACCTCTACACTGTAATAATATTGCTTTAGCAGGTGCCACCAAGCTAACTGTATATTAAACCTTTGAGTGGCCACCCATGGGCTCAGATATGTGCCCATAGAAATGCGGCTTTCCGGGGGTCACTGTGTATTTGGAGGGGGGGATAGAATTTACTCTGTATAGTTCCAAGTATACATGCGTCCTAAGGCCACTTAAATGGTTAAACATCATGTCAGACTTCTGCCTTCATGCTGTAAATTAAGTTAGCAAGAGACTGTATCTTTCAATATGCATATGTTTGTGTGCTCCAATGTTGAAGGGTTGTTCCGGTTCACAAGCATCACCTGAAGTTCATGATGGAAGACAGCCACTTCCAGATCAAGGTCCTCCTCTTTGACCTTCTCCCAACCCCATTTATCTTGATGGCATGCCTTGCTCCATCAGCTGTGCACCTCAGGTTAACAGGACACCATGGCTACCCGTACTTGGATAATTGGCTGATTCTGGGTGCAACAAAGGAAGAAGCAATGTCATCATTGACAGAAACAATGCCCAATGTAAAGTCGCTGGGAAATCACAGCTCTCTCCTTCGCACAACTTTATATGGGGGTCACACTGCCAGCACTGCGCATCAATGGTGATGCCATCACCTGAAAGGATACAGTGCCGAAGATCCAAGTGTCAGTGAGAAACTATATGTCCCTCTTAAAGTCTTTTTCATCATTCATTCCCCTTATACTTATTGCAGGCAGGGGAGTTGCTAGGTCTGGAAAAGACCCGGGGCTAAGCTGATGTCAGTACTGTTGGGATTGGGGGCTAGCTAGTCTTTTGGCTGTAGCTCCTGAGATTCTATCCGGGGCTACAACCAAAAGATCAGGGGCTATAGCCCCCTTACCCCCCCTAGCAACGCCCCTGATTGCAGGCTAAGGATGTGCTCCATTCAGGACTATCTCAGCTTGCAGATGGTCACAGAGAGAAAGCACCTGGGAAGACAGCATTTTACCGGGTGACTAGTCTAAAAAGAAAATACATTGAATTTACAAATCCACATAAAGCATACAATATAAAACATGCAATAAAACATACGTGATTCATCTGTGAATAAAATAATCCACACTAACAAGTCCCTAGATCCTGGGATGATTCCATAGTACAAATTATCAATACCTTCAATAAAACATGCTTATACTCTTGATTCAACTGCACCTGCACATTACTCTTGTTCAGAGGAGAATTGCCTAGCATTTCGGTGCTGGACTGCCCCAGGGCAGGACAAAGACTGATATGTTTTGGATATTTCTCCTCTGTGAAAGATAGTGAGCTAAATTCTCTGGGTAAGGCTCTCGTAACCAGGACTAATGTCTGGCAGAGGGCCTCCCAGGACCTGCTTGTTATTTGCATATTTTAAGTAACTTTGGGTCTCACCCTAAGTTACTAGGGGAACCCAGACGTGGAACCCTTCCTCACTATTCTTAGAGAGGCACAGCTCCACCCTACTGATGAGGTCCAACCAGACCGAAACGCGTGTCTGGGGTTGCTGTTGGTACACTTGATCAGAGGAGAATTGCCTACCATTTCGGTGCTGGACTGCCCCAGGGCAGGACAAAGACTGATATGTTTTGGATATTTCTTCTCTGTGAAAGATAGTGAGCTAAAGACTGTGGGTAAGAATCTCGTAACCAGGACTAATGTCTGGCAGAGGGCCTCCCAGGATCCCCCTTGTTATTTGCATTAAAATTGCCATGCAACCTTGTGAATAACTTTAAGAAGCCAGCAAGAATTCTGCTATCTAATTTCTGCCATAGCCAATTACTACTCACTAGGTCAAAAGCAGACGATAAATCAACTGCTGCCAAATTAATCTCCTCATATGTTTTCCCCCAAACTAAGCCTTGGCAACATTTTATCAAAAATTCATTCAGACTAGTGGCATGGTCCGTCCTAAACTCAATGCTGTGATTGGGCGATAGTTATTGGGGTCTGATTTAGCTCCTCTTTTAAAAATGGGAATTATATAAGATGTCTGCCAAGTAGTTGGAAATTGTCCTTTTGACAGAATATCAAAAGGAAAATTCAATACCTTTGCCCAATTAACCGGGTCTCCCTTGAAAAGCTTATATAACAAGTGGTTAGGACCGGGAGCTCGATAATTACTTGCTTAGACGATAATGTTATATATGTCCTCTAAGTCCAAAGTAAAAGGTCTTTCAGTACCCAGTGTAGTAACTGGGCCCAATTCCTGAATGTAAGGTGATCCAGTCTCTGTATAGAGAGACTCTAATTGTGACAACCAATCAGCTTCTGCTATAGCGTTCATAATTGGTCTCACTTGCCATATGTTTACCGAGTTAACAATTCTCCAAAAGTGTCTTATATCTTCAGTTCTAAGGCAAGTTAACATCGCTTTTGCATCGGTTTTGTAATAAGCTAGCCTTAAGCCTTCTGACCCAATATTCAAATCTCTACTTGACCTTCTTTATACCCTTCTCCTTCTCAATCTCAATCATATTATTTCCCTTAATAGGCCTGATCTCGGCCCTCATTTCCTTTTTCCTCAAAGCTAAATCTGAATTATACATATGGGTCTTTCTAAATGCTTTCGGCCCCTTACTTTTCCCAATTTTTATCTTCTCCCCAAGTGTCCCCCAATGTGTCAGAGAATTGTTGAAGGTGTCTGTTGTTGGCGTTATCAGCTTCCACTTATAACTGGTGGTACCCATTGTGTTGGCTATTTCTCTGTTAACTTGAGAGACCATCTTGTCATTTCACAAAATTCTGTGCCGTGTTGCATTTGGAACCAGGTGAAGCCAATAAAAATCGGAAGAAGACCTTGTTAAGTTCGAAAGAACACTGCAGCATGCTGTGATCACTCCAGTTATTATGCACTATATTCAAACTTTAACATTTTTTTAAAAGAATTTCATCATTAAAGATATAGTCAACATTGAAGAGTGCCAAGTGGTGCAACCGGAAAAGTCACCTTTATTAAATTTTACCAAACCTATATTTCTTACTCCATTTTGCCACTTGACACCATAACTAGCTTTTGGCAAATTGAGAGAACCACCCAAAGTATGAAATGCATCCGACTCTACGAAATCATCTTTAGGGCAAGTTGAATTAAAATCACCAAGGACTTGCACATGACCATTGAAATTGTCCACATTCCAGCTAACAGTAATTTTGATTAGGCTAATGAAAAATGTATCCAAACGGCATCTATCCATGTGCTAGTAAATGTTAACCAACAGGAAAGGGGTAATAATTCCACACATTTTTAAATCATATTTCACTTCTAATAGTCCTTGGAGAATATTACGCTGCTTAACACTGACAAACATCCGCTTTGAACATTGTTGCCAACCCCCCATAGGATGTCCAAGAGGTCCTTTTGAAGAGGGTTGAAAGCAAACAATATAACCAACTCAAGCTGGACGCTTTATCAATCATATTTCTTGTAAACATACATTCTCAGATTTTTTTCACAAAGTAGACCCCAATTCAGGGTTTGTAAAAAGGTTTGAGTGCTCTCTTGTATTCCATGCGATTAAGTTCAAAGCAGTTAACACTAAAGCCTTTTAGTTCCTACCTCTAAGCTCCTTTGATTGGATAAGGAGCCAACTATCCATGACCAATCTTGGTCCTTACTTCCTTTGCTCGCATCCCCTCTTCGAAAATGGACACTTCTTTGTTTAGATGCATCATTACACACAAAGACTTCAACAGCCTTACTCCTATCCAAATCCCTCGCATTATGACAAGACCTGTCACTATTACTAAAACCAGGGTTGAAAGGTATGATAATAAAACTAATTTGTCTAAGTGTGGCCACTTCTTTCGGTACAAGCTCGTACACTACTCTTGAATGGAAACTAGCGAAGCCAAATTTTTGCATTCAGAGTGTATACAGTCTACTCTCTCAATATCCCTGGAAGTAATCGCACTCAAATGTAAAATTTCTGAAAGCAGCAAGAGAATGCTGGATCTCAAGACCACTATCCTAAAAATTTATAAGGGTGAGGAACTGTTCTACCCTCCCTCCAGCCCCCGGGCACGTTTGAGTTTTCCCCCTTAGATTCCAGTTTGTTCACCCACAACATATGGAAAAAAAAATTGGATGATTTTCCTTGCCCCTCTCAGTATACCGAAAGGGGTTGCAGATCTTATTTTAACAGGTTAATCTCTTTTACTTTGCTTCTGTGCCCTGGTGGGACAAAGGTTCTCATACATATACATGGTCCCATTGATATCAATCGATGGCAAGTTACTTTGGGTATCGCTTAGGTCAATACTTGCGAAACCCCCAGACTCTCGTCTTAAACTACTTGTAGGAGGAGGCTAATTTAGTGGGTAAATTACTAAAACATGTGGCTGCGGACTCTGAGTGAGTACATTCCCAGAGAACAGGTTATCATGCCGTGTTCTTTTTTGCAGAGGGGCGCCCTGACCTCCTTTTGAAAGTAAAAGGAACTTGGGGTTGGTCACCCTAAGTTACCTAGGGTTAACCAGACGTGGACCCCTTGCTCACCGTGCTCAGAGAGGCACAGCTCCACCTCACTGATGAGGCCCGGCTAGGCCGAAACACGTGTCTGCGTTTGCTGTTGGTACTCTTGTTAAAAGGATTGTGAGTGGGTACATTCCCACAGAACAGGTTATCATGCCATGTTCTTTCTTGCAGAGGGGCTCCCTGACCTCTTTTTGAAATTACTATATCTGTTTGAACCTCTGCCCTGGTCTGGATCCCAAAATAGAAACTTGATCCTCATTACTACTCTCCCACTGGGTAGCAATTGTCTTAACTTTATTCACAAAAGAAAAAAATTGACCGGGCTGTTTTCCACCCATATTAGAATCCAAGGAGCAGGCGTGTTGCTAGGAAGGGAAAAGATCAGGGGTTAAGCTAATGTCAGGACGGGTGGGACTCGGGACTATCTAGAATTTTGGTTGTAGCACCTGAGTTTCTATCTGGGGCTACAACCAAAAGACCCGGGGCTATAGCCCCCTAAGCCCCCCCCTAGCAACGCCTCTGCCAAGGAGGCAGATGTAGTGACCCCTCTCCTCATTAGCTGATTCGTATTGTGTATGGGTAGACTTGACTTTTGGTGAAGGAAGAGCGGCGGACCCTACCTGGATACCACATGTATTTGAATGCGTGTGGCCTAAGCTAAGAGCCTTTTCCACAACCACAGTCTCATAATGTGTGGAGGCGGATCTAACTTTTAACTGAGTTGGAACGGGGACGTGCACCCAAGCCCTATGCTTAGGTGACATCAGCGATCCCATGAAGACCAAAAACTAAGAGTGATTGTGGCTGTCTGAGAGCCGAAACTATGAAATTAGCAAAGACCACTAAAGGAGCACATTATCTACAAGCGGGCCCGCAAAAGCACTTGCACATTCCTTAAACCCGGGTCAGTAATTGAAGGAAGAGGGGGGCTGTTGGTGGGTGGTGTTCTGAGGAGAAAAGAGGCAGGGAAGCTGTTGACCTAACAGGTGAGGGTTGAGACACAATGGTCGAGTCAGGTGTCTGCCTTGACAGTGCTTCCTGACTCAACGAAGAAACCGCCACAGCTTTTGCCTGCAAAGTTACAGACCCTGGAGAACCATAAAGACATTATCCAACACACCTCAGCAGGAGGAGGGAAATACACCAAAGAACCATTCACACATGCACACAGCAGATTGGCCGCAGGTGTTCTGCTTAGTGCCCCATTGTCCACATAACCCAAAGTATTAGAGGGCTAAGCCCACACTGAGTTGAGGGAAAGCAGTGAAAGGAACAACATTGTGTGGGGCAAGAGAAGCGAGCGAGGAAGGAGGAGAGGTAAGGGAGAAGCTGGGGAAAGGAAACACCTTGGCGGAGGAGGGCAACAGTGGAAGGAAGAGAAATATGAATGAGCGCAAAGGAGAGGATTTGGTGGACACCTTGCAGTCTTGTGTCCATCAGGAGGAGGGAAACCTTGCCTGTAGCTTACTGAAGACCTTGGGGTCAGGTTCTGGCTTAAGATGGCCAAGAAGAGAGACCAGAGCATGCAGTGGGCCCCGGACCTTACATTTATTGTTCCTTGCAGGGTAGGTTTGATAATGCAACTGCAACCTGATAATATACCCAGGACCTAGCGTGATACCAAGCACTGGTCACGGTGCTACAATCCCAGGTTGTCCAACCTTCATACAAACTATGAGAGAAGGGCCCTGGATCTCTTGGAAATTCTAGGAACTGTGAGCGACTTTGTCAGAACCACCCAGTGTGCCACAAACATGATCACAAACTGTTAAAGACTATGGAACACGGACTCAGGGTCTCGGCCCTGTATTAGATTAGGGTTTGAATATCTCTCTCACTTGATTATGTTTTCCAGGAACCTCCATACTTTTCTAGTGAGACGTGTCCCTGTTTCTTATAGTCACTGCCTGTTCGGCCTTATAGAACCTTCTCCAATGTTGGTGTTTTAAACCAAATTGAAAAAGAGCTTTCTGAAAAATCCTGATGGCAACTCAGAGGACCAACGATTGAGCAACACCAAAATTATGAAGACCGAAAAACAGAAGAAGCCAACTCGCAAAAGTGAACAATGCTCAGACAGGGAATCAAATTCAACGAACAAAGTCTGTGAAATAAAAAGAGGCATTTCACAAACAGTGCAAAATAACTCCACTCAAAGGCGCGTTAGCCCCCTCAGGGAAAATAAACAAGGGATCTGGGCCTGGTTACCAAAGGCTCTTGCAACACAAAAAATAACAATCCGACAACAGTGATCTCATCCCTACAGCAACATTTCAAAAAGAACACCTGTATAACGAAGTGAAACTATGTTCATGGAACACAAGAGGGCATTCGCACCTAACAATTCCAGGTGAAATCAATCTAGGCAAATATGACATCATATGTCTGCAAGAGACTTGGTTAACAAGCCCCCCGACCATAGAGGGATACCAAATAATTTTGGCACCAGCAGAAAAGGGCTATTTAGGACGGCCAATGTCTGGACTTTTAATCGCCTGCCGCACAGGTTGCGGCCTGTCCATTGACACTACCCTGATTGCAAATTCATCACTCTTGGCAGTTACTGTCACATGGAAACAGATGACCAATGCCAAACAAACAGATTACACTATAGTTATCATCAACGCATACTGGAACCCTGCTGGAATTGGTGAAAACAGATTCATCACAATGTGTGAACAAGTAATTGACGACGCACTGACTAACCTGTTAGTGTCCTCCTTAATGATATGCGGAGATCTAAATGCAGTTTGCAACCCTCAAAAAAGCTCTGGACACAAAAAACAGTCTTCAGCAGCAGAAAAGCGAGGCAAAGCCTGGCTAGACCTGATTTATTCTCGTGAATTGCACAACCTCGATATCGCGTTCCATCAACCTAATAGAATACCCACTTGGGAATGTGCGGATTTGAGTGGAACAATCGGTTACATCTTTGTCTCCAAACCATTGCTAAGCATTACCACCTTCTTCAATGTACGCCGTACTTTAGCCAGTGACCACAATCTCTTGGAGGCCAGCTGGTCAATTCAACCTGTCAAAATCATTCGAGTAGCCTTGGGCATTGAGAATAATGCCAGAGGCACTCGGCTCAAATTAAATACAGCAATCAAAGAGCTAACACAAAGATACAAAGGCAAAGCACAGTCAACAGAAACTTCAGTAGTTGACTACTAGCCTTTGTTAATGGCATATACGCATACAAGAACAGGTACGAAGACCACTAGTGCCACTAAAAAACACTCATATAACATCGATTTAGTGGCCAGAAGACGAGCGTTTAGAAGAGCCATGAGGATTGCAAATAAAATCCAGCCAATTGCTGACGGCCTTGCAACACAAAGAAACTTAAAATCTGAGTACAAAGCCTGGGTGCGTTCACATCGACACAACCTCTACCAGCTAGATGCAGAAATCACCAAAGCACTAATAACGAACAATGCAAGGGATTTCTGGTCCTTACTAAAAACAGCCGAACACTCAGTGGAAAACTCAATAACAAACAACATCTCACAATCCACCTGGGAAGCACACTTTGCAGAAGTGTTTAAATCTGTCATAACAACATATGCAGGGGAGGACCAGCACCACCCAGTAAAGTGGATCAATTTAGCAGACAAAGAAGAAATCTTAGAAATCATCAAAAAGATCAAAAACTCACGAGCGCCCGGCCCGGACGGGATCACCAACTTCGAGCTTTAAGCTCATCCCATCGAATGGGCTAATTTCATCAGCAAAATCTTTCAACGCTGTGCAGTGTCAAGTTCGGTGCCTCAATCATGGACCAGAGCGACCATAATTCCCATCTATAAAAAAAAGAGACATAAAGGACCCTGCGAACTTCCGTCCTATAGCTTTGCTCGACTGCATTGGCAAAGTCTTCGGAACACTTCTGTTAAAGAAATTTCAAACTTGGGCGGCATCAGCCAAGTGCAAAGATCAGCTGCAATCAGGCTTTAAAAATAATGCTGGAACAGCGGGTAACATCTTATTGTTCAGCATTCTAAAAAGCAGAGTATTGCAACTCAACCAACGGCTATATGTCGTATTTATTGACTTTACGCAAGAGTTTGACCGCATTGAAAGATCCCACCTCTGGAAGAAATTGAGAGGGTGGAATTGTCCTGAAGACATATTAGCACCCATCCAAGCCTTGCATCATAACACTTCAATGAGAGTTCGTCTAAGCCGAGATGGTGAACTGTCCAACAAAATTCCAACCACACGAGGAGTCAAGCAGGGATGCCCATTAGCATCAGTCTTGTTCCTAGCCTACATAGGCGACTTACAAGTGCACACAACTACTACGCACGCTTTTCCTCCAAAAAACGGAAATACGATAACAGAACAACTTCTTTACGTGGACGATCTCACCCTATTCGACCAAACACCAATAGGCCTCCAACGTCAACTTAATGGTCTACAAGAGTATGCAAGAAAAAACTTCCTGGAAATTAACAAGAGCAAAACAAAGGTACTGACATTACAGAGCAAGAAAAAGAAAACTGAAAACTTTAAATGGTACCTTGGAGACTCAAAAATTGAGACTGTGCAGTCTTTTAAGTACCTGGGAGTACACCTTGACAGTACAAAAGGCGAACTCTACATGCAAGCCACGTTGTTCACTAAGATCAAGAAATTAGCTGCACAAGCCAAAACAATTGATCACAAGTTTGGGAAATTCTCGTTACAACCAACCATCAATTTTTACAAAATGAAGGTGGTGCCTGCGATAACATACGGCACCGAGGCCATGCCGACCATCCCTAAAAACATCTGGCCCAAATTGGAAGCGTCCTTTTGGAAAGCAGTGCTGAATCTGCCGAGTTCCACTTCAGGAGTGGCGATAAAACGTGAGTTGAGCCTACAGTCTATGCAATGCACGGTCAACTGCAACGCATTATTGCTCTACAGAAAATGTAGAATGGTAGACGTAATGAGCTTTATAATATGATAAAACATGAGATGGACACAGGTAACTCTGAATTGCTCACAACATGGCAGAAAAGAAAACATCCAGCTCCTGGACACCATTGCTGCCAATGAAGATGATCTAATTTTCAATCCATGCAGAATTGTGCGCAAACTGAAGGAAGCAGACTGGGCAAAGACGACTGAAACAGCCGCCACTTTAAGACTCACCTCCCATCTGCCAGGGAACACAAGGAAATTAAATGAGTTACAAAACTTTTTAAAGAGATTTCCGAATAAACAGGCACGAAATCTAATCCTCAGAGCGCGGCTAAATCTCTTGCCAACTAATGAAATCTTGCATATAAGAGGTCTATCTGCAACAGCAAATTGTCGTTTTTGCCAAAACACCATGCCTCCAACGCAAGAAACCATTCGTCATCTCCTGATGAGTTGCCCGGCGACACGTGCAATAAGAAAAAGTTATTTTGCGCTCGAATTACATGGTGACTCGCTGATGGAAGAGCAAACCTGGTGGTGTAGGCTTATTGGGGGCGACAGAACGAGCTGGCAAATAATCACAGCAAAAATATTAGAGTTCATTGTGAATGACCTATTCAAAGTCAATAACGATTCAACAAACTGACTATGGCCGAAGCAAAACGGCAAGCCCAGATGATATGAACGAATATACGGATGTCAAGACAAAGACATTAAATGCAATGTGACAGATATATTGTAAAAATCTTATTTTTGATTAAACAATAAAAAAAAAAAAGCTTCTTAGTTTTAAGAATTAGAGGATATAAAGTGTCACATGTGATATCCTCTATCTTAAGTTGTATTATAATAGGATGTAAAGTTTATCCGTTGTAAATGTAAATATTTTATTCTTTTAAATTTTGTTTTGTAAAGGTTCGACATTTTGTAACTGAACCATAAACAAAAAAAACAAAAAAAAAACACAAAGTTGCACACACCATGTTTGGTCTTGAGTGTTCCACTGATTGCTCGACCTATGAGAAATCTCAAAGTTGGAAGAAAAGAAGATATGGGGGGAGGGGAAAGTGCAGATGACCCAGACTTGTGAACTGTGAGGCCCAGCAATTACACAAGAGGGAGTTAACCTTGCAGTGATGCGAGTAAGGCCGGAGTGTTAGGGAGATTGATTTTTATTCTTCATCCCCTCTCCTAGTGAGACCCCGAGCACTTTTTGCTTGACTTCTGGACCTTTTTCTGAACTCTTGAATGAGTGGAGCTTTTTTTCCACTCATTCATTCTTCTGTGCTCTCTCTTTTGGAACTCTGGAGTCTATTTTTCTCCGTAACTCTTAAAGGCATCTGTATTTTACTATTGCAGCTCACAGCTCCTTATGGGCAGTGTTGCTGGTGATTCATAGGGTCCTCCTTTGAGATTCTTTTCTTTGTCCTAGAGTAACTACAGTTCTTAAATACTTAGTATCTCTCCTAAAACTTCATAGTCTGAGAGATTGGCACACACCACCTTATGTGACGTGCCAAAGGGATACTTAGTATCCCCTTGTCTCTGCTGCTGTGACTTTTTAGTCATATAACCAATCTTCTAGTTATGGCTGGTGGCAGTGGATGTGTTCTACCAACTATTGTGTGATTTATGTACCGCAGGCTATGTCCATAGCCTCAGTATTGCACAATAGTGCACAATAGGGGCACTGAAATACCAACTTGGGGCCTCCCCTCTTACTAGCGTGGTTGTTCTTTGTTAGAGCTACCATTCTGGGAGGGCCAGGGATAGGCAAGTGTGTGTATTTTGCCTTTGGCGGGAACTGTCCCCGCCTAGGCTCTAGAGTGTCTGGGCAGGCAGGAAGTGGGGGAGGAATTTCTTACCCTCCCCCGTCCTTTGTCCACCAGAGTGCCTGAATAGAACCAGCTCCCACTGGGGGTCTGACTGTCCTGATTGGACAGCCAAACGCCCCTTTCTGTAAATTAATGAGAGAGATAGAGACTGCAGAGGAGTGTGTGCTGGAACTGTATAAAAGGTAAGGCTCCTGGGGTGAAAAGCAAGTTTACCACTGGAAGCTGAAGTAACCGAAGAAGACGACGACCAGAGAAGCCTGCAGACCCTTTGCAATACCGTGAAGCGAGCACTGCTGTCCTGACCCCATTTCTGTGTGAGAGAGGAACTCCGAAGAGGACGACTCCTTGTCTTTGACCTGTGGGAACAACCAGTCCCAAGACGAACTTTGATTTGAGCCATCTCCCAAGGTGCTGTGAGTTTCCAGAGCTGCAGATTCCCAATCCCAGGAGACCTGCTGTCCATTTGCTGCAGAACCCCAATACTAGGAGACCTGCTGCTCATTTATTTCAAGTGCTTCATCGTAGAAAGGCCGAATCCATCCAAATCTTTCCTGAGCCCTCAAGGACACTCGAGATCCGATCCAACTCGGCCAGACCCCTCATTAGACTGCAGGACTGCAGGAAGCGAAGAAGATTGACCGGGTGAATCACATCCTTTGTTGGTGCTGCAGAAAAGGCGCAAAAACCACAGTGAGCAGAGAAGTTGTTGAAAGGCGCGCAAGAGATCCTCCCTCGAGACTGCTGCTGAGAGATCCCATCCATTGTCCTGCCTTCCGTCATCAGACCAAGGAATTCGGAGGTCAGGTCCAGAGCTGCAACTTTGTGGAGCATCCACCATAAATGTTTTCTTTTAACCTAAGGTACTGTGGGGAAAAAGGTAGGGCTTACCTTATTCTAGAAAGTCAATGCTCTGGAGCATTGGAGTGCACAAAGAGCTGTCCAGGGCAACCCCCTCTTACCACTGACTCAAGCCGCTGCTTGTGTCCCTTTAGCGAGTCCTTTAACAGGGTCTCCAATGTTGGTTAAATCTACTTGTATCTTCTTTCCAAGAGACTAGAAAGTATCCACAGAAGCTTTTGACTTCTGGTGCTTTTCAAGACTTAAGCCTCTCCGAACTGCCTTTTAGCTATGGATGCGTTTTGGACTTTTAAAAAGACTTGCTGTGCAGGGAAACTGCCTCTAGAACCTGAAGCTCTGCAAGGATAACACTAATCAACTGTTTTCCCTCCCAAAAATCACTATCTTATATGTGTATGCTGAATAAATGCAATTACTGTATTACTTTGTGGGTGCGCGTTATTACCGATAGAACTGTCAAACTCCTGTAGCAATTGTATGCGTTCAGCAACTACCAACTCAGATGTGACCCTTTTTGAAAGTATTGAGAAGATGTGTAAATCTAATCTGTATTTTGATATACATGTATGTGTGTTTCTTTGATGTGCATTACTGACTGGGTTCAGTGTACTTACCTACAGCTCACATCTTCCTCTTATGATGAGCTCTGCTCTGCCACTCTACCAAGGTCCTTGAGTAATACCGACTGATGCTAAGAGTTGGGGGATCTACAAACTACCTGGATAGTTTACTTCCAAGTGGGACTTTAGGAAAACTCCCCCAACAGGGACACACCTTTTGAAAAAAAGGGAATCAGCTGAGAGTTGGACACCAAGGAAGTTAATGAAAACCTATTAAGGGAGGCCTTTAGAAACAGGCCAGCCGTCTGGAACTGTGGGATACACAGACATTAGGCAAAACACCTTCAGGATCAGGGCTACTTGAATATCAGCCTGCTCCAGTGGAACTGGTTGATACTTAAACGCTGCTCTTTCTTTTAGAGAATAATGCCAGAGAAAGTGAAGAAGTACTCATATTTTTGCCTTGAGGGAAAAAGGGGTTGGTTTTAAACAGTTAAGATTTTCTTTAAGTTGATTTAACAGCAATTTATTTAGAAAGAGCATTTATATTTGAGGTGGGTTTATTTTTTAACGCAACTACTCTACCACACCACTTTGAGCAAGAAAGATGAATGAGTTGTAAGAACAACCTTGTCTTTATGCAACTGCAGAAAAAGGATTGTTGCAAGAAAGAGCCTGTAATTTGTGCAACATTCAATCCAAAATAACTGCCAAAAAGAAAGTTTGATCTGCTAACACCATAGGCTTAACAAGTGTAAGCCACAGTTGACAAAACCACATTCAAGTCCCAAGAAGGGCAAGGGGTGCAAACTAGTGGATGCAATATTGAAGGTCCATTGAAATGTCACAACCACTGATTCTTGAAAGTGGGAAGAAAATGAAACCTACATCCTTACGACAAACTTTCTGTTTGATGCACCATTATTCAAATGTCCATTTTGAGCCTGCAGAGCTTTGTGGACCTGTTCCTTCTTTGTATTTTCAGATACAGCATTGATATTGAATGCTTCCACTTCTATCAGCAACTTGATCTCTGTGTAATAACGCAGGAATACGGTAAGTTGAGTATGCTTTATTCTTCAACCCGTACACCGTGACATCCGTCCCCTCCCAGCTCCTTCCCTTCAAAGACCAACTGCCGCCACGAGCGTGGAACCCGGATAGATTCCACGCGCCTGGGACATAAGACAAAGGCTCGCGGAAGCGCGAGCAACTACAACACATCTCCCCCTGTAAACCTCAAAACAATGAGGACAAATGCACACATGAACATCAATGAAGAAAAATGGGGAAATTGGGAAGGAACAAAGGAACATGAAGAAGGAGACATAAGAAAGAAGATAATTTAAATATCTGCAGTCCAAGAATTAATCAACTGCAAATTCTAAAACAAAATCCTTGTCCTTTGCCGGAATCTTCTTCATTCTGGTCGGCGCGGTTATTCATCTTGTTGGAAGCTTCCGCAAGAGCAGAGTTCTCGCATAATTCCCTTCCATCTGTAACTAAAACCGAATTATCCGACACAAACACTGGAGCCTCCTCATCAACCTCTGTCCCCGCCTTAGTCAGGCCAAGAGCACCATTATCGGAATCACACTCAGAAGACTCATCCGCCTTCCTTGCAAACGGCGCTCCATCAAATGGCGCAACATCATCACTCCCCGGGACAGGCACCTCTACACTTTCACGCCCCACCCGAGTAACCCGCCCAGGAACTACCCTACCACTACTGGAACCCCAAGGGCTCGGTATGGGGACCACACACTCAGACGCACACTCGAGATCATCTCCAACTGTAGCACCACCACCCTCACAACACTGGTCCTTAGTATCCGCCAGCTTTCCTTTAACAGGGACCACCCGCCTCAAACTCCATCTGGTACCATCTTGCAGTTTAACGTAACCATGACCTACTTTAGTCACGACACACGGCTTCATAAATTTGGACAAACCCTTAGCTACAAATCTCGGATTTTTCACCGCCACAAGATCACCAACTTGCACACGCAGGGGTTTCCTTTTTGAAAGCTGTGACTCCCAAAAACGGGATTGTTTAACGCGTACCTTGTCAAGAACTTCCTGCATGTTGATGCAACTTTGCACACCACCCCCAAGGGCGGCTACCCTAAGTTTGGATCCTGGTTTCCTACCCCTCATTAATTCAAACGGAGACACACCAGTAAATGATGATGGGGTAACCCTATAAGCCTTAAGTGCCTCAGTCACTACACTGCACCATGGCAAACCATTGGCGAGGGCCAACTGAACCACCCCTTTCACGAACCGGTTCATCCGCTCCACTAACCCGTTGGCCTCTGGATTGTACAAAGCCACCCTATGGTGACGAATCCCTAGTTTGGAGAAGAACTCTTGCATGGCACCAGACACAAATTGGGGACCATTATCGGTGACTACTCCAGCAGGAACTCCCTCCCTGTCAAACACCGCCGACAAGAAGTCAATCACCTTCTCAGTGGTGATCGAGGACAAGGCCGTGGCCTCAACCCACCTAGAGGTGTAGTCAACCAACACTACAAAATATTTGAAACCTCCACCCAAAGTGTCCATGGGACCCATAATGTCTACGGCCACCTTTGACCACACGTCTTGGGGCACTTCCACGGGTTGAACGGGTTGGGGCGACGTTGTCTTGCTCTTATCGCTGATGGAACAAGCCACACAATCCTTAACTACCTTCTCAACCTCCTCATCCATCTTGGGCCACCAATACCCTTCTCTAAGCCTTCTTTTCGTCATAGATCTACCGATGTGTCCCTCATGAGCCAACTCCACCAACTTGGCCTTGAGTGATTCAGGTGGTATTAACCTGGTACCCCTGGCAATGCCCCAAGGACCCTCAGACAGTTCAGACCACACTTGACCGAACGATTTATCCAATTCATCCATGCCCGCTCCGGTAGCGAGAGCTGCCTTGATGCTGTTTAACACTGGATCCAATGCACACTCTCTACCCCACTCCTGCTCACTGACGGCCGGAAACACCTTGGCCACCAACACATATTCGTCACCCGTCACAGCCCGTGTTGAGTCTTCCACACCTACATCATGGCGGGGAAAACGAGAGAGACAATCCGCAACCATATTTTTAGTGCCAGGCAAATACTCCACTTTAAAATTATACTCACTCATGTCGGCCATCCAACGCATCACCCTAGAGGATGCCTGGAACAATCCTTTAGTTGTCAAAACATGCACAAGGGGCTTATGATCGGTGCGTATAGTGTATTCCACCCCCCACAAGAATGTTCTAAAATGTTTGGATGCCCAGACAGCGGCCAAGGCCTCCCTCTCTAGAACGGCATACCTGCGTTCCACCTCACTAAGAACTCTGGACGCAAAAGCAATGGGGCGGTACGATCCATCAAAACACTGCTCGAGAACAGCCCCTACCCCCGTACTCACTGGCATCCACTGTCAAAACTGTCTTCCTTGATGGAGAAAAGGAAGCTAAAGATGGAGCCTGGTCAACCTGAGCCTTCAAACCTTCAAACTCACGTTGGCACGATTCTGACCACTCAAAACGTACACCCTTTTTGAGCAAGGCTCTCATGGCAACTGTCTTGTCGGAGTACGTGGGAATGAACCTGCTGTAATATTCAGCCAATCCCAAAAACGACCGTAATTGGTCTTTACTGGTGGGTGGAGACACTTCACATAACGCCTTCACCAATTCAGCCTTGGGATGTGTCCCTTTGGCATCCAGTGTGTGTCCCAAATAAGTTACACTCTCCACCCCTATTTTACACTTACTCAATTTGACCGTCAGACCACTCTTCTCCAAAATGCCCAACACTTGTAGAATCCTCTCATCGTGTTCCTCACGTGACCTACCCCACACCAAGATATCGTCTTGAAAATATTCCACACCATCCACTCTACAAAACAACTTTTGCATAACTCGCTGGAAAACAGCGGAGGCAGATGCCAAACCAAAAGGCATCCGCCGGAACCGGAAGGCTCCAAACGGCGTAATGAACGAAGTGAGAGGGCGTGATTCGACGTGTAGATCCACCTGGTGATAAGCAGAGGACAAATCTAAGGTGGAGAAACAAGAAGCCCCCCCTACAAGCGAAAGCATTTCGTGTATATTCGGTAAGGGATGCCTGTCGATCTAGATGCTGGAATTTAAATCTCTTAGATCGACGCACATCCTCATGCCACCATCGGATTTGCGTGCCAATACAACCGGGGCTAACCACTCTGAAGATTCTACCTCCTCTATTACACCAGCTTCCATCAGTTTTTTAAGTTCTGTCTGGAGACCCTCACGTGCCATGATAGGTACACGCCTAACTCTGTGCACAACGGGAACAGCACTCCTCTTGAGCACAATCTTGTGTGAGAAACCTCGCAACTTGCCCAGGACAGTGGAGAAAACTGACGGAAACCTCTCTTGAAGAGTATTGGCTGTCAACGCACTTCCTTGACCCAAACCACCTTCTCTTCCCTTGCTCACACACAAAACAGGGACATCTTTGCCAGGGCGAACCTCCATTTCCAGGGCAGCCTGCTCATCCCACCCAATAACTGGGTCACCCTTACAAGCTACATAGAGTTTTCCTCTGGTTTTCCTGCCATGAAATTCTATATCAACCCACTCGTATCCCAATACTTTAATAGGAACACGCCCATACGCACATGGATTGATGTCAGACGGACTCAAACTAGATACCTCCTTATGGAACTTGGACTTGTACATCGCAGGAGAAATCATGGTATAAGGGGAACCCGTGTCGACCAACACACTGAGGGGAACTCCATTCACACTTAGGGTAGCCCACGCACTCTTTTTTGATGGTCCCACGCTCAACAGCGAACCTTCCTTTGGAAGCACATCCGCCATAGGGGAGGGACTAACATACCCTACAACCGTTACATTACTATCATCCTCTTTAGGGTCCACCATCCGTACAACTTCCCTCTGTGGAGCAGCCTTGCACATGCGGGCAAAATGTCCCCTTCCCTTGCATTTTCTGCATACAACAGCGGAAGCAGGACACTCCCTAGCTCCTGCAACATGACCCCTCCAACCACATTTCTTGCAGAGATCTCTGCTATTCGGCGTTGCTCTTTGATCCCTGTCCCTGGCACGATTTTCCTCATTCTTGCGTGGCTGAACCAAATGTACAATGTCCGCCTTCTCTGTCACTTCCTTGACACTCTTCCTTGACTCCTCCAGGGCACGAGCTATTTCTATCACTTTCTCCAACGGAGGGTCCTTCTCCGTCCATAACCTCTCCCTTACTTTTGAGTCACTAGTCCTCATCATGATCTGGTCACGAATGTATTCATCCGCCAGGTCCGTGAACTTAGATGTAGAAATGAGGGTGCGCAGAGCCGTCACATACGAATCAATGTTCTCGCCAGGACCCTGTGCCCTTGAGAAGAAATGATACCTTTCTAGCACAATGTTAGCTCTCTTGCCAAAGCGTGTCTCTAGCTTCTTAAGAGCAGTTTCAAATGCCAAAACCACTGCCTGCCCCCCATCTCCATCGCCAGAAGACAAGGCCAAAACATCCTGGCCTGGAAGATGCCTGAAGACCCTCAAACCCTCCGTACCAAGGCAATTGAGCAGGGTCGCTTCCTTGTCGTCATCAGACATTCTGGAACCACCTGATGCTCTCAGGTATACCTTGAAAGTGTCCACCCAAAGTTCCCACGCAATGGGGGGCTCCCCTGGATTGGGAAGAAAAGCTGGAGGTGGGCGAGCATTGCTGTGCTGCATGGTCAATGGAACCGACATAGCCACTGACTGAGCTCAAGCGCAAATGGAACAGATGGAATGTCTGCACGTGACCAGGACCCGACTTCCTTGGAGCACAAGGTGTTATAACTTACACCCTGTCCTAAACAGCAGACCCTTATGACGGATTACTTCATTGAAGACACCTCTAATGGAAGAGAATTCGTTGAATCTGTACGTTAAATAGTTACACAGACAGTCACAAGTCACTTCCTCCTCTTCGAAACAGAAGTAGCCAACAGGGAATTGCAGTTCCTGCGACTTCCGCACTCAAGGGGTTAACATTTCTCTCCTTGAAGTCGAGGTAGTGCAACCACGCCCACCGGGCTAGCTTCCTCAGGGAAAGGGCGGAGCCGAACAACGTTTCTGCAGGCGCCCTTCCGGGCTATGAGGATCCGCAGGACTGTGCCCCCACCCAGGGTCCACCTCTCACCTGCAGTGGTCCTTCGTCTGCGACCTACTATGAGCCGCAGGGCAGCAGCTGCACACACCTCCTTGGGCCGCGCTCGACCTCGTCCGGGAGCGCGGCTCGAGCCGGATCTTTGACGGCGAAGAACAGCGGTCGCTTGGCCGAAGACAACGGCTGCACTCCCCGCCGTGTGCCGCGCTCGACCTCGTCCGGGAGCGCGGCCCGGCCGGATCCTTGAAGGCGAAGGATCGCGGTCGCCCAGCTGGAGGCAATTACGCCGAGAGCCACGCTCGACCTCGTCCGGAAGCGCAGCTCGGGAGATCAGCTGAGGGCACCAGATGATGATCCACAGCTTCGCAAGGCGCGTGGGTTGGGGTTGAAGAAACCCTCGTCGCCAGTGTAATAACACAGGAATACGGTAAGTTGAGTATGCTTTATTCTTCAACCCGTACACCGTGACATCCGTCCCCTCCCAGCTCCTTCCCTTCAAAGACCAACTGCCGCCACGAGCGTGGAACCCGGATAGATTCCACGTGCCTGGGACATAAGACAAAGGCTCGCGGAAGCGCGAGCAACTACAACAGAGGAGGAGACCTGCTGCCAAGTAATCCAGAGTCAGTCCTGGTTCAGAGGGGGCAGGCAGCTGGGGGAACCCAATTCTTGCCCTTTTTCCCTGTGCCAGTTTGTATCTCAGCAGTATTAATTTGTCTCACGGCATGCCTCCACACAACGACACTTGCCAGATTTTCAGTTTTTCGCAGATCCTACAAATGAGAGGAGCAACAGAACTAGACCAGCTATTGTCCCACGTAGATACCAAAGCAGCCTGTATACACTGAAAGAAGATCAAGAGGACTTTTTTTAGTAGATCTGTATCAAAAATATTTATTTAGACTGATACAAAATGTATGAATGAAAATCAATCATGAATGAATCATAAACAGGAACAACAATTAGGTTGGAGGTGTAACGCTCACCTGGCTCCCACGGAGGCGTGGGCGTGGCTGGGACTGCTGTGACCTCTTCTGCAGAGATGCGTAAGACCCGGAAGATGGACTGGATTCCCCAACCTGGCTTTTCTGGCTCGAAGGAATATCCCACTGTGTGTGAAAAGGAAGGGTTAATAGTCTGCGGGTGATGTTCCGACCTCCCACTTCCCTTCTCTCCCTCCGTGAAACCCTTTTGGGATTCCCTGCGAAGACTCCCCTTAGGGACCAAAATGACGAGCTCTCCATCCTGCTTCTGATGCAGGGGCGCGTTGTGATTCCAGTTACTTCACTGGATTGATGAGTTTAAACTAGTTTGTCCATTCCCGTCGTACCGCAAATGTTTATGGCAAGTTTGGGTTTATATTCACTCATCTGTTCTTTTCTTTCGCAGGTGCTGGAGAAGATTCCGGGCTGCAGGCGATTTGGATGAAGCCAAATTCTGGTAAGAATTCCGATGAGAGATTCCTTTGCAGTTTTAAGTATCTCCTTTAATGTCCAATGTCTTTTTCCCCATAGGGGCCGGGGTACGGCAATGCCGGAGGTAAGGCGCCGACCCGAAAAGAGCTGCTGTGTCTCTCTTGCAAATGGGTAAGTCTTGAGTGAGCGTATTGCTAATGTTCTCACATGCTCTCACTAATACAATGTCTGTTTCTTTTCCCCTTAGGGGCCGGGGTGCTGAGATGCCGAAGGTATGGCACAAACCCGAAGGCGGAGAGGGAATTGAACCACAGGTAAATTCTACTTAGATTTGTGGTTCCCTTCTCACCTCTCTTTCTCCTTCCTTCCAATAGGTGCTGGATGGCGGTGGAAGCTCCGGATGGACGTCGCAGGACTCGAAAACGCCACGTGCCGGTGAGTGAAATGCAGCGTGCTGCGCGCGACACGATGCGCGTTTAAAATGTTTGCCTTCTTTGCAGGATTGTCGGCGTGCAGAATCCGGAGTGCAGATGTATCGGGTAAGGTTCTTGTTTTCACCTGTTCTCTTCCCTTTTCTGCTTTAGGTGTTTCCAGGATGCTGGCAGGCGTGATGGAGGACCAAGGCAGGAGCAGGCACGGTGAGCGTCCAGCTGCTAATGCAGAACAAGGCGAAGCGTGGTCTGCTGCTTGGGTGTGGCTTAAATAGCCTTTCAAGTAGTTCCAGGTATGTATTCTTCCTCCAGAAATATGTATTCCTCCACCGGTCACACCCTAGAGATCAAGTAGTCCCTAGAAAAATAGTTCCTTCCAGTCTTGGAAGTTGCAGCATGGTCTGCACAGGTAAGTTTACACCAAGCACTACCCCCAACCTACTTCTGTATGAGCCTGGCGCCGATGGTGCCAGGACTGATGTCCCCTATGAGCCTGACGCCAACGGCGCCAGGACTGAGTCCAAAGGGCCCCCATCTGGGGCTGCTGGGACTTCCCTTGAATGCATGGTGTCTGTCTCTGAGGGTGCCGGGCCTGGTGTGGCACCTTGGAGGCAGGCATCATGACAGGAGGTAAAATCACATCTAAAAAAGTGCAGATGGCATTAATCATTCCTACACAACAAAATGCATTCCTTCATTCAACAAACATACTCCTACAATCATACACATACAATAATGCTTTCACATACATTATCAATAATATTTAGTGAGAACATCAAAAAATGCATAATATTCAACAGATGTTATATATGTAGTCATATTTTGGAGTGGATCTTGATGGTGGTTATAGTTTGCATGATCACATCACCAAATAATTTCAAGACAGACCGGTTTCAACGTGTTGGTTTATTTTGACCACGTCTTCATCAGGGGGCCCAAGTTATATACTACAAAGAAGTGTACACAAATATAAACTTTATTTCTAACTTCACAGTGATTAAAACCTACTAAAATAAATCAGACCACTAATCATTCATGCACGTGAACAAGAGAATAATCAATTTAAAAATCCCACATGCTGGGATACACCCATTAGAATAAATGCAATGCCCTGAATACCTGGGTGCCTACAAGTGGGTGAAACCAGAGGGGGGGAGTATAAGAGATGAGACTGGAAACAGGAAGGTGGGGCTTGTTTGGTTGAGGTAAGAGGAGGAGAACGAGGGGGTGCGGCAGAGTGTGGAGGCTATTATTTCAGAGAAGGTGAGGTACTGGCTTAGTGAGTGCAAAGTTACTGAGGTGTGAGTGCATGATATTGTGGTGAGAGTGGTTTGGAAGGTTGGGGCAAGGAGTGTTTGTGAAGCGAATGGTTACAGCATGACACGAGGGTGTTTGAGTAGTAGTTGAAGGAGGGGAGTAGTGGATGGGGAGACTAGTAGGAGAGTACTAGTGGGCAGGGTTCATAGTGATAATCTCGAAAGTCAAAATCTCGAAACTCAAATTCTCGAAAAAAAATCTCGAAAAAAAAAATTCTAATTTTTTTATGACGTTTTTTGTTTGAAAATGGTGGGGTACCCCCGAACCCCCCCTTTTTTTTTTTTTTGTTTTTACCTATTTTTTATATATATATATACTAGAGCCAAAAAAAAATATAGAAAAAAAAAGAATTCGACATTTTTATTTCGACATTTTTGTCTTTCGACATTTTATTTTCAAGATTATGACTGACCACCAGTGCGCAGAGGAGAGCAGTAGTGGGTAGGATAGTAGTAGTGGAAGAACAAGAGTAGTATTCGAGTATCAGTGGATAGAGGAGAGAGTAGCATATGAGGGGTCAGAAATGCGAGGCGGACCACTTCATAAATGTTTTTTACAAGTAGCCATTTTATTAAATTATAAGGGTGTGACAAACTCCTCACTTTCCTTAACCTAACAAGGATTTCCCTGCTTGTAAAACTAAGACTAAAGGAAAACACTCTAACATCAAAAGATATCTGTCCCTTTTTCTTATACATACAACAAAAACATCAGTTGTTTATATGGCTGTTCAAACTCAACAAAATAACAGTTATACTCAAACACAAACTTTATAACCAAATATCCTTGTGACCTGTGTCGGATCCCTTTCCCCAGGATCAATGCAGGATTTTCCAAATAAAAGTTCCACTTAGTAAAGTTCCTTTCACTAGTCAAGTTTTGCTTCAGCCGCAACACCAAGTTCCTTTCAGTAGCCAAGCTCTGCTTTCAACACAAAATTCCTTTCCTCCTTGAGGTTTTCATTTGGCACTTGGATTGCCTTATATTTAAACAAGGGTCATCACTCTTCAAAATAAAGTCTTCCACAAGCTCTAGTTTGTCAAACCAAAAGTCTTTGTTTTCACACTTCCAGTGGAGTTTTCAATAGAACTTCTTTTCTTTGGAAAAGGCAACTACTTCACATTTCCTCTTTATAAACAACAATATTTTCATCAGGATGGTTTTACCACAGTTCATCAAACACATTAGTGGCCTTTCCACTTTCTTTCCACCACAACCTTTCACCACAATGTAGTACTTCAATATCTTCTTCCCGGTCTACTAAACTGCCAGAACTACCACTGATAATCCCTTTCCTGGTATACTCACCTGCCAGGATAAAACTCCTACCACTGCTACATGTACTCTGTGGCTAGGCTTACTTCAAACATTAGCAAAGTCTTTGACTTTCAACAACATTGAGATTCACAACTTCTTCCATAAGGATACACCACCCATTGACGTTTGTTCTACTGATTTGTTTGCCACATGCAACACAGGATATGTTCCTCTCCCCCTTGATACTTTCCACAAGAAGGGCTTCTCTCTTGCCACCTTTGGGTTTCTACTACCACACCAGGAAACTGCTGGAAATGTATCTTATTCAAGTTTCTCTTTAAGAAAGCCGTTTCCCTACGTATTTGTAATGCCTTTCTTTGGCTTAGGCAATGCTGGTTGTTATCTTTCTCAAATATTGTCCCCTCTTTCCTTGAACAATAATTGCAAACTTTCTCCTCTCGTTTCCTCTCAATATGAGTATTGTGCCAAAAAGACTTTCTTTCATTAGTTGAGTATTCAGAAAGTTGGTAAGCAGCCAGCGGTTTACTATGGAGTGCCCAAGGGTCATCTATCAAAGGCCAACTCACCAGTCTCTCCTTGTGCATCCTCTTAACCCACTGCTGCTGCAACTTCTTCGGTCTTCGGGTCCAGAGCTTCTGACAGCTCTGGTCAGATTCCTGCGTCCCACGCCTTTCACAACAGGAGTTTGCATGACTCCTCGCGTTTTACGGTGCTCGCCAGCCACCGGAGCTGGACACTGGATATGGAGAGCTTCTCTCTCCCACAGGGCAGCCTGTCACAGCAACCTTTCCCACTTTGCGACCTCTGCTGGCTTCTAACTCCTGCAACTCCCTCAGCACCATAATCTGCTACAAACACGCCAGCGGTCTCGGCATCTTCATTTCTCTGCCCTTGCTGTATAAACGGATGCTGACTACTGCTCCTACTACTTCTAATGGCCTCACTTGAAAGGGCTTTAAATAATTAAAAGTCTGGCTCTGTTGTGGGCCATTATAAACTCTAGACTGGATAGTGCAGATTTGTGTCTCTGAGCCCCTCTTCATCGTCCCAGTACCTAGGGCATTATGGGACTTGAAGTCCCTAATGTTCGGGTTTCTTTTTATATCAAAGGCCTCCATTTTACAATAGGCCATTCAAACTATGGGGTCATTGGGGGTCATTAGCAGGTTCTCCCAATTCTCCTGCCCCATGTCCCCTCCATGTGATCCTGCCACAGAACACCACCCCCAGGGTCAGGATCAGGAAGGGTCCGTCTTTCCCTGGCCACATGCGAAGGGTCCCAAACCAGGGTCTTTGGCATAAGCACCTCTGATTCATCACAAGTAGAAGAAGAAGTTTAGTGAAGTGGAATGGGAGGAGTGTGAACTATGAAAGGGTGGGGTCGTGAGCTAGGATGAATGAAACATCAGAGGAACAGGAGATTGGCAGGAAGAGCAAAACGAAGGGGTAGGTAGAAAGAGTAGGAGGGTAATGATGAGCGTGTGCGTGAGTGAACTTTGGCGAATCCAACTGAGAATGTGCATGACACTATCCAAATCCTATTCAAACACTAACCTTTAGTTGGAATAGGGAGTGTTAGAAAGTCCCTGAGGGAGTCTAGATAGCCAGCTTTATATCAACATATGTAGTCTGGGTCAGACTGAGATAGTAAGGGGTCAACATTCGCTAGAACTAATCATGGTTAGGGACGCCTGGGTTAGGGAGGAGGGTCATGGGAAGACAAGTGAGATTGAGGGACTGCTCGAAGCCCCACAATTCTGAAAGTAAAAACCTATGAACCATCCTTGAGACTCTGAGTGGTTCTTGTGCCATTTGTGACAGAGGGAAGAAATGATTTCAAGGCTAGAAATATTACTTTGAGCTCCTAAACATTGTGTAGCTGGAGGTCCCGGAGCAGAAGGCAACCATTACAAACAGCGTAGTAGGCTAAGACATTTGACAGCCCTATCCCAGTGCATACTCTTCATGAATATTTCTCAATCCCCACACAGGGTCCACTCAGCAGATGGCTCAAAATAGATTTGCCTCGTCTTTACCATTGACCCAAGAAGAATTTGTTGTTTTAATATGCATCCATGTGACTGTAACCTCAGATGTATATTATACAGTGCTATGATGCAGTGTGGCGCCTACTTTGAACTTTATAAATCTGTTCAAATACAAATAAAAACCAGAACCCTGTCCCCCTCCTCACCTTTTCCAAAGTGTAAGAACAAGAAAACCCTGCAGTTATGCCCGCTATCGCCTTTACTTTGCACCCTGTCAATCAAGACGATGGTGGACTTGATCCATCTCCGGCATAGGCAGTGGGGAATTTGTATAGCCGGGCAGCCGGAAGTTGTCTAGCTATATGCAGATGACATGTTATTGTATATTAGCGATCCCCAGGATAACCTAGACCCTATCATGGAATATGTTACCCACATTGGCGTATACTCAGGGTTTGATGTGAATTATGTGAAATCGAGGAATTCCCCCTAAGCGCCAAGACATTGAGCCGCAGGGGGCATTTCGTTTGCAATGGGCGCTGGATTAATTTAAATACTTAGGCGTTAGTCTCCAGAAGCAGGGACACACTGGTGGCAGACAACTACACAGCCACCGCCGCTCATGCATGTACGAAAATTGAGCTTTGGTCAAAACTGCCGATGTCACTAGCTGGGCGGTTGGGGCTAATTAAAATGGTACTGGTGCCCAAACTGCTATATATGTTTGTTAATGTGCCACTGTGCCCAGGGAAACAGTACTTAGAGACTTGCACAGTGACATGTCCAGATTTTTATGGCACTCTAGGGCAGTTTGAAAGAAATGGGAGGGGGGGGTTCACTAACCCACACATGGAAATATACTGGCTGGCTCCCCAGGTGCAGTAGGTCTCCACTAGGTATGGATCGGAAGGGCTCCCGCCACATGTTAAACTGGAGAAGGCAGCGGCAGGGAAAGTAGAGATGAAATCCCTGATATTAGACACCAGCTATAGGAACAATTGCCCCTATGATCCTGTGCAGACCCCGCTGTTCGGCTGGAGGGCTTTATTTGCGGGAACTTCTGCGGGCGGACCATACTATCGTTAGTTACCATTGTGGAGCTTTCCAGGCCTCTCCTCTACGTAGGATGTCTTTCTGAGATCCTGTTGTTCTGTCATGGGATATCGGGCGATAGGGGATTTGTTCCCGGAGAGTCTGTTTGTGACGACATACACCTGGTGGTGTGAACATAGGGGTGCGCCCATTGAGCTGCTTCAGCTCTATAGGCTGTGGGCTGCTGTGCAGAAAACATTTGAATGTTATCCAGTTGAAACTCCTGAGAAAGCACTCGTTTTTCTATTAGCCAACTCTTATGGCTGCCGTAGGCTACTGGCTGCCCTATACAGGGGATTTGTGGATAGGACCCCCAGCAATGGGGGATAAAGCCTGGGGGAGGTGGGGCGGCGGAACTGGAGGTAGAGGTGTCTGATGAATGCTGGAGGTCTATGTTCATGTTTACCAAGAAGGTGTCAATGAATATGAGGTTGAAACTAATTCAGTATAAAATCCTGCACATGCTGCACTAGATATACGCTGTGCAAATTGGGACGCTGTATGTTGAACATGGTGGTGGTTGCTGTCCGAGGTGTGGGGTGGCGGACGCTGGGTATGCACACATGGTATGGTCCTATCCGCAGCTGGAATGTTTCAATGAAAATGTTTATGGTAAGCTGTCCGCTATCATTACTAGACGGCTGGAGAAGCTCCATATGAGTATGCTCCTTGGGGTATGGAGAGAGAGATCCCTGTGTGGCAGCTGTGCTCTTTTATGAATATAGGGTGCATGGTAGCTAAGCGTTGTATCCTACGGAAGTGGAAAGACCTGCATCCTCCTACTGTTTAAGAATGGCTGAGGTAATTGACTTGGTTCAGTGACTGTCAAGATATGTATATTGCGTTGCAATCCATATCATCCCGACCGAAAGACATATGGGGAGAGTTCCTGACGTTCCTGGCTACTGACCGAGATAGTATTGGGTAAACATTGTACCTGGACCACATGGTTAATACTGCAATGATTGTACCTATGATTGCTGTTGATAAGATGTGTTTAGGATTGTGCTTGCTAAACTTAAATAAAGTTAATTTAAAAAAAGAAAACCCTGCCTTCTTTGGGTCAGCTCTCTCAAATCACTCTAAACTTTTTAACCACTCGCACTCCAGGTCTCTATCCTCCACCTGCATACTTCTTAGCCTCTGTGCCACATGCTATTCCAAGATTAAGTATCATTGTTTAGTGATATGTCCATTATATAGCTATCGTCAAACTCTTCCAGCTCACAACCTCCTGTATTGATGCTCCTAGTCTCCATCCTGCTGCTTCTCTATCTTCATATCCATGCCACTATCATTGGCGTCTCTCAAGACTCCATCCTTTCTCCCCACATCTCCTCATAAGTGCTATCTGTGATCCCATGTGCTGCTGGTGATCCCATGTCAACCTATGTTACCACCTCTTAGCCCAGGGCACCCACATGTTTACCCTCTCACTATCTCAATCCAGGCACTCATATTGACAGCTTGATATCTGGTAAGTCACATTAGAGTTACAGTGGAAGAGGACTGGGGGAACCTGGGTGCTGAGGACTGCCATCCACCCAAGCTGCTGGCCCCAGAGGATCCTTTTCCATCCTCATCCCAGTGTGTTGGTCACTGCACAGTTCACTGACACCCCCAGCATGGAAATATGCCTTGCATCTCTTGTACAGATATCCAAAAGGAAGGACAAAGAAAAGAGCCATTCCTGTTTGGTCCTGGAAAGGGCCGGAACCTCTTCTCCATGCATCACAGGTAAGCGAGCTGCACACCGACTCACCCTTTTGCATCCTTCACCCACACATCCAAACAGCCAGTCCGCACCCTACTATCACACACCTTCCAAACCACAGAACCTCATCCACATCCCACTCGGCACCATCCACACTTCACAGCTCCAAATCACACACCAAACCTCATTATCTTCATTGCTCACTCTGGAGTAATACAAGCAGTAAACATGATATTGTCACTGCTCACAGTCTGGGTGCACTCTTTATCAAAGAGACATGGCTCATCCCCACCTCCACATAAATCCTGGATGTCGTCAACCCCACAAAGTATAGCATCCAATTCAAGTAACACAAAAAGAAGACAGCTGAGGGCTTCGTATTATTCACAAGACCTCATAAACATGCACCCTCAAGGAGTAAACCATTTCTTCATCCATTGATCTCCTCAGTTGTCGCTTCCCGCTCCCCCCTCTCAGACAGTGATCTACTGTCCATCCTAAATTAACAATGCCTTTCTTGGTGACATCATGGACCTTATCAAACTGCATCCGCCAACACCACGACTAACATATTTCTTAGAGACCTCAACCTGCCTGAATGGGAGCCATGTCACCAAGTAGACCAGAGTATCAGGATGCTCAGGATCAGGGGGAATCTTAGGTGGTCATTGGTGGTGCATAAGTTGGGAAGATGTTTTGTACTTTAGAGACTGCACTTTAGAGACATTTTGTAGTCTGGATAGTATGCTAAGTCAGAACGAGTCAGACAAAGGGGTGGCATTTTACACTACGCATTTCTTGAAAATAATAAGAAAGACATACCTTTCCTTATACTAAAGGGTTTGCCCTACCTAACAGAACTACCACTAGGGTGCTCTTTGTCAGGGTGGCTTGTTCAAAGCAAAAACTCTGTCCAGAAACTAACCTATCCCTGACCCTACCACTAATCAAAAAAGTATTCAGAAAACAAAAAGGGGCTCAGGAGAATGGCTTCTTTCTCCTGACCCAGCTCGCTCAGCCCATGCGACTGATCTTCTTATAGTCTCTTGAAACAGTTCTGATTAGATCCTGCATCTCCTCAAAGGGACTTCTTTGGTCTTTCTCGAGTGTTCAATGGCTATTTGCTCTCAGTGTCCAAAACAGTTATTTCCTTAACTGTTATTCATATATTCTCTCTGTCCTGGTTTCTTGGTTTTGATTCAACAAACTGTTATTCTCGCTATTGGGAGATGGGAGGTTAGTCCTGTAGCACTCTTGGCTTTTCTTAGGATGTCCACAGTCACTGTGACGGGGGAGATCTCTCCCGTACTACTCTTGCATTTTCTTATGGTCTTCACGATTACTGTGACCAGGGAGATCACTCCTGTAATACTCTTGGCTTTTCTTATGGTTACTCTTGGATTTTCTTATGGTTTTCACAATTACTGTGACAAGGGAGATTACTCCTGGAGAGGTCTTTACTTCTGTTATGGTTCTCACAATCACTGTGACAAGCAAAATTCCTTCTGTAACATTCTAGGGTCTCCCTCTGCTCCCGTTACCTTGAATTTGATAGGCGCGTGTCACTGGTTCTTCCAGGGGTTGCAGGCTGGCTCGTTCTCTGTAAACGGTCCCAGCGTTTCTCCCTCTGCTTTCTTGTCTGCAGCTGCGCAGAGCCTTTGGCTTGTCGTGTCAGCGCATTTGATGGACCCCTCGGTCCACATCTCACAGTTTAAGCCACCGTCTGACTTTTCCCAGCTTCCAAGTGGGATGGTTCTCTGTTGCGTCCTGAAGTACTAAACCAACCTTTCCACATTGTCCCTTGACTGAGGACCAGCTTCTTTCCACAACCTTCTCTTTCCCAGGTTTGAGCTTCCCGGGCTGTGCAGGCTTGTTGCGGTCTTCTCTATTTAGCAAGTCCTTCCTCCGTTTCTATCCTCTGTTGCTGGGCCCCCACCATCAACGATTCAGAGGCCTTCCTTTGTTTCCAAGAGGTATTCTTTATGCCTACTCTTCCCAACGGGCTATCTTCACTGAAGGAGTAGTTATTGCTCCTTCACTCTTCTTCTTCTCTGTACTATTGGGTTCCAACCTATTGCCATTCTTCATGTCTCTTTTACTCTTCCTCTTCTCAGTGGTTTCACATTTTGGTTGAGTAAAAGAAGAAAGCTTACAATAGCAAACAGTTTTTTCAGTTTGGACTTCTTGGGACAATGAGGGTCTCAAGGACTCATAGAAAAGAGGATTAGGGAGTTCCTTCACAGAACGGGAGTCCCTATCACCAAGAGGGGAGTCTCTCCCTATGGGGTCCCACTTACCGCCACCCGTAGGGGGAATGTTGCGTAGGGGGCTCACCTCCCTAGCCTCACAGGGAAGGGTTCCCCCATGAGAAGGGACGAGATCTTGTTAATTGTCACAATAGCCTAAGTAGTTCTATTTTGGGAGGAGACTCTTGTGTGTGAGTATTTGATGTGTTGCATTAAAGATGGACAACTAGGTCACATACCAAGATGGTGGTGAAGGTCAGAGTTCCTGATTGGATGGGGACCTTCTGCCAGGCAATATGAAATCTGGCTGAGGCCATTCCCAGTAGCTTGCTTGGTTTTCAGAAGGGCATGTGATGACATTTTGTGTTGCACGAAAGTGAATATTTCACATCTCTCCATGAGTACAAAATGCAGTTGTATCCTTAGAGTTGTGAGGAACTCATTTTGGCAACAGCAAAGACGGACACAAGTGATCACAGTTCAAGGGTGTTTATTAAACTGTATGCAGTATTAAACTGTATGCAGGTTGGAAAAACGCCTAATCTAAACCTAAAACTAAGATGGGAGAAAGCGTCGACCATCACATGAAATAAGGCAGCCCTAGTGGCGTTGTGTCAAATAGAAAAGGGCATATACTAAGAAACCTATTGCCAAACCTTACAACTAATACAAAAAGGGTGTGGGATAGTTTTCAAGAAAAGAAAGAAGTGTTCTCAAATATGTCAGGATGCGGTCGCTTGGGTCTCCCTTCCCCATGTTTTGAGCATGGGGTAAGGTGGGATCTTGGAGCACAGCACAGTCTTCAGCTCTCCCAGCACGAGATGACAGTTCCTTTGCAGCTGTGAGAGCCGTTGATGGCTAAGTCTCGTTCCTCTTGAAAATCTCTTGCCTTCGAGGGCCTGACGTATTCAAAACAAAAATTCCTTCAACAAACGTTTGTTACCTGGTTTTACTTAGGGTGAGTGTTCTTCACCCGTTGCTCCCCCTCTTCTGTGCGCTGACCCTTGTTCCTCGTGGTTTTGGGTGATAGCTTTTCACCCCTTGCGTCTCGCTCCTCCGGGCTTGGATCCTAAAACAGTTCCTATCGATATCGAGGCCTTTGGTAGTTTAGTCTCCTGGTTCAGAGGGCCCGAGAGGTTTACAAAAACAACTAACACACACAAAGTTCTTTTCCACGTATCTCTTGGGTGATGGCTTTACCCCTGGGTCCCCCTCTTTACGGACGCAGACCCCTCTTTGCTTTCAGCCTCCCTCCACCGGGTTCATTATGGCTTTTTTCGGGTGATGGATTCACCACTGGGTGCCCCTCTTGCGGGCGCAGACCCCTCTTTGCCTTCAGCCTTCCTCAACCGGGTTCACTATGGCTTTTCCAGCATTCACTACTCGTAATGTCTTTTTAAACCATTCCAGTGGACAACCCTCGGCCGAGTTCACTCTTGTCAACACACACTGTTTCTTGGAACTTTAGACTTGCCCCCTTCTCGTCAGCATTCCTCTTCCTGGTTCACTCTTGCCAACTTCACATTCACATTTACTTTCAATGTTCACAGGATTCACTTCTCTTGCTTTCTCATGTGGCAGGATTCACTTCCCTTGCTTTCTTTATAGTTCTTAGGTCAAAGGCTTTCGACTGTACAGGGATTTTGCTTGACCTCCTGTATGACCACTTAATTTTATTTGTACTGAGCATAGACATGGCCCGTAGGTTTGTTAGCGCAAGGACACACAATTAGGATCAGCGAGCAGGACAGGGGTGGACAGATATCGGTTTAGCAGAAGAAGGTAGTCTTAAGAACCCATTTGAATTTCAGAAAGCTGATGCAGGCTCTCAGATCTGGTGGAAGGTCATCCCAAAGCCTAGAGCTGTGCCGACAAGCGTTCCGTGCAACAAAAAACAGTCTTGCCTTAGGGATAAGCAGGATATTCTAGTGGTTAGATCGCAGGACCCTTCTTTCCGGCAGCCGGACCAATTTCTCTGTGAGATATCTGGGGATATCTCTATGCAGGCATTATTACGATATGATGGGACATTTATAATGCGCTTAATACCCATAGGTTTCTAAGCGCAGACCCGGGGATCGAACCTGTGTTGCTCCGTGTTGTCTTGCTTCCAAGACGAGCATGTCGCCCCTGAGCTATCCGCCTGAGAGAGGATGTGTAACGCAGAGTGTCCGGAACACTACTCTCTTTTCCACTGGGAGTCAGTGGAGATTTTGTCTAGCGACCGAGACGTGGTCAGATCTTTTAAGACCTTCCACCACCCTTACTGCATTTTGGATGGCCTGTAATCTGGTCAGTTCCCCGTTGCCAATGCCCTGGAGGAGGCTGGAACAATAGTCTATGCGGGCCCCGATAATCGCTCTTGCGATCGCCGCACAGTTAGATCTACTGAGGAAGGGTCTGATTTGGGTCAGCAGTTTCAGGTAATAGCCTGTGCTTGATACCAGGCTACTAATATGTGCTTTCATGAAATGTTCCTGATCCAGTACAAGCCCCAAGGTCTTCACCTTGTTGAGCGTCTTGATTTCGCAGCATGAGATGTTAAAGACTTGGTATTCATTCCCAAGTTTTCTAGTCTGGCCAACAGCACCGACAATCATCAGCTCTGTTTTCTTGGCATTCAGTGCTAGCCCATTATCCCTCATACAGGATTCAATTCGGCCAAACACATGGTTGACCAAGGTGGTATCTTTTGTATAGTCCCTGGTGAGGCGGATCAGACACTGAGTGTCGTCGGCATAGTTAGCATACAGGGTGCCTTCCTCATCCAGCATTTTAAAGAGAGGGGTGGTAAAGATGTTAAACAAAGTAGATGAGATACACGCCCCCTGTATGTCACCAGATAACCTTCGGCCATGGCATCATTACAGAACACTTTAGCCGTTTGGCCAGAAAGAAATGATTTGATCCAGTTGGCTTCATTCGTGGAAAAGAAAGCAGTATCACGGAATCTCTGTACCAATATAGCATGATCCACCATGTCAAACGCAGAGGACGGATCAAGCAGCATAAGAATAACTGCCCTCTTCGAAGTGATGTAGGATATTGGTTTTAAGATCTAGTAGCGTGGACTCGGTGCTGTGTGATTTTCTGAAACCCAACTGTTTATATCCTAGAAGGTTGTGGCTTTCCAGGAAACTCTGAATATGGGCTACCCTATCCCAAATATTAAGAAGAAAGGATATATTTGTAATGGGGCGGTAGTACTCTGGCAGAGCTGGGTCAAGAGATGGCTTCTTCAAGAGAGGGGAGATCCATGCCTGTTTGATGGAGCCGGGTACGTTATCCTCTTGAAAGGAGCAATTAACAAATGTGGTTATTATTGGCAGTAGTTGAGCCGCACAGGCCTTAACAATCACTGCAGGGCAGATGTCCCCCTTGAATGTGGTGGGCTTAAGACTGGACAGTATAATTGCCATTTCTGTTTCTGTTACCTCCTTAAAGGAAAAAGGTGCAGAAATGTGTGGGGGAAGATCGTACATCATGGAGTCTTGCAAACTTTGACCTATCTTGGTGGCTCTCCTACAGCCTACTGGTATTTGTAGTTTCACTCAGATGGGAATCGACCAGAGTTTCTCAGAGCAGCACCCACGTGGTGCTGGTCCCCTTCTGCAGCTGGTCTCCCCTTTATAATTTTTGTAGTTCTATGAATGTCTTTTAACTTTGCCACTTTGCGTCTTTCATTCACCATAGCCTGGTTCTTATCGGCTCTCCCCTCGACTCACCGGCTGTTATGAATCGCTTGGTACCACAGAAGCAGGAGTCTCCCTTGCTCCAGCTAATCGCCGTCAATACGCTTTGTGTACCGTTGACATCTGCTGCACCACACTTGGCCTATTGTCCTCGATCTTATGATTCCTTCAGCAGAGGGTTCGCAGGGTTTTGGCAAAAAGGCCAAGGTTGTGTCTCTCCCCATCAGCCTCTCGATATTTGCCGCCTTTTTCCTATTGAACTGCCGGCTCTGGATAGCTGTTTCGTTGTGCTGTCTGCCTTGGTCATACTGTGCTCTCTTGCTCCACCTTTTATCCCTGTGGGGAAAGTAAAGGGTTGTCAGGTGTGTGTGATTTAAATCAATTGCCTGACCCTTGTGTCGGAATATGTCAGATAAACAGTTTTATTACCAGTCGGTTGTCTTTCATGAGGTAAAACAGTGTTCATGGGGTGGCCACCAGGGGGCGCACAGGTGATGGCAGCCTGAATCTCGCGCTTCGCCAACGGCCAGGTCGAACTGGGGATTGAGCCCCCCCCCGAGAACCCCCTGCTGAGAACAAAGGAGCTGACACTGGCAGTTAACCCCCGGGGCCCCCACCGAGAAACGCAGCGGCTTCGGTAGCCCCCCGGAAGGCTGAGATCCAGAGCTGCGGCCTCGGCGGCAAAACCGCCTCCGGAGAGTTAGGCGGGGGAGGAGCCGTTAGGCCACCTAATCCAGAGGCCTACCTCCGCGCCGTGACTGGAGCCCCACGCGAGAGGCCAGAAGAACAGCGAAGCTGTCTCCCGCCGCTGACCAAGCTCAACACCTGCAGGCGCGGAGACGACCCTCTCTTGCGGCCCCTGATCGGGCAGGGTGAACCGCCGAGGACCCGCGGAGGAGGGGTCCCTCCCGCCTTTCCCCGGGCCCGACGACCACCATCACCACAGGCGGATCAGAGCATCGGCCCCCCAGGAGTTGCCCCCCCCCTGGAGTGCGCAGAGGACCCCCGAAGACCCCCGCTCTGGGTGTGAGGCCCCCACCTGAGGCTGGCGGGGCGTGTGCCCGCCCGACAGCATTTGCTCGAGCACCCGGGAGGTCTGGGGAGGGGAGAGCGAGTTATCAGTGGACCCACCAGGTGACTCTGTAGCCCCCAGAGGAGCGAGGCACACTTAACGGTAAGCCGGGCAAACGGATGGGCTGGCAGAGGAAGCTACAAAAATACCCCTACCAAGAATCCAGGCCCCGCGCTCTAAACCCGCCCCGCTACAGTGCAATGGCCCAGTCTGAAGCCTTGGCGCCCTCGGCGGAGGCAATGGAAAGGGGCTTTGCCTCCATTTTACAGGAGATAAGAGACATGCGCTCAGACTTTGCCCAAAAGTTCGATAAAATGGGCCAAAGAATAGACAAAGTGGAGGATAGGCTCCTTCAGGTGGAATCTAGCCAGTCATCCTCAGCGACTCTGGAGGTGGAGATGGACATGAGGTTATCCGCCCTTGAAAGACGGGAGGAGGAGAGGTTGAGACAAATGGATGACTTTGAAAACAGGGAACGGAGAAACAACCTCAGATTCTTTGGGGTTCCTGAGGCAGAGGGGTGGGAGACGGAGCGAGAGGTCACCCCTGTGGTGCGAGACATTATAGCCCTCCTCTTCGAAGAGGAGATGACCACCGAACTCATATTTGATGACCGGGTGCACAGGGCGGGAGGACGGACGGGTGGTCCTCGATCGATTCTGGTCCGGTTCCACTACTACGCCGACAAGACATAGGTGCTGGAGGCCGCCAGAAAAGCTCAGGAAGTCACATATAATAATTCCCAGGTCTCCATCTTCCAGGACCTCTCCGCATATACGTGAGCCAAGCGCAGGATGTGCCGCCCCCTCACACACCTGTTAAAAGAGAAGGGGGTACGATACAGATAGGGCTACCCCTTCTCTCTAACCTTCGAATACCTGGGCCAGCGGACGACGTTGACCACCGAAGAGGAGATCAAGGGTGCCATCTAGGACTACGTGGCGGACCTGGCCCCTCGAAGGGGGCCAACGGGACCAGACCTGGGTAGAGCGAAAGGCCATGCCCCGTCGAGTGAAAGGAGGAAGAAATCCGGCCAAAGGAAATTCAGGAAGATGAACACTCCCTCCACGGCAAAGGAGGGAGAACGGAATGACTCCGAGGGATGAGCGCAGGATATCCCGGCCGAGTTTGGCACGGGAGCTTGGACCATGGGGACGTGAAATGGGGCATGACCACCTGGTGTTCTGGAAACGAGAAACTGCAGTCTAAGTAGCACCCTGAATCCCCGGGCAATGCAAGTAAGGCGGGGCCGACTGGGGGGACGAAGAGAGGGGGGGGCTCAAGAAAATAGGTGCTTGTGAAAAGATTGTCTGGCCGTAGAAGGTGGGCTGGTGGTCTGGCCAAAATGCCAGAACTATCTGGCTGGATGCCGGGGTGGGGGGAGGGGGAGTACGAATCAGTTGGGGGTTGTTTGTTGGGGAAAGGGTCTAGGGGGCAGTTGGGGGAAGGCCCCGAAAGTGTCCAAAAGATGAAACAAGGGGAGCAATGATGCAATGACAGTGGCTAATAGAGAGGAAAACACAGATCATGGTTGATGTCCGGCCAGCCCTGGGTGAGGGCACCCTCAACGTGCGGGGGCTGAACACCCCCACAAAGAGATCTCTGGTCCATAGGGAGTTCAGGAGGGCGAATCTTGACCTGCTCTTTCTGCAGGAGACGCACTGGGCAAAAGGAAAAGAGCCCAGAATGCGAGGGGGCAGAATTGGAGAAGTCTTTCATGCCTCCCACAAGACCAAAAAAAGAGGGGTGGCCATATTGGTGGCAAGGGATACAGTCTTTGAAAAGGAGGCCATCCAGAGAGACCCCGAGAGTCGGTACTTGATGGTGCAGGGTTCCTTGCAGGGGTCCCCCTTGACACTAGAGGTAGTGTAATGTCCTAATGAAGGCCAGGCCCAATTCTGGGAGGAGGTAGGGGACAAATTGAGACTGTTCGTTCAGGGCCCACTGGTGGTGGGGGGAGACTTCAAAATGGTCCTAGACCCGACTATTGATAGAAGACGGGTTGGCCCCCAGCACCTCAGACACACAGATGAGCTCATGGCGCAACACTTCCAAAGGGTCAACAGAGACCTGGGACTGTCGGATACGATCCCATCTCCCAGGGTGGCGACCCCCTCCTTCTCCTACCACTCAACTATCCATAACTCGTTCTCGAGAACAGACCACATCTTGGTAGATGAGGTCCTCACCCCATATGTAGCGGGCTACCGGATAGACCCAGTCCCATGGTCGGACCACGACATAGTCCGAATCACCTTAGCGTTGGGTTGGGGTGAAGAACGTAGGGGGCGCTGGAGATGCAATGATGCCCTGTTAAGAGACGAGGTACTGGCCCAGGAAGTCCTCGACTCCATAACAGAGCTTTTTGAGTTTAACGACAACGGGGAGGTGGCCATGCACACACTTTGGGACCCCTTCAAGGCAACCCTACGGGGAGTCCTCATAAAAATGGGCTCCATGAAGAAGGAGAGGGAAGCTCAGGAGAAAGCCCTGCGGTGTAAAATAGCCTGTCTCCAGCCGGGGGGCTCCCCGGACCAAGCTGTAGAGCAGGACCGGGTGGCTGCACTGGAGGACTCCAGGCTTCAACTGAAAGATCTGCTCCTACACAAAACCGAGAGGAGCCTCTTAATGGTGAAACAAAAATACTACGAGAAAGGGGACAAAGCTGAAAATCCTAGCCTGGAAGCTAAGGGAAGTCCAGAGAAGTAGAAGGGTGAAAGAGGTGAGGGATACCCAGGGACATCTCGGCCGCGACTCCTCCCACATAGGAGAGGCCTTTCGCCAATACTACAGAACCCTCTACTCCTCAGAGTACGAAGGGGACGACTCCCAGATAGAGGATTTCCTAAACTCCATACAAGTCCCATCCCTCTCGCGGGAGATGGCAGAGGGGTTAGAGGGCCCGGTGACAGAGGATGAGATTGATAAGGTGATAGGCGGGATGAAGGTGGGAACCTCCCCTGGAGATGACGGCTTCACCGTCTATTTCTATAAAAGATTTCGCTCCACCCTGGCCCCGTTCTTGGCGAGAGTCAATGCTGTCCTGGTAGACGACATCCTCCCCGCGTCCATGATGGAGGCCATAATAGCAGTCCTGCCCAAGGAGGGGAGGGACCCCGCGGAATGCTCCTCGTACCGCCCCATATCTCTGTTAAATATTGACGTTAAGATTCTGGCCAAGGTGGTGGGGAGGCGGATGGAGGGAATTATGCCAAAGCTAAGCCATGGTGACCAAGTGGGTTTTATTACGGGAAGGCAAGGGTCGGATAATATTCGCAAGACAATAGACCTCCTCCACTTTGCCCAGAGGTCGGGGCTAAACGCGAGTGTCCTCTCCCTGGACTCGGAGAAGGCCTTTGACAGGGTCGAGTGGCGATACATGGGGCTCCTCCTCCAGAGGATGGGCTTCGGTCCCCACATGATGAGCTGGGTATCCGCCCTCTACAGGGCCCCCACGGCAAGGGTACAGGTGAATGGGAGCCTGCCCGAACCATTTCCCCTCTCCCGAGGGACAAGGCAGGGCTGCCCTCTCTCCCCTCTGATATGCGTCCTCACGATAGAGGCTTTGGCAATAGCAATTAGAGCTCATCCGGACATCAAGCGGATCAGAAGGGGGGACGTTGAGTTCAAACTGTCCCTGTTTGCAGATGACATCCTGGCATACCTGGTGGACCCTGGTGCATCACTTCCCCCCTTCCTGGCATTGGTAGCCGCATTTGGTCGCTTCTCAGGCTTGAATATAAATGCCGCTAAATCTGTCCTGCTCCCCATGAGGACAATAGACCCGGGGCTCGACCCTCTAGACTGGTTTCATGAGATCAAGGTAGAGAAGGCCGCTGTACGGTATCTGGGTGTTCTCCTCACCAGAGACATATCGAAAATGAGCACCACAAACTATGACCCCATGATGGCAGAGATCAAGTCAGATTTGAGGAGATGGGACAAGATGACCCTATCGTGGTATGGCCGAATGACTTCAGTAAAAATGAATATTTTATCACGGCTTCTCTACCTTTTCACGGCTCTCCCAACCAACATCTCCGCTCAGACTTTTAGAGAGATACAAAAAGGGGTCCAAGACTTTGTGTGGAAGGGGAAAACCCCGAGAATAAGGAGGACCACTCTGTCTCTGCCTAGGGAGGAGGGGGGATTTGGACTCCCGGATTTTTACCTCTACTTTTGTGCCGCCCAACTACACATCCTTCTGGAGCATATGAAAGAGGGAATGGGAACATACCTGGAAGACATGGACGCCCATCCCCTGAAGGTACGAGACCTCTTGTGGGCCCCCCGCGGGGCGATCCCTCAACACCTAAGGTCCCACCCGACCCTGGGAGTCCTCTGGGACATCTGGATAGAGGGCCCCCAGACCGCTCACCGCACCACCTGGCCGTCTCCGATGACCTCTCTCTGGGGCCACCCCCTTAGATTGGGAAGCAGGGGGTTCCGGCACTCTCAGGAATGGTCAGACAAGGGAATGGAATGGGTGGGGCAGCTATTCAGAGAAGGGGAATTCCTAACATATGAGGACCTCAGGGAGGCTCTCGGAAGAGACTCGCTGTCCCTCTTCGAATACCTCTGCCTGAAGGGCATCCTCTGCAACCCGTCATGGGGCCCGAACTTGAGGAGACAGCTGACCCCTTTCGAAAAACTCCTCGATCTGGCGACCTCAAGGAAAGGAGCGGTGTCCAACATGTACAAGATCTTAAACACCTTTGACCTTCAAGGCAGAAGAAACTTTCATACATTTTGGAACAACCTTGCAGGGGAGGAGATCTCCGAGGACGCCTGGGCCAGAATCTTCAAAATAGAATTTCATGGAAATTTGTTCACCTCGGACATGGAGCACAACTTTAAGGTGCTACAGGGGTGGCACAGGGACCCCGCAAAGTTGTCAAGGATGTTCACGGGGGTCTCGCCTAGGTGTCCGAGAGGTTGTGGACAGCCGGGCACCAGAGGACACATGTGGTGGCTTCTGCCCGAAAATTCAGGACTACTGGGGCTCAGTGCGGGATTGGATGGCAGAGGTAATAGAAGAGCGTTTGACACTGAATCCCTTAACAATGTTGTTGGGTCTCCCCCCAGAGGAAACAGAGCTATATCGATACCCTAGGATGTGGGAAACCATGCTGAGGGCGGGCAGAGTGGCCCTTGCCCAGAAGTGGAAAAGCCCAGAGCCCCCCTCCAAAGAGGACTGGCAGCTAAAAGTGAAAAACTTGTTCATGATGGACAAACTAACTGCGATGGTGAACAAAGAAAGCAGCACGTTCCTCACAAACTGGTATGGTGTCCAGCAGTCTTGGGGCTGGGACGTTCATTGACATTGACGCCAGGCCTCCGGCCTGAACGAGCCAAGACGGACCCTGAAAGGTGAGACTACGGGCCGGGGAGCCCACGACCCAGGGAAAAGCGGCATCTGACCGTCACATGAAAGGCCACAACTCGCATCATCTCCACGGTATAGACGATGGACTGACCATTGACATTCTCCCAAGGCAAATATAGGTTTTTGGACACAGGTTAAGGGGGAGGGAAGGGGGTTGGGGAGGTAGGGGGGGTTTTCTCTTGGGTCTCGAATGTTTTTGTTATTTCTAAAATGCTAATAAAAACTAAAGTTTTTTAAAAAAAAAAAACAGTGTTCATGTTGGAGGGGTTGGAGTGTCAGAGTATCCTACTGGGTAGGATGGGGAAGAGGTGTTATAGGGAATTACAACCCTCATATCAGGAGGGTTGATGACCTTAGAAAGGGAAGATTGGTCGGGTTTATGAAACAGGCAGGACTGAATGTGATTATTATCGTGAGATGGACAGGGGTTTTTGTGGGAATGGTAGCGTCTTGTTATGGTAGACTGGCTGTTTGAAAAAGAATCATCAGAGGGATGTGGAAAAGAAAGATCGGGAGTATTCGGGCATATAACAGAAAAACAGGGATTCTGGGAGATGTAGTCTCCCATGGCACCAGGGTTTGGGTTCTTACAGGGTTTACGGAAGATGGAAGGGTTATTGGCTTCTGATAAAGGAGATTAATTGGGAGGAGGGTTTTTGTAATTGTAATATCCTACAAAGGTCTCAGGGATCTCCTCCTCCTCCTCTTCTTCTTCACCGGTAATATACTGCGTCTCACTTGGGGCATTTCCCAGAGTACAACTCCGGACTCCCCTACGCAGGTGATCCTCCCTCGCTCGTCCAACCCCAGGGTTGGGATGCGCAAGCCCTTCCCTGGCCACCTGAATAAGGTATTCTTGAGGTCGACCTGGGAAAATACCCTCCAGTTTCTCACAGAGTACATAATCTAAATGTATAAAGCTTATACTTGTCTTTCACTGCTTTCTTATTGCCCTAGACTACCTTATCTCTGGCATAATAAAATGAACTGTTATCTTCTCTTTTTGGATACGCCTAAAACTCTGTTTTCATGAAGAGTGACTTGGTTATTTTTATTACTGGTATTTTCATTTCTGTTATTATTTCTTTAAGCTTCCACCTAGCCCTTACAAATCCAACATTACCCACCTTTCCAACCTCCCATAAATGTTTCAGACTCATTTAACAATTGGAAATAAAAGACCACTCATGTGTTGGGAGTTTGCTTAGTAGTTTGTCAAGTGTTGTGCTGCACTGCAATAACATTTGGTCATATTTCACACTTTATAAGGTTTATTTATAAAATTTTAAAAAAATTAGCCCCTCTTTCAATTTGGAAATAGATTACGGAATTCTTTGCTATTACTGGTGTGCAAATAAGCTGTTCATTAGTAGACATTCCCTGGTACCTCTGTGCTGTGTACGGCATAAAGGCATACAATGTGCTGCATCATCTACAGGGCAGTCGCCCTCAAGTCCTCAAAGTACCTCGCTAAGAAGCTCAGCGTCTCCAGAGGCCGACAATCCATCAGAAGCCAGACATGTGCAGACTTGAACTCCGCCAGTGCAGCAAGGACAGAACCAGAAGACCGGCTTCCTCTGTCTGTGCTCCCAGGTTCTGGAACCTCCACCCATCAACACCAGACTCTCTCCCTAGCGTTTACATTTCATGAAGGAGCTCAAGACCCTCCTCTTCAAGGAATGGCTCCTCCCTCACATCTTGGTTAACACAGCCTAGACTCCCCAACTAACCTGAAACTGGGTGATCTAAACCCCCTACACCCATCGTTTCCTCCCCTGGTTGCTTGTAGATCCCTAGCTGCCGAATTGCCCACCTCCTCCCTGTTTGTCCCCCGCTGCCTTGTATTGATCCCTCCAGATCTGCTGCCCTCATTGTGTACTCCCCTCCCCCATGACTTAAAAAGCCCTCTGTTGCTTTCTGATGCTATGTGCGCGCTCAATGAATACCATAATAATAATACCCTTCCAGAATAGTACCGCAGATAGGCACAATTGTGCTTTTGATGATAGAAGCATGAGACTTGAAGCACAACCAGTGCATATTCTAAAGATCATTTTAGGCTATAGGACCATTGCAGATTTCCCCCAAGCACTAATGGTGAACCATTTTTAATATGGCCACCTAGGATATGTATCAATTTTCTCTACCATATGTTTGATCCTCCTTGTGTCAAAATGGGATTGTTTGTTTGAATGTGTATTATACATTAATGTGATATCTATTATCATGTAATATTATCTTATTTGCCATTGAATGTGAAGCAGTGCAAATGACTATGGACACAATTCATAAGTTAATTAATCTTTTTTAAACCGGGTACATCATGACAATGTTTTGAAACTGACTGGAACAAGTCTTTTATCGGTCAGGAAGAAAAATCTGAGGTTCTTCGCTGTCCAGCGGAGTCCAAGTGTGATACAAAGGGAGCTGGTTATAAAACTGTTTCCGAGCTCGTTGTGGGTATTATTTGTTTGCCAATAAAAATTAATCTGGCATGTCTTGTTGAATGCATTGGGGCAATACTGCAACAGCAAAAAGCTTGGGATCATGGCTGATGAAGCCTGCAATGTAATAAAGAAAAACGTCAGCAAGCAGAAAGTGGAAGATACCAACGTATGGCTGTGTTGAATGTTCGAAGAATTCACCCATCAGATATTTGAAGTAAAAAGTTCCTCTAGTTCATACCAACATATGCTTTTTACCCACGGTACCATGCACCATATACATTGCTTCATCACTTTGTATAATTGAGCAAGGGATAAAAAAAAAACCAAGAACCTGACGTAGACCAAAAGCAACCATGGTATTGCTTTTGTAATATAGGAGGTGCTTGAACAGAAAGCTAAATTGGATTTACTGACCTACGTAATCTGTAAAACATCAGGATGAAACTGCTTGGAAGAAATTTGCCAGGGTGCATTCGCTCAACGAAACTGAAAGGCATGGTATTGGCCTACATTCCTGATATTGAAGCACATAAGCAAGGCTGAGATGTGGGACTCATTTTTTTAATCAGGATATTGGATCTGTACTGTGGAAAGTATGTGAGCACAATGCAATGATGCTGGTCGGCTTGCTAATATAGTGGGAAGAGACTTTTTTAAATTGAAAAATTACTTTGGATTGGAAGCAAGTGTCAGTAAGGGCTTCTGCCAACGTCTCTCTTAGCGCTGGTTGCTATGGTAATGAACAGACCAAACATCAAGCACAGTCTGGTTCTTCAACTATGCCACAACCAAGACTCACTATTGCACAGTTACTTATGTACAACTGTATCAGTCTGTAAGTACAGTCTGGAACAGCCAAGAATGGGAAACCCCTCTGGCAATCTACTTGGGTGTTTTGATCCACACAAACACTGACGAGCTTAATCTTGTCGACAAACCGTATGAGCTAGCACTTAGTATATCAAATGATCATGTGGCAGACAGCCCATCAGAGCTAGGAAAGAAAATATCGTTATAGTATGAATATAAAGTTGATAATCCTCTTCAGCTGAAAGGATCACTATTTACGCCTTCCGCGGCTGAAACTATTTATCATAATTCCAGCTCTACTACTTCTCATTCCATGGGACGGGAATATCACAGTTTCGACAGCATTGCAGTAACTTCACCAGACTCTACTATACTGCTGCAAATGAAATGACTTCATATCTCCCTGAGTCTTATACCAGCAAGGTTTTTGGTCCTGAAATGGCCTGCTCAGTTAACAAATTTGATAAATCAACTAAAAAGAAATGGGATGTGGATGCGTGTCACCATAAGACCGGAAAGCATTTGTAGACGACGTATGCACAAGATTTTGTGTCTCTCATTCGAGCGGTGGGAGATATGGGAAATCCATTTAGTGGGACCGCTATGATCTGATTGTACTCGACAGTACAAATATAGGACATCCAACAGTAGTAGTTCAAGATTGAGAAATTTGGAGTTAACCAGTATGCAACCTATATCAGTGAGAGGCTTGTTAACCAAGCCAAATATATCACAGATCCTATAAAACAGAACAACCTCCATATCTTCAGCTGTCCTCCAATAGGAGGAAAGTCACATCAACAGTTACATTTGACATCACTAATGAATGGCTGTTTACTGTTTTCTAGATTTTGCAATGGATCCCAGATACAAAATCGTGATCTGGATTAATTATTTCTGCATGAGAATCATGCCTATCCTCCAGCACTATCAAGTCTGAGAACTGGAACAAAGCCTGGTTTATTGAACTGCTTGGAACAGCTCACGTTCACACTTGGAAGAGAAAATATGCTCAGCCTTAATAATCCAGGTTGCCGTTCTTATTAGTGCAACCATTCCAAGGCAATGCAATGAATATTTTCATGCCCTACATCAAATCACAACTTCAGTCTATATCCTACTCCCTCTCTTTTGCGACTACTGCGTGGACTCAGACAACCTTCTCTGCATCTACCACACTATCCAGGTATGGATGGCATCCCACCATCTCTGTCTCAATTACCAAAAAAACAAACCACTCCTAGTCTGATCTCTCGCCACACTTATGAAACTTAGCCCAGACTAAACATCTTTTACCATCGAGGGCAACTGTATCCAAGTTTCTAGCACCATCAAGACACTCAGTGTATACTTGGATACTACCTTCTCACTCTCAAGACAGGTCAATGCAATTCCCTCCTCAGCAGCACACACCTGTAAACTAATCAACGCCTGTAAACCATTCTTGAGCGAGACACATTCTTTCACCATCGCCAGAGCATTGATTGATTCAAGGCTTAATTATTGCAATGCCCTCTTTGCTGGGACATCAGCTCACAACATCAAAAACTACAAATGATTCATAATAATGCCCTTAGAGATGCTCTTATCATTTTAAAGCGTGATCACATCTCGGCAGTAAGAGGCAATTGACACTGGCTGCCAATCGAGGAACCTATTATCTTTAAGTCACTAGCTATCTCACACAAGTATTTGTCCAACACAGCTCCAAAGTATCTTCTGGAGAAATGTGCTAAATCACAATAATCCAGACTCTCACTTAGCAAATCCAACCTGCTGAGCATTGCGAGATTCAGAAGAAACAGAGCTGGAGGTCCTAGCTTCCCAGTCCCGGCTGCTAAAAACTAGAATGGTCTACCGCCCTTCCTTAGATTCAAACATTCTTACTGAGCCTTCAGGAAACACCTGAAGACTTTACTTTTCACCACGGATGTGTACCGGGAGTGGATGAGTACAGGGAGCGGATGAGTGAAGCAAGCGAATGAGTGCGGGGAGCGGATGTGTTGAATGCGTGCAAAGCACGAGTGCATCGAGCAGATGAGTACATAGAGCGGATGAGTGCATAGAGCGAAGAAGTGAGGAGAGCTGATGAGTGAGGGAACCGATGAGTGCGGGAAGCGGGTGAGTGCGGGGAGCAGGTGAATGCGGGGAGCGGGTAACTGCGTAGGGTGGGTGAATGCAAAATACAGGGGCAGACAGGAGTGCATTCGTGGGGCAGACAGGAGCACGCGGGGTGGACTTGAGCGTGCGTGGCGGACTAGAGTGCATGAGTGCGTCGAGCAGACCGGAGTATGTAGCGCAGACAGGGACGCATGGAATGAATAAATGCTGATAGAACGGACTGGAGCGCATAAAACTGCACGACGTACATAGTATGGTCTGGAATGCAGGGAACGTTTGAAAGAGCATGTAACCCATCATATCACACTCCACGCTTACTCTCTTCTTTACACCACCACTCAACTAGAACACAGATACCACCATACACCATTCGGTATAACTGTTCTCATACCAAAATCTCCCACTCACTTCCCATCATTCTAAGTAAACACTGCTGGTTACACACCCCGCAGCCAGGCGTTCTCCTCAGACCTAACGCAGCCACAGTCGGTCTGGATAAATCCTGCCATAACGAACACATACCCCTGATCTCAACCACCACACCTACCGCTAAGAAGCAGCTATTACACGAATACTGCACACATACCCGGCGCGCACACGCGCCGTTGACTCTCCCTACTCTCTCTACTGACCTGAACTTCGGTTCCCAAGGGCGTTCAACCTACCAGCGCCTTCAGACCATACCAATGGTATATAAGGCGCTATATAAATGCAAAATAACATAACATAACATAACTTAAAGGAACTGCCTGAGGGCTCACATTTTGCTTTTGTCCTGAAGCCACCTTTTATTCATGAAGCTGTCTTTTTTTAAATGTATATCTTTCTTCTGTGACCAGAACCTTGATGCCTTTGGGTTTAGCGCGCTATACGAATGCAAAAATAAATAAATAGGGTTAGACTTCTGTACAGTCTTGAAATCTTGAAGAGTGACAAACGCAGCAAAAATGGAATAGATTTTCAGAAATGCATTGAGCCAACAAGTCTGGTTCCAGAAACTGGCAAGAGTTTCAATGGATTGATTAAAATAAGACTGACTTGTTCTCCTTCTTGGCAACAACCGCAGCAGCCATTGCTAGAAATGGGTGTTTACCACAAACGATACCAACGTGCTGTGCATAAATCGTCAAAATGTCTTCAGCCTGGCTCCTTGCTCACATGAAGAGGTAGACTCTCTCCTCCTACACCACGTAAGTGATGCTGTGCAACTAGTGTATAATAAAGCCCTAATATGCACTGTAGACACCATTGTTGTAGGTCTAGCCATGACATTGGTATATCACCTGAACATTAAAGAATGAGTTAGCAAGAGGTCTGGGTCCTGATCACTCTATTGCCTGGCCAATCATCCACGCAATTACTAGATGTGACACTGTCCTTTTTTCCAGTAAGAGGCAAAACAACTGCTTGGAACACCAGGAATACACTTGGAGATGTCACCTTAGCATTCTGTACATTGGCTGACAGGCCAGCTGAACAGTCAGTAGAAGACTTGCTGAAGCCATTTGAGAGATTTACAACCGTTCCAGCAGCTACGGGAATGTCAATAAGGCAAGAAAGAAGCTTTCACGCATGATGGTAGAACAGCAGAAGGTTAACCTCCTGAGTTGGATGCGCTCATTCAGCAAATCAAATGAGCTGCATTCCAGGCTGGTCACTGCTAGGCCCAAATGATGATCTGGCTGCAAGGAAGGCTGTACGTGACCCTGCATAATCCTAAAGCTGCTCGACGGTGCACTGCTCTTTGTGGCGCGTTTTGTACTGACTAAAATAAGTTAGGGTGAGACAATACCCAAGTGTATTTGACTTTTAAAACAGGCATTTACTGCATTGTGCGTAGTAAATAACAACTTTGTTTTCACATGGAACAAACAGCAATCATTCTTTTAGGCCCCCAGAATGACTAACCATTGAAAATAATTGAAGCCTATGCTATGTTAGAAATCTGACATCCATTTGCTACTATATACCTTGAATACTTTTAACACTTCTAGTGTCCAGATGCAGCACCACAAACACTAACATATAGACAATTATCCAAAAATTGAGAAACTATAACCGCAATCAGAGAACACATTTAAAGATGGCTGCAGGTTGTTCACAGGCCAAATCTGAGATGCCCTAGCCCTATGGCCACAAATCCTCAATCTGGTTTGGCCTAAAAGTGTACCAAAGGTCATGCTTCTGTCTTTAAGGGCACAATTGTTTCACCTATATGCTAAAAATTAATACTCCTCCAGCACCCTTCATGTAAATGTCAGTCTACTACCGAAATTCTGTAGGGAGCTGCGCATATGCATATGTAGAAAGGGAGAGAAGGTCAGTAAAGTTAAGTAAATGCAAATTACTCATCGTTGTACATTTTGAACACGCCTTATTTCCGTACTCCCTCCTTTTTAAAATGTGTATTACTTATCCACATTTTCATCTAAAATACCAATATTGCAATGCATCTTGTGGGTGGAGCAAAGCAGTCGAGGGTGGGAACAGTGGGTGCCTGAGCAGAGCCTAGGTTTCCCAGATGCTCTGGGAATGCACTACAGTCCCTCGCCGTACTGTCACCAGACATCCCTATGCATCTGAAGGGAAGCCTTTGCAGGGACACATGGACCTTAAGTACATGGCAGAAGGTGAGTCACTTGTATTTTTTAACAACAGGAAGTATGTTCAATATTTGGTTTGAGGTTCCCAGTGTGAACCTCTTCCAACCTGCAAGAGCTCTTTGGTCAACCTGTTCCCTGCATTCGTGGAGCTATTGCATCATACCTTAGGATCGGTTGACTAGTGGATTGCTGCCTACACTGAAGACTTAAAGTGACCTCAGTCAGATGATCGCATAGAGCTCCTGCTGTAAACTCCTCGATTAATTGTTCCAGCAAGTTCTACATTAGGGTTAAAAAGGTCATTTAATGCATTGCCTTGTCACATTGTTGTTTCAGACTAACACCTGATAAGTCATTTGCCCAGTGATATTTCAAACCCAGAGTTCTTGACTGTTATGAAAGATTTTCTTTCTGCAACTTTGACTCCATAGATTTCTATTGGACACTGTTTCTTTTTGCTTGTGTTGAACCCTTTTGTGACTTTTTGGAGGTAATTAAACCTATGCTTTACTTCCCCTGCCTGTGTTGCTCATTCTTATGGGAAATTCAACTAGTCCCTAAGATTGTCAGTACTGACAGAATCTGTTGCTTTATGAATTCTTGTATTTTTACAGTTGCACACCTCACCTTATGTTGGATTGCAGTTAGGATAATTTGTACCTTCATACCTTCTTAATGTGAAGGCATCATGAAGCATGACACGGACAACAGAATCAAAGTTCAGAGTTGATTTATTAACTCAAATGTCAGGATGGATGAAGGCCTAACTTGCCCTGTACTAAAGTGGGATTTCCCTACCTAAAGAAACTATGGAAAGTCCAAGTCAGAAAGTTCAACTTAAAAGTCTGTCTGTGTCCGAAACCTATACTTACCCTCACCACTAAAGCTAAACAATGTGTATGCATGTCAGCAATACAAAAAATAGTGTTTGAAATAAAGTTCTGAGCTTCTTCCAGCTGCTAGCTTACTTTTCAGCTCCCCTTCTCCTAGTTCAAGAAAGTTCCACAATAGCCTTGGGATTGCCTTTCCCAAGTTCAGAATAATGCCATAAATGCTCAGGTCTTCTCTTCCCCAAGTTCAAGACAGTTCCACAAAACCTTGGAGTTCCCTTCCCCATGTTCAGGACAGTTCCACAAAACCTCAGGGTTCCCTTCCCAAAGTTCAAGACAGTTCCACAAAACCTTGGGGTTCCCTTGCCTAAGTTCAAGACAGTTCCACAAAACCTTGGGGTTCCCTTGCCCAAGTTCAAGACATTTCCACAAAACCTTGTAGTTCCTTTCCCCAAGTTCAAGACAATTCCACAAAACCTCTGGGGTTCCCTTCCCCAAGTTCAAGACAGTCAACTTATACTTATTCTCAATCTTGCAATGTTCAAAAACAGCTCCAAATCAACTTTACACCCCTTCTGGGTTTTGTTTAACAGTTCAATCAGATAGCTTTTTTTAATTTCACTTCAGCAACTTCTTTGGTTTTCACACTTAGGGTTCTCTGGTCTAGGCGCAGTTGTCACACCACACGGTCAACCCATTACAGGTCACGCAACCAGGATCCCTAGGCTCTCTTGCCCACACAGGTTCCTCTGTACCTGTGTGAAGGTTGACACTCACTTGGCTTCCCTTGTCAGCCTCTTGGCTTTGCCACAGTGTGTCACATATGCCTTTGCGGCCTCTGGCCTTGCCACACTGTATTTCTGCAAGGTTCACTCCGCAGTGGTTTTGTTGGCCTCAGCACCTTGCTTTCATGCTCTCTAGGAGTCATCCCTACTTGCTTTCTTCTGTGTTTTAAATGACTCATTCTTTGCTTTCAAATAGGCAGTATCTGAATTTCACATGTACTTGTCATCAGGTCACCGCTTTGCCAAAAGCTTTCATTTACTTTGCTATTCAATATCTGTGATCCTTTACTCTGCTGCTTGCAGATTAAACTGTCCTTCATTTTCTCTCAACCCGTCAATTTTTTGGTTTGTTTCATCATGCGTATGCTTTTTTCATTCATTCGGCATTCATTTCGGTTTTCCCCCAGGAGTGCCTCGGCTTGAATGATTTCCTCTCTTTACTCACCAGTCCCTGACGCATCCTCCGAGCTGCTGCGCTTTCTGTTTTGGCACCGTCTGCACATTTTCCTTCAACCGTGAGCCCGTCTCGCACTTTTTCTCTCTGTCTCCCGCCATCAACTCTGCTGTCTCGACGCGGACGCTGTCGGTCACCTTGCTTCTGTCTTCTGTGTTCACAGCTCTGGCTGTGAACCTCCGACAATTAAGGCTTCCACACCTGTGTCCTTCTCGTGGCCTGCTTGGCCCAGGCCTCCACAGTTCTCTTGGAGTCGTCTGCCAGCATCCTGGCTCTCCTGCAGGACCCACCTCGGTTGCCTCCTTGCATACAGGATTCTGAAACCACTTGACAGGTTGCAGGTGTGAGTTCCAAATTGTAATTGCCTGGTCGCAATTAGTGGAGCACTTGGGACATGCTCGACCTTTACAACACTCTGCAGGCCTCTTCCTCGTCTCAGTACTAGATTGGTGAATTGACTTACTAGTGTTCACTGCTCCTAGTCGCCTCCTCCTTGTCCCAGTACTATAGTGGGATGAATGAGGGGAGATGTTTTACAACAGCCCATAAAGGCCGGGGGAGGGGGAGGTTGGTTCTAACAGAGTGATGTCATGTCTCACTTTTAACCCTCCTCTTTTCTACACTCTTTCTGTGACTCCTAGATTGATAGTATTTTCTGATGTTATTCTGGTTTGAGGGAAAGGGGTAACAATAGCCCATAAATGCACCTGGCATTACGGGTTCATCATGGAATGCGAAGGAGGAGTACCGGTCTTCGCTAGGGACGTCCTCTCCCTAATCTGCAAGGACCCTCCACTCAGGTGATCCTCCCTCGCTTCTCCACCCCCAAGGTCAGGATCCAAAAGCGATGGCTTTTCCCCGTCTACCTGAGAAGACGACCCATAGGGAGTAGGTGTGAGGATGCCCCTGGGTTTCTCACATTATATATTAGCTTTTTGGTTAGTTTTGAAATGTGCCCAAGAAGTGCTGGTGGCAGCTGTGATATTTGTTACCGTTTTTGTAATGACTAGTAAAGGTGACTAGCACACTAAGATGGCCGTGCCATGTGTTTTTGTGCTTGTTCCTAGGCCATATTATTCTTTGGCCTTCTTACGGCCTTCTCAGATTGTGAAATGCAAATCCCTTTCCCGGGGAAAGCTGTGAGTTTCATGGGTGAAGGGATTTGTGTGTGTGGGCCAGAGAAGGGGCTGGGGACTATCTAGTCCCAATCCCCATCCCTGGTGTCTGAATGTCTGTTGCTGGACAGATGTGGTGACCAGAGCCTATCCATGATTTGATAGCCACTGCCTGTTTGAAGTGTGCAGATCTTTACCATTGGTGGACTTGGCTGGCTCCCAGCCTGAATCCTGGATAAAAGGAGGGCTCCTGCTACTGTTCATGAGATTGTCATTGGAACCAAGACTTCCACGAAGAAGAGCAGCCCGCTGGCATCCCGAAGACACCCTCTACAGCCCACCAGCATCGACTCCAGTGTTGTCCCGGTGAAGCCCTGATCTCAAGACGGCCTTAGTTGGTGATTCGAACCCTGGACCAGTGGGAACCACCAGTCTCGACCCCTTCTTGAGGATCCCTACCTGCTGAGACTTAGGAACTGTCTCTGTACCAATTGGTGGACTAGACAGCTCTCTGCTGGGCTACCTTGCTGAAGCTGTTACCACTGTGAGTGGCACCTGGGAACTTTGCAGATCTTCAGCTTGTGCCTCAAGTCACCTGCATTTTCAGATGCCCCACACCAAGGGAAGCTGTGCTTGGCATTCTCCTGTGTTTGCTACCAAATCATGGTAACTCACGTTGAAACACTCCTTCAATCCTGTGAGGTGTCCTGGCTCGTGGAAGTCTTCATCTTTCCATATTTGGTTTTATACTGGAAGCTGTCTGGAACCAATTCCTGTGCCCTACGGTCTGACTGAAACTAAATTCTGATGCCGAAAGTCTCCTCAGCACCTGGGATCCCTGGGCCTCGACCGGACCAAGCACAGAAGATTGTGTCCCAAAAGGCCTCTGGAAGAATCGGAGTCAGGGGGGTAAGTTAACATACCTGTTTCTGTCCCCCCTGTCCATCATAGGGTTACATGGGCATAATGTCCTGGGTTAGGGATTCCTCCCTAGGATTATCCTAGTGTGTTGGATTGAGTCGAGTCCTAATCTGAACGTTACTGGAACTTTTATCTAACTTTGAGACTCTCTAATCATAACCACTGGCACTGCTATTCCTAGATAAACTTGCCTAAAGAAGTATATGCTTTGGAACTAGTAACATCTGGGTACAAGGCCCTTAAGCATCTTAGGGTTGGACTTTATAAGAACTGGGACGCTGTTTTGTGTTGATTCTAAGAGTTATTTCTATCTTTATGCATCTGAACTACTTACCTGTGTTGCACTGGCCATTGTATCAAATGCTAATCTATCTCTCCTAAGAGTGAATGTATGTATCTGTTTTAAAAGGGTTTTGTATTTTTAGCTGCTTTGTGTGTAATCTAAAGGCCTAATAAATAATTATATTTTATATACTTACCTGTCTAACTGGAATTACTGGTGTTACTCTTTGTGGACTCCTCGTGGCCCTAGACCACACTCACACCCTTCCTGAGACTAAGCTTTGCCGCACTGCTACCTCACCTTGATTGGGTTTTGGCTAACCTCTTGGTGTCTTCCGATTCACCATAATAGGGTGGCCTCCAAAAATCCTCCCACCGGGACTGATTTTGGAAATCCATCTTAACAATGACCAAACCCGAGAATGCTCTGTACTACCTTGTGCAGACCTTTTAGTGCATTAAGATGGAATCCCTATTTCAGGGACCACACACTTTTTCTATTATTTATGAAGTGGTAATAACACATTATTCTGCAAAATTCTTGAAGGAGGTCATGCCCTATATATTCTTGCTAAGCGATGTAAATGCTCCGTTTCACCAAGCTATTATTCTACCTCTTGGAGCTGGCCTTTCGGATTGACAAACAGTGTTTCTACAATCAGAGTCCTTTGAACATGGAGGAGTAATTCTGGCGATGACCATCTAGCAAGAGAATAACCTATGCAGAGTCCATTCTCACTTGTTCTTGAAAGTTAAAGGGCCATGTTTTACAAAAGGGAGACACGTTGCAATTTATATTGGTCATGATGCTCAATATGAGCTGGACTTCAAATAAAGCATCTAAGAGGTTATTCTAGATAGCAACTACCATATGAGCCATTTCTAAGGTAAAGGCAATAATGTATACCTTAAATGATGACAATTCAAGTTTTTGAAGTCCTGCATTTCAGCTACTTTCGCCTGGCTTTTCAATAATGTGAAATATCTTGCTATTTTGTCATTATTACCTAAATCTGTACAATGTTGTTGTACCTTGGGTTTCTATCGTGTCCATCTATGGAATATTGGTGCATGCCGAATGAATGACGGCGCAGGAGTCTATTGAGTGCTTGCTTTGAGTGAGTGTTCTCAGAGAGTCTGCTGGGCCTGGAGTGGATGAGGATGGGCAGTGGATGGTGGGAGTCTAAATGTAATGTAACACAGGGCTGGCCTAAAATGGTAATTCACATGCAATTTATGGAATGCGTTATTTTCATTTGGCACCAAATGTCTGCTTATTTCAAGAGTCTTTCAAAACAATGGGGGAAGCTAAAGTTTGTGTGAGGGTATATTAATCACCCGTAGATCCTTTAATACCTCAATTTTTTGTCAAGTATTTTTAAACTTTTTGACATTGATATTTTCTTAATAGAGCACCTGTACCCATATAACAGCAGGGCACAATGTTGGAATTCACAAAGGTGAACACATACACTCTACTTTACCGAAACATATATAAATACAAAACAGAGACAGATAAATGAATAGATAAAATCCTGTGCAAATAAGCAAGAATTGTGTGCAAACAATGCAAAGTGTGTCACACTGTGCCACAAACGCAATTAAGGCTGGTCTTTGCTCACTTGATTAGCGTCTTACCCATCATTTACAATAAGCTTTTAATTCCTTACATCAACCCTTATGCAAATAACAGTACATTTAGGGTCTTTTGTGCAAATCACAATAATGTTCAACAAATATCAGTGCAAAAAAGGAAACGTGGTGTTTTGTCTGTTGAACTCCGAGCCCTGGATGGCTATTAGACCCTGAATCTTGGGTAATTCGATATTGGATAAACCCATGTAGTCTTAATCAAACATGGGGGCCATTCATGGTCAGAGTCTAAACGTAACCTATGCTAAGATTAACAAGAAACTTGTAAATAGTCTAAATGAAGGCACATGGACTCTTCTAAGATGATTCTCACGTCGGCAGGATCCATCACAGCTCTCAGTTGCAAGAAATGTGTTTTTGAATGTGAACTGACACCAGATGTTCTCCTCCAAATATAATTTAACTGTGTTACAGGGTTATGTGTCATTTCATCACTCACTGTGGCCTGCTGGAGTAAGGAGTCGGACAAAGGGGTGGCATGTTTACAAAAATCTGTATTGAAATAATAATGAAAAAAGGGCCCATCTTCTGCTCTCTCTAAAGGGTTTTCTCTAAGGAAGAACCTGGTTGCTCGTTGTCAAGGGGGTTGTCAAACTCAAAATGTCGGTCCTCTGTCCAAACTAACCTACTCTGGCCGTACCACTAACAAAAGGTATTAACATAAATGACTCCAGGAGAATGACTCCCTTCAACTGGTGCAATGGGATCAGCCCTAAGGGCATATTTCTATTAGTCTCTGATAATATTTCAAGTTCTGCACTTGTAAAGAATACCAGGAAAATGACTCCCTTCTCCTGGTCCCACAGTTTAAGAACTGCTGTCTCCCCCTGGTAGACTTGGTCACCCTCCTAGCTTCTGTTTAGTAACCTTTTGCCGTAGTGTCTGATTCAACAAATGAAGGGACCAGTGGAATGACTCCCTTCTCCTGGTGCAATGGTTCTGCTGTTGGCTAAGTTTGGATAGTTTCCTGCAACCGTTTTGATCAACCTTTGCGCTTTCTTCCAGGCTTCTCTTAGGGCTTGTTTAAAAGTTAAAACACTCCTGTTGTTTCCAACAGATAGTTATTTCTGGTCTTTCTTCTCCTCCTCTTGTCGGTGAAAACAAGGGAAACTGTGTGTTGTGACTGGCTTTCCTGCCTGTGTATGTATCCTGCTTGGTTGAGGTATGTATGGAGTGATGTCATGTGTGGAATGTTTGCTGGAATCCTGGAATGTTTAGGTGTGACAAGCGATCCACCCATGGCAGTTGAGATTTGAGCATGGGTGGTGGGGGCCAGTGGGTTCCTATGTATAGTACTTCCTAATCTCCTGATGGACCTGACTAGATCTGATTTAACTGAAGTATCTGAATAAAGCAACTGAAGATTACCTGTCAACTTGACAGTGTATCTTTTTTAAGCTTAATACTTGAAACCCTGTCATAACAATGTTCCGTAGTTTCCTTGATTTCTCCTAACACAATGGCACAGGAGATTATTCTCGTGGCAATCTATAGTCTGAATGTCTCTTTCAATACAAGATTCAAAACACCATAAACATAAAATTAAAATGTCTCTTTTGATGATAGAGTGTTGAGGGAGAGGACTCCCTGTATGTTCTTCTCAGTCTCTTTGGCACAACTAAGATCACTAATGATGTAGTCTTCACACTTGATACTTCTGTCTCAACTCTGGAGATGAGGGTGATTACTCCTGAGGCTTTCTTTCATTTAAATACTCTTGATACAATTACTGAGACGAGGGAGATTACTTCCATGGCTTTCTTTCCTTTCAAAACTCTCGATGTAATTACTAAAATGAGGAAGATTAGTCCCGAGGCTTTCTTTCCTTTCAATATTCTTGATACAATTACTGAGACGAGGATTATTACGCCCAAGGCTTTCTTTCCTTTCAATACTCTTGATTCAATTATTGAGGTGAGGGAGATACTCCCGAGGCTTTCTTTCCTTTCAATATTCTTGATACCATTTGGTACTTCTGTGACAATTACAGCGACAAGGCAGATTTCTCCCAATGCTTTTGTGAGGCTTCAGAAATGTAAGACATACACGTAGGTAAAGTTTTCTCACTAGTAGCCATTTTATTAAATAATAAAGGGCGAGACAAACGCCTATCTTTCCTTAACCTAACAAGGATTTCCCTACCTAAGACAACGAAGGCGAAAGGGAAGTGACTTAATGTCCAAAGGTATCTGTCCCTCACACTAATACATAGAACAAAATCATACAGGAATTAATTGGCTGTTTCAACTTCACAAAATAACGAATACATTCAAACATAAATATTCTAAACAGGAATCCTTGTGACCAGAGTTAGATCCCCTTCCTCTGGATCAATTCAGGTAGTTTCAAACCAACGTTCAATTGCAGGAAAGTTATTTTCACAAGCCAAGATCCACTCCAGGTAGAATACGCAGTTCATTTCATCCAATATGGACTTCTTTTGGCAAAGTGACTTTCTCAGTTCCAAAAAGGTTTCTCACTCTTTTTTTTTTTTTTTTAAACTTTAGTTTTATTAGCATTTTCTTATTGTTACAAACTGGGCAGAGCCGAGGTACATCCAAAACAATCAATCGATCCGTTCCATACCCTTGACCCTCTCCCCCCCCCCAACCCCTTCAAACATACTAAATCTTCAAACTCAGGAGACGTTGAATGTTCTCTTTGATTCCTATACTTTGGAGATGATGTGGTTGGTGGCCATTTTTACTGGCTGAATTACTGTTGCCGTTCCTCGGGGGCGTGAGCACTCAGTCTGTCTTCAGTCCCTCCCTGATCCCCGCCTCCTCTCCCCCCGGACATGGTCACATGCTTGGTATCAGTGAACGTCCCATCCCAGGACTGCTGCACTCCATACCAGTTTGCCAGGAAAGTACCAGAGTCATTGTTCACCATTGCAGTGAGTTTGTCCATCAAAAACATGTTCTTAACCTTTTTCAACCATTCCTCCTTGGAGGGGTTTTCCGGGCTTTTCCATTTCTGTGCCAGTGCAACCCTTCCCGCCCGCAACATTGTTTCTGTCATCCTTGGGTATCTATATATTTCCATGTCCTCCGGGGGGAGGCCCAGCAGCATCGACAGCGGGTTCATAGGGAGAGGCTCGTCCAACACCTCCGCAATCCAGGACCGAACCCTTCCCCAGAAGTCCTGAACCCCACCTGGCCACATCCCCTCGGGCATCTCGGTGACACGCCTGAGAACATTTTCGATAGTTTCACCAGGTCCTTGTGCCATCCCTGCAAAATCTTAAAATTGTGTTCCATGTCCGAGGTGAAAAGGTTCCCGTGAAAGGCTATCTTAAAAACCCTGGACTACGCATCCTCTGAGATGACCTCCCCTGCCAGATCATTCCAGAATGAGGGTTAGGGAGTTACATCACGGAACAAGAGTCCTTATCCCCATAAGGGGAGTCTCTCCCTGTGAGGTCCCGCTTTCCGCCATCCCTAGGGGGAACGTTGCATAGTGGGCTCACCTCCCTAGCCTCACAGAGAAGGGCTCACCCCAGAGCGAAGAGACGTTATCCCATCATCACCACCCACTACTAGTAACTGACATGGCCAAATACATACCACACCCACTCCTGTAAAGTTGCTACTTTTAATGTTGTACATGCAAGGCTGATGAATAGTCGGTCAATGGAATATCATATCTCCATAATGCACTATTATTTTGTAAAGCAATGCCATTTGTGGTCTAAAGCATAGATCTGTTGTAATCCACCTAATGCACAATTATCTTATGATATGATATGGCACTTATAACGTGCCTATACACAAGTGTTTCAAGGCGCAACGAGGCCAGGGAGGGGAACAAAGGGAAGACGGAGACCACAATCCTACTAGGCCAAGTGACATTGAGATCGCGCAAGTGCAAGGGGAGGGGGGGAAGGGGAAACGTGTGAGGGGAAAGGGGGAGGGAAGTGCAGTAGATAGGATACACAGTAAATAAATAACACAATAGAACAATAAATAAGAGGTACAGCCAGCTTACGGCAGGTGCAGGATTAAGTGCAGACATTGAGTGTCAATAGCTGGTATGGGGCTGTAGAGATGCAGAACAGTTCCATAGTGCAAGTTTTGCCAGGAGGGCAGTGCAGGTGGGCAACTGGTGGGGAGGGGACCTAGGCCCAGGAACAGAGGGTAGCCAGGTGACAAGTGCTGTTACAGTTTCAGCCAGGAGTTCAGCAGGGGAGAAGAGGAGCGAAAGCAGAAGCAAAGAGGAAGGTCTTGAGGTGCTTCCGGAACCGGAGATGGTTCAGTTTTCAGAGAGGCAAGGAGGCTGTCCCAGAGGGAGGCCTCAGCCAAAGAAAGAGATCTACCACCAGCTCGTTGCTTGGAGAAGCGAGGCGGATGAGCGAAGAGCTTGAGAAGGAAGATATTTAGGAAGAGAGAGTTGAAGGAATTGAGGCCCCAGGCCCCAGAAGGCCTTGTGGACAATGCAGAGGGTTTTGAACTTAATCGTCACCGCCACTGGGAGCCAGTGCAGAGATTTCAGTCCTGGAGAGATACGATCCCTGGGCTTGAGGCCGAGGACAAGTCTTGCAGTCCTGTTTTGGATAAGTTACAGAGGGCGGAGAGTAGAGGCAGGCAGATTTAGAAAGAGGCTGTTGCAGTAATCCAGCCTAGAGAGAACCAGAGCTTTGGAGACAGTGAGCTTCTGGGGGAAGGAGAGGAAAGGAAGAATACCTCTGAGGAGGTGCAACTGGTAGTGTGACTTCTTAGAGACGTCAGAGATGTGAGGAGAGAAGGAGAGTGTGGAGTCGAAGATGAACCCGAGGTTTTTAGCCTCACAGGTGGGAGCAGGAAGAGGGCCAAGAGAGGCCGGCCAGAGAGTGACAGGAAAGGAGGGAGCGAGTGTGCCGATGAGGAGAATCTCAGTCTTACTGGCATTAAGGCAGAGATCATTGATGACACACCACTCCTGGATAGCAGACGGACAATCAGAGATGAGGGAAGGAGAAGAGGTGGCTGAGGGGAGCCTGAAAATGAGTTGTGTCATCGGCATAGCACTGAAAGTTCGGGCAGAGAGTGGCAATGCGGTGGGCAAGAACTGGCAGGTATTGGCTGAACAGCCAGTTAGAGAGGCTAGACCCCTGGGGAACACCACAAGTGGAGATGGAGATAGATTGTTATGCAATGTCAGACTAGGTCCATTTGGAAATCATTGTCTTGCTGCAGTGCACTGCGTATAGCCCAGGGAAAGGCAAAGCCATACCAACCACAGTTTAGCACACTACAAATTACAAAGACCACAACAGATGGATTGTGCTTACAAAAAGGCACACCCAGCAAGTTTAGTAATATCGCTAATCAATCTATAGTCTTATTATTTCATAAAGTCTATTAATACACAGTCATGTTTGCCGTGCTTGAATGTTAAGTATCATCACTTTTATATTCTCTGTCTTCCCTGAGCAATTTACATAGGTTTTCTCTTCTTCAGGTGCGGCAAACATTGTTTATAACTGGACTTCCAAAGACTGTGGAGAAAGGCTCCATTGAAGAGCACTTTAAGTAAGTATGGGACAAAGACCAGCTGTTATCCCAGTCTGTGATTTATTCAGGTCTTGCATATTGTCATTTTGATGTGCTACTGCAGGCAAATTGCATGTGGACCCCACTGGCTGGTGTCAACCTTTTGCTTTTGTCTTCTCTTCCTACCTTACATTTGTTAGTCATTACTTTGTGTATATTATCAATTTGATTGTTTGTAAGCTCACTGAATATTTGCATAATTAAATAAAAGGATACTCTGGGCAGTTCCCCCCCTTCCCAGATTGTGGAAGTCCTTATTCTAAAAGACACACACTTTTAAACATATTTAAAAAAAAAAGCTATATTCTAAAATAAAATGTACAAAATCAAATTTAATGAGCAGTCACTAACTCATTCTGCCTTTTTCATAATTACTTGATTATTGTTAAATAAAACAAACATAATTGATGTGGTTTAATGGGATTGCTAATAAACCTATAGGATCAACGAACCTGTTGTCATAATAGCCTATAACCCCAAGTACTGATTTTAGCTAAGCAATCACCTACCAGATATAAAAATTAGGTTGTATATAGTTGCTCCTGCTATTTTCCCAGATTTCTTTCAATTTCTATAAGATAAAGTGAATAACGATGCTGATGAGATGGTACTATTCACATCTATAAGATACATACAGCTCCTATTTATAGAATTCTCTAAGGATGTCTGGGCATTTTTGGTGTGGTGTGCACACAGCCCCAAAAGCATAGACGTCCTTACCCTGAGATCCAGCCCCTGCTCTTCTGAAATTCTGCGATGAAAAGGATCTCAAATCGAGTGACAAATGTCAGTCATTTCATTCACTCTCCCAAATTGCAAGGCTGTCTGGATGAGAATGTACATGGTTCATGGTCGCAAGCATGTTAACGGCAGGGTGACAGTGTGACATATGAAATGAGCAACAAGCTGTGATGAATCCTCACAATGACCCTGCCTAAATTCTCCTCCAAGGTAGCCAGGGAATGTCAGATCTTTCCTTGATCCTGACCCTGTGGTGGTATTAGCTGTGAGGATCACCTGGGTGGATAAAGGCCCCAGGGGAACAGGAGGACTCTGTTGCGTGAGATTCGGGATTTGTCTTTGTTAGGCAGAAACCTGTGCAGTTCCCTCTGGGACCACTGCAAAAGATTTAAGACTACAGGTGTTTGGCAGTAAACCCACTTGGTAGCAGTCTGTACCACACAGATTCACTTGGTAGCTGTGGCTGAGCAGTCAGACTTCCCTCAAGAAGAGTTAGGCAGTATACAGAGTATTCACAATAGGTCAAAAGAACATAGTAGAACAAGTAAACACTGACCAGGGCTTGGTGTAAAAGAGATATAATTATTTATTTAAAACCACATCTAGAAAAACACACAGGCACTAATAATAAGCAATTCAAAAACATGGTCACTAAAAGATATACACTCCCTTAGAAGAACATTAGACAAGTCTTAAGTAAAGCCCCACTTATTTTCCGACAGCGGTGAGCGCTTAACGTAGATGGCACTCTAATAATTTGTTTTAAAAGGGAGAGAAAAGCAGAGAATAAATTGAAACAGATCCCAACACTTTTTCACGAACACAACAAGAGAGGAAGGCAAAGTAACACCGTGAGTTTAGGGTCAGTAGGCCGGATCCACGTTAAGAGGATCAAAACGAAATGTGTCCAAGGTCACACGGTTGCAGTGCACAAATGTCTTGTAACGGTTCAAAAAGGTGTTGGACCACAGAAAGGGACCAGTTAGAAGGTCGAGGCGACCAGCCCAGTCCAGCAGGTTAAGGGGTTATTATTACCTTGTAGCAATCTTTAGAAAGGGAGGCCTGGCGGACACGGTACCTTAAAGTGGTGAGAATACTCCAGTGGGGGCAGTTGTTCCTGGCAGCGGATGCAAGTCGGTGCTTCGTCCGGGGGAAGAGAGGATCTCGTCGGGGAGGAAGACAGGAGTCCGTTGCACTGCCAAGGAAGAAACCAGCCGCGGAGTTCTCAGTTAAAAGGAACGGTCCTTTAGTTCGCGGTCCAGTGGTAAGTGGCTATCCGGTTGCCGGGGTGCTTGGCATGGGCAATTCGACCACAAGCCGGTCTGGGGTGCAAAGAGAAGAAGGTGAACTGGTTGTGCCCACCAGTTAGGGGAAGAAGCCTCTCCAGCCGGGAGATCTTCTCTGTCGTTGGGAAGTGGTGAGTCGGTTCCGCAGGGCTCCACTGGTGGTGTCGTCGTGGTAGGTCGGCTCATCTTCTCCTTTGTCGGATTCTTAGGTCCTGTGGCGACTTCTGAAGTTCCAGTCCCCAAAGCCCTGCTTTTATGCAGCACACCCCCATTCACTCAGCCTAGCTGTCAATCAAACATGCTAAGTGGTGAGCCGGCCGGCTCACCACTTGGGCCAATCACACAAGAGTGCGACTTGAGTTACCAAGGTAATTCAGTCCAGGGTGCCTAAACCCCCTCCCACACTCCGTGTGGTACCCAGACAGAGTGGCACCACTTTTGGAGGCTTCTGTGGAGAAGCCCGCCAAAAAGTGGAACAAAGGGCTCGACTTGGGTTAGAGTTACAGAAGAGAACACAAACGCCATTTTAGAATCGAGTTCTGGCAAAAAATACCAACCGGCGAATTAATATTAAATAAATAAACCGGCGGTATGTTCGAGGCTATGAGAATTAAATAATTAAAGTTGGTAGCCTCGAACAATGGGAAAATCCCATAGGAATATATTCGCGGTCGAATATAAAAAGTAGTATCGACTGCCACCAGCCAAAACTCGATCAGGGGGGGACGGAGACGTGCCCCCTCGACTAACAGACCCCGGGCAATCGAATTGCCCGACCAGTACGTCCACAATATGATGGTTTGTACTGGTTTCTGTTAATAATTTGGGACTAGTAAAGCCAATGGTGACTTTACATGCCCTGGGAGACAGTAGTCAGTCCCAGGGTATGGAGTCTATGGTGGGGTGTCACTATGACACCCCTGTGTTACTGCACGGAGGGTGCTGTGTAAAACACATTAGCAGTCAAAGGAACACCATAAATCATGTCCAAGAGTGGGAGAAAAAGAGTCTCACTCTTGGCAGGAGAAAAAAACAAACTCCAGAAATCCAGCAAAGCTGCTGGGGGACTCACTAGGTTAGGAAATTCAGCCTAAAGAGAGAATTCTCCCTAACAGTCTTCCTCTAGGGAAGAAATATCTTTGATACCGAAATATGTAATGGCTTGTTGTCAGAGAGAGCTTTTAACTTCCCAAGGTGACTATCTCAATGTGTGTTAAAACAATCATAACGACTTATGTATTGGGAAGAACAAAACCCCTTTTAACTTTTAAAATCATAGACCTAGATAGAGGTGAAAGCTCCCATGACTCCCAGAGAAAAAGTAAAGAGGAGTCTTTAAATATTACCACTTTAGACCTAGAAAATGCTCATTCACTGTAAAGCCAAATCCTTCATTGAATCCTTATGATGTTCGTTTGGGGAATATAATTAAGGAAATAAATGAATGTGGTATTAATATTCCCATTAGAAAAGCTGATTTTTATATTGTGGACTCCAAGTTCGACAACTCCCAAAGTACTGGGACGAAGAAGAGGCCTGCAGAGGCACGAGACTGTGAAGTGCAGCCTATTAGTGGTAATGGCGCACACCTGAGGGAGACTGAGGCATAAAAGGCCCCCTCAGGTGCAGGCCATAGAGAACGAGAAGAGCAGTAGCAGAAGGTTGAGTAGTTGTAACACCTCCATGTGGTAGCAGAAGATACAGGAGAGCAGAGACGCTGGGTCCACCGTCGTGTATCACGCGGATGTGGGTCCTGAGAAGAACTCTGCTGTGCAAGACCTTGATTGCAGAAGTAGCTCCGTGGGAAGCATTGGAATTGACGGTTTCCCCCCTGAGAGGACCGTGGCTGCAGAGTTCATGCAGCAGAAAGCGCACTTTTTGAAAGCTTCCCCATTTTCAGTCGGGCTCCGGTAGCAGGTGAGCACCAGCAAACCGTGGGAGCAAGGAGAGCTCCTCTATTGACTGGCATGGGTCGCAGGAAGCCGAGAAACAGAGGATTCTGGGTCACGGGGGAAAGCAGCAGCAGAGGACCTGGAGGCAGCGAGACGAACAGGCGTGGATATTCTGACCCTGCAGCGGTCTGTAACCGCTCGCTTGCCAAGTCTGGATGCCTTCCCCTAAGAAGTAATACAAGCAGAGTGAATTTCAAAACGAAACGTGTTTTTGAATACCGAACTGACATAAAGCAGACAAATAATTATTTTGTAAACCAAGCTGACTTCAAAAGGAGAAAATTGAATAATAAGAACTTAATCACCAGACCAGAATGGTGTGATTACATGTATGTGGGTAGGATTAAAGGCCAAAAACAAGAGGGGCAATACATCGAGAAATCAATACAAACAACTATTGCCAAAGCCAAAAGAGAACTATAAAAAGGCAAGTTAATGAGAACAATCATTGCCAAAGCCAAAAGGGGCAAATCAAAATCCCAATGTTTGTAAAACCTATTGCCCATATATAAAGAAGCTCAGAAGAGGAACTGGCTTAAACCCACATTACCAAAGAGGTGTAAGAGAGCGAGAGAATCATTGTCATCAGGAAGGCTGCCCTTCTGATAGAAGGCATTCAGAAGGAGTGGCGCATAACCTGCATTGCATGTGGCAATCACAAGTGTGTAACAAACAGCACCAGTGTGGTTCTGAGGAAATTCTTAAACTTGATGTTGTGAAGCAAGAGACATTGCTAACTTGTTAGCAGCTAACCTTTACCACAGAAGTACTTTCCGTTAGTTTATTTTGGCCAGGCAGGAGAGTACTCCAGGTCAGAAGACTTTGTAGTGGTTTATTCTGTTCTGGCAGGAGAGTTCACCAGAGCAGAGGACTTTGTAGTAGTAGGCCTGGCAGGTGAGTGGACTAGGTGGAAGTCAAGTACTGTGGTGTGGTTAGAAATCTTGAAGTAGTAGCATAACCACAACAGTGTTTTTGTGAATTGTGAAAACCGCAGCACCCCACTTTCAGGAAGCCATAAGTGTTCAAAGACTGAAACCGACAGAGTGAAAGAAAGAAACCTTCCATGTACTTGAAAGCAGCCCGCGACCCTCCCGGGTGAACAACGGAGTTTGGGAGGAGCAGAGGTGGCGCTGGAAACGGCCTTGAATGCTGCATGAAGAGCGTTGATATAAAGAAGGCTGATAAACCAAACCTGTGAGTTATCGAAGGCAACAAAAGTCTGGTTTGTGTTGAAAGCAAAAAGTAACTGTAACACAAATGTTGAATGTTGTGCGTATGCCTATAAAACGTGCAAGGGAAATGACAATTGTTGAATTTAAAATGAAAGGATACAAAGTAACAGGGTTGTACTGTTAGGCTGAATCGCACATTCTAAAGTCTCTGTGAAATGTTCTGAGTTGATTGAGAATCAAAGGCAAGAAAGCAATTACGATCCCGAAAGAAAGTTAATGAATGAAAAGCAAAGTATGTGAACTTTGAATATGTCAAGAGGGCAAATTATATAAGCTTTGAAAGAGGCCAAGAAGGCAAACTAAATAAATTAATAAACTACAAATACCAAGAGGTATTGGTGTTGCATATAAATTCTGAAAGAGACCAAGAAGACAAACGAAAGAAAATACAAAACTACAAATACCAAGAGGTATTGGTGTTACATATACATTTTGGAAAAGGTCAAGAATGCAAACCGAATAGAATAGGAAACTACAAGTACCAAGAGGCACTGATGTTGCAAGAGGAGGAAGATTGTACAATTATTTGAAAGGGAGGTTGAAGTGGTCAGGCAGAGGTTTATGTATAATTGTTGCAGTTTTGAAAGTCTTCGACAGTGAAAAGACACATGAGACAGAACGTGGGGAAGGGAAACCCCACAAAGTGAAAAGTGAAAGACAGGCTCGAGCCCAGCAGAGGGAAGCCAGCGCAGTACTGTGGGGAAAAGTGAAAGGTGAAAGACCGTCTTGAACCCGACATAGGGAAGCCTGTACAGGAAAGGACAAAAGTGGAACTGTATATTTATGACAAGGCAGACAAAGCCTAAGGAAGAGAGTGAACTACCTGAAGCTTGTAGCCCAAGCCTGAACTAAGTTAAATTGTACCAGTAAGCCAAAGTGTGCAAGACTAAAAGGACTGTGCCATTCACCTCTTTGTTCAGCGGAGGGTGGGAGAGCGGTTGCCGGTAGCCCTGAGGGAACTGCAGGCCAAGGAAGCCCTTCCTGGCCCTTGCAGGCCTCCGTGAGTGGATTTGTGTTTTAATTTGAATATTTGCTTCGCGCTCTGAGCGCGTTGTTGTGCCTGCTCCCCCCTCCCATTTCCTGGTCCTCCTCTCCCTTCCCGCCTCCCTGCCCGCCCACACCCCCCACCCCTTCCTCTCCTCCCTCTGCCTATAACCACCCCCTCCTGGGCAGCCCTCTGCCCGGCAGCCCCCTGCGGCTAAGGGCCCCAAGGCCAAGGGCGACTCCTACAGTTGCGGCTCCCTGTGTGTCTGCAGGTGTCCGCAGGGGACGCTTGGCGCCGGTCCACCTTGGTTAGCTCCACCTGCTCCCTCTGGCCACCGCTTTTAGACCTGTCACCTCCTTTGCATTGTGCCCTGTCTTCACTATGCCTTGCAAAATGTGGTAAACTAGAGTTCTTCTCCCCTCGCAGGATTTTCAAACTTAGGTGGCCTCTCCACTGGGTACCTGATATGCATTACTGTGTTCACTGTGTTCTGAATCTGTGGTAAACTAGGGTTTTTCTCCCCTCGCAGGATTTTCAAACTTAGGTGGCCTCTCCACTGGGTACCTGATATGCAGTAATGTGTTCACTGTGTTCTGAATCTGTGGTAAACTAGGGTTTTTCTCCCCTCGCAGGATTTTCAAACTTAGTTGGCCTCTCCACTGGGTACCTGATATGCATTACTGTGTTCACTGTGTTCTGAATTTGTGGTATACTAGGGCTTGCTGCTCTCTTCCTGCCCACTCGTGCTTGTCCTAACCCCGCCCCACTCCCTCCTATCCCATGGTGCTCTCTATCTCACCTATCTTTTCTAACTGCTTCTCCATTGACTATCCTGCTCTCCTCACTAAATCTGGTAGGAAAAAGTTTAAAAAGGACATCCTGGTCTCCAACCCACGCCTCCCTATCACTGACACCTACACCAGTGCCTCCTCTAAGGAAACTCTCACTGACATCCTCTTTTTCGTGCCTTCACCTGACCTATGGACCCTTCATATGGTCTCTGTGCTCTCTCCTTTCTCCTCTTCTCCCATTAATGGTGGCACCCGCTGGGATGTCCTCTTGTCCTCCTTCCACTCCTCTAAGGCCATCATTAATGTCTACGCTAATGGGACCATCTTGGTCGAACCCTCAGGCCACCCTTCACCTCTTTGATAGACGCTTCCCGTGCCTCATCAACTTCCTTTCCTCTCCTGCTGTCCCCCCTCCTCTGTCCTCGGCTACCTTGTCTCTACCCTCCCTCCCTACCCCCCTCCTGTGCTCCTTCTTCTCCTCCGCAGGGCGTACCTGCACCCCTCCCCGGAAGTCCTTCAAAGATGGCAACCTTCTCCACATTGCCACTCTTAACTCTCGCTCTGCTGTCAAACATTCCTCTGATATCTGCCGCCTTCTTGAGGAACTGGACCTTGACGTACTCGGTCTCACTGAGACATGGTTCAAGGCCAGCTCTGTCACCAGCTTTGACACACTCCTACCTGACGGCTACAAGATCTTCTCCATGCCCAGGCCCAGCCGTGCTGGGGGGTGTGTGGCCCTTATCTTCCCTGAGTGGATTCCTGCCACTGCTATTCCCACCCAGACCTACTCCTCTTTTGAATGTCTTGTCTGCCGACTCTCTCTCTCTCCTAGCCATTCCCTTACCGTGGCTACTATCTATCGGCCACCTGGTCAAATTTCCTCCTTCCTCTCTGAGTGGGCGGACCTCTCCTCCTCACTCCTGTCCTCAACCACTCAACTCCTCTTTCTTGGAGACTTCAACATCCACCTGGATGCCTCCTGTCCCCCCTCTGGACTCTTTCGCGACCTCTGTGACTCTCTCACTCTCTGTTCTCCCGTCTGGGCCAACCCATTCTGCTGGGCACACTCTTGATGCCCTGATCTCTTCTGACCTTCTCCTCTCTGTCCCTCTCTCCACCCCTCTCTCCTGGAGTGATCACTTTTCTCCTCTCCTCCCACCTCACCCTCCCTACCCCACAGGCAAAGCCACCCTCATCACTGCCATCTTCCTTCTCGGTCATCCGACCCATGAAGCGTGTGTCAGTTGAGGCTTTCGCTGCCACCTTCTTGCCCCCTCTTCCCCCCCTCGGCTGACTCCCACCCTGACACAGCCCTCTCCACTCTCTACTCTGCTATATCTGATACTCTTGATATCCTTGCCCCTGTTATGAGAATCCGCCTGAAGCCCAAAGCCAAATGTAACTCCTGGTATGACTCGGATCTCGTCACCCTTAAACGCTTGTGCAGGGTGGCAGAGAGGAAATGGCGTGCTTCATGTTCATCCTCTGACAAACTGGCCTGTCGCCTGCTCCAAAGGCAATACTGGCTCTCCGTTCTCACCAAGAAGAGGGCCCTTATCCAAGCCCGCATCACTGCGGCATCTAACAATTCGACTGAACTCTTTAAAATCTGCAAGGAGCTGGCCAACCCTGCTGCAGTCTATACCTCTCCTGTCCCCTCCCAGGCCCTCTGTACGGCACTGGCCTCTCACTTCATTTCAAAAACTCAGGACATCCTGTCTTCACTCTCCTCCCATCACCTCCCCCCCTCTATTCCCTGCCCATCCTCTGGCCCTTCTGCAGCCACCCCCCCTCTCTCCTTCTCTGCCTTTCCCCTTTTTTCTGCTGATGAGGTTTCGAGACAAGTCCGATCAATGAAAGTCTTGTCAACACAGGTCCACCCCTGCTCCTCCAACTAATGAAGGACCGCATCGACTCCTTGGCTCCTGCCCTTGCTAACTTCTGCAATCACTCCTTCGCCTCTGGAGTCTTCCCATCCCCTCTCAAGCACTCCCTTGTGCACCCCCTTCTTAAGAAACCCTCTTCCGACCCGTCCTGCCCAGCTAACTATCGCCCTATCTCTATCACTCCTTTCCTGGGTAAGCTCCTGGAGAAACTTGCCATCTCCCAGCTTAATCTCCATGCTGAATCTGTTGGTAGCCTTAATGACCATCAGTCTGGCTTCAGAGCTGCCAGAAGCACGGAAACTGCTCTCCTGAACATTCGTGAGGACCTGCTGTCGAACCTTGACTCTAACATTCCATGTGTTCTCATTTTGCTTGATCTCTCTTCTGCCTTTGATACTGTCAACCATACCATCCTGCTCAACCGTCTCTGTGATAACCTGGGTATCACTGGTCAGGCTCTGGCTTGGCTGACCTCTTTCCTCTCAAATCGACCCTCCCAGGTCCAACTGGGGTCTTTCCTGTCTGACATCTTTTTCTCTACCTGTGGTGTCCCCCAAGGTTCTAACCTCTCTCCCTGGTTGTTCGACCAGCACTTCTCGCCCACCGCATTGCTGCTCTCTGCCCCAACTTTCAGTGCTATGCGGATGATACCCAGCTCATTTTCAGGCTACCCTCGGCCTCCTCTTCTCCTTCCCTCATCTCTGACTGTCTTTCTGCTATCCAGGAATGGTGTGCCGCCAACAACCTCTGCCTTAATGCCAGTAAGACCGAGATTCTACTCATCGGCACACCCACTCCCTCCTTCCCTGCAGCTCTCTGGCCGGCCTCTCTTGGACCTCTTCGTGCTCCTACCTGCAAGGCAAAAAACCTCGGGGTCATCTTCGACTCCACACTCTCCTTCTCTCCTCACATTTCTGACGTTTCTAAGAAGTCACACTACCAGCTGCACCTCCTCAGAGGTATCCTTCCTTTCCTCTCTTTCCCCCAGAAGCGCGCTGTCTCCAGAGCCCTGGTTCTCTCGAAGCTGGACTACTGTAACAGCCTCTATCTAAATCTGCCTGCCTCTACTCTCCGCCCTCTGCAACTCATCCAGAACAGGCCTGCGAGACTTGTCCTTGGCCTCAAGCCCAGGGACCGTATCTCTCCAGGACTGAAATCGCTACACTGGCTCCCTGTGGCTGCGAGGATTAAGTTCAAAACCCTCTGCATTGTCCACTAGGCCTTCTGGGGACTGGGGCCAAATTACCTTCAACTCTCCCTTCCTAAATATCTTCCTTCTCGAGCACTTCGCTCTTCCTCCTCCAACTCCCTCAGGGTCAGCTGCTTCTCCAAGCAACGAGTTGGGGGAGATCTCTCTCCGCAGCAGGGGCCTCCCTCTGGAACAGCCTTCCTGCCTCCCTGAAACTTGAGGAGAACCATCTCCTGTTCCGGAAGCACCTCAAAACCTTCCTCTTTGCTTCTGCTTTCTCTCTCCCTCTCCCCTGCTAAATCACTGAAACTGTACTGAATCAGCAACTGGGCCACTCACCAATCTCGGTCTTTGGCCCAGCCACTCTCCCCTGCACTGCCTTCCTGGCAACCCTTGCACTGCAGGACTGTCTCTGTATCCCTACAGCCCCCCTTCCCAGCACTTGTCTGTACTTATCTTGCACTTGCCACCAGCTGGCCCTTATTATTTATCTTGTTCATTACTAACCCTGTACTGCACTTTCCCCTCTCCCTTTCCCCCTTGCACTTTTCCCGTCCCCCCTAACCATGCACTTGCGCGATCTGAATGACACCTGGCCTAGTAGGATCGTTGTCTGTCTCCCCTTGTTTCCCCCTCCCTGCCTCGACGCGCCTTGAAACACTTGTGTATAGGCGCGTTACAAATGCCATATCATATCATATCATACCTAAACTTTTTAGGAAACTCTGTAGATCCCATGGTGCTGAACGTGGGGAAGGGAGTTATTTAAAGCCATTCTCACATGTCTTTTGAGACACTATTTTCCTTTTGAATTCCCTTAACAAGTTGTTATTTTGAGAAGGAGGGCAAGGTTAGGTTTTTTTTAGTACAGGCCTTTTTGTGTTGCCTAGACTCACTGGGACTGCTTTGTTATTTATTTAATGGTCGAGATTACTCCCATTCTAGAGTTAGGGCCAGTTAGGAATTCTACCAACCCAACCAAATAAACAAATAAAGGTTTTCGAAACGTGTATCCATTGTGTCTGTGTCTACTATTGATACCATACCTTCCTTACATAGTTGTTGCAGAATCATCCTGCCAAAAGAATATTACTGAAACAAGTGTTTTGTGAACTGTTGCAGAATCATAGAGTTACTGAAACAAGTGTTTTGTGAACTGTTGCAGAATCATATAGTTACTGAAACAAGTGTTTTGTGAACTGTTGCAGAATCATAGAGTTACTGAAACAAGTGTTTTGTGAACTGTTGCAGAATTATCCTGACAAAGATCATTTTTGTTGAACCTAATGAGCTATGGAAGTATTCTGAGCTGATGAGAAGAAGTTACTCTAAGCTCTTTGTCACAATTGGAAGGAGGAAAAACATTGTTGAACTGTTGGTTGAATTCAAGTTGAAAGAAACAGAACTGTATTGGAACATTTGTTTTCAAGTTGTAACCAAAGGAGCTGAGTTGGAACTTTATCACAAGACAGGATTTCCTTATCCTTTTGGAGCTGTTGAATAGAATCCTACATGCATCTGGGGAAGGGGAACTCACCCAGATTATAAGGAGACACCGTTATCAGATTGTGGATCTAACTGTTATATTTGTTATATTTTGATCTGCCATATATTACCTTGTTGAGTTGTTGTATGTATAAGTGCGAGGGACAGAAAACATTTGTTAGAGTGCTTCCTTTAGTTTATTTTGGGCAGGGGAATCATCGTCCAGGTAGGGATAGTGAGGTGTTTTATCCAATCTTTTGAGTTAATGAAAGGGCATCTTTTGAAAAATCTTCACAAAGCTGTCCGCCTCACATTTCTGACCCCTCACAAATCCCAATGTGCATTACATACTCATTGTTTCAAGCATATAACTCTTTTATCACTGACATATTTGGCAAATAAAACGCTTTGTGGTCATTCTTATGTTCCCATAACTAACTCACCTCCCCCTTCCCTTTTTCAGAGCGCCAGGGGACCACTCCGGTGGTGATAGTGCATGGTACAAATATCCTTTAACATTAACATTAATGTTCTTTGATTTAATGGAAAACAACCAGGAGCCCTCATTGGTGTGATTTGTCGCCTTCCCCTTTCTCATAGAGGTATTACAAAAGAGTACGGTATGAGTGTACCAGACTATCTGTCTTTGAATGATATCCTTAATTCACAACATCATTTATAGGATTATTGTAGGTACCTTGTAAACGTTTTAAAAAACAAGTTTACAATGTTAGTACAAGTAAATCATTTCCCTTTTTGATAGATTATTTTCCTAAGAATACACATCATGTTTTGTGTGTAAGTGTTCTACCTACTTGGAAATATTTTTTTTTGTGAGCACCAAGTCAATATTTAATTTTCTGTGCTGACCATTGATTCGTTGTTAGTGCTGCTGGGCCCATGCATTTGTTAAACTATATACAAACACTAACAACTGATTAAAGAATAAGACAGCTAACAAAATTGTAGTCCCTGAAGTATAGTCCTCTGGTCCCTTGCAAGGTCTGTCAGAACCTCTTGTGGAGTATATCCATGTCCCCCTAGCCATCTTTGCATGGATAACGCACTGTGACAAATCTGAGGGTGCGGTCCCTTCTCCCCAAGGGGGAAACCTTTCCTATGGAGGTAGGGTGGTGCGTCCACAGTACAATAGTCCCCCAAGGGAGGACCACATGGGGGAGGAAACACCTTATGGGATTAGGGACAAAGATGTTCAGAGAACGTGGATGCCATTGCATTAGTACCCCTAAATCCCTCTCCAATGGTCAGTCCTCCCCTCCCTTCTGTTGATAAGGCCAAGATCTGTTGTAGTCAGGTTAGTCAATTTAATATACTTGACAAACTTCAAACCTTAGAAAATACAAAATAGGTTACATCTGACTCTGTGGTAAGTACTGAGAAGAAGATGATGATCAGGAGTCTAAGAATCAATATCTGGAAGCACAATGAGTGCTGAAGTTTCCCATCGAACGTGATTGGCCCAAAGCAACTCCCTTTCCCAATGCAGGAGTTTAAATATCAGACAGCTGATATCTATGAGAGAGACGATCCTCCAGGGAGGAAATCACCAAACCGTGCCGTGACGAGAAGGACGAGAACCAGCTGGGGTAAGCAGGGAGTGGAGGAGAACACCAGCATGGTCCCAGAAGCCAGGACAGCTCACGTAATTGCCGTCCGGAACCTCCAGGCATCCAGAGCACTGGCAAAGCGTTATGCAGAGAGAAAGCACTGCCGGGAAGAAGCAGGCATCAGGAAAGCCGTTGCTGACCGCAACTAAGCCCCGAATGTGACCAGGGCCTCCAGTGAAGCCGCAGCCGCTTGGGAAACGCTGGTACCTTCCAGTGGGAAACAGACATGTACACAGGGTATCAGAGTGGTACAGGAGGTCCGGGAGAGCAAACGGGCAAAGGGGGGGGGCATAGGAAGAGGGTCTGGGACCTTGGGAACCAAGTACAAGTCTGGGACACGCACTCATTTGAAAGCTAGAAACAAAAGCCAATTCGAACATTATGAGTCTGGGACTTGCACCCAAAGAGGGATAGCCTATGTTGGAACTGTTACTTGGCAGGAGAGTAAACCAAACAACTGTGAATGTTACAAGTCTAGGACTGGCACCCATAGAAGGACAGTCTGGGACTGGCACCCATAGAGGACGAAGCCTTGGCAGGAGAGTATGCCAAGCCGGATTGGGCGTCGCAATTTGGGAGCCGCACTCAAATGTGAAGTTTCATGAAAGGATAACTGCTTGGCAGGAGAGTGAACTGAGCAGTAAAATTGCGAGTCTGGGACCCACACTCAAAATAAGTGAAGAAAATATAGTGCAATAAATACTACACTTGACAAAGGGAGTGTGCCAAGTTGGTAGGATAACTAGGAAAAGCATAAGAAGGATATTCTTGTGAACTGCCTCTTGACCTTTGTAGAAGCAACTACGAGCCTGAGGGACCTTTAAATTGGGAAGAGCCCTACAATAAAGGATCTAGGGGAAATGATTGCCACCCTAGCCTTTTAGGCCTACAGTTTTGAACATTTCTTGTTTTGTGCCACTCTTTGCCCCAAAAGACTGGGCCATTTTCTGCTACTTGAAACCACATAGAAAACTTTTACTTTAGGAAGTGATCATCCTTGCAGTTAATTTATGGCAGTGCTAGGGATTGAAGTAGGCTTTTTGAGACACAATAGGGACTGACTTTATAATTGGGACGTTCTGACAATTTCATTAGTTTTCTCAGAAGCAGGGAAACCCTCCTAGTTTTAGGTACAGAGAGGCATTTCTCAAACCCTTTGTCATATAATAAACATTTCTACCCCAGACCATGCCACTATTGTGTACCAAGCCTTACTTCTGCACGCTCACAACACACTCAGTTTGATAGCGGCATTCCTGCAGGACACACGGGTCTCCAAATACCAGACAGGTTGCCACCTCAGGCGATTCCTCTGTTGTTGCTGCTCCCATTTTCCATTTGACCATGAAAGAACAGCGCACCCCCAGTCCCCTTCAAGTCTCGGGAGGATACCTCAGGGGCAACGTTCTCGCCTTGTAAGCAAGAAGACACGGAGCAACACAGGTTGGATACCCGGGTCTGCGCTTAGAAACCTCTGGGTATTAAACGAGTTATAAATAACATATCATACCATGGTATTTGTGCTTTTTTTCTCTGGTTGCACAACTGTCAGCAATGTCTGGGGTCGCTCTAGAAACGAGCACCTGACAATGTCATTCTCGCCCATAGAGATTGAGACATGAGATTGCTACAGAACAGGTTGAGAGGGAGAGAGGGAGCACTAGCTTAATGTATGATACCTCTTATACGTCTAATTATACATTTGCTTGATTATTACCCCCGCGTAGTCCTATACGAACCATACCTGGTGTTCTATAGCTTTTATCTAGAGAAATTGCCTCTGTTTCTTCCCTTCGTTTATGAACACCCCCATGCAGAATGTTCCTCCAAGTATAGCAAAAAATTAAGAATCCTAATTGATTACTTTATTCTAGTATTATTCTCTAGTTTTAGTGGTATTTATATATTGCTTCCAAGCTGCAAAATTCTCCAACAACAAGGTCTCAAGAAAAGTGTAGGCCAATTTAATAGTGATCGAGCATATGGTTTAGGGGTTGCTTACCTGTTGAAGTGAGGGGGCAGGGAAGTGAGAAAGATTCTCAGGGGACTCAGGCTCTCAGCAATAAGTCCAAAATGATCTGTTATGCAAGCACAATTTCCCCTTTTTGTGCTGCAATAAAACATTTCAGAAAGGTTGCATCTCAAGTTCCTTTCTGAACTGGTATGAGGCGAGTCATTCCAGAGTCTGGTATACAGATTGAAAAGATATGATTTCAAGTATTTATTTATTTTTACCCATGAATTTCCAGGGATTTGTTTCATTGTTGTTGCGGTCAAAGATTTCAGTTCTCTTGACGATGTAGGCTTTTTCTGTTTACCACTGCATTGTATAGGATGCAGCAGGATTAAAAAGGCTTCAAGTGTGTAGGGTTAGCATGGTTGGGCTAATGTGCTTGAATTTCATTTGCTCCTTTATGAAACATACCTAGGCTTTTAATACTATTTTGATGGGTGCTACGGAAGACTTGGATGGACCTGTGAATGAGATGAGATGGGATGTGGGATTGATAGTTTCATACACGTTTGGCGTTTCTGTAGATAGCACGTACCATGTGCTCTGTGCTTTTTGTTTTTTGGTTTAATCACAGGTGACTACCAGTACAGAAGACAAGGGCATTGGTTTTATAGCGGGGAGACGTTTTCTACATTCATGGTTAATATTTAGGATTGTGATGAGACTTGTTTTGCTACCATAATATTTAGGATTGTGTGTAGGAGTTGGTTTCTGACGAGGATTAATGTTCGATTCCATTTAGTTCCACTCTTCCTCTAAGTTTGGGTGATAAAAGACTTAAGATGGTGGATGAAGTTGGCCAACAACACTTGTTTATGGTGTTCTCAAGTAAGTAGGGACAGCAGACACACCAGCTGCTCAATGGAACACTGTATCGTTCCAAGGTCCAACACCTATGGTTTTCTAAAAAATGGCAGTCATCCCCTTTGTAGTTTTTCACCGAATGCTTTTATATTTATTTATCTGGAAACGCTCACTATAATAATGTGGTTACAACATTCACACCTTAAAGTAAATTTATAATTTGGTTCCTTATTTGTAATTTGATATATGTATGCAGCTTGAGTTTAGGGAGTGAGATTTTCCTTCAAAGGGTGTGCTTTTGTTTACAGGAGTTTTTCTGATTGCTTTTCAACCACCTGAAGATGAACCCCTCAAATCGAAACATGTACATGTAGTGGCTGTGATGTGGTGTACAACTAGAATTTAAACATGATTTATGGTTCTGTGTACTAAAGCAAAAAATGTTGGATTTGAATGAAGTTGGCAATTCAAAATTCCACAATGGACAGTAAAGATAAAAGTAAAAGCATTCAGTTAAAAGCTACAAACTGGATTACTGACAGTTTTTTTAGCAACCCCATAGGTGTTTGACCATGGAGCAATACAGAGCTGCAAGTGTGTCTGCTGTCCCTACTTGCAATTGTCATCCGGGACGGGGAGAAACAATTGGGACAAAAATTTAAGACATTAAACATTGGTGTTCTTTTGTTTTTGCAAGTTAAGTGTTCTCAAGTAACCCTCATTTTATTCTCCTTCCAGAGAAGCCTATCCAGAGAGCCGTATAGTAAATGTGGAGTTGTGTTACAATGTATCAAAGCTTGTGAAAATCTACCGAGAAAGGTACAGTATGACAGCAAACGGATCTAGCATTTTGTGCAGTGCTAAAGCTCCCTTCTGAAGTTGTTGGTAAAAACTGCTTTATTCCTTTAGTTCTTACTATATCGAGTGTGATGTTTCATGTGAGGGGAGTGCATGATGGGTTGTGCTTAGAGAATGTAATGTCCCTCATTTCCATCCGGAACTTTTCTTTAGCCTTGCATAGAAACGTATTTGATTTTGACATGTTTTTATCCATTCATGTTGGTCCAGAGTGATCTCAGTCAGGAGCTGTAGGAGGATGCTTTTTAGGTGTGGGTGTGCTCCGATTTCAGATTAGAGGTATTTGTGTTGGGCTCATGCACAGCACAGTGGTTGCCACTGTGACCTACACATTTCACTGCGCAAATAGAGCAGAGAAGCTGTTCGGCTTATCAAAAAGTTTTTTTGCAACATCTGTCCTGGTAAAGGTGTGAAGTTCCAAACCGAACTAGTAATTTAATTCACAAATCTGCAAACTGTAGCACTCCAGATGTTTTTCACTTCAACTCCCATTAGCTCTAGTAAGATAACTCAGTGGCAAAGATCATGGGAGCTGTAGTCTGTGATGAATCCGAGGATGTCATCACTCCTTTCCCTGGCATAGCCCAGTACTAAAGTGGTGAGAGTAAGTGGTGTTTATTACTCTCAGTTGCTTCTTCCTCGTATCAGTACTGTCAGGTAGTCCAAGAGGGGACAAAAGCGGAACTGATCTACAATAACCCATAAAGTTCGGGGGAGGGTTAAAATGGTTCCCATTAGGATAAGGGGGGTACCATGTCTTGCCTAATGGTACCTCACTCCCAATCCCCAAGGATACTCCACCCAGGTGATCCTCCCTCGCTTGTCTACCACCAGGGTCAGGATCGGAAAAGCGATGTCCTTTCCCTGGCCACCTGTGTAGAGGATCCAAGAGGAGTAGGCGTGAGACTACCCTCAGGTTTCTCACAGTGGGCACAAGTATTCACGTTAGGAATGATTGTCAAAGAGAGTGAAACAGACCTATAAACTATGTCATCCATTTTATGCACTTATGCGCAGGCACAGTTTGTAACTTGTCAATCTCTCAGGGTGCCCTAACTTGTCATGCCTCTGTAAAGTATTTGCATTGTTGTACCGTAGTTGCATATGTTGGTTCTTACTCCTAGTCCTCAGAGAGAGAGAGAGAGAGAGAGAGAGAGAGAGAGAGAGAGATAGAGATAGACAGACATTATGTAGAGGTAGCAAAGCATATGCTTTTTGCTGCCTACCAATGCTTTCCTGTAAAACGCATGTTTTGCCTGTGCATTGGACATCTTCCCTACCTTCCATTCATCCTCTGGATTGGTGGTAGAAATTTAGAACTGGAAGAAACAGGCCTATTGGTGCACATTTTTCCTACTTTCTGCCCTGCTTATTCATTTGCCTGTAAGCTAGGGCAATAGATAAGCACGCACGGCTATCTTTATTTTATGCCTGAGGATAAGATTGCGTGATAAATTGGTTCTGCTGAGCCAGCTTAGCTATGAATTGGGGCGACGGCTCATTCCATAATTTGCAAAAAAAACAGAATTAACTGCATTGCAGCAGAGACACTGGCTTTCCACTGCCTATTCATTATTGTCATTCTATTGCTCAATTTCTTGTTCTTCCAATCTTTTAAAACAGATTTGAAGAGGTTATTTTTTTTGGATCAAGTAATGATGTATATGTACCGGAATTAGCAGACACTAGTTTACTTGACAACTTATTTGAGGGTGGCCATGCGTGAGATGACATTGAGTGTCCCTAATGTGATGTCACATGTCCCGGGAGACCGGGTCACGTGCCAGGGGGTGGGAGCCGGAAATAAAGGTATCACAGTTACTGGCAGTCAGTCCAGGTTTATGCAGTTTACCAAGTGGTTGTGTCATTTCGCTCTGCGCTGCGATCCCCAGGCCTAAGCAGGTTTGGGCCTTCGCCCGAGGCTCTGCACCACCGTAGTATATTGAGTATTTGTGTCAATGTGTCGTGCACTTGCCATGACCTGTTTGTTGACACAAATAAATTGCTATCAAGAGTTGTGTGGGGCCAACAAGGGCACTTTGCCCTCACATTTCTGGACCTGCAATTCTCGACCCACCAAGAACCCGATTCACATAGCCGACATGGATATGGTGCCATGTAAGTGGAAGGTGGGGCTCCTTGTGCAACCTCTCTTCCATTTCCATGGTGGCCAGGAGAGGTGCGGCGGTCCGGAAAAGTTAGGTAAATAGGTGCAGACGGAAAGTGCGAGGGGACCAGGCAGGGCAGGTGGAGTGGGCTTTAAGTGGGTGAGCAGATGGCAGGGCAGGTTGCACGCAACTATCCGCTTGCTTGGAACTTGTGTATGGATTGAAAGATTCAGCTCATGATGCAAGCAGCCTGATGGGCTAACATGCCCGCCCCATGTGCTAATGATCAATTGATGTGTTTTAGAAAAAGAATTCATTGTTTGCAGTGGCCACTGGCTGAGCAGTACCAAATAGAGAGGATTTTCTGCCTCACAAGAAGGTTACCATCAAAGAAAGGTCTCCATGCCCCCAACCCTGCTGATAAATATTTCTATATCTAAAGAGGGGCTGATGGAATAAGCATGGATGCCTTCTTGTGCATTGTCTGCTGGCTTTAGCATCTCAATTTTATTTTTAATGCCACTAGTGGAGAAATCATGCTTGCACATATTATTGGGGAATTTAAAACATTTTCATTGTTTTTTACTTGCAGAAAATATGCACAGAAAAGCCTGCGGTATTTCACAGACATGCATGCCAAAGATGGTGGCCGGGTGATGATAAACCCCAAGCCTTGTGGACAGTTTTGCTGCTGTGTGTTCCGGGGATGCGAAAGGGTAAGAGCAGACCAACCTATACGACTTTGTTAGATGGATCTTTTATTGAGGCATTCACAGATCTCAATAAGAGGTTCTGTTAGATGTCTAAAGATTGTGCCTTTTGTATACTTATCTCTGGGTACTTCATGGCTTGGCACTAGAAGGATGGGCCAAAGAAAAGAATCCTTGAGATTGAGTATTGACACACATGACTCCCAAAAGGTGGGTAGATGTCCATCCATGGTTGACTGCAGTGAAAGAGTGCCTGGTCATTCTACCCCTCTTACCCCCAAACTAGGAAGCTTTTTACTGTCGTTTTGGGGTGCCATATACAGCTATTTCTCATGTCAATTATGGCTGGTGTACTGACTCCCTCAAGCATGCTGGTATCAGGAGAGGGAGATTGGGCTGATAGCCCTCTCTAAATAAACACAAATCCGGATGTGCAGATGGGCTGGGAAGTAGGAGTGTTGGCTTGGGAAGGGAATGCATGCGTTCAATTTCCTTGAACCCTCCCCCTTTCAGTCATCATCTCCTGGTCCTCACTTTTGGGCTGATGAAGAGCACAGCAAGGATGTGCTGAGCTAGACAGCCACTGCCATCCTCCCTACACCACCACTGACACTCCCTGTCCACAAGAAGAGGATCAGAAAGTGCAGATGATCCAATGGGATGGATAGTGTCAGAATGACCCGCTGATTTACAGTTCTAAGAACGGGTTGGGAATTGGGGGCTGAACTGAGTTGGGTCAGGAGAAATGGAACAAAGGTTTTGCTTGCGCCAGAATTCACCTTTACATATTCCTTACCCACACATTTAGGACTGCAGAAGAGGAATGGAAGAGAGGCAAAAGGACCTGAAGGCAAGGGAGTGTGAGCAAGATGCAAGGATGGGAACAGGAGTGCTAGAGAAATATGGGAAGGGTGACTGATGAAGAAAGAGTGAGAGAGAAATGGGGAAATAGGGAGGGATCTTGGTGGCTCTGAAGTCAAAAAGCCAATGGCTCAGAGACACCAATATTCATATAGGGAGGAGCTTGGATGTGCTGAGATCTCTGATGGCACAAGAGATTGTAGGGGCACAAACATCTGAGAGCGAAGAAGCACCTCCGAGACACAGAACTTTGAGGGACTGCCGAGTGATGGTGATATGAGAAGGAAAACTGGTTCCTGGAAACACAGATACATATGGGAGAGATGGTCCTCAGAAACACTGATCTAAAAGCTAGAGATGGAGTTAGTGGGGAGCCTCATAGACACAGATGTTTGGATAGGAGCAAGGTGAAAGACCTTAAGAGATGGAAAGAAGAATGAAAATGGGGAAGAGGGCAAAGGGATAACTTTCAAAGCAGACCAGATTGCCTTCCAACTATCTCTGGTCAGTCTTAAGTCTTGTTTTGTTGCTTTCTGTTTTTTTTTTTACCATATCTGCAACCTTATAGACTCAGTTCAGTCATGTGTGTATCAACAAGACAGTTTGTATAGCTTTGCTCAATGTAATACAATTGTTTTCCAATGTAATGTTTGAGGATAGGTTATTCCAGACTTTAGGACCAATCCCTGAAAGCAATCTTCCTCCAGAACATTCTAGCCCAGGAGAGTCTTGATGTAACACCCCATAGAAGGATGAACAAAGATTGCTACTTCATCCTTAAGTGAATCTTTCACCACTCTGCTCCCCTCAGCAGCTCTCAGCTTCTCTACAGGTCCCCATCAATAGGAGCTCTCCATGCCAGTGGATTACCAGCATTGCTTGATATGATATGATATGATATGATATGATATGGCACTTATAACGCACCTATACACAAGTGGGGTCTCGGGATTCAGGAGACCGAGCTCACACTAGCTACCTCCTCTGAATCCAACACATCGTCCATGCCCCCACCTTCACCATTTTGGCAGAAAGGGTAGTGCCATCTTGCTTGAAGGGTAATCCATCAAGAGATGTTGGTCTCCCCTACCGATAACTCTGATTGGTGAGTTGACAATAATTTGAGAACCTCCTACATGTGACTTCAGAGCGAGGAATGGTCAGGAGCAGTGTGGCAAGCAATGGAAGGATCAGACGCAGCAAGTGGACCACATCTGGGATCAGTGCAAGAATCTAGAACAGATTCTATAGCCAGACCAGTTTGATATCTTAGCAGGAAGAGGATCAGGAACAGGACAGAGCTTAAGGCATTTACCTAAAAGCAAAAGCATGGTCCTGCTTGGGAAGGCCTGAAGGAGCATGGGAATTATCGGGGACAGAGTGGGATGGAGCAGGTGCTTGTACAGGGTGCAGATAGTTCTGGAATAATGGTGATCAATGGTCAGAGCCTGAAATATTCAAACAAGGGAACATAGTTTTAAATAGGGCTAAGACTGGAAAGCAAAGCAGGCAACAAGAATGGGGTCAAGGTAAGACCTAGGCAGAAAGAACTTGTATCAGGGAACGGTTCAGTGGCAAAGCAGGGCGCACACACCTGACTCTAGCCCACTGCTAAAATTGTATAAAGAAACCTGAGGATATGGGTTATATTGTGTGCAATTTCATGCAAAAATATATTTTCCGTGCAGTCTCCGGCCTACGGAGTGAGGAGCGAGGCCTAGCACACACTTACAGGTTATTTGGGTGGGCAGAAGCTGAAAATGTATGGTTTTGCAATATGTTCTTAAGTACTAGTGTAAAGAGTTTTCACAGAAGCGGATCTACCTAAAAGGTCGGTTCTGTGGGTGTTTGTTCAGAAATTGCTCAGTTGCAATGTGTGTGTGTTTTAGCTCCTCATCTGACTGACCCACACCTTTTGAAAACTAACATGTCTTGTGTCACCCTGAGAAAGAAATATCTGGGTCCCCCTTCCACTTGCCAACTTCAATTTTCATCTCCCCCATAGTGACCAAAATAATTAGATATGTTTTCATAAAGAGTTTCCCATCATCTTCTTTCAAGAAACTGTCACATGGCTGAGGGAAACACACAACTACTGACAATGGAATAAGTTAAAGGGTTTTATTAAGCAAAAGTAATATGTGAGACTATTGCATGGACATTATTTTAGGATGGCTGTAACATAAAGGTTCTTGGGAAACGTAGCCCATGACAGCAGGGTTATATATGAAAGTTGGCAAATAAAAAGGCAAAATTCCAGACAGATCTCCTGATTATTGATTTATTGAGCTCAGTTCTTATCCTTTCTTGTGGGAACTTCAAGGCCCCGTTAAGGATTTTAGGACTTCCTCTCTTTGTCAAGTTTCCCAAAAGTCCTCCCCTCATTGGGCCTTTCCTTCACTCCGTTACATGCTGCCCCCTTCTGAGGTCAAAGGACTCTCACCCTCTCCTACACATCCGCTCTCTTGGGATCAAAGTCACACTCTACTCCTCTTTTGCTCTCTTTACTGTAACACACCCTTTTTCTCGGTTTATGCCCCCCTACCCTGCTCTTCACTGGAGCACATCCCTTCTCTGGGGCTCTCCTCTTTTGTTACACATCCCCCCTGCTGGGGATCAAAGTCCCCCTTACTACTGCTCAACCCCCTTCTTATGGGTAAGGGATCCCCTTTCTCTTGTCTCAGGGGGTACCTCGTTGCGCTCACTGTAGCACAGCCCTCCTCTGGAGTCCCAAGGGCTTGCCTCTTCCTCACAGGAGCACACATTACATCTGGGGTTGAAGGGGCTCTTATCCCCTTCGCCCATTCACCGAAGCACATGCCTCTTCTGTCATTCAGGGGACTTTTCTCCCACTCCCTGTAGCACATCCCACTTCTGGGTTTAAATTAGTTCTTCTCCCCCCTAACTACAGCCCATCCGTCTTCTGGGCTCACAGGTTTCCCGTGTCTGGTGCTCTCCAGCTTTCTCAACTAACTCCTCTTCAGCTCCCAGCTCAGAGACTCCCAGCCCAGAGCTGCCATCTGTGGATCTTAGCCTCAGTTTAAAACCCTCAACGTCATCTCATGGGCAAAGTTGCAAATCAATGGTTAATTGGCTTCCTATTCCAAGGCAGGGGTGTGAAGTCTTTAACAGGCTTGCCACCATTTTTGATTTCTTTCAGTTTGTTTTCCGTTCAGGAGCTGGTGTTTGCCTACTGCCCTGCTCCATTCTCGTCTCCTGGCTATCACCCTGAACAAAAGTTCATTTCTGGGGTTTCTGGTGTTAAAAGGCCATCACAAGGGACAGGAAAAGTGCTAGTAAGTTGCCGCCTGTACAAAATCGTATTTCATTTTGGGGAGGTGGAGGGAAGTATTTCTCCCCTTGAATGCTGCAGGAGAAGGAGAAAACTGTTCTCCTTCTCAGGCACTGCTGCTAGAAGGGGACGTTGGCATAATTGAGGTATTTTTACTTCCAGGAGCTGCACCTATTGACCAGAGATCTCTCTGGATGTGCTATTTTCCCCATACTATATTTTACCCTGAATCCATGGAAAACATTCTGGAATCTGCTCAGGGTTTTTGATTCCTAAACCTAATGAATTGTATGAGATGCTGTCCCTGTCCCGAATGGCATGTTTCTATGGGACCTGGTGGTTCCTAACTAGTTGCTCTTTCAGGAGATTCAGGTATAGTCCAGGGAAGTTCCTGTCAGTCTTACTCCGAGGCAGAGCAGGGGGCTGGATGCTATGTTGGCACTGTGACATTGTCACAAAACATGGAAACCCTTTCAAACTAGATATTGATGAGTTCCCCTCAAATGGATTTGCTGACAGTTTCCACACCAGAGGTCACTCTTTCGGGGGTCTCATAGCTGTCCTTCTTGAGCTGGCTGCACAGTCCCATGAGTGTGATTCTACTAATTTCCATGAGATCACTTTTTGATGCCTAGTTATAAATGCAGTTTTCTTATTGACTTCTAGAACCCATATTTTGGGAAAGGGGAGCTTGGCAAATTTTACAAACTGAAAACATTCAGCTCTAAAATGTGAAAAAGGTGGCAGAGGACCACTTACTAACTGTTCTTATGATTGGAGGCGATTTTAACTTGAACTTTTGGCAACAATCCGAATATGCCCTTATAGAAGATGAGGACAGTGCCTACAATATCCCTAGACTTACCTTAACCGGTCATAAGTTAGACTACAATGTTTGATTGCTGTGTGGATCGTGCAGTCTGGGCTATCAGAGGGAAGATTGCTCTGAACAACCCTACCTTCAGTAATGGAAGGCCCAGCAGCATTATTTATTATATTTTGATCCATGTGAACAGGATTAAAACACTAATGATTATCCAACACATGTAACACAACAAATAACCAGGGGAAGTGACTGAAACTGCAAACTGAATTAAATGTTACTCCATTTTATTAATATTTAAATAAAAATTCTTACAAAAATAGTTCTCGGAAACATTATTCACTCTTCACTTCGTTCGTTCGTTCGTTCGTTCGTTCGTTCGTTCGTTCGTTCGTTCGTTCGTTCATTCATTCATACTTAATTCATACAAACAATTCATACAAAAAGACCTTCAAACAAAAAACATTCTGTCATTTCTAAATCAATTCATCCATGAAAATCATTTTTATATCCACAGAAAATTCTGGTCCAACTTTTTGTAACGTCCAATTTTTACTAATAGTGGTAATACTATTGTTACTATTAGTCCACACAATAAACTTTCATCGACTATAGGTGTCCTAGATTGTAAACAGTAATTTCATACAGGACTTCCAATATATGATAGTTTTCGACATTAACAAGCATCTAGTAAATTCCTTCCAGGATATGTGAACAAAATAGATCAATTTCTAATTTTCATTTTCTTAAAATTCGTATGGTAGTGTTCACAATTGCATTTTTCTTCATTTTTCAACGTTCTATTTCCAATTTTCAAGGTTCAAAATACTCTCATCTTGGTCATCCATATCTTTTGAAATTCTTTATGGTTGTACCAAAGCATATTGGTCAAACATTTAGGTGTCTCTTTTAGAGTGACGCTCCCATTCTGCAATTCCTTCCCACGGGATTTGCAGTCATTTAGATCCTCAGTCTATCTTTTCCGAGTTCTCTATAGTTGTATCTTAACATGTAGGTCAAGCGCTCATGTATGTGATCAGGATGACCCAAGTACCGTTCCTTTTAATCAAAGGTGAGCCGATCGATCATTTTTCATCTGCATTCTTATCGGCAATCGAACGCTGTCTAGAGATCGTTGTTGTCGACCCGTCCTGTTAAAACCCAACAAATGAGAGACAACCCTATCGAAGGCTTTCTCCGAATATAGGGAGATCAAGCAGGCCTCTTGGTCCCCCGTTTTGGACGCTATGCATAAGGTCTATGGTTTGTAAATTGTCCTAGCACGGTCTCCCCCGGCTGAAGCCCACTTGGTCGCTATGAACCAGGGTTGGTAGTATCCTCTCAGGTCAACCCCCCCCCAAGACCTTAGCCAGGATCATAACATCATTATTTAGGAGAGAGATGGGTCTATAAGATGCACACTTCGAGGGATCTTTTTCTTACATGTGGATCACTATTATTTTTGCCATCATCGTCGTATCGGGGAAGGCCCTCACCTTCTAGGCATTGAAAAGTCTAACTAAAGAGGGGGCGAGGGTTGATATAAAAAGCTTATAGAATTGAATTGTAAAGCCGTCTTCTCCTGGTGCCGTACCCCCCTTCATATCATTAATCGCTAGCAAGACCTACCATGATGGGGGAGTCCAGGTCTTCTGATGTGTTGTACGATAGGCCTGGGAGGCGAAGACCCCCATTTGTTCCTCTTGACCCTCCCACTCCAATGTGTTCAGTTTGCCCCCTTGCAAATTCCTCCACTATGCCTTGTTGGTCCTGCCTCACAATACCTTCTTCTGATTTGATACATCCTATTGCCCTCCTCTTCTTCTTTTCCTCCCTTAATCTCCACGCTAGTATCTTATCTGCCCTTTACCCTTTTCTCATGGTATTTTTGTCTCAAAAACATGAGCTTTTTCTTAGTGTCTTGAACCAGGATCATATTCAGTTGTGTTTCGTATTGACTGAGTTTGCTCGATAACGCTGGGGACATGTAGTTGCCTCTATCCCCCTGGTTGTTTTTGTTCTATATTTTGGTGGAGTGATGATTCCTGTCTCATCCTCTCCGTTTTCTCCAATCCTATGCATATCAGGACCCCCCCTTATCGTGGCTTTAAACCCTTCCCACATGGACTGGAGCCTCACTTCTAATAGCTCTTGGGTAACTTCCTTGTCTTTTGACAGGAAATCATTGCACCTCCATGTCCCCATGGGGGGAGCATCTCCCATCCCCGTTACCATTTTCACCATGTCATGGTCTGACCAAGGAATTGGGGCCACCTGGGAAGCTATGACTTGGGCTATAAGCTGTGAGTCCACTGAAATAAAGGGACTAACAATTGCGGACAACCGAAAACTAGGTAAAAGGCCTATCCCCTTCTGCTGGGGGAGAGAGCAAGTCCACCACGCCAAGGGCATCATTAATGCTTTTAAAACGAAGCAAGTGCCCCTCACTGCCTCGTACTTAGAGAGTCGTCCCCAGCCTCTTGCGATCTTTCTTGGGTTCCAGTACCATATTGAAATCACCTCCTATCATTAGCTGTCCTGCCACAAAAGAATCAACTTAGCCCTCACTCCCATCCAGAACTCACACTGTCCCGAATTCGGGGCATAGACTGAGCCCAAAGTCATCCGGGTACCATTCATGCTCCCCTTTATGATGAAATAATGGCCATTCCCATCAGCCATGACATACTCCTCTAGAATTCCCAAATGGGCCGAGACCAACACCGCTACCCCCCTTTTCTTTTTTATATCTGAGGCTGTGTATATTTCCCCCACTTCCCTAGATCTCAAATGGGGTTCTCTATCCCTCACCCAGAGTTTCCTGCAGGCATAGCGGATCCAATCTCGCTCTTTTAAATTCTCGAAGGAGCATTGACCTCTTGCTGGGGGTGGGGGTGTTAAGACCACATAGATTGATGGAGCCGAATATAACGTCATCCATTGCTATCATACGACCATTGCCTTTCTATACCAAAGCTCCTCATGCACATGAGACCTTGTGTCTATCTGGCCTCGGGCTTTGGCCTCTGGGCCCTTCTCCTGCAATCTCTGGGTTCTGCTGACGCTCCCAGGATCCTCCATTAGCTCCGCTGACACACACTGAATGTCCTCTGTTACCAGTTTGTAAGAATATCCCTTGTATTCAAGTGCGATCGGGAAGGGGAACCCTCAGCAGTATCTTATGCCCTTCTCATTTAGCCATTTCATGAGGGGGCCACATTGTCTTCTCCTGACCAGTGAGAAGGCTGTTAAGTCTTGGTAGATTGTTATTTGGGCGGAACCATAGACCTCAGAGGCCCCCCTTCCTGACCCTATCCAATATCTTCAACATCTCAGCGTAGTAGTGGAATCTCGCCAAGATTGTTTTTGGGCCTCTGGTGCCATCTGCGGCTCTGTGGGCCTTGTCAAGGGTGGGTTCGTCAATAGCATCCGAGCCAAATAGCCTCAGGACCTCCACAATGGAGCGTTTAATGTCCCTCTGATTCCCACTCCTTCTCGGGGAACCCAAAGAAGCAGAGGTTGTTCCTTTGTTCTTTATTTTCAAAGTCGTCCATCTTCAATTGAATCTCGGTCTCCCTGCGTTCCAATTCTGAAAGTCGCATTTCCATTTGCGTCTCCATTGTGTCCAAAGACATCTGCTTATTCTCAATGCCTTGGACCCTCTTGTCTATGCAGTCCATTCTTTGGTCCATTTTGTCTAATCTCTTATCCAACACTGAGCTGATTCCCTTGATCTCATCCATTAGCGCTACAATGTTTTTTCTAGTTGCAGCTGGTTCTTCTGCCATATTAGCCATCTGGGATGAAGCAATAGTGACATTGTCACCTGTGTGGGATTGAAACTGGAATTTCAGCAGGGCTGGCCTCCAGGCCATCAATGGCTCTTCCTCAAAGGTTTCCCACTCAGCGCTGTCACAAGTTTGTATCCCTCCCGTCGATAAGCTAGGTGTTTCCAGTCGTTGGTTCTCCCCTCTATGCTTTTCCCATGGCAGGATGGTCGAGATTCACAGTTTCGCAGGAAGGCGTCAAGCCCAGGGGCCAGAGGAAGCTAGATTGCACAGTCTCATCTCTTTGGACTGCGCTTTCGTGATGGACTGTGTGGTGGTCCCTTTTTCCTTCACTGGTATAGGGTTGCCCAGTGGCTCCACAGGCACCACACAGCCTCTTGCCAGGGGTGACCGCAATGCCAGGGCCACAGGTCCTGTGCGCCCCCTTGCCCACCTCTTCTGGTACACCCCTAGTAGCCAAGCAGGGCCTCGCCAACTATGAACCTCTGCCCACCTCTCCAACCTCTCCACCAGTGATCAGTCACTGGAGGCTGATAACATGCGAAAGACGCTGCATGTCCTTACTAGCCCGGGGTGTTGGAAGACTGGGCACTGCTGCTAGCATTGGACGCAGAGAAGGCTTTTCGATTGGGTGAGTTGGGCTTTCATGCCGTGGTTCTCTCGGCCATAGGGATGGTTCCGAGGTAGAGGGGATGGATTGCGGCTTTGTAATCTCTGCCGACGGCGAGGGTGGTGATTAATCTAAATGAGTCGCAGGCCTTTCCCGTTGCAGTGGGGGTATGCAACAGGGATGCCCGCTTTCCTCATTGCTCTATGCATTGGTTATGGAGCAGTGGGCAGTGGTGGTCAGGAAAGAGGCAGGGATAAGGTGGGTCTCGGTGGGGCGAGTGGAATGTAAGGTCAGTCTCTTTGCGGATGACACCCTCCTTTTCATTACCAAGCCGGTCCAGTCAGTGCTGCCACTGTTGGAAAGCCTGGAAAGATATGGGTGCTATCTGGTTTTAAAGTTTACCTGGGGAAGTCGGTAGCCTACAGGATAGGGGCTATCAGAGAAGGAAGAAGGGTATATTGGGGGGCCTGCCATTTCAGGTGAAGGAGGATTCCTACCGATATCTGGGGGTACAGGTAACATGCCACTAAGGAGAACTTTTTACCACTATGGGTTGAGGCGAGAAAAGGCATGGAGAGGTGAGCAATGTCCGGGGTCTCGTGGATAGCACTTCTAAACTGTATTAAGATGACGGTGCTGCCTACATTTCTTTTCTTATTCCAAATGCTGCCAGTGATGATCCCATCGTCCTTCTTGGCCGAAGTAATGGTAGCTGCATTGAAAATTCATTGGGCGGGGGCGAAGCACAAGGTAGATTATAGGACACTGATCTTATCGAAAGAGCAAGGGGGTTTGGATTCCTGTATTTTGAGACCTACTACAGCGTGAATCAGCTACGGGTCGTGGAGGAACACCTAAACCAGCATTCCGACAAGCATTGGGTACCATTGGACAATGTAATCCTGGCCCCGGTCTCATTAGGCGAGTGGTTGTGGATTCCCAGATCCCGTATCCCCAAGAGGGTGCTGCTCTGTTGTCTATCTGGAAGGAGGGGGTGAATAGGTGGCTGTCCAAGTGACCATCGCCCTTAGTTGTATTTGGGCCCCACCTCTGTGGGATGGAATTGAGGACTTTTTGGCATTCCAGCTCTGGTATGAAGCAGGGTTAAGCAGGGCTGGGCAACTGTGGGAAGGGGGTGTCTTCATCTCGTTAAACAGGTGGGAGGAGTGTCTAAATGTTGGAAAGTTATCACCATACCGATACTGGTTGAAAGCGGTTCTGACAGAAACCCAGTGGGGTGACAACTTAACGAGGGAACTAACCAATTCCGAACGGCTCCTGATAACGGTAAGGAGTACCAGGGGATGGATTTTGGGGTTATACAGGATGATATTATTGGCAGATCCCAGGGACCCACTTCCAGCCAGGGTCCGATGGGGGCAGGATCTGGGGGTGGACATAGACGATACGCTTTGGGCGCAGATGTGCGGGAAGGCAGCTCGCTCAACCATTTCCTTGCAGTACAGACAAAACTTTGAAGTTGTTACATGGGTGGCACTATCCACCGGTGGTGATAGCCAAGGGGGTACAACCCACACTGTTGGAAGTGCCACAGGGAGAAGGGGATTACATCCACATGTGGTTGGGGTGCTCCGAGGTCCAGTTTTACTGGAGTGAGGTTCTATCATGGATAAAAGGGTTGGATGGGATTCACAGGGAGCTCTCACCGTGGCTCCTTCTCTTTGGGGTACGGCTGGGGGAAGGGAGCGATGCAGAAAAGGGACATATGCTACAGATTATGTTGGTTGCTGCTTGATGCTGCCTTGCTCAGTGGTGAAAGAACTGTCATGATGCCTACCCCCGGGGACCCAGTCCAAGTCCAGCAACCCCGGAAGCAAGTATCAAGTTACCCCAAGCAAGCCCAACAACCCCTGCTAGGGGCTATTTGGGTGCAGTCCTGGCGCGTATGGCGCCAGGCTTATATGGAGAGTCCGTCCTGGCGCCTATGGCGCCAGGCTCATAGATTAAAACTTACCTGATGCAGATCATGCTGCAAGAGCTCCAAGCCAAAAGAGGCTTGGAAGGGACTATTTTACCTAGGGACTATTTTTTACTCGGGTGGGGCTCGGGAGGAATACTTACCTGGGACTACTTTGGAGGCTATTTAAACCACGCCTGAAGAGCAGCACACGCTTCACGTTATTCTGCATCCAGCAGTGTAACGCTCACCGTGCCTGCAAGTCTGCATCCAGTCTTGTGCCACGCCTGCCTCGAGTTTGCAGCTCCTAGAAAAAGGGAGAAAGAAGGAGAAAAAGTTAGAACAAGAGCAATACCTTTGGTCCTTACCTGAATTCACGATCCATCGCGCCTTCGAGCTGGAAGAAAGAAGTTATTTTATGCGCGTCGCAACGCCTGCTGCAGCGCCGCGCTGATCTCACCGGCCTTCGCAGCATCTTCACATTCCACTGCATCCTCCTGCATGTTCCCGCGGCACTCCGGTACCTAAGGAGAAGAAAAGAACAGCAAGGTGAGCCAAGGGAATACACAGAGGAATATTAGTTACTACCCCATAGACTTACCTGATTTTACCACCGGGGGTACTATTCCTCTTCACGGGTCCGCGCAGCTTCCACTGCATCCTAGCCGAACCTCGGCCCCTAAGGGGAAACAAAAGGACAGCAAGGTGAAACAAAGGGACTAACAAGGGGAACCCTCCTCACCACAATAGACTTATCTGATTTTTACCGCCAGAGGCATTATTCCCCGAGACTTCATACTTTCTCTCAGCGCCTGAATAAGGGAGAAAGCAACAGGTTACATATGGACAGTATTTTATCGAACTGTGTTGGATAATACAAATCCTTACCAGAATGTTACCGGTTGCCACGAGGAACTCTTCAGTAGGGTCAAGCTGCAACCTGCAAGGAATCGGACAAGAGTGAAAGTCAGGCATTTGAACTCTTACGAACTACATACTTACGGCGTCTTGCCGGGAATATCGGAGTCAATATTGTTCTGGAACTCACCAATTCCTTCGAGCCAGTGAAGCAGCTGGTTATCTACGCGCCCCTGTGCTCAATGCAGGATGGAGAGCTCCTCTTTTCAAACCATCAGGTGAGACTATGAGAGGGGACATCAAAGGTGATCAGTGGGGAGAACAGCGGGGTGGGGGATTTACGCTCAACTCCACGGTTGGTTAATTCCCTTTCTCCATTTGCAGAAGAATATGCCTACGGGCCAAGTAAACGAAGCTAGGTGGGCCAGTCCAGTCCGTCATCTCTGCCCTACGCGTCACATTGGTGAGACCGCAGCTGTCCAGTCCAGATCGACGCCTCTGTGGGAGCCAGGTGAGCGTAACAAGAACTTGCGCATGCCTAGGGAACGGGTGGCATAAACCAGAGCGAAATATGATATGGAATACCTCACACATTTGTTGGACGAGTCCAAGACTAATATTGAAGGACTGTGGCTCCCCTTCTTCGAGAAGTATGGACGATGAAGGGGAGAGGGGAACCCAATTGTGTTGAAACACTATAAAACTTCAAGGGCCATCATTTTGGGATTGTGGGTTTCCACAGAGAAATGGGAAAATAAAAGAACCATGTTTTCTAGGGAAAAAACAGGCAGATATCTTTAAAGATTTACAGACAATTTTATAACCTCTATTCCCTGTATAGTAAAGTGCAACAGTGTGCATACTCTGATGTTTTATTTAGTTTTGTCTCTCTGCTGGAGCCAGCATCAGCGAAGAGGCTAAATATTGGTATATGTTGGCATACATATTTGCATAGAAATGCTCTTCTCAGTTTTACAATAAAATAGTTAATTTTCTCTGTTAATGCTTGTGTGGCCAGTGTGAGAAACCAGAAGGTGTCTCACCCGCTAGTCCCCGGGGATCTGTCATCCAGGTGGCCAGGACACGGTCATCATTTTTGGATCCAGTTTCTGGGGTGGACCAATGCAGGAGGATCACCTGGATGAGGGATCCTCTGGAAGTGGGACACCAGAGGGTGAGACGTGGTATCCTCTTCCTTATAGCACCTTTTCCCCATCTTACCAGGTAGGATACCTAGGAACTCAACCCCCCACCCTTTCCCGACACTAACACTTTCTCACGGACAGCTCACTATGAGAGAAAACAGACTAACACCCAAGCTGTATACCTGACCTGTCCAACACAAGGGTCAGGCAGAGTCAGGCAATTACTGATAATTACACAGACCTGACTTCCTACCACACTTACCCACACAGATGAAAGGTGGAGCATGAAAGCACACTCTGAGCAAGGCAAAACACACGAGAAAGCAGCAGTTCTGAGATGGCAGTTTAATATGAGGAGAAAGACGGCAAGACCAGAAAGAGTTGCAGGGAGGAAATTGCCCTTGGACTTTTCGGAGGAAACCGCTACTTTCACGAGCCCTCGAGAATAAGAAACATACGACTGGGAATTAAAGCTGAAGAAAGGTGCATTGTGTGTCGAAGGTACCCGGGGCTCTCCCGCATTGATAGCCGAGATGGGGAGGAGCGATTGCCGCCATGGTACTGTCCTTGGCTCCCACAAAAAAGCAGCGCCAGTAAAGTCTGCACATCTGGGGAGTCGGGAGACTGATAGCAGACCGGCCTGTGTTAGAACCAAGGTTGCAAGTGACAACATTGTATAAAGAGAACCGTGTGTGAGGCGTTGGCAATAAGCGACGCGTGTATAATTGGAACCAAAGAAGTAATTGAACATTGGGAGGCAACCCCGAATACCATATACAGAGTGGGTCGGCACCACCTGGGTGCTCATTCGAAGGTCTCTGTTAGGTATCCAACTGAGGGTGTAAAATTGTGAACTGTGAAATCGAAGTGGTCCTGCAACAGGTCAAGCCATACCCTGTGCACATTCGAAAGTCTTTGATAGCTAATACAAACTGTAATTGGTCCAAGCCCGGCTGAGGGAGACTAATTGTGTAAAAGGGATCTGAGGCGAATCCGGGCTGAACAGCAAGTCACCCGAGAAGGGATTGTGGAAGCAAAGGGATCCGAGCCCGGCTGAGGCGTGATCCAGGGTGAAGAGTGAATAGCGTTACTTGAATACTTGGAAAGGAACTTTTTGTTTGTTTGATATACCAGGCCCTCTGAATCAAGAGACTTTTGATAATTTAAGAGACTTGATAACTTAAGAGACTTGTGCATAGAAGGCCCTGATGTTTGTAATGGAACTGTGTCCTTGTGCTGAAGAAGCCTAAGAGTGTGCTATGTTCGAGTGAACCGCATTGTCCCGAGCTGAAAACGTGAGGAAGGGAGGCCAATGGCCTGAACATCCTGACTTATCATTTTGTGAACACTTCTTTCTTTTTCATGAACATTACCCCACACGATTTGTAACTTAGCGGTAAGGATTTGCAATAGTTTTTTTTAGTATAGGCCCTTTTATTTTGACTAGACTAAAGTTCAATAAACACCCTTGAACTGTGGTCTCTTGTGTCTGTCTTACTTTGATACCATGCCTTCCTTACACCAGACTCATGCCTTCCTTACACCAGACTCCAGGACAGGGAGAGCAGCAGGTGGTACAGTGTATCCCCACTCTTCCCATGCTTGTTCTGATCCCTGTTCCATTCACTTTCCTTGTCTTACTCTGAAAATCAGCCTGTTTATGGAAATGGGCAAGGCAGGCATACAGAACCAGGTGGGAGTGAGCAAGGACACATGCCAGCATCTCACTGAAAGCTGTGGGTGAAGAACACAGCATCCTCCCCTCCTTCAGCCCTCCAAGGCCTCTGCAGCTACTGCAGGGCCCTCCAGTGAGGAGCATAAGGCACTATGTTACGCTCCCACGTGCCTGCATGCCACCCTTGTTCAACATCCTCTCTGGTTTTTCTGCCTGTGGCAGCAAGGTAGGGAAGCCGGGTGGCCAGTCCTCTCCCACGATGGTGCTGCTTCACTAGTGCAGGCCACCTCTCCGGTCCCTCTTTCTGGAAACTGGCAAGCAGCTTTTAGAACCAAAGCCAAACTGAATTTCTCCAAAAAATGAATAATCCCTTTTCCAGTACATACACCAGTCATTGCTACCATTTTGGATCGGAAGACTGTTGGAGTTTATTTAGGCACATGAAATGTAGTGCAATCTTTATTTTGTTGGCCCCTTAAACTTAAAATAGTTAAAGTGATCGTCATTACATTTTGCATGTTTAAGGGTGTACTTTGAAGTTCTCATTTGTGAAGTGTGAAGGCATCATGAAGCAGGACAACTGATTCAAAGTTCAATCAAAAATGGTTTATTAACTTAAATGTCAGGATATTTGAAGGCCTAACTTGCCCTATGCTAAGGTAGGATTTCCCTACCTAAGGTAACTAAGGATAGTCGGAGTCAGAAAGTTCCACTTTTCTGTGTTCAAAACCTATACTTTCCCTCGCAACTAACACTAAATAACATGAAGGGATGTCAACATCAAAAGAAATAGTGTTTCAAATAAAGTTCTGAGCTTCTTCCATCTCTGGGCTTCCTTTCCAGCTCCCCTTCCCCAAGTTCAAGTCAGTTCCACAAAGTCTCGGGGTTCCCTTCCCCAAGTTCAAGACAACACAGTTCAAAAGAAATCTCAGGGTTCCCTTCCCCAAGAAGAGATCACAGTTCCAAAATGAGATCTCATGGCTCCTTTCCCCAAGAAAACAGCAGTAAAAAAAATTGGTCTCAGAATTCTCCTTCCCCAAGACATCATCTTGCTCTGCTTGCCAACTTGTACTTAAGGTCAGTCTCTTAATATTCAAAACCAGTTCCAGGCGAACGTTATACTCCTTCTAGTTTTTGATAGTTCATGCAGATTGCTTTCTTCTGCTCCACTTCAGCAATCTCTTTCAGACACTTGTAATTGCTTTCTGTATATTTCTTTGGCTTCCACAGATAGGGTATACTCGGTCTAGGCGCAGTTGTCAACCACACGGTCCACCCATTACTGGTCACGCAACCATTCACCCTAGGCTTGCATGCCCACACAGTTTCTTTTGTAGCTGCACCTGTGGTCTGGTTCACACACACGTGGCTCTCTCTTTTCCAGCCTTTTTGCTTTGCCACAACGTGTTTCAATCTTTGCTAGTCTCTTGACTTTGCCACCATGAGATTTGCTACACGGTTCATTTTCTGGTGGTCTTTTCCCTTCATATATTTTAAACAAAAGATAGAAAGCTTGTATCAACAGTTACAAACATTAAACTACAACTGTTAATTTTAAGATATGAAAATATTACTTTATTTAAACACAATTAATAAAAACACTGTATATAAAATTACAATAAAAAATAAAAAACTGTGACAAGCAATGCCTTCTGAGAATGGCAAGGATCTAAATCAACCTTTATGATTTTATCTATAGATAATCTATACTATATCTCTCAGTCGAAATTGTCATTTTCTTAATCACTCTGGAATTTCAATGGATCAGCCATATACCATTGTTATACTCTCTGAGTTTAAAATATATTCTATCACCCATTATAAGATAGAGCTGCCACCACTGGTGGTTTAGATGGGATTCCCTCTAAAATGTAGGGTCTTTTCCCTTCACCACATTGCTCTCACACTCCTTGGCGATGTTCTATCCTTGCTTTACATTGCATTTCATCAGATTCATTCTTAACTTGCAATATGTGGTATGCGTTCTTCACACCAGCTTGTCATTTGCACATTGTTTTTTTAAAAGCTTTCATATGCTCATCAAAAGCTGTAATTCAGTTCTGGATTCAATAGTTTCCAGTTCTTATTTGCTCACACTTTGTAGTAATCGTCAAAACCCAAGTTTTACTTCTCGCTTATTCGGCATTCCTTGTTGCCGTGTAACAGCCCCAGGTGTGCCCCGTTTCAAGCGATCCCTTTTTCCTCCCCAGTCTCCGCCGTCCCCTCCGGGCGGCTGTCACCTTCTGCTTTGCTCCGCATACACATCCTCGTTGGACGGTGAGCCCCGCTCACAGTTCGCTTCTCTCTCTCGCTGGGTTGCTGACAGCTCCACATGCGTCCTGCATACGCTACCGGTGACTTAAAACGATAGGATTTCTTCTCCGGCCCGCAGCTCCTGATGCAGGCACCAACCAGTGAGGCTCCCAATACTGTGGCCTTCGCATGGGCCTTCCTGGCACCAGCGCCACAGTTCCTTCCAGTTCTCACCGGCCTCCTGGTTTCCCAACAGGACCACCCTCTGCTGCCTCGTACTCAGCAGGATTTCTACCTCCGGAGGCCTCCCTGCTGGTCTCCTCATGATCTCTGTGGCAGGTTACAGGTGTGAGTTGACCACAATTAGTGATGCACTCTGGACATGCCTGACCCTTACAACCAGTCTGTAGGCCTCATCCTCGTGTCAGCACTAGTGTGGTGAAAGGATCTGATGTGCATTACTCCTAATCGCCTCTTCCTCGTCTCAGTACAATAGTGAAAGGAACAAGACGAAATGAGGGGAAAGGGTTTACAACGGCCTATAAAAGCAGGGGGAGGGGGAGGTTGGTCCTTATTTGGAAAATGGGCACACCCTGACGCACCTGTGGATATCCTCTCCCCAATAACCCTTCACCCAGGTGATGCTCCCTCGCATCTCCACCCCCAGGGTTAGAATCCAAAAGTGATGGCCTTTTCCTAGCCAATTGAGAAGAGGATCCATGGGGCGTAGGTGTTAGGATACTCTCAGGTTTCCCACAGAAGGTGATCTCTTACTTTTTGTAAATGTTTCATGCAGTGAACATGTCTGTGCTAGATAGAACAGACAATGGCCCTCATTCCGAGATAGGAGGTAAGTTCCGTCCATTACCGGCATGGCGCAAATAGCGTGTCCGAGCTGGCAATAGACCGCTAAAAGCGCACTATTACGAGTTTGCGGGCACGAGCTTTGCGCCATGCCGGTAAAGACCCTAGCGGCATGCCGCAAAAACAGCAGGAAAACCCTCTACCGGCATGACCCGCACCGTAACGAACACTACTGCCTTATAGCAACGCGGCATTAGCGGTGACCGTAAATAGCAGTCACTGTTATTTACAGTCACCGTTAAAATGCGGAAACGGAAAAAGCGTCATTGCGCAGGATCTGGAAGGAGCACGGCGGCCATCTTTAAAAACACAATCCATTGCCATCCTCACCAGACAGGACCCCTGGCACACTTTCGACATACCGGGAAGATACCAAAATCAAGGAGGAATGCCCAAAGCGCCAAAAAAGGGAGCTGCCCGCCTCCGAAAGGAGCGGTTCAGCCCTGACGAACTCCAAATGCTGGTGGATACCCTCCACGAGCATGCTGACACTGTTTTCAGCAATGACATGCGGAGGGTAGCAGTGATAAAAAAAAAAGGAGATCCGGGCTCTAGTGGCGCAGAAGATGAGCTCCCTGGGCAAACCCCCCGCACCACAAAGAATTGCAGAAAAAGGTGGGACGACCTGCGGCTGAGGGTGCGGGGCATCCTCTCGGCTAATAGAAGCCAGGCCCTGGAGACAGGAGGAGGCCCAGGTTTGCTAATGAAATTAATGCCGTGGGAGGAAACATGTGCGGCCATGATAGGCCCCGAAGCCATCGAAGGGGTTGGAGATATGGAGTGCAAGGCAACGTCATCCGCTGATGGAGGTGAGTGTCCAAAGTCAATACTGCCAACGCCAATGTTTAGAAAGTCACTACTGCTAAGGGCTGGCCAAGGTGTCACAGCATGGTCGGCCACACACCCCCCCCTTTAAATCATGCCGAAACAATTGACACCCAGGCTAGTGCCAGGTGCGAGGCCATAACCTATATGACACATACCACACAAAGTGGTCCATTCCGTGAGGCACACAGGGCAGTCGATGCAAACAGTGTGCATGTGAGCCAGCACAGTACCCGGCCAACATGAGTGACACAGACATATGCATGCATTTACCACCCAAGCATAGAATAATGTGCCATTCTCCACCCAAATGCCGATAACCCACTAATATCTGATTGTGATATTGTAGCCATGTCCAAATGCTGGCTCTCAAATCATCACTCATGCCGTCCCTCTCTTCCACCCCCACAGGCAGCGAGCATGACAGCGAGGAGCAGGCAAGCAACTGGCCCAGCACCTCCAGGGGCCAAGGCAGGGGCCGCCATCTACCTGCGAGCAAGAGAACACCTGGAGGCACACCACCGGCTCCAGCAAGGCCCGTGGAGGGTGCACCACCCCCACCCCTACCCCACCCTGCAATGGCGGCAGACACATGCCCTAAGCCGCGCTCTGAGGAGTCGAGTGTGGCTGGGGAGATTGCAGCCACAGCCCCCCTCGATGTTGCCGACAGCCCCATATCCATATGCGGAGCGACTGAGGGGGACACATATGAAGTCGTCCACACCCCTGATTCCCAAACCAACCCCCAGGTCTCCTATAGTGACTCGGGTGAGAGTGACACACCTGAGCTTACTGGGCAAGGAGCAACACAGGGACATGCCAGTCCTGTGGCTAGTTCCCTTTCTGAAGCGTCGGAAACACGTCAGCCCGATTCACAGCAGGGCCACAACATCAGCCATTGATGCAGAGCGGGCTGAGCAGCTCACAGGCCTGATCAATGACTTCATGAAGGACAATCGGCAGGCCAAGGAGGAGTGGCGGAATGAACTGAGGGCACTGGGCCAGGTCATTACGGACAGCACCAACCGGCTCTGTGAGGTCCTTGGCCGGATAGCAGATGCTCTGGAGGCTGCACATCCTGCACAACAGCCCCAGCATGAGGACACACCTTCTGCATGCTCCTCCACCCAGACCAGCCTGCTCCGTCGGTCCCAACGTACGATGCGCCGCCAGGACATGCCACCCCCTGGCTCTGGGAGCACACAGTGACAATGCTGTCATCCACATGTGGCCTATGTGGTCCTTATGGGACTAGTGTGGGGTTGTTGTGGTGGGAGGGGGAGGGGGGGTGAGGGTGTGTTTGGGAGTTGTGGTGGGAGGGGGGTGAGGGTGTGTTTGGGAGTTGTAGGGGGAGGGGGGGTGAGGGTGTGTTTGGGAGTTGTGGTGGGAGGGGGTGGGGGGTGAGGGTGTGTATGGGAGTTGTGGTGGGAGGGGGGAGGGAGGGGGAGGGGAAAGGGTGGTGGAGGGTTTGTTTCTCACATTTAAACCTTCAATTTTAATACACTGGTTGTTCATCTAAAAAAAACAGAGTGGACATTCATCATTGCGCATGTGTCATTTAATATTGCACAGTGCATAGTGTACATGTATCCCCACGCCCAGTGCCCGATGTCCTGACATCCTCACACCCTCTGCTGACTTGTGTGTCAGAAATATTGTCCAATCAATGCTTGCCGCACGGCACGTCCCTCCTGTGCATCGGCACTGTGATGCTGTCCTGCCCCTTCTTCCTCTTCTCCTTCATCATCATCAGGTGGTAGCAGTTCCATGTCAGGGGGCAGGGGCACGTTCCGACGGATGCACATATTGCGCAGCATTACACATGCCATGGTGATCTTGAACACCTTGTCATGGCTGTAGATGAGTGCCCCACCCGACCGGCTGAGGCAACGAAATCGTGCTTTCAACAGGCCAAAGGTCTGCTCAATCACCACACGTGTACGGGTATGGGAACAATTGTAGTCCTCCTCATGTCTGTTCTGTGGGTTTCGGACAGGGGTCATGAGCCACGGCTTCAAGGGATAGCCACCATCACCTGCATGAGAGGGGAATGAAGGTAAGTGTGTGTACATTCATGGCGGACAACTGAACTAGTCTTACATGGCAGCAGGTGATTTCTGCCCATACGCACATGTCCCTGGATGCATTGACCCCATTTCTGGCCCCGCTATGTGTCCTGTGCAATGGAATGATGGAGGGGGTAGCATCTTCAAGATGGTTTATGGTGTGCACTCACATCTTGTTGCACGTGCATCATATATGCATGCAGCAGTCTTGGGGTAAAATCATTGATGTGCTGTGTTCTGTGAGATTTGGTAGTAGGGAGTGTTGGCTGTAGTGAGTAGCATATTCGTCATTCAGCACTGATCAGTACCATGGTGATTTGCAGCACTCCTTTGGGTGTGCGGAACCAGTGACAAGCTGTGGTATCCCTGTTAGGCTCACTTCAATGCACTCCCAGGGATAACTGTCCTGTGTAGTGATATGCTGGAGGCAGCGACATAGTACATATGCAGTGCATAGTGCAGGAAGCCCTTACGGTGTGTGAGGGCCGCCGATGAGTGGTGCATGTGTCGTTGAATGCGGCCTGGTTACCTGTTAGTCATGTAGTGTTAGGTGTCGGCCTTACTTCATCACTGTGGGATTTGGTAGTCATGTGCCGTTTCACTTGCTTTGGAGCACAGTGTTCGGTGAGATGCACATCGTGCACTGGCTTCAACATTTCCACCCAGGTGAAGTATGCATCTCCCCCCCCCCCCTTCCCACTCAGGTGGAGTATGCATCTCCCCTTCCTTCCCACCCAGGTGGAGTATGCATCTCCCCCCCCCTTCCCACCCAGGTGGAGTATGCAGGCACCCACCTCACAACCCCGATGCACTGCCATGGCCCAGTCACTCACCATATAGCGGGGTAGCGTGGAGTTCCGCAGGACCAAAGAGTCATGAGTTGATCCTGGATATCAGGCACAGCAATGTGTGATGATCTTGCTGGCATTACATACCATCTGCACGTTGGAGTGGTATTGCTTGCGGTTGCGATACGCCACCTCCATGTCATGCGGGACCACCAACTCCACATGGGTGCAGTCGAGTGCACCTATACAATTGGGCATGCCTGCCAGTGCATGGAAGGTAACATTTTTATCGAATATCTCCTGGGGAGTCTGTGGTAGGGATATGTAGTCCCTTGTGTGCTTGAGGAGGGCATCCAGCAATTGGGTCAGTATCCAGGAAAATAAGGGTTGTGATATGCCATGCATGTGCCCCACTGTGTGCTGGTAGGTGCCTGTGGCAAGGAAGTGGAGCACAGACACTATCTTCAGTAGAAGCGGGATGGCGGTGCATATTTCTATGAGGCTCACTATGTCATCGTGTATCAGGTCCAATATGGTGGTGATGGTGTCACGGTCAAGCCGGTACAGGGTGTGGATCTGCTCTGGTGTTAGGTTGAAGGGGGTGGCTCTGATGCAAGGGATTGGGGGCTGCCGGCGTGGTAACGGTGGCTGCACTGGTGGGGCATGCTGGGCCTGTCTCACCCTCCTTCTCCTCCTGTGTATCCTCTGTGGTGGGGGCTGTGGTTGTTGTTGTTGTTGTTGTTGCTGCCTTGCAAGCAGGGCCTCCAGCTCCAGTAGTGCTACTACTATTGGTATCATCTTGGTGTGGGAGGGTGTGTGGTGTGTGGGTGTGCTCCTTTTGTGCTGTGCCAGACTCCATTGCCTCCACCTGTGCTGATTGTGTGCACCTGTGGCTCTTGGAAACACTGCTCAGGGTTCTTAACACCTTCTCGGAGATGCCGGTATTTACTCCATGCCGGTAAGGTACTTTTCGGCCTTCAGTAGGCCGTTATTTGCATGTCCGCATGGCTTGTGATCAGCTCCGGTTTACGGCAGGCCTGTAATGCCGGCATGTTGTGTAGCGCGCACGCGCGCCGGGACCGCTATTTACGGCATCGTAAAGTACGATGCCGTAAATATCGGTCTGGTTGGTCAGAATAGCCCGTAGCGGTAAGCGATGCCGGTAATCCTTTACCGGCATCGTTTTTACCTTGCCTCCAACCTCGGAATGACCCCCAATATGTACATTTATGTTGTAGCAGTACATATGTCTACATGTCTATTTCACCAGATTGTCCAAATATTTACTAACTTTTCGTAACACAATCTGCCTCGCCCTCGTCCTGTTGTCTTCTGCATTTGTCCGTACTCGCACCTTCTAATGACTGTGCCCTGTGTCTCTTTGTTAATTCCTAGCTTTTCTGTGTGACGATTGTGCACTGTCTTTCCAACAGGTGGACGCCATAGAATACTACAGCAATATGAGCAATAAGCTACAGCAGGAGTACTTGGAAGAGACGCAAACGGTGCACAATAAACTACTGGGAATGGCTTTTGTAACGTTTGCAGAGAAATCTAAGACCATCATGTGAGTTGTTCACTAAATGCTCCTTCTGGTTTGTATTCGATATGGAGCACAAGGGTTTATGCATGGTGATGTGTATTACAATCACATATGGACCAAAATAGTATTTTACAATTGAACCAATCTGACTACTGGGAAGTACTGGTAGTCATCCTTCAGGAATAGGTAGATACTTTACAATGGTGGATCACTGGGTGCCAATTTGCTTATGTTATTGGATCCCTTGGTGGCTTTTGACATAGATAACATTGAGGTGCCTCTTCCCATCATGTTCACGCATCTATTCTTGATTTTATATAACATACTTAGTTGTAATAGCCATCTCGTTAACATGTGGGGTGGAAGTTGGGAAATCTTTTATGACACTGTACGAAAGTTCATTTTCCAGGTTTTGACAGAGGGTGGCAGATGGAGAGGTAGAGCGAGAAAGGAAGAGGTAGCAAAATGGCTAAGAGGCATTCACGGGTAATCCCCAGGGCTGAGTTCTAGTCCCTGGGAGGCAGGAGGCAGACACAAGACAAGAGGAGGCAATGCAGAAGCCGAGGTTGTTCAATCCCAGCCTTGCACTCTTAGCCTGGCGCCAGAGGGTGCAAGATTACAAACTGTGTGGATCAGGGAAGAGAAACGATGATGAACTAGGTTTTGATACATAGGGTAATGGATAACATCAGCAATATGGTGTGACATCTTCAGTACAACGGTCGATAAGCAGATAGAAATGTGAGAGGTTCTTGGTGTCTTCTCGATAGTTTATCTAATGCAATCTGAAAGAGTGATGTGTAGGAAAAGCCTAAAAGTGTCATGATGCCCGCTCCCGGGGAGCCGGTTCAAGCCCTGCGTCCCCGAAAGCGGACATCCAGTCCCCAAGGAAGGACCCAGCAACCCCATATAGGGGCCCTTTGGACAGTGTCCTGGCGCCTATGGCGCCAGGCTCATAAAAGACATCAGTCCTGGCGCCATAGGCGCCAGGCTCATTATGGAAGTGCTTGGGTGCACTTACTTGATGCAGACCATGCTGCAGGATCCCGGCCTCCTTGAGGCCTGAAAGGAACTACTTTACCTGTGGGACTAATTTACCATCTGGGCGTGGTCGGGGAAGGATACATACCTGATTGGAGGAAGGATACATACCTGGAACTTCTTCCAAGGCTATTTAAACCCCACCCGAACAGCCACACGTGCTTCGCGTTGTTCTGCATCTAGCAGCTGGACGCTCACCGTGTCTGCTCCTGCATCCTGATTTCTGCCACGCCTGCCAGCATCCTGGATCACCTGCAAAGGAAGAGAAGAAGAGAACAGAAGAAGGAAAAGTCCTTACCTGCTAAATCCGCATCCCGGAGACATCTCGCCGACAATCCTGAAAAGGAAGACTTTTATTTAAAAGCTCATCGCGTCGATCGCTGCAGCGCCGCATTCCACTCACCTTTACAGGGCGCCTCCATGTTCAGCAGCGATCACCCGGATTCGCAGTCACGCCCCAGCGCCTAGGGAGAAAAAGATCAGAACAAAATGTGAGAGAGAGAAGGGAATAAGGAAAGCTAAATCTCCATGTTAAGACTTACCTGTTGATTCATTCCCTCTTCTATTCGGGTCCGCGCCGCATCCTGGCATTTCCGGCCCCCGCCCCTAAGGGGAAAAAGAGACATCAGCGTTAATGAGCGAATGAAAAGACATTACCAAAAAACGCTCATTAAAGACTTACCTGATTTCTACAAGGATTTCACCTCTCATCTCGGGTCAGTGCCTGTTCCCCGGCATTCCGTACCCCGGCCCCTATGGGGAAAAAGACACTAGCATTAGTACATTAATGCATGGACACAAGGGGAACCTCTTATCAAAAAACTTACCTGGAAGCCAAGCAAGTTTGGTTCTCACCAATCCGAAAATCCAGTGAAGTAACTGGATACCAACGCGCCCCTGCATCAGAAGCAGGATGGAGAGCTTGTCCTTCCAGACCCGAAGAAGGATACTTCTGCGAGCCAGACAAGCCAGATTTGGGGGCCCGGTCCAGTCCGTCTTCCGAACCCTGCGCATCACCTTAGAAGAGGTCACAGCAGCGCGAACCAGGCCAGCACCTCCGTGGGAGTCAGGTGAGCGTTACAGAACGCGAAGCCTTCCTACAAATTCCCACCCAGGCGCTATGGAAAGTTCTGAGACTGATCAGTTGGCCCAATTACTGGGGGAATTACGGGCCGAAGTACATGCCGCTCGTCAAGAGACTAATGCCCTCAGGAGGGAATTAATAATATCAAAGGAAAGAACTGATGACCTGGCCAGACAGCTTTTGCAAGGTCAAGCTGGGCAAACTCCTCTACCCGGTTCCGGAGGGAACCCCGCTCCTGTGGTTTCCAGTAACCCTGTGCAGATTAATCTACCTGGAAACATGCCGCTGGCCCCACCCGAACGCTTTGCTGGGGACCCCAAACGATTCGCCGTATTCATGAATCAGTGTCGTTTGCACTTCTTATGCAGATCTGGGGCCTTCCCTAATGATCAGACCAAGGTAGCCTTTGTATTGTCATATCTCAGCGGCTGCGCTGCCGATTGGTCAGTTCCACTGGTTACTCAAGATGACCCGATTCTCTGTGATTTTCAAAGGTTTCAAGCAAGCATGGTAAGGTTATTTGCTCGACACTCTCAGGGGCAGGCTCTGGATGACGAACTTCTATCCCTGCGACAGGGCAATCAGGACCTCCTATCCTATATTGCAACCTTTAATAGACTAATTGTGGAAACGGGATGGCCAGAGGATAAAAGAGTCACGTTGTTTTATCGAGGCCTACGCGGAGAACTTGAAGATGTCTTGGCCCAAGTTGTAAATCCGCCCCAAGAATGCACAGAGTATATAGACTTAGTGGTCCAATTGGATCACAGACTTCAAAACAGAAAAGCAGATTGGTCCAGGTTTGAGACCCGGGTGTTGGTCAAGACCCATGCTAATCCCAAGGGAGTTGATGTCTCTGAGCCTACGCAAATTGGAGGGGTTAAAGGACCTTTAACTGAAAAGGAACGTGAAAGGAGGCGGCAGTTAAAATTATGTCTTTATTGTGGGAATTCTGGACACTTTCTACGAGATTGCCCGGCAAAACCGCCCCGAAAGGCGGTAGGAGCCGCTGATAAAAACCATGAAGACTCTGTTTCGGGAAACGACTCCGCCCGACAAGTGTAGGGGTCCGCTTGCCAAGCTTGAAAACTAACTCTCAGACCTCGCATTTCATTGTGCCAATGGTTCTCGTAGATCCAGAACAGCCTAAGCGGTTGCATGCAATAAAGGCATACATCGATAGTGGGGCTATTGGAAACTATGTGGATCGTGAATTGGTCTCTAGGATTAACCTCCCTCTCCGTCCTAAAACCAGCAAAGATGTCATCACCACAGTCGATGGAACTGAAATTGCCTCTGGACCGGTAACACATTCCACTACTGAGGTGACTCTTATTGGTCCCGACGGCCATCGGGAGGGTGTTGTGTTTGATGTAATCAAGGCTCTACAGTTTCAGGTTATTCTTGGAATCCCTTGGTTAGAGACACATAATCCTCGAATTGATTGGCGAGCTAAGAGAATAACCTTCCCGGATTGTACACAAACCTGCTACCCAGAAAACCTGAAGATTAATCTAGCATCTGTAACCTCTGCCTCCATGCAACTACCTCTGGAATACCAAGACTTTCAGGACGTCTTCCAAAAGGAGCAGGGCCAACACGTTACCTCCTCACAGATCGTACGATTGCCAAATCGATCTGGTGCCCGGTGCACAACCCCCTTGTAGCAGGATTTATGCCCTTACCGAACCTGAGAATCTGCATTTGAGACAATATTTGGATCAATACCTAGCTAATGGTTTTATTCGCCCGTCAAAGTCCCCGGCATCCTCGGCTTTGTTCTTCGTGCCCAAAAAAGAAGGCGATCTTAGGACTTGTATCGATTACCGCGCATTGAACCAGATAACGGTTAAAAACCGTTATCCTCTGCCTCTGATCCCTGAACTCCTTGACCAGGTGAAGGACCCTTGCATATACACCAAGTTAGATCTACGGGGGGCTTATCATTTGGTACGAGTTAAAGAAGGCGACGAATGGAAAACTGCCTTCCGTACTAAATATGGATTATTCGAGTACCAGGTGATGCCTTTCGGATTGTAACGCGCCGGCTGCCTTCCAATACTTCATGAATGATGTCCTTCGGGAACTCATCGATGTTTGTGTTGTCGTATATATCGATGACATTCTGGTGTACTCCTCTTCGGAATCTGATCACAGAAAACACGTCAGGGCAGTACTTGAAAAACTTCGCCAACACAAACTATTTTCTAAATTGGAGAAATGTGTTTTCCATACCACAGAAGTCGAGTTTCTAGGTTTCATCCTGACACCCAAAGGAGTCCGAATGGACTCAAGAAAAGTGGATGCCATCCTCAAATGGCCATCACCAAGCTCAGTAAAAGGGGTTCAAAGCATGCTCGGCTTTGCCAATTTCTATCGCAGGTTTATCCCGGAATTTTCACGCGTGGTACAACCCATTACTGCACTCTTGAGGAAAAATAAACGTTTTGAATGGTCTGAAGAAGCCGAGCAGGCCTTTCAGGATTTAAAAGCTAAGTTTACCTCTGCACCTATATTGAAACACCCGCGTCCAGATCTCCCTTATGTCGTCGAGACTGACGCAGCCAGCCTAGCCATGGGAGCTGTCCTGTCCCAAAGATATCCCGAAACCAACCAACTGCATCCCGTAGCATTTTGGTCCAGAAAATTCTCAGCACCCGAGGTTAATTATGCAATCACGGACAAAGAACTGTTAGCCATTAAGTCCGCTTTTAAAGCCTGGCGGCATTATCTGCTTGGCGCTCGACGTACCATCACAGTGATCACTGATCACCGGAATGTACAGTATTTGAAAACCGCCAAGGCTCAGTCATCACGGCAGCTCAGATGGGCTTTGTTTTTCGCTGAATATGATTTTGTGAATACCTATCGACCTGGCTGCAAGAATGGCAAAGCAGACGCCTTATCCCGAATTGGAATGGGAGAATCTGATACAAACTCAGAACCAGTACCAATAATTCCCGAACAGAGGATTCTAGGCATGACTTCGTTACAGATACTTGAAGACATTCAAGCCAGAGTGAAACAACTCCTGGACCCTACAACCTTACAGGATTGGATACAAAAGGGATCAGACTTTACCATAGATAATGGTTTACCTTATTTCCAAGGACGCTTATTCCTACCACTTAAGGAATTACACAAACTAGTTATTTTCGGTTATCATGATGCATTAATAGAGGGACACCCCGGTATTGCCAAGACAGAGGAAAAGGTGAAACGACAATTTTGGTGGCCCTCTTGGCGAAAAGATGTTAAATCTTTTGTGATGTCCTGTGGTGTTTGCGCCCAAAATAAAAGTCAAAAGAAAAGACCAGCCGGTCTCCTTCAATCTCTAGACATACCGCCAGCACCCTGGCATACCCTATCAATGGATTTTATTACGGACCTGCCTCCTTGTTCGGGGTACAATACCATTCTGGTAATTGTGGATTTGTTTTCCAAAATGGCCCACTTTATTCCTTTGAAAGGTTTACCTTCAGCTTCTGTCCTAGCCAAAGAATTCCTCGAAAATATTGTTCGGCTACATGGATTCCCATCTATACTAATCTCTGACCGGGGAAGCCAATTCATTTCCCACTTCTGGCGCAAATGTTGTCAAATGGCGCAGATCGACGTAAGATTATCGACCAGTCACCACCCTCAGACCGATGGTCAGACCGAGAGGACAAATCAGACCCTTGAGCAATACTTACGGTGTATGTTACAGCAATCTGAAAGCAACTGGAAAGACATTCTTTGGATAGCCGAATACGCATATAATAATTCGGTACACTCTGGAACTGGCCACAGTCCTTTTTATACTTTGTTTGGGCATCACCCTCGAACCTCAAACCTTGACTCACCTCAGAACCTCGGAATGCCTGCAGTAGAACATCTGCATTCTACATTTACCCAAGCCTTCAAAGAGGCAACTACGCATTTACAAAAAGCCAAGAGAAAATACAAGGAGAATGCTGATCTACATCGGAGTGAACCACCTCCGTATCAGATTGGGGATCAAGTGTGGTTAGCTACCAGACATTTACCACTCAAAGGGCCTCGAACTTTTAACCCAAAATATCTGGGACCTTATTCTATTACGGCAATAATTAACCCAGTGGCTGTTAAACTTGATTTACCAGCTAGAATGCGAATTCACCCTGTTTTTCATGTGTCACTTCTGAAACCAGTGGTACCCGGAACCCGACTACTCAAACCTCCAGAACCTATTCTAATAGATGGGGAGCCCAAACTCGAAGTGAAGAACATTTTAGACTCAAAAATGTTTAGGTCAAAACTGTTCTACCTAATTGATTGGAAGGGGTACGGACCTCAGGAGAGGTCGTGGGAACCCAGCGACCATGTGCATGCACCTCGATTAGTCTGGAAATTCCACCGACTCTTCCCAGACAAACCAAAACCCCCGGCGGGAACAACCTTGGGAGGGGCCTTGGGGGGGAGTGCTGTCATGATGCCCGCTCCGGGGGAGCCGGTTCAAGCCCTGCGTCCCCGAAAGCGGACATCCAGTCCCCAAGGAAGGACCCAGCAACCCCATATAGAGGCCCTTTGGACAGTGTCTTGGCGCCTATGGCGCCAGGCTCATAAAAGACATCAGTCCTGGCGCCATAGGCGCCAGGCTCATTATGGAAGTGCTTGGGTGCACTTACTTGATGCAGACCATGCTGCAGGATCCCGGCCTCCTTGAGGCCTGAAAGGAACCACTTTACCTGTGGGACTAATTTACCATCCAGGCGTGGTCGGGGAAGGATACATACCTGATTGGAGGAAGGATACATACCTGGAACTTCTTCCAAGGCTATTTAAACCCCACCCGAACAGCCACACGTGCTTCGTGTTGTTCTGCATCTAGCAGCTGGACGCTCACCGTGTCTGCTCCTGCATCCTGACTTCTGCCACACCTGCCAGCATCCTGGATCACCTGCAAAGGAAGAGAAGAAGAGAACAGAAGAAGGAAAAGTCCTTACCTGCTAAATCCGCATCCCGGAGACATCTCGCCGACAATCCTGAAAAGGAAGACTTTTATTTAAAAGCTCATCGCGTCGATCGCTGCAGCGCTGCATTCCACTCACCTTTACAGGGCGCCTCCATGTTCAGCAGCGATCATCCGGATTCGCAGTCACGCCCCAGCGCCTAGGGAGAAAAAGACCAGAACAAAAGGTGAGAGAGAGAAGGGAATAAGGAAAGCTAAATCTCCATGTTAAGACTTACCTGTTGATTCATTCCCTCTTCATTTCGGGTCCGCGCCGCATCCTGGCCTTTCCGGACCCCGGCCCCTAAGGGGAAAAAGAGACATCAGCGTTAATGAGCGAATGAAAAGACATTACCAAAAAATGCTCATTAAAGACTTACCTGATTTCTACAAGGATTTCACCTCTCATCTCGGGTCGGTGCCTGTTCCCCGGCATTCCGTACCCCGGCCCCTATGGGGAAAAAGACACTAGCATTAGTACATTAATGCATGGACACAAGGGGAACCTCTTATCAAAAAACTTACCTGGAAGCCAAGCAAGTTTGGTTCTCACCAATCCGAAAATCCAGTGAAGTAACTGGATACCAACGCGCCCCTGCATCAGAAGCAGGATGGAGAGCTCGTCCTTCCAGACCCTAAGAAGGATACTTCTGCGAGCCAGACAAGCCAGATTTGGGGGCCCGGTCCAGTCCGTCTTCCGAACCCTGCGCATCACCTTAGAAGAGGTCACAGCAGAGCGAACCAGGCCAGCGCCTCCGTGGGAGTCAGGTGAGCGTTACAAAAAGGCTGCCTAAGAGTGTTATCAGAGAAGCTGTAATCAGCCTGGATTCATACGGACCTAGTGGTAACAGTAGTCATTAGGGCCTGGGAGGTCGGATCATCTTGTGACAGTAGGTGTACAATTACGCCAGTCGGGGTGTAGAATATTTTATGTATTTAATTAGTTGGCTCACGCAGGTGTGGAATGGCAATCGCCCATCTCCATTTATACAATTCCACCCCACAGTTCTGGGCAAGGAACATAGGTAATCGGGAATTGAAATATATTAAAAAAAATAATGTAACTTCAATCATCTTGGTCTCCAGCTTAAAACCATGGAGATCAATACAAGGCTATGTATAGCAAATCAAATATTTGTGTTTCAAAACCCGAATTACCTATCTGAATCTCACTATTGTCAGCCCATACAAGCATTTACCCTTGCTTCAAACAGTCTTCTTCTAAATATATTGTATTCTAAATGATACTAGACATTCTCAACTACTTTCTTCTACATTAATGTCCATAGACAACTTATTTTAACTAAATGTTATTAGTTGATGATAAGGCACGTGTGTTTAAAACATTTGATTCTATCCAGTATCAAGGCAAGTATGGTATCAGAGAAAATGATTTGAACCATTTTTTGCCGAATGCATTTACTATCAACCAACTTCCCTGGGCAGATGTGAGGTATTGAATGTATTAGCTGTGTATAGGCCACTTAACTATAGACAATGGCCAGCTTACATTGGTTCCTGCTGGTTTAAATTCAAAATTGCTCTCAGTGATTTATGTACACTGTTGTGAAACCACACGTGTACTGTGTTCTCAAAATACCTGTGTGCAGTTTTCTGTGATATATGTGCAACTTTCCCTAAACATGAGTGTTACTTGCAGTCTGTGTGTGAGAGTGTGTTGTGTGAATAGAGCTATATATGCAGCTTTTATTTATTTTTTGTAAATATTTTTATTGGTTTTGGTATTCCGATAATCATAACATACAGCATTAACTTTCCCCCCAACTCCCCTTCCTCCTCCCATTTTTCCCCTCGGTGGCGTTTGTGGGTCCATATCTTGTTGTACTGTGACAGGTTATAAAATGTCTAAGATTCTGAGGTTGTGAGGGCAGCATTGGAGCATATAGCCACTTTGTAGGTATGTGAGGACATAGCCCCATTCCATCTTGAAGATTCCTGGGGTGCTTTGGATTTTGCTTGTCAACCATTCTATGGAGATGAATTGCCACACTTTCTGGAGCCAGTCTAGTCTTGTGGGTGGTTTCTTTCGTTTCCAGTGCTGGCCTATCGTCAGCCAGGCTGCTATGATCAGTGTCATTATACCCCTTTGTTGCGTCTACGTGTAGGTTCTTTGGTTTGGCTCCCACAATCCTGCCAGCCAAATTCTGTCTCCCATCCCCCAGCCCCTGGTAACATGTGATTTACTAGTTCTTTTATCTCTTCCCAGAAGGTTGAGATGGCTGGACAGCTCCACCATATGTGTTTGCAGTCTCCCGTAGCTGTGCATCCTCGCCAACAGGTCCTATCGGTAGTCGGGTACATGGCGTAAAGTCTCTCCGGGGTGTAGTGCCACTGCAGGAGAATTGTTTGCCACATTTCCCTCAGCTGTATGGAGCGTGTCAGTTTCGGGACGGTTGTTCTATACCTCTTGCCACGATTCCCAGGTTATCTGTTCTCCCAGCATTTTCTCCCGTTCTTTACATTCAGAAGCTTCTAAAGGTTTGACATCAGTTTATGTGAGCCTGTGTCCGCTTATCAGAATTGTCAATAATGCTATCTGGCTTGTCAGTAATGTCCTCCTCTTCTCTTAGGAATTGGAGTTCACCGGGTGCCCCTTCCTCCTCACCTGATGTCGTTGAAGAGTAGTCCAGCTTCTTTCGTCGAGATCGCCGGGCTTCTGGTTTCTTTTTTTTTTTTTTGAGCAGATGAGGTCTGCCTCGAAAGGAAGCCACTGTGATTCCAGTCCTGGGAATCCCTGGTGGCTTCTCTCCGCAACAGCCGGAAAGTTGCAGGGGAAAAAGCCACTGGCATAAAAAAAACAGGATCTTCACAGGATGGAACAATCGGCTGGTCTTGAATAGTACTTGAAAGCACAAATCCGGAAGTGTAACTGCAGGCTAGGAAAAAGGTTGTTCTCTAAGGAGCGCCAAAAAGGAGCTGTAGGAATAACTAAAATGAGTACCAGGAAACACAAAAAAGGAAGAACAGGAATGATAGAAATCTCAAAAATAACGGGAAAACTAACAAACACACGAACAGAAAAGGGAAACAGAGAATGAGAGAGAGAGAGAGAGTGTGATACCTAGAAAGCACTGGAGCGAGCAGAGGAGAGGAGCGAGAGCGAGAGCACAACTGGAGGAAGATAACAAGGTAAATAGAGGAGCGGGCGGACCACCGCCAAGGGAAATGATCCGGAGCGCAGGCAACGAGGAGAAACCAAGAAGTTGCAATGCGCCGATCCGCCGGGTGAAGAGCAGTAATATACACTCGGCGGCGGCCATGTTGGAATAAACTAGACTGCAACTCACATTGTGGAAACAACGTAGTGGAACATTCTAATGGCGGCCGAACTTCCACCTATTCCACACACGCCAGTTTCCCCGGGTTGTGACACCGCTGTCATAAACTTCTCGAATGGGGTCAACTCTCTTGATGTTGCTTCTCTATTAGCCGGGGATGAGAGCCAGTGCTTTAATTGTATATGCTGATATTCCTCTGTGGGTGTCACCCTGACCTCCTGTATACACTCCCCAAAAGTTTGAATGGTCTGCTCCTTGTACATGTCTCTTATTTTTGTGCATCCGGCTTGTATCCACATCTATCCGGCTTGTATCATCTGTTCCGGGTTGGAACTCCGGATTCCCGAACATTGGGGTAAACGGTGATGGGTGTGTCGTGAGAGCACTTTTCCTGATTGCTGAGTCCCATGCTCCCATTCCAGCCCCCACCACTTCGCTGATTTTTGTGTTTGGATGCCTGTATCTCCTGTGCAACCATAACATGTTTGATAGGGTGGATCCTGCCACTGCTTCATCCTGGTATGCCCAGATATGTTGATGGGAGTGTTCCACCCAGTCTTTGATCTTTGATGACCCGTAGTTGAGCTGCTTCGTAGTATTTCCTAAAGTGGGGGAGGGAGAGTCCGCCTTCTCTATTGGGGGCTGTCAGGTTCGCCATTGATATTCTTGGTAGTTTATGACGCCATATGAAGGTGGAAACCATTTTGTTGAGTGTTTTGAAGAATGCTCTCTGCATTTTTATTGGGAGTGTTTGCCGAACCGACAATTTGATGACTGTCAACCTCCTCCACCATAAGATGTTGAGCAGGTTCCACTTTGTAAGGTCGGACTTCAGTTTGTCCAAGAGATTCGGGTAGTTGGCCTTATATAGGTGCTTCACCGAGGGAGTAAGCCGGATCCCTAGGTATGTGACGCTGTCTGTGGCCCTGTTCATCTGGGTTTTGCGGACCAGGTCATCCACTGTTGTTGGGTCTGTCGTGAGGTTAAGGATTTCCCACTTGTTCCTATTTATTTTCAGGCCTGATATTGCCCTGAAGGTGTGTAGTTCTTCCAGTAGTGCCGGGAGAGAGTGTTCCAGTCTCGATAGGGCCAGTAGAATGTCGTCCGCAAATGCCATCATTTTGGGTTCCTCTCCTCCCATTTCTATACCTTTTATTTGCTTTGACTCTCGTATTCTTAGCAGCAGCGGTTCCAGGAATATTTCATACAGGAGGGGGGAGAGCGGGCATCCCTGTTTAGTGCCCTTGGTCAAGGAGATTTGGGTCGAAAGGGTGCAATTTATCGCTATCCGCATTATGGGGGTCTTGTAGTTGGCCTTGATCATCCTCGAATAGGATTGGCCAAATCCCATGCGCTTCATTGTATTGAACAGTTGCCTCCATTCGACTCTGTCAAACGCTTTTTCAGCATCCAATGACACTAGGATCGCTGGGGCTTTAGTGTGTTCTAGTTTTTTAATTGGATGGATCACCCTTCATGTTTTATAAGCCGTTTGTCTCCTGGGGATGAATCCTGCCTGGTATGGGCCTATCAGCAGGGGGAGAAACTTGGTGAGTCTCTCTGCCAATATATTTGTGTATAATGTGGCGTCAATGTTGATGAGGGCGATGGGACGGTATGACCCCGGCTGGTTTGGGTCTTTTCCTGTTTTGGGGAATAGGACCAGTTTTGCTTCGTTCATGGATTGCGTTATGTTCCCTTGCGATTTGAAGCTGTTGAAGAGATTGGTCAGGCTCGGGACGAGTGGTTCTGGGAATTTTTCATAGAAGGTGTCTGTGTATCCATCCGGGCCTGCTGCCTTATTTTTCGGCAGACTTTCTATTGCCTGAATTACTTCTTCCCTTTGTATGTCACAGTCCAGTGTTTGTCTGTCTATTTCCGATATTTGGGGCAGCGTGATACTGTTCATGTATGCCGCTTTATGTCTGCGTCCGATGATTCTGATTGGTATAGTGTTTGATAGAATGTTCTCATCACAGCCCCCATTTCTTCATTGGTCGATTTCTCCTGTCCCTGTATATCTCGCAATTTCAGAATTGTGGTTTTTTGTGTCTTTTTGCGGAGCTGCCTTGCCAAATGTTTATCTGCCTTGTTGGTGCTAATGTAGTATTGCTACTTCGCTCTTAGCAGTGCTATTTCTGCCTTTTCAGACTGCAGTATCACCAGTTGGCCTTGTATGTGTTTCATAGCTGTTTTAGCCTTTCTGGTGGGGTTATTCACGGTTTCTTTACATGCTTCAGCTAACTTCTCTTCAAGTTCTTCCTCCCATTTGACTCGCCGTTTATCCCTTTGTGCCTTTATAACTATTAGTTCTCCCCTCAGTACTGCCTTAAAAGCGTCTCATACTATTATCTGCGGGGTCATACCTGTGTCATTCTCTGCAATGTATGTATCCATCTTTCCTCTTTCCCTTGAGCGTTTCCACTATCCTGCCGTCCTGCACTATGTCTGATGGGAACCTCCAAGTTTATACCCCCCGTTAGTCTTTCCAATGCTGAATGTGGTTATTATCGGGGTGTGGTCCGAGATCGGGCCGATCTCAATGTCTGATATGTTCCCTAGTATCCCCGTGGAGGCCCAGACATAGTCTATCCTAGATTGTGTGTTGTAGATGTGTGAGTAATGGGTGAAGCCTTGTGTTTCTCCTTTCTTTATGCGCCATATATCGTGGAGAGCTAGGGTGTTAAAAGCCTTCTTCAGTGCCTTCGTGGGGGCGTGCATGGTGATTTGTGACCTATCTATTGTGGGGTCCCATGCCAGATGAAAATCGCCCCCCAATATATCTCCTGTGGCAAACTTTTCTAGTTCCGATAGGAACCCTCTCAGGAATCCGTCTTGTCCCGCATTTCACACGTGTAGTGACGCCAGTGTGAGGCGTCTGCCATCTATTGTTTTGTTCAGGAATATATAACACCCCTCTTTGTCCCCCCATGTGTCGTGAATCTGTTCCTGAAGTCTATCCTGTATGGCTATGACCACTCCCCCTTTCTTTCCTTCCTCATTGGCTTGGTATACACTTGAGGCCCCCCTTATCCTAACCTGAGTTTTGTCCCCCTTCTTTATGTGGGTTTCCTGATGCATAATGATGTCGGACCCCAGCCTCCAAGCCTGTCTTTCCAGCTTCTTCCTTTTTATCGGGGTGTTCATCCCTCTGACGTTTAGTGTCAGAATCTTTATACGGTTCATTTTATCTCTATCCAGGGCCCTCAGATTCTGTTCCTCTCTACCCTGTCCCCTTGAGTACCTGGTATTTTTTGTTCTTCCTGTGTGCCCCGCCATCCTTGCCCCCCCCTTAACTCCTACCCACTCATTTCCCTCCCCCCTCCCTATCCCAACTGCCCCAACTAGGTTCCTAAGGGCATCGGGATGAGTTGTCCTGAGCTCCTGGCCCCCTATCCACCTCCAGTATCGGTCGTGGAGATTCCTATACCCCACTTTGAGTTCCGTGCAGACCCTTCCTCCTCCTCCCTTGGGCCTGTGTATTGTTTCTCCGGGCAAGTGCCCGCCTTTGTTTTATTCTGGTGCTCCATATATACTATGATTTGCCTTTTGCTGGGCCGGTGGTGCGGTGGGGTTTATCGTTTCTTTCCCCCGCGATGTTTCTTCGTTACTGTGTTCCATCCATCCTGCCTGTTAGAGCCTGTTGGTCCCCTCATTGGGTGGTCCTATCCGTTCTCATCTTGATGCTGGAGTCCCAGGATGCGTTTCCCTTCTTTGCATGTCATCACTCTGTGTTGGTTTCCTTCCCATGTGAAAAGGAGAACAAATGGGAAGGTCCACTTGTATTTCACTTGGTTGACTATGAGCTGTTGGACCACTGAACCCATTTTCCGTCTCTTCAATAGGGTGGTTTGTGCTAGATCCTGGTATAGCTGTACCTCTTGTCCGTTTACCCTCATAGGGGTTGCGTAGCCCGCTTTCCTCAGGATTTGCTCCTTCTGACTATAGGAGGTGACTGCTGCTAAGAGGTCTCCCGGTCTGGTTCCTGGTTTGCTCGACTCGTTTAGGGCCCACTCTATGAAGTCTATCTAGTTTCATCTGTGGTTACGTATCTTCTCCTAAGATTTCAGCCATGAACTGGGTGACTGTTCCCTGTAGGTCCTTCTCGTCCACTGATTCCGGGAAGTTTTTTATTCTAATGTTCGATCTCCTTGACCTGTTTTCCAAGTCCTCACAGTGAAGTTCCAAGTTGTTGGAGAACTGCGTGCCAGTTGTTCCAACACCTCATCTGATTTTTGTGTGTTTTCCTCGACCTGCTGAACCACTGTTTCGAGTGTGTCTGCTCTTTCTTCCAGCTTTGCGATGTCTAGTTTCACCTCTTGGAGGGATTGTTTCATGTCTTCCTTTAGAGCTTGAAATTGCTCATGGGTGGACGTCAGAAATTGACTCTGTAGTTCTTTGAAGCAGTTTTGCATGTCTGTCTTGGTCATGTTACTGTCCCGATGTCCCCCATGCTGGACTGTGGTGTTTCTTGTGTTTCTTTTGCGGGTTCCCCCTTGCTAATCGCTGGCGTGTCGGCTGTTGACCAGATCTGCCTCAGGTTTCTATTTTGTTTCCTCTTGGGTGTTGGGGGAGGTTGCACTGGAGTTTTTGCTCTGGACTTTGACATCAAAACTCTTGTGCTGGCCTTCTCTGATGACTTTCATCATTTCCCTGTTCAGTTTCTCATTCCCATCCTTTTTGTGTGCTGCGAAACTTCATAAAATGTATTCTTGCCGTTTGTCCCCTTCTTTCAGTGTGGATTTCCTATGTTTGATGGCCTCTCCCCTTTAAGGCTGTGTGCTCTTTCCTCTTCCTGGTGTTCCCTACTGTGTCTCCCCTCCTAGGCCCTGTGGAGTGGTTGCCTTCCTGGATCAGGGCATCTGTGTTGGCTTTGCCCCTGTTTGATCTTTCCTAGGTGGCTCCCCTTCCCTGGTTTGCTGCGATGAGGATCTCCTGTTCTATTTGGGGTTGCCAATCCCTGTCCCTTTCTGGGGTCGAGCTTTGGTTCCCTTCTGCTTAGTGTCAATTGGGGTTGTGCACAGCCTCTGTTGTTCCCCGCGTGGGCCCTACTTTACTTTAGTCTGTTATCCTTAGTGGCTCGATGGCATGTGACCCTTCTTGGGGACAGTTTCCTTATCTGGGTCGCCCTGCATTCTTAAACCCTCTGGAGGTGTACATTTATGTCTGGGGAGGTCGTCCACCAGGTCATCATGGCCGTGCCCCTTTATGGGTTTTGCAGCGAGGCTCTGGGGGTTCTTTTCTATGACTGGGGGGTTGTTCCCCAGGTCTTTGTGTGCTAGTCCTTATTGGAGGCTTTGCTGCCTGACCTCAGCTGGTCTGAGGCTTATATTTTTGGTCTCGCCAATGCTGCGTTATCGGGCTTTCGCTGTGCTGTCTTTATGCCTGGGCTGACCCCTGTATGTGTCTAAGTATCTTTATTTTTTAAAAATATACATATGCAGCTTTAAATTCACTCATGTGCGTACTCTTTTTCAAGCTACTTTCATTTGCAACTTTCAACCTATGTATATGGACAACCTTAATGTATCTTTGTATGTTGTTTTCAGTCTGCATGTATTTTCGCGCTGAAGATGTACTATTCCCTTATAATATGTCCAATGTTAAAAATCCCCCTTATCCCTGATTTCACCCTGATCAATCTGTCTGAACAATTTGGGGTTGGTTGGGCTTTTCATTTACCTTCTGAATACGGCTTCTGATTTTGGAGAGCCAGCAGGGTACTCGGTCAGCCTCAAATCATTACTTTAGCAAAACCTGTCTTCAGGCGGTCTGGAACCCAAATTACAGCATGGAATGGTCTTCAATCCCCCTGGGCTCAGTGGTTCAATCTCTGCTCTCCAATCTCCAGTTTGTTCCACTTCTTAATCTTACTCACCCAATAGTGCATAATAATCTCTGTCCTACTTGCATGCATGTATATCGCTTCTGACTCCACCCTGCCTTATGACAGATTATTAAAACTAATATTTTCAGATTCTGCAAGTCCGTGCACATATTTAGAGTCTTTGAATGATTGAGCTACAACTGGATTTGGCATATTTATGCCTTTTCACCATTTTCTGCGTATTCAAAACATGCCAAGGTGTATATTTTATTGCTGTGACGATTCACTAGACTTCATCACTTTTCACCGAGGGGGAGTCCTTTCTCATGAGGCCATGGAGGTAAGGCTGCAACCCGATAGTCCCCCTGGGGGTGGTATAATGCAGAAGGATCTCATGGGGAGGGACTCCCCATTTGGGGATGAGTACAACCATCTAGGGTGCAGCCCTTGTAATATCAACACACCCTCACACACTCTAACCTCTCCTTCCTTTAAGAACCGCTTTGTAGAGAGTAAACCAATGTACTGCTATCAGGTGGAGAACTATAGGGAACTTGAAAGTACTGTGACGAAGAAGAGGCATACAGACATGATGATCACTCTCCAGAGCCGAGAGCAACAGTCTACTGTGATGACTCCTGCAGAATCCTCACAAAATTTGTGCCTAAAGTGTCCTACCAGGTGGTCAGGGGAAGACAACCGATACCTGATCCTAACCCTGTGCGTGGTATTAGCTGGGTGGATCACCTTGGAGGACAAGAACCTCAAGGGGATGGAGGGATTCCATTAGGAGAAATGCGATATCTTTCTTCTTCAGAAAGGGAGATTGCTATAATTCCAGAATATTTAATGGCTTGTTGTCAGAGTAGGATTTCCTCTTGCAAATCTACACACATTGAGGGTAATGAAACCTCTGACGATTACCAGAGAAATAATGCTGTGGGAATAGATAGTTTGTAGGTGTGCTACTGAAGTTTAATTTTATTTTATTACAGATTTTAACTATTGTGTGTTCCTGTGCATAGATAGGAAACTCCATTGCAATATAACACTGAGAACCATTTAAATATTTTTAGGATTGAAATCTTTTTAAAGTGAAGCCGCGTTGAATCGAATTCTTGCCCAGACTTACCGTGTGAGTAAAAACGGAGTCTTCCTCAGCACAAGTGTTTGCGAGCTAAGACTACATTTCCCAGCAGGATTGTAGTCTTCACAGTCATTTAAACCGCCCCCAGACGCGAATGCGCCGACGCGAGCTGAACAAGCGGGTCTGTGCGGGTCCATTCGCGGACCAGCAGACGAGCACCCATTTCCTGTTCAGACATGATCCCTGGCTGCCTTCTCCAAGATGTGGCTAAGGCAAACAAGCCTTTGGACATTCTAGACTCACATGTCCTTACAATTGGTACATCTTATGAGGACTCCACTCTTCAAAAAGCCACCCATACAAGCCTCAATATATGTAAGGAGGCTAGTGTAAAGACAAGTAACAAGCATACTAGGCCCACCACACACCATGCAAGTGGGGATATAGTGGACACAGGGGGGGGTGGAAGAGACCCTGTCGGCAGACTTATCACTAGCACTTTTGAACATGCGTTCATTAGTTAAACATATGCTTGATGTCCATGATTATATCTTGGAACATAATGTTGAAATTATGTGTTTTTTGCCGAAATCTGGCTCACAGAGGCTTACGGACCTACCATAGAGCAAGTGACACCACCAGGCTATGTATTCTTTGGCAAACACTGCGAGGGAACTATAGGTGGTGGGGTTGCTATCAATGTAAAAAAGCCTTGGTTTTTATGAAGTTAAAATTGAATGTGTGGGTAGTGACATCATGCATGTCAAACTCATCTCCACTTTTCATCACTCTACCAATTTGGTACTCCTATATCGGCCGCCTGGTAAATTAGATAGCTTCAATGACGATATAACCAACATTGTTGCTCCCATGTTGACGGCCAACTCAGATTTATTTATCCTGGGAGATTTCAGCCATTGGAAAAATGACAAACATGACAAAAAAGCAGTTGACCTAGAAACAAAACTGAAGACCCATCACATTACGATATATAATACTGAACCCACACATAATAAGGGTCATATCCTTGATTGGAATGGGAATCTCTCAATTGAGAATATTATTACCACCCCATGCATCTGGTCTGACCACTCATTTGTCTCCTGCTTACTGAAGCTTCCAGGTAAAGTAAGTAGGGTGCATGAACCTGCGGGTTTAGTCAACACCCGAAATTATAAGGATATAACTGCTCCTGTCCTGACTTCCCACATACAGAAATTAATTAAGATAACGGATGACTCTGATGAGCCAGAGATGCTCATCAACAGTTACAATAAGGAAATCACAGATATGCTTGATCTACATGCCCCACTAAAGGCTAAATCTGTTAGAGATTTACCCAATCGGCATAAGTGGTTTTCCACAGCCTTAGTGGATCTTCAAGCTAATAAAAGGCAGGCTGAACGTAAGTGGCATAAAGATAAATCCAAAAAGAACTTGCAGGCTTGCTAACTGAAAGAGAGGACGTATAAAAACAAGATCTTTGAAGCTAAAAATACTTTCTACAATGACCAGATTAATTCAGCCGGGGACCAGATGAAAGAACACTTTCGCCTCTTCTTTAGAACTTGGGAAAATCCTGTAGCCTCCACCCCACTCATTAAACCCACCAGTGATGAATGCAATAAAGTGCAGAAAGCTTTCGTGGATAAATTGCGGAAAGCGCAATATAAAATAACTGAGGAACTTCTATTATCTCCTCTAAAGACTGCCTCCTCTCTTGATCAGAGCACTCATAGGGAAACTAGTACTAGTACTAGTACTAGTACAAATCCTTGCCCGGGTTGGTCCACTGCAGTACCCGATATTTACCCTCGGCAAGATCAAGGTATCGGCTTTAGTTTCAAAGAATTGAATATGGGAGAGATGAATCATATACTTAAAACCATGCATCCTACCAATTGCACTGGCGAACTGCTTCTATCTAAAATCATACTGGAACATAGAGAATTATTTGTTCCTTTAATGTGTAGGTATGTGAATTCTTTCTTCCGAACAGGTCTTATCCCCCAATCTGTTAAGAGTGTAGCAGTGACACCACTGGTAAAAAAAAAGCAGGATTGGATACCTCAGACGCCACCAACCTTAGACCTATTACGAACACCCTATTTTTTCTTAAACTTATTGATAGGTGGCCACGGTGCAGCTCCAATCCTATGTTTATACTACGAATATTCCACATGAAAAACAGTCCGGGTTTAGGATCTTACATGGTACGGAGAGTGCACTCTTTGATCTCCAGACACACATGCTTTCAAAATTGGAACATAGCAAGTCGGGACTGCTGATGTTATTAGATCTTTCTGCAGCCTTTGACCTGCTAGACCATAAAAGTCTGCTCGAGCGAATGGCCACAGTTGGAGGACTCTCGATAGAGGCAATTACATGGCTTAAATCCTTTTTGGAGGGTCGCCTCTTGCGAGTTTACTGGGGTGACAGTGCCTACGAGGTTGAAACTATCACATGTGGAGTACCGCAGGGGGCTTGCCTTTCCCCCTTGCTATTCAACATTTACATCCTACCATTATGTAATGACCTGGAATCTATGGATATCTTTTTCTGAAATTATACAGATGACTTCCAATTGGTTCTGAATATTACTGGGGACTATGGAAAAGGCCAGCTGTTGTTGGACACTATTTATTTGTTCATAAAAAGATGGATGTCAGCCAATTGGCTGTGTCTGAATGTGGCCAAGACTGAGCTTATGCTGTTTGGCCCAAGAATCTCTAGAATCGGTCTTAGTTAGAAGTACTCCAACTTTGTTATTGATGGCAGTCAAATAAAGGTGATACCTAAAGTTGACTCTAGGCACTTACATGGAGGAAAGTCTACACTGTAATGCCCATGTCACTGCCATCACAAAAAACACTAACTATTACCTCAAGATGCTTTGACAGATTGCGCCTCTGATTTCGATAGAAAACCGAACCAAACTGGTGAGGGCTGTGATTCTCCCACGTGTAGACTATTACAACACCTTACTGGGAGGTGCTAACAGGTCAGATATCCAAGAGCTGCAAAAAAATCAGAACTCTGCCACACGTATCATCTTTCAGATGAAACGGTCTGAACCAACTACTGCAGCTAGGAAAAGGCTCCATTGGCTACCTGTGGCAGCACATGTTCAATTTAAGCTGCTAACGATCTGTCACAAATGTATCTTTGGGAACGCTCCGGCGTACCTTAAAAAATTGAAATCTGCTGAGCGTTTCTTCCTGAAACAGCACCAGTTTAAACGTGCCAGGGGCCTTCCACGTTCAGCGGGCAAAAGCCTGGAAAGCTCTACCACCATGTGTAATACAAACCGAAAATCTTCTCGAATTTAGGAAGCAGTTAAAAACAGTGCTCTTCAACCAGCACAACTGATTTTTAGTAGTTTGAGCCTCATACTCCTATCTCTCGGCGCCTGGATGCCTTCAGGCTTTGGCGCGATACAAACAAAGTAACATAACAATAAGAACATTACTACTCTGTCCTCTGATGAATATAATTCTTCCTTGAGTCTGAATCAACCACGGAACTACCTAAAACCCTTCCCTAGGTATTTATACAATAAACAATGTAAAACAATGAAGTTGAAGTTTCTAGTTGTGAAGAAAAAGCTAATCACAATATTGGACAATGCCCTAGGTACTGGGATGAGGTAGAGGGGCTAAGAGGCCCTAAACTGCAAAGTACAGTCTAGTGGTTCTAATGACCCACACCTGAGTGGAGCTATTGTTAATGCCGATGTCAGTCCTGAGAGAGGATCCGAAGCTGAGGGTTTTCAATGCAGAGGCTGGGCAGCGGGAAGCGGCGTGGTAGCAAGCTTTCTCCCTGGAGAGAGGCTCTCCAATTTATACACCGTGTCCCGGTGGCAGGCGAGCACCGAAGTGCGATGGGAGCAAAGGAAGCTCCTTTACTGGTCGGCATGATCCCGTGGGAATCTCAAAGCAGGCCACTGTGTGAAAAGAAGCAGAAAGAAGCGTAGCGGTGTATCTAGCGGAAGCGTTTGCAGACACCAGTGAGTTTACTATTGACGGGTAATCCCATTATGCTCCATGATCGACCGCTGGCCACTGAAAGTACCTTTGAATACTGAACTAATAGAAGGAATTCACGTTGGCATAAGCACAATGTGTTGAACAGACAAGAAAGGAAAGGTTATAATCATCACTAGCTGAGCCAATACTATTGCCAAGACAAAGAGGGGGCAATACTTAAGCATTCTAAATATAAACCCCATTGCCAAAGTAAAGAAGGGGCAAAATTGAAGCTAGCCAATTACAACCACCATTGCCAAAGTAAAGAGGGGGCAATACTTCAAACAGAAAATGGATCATATTGGCTAAACAAACGGAGAACGTTGTTACCAAGGGATTCTAACCATTGTTGCCAGAATAAGGAAGAGGCAATAGCTGAAGAAGACATCAGCAAGCATTGCCAAAGCCAAAGAAGGGTAATTGTGCTAAAGAAACATTGTCAGCAATTATTTGATGTAAGAGTGGCAGGAGATACTCCGTCTTGATAGATAGTATCAAGGAGGAAAGAAGTGTAACTTGCAATGCATGTGGCAAATACAACAGTGGAATAAACAGCACCAATGTACCTCATGTCTTCCCAGAAGAAGTTGTGCATTTTGATGTTCTTGAAAGAGAAAGTGTGTTTTCTAAAAAGTTTAAAACCCACCACAGAGTACTTGCAGTAGTCTTAGGAGCTTTTAGTCCTGGCAGGGGAGTATACCAGGGCAGGGATATTTTAGTGGTAGCCCTGGCAGGTTAGTGGACCAGGATGAAATCATTGCAGTACTATATAGTGGTTGATGGCTGTGAAGAAGAAGTGGCAAGGTTGCTAAAGTGGTTTATGAATTGTTGTGGAAACATCCTGAAAACTTTGCTGTTGATACAGAAGAAGTGAAAAGTGTTGTGTTTCTCAAGAGGAAGACGTTGCGTTGAACATTTGCTCTAAGTGAAGAGATAAAGACTTGTCGTCTAACTGAACTGTTTGGTAAAATCCAAGTGAAAGACTTTTGGAGCAAGAAGAATGTTATGATCCAAATTGGTTACAAAGTGGAATTTGACATTCAAGTGAAAATCCTGCTTTGAATCTGGGGAACGGGAGCCGACCCTGGTTACAAGAATATACAGTTGATAAGTCTTTGTTAAATGTAACGGTTATTTTTGTTAAATTTGAATTCCCATATATTTTCCTTATGAGTTTGATGCATGTATAAGTGTGAGGGACAGATTCTTTTTGTTAGACTTTTCCTTTAGTTCATTTGATAGGCAGGAAACATCATTGTTAGGTTAGGGATAGTGAGGCGTTTATCAAACACTTTTGAGTTAATAAAATGGCCTCTTGTAAAAAGCATTTACCAAGTTGTCGGCCTTACATTTCTGACCACTCACACTATTCTCTTGCGAGGAAATGAACATTTGAACACTTTAAAAACTGAAGAGGGACAACCGAAAGAGAGAGGCTGGCTGGTAATCCACACAGAGCGTAAACCCTGCAAGAAAAAGGAATTTTAAACAGAGACTGGGGTAATGCTGATGGAAAAGGGAGAAAAGCCCCATCTGATCTCGGAGGAGAAAGACAGCGCAGAGCTCTGGCCGCTGAGAGGAATGGTAACACTGCCCGAGAAGTTGGACCGGTGAGTCCTTGGCAAGTGTTGAGACCGTAGTCTGCGGGAAGACACTGACTTGCTGGAAGGACGCGAGAGAACGGGAAAGACCAGCAAAGCCAACGAGACAGCGCTTCCAGTCCCAACGAGGTCAGGGGACGTGCCGCAAATTCCTGCAAGGTAATGGGAGGCGCAGGTCTTTTGCAACAGAGGAAATCTTCCTTGTGTCAGTGAAAGGAACAGAACCCCCGACAATCAGAGAAACCCAGGTCGAGGATCCAAGCCCAAACAGAGACACAAGTCATCTTCCTCGTGACAGTACGTGGCAGGTTAGTAAACCAGGTCTGACGACTCAAAGAAGATGAACCTGGGTCTGGGACCCAAACACAATTGGAACATTAAGTGATATTCGGCAGAGGAGAGACAGAGTCTCCAGGGGAAGGGAGTCATTCCCCCTGGGGCTAGTGAGAATGGCACATTGTAATAAGCATCAGGAGAAGGGAGTCATCCTTCTGGAATGTAGAGGAAGTAAGGACAAGCTTCCAGCTGAGGGAAGGGAGTCATTCGACCTGGCCTTTTGACTGCAATGTGTTGAAGGAACCTTTCAATCAGGGGAAGGGTGGCATTCCCCCTGATACATCAACAACCTGAGATGAGAATTAGATGAGTTGGCGGGCTTGTTTTTTTTGTTTTGTTTGAGGACACTTGAATCCAGGGTAAGGGAGTCATTCCCCCCTGGTGAGAAATATGGAAGTCTCTGGAGTGAATTCTGATCACAGACCCAGGAAAAGTGCGCTATTCTATGGGCAGCAAACACTTTAACCTCATCTACTTTAGTTATAAGTGTGAGGGACAGAACTAGCAAATATGACACAGGACGGTGGACATTTTAAGTTAAACCGACATTCTGTCAGATCCTTGTTAGTGTTTAGTTGAGGCATGGAACATACTCATAGAAATAGGGACAGTTAGGCCATTCTCTCTCGTTAAAAGAAGAATAAAGGTCTTTGCCAACCATCATGCCACGTTTGGGTCATTCTCCTTCTTCTACACCCTTACATTACATATTCTGATAGATGAAATTTCTATCTACAAACTGTCCACATTTCGTGACTACCAGAGCTTGCATTGTGATGCAGCAATCAATTTAGTGATTAGTCATTTGATCTAAGATTTTCTCTCATGTTAATATGAAACAGGTTCTTTAGTGTTATGTTACTGACGTTTTCCTACAGGTGGCAATGGAGGTGCATCTCCTACATACATCCCTTTTGTATGCTATTAATGTGTACCCACAGCAGGGGTCTTTTGCTGTACATACATTCCATAATCCTCCCTTTAATTGTGTTTATGGAATTATTTTTTGAGATGCCTGGACTTTGACAGATGAGTCCTTTGAAGCAGAAGGCTCCATTAGTCTAATGTCTGGCATGGCTATTACAGATGTCATCTTCATAACTGGCCCAAGCAGGTTGTCAAGGCCCTTTGTGTGTGCACTTCATGTACATTCCTGGGCTGGGTCAGGCCTTTTATGTGTTAAGCCTGAGAAATGAAACTTGAAAGGTTTCATTTCACCATTTTGACCATTTCTAGCTGCCCTTCCAACATGCATGGCAAAGCAGAAATTAAACTTTAAATTGGGTTTCGGTTCTACCCTACATTTCAGATCCTTTTGGTAAAAATAGAGCCTATGCAAATCTATTCACTGGGACTATATATATATAGTGATGTTTCACATAATGCTGCAATTGGCTTTATATTTTATTTATGCAATTTTGTTTTGTACTCAAAACTACATAATAAAGACAGTCCATAAATACAAATCGCATTTAAACTGCAGATGCACTTTCTTCTATGCACAGCATCTAAAATAAAAATTGCGCTTCCTTGTATATAGGGAATCCTAGAACGTTTAACTTGTGACAATATCCCAGACTTTTCTTTATCTATATCAGGTTCTTCCACAGACATTCGTAGCATGCTGAATTCTTTTGGACATTAAATGCATTCAACGGTTTTGGTCCTATCTTTAAGATGGAGGATAGCTCTTGTTTGTTTCTCCGCTTTGTCCCTTTGAATTCTCACACAATGGCTGAAAGAAAATATGTAATCTTACCTTGGCTTTACATGCTAAGTCTTGCCTTAAAAATTATGGCAATCCAAAAGTCACTTCAACCATATTTACAATGCTATTGGGCACATACGTTTGTGTCCGTTGTTTTGGTATTTACATGGCACCCTTTTTGTCTTAACAGTGAGCAAGAGGCATAGATTTTCAACAAATGACATACTTGGTAACTAGTTGCTATTTTTCAACGCACTTAATTTTAGGCCATTCGTTTTTTTCCATTTATCCGGACATGTGGCAACATAGTGTGCAGCATGCTAGGTGTTAGTGGAAGTTGAGAGAAGGGCGAGGTGAAAAACATTCAAAGAGTTGGGCTAATTGCCAACTGCCTTGAAAAACCACAGTAGCTGGACACCCTTGTTCTCTCAAATGCATTTTATGGGAGATGGCCATATTGGATCCAGATAGGCCAGTTCACAGAGTCCTGCCCCTGAAAGGCTTGTGGAGGTGCCTCTGGTGCTCTCCTGTTCCTCCTCCTGTCCCATTGTGTAGTGTGATGAATCCTGTGGACGACTGCCGGAGGATGGTGGTGACTCCACTGGAAGAGACACAGTATTCCTCCCCTTCTCCTGAAGAAAACCCAATGATACCCAGAATTCTGATGGCATTCTGTTATTCTAGTCCAAAACCTATTCATACCTCCAATATAGACAACACGCACATAACATCTCTTGTTTCTGATGGTTTTCTAAGTAAGACTCTTAAACAACATTATTTTAAAAATCCCATAAACTCCATGGACTTCAACTCCCATAAAGTCTCAAGTACTGAGACAAGGAAGAGGAAGGCGGAGTTGATGCAGATTGAAAGGAACCCAAAACTGAATGTGCAGTCTAGTTGTTTGGTTGAATCACAAACACGCAGGACATATAAAAATGGTGTCTACAGCCTAAATGAAATCAGAGGAAGTCAGGAGAAACAGGCACGTCCATGTGATAGCTCGCAAACGCGAGAGTCACCTACCGGTGTATCGAGAAGGAAGGAGAAAGGCAGTGGGCACCTTTTGGAGGCCTGTACCAGGAGAAGCAGAGGAGCTCTCAGAGATACAGCCGTGCCGGACAGCAACATTCCCCATTCCAGGTCACTGCGGGAAGTCGGCAGGTGAACGTAGAGCTGAAAGGAACGCTGGATGAAGGTGCACAGGAGGCTGTCCCAATGAAGAAGCTTCATTGCAGAGACACGCCACAGGTCAGGAATGCTGCAAAGTACCACTGAGTCTGCCTAGAGCCATTGGGAACCCCGTGGTATACCGACAGGCATGTAAACAAGTGAATGAATTAAGAATATTTGAATACCGACCAGATAAAGTGCAACGACAAAGCTTGAACAAGACCCTATGTGTGAGATGTCAATGTGGGAAAAGTTGGAACAAGTATTACCTTAAGCAAGCAAATAGAAACATAGCAAAGTAATACAACTGAGGACAGTGAACATGATAAGAAGTCCTTGTGAAAGGAGTACACCAGGCAGTTCACATTTGGGGGGGGAAGATACCTGCCAGAGAAGTACACCAGGGGATCTGCAGGGCCATACATAAGGATTCCTGACAGGGGAGTTTTCCAGGCAATCCATAGAAAGTCATAAGACATTTGTAGCATGGTACCTAGCAGGGGAGTATACCAGGGGATCTAAGAAGTCCATAAAGAAAGCCCTGATAACCAAATATACCTGGCATTCTGAAATTGAATACAACCTTTAAAATTGTGGGAAGATACCAGGCAGGAGAGTATACCAGTGAATCTGAAGTACCCACCAAAGGTTTCCTGGCAGGGGAGTATACCAGGAGGTCCACTCAAGTTGTAAAAAGGAAATGTACCCATGTTGAAAAATATGTGGCAGAGAAGTATACCAGGAAATCCAGGAAGCACATGAAGGAGGTCTTGGTGGGTAGAGGCACCAGGTATTTGAAGTTCTGAAGTTGAAGAAATACTTCTTTGTGACAAGATACCCGACGGGGGAGTACACCAGGAGATCTGAAGAGTTCACAAGAAGATTTCTGATGAAGAAACACATCAGATAATCCACCTAAGTACAAGTTAAATAATACATTGGGCCTCATTACGAGTCTGGCGGTAACCGTGCTGGAAATTCCGGCAGGTTACCGCCGGACTCGTATTACCATTCTGCCTCTGTGATTGCCGGAATCACCGGGGCATTACAACCCCGGTGACCCGGTAATTACAGAGGCAGAAATCGGTAATTCCCCATTCGCATGGAGTCCCACAGGACTCCATGGGGATGGGGACCATGGAAACACCGACTCCATCTATGACAGAGCCGGTGTTTCCATGTCTGCCTGCAGGAGGGTGGTGTTAAACCCACCAGGTCAGACCTGGCGGGAGTGACACCTCCCGCCTGCAGGACTCTTAATCAGCCGGTCCAGAAAGAACGGTGGTGGCGGATTTACCACCACCGTTCTTTCCGGACCGGCTGACTCTTAATGAGGCCCACTGTGTGGAATTTCTCATCTGACTAAGAATTCTTATAACTCCAGTACAAAGGGGACCTGCATGGTACAAGACACGTTTGTGAATCCAGTATAGAGAAACCAAGGAAGAGTTGAATGTTATGGAAAGCATTGTTTGCACAAGAGCTTTCTGAAGATAATCTAATGAACCAAGGAGATTGTTGTTTGAAAGAGGCACATTTGCCATCCTACGTGAACTTTAAGAAACTGTTGTTTGAATGAGACACTTTTGCCTTTCTGCCTAAACATCCAGGGGAAGGGAATCTCCCTCTGACTCCAAAGATTTCTCTTTGGAAAAGACTTGTCTGTTGGATTTACTTATTTACTTTTTTATGAAAACCTTTGCCAGCCATATGTCAGAGACATTTTCTTGCACCCTTAGTTAATTTCTAGTATGAGGCTAGATTAGAAAGTTTTGGACATGAGGGCAGATTATAAATGTAATAACTTGACACAGACTGAGCTTTAGTTTTAGTTTCCTAGGCAGGGAAACTGTCCTTAGGATAGGGATAGAGAGGCGTTCATCCAGCCAATTTCAGTTTAATAAATATGTCTGATAATGAGAAAATTACAACTTTGTGTCCGCCTCTCATTTCTGAACCCTCACAGTAGCCAGATAGAAAAAAGGCAGGGACCAACCCCGCCGCAGGCATTATAATTTTAGACACACTTTCAGGTCCGACTGGCCTGCTCACTTGGTCTCCGATTGGCCAATCCACACTTCAATCAGCCCAATAAAGGCTAGCGGGGCGCGTCTGCTTTACTTCTTGGGACTGAGGTATAATGCAAGTGCCAGACAGATGTAGTGATTACCAGGTTGGGTTTTGGCTGCTAGATCAGTTTGTTCAGACAGGACACATCAGCCCTCCTCTCCTGTAAAATGTGCAGTGCCCCGTGGTCCACTTTCTCATTATTTGTATTCTGTATTATGGCATCCTGGGCTATTTCATAGCTGTATGGGGCATCTTTTATGCCGTTTTAAAGCCAATGATGGCAGAAAGGAAGGTTGATCATATTTTTCTCTTTCTTTATGTGCTTCACTAAATGATCGCATCCTTTTGAAAGTGGACGGTAATCGCATATTATGTGATCTGCAAAAATCAAGCTATTGGGCTGTAGAACTTTCTTTGGAACTTTTTTAGAAACCACAGCCAAGCCTGTTTTCTGCAATACCTTGCTCTGGTGCAAAAGATAAAGGGCCTCATTACAAGTGGGGTGGTGCGGGTTAAAACAGAGGTAAAGTGGCAGTAATTGTGTTACTGCCACCTTACTGATTGTGATGAATCCAATTGAGTCATAATGGATTCTCCAATAAGAACCTCCTCCGATGTGGCCAGGGGACGGCAGCCGCTACCTGATCCTGGCCCTGATGGTGGATATATGAGGGTGGATCACATGGGATGAGACAACTACTGGGGAGATGTTATGACTTCATTGGATGAAACACAGTATCCCCCTTTTCCCATGAGGAAGACCCTCTGGCACCCAAGACCTTAATGGCCTATTTTCAGCTAACAGCCTCCCCTTGTAGAAGAAGTCAAGGAACCTTTTCTCTACACTCTTCTAGTCAGGCCCTCACCTTTGATTCAAACACCCACAACCCGCACATAACACCTTTTGTTTCTGATGTACCTTTATGTGAAATCTCTTAGACAAACCATCTAAGAGTTAAAAGTACAGTGACATTCATAGACTCCAACTCCCATAATCACCCAGGTACTGAGACAAGCAAGAGGATGAGGGAGCTTGTGCAAAGTGACAGAAGCTCGAAGTACAGCATGCAGGCTTGTTGTTTTTCCAAGTCTTCAGTAACCGGGACATTTAAAGATGGCAATTGCACTATTGGATCGAGGAGTGCAAGCAGTACAGGAAAAGACGTTGAATCCCAGACTGAGGCTCATGAACGTGAGACACACGGACAGGCACAGTGGAATGGAGAAGACCACCAGGACAGGAGAAGGAACGGCATGTGCGAGCAACAAGGGCCGTGGAGCCACGCAGGAGCGCTTGGATGTTGGGCCGCTCGAAGGGACAGCATTCTCCAGTCCGGGCTGAAAAGGAAAGCCGGAGTGTGACTGCAGAGCGGCACAGGACACTCGAAGAGCGTCTGGACACTCCAAACTCGAAAGCAGGTGAAGGAATCAGACTGCAGAGGTGCAAGCAGAGTCGTCGGAGACGTTGGAAGAAACCAGAGAGTCTGCCCAAAGCAGCCCGGGGCCCCGGGGCAGTCCAACAAGCGCGCCAGCAAGTGTTTGAATGGTACAAAATTGCTAATACTGAAAATTCCCAAAGGTTGTTTGAATGCAGTCAAGGCAAATCACACATTCAACACCCAATAAGAAGAATGTTTGAATGCAGACAAGGCAAAGTGCAAAGACAAACCCCAATCAAGTACGGATGTATGAGATGTGTGAGAAACCTGAAAGTGTCACAGCCATCGCTATTGGATTCAGTTCCTGGGGGTGGACCAGTGAGGGAGGGTCACCTGGATGGGGGGCCCTCAGAAGTGGAAGTGGGACACCGACGGGTGGTATCCCCCTTCTTATGACACCTTTTCCCCTTCTTACCATGCAGGATACGCAAACACTCTACCCCCTCCCAGTTTCTAACGCAAACACTTTTGCATATCATGAAGGACGATGGACTAACACTCAAGCTGTTTACCTGACATGTCCTAACACAAGGACTAACACTCAAGCTGTTTACCTGACATGTCCTAACACAAGGGTCAGGCAATTGACCAGAATCACACACACCTGACAGCCCTTTCCCTTCCTCACAGGGATAAAAGGTGTAGCACAAGAGCACAGGACGAGCAAGGCAGACCGCACGTCGTGAGAGCTAACTCAGCAAAGCAGTTCAAGAGGAGGAGAAAGACAGCGGGAACCGAGATGGTGACGAGGAGAGAAGCAACCTTGCCCTTTCCGACCAGGGCCTGTGAAACCTCCACAAAAGGAATCATATGACTGCAAACAATAGCCAGTGTGTGTTGCAGTGCAGCAGATGTCAACGGTACACAGGACCCTCCTCCGCTGAAAACCAAGCTGGGGAGAGACGCTTGTCTGCGTGGTACCAACATTGACTTCAGAGAGCAGAAATGCCAAGCGGTTCATCACAGCTGGTGAGTCGAGGGGAAAGCGGATAAGAAACTGAACTGTGTTGAGCAAAAAGTAGCAAACGGCTAATTGAACTGTGAATGTACAAAGAACTGTTGATACAAAAATGGGGAAAACCAGTAACAGAAGAGTCCGGCATCACGTGGGTGTCCACTCGGGAAGCTCTGGGCTATTACTCGATTGTTGAAAATACCATTACCAAAAGACCTTGTGAAAGGCGAGAAAGGGGGTCAAAGTGGTCATACAGGGGTCCAGTAAAAGTCTCTGTACAGTCAGAAGCCTTTGACCGACAGATGATTGCTAAGCTAAGGGAAGTGAATCCCACCTCATAAAAACTGATGACAAAGTTGGCAAGAGCGAACCAGAAGGAGGGATGCCGATAAACAGGGGGCCGAGTCCTAATATACAGTGTGTTGACAAGAGTGAACCCGGCAGAGGGATGTCCACAGTAAACTGTTTAACAGACATTAAGATTTGTGAATGTCACTGAAGAAATTGTTGTGAGAAACCGTAGTGAACCCGACGGAGTGAGACAAAGAGTCGAAGGGGATCTGAGCCCGGAAGAGGGGGATCCAAGGGTGAGAAGCCAACACCCACAAATCTGTGAATACGAAAGAGAAAAGTGCATCATAGAAAGTCTTTTGAATGTATGTCAGAGAGAACCCGACAGAGGGAAGCTGATATTTCCAGAGGGGTTTGAACCCGGAAGAGGGGGGCTCAGGGGTGACGAACCAGAGAAGGACTTTTTGTTAACTTTGTGTTTGTTATTTTGAATCGGCCAGGCCCTCGGAAGTAAGAAACTTACCTATCGAAGGTCCTGATATCGCTAAGAACTTTTGGTGGATCTGAACCCGGAAGAGGGGGATCATGGGGTGAAAAGGTATCACCCATCGTACAAGCAGAAAGGAACTTGGTTTATTATTTTGAAAACATGTCAGGTTCTCGGGAGGCTTTGTGTAGAAAAGAGACTTAACCACCGATGGCCTTGCTTGCTGAGAGCATAACTGTTGACTCGTTCTAGGTAAGCTTGAGCGTGTGCTATGCTCCATAATCTTACCTTGTTCTGTGCTGAAAATGTGGGGAAGGGAGACCGTGATTACCGCATCCTGACTTATTATTTGTGAACACTTCTTTCTTTCTTATAAACATTATCCCACAATTCTTTGTGTATTTAGCGTAAGGATTGGGAATAGGTTTTTTATTATAGGCCCTTTTATTTGACAAGACGTCACTTGGACTGCCTTATTATTGTTTGATGGTCGAAGTTTGCTCCCATCTTAGATTTAGGTTTAGGTTTAGATTAGGCATTTTTCCTACCTACCTATACAGTCTAATAAACACCCTTGAACTGTTATCACTTGTGTCTGTCTTTACTGTTGCCACCATGAGTTCCTTACATATGCCAATGTTGGGGAGAAGTTTGAGCAATTGTTACCATAGACGGATATACCAAGCACCTCACGGTATAGGCTAATGTGGTATAGCCAAAACTGTGAAACATATAAGAAGTCCTGGCAGGCAAGTACACCTTAACCACGCCAAGAGGGCAGGAGCCCTCTCCATCAAGATGAACCCATTGGCTTTAGGAGACGCGAGCTTCCAGCGGATTCATACCGCAATGCTGGTGAGACCCGGGTGCGCTTAAGCCTTCCTCCGACTTCGGTCTGTCTTCCCATCTTAAATATACATTTGCGCTGGCCATTCTTTCTCTGTTGCCGCAACCCCTAACGCCATGGTTATTGCATAAACTGCTTTGAAAATCATCATTTTGCCGCATGCTAGCTCCATCGATGCACCATTAGAAAATGGCTGCCGTGTTCCTCACACCATGCTAGAAGCATTCTTGATTTATTTGCTGTTCCAGCTGATTGGCCGCTCTACACTATTGGGCCAATCGAATTGACCGGCAGGCGGATGCCAGCCCATTGTCCAAAGGCCCTTTTTCTCAAGGCCCTGTCTGTGCCTGTCCGGACCACAAGAGCCTTGGAGCACACCACCCTGCCCGTCCCCGCCAAAACCTGCGCCTCAGGCACCGCGCTACGCCACTTCCGAAAGCAACCCTAAAGTCTCACTGCCGCTCTGCATGGCTGCAAGATCAGTCCTCCAGCAAACCCAGTAAGCGATAGTTATACAAACTCCTGGATTTTCTGAATATATGCAACGTCTATGTCGCAAACAGACACGGAATGACCTGGCCCCAGCTGCCAGAGCTATCCACTGCAACCATACTGACGGTGCCTCCCTTTCTGCTTGGGCGTGCATCGGCCTACTCGCCTGCTTACTTCACTGCAATACTAAGCACAGCGATCAGCCACATAAAACACAGTATAGCTAGTAATCTCGCCTAGTTAAATTATCTGTTCCAATTATTCTGGTCGGACTTTTTGCCTTTAGCGTAACGTGATACTTGTGCTCAAATCGCCACTAAGGTTCCACTTGCATAAACCTGCATAGCTTGTGTATCGCCCCCTCCTGACTTCTCATCCAATTGCATGATGACAACCAGGCCACCTATTGTCAAGTGTACTATACAAATGCCTCTCTTACATTAATGTCTACGCCGAATACAAAAACCTGCAAACTCTTAACACTGAACCTTTGTGCAATGCCTCACTGCTGCGTATCGCCATCATGTTAGTATTAACCTAGCGTTTGGTCGTAACCCAGCTGATGTTACCAAATGTACTGCCACCAAATCCCATGTTAGTATTAACCTAGCGCTTGTTCGCAACCCAGCGAATGTTACCAAATGTACTGCCACCAAATGCATTTTCCATAAGAAACGCCTGTGCTATATGAATTTGTGTGCCAAGCTTCAAATCTCATTACACTGTTACATTTGTAATGATACCTTTCATCCTGAATGTATGCATTCCTTTTGTTAGGCCTTCTCGCACTGCTTGCAAGCTTGCATAGTCGCTTTTACCGTCAATCTGATTACTCTCCAAACGGATTTCACCTGCCTTGCTGTACCATAGTAGATCTAACACTACTGTCTAGCTTCAGACCTACTAATGTTCTTAATGGAAATGAATTGTAGTTCTTAAAATAAGTTTTGAGAATCAACCCTGTCCCACCCTCTATCATGTAACTCTTCGCCGCACTTCGGGTATGATTCATAACAGAACTTTGGCCTCCTGATTCATATGACTACACACGTGCCCAGTTTACAACAAATTTCTGGTATTTAGGCTGCCTTAAGCTCATACCGGATCAAGATCCTATACATAGTCATCACTGACTATTAATACCCGCACGTGGTGAATTTACGCAAGGTAACTTGAACTATGACCACATTATTACCTCTGTAATGATATTAATACCCACCAAGTTCTTACCTGCTCTGCAGCCCGAGACGACTATAACTAACTGCATACTAGGATCTACCTCAACCAGTCAATGCCCTCTCATACCGCAACAATGGATCGAACTATATGCTCCCTGGCCCACTCCTAATCAACCTTGCCGAGTTAACATCAGAAACTCTAGACTAGGCTCCAGACTAAAATAAAATCTACAACCCCCTTTCCACTGCAGAACGTATCCTAGTACAAAGATCACCCCCATGAGCAGAGGCGTTGCTAGGGGGGGGGGTTCTAAGGGGGCTATAGCCCCTGATCTTTTGGTTGTAGCCCCGGATAGAATCTCAGGAGCTACAGCCAAAAGACTAGCTAGCGCCCAGTCCCAACAGTTCTGACATCAGCTTAGCCCCAGGTCTTTTCCAGACCTAGCAACTCCGCTGCCCATGAGGACAACTAGGGAATAGCCATGTCCACCTTAAAGACAATAATATTCCACCCTCACCCACTAATTCTCATCCACTCCTTGAAACTTCCAACACAGATGTAATACTGATCAAAGGTGCGCTCATAAATGCTAGATCACTTCTGGCACATGCGCTAGATATAGCGGATCTCATAGTTTAAAATAACTTAGACTTCCTAGCAATTACAGAAACCTGGCTCCACTCAGCAGCAGGCCCAACGATATCTCTAGCCATACCTGAAAACAACATAATCCGTAGAGCAGACAGAGAAGCTTCTGGAGGCGGGGGAGTAGCTTTCATTGCCAAAAACAGCTAGCCCTCGGGGAAATACCGATTCACCGGCTCCCCTCACCTTGCTAATTCACCTCATATACAGACCACCAGACCCATTATCTTCAATTGAGGAAGACATCGCTCACCTTTTGCCTACGAACACTAAACCCGGCTCCCAAATTATGTTGCTGAGAGATCTAAACTTAGTCCTAGTGATACCAATGACGACAAGGCATCAACGATAGCCAATACCATCTCCGAGTTAGGCTTTTCCCACCACATCAAGAAACCAGACGGAAAGCAAAGACGTAACCCTGGAATGGTTAGCCGACTTAAACTGTGCCACCAAGATTATCTCCAATACACCCTGCCCATGGTCTGACCATGTCATCTCCTTTACTATTCAGGGTAGCCAGTGCCCAAACGTGGACAATACACTAGCGCCACCTGCACTTACTAGAAATAATCGTAATATCACAGCTGAGTGTTAGGCAGAAACCTGTGCAGTTCCCTTAGGGACCACTGCAAAAGATTTAAGACTACAGGTGTTGGCAGTAAACCCACTTGGTAGCAGTCTGTACCACCCAGATTTACCTGGTAGTGTGGCTGAGCAGTCAGACTTCCCTCAAGAAGAGTTAGGCAGTATGCAAAGTATACTCAATAGGCACTCAGATACAATAATACAAGCAAACACTGACCAGAGCTTTGGTATCAAAGTATATAATTATTTATTTAAAAACACACAGTTGAAACACTCCAGCACTCTTATTGTAAAATATTCTAAACACAGTTACTATTATGATATATACACCCCTTTTTCCCTATTAGAAAATCACAGTAAAACACCACTTATTTTCATACAGAGGTGAGCGCTTAACTAGATTGCACTCTAATAAGTTTGTGAAAAAGGGAGGGAAAAAGACAGAATAAGCAGAGGTCCACCACTCTACGATTCCAGAACACTGTTAGCAAGGCAGAGAGCAAAAAGTCACTGGTGAGCCAAAGTCCAAAGGCTGGGCCCACTCTTAGAGAGAGCAGAGCACAAATGCGCCCAAGATCACACAGTTACACTAGGCTTAGAAAGTCTTGCAGAGGGTTCAGCCAAGCGTTTAGAGAGGCTTAGAAAAGTTTAGCCAAGGTGTCCCAGGCTAACCCAGGTTCGAAAGCCGGGGGCTACATCTACCCCGTACAGTCGGTAGCAAGGGAAGCCAGGCGGGACACGGTACCTTAAGTTGGAAGGATCCTCCAGCGGTGGCAGTTGTTCCTGGTAGTGGGTGCAAGTTGCGTCGTCGTCCAGGGGAAGAGAAGATCTCGACTTGGAGGAAAGATGAAGGTCGTTGCACTACCAGGGCAGAAACCAACCGCGGAGTTTTCCGGTTAAAAGGTGGTACCTTGGTTTCGCGGTCGTGGTAAAACGTGGTATCCCGGTTGCCGGGGTGCTTGGCACGGGCAAGGCGGCCACGAGATACGTCGGGAAAGCGAAAAGACGGTGAAACTTCAGTCAAAGGAAGAAGACTCTCCGGCGGGAGATCTCCTCTGTCGTTGGGAAAAGTGGTGAGGCAGTCCAGCAGGGCTCCACCGGTGGTGGTGTCGTGGCAGGTCGGCTCAGCTTCTCCCTCGTCGGATTCTTAGGTCCTGTGGTGACTTCTGAAGTTCCAGTCCCCAAAGCCCTGCTTTTATGCAGCAAACCCCCATTCACTCAGCCTAGCTGTCACTCAAACATGCTAAGTGGTGAGCCGGCCGGCTCACCACTTGGGACAATCAGGACGGAGTGCGACTTGCGTTGCCTAGGCAACTCAGTCCAGCGTGCCTAAATTCCCCTCCACCCCTCCTAAGTACCCCAGACACAGTGGCACCACTTTGGAGGGCTTCTGTGGAGAAGCCCGCCAAAAAAGTGGAACAAAGGGCTTGACTTGGGTTGGAGTCACAGAAGAGAACACAAACGCCATTTTAGAATCAAGTTTTGGCAAAAAATACCAACCGGAGAATTAATATTAATTAAATAAACCAGCAGTATGTTCGAGGCTACCATAAATAATTAAATAAAGATAGTAGCCTAAAACAATGGGAAATCCCATAGGAAAATATTTGCGGTTGAATATAAAAAGTAGTATCCACTGCCACCAGCCAAAACTCGATCAGGGGGGACGGAGACGTGCCCCCTCGACTAACAGACCCCGGGGCAATTGAATTGCCCCAGCCAATACGTCCACAATATGATGGTTTGTACTGGTTCTGTTCAGAATTTAAGACTAGTAAAGTCAATGGTGACTTTACATGCCCTGGGAGACAGTAGTCAGTCCCAGGGTATGGAGTCTATACTGGGGGGTCACTATGACACCCCTGTGTCACTGCACTGAGGATGCTGTGTAACGCACATCACAAAAACACATGAAGCCCTATGGAGTAAAAGACCCCATAGCCCATTAAACACATCTAGATTCAAAGAAACACACTCAAATCATGCCCAAGAGTGAGGGTAAAAGAGTCTCACTCTTGGCAGGAGAAAAAAATAAACCCCAAAAATCCAGCAAAGCTGCTGGGGGACTCACTAGGTTAGGAAATTCAGCCTAAACAGAGAATTCTCCCTAACACTCGCCCCCCCCCCCCAGACTAAGGGACAGGAGGATTTAATCCACTCCTGGATGAACCTCATACCTCTAGTCGATGACATACATCCTAGAAAGTCCATCAGCATTTTGATGGTGACACCCTGACCTGTGCTCAATGGTGAAATCAAACCCTTGCAGGCAGATTGACCATCTCAATAGTTTTGGATTTTCTCCCTTCATTTGCATTAACCATCTCAAGGGTTGATGGTCAGTCTGAATGACAAAAGTAGACCCATACAAGTATGGACTAAACTTCTTCAGTGCCCACACAATAGCAAAGCATTCTCTTTCTATTGTTGCCCACCTTGTCTCAGGATCCTTCAGCTTACGGCTGATGAAGCAAATGGGGTGCTCCCTACCCTTCTCATCCAGTTGGCTTAGAACTGCACCTATACCTACATTGGAAGCATCAGTTTGTACAATGAAACGTTGGTGGTAGTCTGGAGCTCTCAATACTGGAGCTTGGCAAAGAGCTTTCTTCAGTTTTTCAAAGGCCTGATTGCACTCCTCATTCCATTTGACCTTTTTAGGGAATTTTGGAGAGGAGATTACATTCAGTGGAGAAGCTATGGTCCCATAGTTCTCAATGAAATTCCTGTAGTACCCAGTGAGGCCTAGGAAGAGTCTCACTCTTGGCAGGAGAAAAAAATAAACCCCAAAAATCCAGCAAAGCTGCTGGGGGACTCACTAGGTTAGGAAATTCAGCCTAAACAGAGAATTCTCCCTAACACTGAGAAACTATTGTCATTCCTACAACCCATCACTTATCAACCTAAGCTCACGAGCATGGACCCATCCTCTCTTGTGGAGCTGTATAAACATACCCTACTTCAGGCCTTAAACAAAGTAACTTCCGCAGAAATGCGCAAAGCCAAACCTCGAGCTCATCTTAATAAATGGTTCACGTCTGACCTAAAATCCTTACGCAGTATTAAAAGATCTGCAGAATCAAACTGGAAAAAATACCCACTAGACTTGAACAAAGAAACATTTATAAAGGTCCCTAACAAATAGAAAGTGGCGAGCCTATATATAAAGAGCGACGCCTATAACAACAGAATTATGAATGCCATCTGAGGATCTAAGGAGCCGTTCTCCATCCTCGGAGAACTAGAATCTCCATCACAACCCATAGAATCGTGCATCAAAGACTCAACCTGGTGTGCAAATATCCAAAAAACGCTTTTTTAAGAAAATCTCTCTTGCAAACTAAAATGGAATTAAAAAAGCTTACATTGCCAACCGGCATAACATTCTCTGAGACTCATGACCTACCTACCAAACACTGCATCCCATTTGAGTTTGCCCCAGTCACCATAATGAAGTAGAAGGTATCAGATCAATCCTTAAACCATCAAAATGTCAAAGAGACAACTGCCCAGCAATTGTCATCAAAGAAACAGCGAAAGAGATCACACTGCTCACCAACTCCCTAATAAAAGCCTCCTTTGAAACTTGCACGGTACCGACCAACCTAAAAATGCATGGGTCCTACCACTTCTCAAAAAACCCAGCCTTGACCTGAACATCCCTACTAATTACAGGCCCAGAACTACAGTTCCCTTCTTATTGAAAATCTTACACAGTGTGGCCTACCTACAAATCCAAAGCCACCTTGAATCTAACAACCTTTTAGGCCTCCCACAATCAGGCTTCAGACCAGGTCACGGCACAGAATCAGCCCTGATAGACTTAAAAATTCAAATGGACGAATTAAAAGATAAGAATCAAATTGTATAAAAGAAGTCAAAACACTTGGCATTCATCTTGATTCTACCCTCTCACTGACGAAACAAGTGAAAGCGACGGCCTCGCAACAGCTTGTACTTCCAAATTGATTAATGGCTGCAGACCAGTCTTATCATCCGACAGTTGCATTACCTTGGCGAGAGCACTTATATTATCAGAACTTGACTACTGCAATACCTTATACTTAGGCACTAATAAATGCAACGTGAAAAAATTACAAGTACTACAAAATAATGCGCTCAGAGCAGCTTTGAACATTCTGAGAGCCAGCCACATCTCTGCAGCAAGACCCAACGTCCAGTGCAGGACAGAATTGCATTTAAAACTCTAGCCATTACTCACAAATGTCTCTCAAACTCTGCTCATAAATATCTTGTTGACAAATTCACTAGAAATCATTCTAACAGGCCGACACGGTCCTTCCACACACACTGTCTAAACATCCCTAGATTTAAGCTTAAAAAAACAGCGGGCAAAAGCTTCCCAGTTTTAGTGGCTAAACTCTAGAACTCTCTACCAACAGCTGTGAGAGCGGAACCGACCCTTTGCATTTTCAGAAAAAAAGTGAAAACATGACTCTTTGCGCAGAATCATTAGAGGGAACTCTGATTTATAAATGCAAATGTTTCCTTACAAAAATGCTTGCTTGCTTGTAACACTTCATGAATGTCATGCTCTCTATATTAATGTCCATTTCTACCTGTATGTAACCAGACTGTAACTATGCTGTTCATTAAGTAATGCGCCCAGATACCTTTGGGTTAGGTGCACTATAAATACACAAATACATAAATAAATAAATATGCCAGTGTGCGGGAGAAGTTTGAGCAAATGTTACCATAGACGAATATTCCAAGCACCTCACGGTATAGGCTAATGTGGTACAGACAAAGAACTGTGAAACGTGTAAGAAGTCCTGACAGGCGAGTACACCAGGCAGTTGAAATTGGATAAAGATTCCTTTCTGGGAGTATACGAGGCAATCTGCAAAGTTTCAAGGAATTCCGCAGAAAGACTTACAGGACTTATTGTTTAGCCAAGAACTTTGTGAGTCCAATAAAGGCACAAAGGAACTATTGGCTGAAGAGACAATTTTGCCAACCTATTTTTTTTTATTTTTTGTATTGTGTTGTGGCCAAAACCATGGCCTTTCACCAAGCATTTAATACATTTAGACAATAAAAATAGATATTAGATAAAATGTTGATTAAGAACATTATACAATGCTAAAATAGTACAAAGATGAGAAACAATTCATGAAATACGAGCACATTACTTTAAAAACGATAATTCAATACAAAATCTCTAAAACTATCAGTTAAATCTTTCCTAAATGTATCTAATAATCTCTAAAACTATCAATTAAATCTTTCCTAAATGTATCAAATAAAACAACCTAATGTTTACTGTATAAAAGTAATTTCATATGTAATAAACCCATTATTGATTCAACAAATTTATGTTTCACCACAGTACTATAATGCAATTTCTAATTCTTGAAGCATCTTCACTATTTAATTAGTAAAACATATTTCATTACCCACATTTATCCGATTCCACACATCCTCCACACAAACATCTGGAAGAAGCACCCTAAGTATTTAGTTCTTGCTTACTTCAGCTTCGGTCATTGTACAACAAAATGTTTAAGGGTTTGAGTTGCAGATAGATTTTTGCCATACACACAATTTCCTTGGTTCGAATCCTGACCCTGAGACTGAGCATGTAGAATTTCCTCCGTGGGCAAAAGATTCAACCTAAAACATAAAAATGCTAACATTGGAGCATGGAAATTGGTCAAGATATTTAGGGAGAGTACCCACGTGTTTATCCAGATATGAGTACGTGGAATTAATTTTGTAAGTACGTACTTTTCTTATTGTTTCAATCCAATCCATGATCTTAATGTTTTTATAACCAGATTTGGATTTTCAATCAGATCATTGTTTGTCTTCCCACAGTGATCCAATATGTCAGTGGTTTTAGAGTCCAACATATTCAAAAGATTGTTAGATTTGTTATTCAGTTCCAACTAAAGGGACTTGTATAATGAGTTTACAATAGGCGAGTATAATTTACTCATTAGTGAGACAATTCGCCGCTGAAACCAAAATTCAAGCACTGAGAGTGCCAACTCATATCTGAGCGATGCCATGGGGATTGATGATGGCAGTACTAAGACCTTCTTCCAGATCTCTCCCACATCAGACAAAGTGATGATGCATCAATCTCCAGCCCATATAGTATTTTTGGGATTGCTTTTCGTATGTAAAATATAATCATAGGTTTAATAGAGAATTTATAATATTTACAATAGATTCTCTTCATTTGGTGTATCAACTAGTCAATTTTCTTTTTTTTCCTCTTAATAATTATTTCCTTATTAGACTGGCCTAACAGGTAGAAACCAAGATAAATAACCTCACTCATAACTTCTATCTCAGAACCATCAAGGAGCGTTTTTTAAGTTTACCTTTTTTTCCTACCATTTCTACTGAACTGAAGTATGCAGCATTTTTATAATTAGTTATCAATTCATTGTTCGTGTCATACATACTCATGGCCACTAGTAAGCGTGGCAAGCCGATAGGTGTCATATCTAAAATAGCCACATCATCTACATATGTCAGACAATTTATAGGTAATCCTCCAATTTTTGGGATAACTAATGATACATCTTGCAATGTTTCCTGTAGGTCCAATAAATAAAGATTAAAAAGACATGGAGCAACTATACAGCCTTGGCGTAACCCCTTAGTAGTGGGTATGGATTCTGTTAAATTACCCTTAATATCAAGCCTGATTTTGATCCTGGTGTTTTCATGGATAAATTCCAGAGTTGAAGGGGGTATTTTCCATTTCCTCAGCTTTCACCACAGAAAATGTTGATTGTGTCAAAATCCTTGGAGAAATCCTATAACAGGGAGCCAGTTACCTCATTTGAAGACCACACCTTGTATCTCAAAATTGGGATGGCTAGGCCATTCTATTAAGGGTAGATGACATCCCTTTTCTAAAGCCTGTCTTGAACTTTGATAGAATACTGATTTCACAGGCCTAAGCTTTTAATTTTTCAAGAACCAAAGAAGCAAAAACATTACTATCACAGTCCAAGAGGGCTATTGGCCTGTAATTTGAAGGATTCTCACGGTTCCCATTTCTTGAAAATTGGTATTATGATTGATTCATTCCATGCTTCAGGCATTGACCGCTGCTCTAGTATGTCTTTTAACAACATATCCAACAATAATACCCACATTTCTTAGTTTAATTTCAATGTGGCATTCGCCAGCCCATTGGGCCCGCAGCTCTAGAAGATGAGGCATGAGTTATAACTCGTTCTGTGTCTTCTCTATCAAATTGCAGTTCCCAAGCCACCTGTTTTGAGGAATCTTTACATGATTGCGTTTCACCGTTCATTTTGATCCAGTGGAAGTGCCTCACTTACCCCACTGCCTTGCATCTCAATTTGAAGATTATATAAATTATTTATTATAGAGCAGAAATTGCGTGTATTATTTTTACATAGCGTATGCAACATTAATTAACTTTTTTTTTGTACCATAATATTTTTCTGATTTCGCATCCAATTTGTATACCTTCAGATGATTCCACCATTTTTTGTATATCCGGCAGCATCCATATGATTTAAGGAAAGTTGTCGTTATTGCTGCCGACACATTTTTTTCATTGCCCATACTTGTGGTCGTATCTATGTTTGCGGGTAGACCCAGACAGCTGTAGATCTTGAGCCATTTCTTTCTCGCACAGAAAGTTCTTAAAATTCGACCTAGAACAGACTGTGCTCAATTCACTCACTGAACCAAAAGCAAAAAAACTCACTTTTTTCATCAAAGTAGTGCCACCTTTTTTAAATTTTTTAATCCAGTTTCCTGCACAGTGAACAGTCAGGTTACTGTGTGTTTTCGATTTAATTCTGTTGGAAAACATTTCAGATGTGGCTCACAACATATTGTTATCACTCGAGTTGGTATGTTTCACTTGTAATTAGGTACATTTGTCAAATATGGATTTGGAGAGGCCTGTATAATCATTAATTGATGATTTTCCAGGTGTCTTCTGGCAGCAGATCACCCACAACATTACCATTTGCAATTAACAATCCCCATTCCTCAAATGAAGCTCACCACCTTTTCTATTAGTACATTGTTTGTTTTTACTTTTTTGGCCACTTTCCAAGCAGTATGAATTGAGACCACTGGCTAAAACTAGAGGGTGTCATTTGTAGATACAAAGCAGTATGTCACAGTGCACTCCAATGAATCAAAAATGATTACAAAAAGAGCAGTTTCATACAACAATTAAGACAAATATGGGTGCAGGGGAGGAACGACTGCCTTGACACAGAGCTGTCAGAAAATGAACAAAAAGAGCCCAATATATGGGCCCTCCCGTCCCTTGCACGCCATTCAAGCCTAAAGAAGGCTAAATCGATATCTTCTATATTATCAGAGGCAGGTACATAATTTATGTTACAAACAAGCAATATATTGATACATCTTCAAAATATTTCAGCAATTTATGCACCACAAATGTACAATATTGAAATTATGAAGTGAGCTTGACACCTTTTGGGGAACCACTCCCCTTCTTCAGGAGCTGAACTTAAAAACTGAAAGAACAAAATATAATCATTAACTCTTGGTACATCAGACTCAATACATATCACAATGCCACAGTAGTGAGCATAAAGCATTCCCAACATGGCTTGGGTTCACAGACAAGTATTATGCCCAATGGGTTGTCCCAACTCTCCAGATCAACAGGAATCGGCCAAGATTGATATGACCCTCACCATACCCTTGGTTGTGCCCAACAACAATAGGACACCCCAAGAACATTTTTAACACATTGACACCTTGTGTGTGGGTAGATAAAAGCAAACCTGATGTGAAAAGTAAAGAGATAGGGAATAATACAAATAAATGTGCCCCATCCACAGAAACTGTTAATATCTGAGTGATACATCCTCCCTCTCCCAGGGAGTATGGTAGTCGGGTTCTAGTACCCTGGTGGCAGGGCTAGGGTGCAGTGTTTTGCTGCTCCCCTTGCCTGGAGGCACTCACTGGTTTCCGCTGTTGGCCACGCCCTCTGGGATACAGACTGACTGCTGCAGTGGTGAAGCCGACAGCGGGGCAAGGGCACAGTGCTTTGCACCGCTGGTGTGGCGCAGTGATGGTGTGACACCAATTAGGGACATCCTGGTCAATCCTGAGCTCGTCTGAGGTCTGAGGAGAGAGGTGAGAGCCACATGTGGTGGAAAATTATCTGGGACTGCTACCGAAATTATCCCCCCCCCCACCGCCACTACATTTTTGCCCTGCTCTACATGGAGCACGGGCTCATCCTGTGCAAAAGTCACAGCCCAAGATACTGGCCGTGAGGAGGCAGCATCAACAGGGCAGGCCACGTAAGGAGGCTAAAATTGATTCTGCCACTGGTTGGGGGGTTCTGGGCAATTTGCTACCAAACCCATTGACTCTGGAGGAGAGGCTGACTTGTTGGTTGTAAAAGCCCTTCATTTTTCGGAGTAGTCAAGATGTCCTGGGAGGAGCATCAACAGCGCTGAATGGCTGCCACATCCGACATGTCCGACATCCGCCCTGGAGTGGGTTAAACAGATGAGAATCAAGAAGACCCTGTCTCCCATGGGAGTGCCTTGGTTACTAGAAGGAACCCCCGAAATATGGATATTGTTGCTGACAAAGGCAAAAGAACCGCCGGAATGGAAACTTCTCCCCCTTCAATCTTAGCCAGCATTTCCTGCCACCCTAACTCCTTCAAATGTCCTGCTGTGCCCACCCTGTTTTCTCCGTTTGATCCATTATGCCATGGTGTAGCGAAGTCGCTAGCATCAGCGATGGGGAACTTTCCACTAGAAGCCCCTGTTGGCTGTACCCTGTTATCTGGTTCCACCCTAGGGGCCTCTAGCCTGGCCTCTGATCTTGTACCAGTCATTGGATCCCACAATGACCACCCTACGTGTACTAAAGTCCCAACCCCCATGGACCTAGCAGATATAGTGATCTCTGCCGCCGCTGTTGCTAAGCCTGCTTTTAGCTCCCCTGGCACTTTGGGTTCATCTAGTAGTGCCTGGAATGAGTACCTCTCTTCTACAAGCCCTGGGGGCAGATCTTTTCTCTGCTTGACTCCACTCAGAGGCCCCAACCCCACAGGTCATGTGGCTGACCACCGTTCTAACCTGAACATTAACCTGCCAGTTGAGGATGCCTGCTCTGCCAGGAGGTGCAAGTGTAACCAGGTGCTCGTTGAATTGACAGCCATTAAGAAACTGCTCCTGGTCCTAGTAGGAAATCAGGGGAGGGAGTTGAAAGGGCGGAGGGGGAGCCTCTCATTGGCCACCACGTGGATGAGGGATTTAGCAACTTTCCCCCAGAGTGCCCCATAGGCCAGGATTGCGCAAAACCAGTAACACCCTAAGAACATGCTGCTTTTCCCAGTAGGGCACCTAGGAGACCACACCACATCAATGCCCCTCATGAATCCGGAATCAAGCCCCAAGACTGAAGACTGCAGTAGAGTGTCTGATCATAAGCCAACATCTTCCCCAGCTGTGAATCAGGCCATTTGTCCGGTATAAGGTTCAAGCACGAATGACCCTAACTATATAGCCCTTGTCACAGAGAGAGCATGTCTGGGTGCTACGACAAGGGTGGGTCCGGACCCATCACAGTTTATTTACACAGGGTATCAAAACTGGCAGAGAGCAAGTCAGAACTAAGCGATGCCCTATAAAACAAGTGCTTGCACTGGTTGTGGACCGTGACAGGATGTACGTTTATTTCAAGAGAATCTATGGTGGGATACTCCAGAGTCCAAAACAAGGGCATGAATCCCCATGATACGTTAAATTGTTTTTTGGGACTGGAGAGTGGCCAAAGGGATCTTGGGAAGAACTGAGTGAGAGCTCAACCAGCCAATACCCACAACACGACGAGAACATCGAAGGGTCGCCTGCCAGAGGTGGCGACGACGAGGACGGCGACGGGCCGGGGGACGATGGGCCAGCATTCCCGTCCCACAGGCTCCCACCAATGATCTTTCGCAGGATATTCACTCGACCCTCCACATGCTGGTGTCAGAGATTCAGCTGAGGATACTGACTGCACCAACGACGTGGACCCCGATGACACCGGGGGGGCCCTGGCGAGGAAGAGACACCCTATGCCTTCACTCCAGCTGTTGTTGCCTCCCCCCCCAGGGACACGGGGACGGGCACATATGCGACAGACACCAACGACGACAGTGGGCTCTCACCGCCACCAAGGGCTTCTCCACCGGACGAGGGGGTACTTTTCATTCCATGATTGCCCATGCATGGGAACTTTTCCAGCTTACCCCGGAAGAGAAGAAAAAGGAAGGCTTCCTGTACCAGCACCGGCAGGTGAAGAGGAAGACCATTCTGTCGATCCTGGTCCTGGATGATGTCTGGGCAGAGGGGCTGGCACTCTTGAAGAACCCCACATTGGCTCCAGCTAAAACGGACCGTCTCCAAAAGAAGTATCGGGTGCCGGAGTCTGCGCCCAAGTGTCTCAGGTCGCAGCCTTCTCCGGACTCAATGGTCTCGGCTGCGGCGAGAAAGAAATCAACATCGGTTCCCCCGGACGCTGTGGGACGGAAGGTCATTTACTCGCCGGCGACTGTCAAGGTGGCCAACGCCTTAGTCATCCAGGCCAAGTTCGACCGGGAGCTTTGGTACAAAATGGCTCCGATCCTGGATTTCCTCCCCGAGGACAAGCGAGTTGAGGTAATGGAGATCCTTCAAAAGGGTGAGGTGGCGTTGGACCACACCATCACCATGGCCCTGGACATCACAGAGACAGGGTTCTGCCAGATGGGGAACAGTGTTTGCCTTCGTCATCGTGGCTGGCTGAAGGTCACCAACTTCAGGCAAGATCTCCAGGCGAGGGTCCTGAACATGCCATTGATGGAGACAATCTTTTCGGCAAGGCAGTTGAAAAAACTCTTCAGGCCATCAAAGCCAACACAGAGTCGGCCCATGCTCTTGGCACGCTGCAGCAACATCGCCTGTCCTTTCGTCCCTCAGGAGGAAAGTCGGGGAGGTCTTCGGTGGTGGAACATCTTCTTACCGCCAACCTTTCCATTCCACGACCCAGAAAGCCTACAGGGGTCGTTGCAAGGCTTTCGCAGGTGGCTGCCGTCATCGTCAAGGCTCCCAAGGTGGCGCGCCGGCCTCCAAGCAGGACTGAACCGGCCAAAACATCAGGCCCCCACCGCTCCACTCCAGTGGAAGTCCGACAGGTGAACTTCGTCAGTGTGTGGGAAAACATCTCCACCGATCGATGGGTGCTGGACGCTCTCACCCACGAACACGTCTTGGGAGTTTCAACAAAAGTGCCCGCGAATAACACCGGTGGCCCGACAGGAACAACATATCCCTCAGCTGCTGCCAGAAGTTTGGGCCATGTTAAGAAAAGGGGCGATAGAGCTGGTTCCGAAGTGCCTCCAGGGCGCCAGAGTTTACTCAAGATACTTTCTAGTAAGAAAAGAGACCGGGGGCTGGAGTCCCATTCTAGACCTACAACGACTCAACAAGTACATTAAGTCCCAGAAATTCCGGATGGTCACGTTGCAGCACGTGCTCGGCCAACTGGAGGAAGGAGACTTTCTGTCATCGCTGGATCTGGAGGACGCGTACTTCCACGTCCCCATTCACGTAAAGGATTGCAAGTTCCTGCGCTTCGTCGTGCAAGGGAAGCACTACCAGTTAAAGGCCCCTCAGCGACCCATCTACGCTACAAGAGATCCATGTGTACCCTTACCTCGACGACTGGCTCATCCGGGCCAAGTCGAAGGACATCGCCGTCGATCACACGGAGACGACTGTCCAGCTGCTGATGGAGCTGGGGTTCTCAGTGAACGATGCAAAATCCTGCTTGACTCCATTGCAGAAAGCAAAGTTCCTGGGATCCAGGCTCCAGGTGTCCTGTCTAGCGGCTCTGTCGGAGGAGCGGATAGCAGCCATTTTGGGCACGGTGCAATGTCTGTTGGCACTGAAGATTGCCACGGTGACGACCATCAAGTCGCTGCTCGGCATGATGTCATCAAGCATCTATTTGGTCCGACCCTGCAGGCTGCGGATCAGACCGCTCCAGGTGTTCCTAGATACCCATTGGATCCAAGTGTCTGGAAGTTTCTGGATAGAATTTCTCTCGACGAAGAATTCAGGCAGGCGATATGGTGGTGGAGCGTTCGCTCCAAAATCGCAGGGAGCACAGACATCCAGAGCCCCCCGTACCAAGAGACGGTCACGACTGAGGCTTCCCTCAAAGAGTGGGGAGCACACACTGGATGTCTCCACGCCAGTGGCTGCCAGAGGAGAAGGCGCTACACATCAACATACTGGAACTTCGGGCTCTGTTGGGCCCTCAAGTCTTTTCTTCCCTTCCTCAAGGGTTAAGTGGTGAGGGTCTTCACAGACAATAGCACCATGATGTTTTACATCCAGAAGCAGGGGGGCACCAGGTCCCCGGCGCTCTCCAGAGAGGCGCAGGAGTTGTGGCACTGGGCCATCGCCCATGAGCTGTTCCTCATTCCGCTCCACCTGGCTGGAATCAAAACACCATTGCTGACTCCCTCAGCGGGAAGCTGAGCCTGTGTCACGAGTGGGAACTCAGGCAGGATCAAGTGGACAACCTCTTCCTCAGGTGGGACAGTCCCAGATTGATTTGTTTATGACGGCAACGAACACCAAGTGCTGCAGGTTCGCCAGCAGGACTCCCCAGCAGGGGAGCATGGGGGACGCATTCTCCTTCCCTTGGGATGGCCAGTTTGTGTACACGTTCCCTCCCTTGCCACTGCTACTACGAGTCATCTAACTCAGATGGTACCGGTGCACGATGATCCTCGTCGCACCAGCGTGGCCGAGGCAGTCTGGTACCCGGACCTTCTCAGCATGTCAGCGTCCCCTACAATCAAACGGCCAGTAGACGCAAATCTTTTTACCAGGGAAGGAGGAGCAATCGTGCACCACGATCCAGGATCGCTGAACATGAAGGCCTGGCTCCTGCAGCATTAGAGTTCGGTGGTTACAAGCTGCCTGCGGACTGCAAGGAAGTCCTCACCAAGGCCAGGGTGTCGTCGACACTGAAGTGCTACAGACACAAATGAAAACATTTTGCGACTTGGTGCCAGTCGCAGAAGATTAATCTGCCGTGGGTCATGGCCCTCCAACTCCTGCCGTACTTGCTCTCGGGTGAATCGTGGCTGGCTTACACCTCCAACAAGGTGTATCTAGCGGCTATCTCCTGCTAAACCAGATCTCCGGGATGGTCATCTCTTTGTTTGCACCGTCTGGTAAAGGAGTTCATCAAAGGACTGTTCCGTTCATTCCCGCCGGTGAAGGCTCCTGCCCCGGCATGGGAAATCAACATGGTGCTGACCAGGCTCAAGGGGGGCCCCATTCCAACCGATGCAGCAGGCTCTGCTTAAGTTCCTGTCTTGGAAGACACCTTTCCTCGTGGCCATCACCTCTGCCAGGAGAGTAGGTGAGATTCAGGCCCTGTCCTGCAAGCAGCCTTACTTGACTTTCCACAAGGCGAGGGTGGTGCTGTGGACACACCCCGCCTTCATGCCCAAGGTTCCGTCGGAATTTCATCTCAACGAGCCCTTGGTGTTACCTTTATTTTTTCCGACTACTTAGTTGCCGGCTGAAAAAACATTGCACTCACTGGATGTGGCTCGGGTGTTGACGTTTTATGTGGCCCGCACAAAGAGTTTCCGGAAGACTTCTCAGCTTTTTGTGAACTTTGGTCCTGTGAACCATGGGAAGGCCCTGTCCAAGGCTTCCATTTCCAGGTGGCTCTCCGGCTGCATCACCCATTGTCACTGGTTGGCAAACCGACCGTTGCCTGGCCGTCTGAGAGCCCATTCCACTAGAGCCATCGCTGCTACGATGGCGTTCCTGTCTGGTGTGCCCCTGCTGGACATCTGCAGGGCTGCTACTTGGAGGTTTATGCACACCTTCACAAAAGTTTACTGCGTCGATGAGATTCCAGGGAGGAGTCCAGAGTCGGCTGTTAAGATGGATTTCTGAACTCTAACCCGGAGGGGCAGAGGTTCAGAAGGCCAGCCTAGTTTCTTGGAAGAGGGTAACTGAAGGACCTCAATGAGCACACAAAGCAAGGACACTCAGAAATTACTCCAGACAGGTGTTGTATCAGAAATATAGACACATTTATTACAAGGCCTTTGTAACATAGACCATAGCTAAAGAATCGCAGTAAAACCAAGTAAACCAACACAACACTATCAACACAATGTATATACAAGACCATTGGGGTCCAAAGGGTTAATGCACGAAATATGTCGACAACCTAGATGGGAAGGAAACCGGCAGTGCAGATAGTCTTTAGGCCCCTTTGACATCGACAATACACCTAAGAGGCAGTTCAAGCCCTAGGAAGAGAGGAGCCTTGTGCTCAATAGTACATGCAATGCAAACGCACGCAGTTGTTCAAATGGGCAGAATAGGGTCTTTTCAGGGGTCTCTAGCAGCTCGGGAAGGTGGATGAGGCGATGCAGAACAAGTTCCCACTATTCAAGAAGGCCTCCACTTGAAGGCAGAGGCAGTTCGAGAGTTTGGGATGGAGTCGCTATTTCGCAATAGCAGTGGAGTGGAAAGGAGAGGGGCCCTCAAGGGCCACTTGTGTGTAAAAATGGGCCCTTGTGCTAGGGGTCACCGGTTAGGGTATTGAGTACTCACCGGTCCCCGACGCAAGCGGACCCAAACTTCGGCACCTTTTAGTTCCTGAGATACAGCAATGATTCCCAAATGGGACAGTGGTGATTTCTCCGCTCCGGTGGATGAATCGACCCAGTTTCACTGCAGCAAACGTCGGGGGCAAGAGGGTCACAAATGCAGCGGACTTGCAAAGGACGTGGCCGTGGCAGGGCAACACAATAACCTGGCGCACTCGTCTCACTTCAGACCTGGGAATGCCAAGTGTACGGAATTCGGTGTGAGGTTGCCGTGGACACAGAGCTAGCAGTATACCAAGTTTCGAGGGCCTCCCCGAAACGGCGGCGGTGACAGAGCAAAGCAACTGGGTAAGCTGGTCAGTCCACTGGTTGGCCCAGGGACACTTCCGAGAAAGCTTACTTGCAGGGTTTGATGAAGGTGCTGAGAATAGTTGGTCCCACTATTCCAATGGGTCAAAGTTTCTTCGCTGTTAGGGAGAATTCTCTGTATAGGCTAATTTTATTTATTTATTTATTTTTTTATTTTTATTGGTTTATTCAACCTTTAAAAAGAAACAAACAAAACAAGAAAAGAATACATCACATATGAATTTTTTGTTTCCCTCCATCCGTCCCTCCCTCCACCATTGTCATCTTAACAGCTCTATTGGTACGTCCATCGTGGCATGTTAAGAGGTAGGTCCGATGACGACTGGTATAGATTTCATGTCTTTGATTACACCCAATTTTACTTTTTGGTCGTCCAGACGTCCCTTTACTACGCGCAGAAAGTTTGTTAATGCAAATAGGACTGCTCTGTTGGACCCCTCAAATAGAGCTGTCAACCAGTCGTCAGCCATCATACGCTGGTGTTCATTAATCAGGGCTCCAAACTGGGTTTCTCTTTGTTGTTGAAAAGTTTGACAAAACAACATTAGGTGTTTTAAGGTCTCCTTATTTTTACTGCAGAATCTGCACATTAGATCAGTGTCAGCACACTTCACCCAACTGCTCACTCGCTCTTTTGTTTTCAGCATGTTTAGCCTGAAGCGCATGTATAAGGATCTTGCATGTTGGTCCGGAAGTAGGGTTAGATAAGTGTGCCTCTGACCATATGCTCTAGCTTCTCCTGGGACCTCTTGCATTAGTTTAGATTTAGCTCTTAGTTCGCAAGTTTTAATCCAGTCAGCTCTCCAAATTTTGGTCTTTGTCAACTCGGGATTCTCAGTTAACATTATAATGGAAATGTCAAACTCCTTTAAAAGTGTTTGGCAAAGGAGATTCCATTGAAAAAGAACCGTGTAGTCTTTGGCAGTATCCGGCTTCTGTAAAATTTCGAATTGGATCGCTGGATTTTTTGTCATTGTTTTCCTAAACAGACTCAGTAGGTTCCAGGTGACTCTTGCGTTTATCGAGATAAGGCCCAGTTCATATCGGAGACAGACCGTCGAGGTACCTTTGGGAAGCTGTAGGACTCGCGTCCAGAATATATTTTCTAGTGAATTCCACAGATCGCTTGTGCAGCCAAATGCGTTTTCGCCGCCAATTCAATTGTTGGTTTTAAGGAAAATTTTCCAAATTTATTATTGATTAACAACGCTTGGCAAGCCATCTGTCGACATTTACTTTTCACCACTTCAGCCCATGGTGCGTCGTTTCTGCTGGCACTGATCTTCATACCCAGGTATGAAGAGTGTTTTATGATCTGAAGTTGCTCATTGGCAAGACACCATCTGTACTTCTTTCCTCGGGAGCTACAGCCTTATAGTTTCTCAAAAATTATAATTTCACATTTTTGTTTGTTGATTTGAAGACCATTAGCTGTGGTATAGATGTCAAGACAATTTAGTTTACGCTGAAGGCCTATGGGAGTCAGATCGAGCAAAATAAGATCATCAGCATAGACCAGATAGTTGATGGGCGAGCCATGTAGTTTCGGAGGAAACATTGTTGCACCAATGAATGCTGCGTTTACATCGGCTATAAAAAGATTGAAAATGGTGGCTGCCTAAGGGAAACCTTGTTTCACTCCCTTATGTGTGCTGATAGGGGCAGATAACGTTCCTTTAGTGTCCAAACGGATCCTGATCAAAGTGTCCGTGTGTAATTCACGAATTGCTTCCACAAAACTGGGAGGACAGTTCCATCTGATGAGTTTGTCCCACAACAACTCTCTGTCTATGCTGTCGGACGCATAAGACAGGTCTATCAGAGCCAAGTAGATCTTTGCGTTGGTTCTGATTGCTTCCATCTTTATGAGGTTCAGTACCAACAGGTTTAGGCAGCATCCAACCCCTTTTACAAATCCCGCTTGTCTGGGGTCTACGTGGTTATAGTCATTAGCCCATTTTGACAGTTTTTGTTGCAAAAGGGTGGCGTAAATCTTCCCCAACATGTCGAGAAGCGCTATGGGCCTATAGTTTTTTGGGTTTGAGCAGTTTCATTTTTTAAAAATAGGGACCACCACAGCGCTTTTCCAAGACTTTGGGGTTGATCGGCTCATAATGACTCGGTCAAACAGAGTAACGCAAAAGTCTGCCCATAAATCTGTTTTTTTTTAGCGTATAGTTTGTTAGGCCATCGGGGCCGGGCGCTCTGGAGTCATGCACGTTCTTAATTGCATCCAAGATGTCACTTCTCTCAAACGCCAGGTCCCACTTATTTGACGTCATAGGTACCCAGGGTGGTACAGGTTTGTCTCTGCAAAAGAGTTTTGTGTAGAACTTCGACCAGTCATCTTCGGTGACTGCAATGGCCTGGAGCGCATGTTGTGGAGCCATAGTGTTATGTATCAATTTCCAATAGCCCGCTGATTTTTCCAGCCATTTTTTGCAGCATATCTTCTGAGTCGTTTTGTAGCATAATCGCGGCATGGGATTTAAGCCAGTTTCGATATTTGGCCTTGATCGCTCTTTTGCCCTCTCTCAAAGTAGCGGTGTATGGTCCTTTAAGTTTTCTTAGTTCTTGTCTCATCGCTCTTTTTCGTTGAAGAATAGACACGTCGAATTTGTGTTTTGGACAAAACTCAACGTGTTTTAGATTGCGTTTACGTTCCTCAAAACTGGACAAAAGATGTTGATATTCTAAATATTTTGTAGTGTGTTGAAAGGCGTTAGAGATGGCCGCTACCTCTGTATCCACAAGATTTAGTCGGATCCTGCCGGTCCCAGTGCACACTGCAAACGGCCAGCAGGTCTGACCACCTGAACAGGGGTGGTAGATTGACAGTTTTACCATGTCATGGTAGCTGTGTTTCATTTGAATGACTTCAAATTTCATCGTTCTCTTATGAATGTTTTCAGTCACGAATATGTAGTCAATGACCGATTTTTGGTCAGCTCTTCTCCACGTAGGGCAGGCCGGGATGTCACCTACCGTTTGTCCGTTAAGCATGTGCAGGCCTCTGAGATCCAGTTCCAGACACCATTGGGACGCAGCTCGTTCGCGTTTGCGATCGCCTTTGTTGTTTTCACCATTTGGAGCAACATCTGGGATACAGACTGGGATACAGATACAGACAATGTTCAGATCCCCACATACAATTAAGTCTAGCGGTTGCTCCTCTGTGAGTAAATCGTCGATCAGAGTTGTTATGTGGTCGATAAAGGTGAGCTCTTCATTGTATCTATGGTTCCAGTATAAGTTGATAATATACACGCAAGCTTCCTTGTTGGTGTCTTTCTGATAGACACCAATGGTGGAGACCTGAATTAGTGGTGATGGGTTATAAGAATTCACAATCCAAAGTCCAGCACCTTTCCTCACGGCCAAAAGAAGGCCAGCCATCGGCCTGCCCTTTGTTTGTTTTATAGCAGGATTGATGGCTACTTCAAATCCTTCCAACAATGGACTTTGTGTGAGCCATGTTTCTTGTAAACACATAATGTCTAGATTCGAGGCCCATGTTGTTTCAAACAGGTGCATGAAGCCTCTAGTGTTCCATGAGCCTATAGTACATATATAAGTACTTCCCGGTTCCTGGCATTATTTCATCGATTCTGTGTTTAAGGTTTTGGCCAACCAGGACCAATCGTCGCATTTGTCTGTTGTGGTGACAGGGGTCCTCACGATGTCTCGTGTAATAGATGGACTTACCATTCCGTTAACTGTTATTCTTATCAGTTCACCCCCATGGGGAAAGTCCGCTAAGTCCCAGTTTCTGGGAGGGCTAGACACAGGACTTTCCTTTGGATCTATATCTGTGCTGTTCTCGTGATCTTCAGAAGGTCTTCGATTTACTACGTTCATCGATCTGCTACGTGACCTCTCTTTAGGGTAGACAAGCCGAGCCCCTCCTTCGGCTTTAGTTATGTCAAACCCTAGGGACATCAACACTGGTCCAGCATCCAGTAGTGCGTTTGCTATGATCTTAGAGTGTAAATGTAGAATCACAGCGTCAGTTTTCATTTCGTTCAGAAATTCCACTATTTTGAGGTCTTCAGAAGTTATCGCACGTAGACTGGGAATCAGTTGACACAGCCGAAGCACGTTGTGTCGATTTAATATCAGATCGTCTGAAGATTCTATGCGTTCCAATATCAGACGATGAGCAGCTTGCCGCGTCGATATTTGTTGTATTCTCTCATTTGCTATTGTTTTTTGGGGCCGTTTATTTGAGTGGTTCACCCATTCTGTTTGATTTTTGGTTTTATCTGTAATCGACAGCGGCTTATTCCCAGTTTTGCTCTTCGTGTGGGCACCGATAGTTGCAGCCTGTATCACACATTTTGGAGCTTGCCACTCAGTGGGTACAGGCGACGATTCAATCACGACCTGCGGGCCTGGTGGAGGGTTCTTTATGCGGTCTTGGCAGCGAGCATCCGTCTTTTGTCGTCCAAGGTCACAAAACGGGGAGTCTGCAAACCATCGTCTATGTTCGGCAGCGACGGTGGTTTGATCAGTTGACAGATTCTAGAAGCTCCCTTAGGCAAATTCACATTAATAGACTCCTGTTGACTGGACTTCAAAGGTGAGATGGGGGGGCTCTTAACGTCTTCCTGTGTTAGATTGTCAGGCACATCTGAAACAGTCTGGGCTGGCGCAACAGAGCAAGACTTGGGTCCGCCCTGCAGAGATGCCACTGACATGTCTCTGACGATGAGTTCATCATCATCATACACAGATACGTTCATTAGGGCGTCGGAACCGTCACTAATACAGTTTAATATCTCCTTGGTTTCTGATTGTACTGATTTTGCTGTGCTTACATCCTACATTTTTTTCAAAGATGTCGTCCTTAGTGATGGAGCCGTTGACAGTTACATTAACTGTTTTGATGTTACGTAAGAATTTTCGAGAGTCGATACCTCTTCTCGCTTTCCTTGCAGGTTGATTTTTAGGGTTTTTGGGTAAGCCACCTTTGATTTGCTGTTTTGCTGAAGGGATCTTTTGTGCAGCAATAGTCTCCTTGAAGATGTCATATATGGGAGGCAAAGGATTTGTCCTCGCAGGTGGGGACGTCGATTGTGATTGGGGACAGGGCGGTTCTTGATTAGGGATCGACTTTGAGGTTAATGCCGGTTGGGGATTTTGTAGTGCCAAGTTCGTAACAGCCTGACTCTCTTTTAGTACGGCTTCAAACGGAGTACTAAGCTGACATTCGTCAACCAACATGGTAGCAACATACGGTTGTGTGGAAGATCTTCTAACTTTCTCCTTAGTCCCAGGTGTCAAGGTGAGGTCAATCGGGTTTATGGTGGCAGGGTGAGGAACAATGGACTCTGGGGTTCCCGTGTTGCTTGATGTTGGGTCTTTTTGCGCATGGGCAGGTCCACTTGCTGTATTAGAAGCAGCAATGATGTTACTGCTGCTAAAGTCATTCTCAGGTGGATGAGTTGAAGCGCACCTCCCAGGACTGGTTGAAGAAACTAGTATGACATGTGGCCGTGTTGCCTGGGATGTAACATTGGGGGTAACTACCCCTTGGTGGACATGTTCCTTTTTTTGTTGTTTAAAGATACCCAGCGCTTCTTTGGCTACCTCAGCTAGAAGTTTTTTGTCTAGATTTGCGTTTTTGGCATGTTCTGACAGTGTTTCAAGCACCCAGTCTGTTGTTTTGTGTAACTCTTGTAGGACTTCCTTACAATGGAAGTTTTTGTTTTCCATGGTCTCCAGTTTGTTGTTCATGGCGATCACCACCGAGGAAAGCTCTTTTATATTGTTGTTCAGATTCTCATACATTTTGATAAAAGGTGCAGTGGAAATGGCCATGGATGAAATAATAATTGCTTGTAGATCTTTGGTATACTGAACTGTTCTTGGAACTTCCAGGTTTTTAGGGTCGAGTGGTGGCACTCTCCTACCACGGTGTGTCGGGCGTCGGATCTTAGGGTAAGGGCGTTCCATTATGGACGAGTCCGTTGAAGCTTGGTCAGAAGAGGAATCCGCTGTACAAGAGGTAGCTTCAGTGGCATGCCTTGGGGATGAAGAGGTGGCTGGCGTACCCATTAGGTTGCTGGGCTCTATGGTGCTCATTTTTTGTTTTTTATTCTGAGAACAACTCAGACTGTGAGATATGCTCCCATCGATCATCCTGCGTTTGTATAGGGAGCTTGACCTCAAGGTGAGCACTGGAGGCTGCATTGTAGGAGGGCAAGCCTCCGAGCCAGAATGGCCATTTACATGAGCATGCAGAACCGGATCTCCATTTGATATATTTTTAACAGCTCTTTCTTTGTTAAGACGAGTGAGGTCAAGTAACAATTTATTGGCCACCTCAAGTGAATTTCTTCTCTCAGACCCTGATGTGAGTTTGTGAATAGATGAGTTCAGTATCAAATGGGGCAAAACACCACCCAGGCCACCGTCCAGACGTGGGTCAGCACCCCTATCTTCACTTTCTCGTGGTGCAAGACACACAGGCACCTTAATACCACACGTAGAACTGCTGGAGAGTACAGCTGGATCTTCATAGCGACAAACCTCTTTATAGCTGCGCGCTGATGAAATGTCAGGATTACCAGGTGAGGCCAAGGCACTATAAAACCTGAATCGGGGTGACTCCAGGTTTGTAATTGTATGTCCATTAGTAGTTGTGCTAATGTATCCTGAAAGCTTTGGGGATTTGACAAGACGTAGCTGCGAACCGCTTGTGTCAAACACAGCGTCCATGTCACAACAACCGACCGGCTCGCAGAGGGCTCCGCACACGCAGGACTGCTGCGCATCGGGCAGGCTCCACCCCTCGGCCCGCCCAGCAGAATCGCCGCCACACAGCGAGATCGCCCCAGCCCCAGACGTCCCGGGGCGGCCAGTGAGGACAAGAACATCCAAAGCAGTGAGGGCGCCGCCACAGCCCACGCCGGCGCCGCCGACAACACAAGCACACACAGCGGGCCTGCCTGACCCGCCGGTCTCCCCAACACTCGGCCAGGCAGCGGGTGCTGACAAAGGGACGCAGGTAACAGAGCTTGAAAACGCCTCATTGCAGTTGCCAATACAGTTACTGTGTATGTCACGGTATTTACACAGGGAGGCACTCACCTGAGGGGTAGGTGATTCACTTGCCGGTGAGGATGAAATAGAGGGTGGTGAGGGCGGTGAGGCTAATGCCGCACAAGCCACACTAGTGCAGTTGTTTAAACTTTGAGCGACGGAAGACTGAGCATGCAAAGCAGTTACACATGCGACAGGGACGGGATCTCGATGTTTGTCTGGATGTGTGTCGCCAGATGTAGTCCTTGCTGGTGAAACCAGCTTGCATTGAGCGCGGGTTTTGCGCATTGTCGCGTAAAGCTGTGACCGCAGGACAGGTGTCAAACCAGGATGTGAAACCAGGGGGCCGCACGCCTCCACTCCTCCGATCCTCGTACTCCTCAGACTCTGCCCTGACTCCGCGCCCGCTCCACAGGGGGAATGAGTCTTTGTAGATTAGGTGTAGGCAGACACACTGACAACAGGAAATGGACAGGGTAGACAGAGTTTCCACTCCAACAGCTCCTCAGACTCTGCCCTGACTCCGCGCCCGCTCCGCGGGGGGAATGAGTCTTTGTAGATTATGTGTAGGCAGACACACCCACAACAGGAAATGGACAGGGTAGACAGACTTTCCACTCCAACAGCTCCTCCGACTCTGCCCTGACTCCGGCTAATTTCCCAAACCTAGTGAGTCCCCCAGCAGCTTTGCTGGATTTTTGGGGTTTATTTTTTTCTCCTGCTAAGAGTGAGACTCTTTTTCTCCCACTCTTAGGCATGATTTAAGAATGTCCTTTGATTTTGTAATGTGTTTTATGGGCTATGGGGTCTTTTACTCCATAGGGCTTCATGTGTTTTTGGTATGTGTGTTACACAGCACCCTCAGTGCAGTAACACAGGGGTGTCATAGTGACCCCCAAACATAGACTCCATACCCTGGGACTGGCTACTGTCTCTCAGGGCATGTAAAGTCACCATTGGCTTTACTAGTCTCAAATTGTGAACAGAACCAGTACAAACCATCATATTGTGGAAGTACTGGTAGGGGTAATTGGATTGCCCCTGGGTCTGTTTTCCAAGGGGGCACTGTCCAGTCCCCCCTTGTCGAGTTTCTGGCTGGTGGCAGTGGATACCACGCGAAATATTCCACCAGAATATTTCCTATGGGATTTTCCCATTCATTTTAAACGCACCACTTTTTTGGTGCAATGTTAAAGATACCGCCGGGTTATTTATTTAATATTTATTCCCCGGATGGGTCTTTTTGCCAGGACTCGGTTTTAAAATGGCGTTTGTGTTCGCCTCTGTAACTCCAACCCAAGTCGAGCCCTTTGTTCCATTTTTGGCGGGCTTCTGCACAGAAGCCTCCAAAAGTGGTGCCACTCTGTCTGGGTCTACAGGATGTGTGGGAGGGGGGAATAGGCACCTGGACTGAGTTGCCTTGGCAACTCAAGTCGCACTCTTGTGTGATTGGCCCAGTGGTGAGCCACCCGGCTCACCACTTAGCATGTTTGAGTGACAGCTAAGACTGGTGAATGGGCGTTTTCTGCATAAAAGCAGGGCTTTGGGGACTGGAACTGGAAAAGTGGCCATAGGACCTAAAGAAGCCGAAGAGGGAGAAGCTGAGTCGACCTGCAACAACGACACCACCAGTGGAGCCCTGCTGAACCGACTCACCACTTCCCAACGACAGAGAAGATCTTCTTCTAGGAGAGTCTTCTTCCCTTGAGCTGGTGGGGTTAACCAGTTTGCCCTCTTTTCGCCTTCCTGGATCGTCTCGTGGTCGAATCGCCCATGCCAAGCACCCCGGCGGCCGGATAGCCACACTTCACCACTACCGCAAATGAAAGGGTAGTACCTTTTAACCGGGAAACTCCGCGGCTGGTTTCTTCCCTGGCAGTGCAACGACCTCCAGCTTTCCTCCATGTCGAGATCTTCTCTTCCCCTGGAGGAAGCACCGACTTGCACCCGCTGCCAGGAACAACTACCCCCGCTGGAGCTTTCTCACCTTTTCAGGCACTGTGTCACGCCTGGTCTCCCTTGCAAAAGACCGTCCAAGGTGTCCCGTAAATTCTTGACTCTCTATCCTGGGGTGATCTCGGACATGTTAACTAACTTTTCTGAACTCCTTTTTGAACTATCTGCAAAGACTTTTAAAGTGTACTTCAACTGTGTGATCTTGGGCACGTTCCGCCTAGCTCTCTCCATGAGCGGGCCTGGCCTATGAACTTTTTGCTCTACAGTAGACCCTGCCTTTCTTGACTTGCTGTGGTTCTTTAAAAGTGTTGGTATTGTGTGTTTTCCTATTTCTGCCTTTTCCCTCCCTTTTTAAATAATTAATGGAGTGCCATCTTGGTTAAGCGCTCACCTCTGTGTTGATAATAAGTGGTGTTCTTTTCCTAAGACTTGTCGAATAATTAATCAGGGAGGTGTATATATTTCTAGTGACTATGTTTGAACTTGCTTGACATATTAGTGCCAGTGTATTTTTACAAGTGTGTTTTTAAATAAATAATTATATACTTTTATACCAAAGCTCTGGTCAGTGTTTGCTTGTGCTACTGTATTTTTGTACCTAATGTGTATACTCTATATACTGCCTAACTCTTCTTGAGAGAGGTCTGACTGCTCAGCCACAGCTACCAGGTAAATCTGAGTGGTACAGACTGCTACCAATTGGTTTTACTGCTAACACCTGTAGTCTTAAACTTTTTGCAGTGGTCCCTAAGGGAACTGCACAGGTTTCTGCCTAACATTCGCAGACCTTCTAGGACGACCAGATGCAGAGGGGTCCCAGGTCCCACGGGATGACAGCGGGCTCAGGGTGCCAAACCTTCCAGTGGGTCACCAGCGGTTTCTCGACTCGGCTTCGTAGTTGCAGGATACTTGGATCCTATCTTTTGTTCAGTGAGAACTCAGGAGATTGACATGGTATGGGTGTTTTTGGCCTCCTCTTATCCAAAGTTCCCTTTACGCCAAAATGAAGAGGACCCAATGGGAGATCTGCTCACAAACGCACACTCCATACGTGGACCAATCACGGACCACGGTGGTCCCAGGCATTCATGGCACACCAGACTCTCTGGCATCCAGAATGTGTATTGGAACCAGACGTTCCAGCCCACATCCTGGAGGCACACACACAAGGCATTCAGAAGCCCACAAAAGCATTGGGATTTGTGGGAAAGTGCATGACCAAATAAGGACTGACCCGGGTCGACTCGACCTGGGGAAGGTGAAAGGGCAAGATGGCCAAAGGACAGGACAAGGAACCTCGTGGCATGGCCATTTTGGAGCTAGGCCACCTATTTGTGCCAAAAGCGGTTAACACGGTTAAAATGGCAGGAAAGGGTTTAATGCGAAATGATAGCTGCCACCAGTCCTGTCCATGACAAATCTGAACAGTTCATAAAAAATCCAGCTAGAGTATCTAGGGCCTTTGGAAATGACTATAGACCCAAGTGTGCTGTATGGTAAGATACATTGCACACTTGTTACATGTTAAACAAAAGTTGCAACATGAGGAAAGGACTAAGGGAAACACAGTCTCCAAGTACTAACTGTCTTAAGGGCATGTCAGTTTCCCCAGAAAAAGTGAGTGAAAGCCCAGAGGAGTGCAACTGAAGGCTGTCCTTCTCTGACAGTCAGTCAATAGTGTCTAAACAGCAGCAAAAAGTTTGTGGGTTGACACATGGAGGGAACATTACAAACAATTATGAAATCTTTCCTAACATCGGCCAAGCAGTGTTACGCAACCTGTTCGCTTAAAGGTGAGCCTGGTGAGGAGTAAGAGTAATTGCTTCCGTTGAGCCTTGCCACCTCCCATGGTTGTGTATGTATGTACTGCTATGTATTCATTATTCATGATCATGTGAATCCATGGCAGACCCCATGCTGGAGAAAGAACAAGTTACTTACCTGTAACTGTTGTTCTCCAGCATGGGTCTGGCATGGATTCACATGCAAACCCTTCCTCCTGCCCATCTGCGGCTCTTCTTGGTAATTCTGCCACTTTACGGGCTACCAAATCTGAAGATGGCTCCCAGAGGAGGTGCTTAGGGAGAGGGCAGTCATTGGCTGGGGACAGTATGACCCAGAACTCAGTGATTGGGTTTTAGGAGAAATACAGTTTATAAACGAAAGTGAAACTCTCGTTTCTTTTACCGAGGATTCCCAGACTGACGACGGGGAATATTCACGAGCATTTGAATCCATGCCAGACACACGCTGGACAACAACAGTTACAGGTAAGTAACTTGTTCCATCTCTGACGTGTAGTGCGTGGGGAGACAGCAACCATTCCCCTAGACCCTTTGTGGCAGCTCAGCTGAGGTTCTCAGAATCCTATATACATTCACGCTACATTCCCTGAGCTGCCATTCTTCTGTGTTTCATGCAAGGAGGACTGGTAAGACAAACACAACATCATAACACATGCGCTCCTCTCACTCAAGCCAGATGTAACAAGATGCCAAATGTGAAGAGGCGGAACTTGCATGCCTGTTCTGTCTCCTTTACTTCTGACATTACCAAAGGTCTATACACCTTTCCGTTATCCCCGTCTCATCTTCGTGGTGGTCTCTGAACCTCTTCTGAGGCACATAGGGGATGCAAGTGGGGAGTGAGAAGGACTGCAGTCCGCCAGCCCGGGGTACATGCATTACCTTTTCTAGCCATGCATATCTTTGTCGTAATATCCAAGAACAGCCATAAATGTCAATCCTCCCACATATTTCGAATTGAGAGCCTATTATTTATAGTACTGGTCTTATTGCACAGGTGGGTACCTTTTCCTTTTTTAAGTGGCATGAAAATATGGTGGTATTGTTTTATCAGATGGGTAAATGTCTTCAATGTGCAGAAGCTGGTAAGTGTGTAGTGCCGCCCAACTAATTTTCTCCCAGTAATGCTCTTTTCGTTTTCTCTCCACGGCAGCATTCTGAGTGATTTCAATGCCCTGCAGTGTCACAAGTGCAAATGCAAAGAGCTCAAGCAATCAAAGCACAGCAAAGAGCTGTGCCTTTCCCGCTGGTCGGTGACCTACGCATCCAATCCAGAAAATATATACTGGTAAATTCTACAAGCCTTTATTTTCCCTTTGACAAACGTTGGGGTGGTTTGGGTGATGATCACAGTGGTTGGTTTGTGTTTCTCTCTTTTTCTGCATCATGTTCTCCATGCCAACAGGGCCAGTACCAGAATCTTTACCTCTTTAATTGAAGTGATGTTTTGCTGTCATTACCCTGGCAATCTACATAAATGGGATGCTACTAGTGGTAATCTACATTTCCGGCTTTCTTCTGCTGCCCCGGACGGCTGCTGCCTGTCTTTCTTGTGTTGTCCCAGACGGCTGCTGCCCCAGAGGAAACCATTATAAATACCATGAACAGAGCACAGTCATCAGTGATGGCTGACCATAGAGGAGCCATGATGAACACCATGGCCACAACATGGCCATCTGTGATGGCTGAACATAGAGGAGCAATGACAGACCATAGAGGAGCCATGATGAACACCATGGACACAGTACGGCCATCTTTGATGGCTGACCAAAGATCCTAGAAATGGGGTGGCAGTGCCTTTCGCGACAGTCCCCAGTGCATGACAATTGCCAATAAAACTCCAGAAAAAAGTGCACACCACATCCCCCCCATGCAGAATCCGTAACCTGCTCTCATAAAACAGATGTGTTTTCCAAGGTCAGTGTTCACATTGTCAAGTATGTGAATTTTTCAGAACACTATAGCTGTGGCCCCTTGAGCCTTTTCTAAATATTTCCCCAACAATGTTTTTTTAAATGATAATCTCACTTGATACCTTTTCCGCATATAGATAGCCACAGTGTGAATGGCTTTGCCCATATTTATTGGTTGGTTTGTATATGGTTCAATTTGATATTTCTGCATTTTGAAGGCGAAATGCAAAAAAGACAGATTTATTTCGGCCAACTTTGTGTGGCTTCCAAAATGTCAAAATATCACCAATTGAACCCCAACCCGCACCCTCTCCTGCATTGGTGGATTAATAGTAAATCGGGGTTACCCCCACCACCTTCCGTGCCCTGCGCAACACATTCCCCCTCATTCTCCACCAATCACGCAAACACACTTTTACCCACACCCCTCCTTTCCCACCACAAATATTCTCCCACCATTCATTCACATAGTCATACACACCACACACACAAAAACCACTTTCCTCTCTACCACAACTTCCTTTGCCTTGCCGTGCCTGTCAACCCCTGTGCGCACTCGTGTGCATTGCAGGGAGCAGCTGTCATCCAAAAGATGGTTGGTGCACTGAGAGGAATGGAGGTTCGCTGAGAGCAAGGTAAGTGAGGAGAGGGGAGGAGAAGTGGTTTGGTTATGGGCTTGGGAGTTGGGTGAATGGGCTTTGTATGATCGATTGAGAAAGACCGAATAACCAAATGTGATCGGCCTTTCTAAATCGATCTTAACGGTGGGTGAAAAATGAATGTTACTTCACGCAGTATGTTGTATATTTATGTATTCATTTATTTTTTATAAGACATTTATCCAAACTGATGAGGACAAATTATGACACTTAATGCGTTAATATTTATTTCATTTGTATTTGAAGAACAGGGATGTCAATTTAAATCAGAAATGACTCACAATAACACATGTACAGATGGCAAATGCATACGAAGGGTGCCTCTACAATAGCATAAAGATGAGAACAAGTAGTGAGCCAGTTTATGATGGTGTAAAAATATTAGGACAAATACCAGGGACAAAACCAACAGAAACAAAATGTATATAAGAAAACAGGTGACTTGCAATGGTAACATTAACCTAAGAGGGAAGTGGTTCAAATTAAAGAGGAGTACTAATTACTAATAAAATATACAACATTATATTGTTAAGCGTCACTGGAGGCAGTTGTGGGGTGAGGTAGGGAGGATGCCGGAGAGGGCAGTGGTGGTTCCCAGTTTAGCAAGTAAGTGAAGTTTAAGCTGAGCTTTGAAGAGATCCACTATTGGGCTGGCTTTGATTGTAATAGGAGGTGGGTTGTAGTTGATCGGGACGGGTAGGGAGACAGAACGGAAGCAAGAGGAGGCACAGGGAGGTTATGGGATAAGAGGAGGCACAGGGAGGCTATGGGAGGGTGAGGTTGAGTGTAGTGAAGGATCAAAGGGAACAAGATGGGGAGTAAACTGACCTACAATCAGATTGTTGCTGATAGCTTTGTTGACTAGGACAAGAAACTTGAAAATATAACGGTTGTGCATGGAGAGCCAACCAGTAAGTTGTTGGCAGGTAGAAGTGGGGGAGAATCTGGGTAGGTTGTATAGAGTGTGGGTAGCAAAGTTGACGACTTTGTCTAGAGGAAGGAGTAGAGAGACTGGCCAAGGTGCAGGCTTAAACAGTAGCCCAGTTTGATGAGCACAAGAGTGGAGATTAGAGTTTTTCTCAAGTGGTTAGTAAGGAAAGGACACATTTTCCTAATGTTGAGGAGCAGAGGCAGTAATAGTGATAAATTGTTGTTGTCGTAGGTTATCAAAGGGGACCCCAACACTGCGAGCCTGGGGTGTGGGAGCTTGAAGGTCATAAAGGAAGTAAATAAGACAGGGAAAGGGTAGGTGTTGCATTGGAATCTTCAAGAAAGAGGACTTCATTTTTTGAAGAGTTCAGCATGAGGCAGCGAGAGCCATACAGTAGCGAATTGCAGTTCGTAATCTGTTCCAAGATGGCTGGTGTGAAGGAGGGAAAGGAGAAAAATATTTCAGTGACATCAGCAAAACGGTGATGGTGAAAGCCAAAGGATTAGGAGTCTTCCTAGGGAGCGGTATAAAGGGTTAGAGCAGAGAACCAAGGACTGATCATTGGGGGTTGCTAACAGGGAGAGGAGTGGGGGTCAGAGGTTTGTGAGTGTAAAAGATTTTAAAGAATTGACCTTCCAGGTAGGGGGCAAACCAGGAAAGAGCAGATTTGCAAAATCCAATGTCCTGGAGAGTGAGGCGGAGAGAGGAGTGGTCAACAGTCTCAAGAATATTAGTAGCAAATCATCGGCAAACACTGCCACCTTGTGTTCGCTCCAAGCAAATGAGACTCCCTCAATGTCTTTGTTGCCTCTTATCTTGCTCAGTAGGGGTTCTAGGTGAATGGCATATAGGAAAGGATACATGGGACAGCCCTTCTTTGTACCTCTTGTCACTTTTATTGGGTCTGTCAGGTCCCCATTGATTAGACGTAATGAGGGGTTGCGATAACTAGCTGCTATTTTGGCCATGAAGGATTCCACAAATCCCATTTTGTTTGTGGTTTGAAATAAGAATTTCCACTCTACTCTGTCAAACGCTTTTTATGCGTCTAGTGCTACCAGCAGTGCAGGTGTGTGAGTTTTACCAATTATTTTCAACTATGTGGGCTATCTGCCAGGTGTTGTCGTGCGTCTGTCTGTTCCTTATGAAGGCTGACTGGTCGGGGTCTAACAATTTGGGGAGGAGGTGTTCCAGACGGTTTGCTAGGGTTTTGGTGAAGATTTTGGTGTCTGTATTAAGAAGTGCTATTGGCCTATATGAGCCGCACAAGGTAGGGCCCTTCCCTGGTTTGGGCAGTAGTATGACTTTCGCTTCATCCTTTGATGGCGTGATCCCACCCCCGGCCCCATTTTGTTGAAAAGGGTGGTTAGGTGGGGCGCTAAGGTTTCCCAGAATTCCCTATAGAACTGTGTTGTGAAGCCGTCCGGCCCTGGGGCTTTATTAGTTGGGAGGGACGTGATGGTCTTGAGGACCACCTCTATGATGATCTTGAGGACCACCTCTATGGTCTTTCTCTAGCTCTTCCCTCTCCTGGGGGTATCAGGTAATAATGTTGCCATGAAAAAAGTCTTCAGGTTGTTGACATTCATGATGCATCCTCCAGGCTATCAAACACTTTGCCAAAATATTCTAGGACTGGAGGTAACAATATATAATTATACCCCTCCTAGAATATTTGGGGAAAGAATTTTGGTAGCCAGGAAAAAGTCGCCAGAACCTGCCGACTTTTTCACGGCGATATTATTACATGCATCTGTCCTGGGTTGTTATTATTGGGATGCTGCAGTGTGACAGTCTAATTGGGGCCTGGTCCCTTTAATTTCTGACCTGTATAGGCTAGTGTAGAACTTCGTAAATTCCTTCTTAATAGATGCCTGATCAGTTCTTAATGCCCCCTCTGGAGTCTTCATTTTTAAGAAGGTCCTATCTTTTTCCTCCTTTCTCAACATCTTCGCGAGGAGCCTGTCTGCTTTCTTTGCTTTCATATAGAATCGTTGACAGAGATATGTCGGGGAGGGTTCGGCTCTACTCGTTTGTAGGAGTTCTAGTTGTCCCCTGATTGTCCTGTGTTTCCTCCTTATCTTGCCTGTTCCCACTATTGCCATTTTAACCATCAAGTCTTTCATTTTGGCTTCTAGGCCTTCTTCTATTAGTTTGTGTTCCTTGTCCCTTCCGGCCTCAATTGCTATGATCTTCCCCTGTATCGCGGCTTTAAATGCGTCCCAGATTATGTGGGGATATGTCTCCTGGTTTTCATTGGTCTGAAAGTATGTATCTATTTCTTTCCTTAATTCACCTTTCAGGGAGTCATCTTTAAAAATGTGGGCCAGGTATTTCCATTTCCATAGCCCCGAGCAGTATTATTTCAGTATTAGCAGTATTATTTCCTTTTAATTGCAATTATGATAGGGGCATGTTCAGATATTGTAATTGCTCCTAGCTCCACATCTTCAACTTGGCCCTGCATGGAGTTTGATATCCAAATGTAGTCTATCCTTGACGCTGACCTATGAACAAGTAGAACATGTATCCCCTCGATAACCCTCTCTTTTCCCTCCAGACATCAACCAGAGCTAGGTTGTCTATTTTGTCCTGCAGCTCTTATGATGGTTTGTTTTGGGAGTAGGAGATTCTAGCACTCCTGTCCTTTCCTGGGTCAAAGCTAGGTTAAAATCGCCAGTGAGATTCTACCCTTTGCAAACCCCTCCAGTTTTCTTAGAGTTGTTTGTATGAACCGGTCTTGTCCTGAGTTAGGAGCATAAATGGAGGCCAATAAGTTTCATTCCTCCCCTGGAGGTGTGTAGCTACGAACCTTCCTTTGGGGTTTTTCTCGACAATTAGCACCTTGAGGTTTGTATTGTTTCTTACTGCTCCACCTTTCTTTTTCGCATCGTTCGATTGTTGGATTAGGTCGTAACCATGTATTCGGATCATATGCTTATCTTTCTTTTGTATGTGGGTTTCTTGCAAGGTGTTCAGGTCTGGCCTTTCTCTTGACAGGTAGTGGTCTCATTCTTTTCTTTCTATGGGTAAGTTCAGGCCTTTAATGTTTAATGAAAGGATTGTCTCCTTAGCCATTGTCTGAGGGTTTTCTACTTGCTGTCTGAGGATTGTTTGCTTCCGTGACTGGACTTGGACCTTGATCCCTCCGTTCCCTTCCCTTCCAACCTCTCGTCCTGCCCAGTCTGTGGTCTTCCCCGTCCCTCCCTCTCATCCCCCTCTTCCCTAATCCCCCCTCGCTGGGTGGACCCAACTGCCTCTGGCCCTTCCTGATTGTTCTCTTCATGGGTTGAGATCCCATCCTCTCCCAGCTTGGTCCCTTGCGGGTCTCCCCCAACCCATTTCGGGAGATCAAGAATCCCCTCCGGCTGTCTCTCCCCACCGTGATTTCGTTATGCTTCCCCTCCCCTGTTGTTTGTGTGATGTGCACTTGATCCCCGGCCTTGCTTTATTTGGAGGGGCTCCTCTCCAGGGAATCTCCATTTCGTTGGTCCTTCTTTGGTGATGGGCTTGGGCCGATTGGGCCCCTCTTTTTCCTCATTTTCCTCCTTGACTCTTGTGTGGACCATTCCCAGGCCTTTCTTTTTGGTTGCTCTTTCAATGGTCCTTGAGTCTCATTGATGGTTGGTTCAGTGTCTATTCCCAGGATGGACGTTCCCTCTTCTGCCGACGCGATTCTCCTTTACCTCCCATCTAGCTCAAATAGGAGACTGAATGTGAATGGGAACGTCCATATGTATTTGATCCTTCTTTTTGTCAATTCTTGTACAACTGGCTGCATCAACATCCTCTTGGTGACCGTGACCTGAGACCTGAGATAGGTCCTGGAATAGCTGGATTGCCAAAATGTTACGGTCTATTGCCCTTCTCGCTGCGGCTAGGACTCGTTCTTTTTGAGTGTAGACGTGCATCTCTTGGTCTAGCCCTCGGTTCACTTCTTTTTGGGCCCACCCTATGCAAGCAATCGATCTTGATTTCTGTTAGTTCCGTTGCATCTACTAAGTTGGCTAAGATTTGAGTTATTGCTTGGGGCAACTCCCCGTCCAGAACCACTTCTGGTAGTGCTCTAATTCTAATATTTGATCTCCTCTATCTGTTTTCAAGATCCTCTGTTTGGATCTCCAGGTTGTGCGTAGTCCTGGCTAAGTTGTCCATTAGTTCCTCCACCTTGTGAGAGTCATCTGCCAGCTCCTGCAGCGCTTTTTCGTTGGTGTCTACTCTAGCCTCGAGCTGATGTCGGTCTCCCTCCCTTTAGCGCACCCGTTAGGTCTTCCTTCATTTTGTCCTGGGCCTGTCCTGTGAGGGAGCCTTCCCTCCAAAGGATGCCTCCTTTCTTGTGACTGACTGCTATGATGTCTGTGATGTCTCCGGTATTGCTGGGATGTTGTGCGCTCTCTGCCGCTTCACTGTGAGGCCCCATAACTCTGGCGGTGGTACTGGCTTATTCTTTCCTCCTGCAGGGGTCCGTGGGGACCTATGATTAATGGACCAGGTACTGCAAGGGGGGGGGGTGACGGAGGCAGAGTGTTACCGGGATCACGATTTCCCACTGGCTTCTCCTCCCGGCCCGGCTCTTCTGTGTTTGTCCCTCCTTCTGGCTGTCCTCGCTGGGCGGTGACGGCATCTCCTTTGTGCCGGCTTCGATGCCTGCTGCGCTGGGGCCTGCTCACTGATCCCGCTCTCCCCTTTGCCTCCTTGGTCCTCTGCTTCCCGATCGCCCCCCGACCCCACCCGTGGAACGCTCGGTTCACTTATTGCTGTGGGGTTGGAGCGGGCACCCACCAGAAGGTGTCCTCAGTCTGCTCGTATGATCTGCTGGGTGCCCTTGCCAGACCCTCGTATGCCGTTGCTGTGTCTCCCCGGGGACTTTGCTAGTTTGTTCCTTTGCCGAGCCACTCCTTGTAACGTCTATAGTCTAAGCCGCTTGTTTCCCGGGTAGGGAATTTTCCGGTTTATTTAAGCCTATTAACAATTTTGCAGGGACGGAGTGCACCTCCTCATGGTGTACTCTGCATGCCGGCCATCTTTGAATCTCCTGCCACTTCTGTTTTTTCCACTTTCACATAAACAAACTACTGATAATGTTTCTTTCTCACACTTGCTTTTGTTTGACTTAGGCATTTCTTGTTGTTAGCTTGTTTAACTGTTGCCTTTTTCTTATTCTGGTAACAACAGTTAGAAACCTTTTGCAACAATGCTTTTGTCATTCAGCCAACGTTCTTTAAAAGCTTTGTAAGGTATTTCCCCCTTTTTACTTCAGCAATGCTGGTTAGGATTAGCTTGCTTCTATATTGTCCTTTGTTTACATTGGCTTGGGTGGTTATAATCAACTGGCTCTTGGCAACACTGGTTATTAGCTTGCTTCTATAATGCCCCTTCTTTACTTTGACTGTCAACTTCCCCTTCTTGCCTCTTTACAAAGTTCGTATTTCGCCAGCATAATTTCTTTATATTTGTTCGGTATTCAAAATGAGTGGCAGTGGCCAGTAGTCGCATGCAGAGCGTACCAGGATTACCTCTCAGTGGCAAACTCACCAGATTCTGCACATGCGTCCGTGCGAACCTCTGCTCACTCTGCTTCCTCCTCCTCCTCTGCCTCTGTCTGCATGGCAGACTGCTTCTAGTGGAAACAGGAAAGGAGCTTCCCTCGCTCCTAGAGTACACCTGTGCTCGCCAGCCACCAGGACACCACACTCCAGCAGGAGAGCCTCCCTCTCCAGGCTGAACGCTTGCCGCAATGCCGCTTGCCATTGTGTGTCCTCTGTAATTTAGGTTATTAACCTGGGAAGCCGTCTCAGGACCATTGCCTGCTTCACAATTAGCGGCAGCTATGACTTTTGACTTTTTCTTACCCTTCTGCTTCTCCTGCAACTGCAACGGGTGGTCTCCGCAACTCCACACTCTTATTATAATGGCATGCACCGGAGGGGGCCTTATATATTCAAAGGTCCTGCTCAGATGTGGGCCATTCCACGTCCCAGTACTTAGGGCATTGTGGGACTTGAAGTCCCCAATGTTGAAACAACTTCTTTCTTCCCCAGTACAACTTTCCACTGTATTAAATTTACTCTGTATATTAAATGAATCATTAGGGAAGAGCTTTCTCAATGTGGAAATCTTTGTGAACAGAAGTTTGACTCTGACAACAAGCCATTAAATATTCTGATAGTATAGAAATCTCCCTCTCTGAAGAAGACAAATACTGCGTCCCTCTCAATGGAATCCTCTTGTTCTCCTGGGGGTCTTCACCTCACCGGGGATCCACCTGGCTAATACCACTCCCAGGGTTAGGATCAGGTAGCAGCTACCATCCCCTGTCCCCTTGGGAGGAGACTTTAGGTAGGGATTTTGTGAGAATTCTGCAGGATTCATCACAGGAAGGAGAGAAACTGGGCAATAGTTTGCTGGGACACTTGGGTCAGCAGAGGGCTTCTTTTTATATGGGTAAAACAGTTGCAGCGGGGGGTGGAGAGGAGGTTAAAGGGCTCCAGGAGATAGGGGCATGTGATTCAGATTAAGTCTGTGACCATTTGGGGAGCAAAATTGGTGTTTGGAGCCCAATATGGGTTGGCACTGAGAAGGATGGTTGCAAATCCAATAGGAGGGGTAGGGGAGAAGTAGTCAAGTGTAGAATAGGTGAGGGAGGTGGTGGACAGGAGGAGGATTGGGCAGTGAGAGCGATAAGGGCTGTGAGTGTCACACATTTTAGACGAAAAGTAGTGAGGAAAGTCATTAGCAGAAAGGGAGGAGGCAGTGGATATTGGCTTGGGAGGTGTGATTAAACATTGGAGGGTAAATGAAACTTTGTGGAGGTGATTGCGAAGGGATGAGATTAGGTTTGTGAAATGGGAGGATTTGACAGTCCGGTGCAGATGTAAGGGCAGCAAAGGAATTATTATAGGCTGGGAGTAGGGAAAGTGTCCGTAATTTGTGCCAGTGTTGTAGTTTATGGCACATGTTTGTTTTGAGGGCATGTATTTTAGTGTTATCAAAGGCTGAGGACAGGGACTGGAAGGTGTGAATGTTCAAGCAGGTTAGTGTTGGTAAAATTGAGTCATAATTGCTTAGTGAAAGTCAGAGAAAGCATAATGAATGGAAGGGGCATGAGTAGGGGGGCAAGAGACAGGTGAGAGGACATCATCAAGTTAAGGGGCAAGAGATTCCTGCCTAAATTTCCCTCTTCATCATTGAAGAGGGGAGCTGAGGCGTAGAAGGTGGAGAGACCGAAATGTTAAAGTAAAGAATGGAGTGATCAGAGTGATAGGGGTGTATGGATAGGTCGGTGGAGGAAAGTGAATTTGAGAGAAATACAAGGTCAAGAGAGTTCCCACCAGAATAGGTAGGCTGGTCATGGAGCGGAGTAGAGGAAGTGGTCAGATAGGAGGGATTTAAGTTCAATGAAGGTAGCTACAGAGGGCTTGTGAAGGTTAAAGTCCCCCAGCATGACCATGGGGATGTCTGTAGGAAGTGACTCAAGGAAACAGGTCATATCAGGGAAGGAGATGATGAGAGGACCAGGGAGTCGATGGAGAACCAGAACTGTGAGATGAGTAGGCAGGTGGAGTTGAATAGTGGCATGTTCAGAAGAGGAAGAGTTGATGAAGAACTGGAATAGCAAAGTGATACAGTAAGTAACTGCAAATGTTTTCCAGTTACATTAATGTTTGGAAAGAGCAGTATTCAATAGATGTGTTTTTTTTATCTGGAGTTTAAACTACTCAAGTAATGGGGAAGGATGCAGAGTTTTGACTATTTTTGGTCTGATGAAACACATTAAAACTGTTTTGGGTTCTGAATAGAGAGGATAAGTCTAGTCAAGAGATGGAATGGAAAGTCAGATTTGAGCATAGAAATGTGGCATGAAACTAGAAGTAATGGGTAAGGATGAAGTAATGTAAACCGAGCATATGTGCGGATAAGGTAGACACCCCAGAGAAATAGTAAAGGACAAAGAAGTGGAAGATTATCAAAAATCTTTACAAGAAGCCAAGTACAGTGGCACAAAAAGAGATGTAAGGTACAAACCATTCACAGACATCAGGATGTCTACTGAGAATTAAAAGGCCCTGCAACAATACTAGAATGGCCAACCTGTGTCAAAAGCAGCCGATAGGTCAAAAAGTACCAAAAGAGAAGTGGCATTTTGGAGGAGTTTGCGTACATACACATTTTAGTAATTTATATTACTTTATAAAAGCAAAAACATAGCCTGAAAGCAGCAGAGCACTGTACAACATTTAGGAAAAAAACTGCCATCATTAATTCACTATTTACTCAAGCACATAACAAGAAAATAACTGCAGAAAAACTAACCTAAAGGCCTGATGGGCACAACTACCAATAGAGTGCCCCACCCATCCAGCCTCCAACCAGTTTCAGCACCCTTGGAAATAGGTTTTTAGCTTGTGGCGGAATAATGAAGAGACGGCCCTAGTTGAAGGTGAACAGGTACAGAGAGCCAGAATGGTGGTATCTCCACAGAGGAAGCTTTAGTTAGGGGTTGTCAGAAATCAAAGGGTGTCTCACCTGCTAGTCCCCGGGGATCTCTCTCTTAGGTGGCCAGGGCACTGTCATGGCCTCTGGATCCAGACCCTGGGGGTGGACCAGTATGGGAGGATCACCTGCGTGAGGGGACTTCAGGTAGTGGGGGTGAGGCAGCAGATGGCAAGACACAGGACTCCTCCTTTTCCCGTACCCATGATCCCTCCTATTTCATAGGATTCTCTTATGTCCCAACTCCCCACCACCCTTCCACATAAACACTGGGCTGAGGAAGAATGCGACTGAGAGCAACAATGCTAACTCTTACATATTGCATTGGACATGTCCCGCTAATTGGGTCAGGCAAATTCAGGCACTTGACTCTAAGTGCATACATATGATATCAATTAGCTCTCACACGGATAAAAGGCGGAATATAGAGACAAAGTCTATGCAAGCAAGATGGAACATGAGTAAGAGCAGAACTTCCGGGGCGATGGCGAACCTACTGTAGCAGAGCAACAGACAGAGGGACGGGAGCCATGGGTGGAGAACCCCAGGTGTTCCCTGCAGGAGATTGTTGCCTCCAAAATGCTGCAAAAGACACTTTAAGAAGGCCAAATCCCGAACAAGAAGGCTGTATTGTTTTTCAAGGATGCCAGCGACCCTCGTGAGTGAACGGCAGAGTTGGGGAGGTGAGGCAAAGCCTGTGGTACTAACCTTGACTCATAAACTGGAAGATAGTAAGGACAAGAAAGAAACACACACAGCTGGTGAGTCGGCAAGCGACATGAGAGACCGTTGTTTGCTAAAGAAAGATTTAAGTGGCAATATTATATTGCACAATTAAAGGCTGAATGTGTGTGGATGGGACGTAAAGAAAGGCAGACCGGTCACTGAACCTTGAAGTAACGATAGCTGTAAAGCCAGCGATACTGAGTAACGGAGTGGTCCGGCAAAAGGAAGTAGCCCCCTCGAAAGTCTCAGTCTAAGGAAACATTTTTTGTAGCGATGATGTGAATGAACTGTCAAAGCGAGGTGATCAAAATTAACCCAGACAAATGAGAAGAATAAAAAGGTGAACGTTGAACTTTTGTGCATAATAAAATGAGCTACCCAGACCAGGAACCACTGGGGCAAATAACATAAGAGTGTGAGTGAAAGGTCAAAGTGGTCCTGCAGAGGTTTGTAGAAAGAAAGCCACGCACATTCGAAAGTCTTCGACATCAGGAAACGGTCGGAGACTGACTGAGGGAGACTGGAAGTGTAATAAGTTAGGGGAAGGCAACCCCTAATGGAGGTGAATTAATCTTGGTGAAGGGAACCCCTGCAAGCGTTTTGTTTTGCTGTGAACAGTCTGAGCCTGACTAAGGCAGAATGATGTGAACTTTTGCTGTGAAAGGTCTGAGCCCGACAAAGGGGGACCGAAGTGAACCTTTTGGTGTCCTGTGTTTTGGAAAGTGGAAAGTAAGACTTTGACATGGAAGGCCAGGCGGGCTTCGATCCACGTTTTGAGCTGCCTTTGTGTTAAACTACAGGGATCCCCTTACTCCGTGCTGTCCAACATGGGGAGCAGAACTGACTCAGCCACATTTATTCTTTATATTTGAATACTGACTGTCCTTTGCATACATATTCTCCTTTTCACACTTCGTGTACAAGATATAGGGCATGCATTAGGTTTTTGTTAGTATAGGCCATTTTGATTTGACGGACTCAACTAGGACGTTTTTTATTTATTATTTGATGGTCGAGACTACTCCCATCCTAGCTATAGGGCAAAATAGGAGTTTCTCCAACCCCAATGAAACTTCAATAAAGGTTTTTCAAGTTGTACCTTTTGTGTCAATATCGTACTTGTGATACTGTGCCTCCCTTACAGGGTACATTATCTTGGGGCCCCATGAATATCCAGATGCTAGATTGCCATACTCCCTGTTGACTGGCCTCCCGCAGCAATCTGGATTTTCTTTTCCAGTAAGGGGGATGCCAAAAAACACAACTTTATTAGCATTGCAGCCAATCTTGAAGTTGATTGAAGAAGAACATTAAGAGGGTGTGCTTAAAGATTTACGTTTGTCATTTTTTTGAATGCCTGTAACCTGAAATAAAACATAGCAGACTTGGATGCGAGTTAAAAGGGTCCAGCAAGGTCATGTCAAACACTCTTGATTAGCGACCATCAGTGAACGTTTTGAGCAATAGGGGACCATGTACAACAGATGTGTTACAGCAGATTTCAAAGAATAGCAAGATGAGGGATGAAAAGAGATCACGCATGTGAAAAGAATGACTGGACGTAAGTATGTGGTCAGGAGGTCTGGCGTGGAGTGGACATGAAGAAAAATTGGTAATTTATAATTAGAAACGGGGTGAAATTTATGACCATTAGATGATATAAGTGAATCTGCTGGAGGTAGACCTGAGTTAGGAGAATAAGTGGGACGGCCTGGTGCATGTTAGTAGTGAAAGAAGGGGAAATATCTAGACCATTAAGAAGGCAGGGTTAGGAAAATTGATGTTTCACTGTAAGATGAGAGACATGAGCGATCGGTAGATTGAAGGCTGACACTGCTGAGGCTTTCTCAATAGCACAGCCTTCTCTGCTCACCAGCTACCAGAATGTGCTACGGTTCCCAGCAGCATAGACTTAATACCTCTCTCCAGCACTGGTCCTTTCATTTCACTGCACGGATGTCACCTCCTCAACAACCTCGCACCAAACCAAAGATGCCCTGTATCCAGCACCAGTGGCATGTTCTTTTTGCCATTCCACGTCCAGACTTTACATAGCTCCAGAATGTGCCCAGTTCCCCTCCATACACCTTTTTATGTGTAGTCCCTCTTCACAGACTCCTACACAGCGTGTGTCCTTCTCACTGTAGTGTCCCCACACCTCCAGCGTAGGCCCACTTTCTCCACCTGGAATGGGTCCTACCAAGGCACAGGAACTCTCCTTCATGCAGCAAAATTCTCCTCGGTCACAGACTCACGGACAACCATCCTCCCTACAGTACAACTCCTCTTGCCCTATCCCTAGGAGGTCTGTCCTTTACATGCTCAACAGACTAGCTGCTATTGTAATTGCTTATTTATAATGCGATTAATACCCAGAGGTTTCTAAGCGCAGACCTGGGGATCGAACCTGCGTTGTTCTGCATCGTCTTGCTTCCAAGGCAAGCGCATTACCCTTGAGCTATCCTCCTGAGGCATGTACTTCCTCTCTTCTCCACTACAAGTTTTAGTGAGGGTTTCAGCCACTACTATGTTTTTGTTTTTTTTCGAGACTACATCAATACATGCACTGCCTTTTTTTTATTGTACTTCAACCGCAATATTTCGTAGGCAATTCATGGGCAAAGCCCCTGGAAGCATTTCATGGCCCAGTACAAGTCTTTGAGATAAGTTGAGGCTCATTTCGAGTTTGGCGGTGCTGTGAAAAGTCTTGGTAAAAGATGTATCCCTTCTTTAGCCCACTGCCAAATTCCAGATTTGGAGGTCAACTGGAGGAAAACCCCATGCATCCGAGAGCTGGAGCATCAAGGTTGGCGGATGATTGTTTAGTCTCGTGGGGCCTTTGAGTGGACATTGATTACTCATAAGATGGGTGGTTTCCTTCAAGAGCAAGTAGAGTACATAGTCTAACTAGGCTTACTGCATTTGGGAGAGCAAGTGTTTGGAGTTCAATCTTTATTTGTTATTTTCAGTATGTACTTGATGGATGGGAAGGTTAATGCGTGTAATAGGCTTCTGAACTGTTCACCAGGCAGTATAGAATGCTGGCAGACGTTCTAGAACTGCCTTTCTGTTTCTGGTCTTATCTGGAAGCAGGCCCTTCAGCCCACAGTCCTGTTCATTTGGGGCCTATCTTTGGGCAAAACTTGATATCAGGACCTTTAAAGTAATTCATCTTTTTTTTATAATGCGCTTAATACCGGAGAGCAGTCTCTTTAAGCGCAGGACCAGCGTTGTCTTGCTTCCAACGCATTGCCCCTGAGCTGTCCTCCTGGAGAACTTGAGTGCTGCGCCAGCTTCATTGGATAGGTTCCAGAGTCTCCAGTGAGGGCAGCAGCCGCAGCAATTACTTTTGTGTGAAGGAGAAACCTTGGTTGATGAGCCCTGAGAGAGAGTCCCCTTATCTAGTATCACCTTCGACTCTCGGGACACAACAGGGTTGCGTCTCTATGCACTAGAATGGGAGGTGCTGTACTAATGTCCCCGGGATGATTCTCATCTCTCTCCAAGGAGTCTAATAGCTTGAGATGCTTGTTATGGTATGATATTGATATTTTATTTGTATCGCGCTCATACACAAGTGTTTCAGAGCGCGACAAGGCAAGGGAGGGGAAGTGACATTAAGAACGCACAAGTGCATGGAAAGGGGAGAAGTGGAAAGTGCGGACCAGAGGAGAGAACAGAATAATTAATAAGTGCAATAAATAAATAAATGAAGGCGGTGAACAGTGGAAGTGCAGCCAGCAAGTGGCAAGTGCATGATTAGTCAGATAGAGTATATCTGATAAGTGCAGAGGAAAAATGGGGGACATGTATGGGTACAGATACAGATCCCAGTGCAAGGGGTGGCCCGGAGGCAGGGTCAGCAGGTGCCTGGGCCCGAAGGATAGACGGTGGCCAAGTGCACAGTGCAGAGAGAGAAAAAGCAGATCATCAGGGGAGAAGAGGGACAAAGGCAGAAGTGAAGAGGAAGGTCTTGAGGTGCTTACGGGCAAGTTTCAGGGTGGCCGGGAGGCTGTTCCAAAGGGAAGCCCCAGCCGATGACCGAGGTCTACCCCCAGCTCGTTTCTCTGGTCTGCTCTCGCTTCACCCCAACCTCGCTGCCTGGAAGTGTACAACCGGACGTTCAGGAAGCAGATGAAGGCCTGGCTTTCCAACCAACTCCTTTGAAGGAAAAAAAAATACCAACTGACTAACAATTGTGCACAAGAAACTTAGGCTGATTGATTACAAGCTATTTTCGAATCTCTCTGCGCTACCACCTGTGGGTAACAAATGTGATTCATGGATCCTCTGCTGCGTGACACTGGTCCACATCTTCACCTCTGTGAAATCTACAACCAGGAGCCGGGAAGCTACAACACCCACACACCCCGCCATCTCCCCACTTCTTCCATCATCTAACTCCTCCCTGCTAAAATCTTGCGTCCTTACACCTACCACACTCATTCAGACGACCTCCAGGTCTAGTGTACTTAACCGATTCAGACCCTAGCCATCTTCTATCAACCACCATGCTGTCAGTTTTTGCACTCCATAACCCAGGGGGCTGCTCATAAGGCAAACCTGCCCTGTCGGTTCGAACCACAAACCAAATACACATTTTCTTATCCGACACAGATACTTCTGACCTGCATCCATCAACACCAAAGGTTTCTGCATTGCCTACCCGCTATCTGACTAACAGACCTGCCCTCCTTTCTTACAGAGCCATGCACAGCAAGGACAACATTATTGGCAGAAGGGGTATACAACCACTTAGATTACATAGAATGTTGGGAAGGAGGAGAGAGCCTGGTCGAGCCTCCATATACCACCTCTAGGGGTCACTTGACCAAGTGGTGGCTTCGCCAGAAGCTCCTGGCCATCTCCAATGGCTGCTTTCAATGCACCTTCACATTGATGCCAAACAATGGATATTGAACACTCCACTGATGCAGGGGCTGTTCGAACACCGCGAATGACAGGTTTGTGGAACGTTACTGGTCTGCAGTACCTGTGATGCTAGCTGTGGTGATACCAGTGGTGTGAGGGTATTCTATTGACCCCCTTAACTGGGAAACATCACAAAGGCCTGTGACCAAAAAAAGCACATTTGCCTCAGTACACAAAGACCTTAATTTGCGGGTGAAAAGTGCAGTAGTACACACGGCTCCTGTGTTCGACTTGCAAATTGAACAGGCATGGTGATTTACAAAGATTCACACAGACGGCGCACCTTTTTCACCTCTACCCAACTGTTTATCCACGCATAGATCTGATTCATAAGCAAAACCGGTGCAGTCCCGGGAAATACGTAGCATGAAATGTGAAAAGTAAAAAAAAAAAAAATGTTTTCCTGTGGTGACTAACTTTGGAGAAATAGAACTACTTTCATTGAAGTGTTTTTTGAAAGTTCAGCTCGTTTCTGATGATTTGCCCATGTCCCAAAACTGGCTTATGCCAGGCTTTAAAAGGAACATGTTTTTAAAGAAAATATTGTCAATCGGTTAGCTTCAGTGCTTAAAGTGGCACTTGAAATTGAGGGGGACGCAGTCCGTGTCAGGCATCCCTTTGCACTCTGGCTGTGAAGGGGATGATCACTGCTGCATCTCTTAGCTAAAGGTGTGCCTGGTGAGGGCCGGTGCCACCATTGAGAAAGAAAAGGTGTTGCTCTGACCCCTGCCAGGCGTCCCTTTAACCCGAGAGATGCAAATGTCATCGCCCAGTGATCCTTGCATCTCTTAGTAGGAGATGCAGTGATCAACCGATAAGAGATGCAGTGATCAACCGGTAAGAGATCCAGTGATCGCCCACAGTTGACCACTGCATCTCCTGGTTAAAGGGATGGGTGGCAAGGGTAGGCGCTACCATTAATGAAGCCAAGGCTTTTTTCTTGTGTGTGAATCTGGGCAATTGTTTTGATAGTCAATCCATTTGCACGGCCGACTATGTTTACCATCTCTGTAGGATGGACCTGCTCGGGTAAGTACATCTTTACCTTTCTTCATTCTTTTCCACTATGGTCCATAGATTCTTCACTCTTCTTTATTTGAATATCCGCCACTAACAACACAACGGAACTAATACATGGTTGTTTCGTTTGGCAGGGGCAACCTTTCCATGCAGGGTCCCGTATGGTGGCTTCGATGGCTCGCCATTAATCTCATTCTCTCCTTCGTACTGTTTTTCTTGACCACTCCGTCCATTGTCATCAGCACCATGGACAAGTTCAACGTCACAAAGCCTATCCAGTACCTTAATGTACGTATCACTTACTTATTTTATTTATTTATTGAGTATTTGTTAGGCACTTATACAACAGAATTGTGTTTCTAATTTGTTTGACCTTTTTTGCTCCTCTACGCAATAATTTCTGCTGTTTCCGTGTGATATACTATGCGAGTATGGTATCATATATATATATATATATATATATTTTAAGTAATTAAAGAGTACAGCTAAGGAGAAATGGCATATGAGGAGGGAAAGCTTGTAGGTGTTTGGTTATTTACCCATCCATTGACTGCCAAGGGCCATGCTAATCCCTATGGCCATTCGCACCCACTTCCTGCCCCTCCCCGCCCAAAACACCCCCCCTATGTCTCTTTGAGCTAGTGTTAACAAGCCTTACCATCAAACTTCGTGTTTGTCATGCCTGCCAGTGTGTTTCAAAGCAGTCACCTGAGAGTTAATGACTTAATTGGAACTGTAAACGTGAAGGTGTAATACAATTGTTTTAACCAGGTCTGCCTTCAGCCACTCGATTTATAAGCACTATCTGTGTCCTCCACTGAAGTCCTGTTAAAAACAAGCATTGACAAAGCCAACAGTTTTGGCTTGTGTATAAGTATAAGGTATTTGTCATACACTGTTATTATATGCCCACACCATTTTTCAGCTGCAACCATTGATAGCCAGTTAATACCACTATGGCAGTGCTAGGCAAATGCCTTTCCCATATCTACACAAAACTGTTTGCATTGCCAATGCTTGTTTGTTTTGGCTCATAGGTGATGCTTTAACGCCACCCAGAAGGGCACCAAACTGGTGTTTTTAAAAGGGGGCAGTTGGAAAATGTGTATGGATACACATCCCCTATAGCGATAGATCTCTGTTCCCCCCTTTTGTATTTTTCTGGATTGTTGATTCGTTGGCAGATAAATGTGTGCGCTGCTTAGTTGTAATTGGTTGCCTCTGATGTCATGGTATTGGAAAGTGTTCCAGATGCCCAGGGCTATTCATAAGTGTTTGAGTATTGTGTTCATGTTTGAAGTCTGTACCTGGTTTGTGGTAAGTGCTGGACTGATTATCACCTTTAGTGGTTTGAGTTGTAATCCTGCCCTTTAGTCACGGTATGAACCTTTCATTTCTTTTGGTTCGGGTCAAAGTTCTGTGAGAAGCCTATGTTGTAGCAGTGCAATTCAGTTCTTTCAGAATAATGTAATGCCCCATATCTGGGACATTTGTACATACATTAGAACATGAAAGAAGACACTTAAGTGTCTGGAGTTGGCCTGTTTGTGTTGGATGGAGATTGGGGAACCGTCACAGGGGAATGTGAAATATCTGCAGAGTGATTGGTTGGATTGTCTATGTACATGTGCTTGTGCGACCATGTGTGGATGGCGGGAAATGCACTTGTGAGGGTTTGGCGGCCTGTTGGCTTGGGAGGGTGCGGGAGTTAATGCCTCCTCTGTCTAGTTTGTAACTGTTGCTAATCTTACTTGGGATCACTATGGATGCTACACCACCATATTAATAACATTGCAGCAGGTATATGTTGTGGTTCCTTATTTCACATAAAGGATGCACTCCAAACAGCAGGGTATGCAGGATTCACAGTTAATTTCAAGTGCAAATTAAAGATAAATCACAAGCAGTGCAGCTACAGTCCTCCTCCTTTCTACCAGGCATTCCAGAATACTCAGAGCTAAGTGCATGAGTGCACTCTAAGCACAGAAGCAGAACACAACACCTCCCCCTTCCATCACATCCTCACCTTTGCCACTTACTCAAATTCCAGCACTTACCATTACCGGTCAATACACTGGTTTTGGTGACCCTAACTATCTCAATAGCTTTACTGTACCCAGAATGTGGTTTGCGTACGTTGGCAGGTAGTTTTAGTTTCACAAAATCACCCATTTTGATCCCCGTACAACCAGTCAACGTCAAACCTTCTCTTCATTCATTCCATTTTTTCTTGCAGGTGCTTCATACTCCCTCCCACACTCTGACTGCACATCTCCTTGTTAAGAAGTTCCTCCCACCATACGGGAAAGCTGAAGTCCCCACACCTTCTTCTTCTTATCAAGTTTTATCTGTTTCCTCACCCTATATGCACGTAACATTTTGTCCACTTCATCATCAAGATCCAATCCTGATTCCCTAATCAATTGTACTACTCCTTTCACCCCACTGTTGAACGTTTACACTAGGCCATTGGCCTGTGGATGAGATAATGGTGTCTTAATGTGCCGAATGCCTTTTTCAGCCATGCAATTGATCATCTCACTGGACACGAATTGAGTATCATTATCTGTCACGATGTGTTTGGGTAGGCCTTCCCTTCGAAAAAATTTCCTGTAGAAACTTTGGCACTCTGTGTGCAACTCCCACCTCACCTCTGGCTAATGACTGTAGTTGGTGGACTGTAGTCTACCAAGCCATTTCTGTTTTCTGCCCTTAAACCATAAAATTGTGGTATTATATTCATGGTCACTCTTGTCCACGTCTCAGTTTCCAATTTAGTCCTCGTTATCAAACACTTGTCACTCTCATTACGCTGCCTGCATTCTCTGACATACCTGTCCATAACCCTAACTACTCATGGCCACCATAAATGTTCTCGCACCAATCCTTTGGTTTTTGTTATACCTCAGTTACCAATATGTGCATTCTCAGCAATGCTTCCTCTCACCTCCTCGGGGGAATTACTTTCTCCCCCCTCAGTAGAAATCCATCCTCCATGGACAATTCCTCACAAATCATACCATAAGGCTTGACACTCATTTCCTGAGTTCTGCCTAATGGCCACCCTTCAACAATGTCTTTGCTCACATTTTGCAGCACCTCATCTCTGCCTTTGTGTGCTCATCCACGCATCAATAGCAATCACATTTCCGGTTAAAACAAACTTCTCCTATTGAAATTGCTTTATTCACAACATACTTATCCTGTACATCCTCAACTGGACAAACGATCTACAGCCTTGTTTTGATGTCCTTCCCTGTATTCAACAGTGTAGTTGTACTCAATCAACCTCAATGCAAGCTGTTGAGTTTAACCCTTGAGGTACAGACTGCACCGAGACACTTGGGGTTAAAGACATATGTTTACTAAATTCGTAGGTTCACATGGACAGCAGGTAGGTACACAGGAAACAGGTGAGTTACATATGGGTCAAGTTCTTATGTAGGGAGACATCCACCGGTCCCTCATTTACTCCATCTCCAGACCCAACTGACACTTGATAGAATCTCAAGGAATCTCACAACTGAACATTCCATATTCAAATTAACCTACGTACATACACACTCACAGGTCAGGGAGAGCCAAGGAAAGACAGGTCTAAAACACAACACAAGCATGAATACTTTGGGAGGTGTTTTTTCTCCCCCGCCCCCCAGCCCCCACTTCAGTATCTTCAACAAAGGCTTATGATCTGTCCTCAACAAAGAGGGAGCGCCCCAAAGAAATGGTCTGAAGTGTTGGACTCCCCAAGCACAAGCTAATGCCTCCTTCGCAATCACTGAGTGGTTTCTCTTTGCCAGTGGTCGAAGTGGGCGGGAGTGGTGGGAGCGGTGCTCCTCTACTTTTTAAATTATGTTTTACAGTTCCTATACTTTAATTTGAAAAAGAAACCGTTCAAGAATGGTTTTGTTTTAAAATAAAAGTGTAGCCTTGCACTTCAGTGCATTGCACTGAATGTTCCCTTAAACAGAAGGCACATTTGTTTGGGGGTTTGTATTGTGCGTGGGAGGGGCGTGGCGATGGGGTTTGCAGCAGGGAACATAGTGACACTACTTTTTTTCATACACTTCGACCACTGCTCTTAGCATGTGACAATTTTCTAGACGCAAAGCTCACTGTAACCTCACTCCCCTCATTGTCTTTCTACGTGAGAACAGCTCCCACCCCTTTATTGCTAGCATCAACAGTGACAATGGTGTGCCTCCTTGTGTCAAACGGGTTTATTTATTTATTAAACATTTATATAAATCGCGCCGGAGGCCTCCGAACATGGACATAAAGAACAGACCGGACAAACCGACAAGTTAAAGGGTGATGAGAGGTCCTGAATCGAGAGCCAAAAGAGCAAGAGGCAGGAACTGATTAGTCAAGAGGTAGGTTAAACAGGTATATCTTCAGTCTTTTCTTAAACTCTACAGTCCTTGGAAGGGCTCTGAGGCTGTACGGAAGTAAGTTCCAGGCAATCTGACTTTGAACATCAAAACTGTGCCCACCAGCTTTGGCAAGTTTAAATCTAGGCTGAACAATTTTGTGCAGGAGTTTAATGCAGGAGCTCTTATTATGCATTATTTTGCCTTTTCAAATGCTTCCTGCTGCCTCTGTGTTTATTCATAGTTCACACCGTTCCTCGTTAAGTTTCTTAGAGGTTCTACAATCGAGGCAAAGTTCCTCATGAATTTCGTGTAACACTCGCACAGGCCCAGGAAAGATAGCAATTCTTGTTTGTCTGTCGGTTCTGGTGCAGAAATAATACTCTTAACCAAAGATGAATTGGGCCGTATTCACTCTCTGGACAATTGTGGGCCGGATATTCTACTTTCTGATACAACCTACGCTTTTCTCATTTTACAGTCTTCAATCTCATCAATACATTTTCCAGCATTAACTTATGTTGCCTCTCATCTTTGGTATATATCAAAATGTCATCCTGAAAATACATGACACCACTTAAATATCGGAACAATCTCCCTAATCGTTTCTGAAATACAGAGGCCGCCGATGCCAACCCGAACTGCATCCTATTAAACGGAAAAAGAACACATGGTGTAATAAAAGTAGTTAAGTGCCTGATTTCCTGAGTCAATTCAACCTGGTGGTAAGCACTATGTAAATCAGTGGTTGAAAACACACAGGACTCTCCAATGTCTTGTATTGCTTGGGCGTTTTGCACAAGTTCCTGTCTGTGACAGCACTTGGAAAGCCCACCTTAGGTGACCACCAGGTTTAAGCAAACTTAGATCAACTCATGATACGTTAGTTAACCCTTGCCCAACCAATCTTCAAAAGTCCAACCATATACTAAATGAGTTTCACAGAGTCAAGGGGGTGCTGGGGGTCCAGTGACAGAGGGCTGAGGAGGAAAGAAGCAGGCAAGCAGCAGACAGAGCAGAGTCTATGAAGGTTTCTTCAGGTTTGCAGGTAAGTCATAGTTTTGGCAATTTAGAGCCCAATGGGTTGTTAACCGTAATGGGACTCAGGGTGCCCTGCAGCAGAGTGCAAGTAACAACTTAACTGCAGCCCTTCAACAACTCCCGAGCAATGCAGCAAAACCAAGGTGAGTACCTAGTCTTAGTACCTTTTCAGTGAAGAACTTGGTGCAGCAGGTTTGTTGCCAAGGAGAGGTGACAAGTTGTTCCCGGTTCGGAATTTTTGGCCTGGATGGCTGAAGAAGGAACTTTGGCAGGAGTAGAGGGATGCACTCAAGCCCAGCACGGGATCTTCGCGGGACTAATGCATTGGAGTCCTTCACAGGCTTCGGATCAGCGATGGTTGTCGTCCAGTAGACTTTTTTTGTTTCTCAGTCCACAACTCAGCTGAGGGGACTTCTAGGCATGGAAGTATCACTGCAGGCCCAGAAGGATGCCCTCATGGTTTGAGCCGGATCCGCAGTTCACACGACTTTGCAATGCAAAATGGCACAGGTCCCAGGGTATTGGGACTTTACTGCGCAGCAGGGTCACAGCTCTTCGTGGGATGGTGCAAAATGCAGGTGATCTTGTGACTGTTTAGGCCTACCAGTCCATGGGAGGAAGTCGCTTCAAGAGATCTTTCCTGTTGCTTGGAATTCGGTGTTGGATCTTCAGCGGTCACTCAATAGGTTTGGCGGGCGCTTAGAATTTGCTGAGACATCCTTCTACGAATTCCTCTTTTGATCTTCAGTCCAGTGATCGACTCTGAGGTTCAGCTCCAGGATCCTCTTCTTTCTGCAAGGCCAATGTGAGGTTGATGTCTTTATTGACCTCTCTAAACACTGCTGGACAGTACACAATTGCTTTACTGTGCCTTGGAATGTAAGAACACCCATCTATATATATTTACATTTGTCCATACGCACAGTCTCTTGCTAGTTTCTCTGGGCTGGGAGGTCGCCAGATCACTTCAGGAGGAGCACCAGGGTCGGGGTGTGCACTCTACCGCCCGGACTCAAAATGCCGGCACATGAGAGCTGGTGTCTCGCGTGACTTGGACTTCACATACCTCCTTTTGTTGATCAGCTTGGTACTACCTCATGACGAAGTCTGCAAATCATGCAGGTCTCGTCCTCTCGTGTTGAGGCCAGTTCTCTCTGCTCTCCTCACTCTGTAGCATCATCTCGGCCTCCTCACCCTGTTGATTCTGCACCTCACCTTCTGCCAGTTGCATCTCTAGCTGCTTTCTCAGGCTCTCGGGAGTCTCACTCCTCACATGCTCCCGGTTGTCCAAGTTCAAATTATTGAGCAGTCTCTCTCTCTCTCTTTGTGCCACAGTTCTCAATTGTCCTGTTCGTTGGACTCCTTGGCTTTCCTCTCAAACAAGGCCACTCTCTCATTGTATATTAACAAGGGGGGTCCTGGGAGTCCCTCTGCCAGACATTAGTCCTGGTTACGAGAGACTTACCCAGAGTCTTTAGCTCAATATCTTTCACAGAGGAGAAATATCCTAAACATATCAGTCTTTGTCCTGCCCTGGGGCAGTCCAGCACCAAAATGCTAGGCAATTCTCCTCTGAACAAGAGTACCAACAAGAACCCCAGACACATGTTTATGTCTCCAGACGTGGAACCCTTGCTCACTGTTCTTAGAGAGGCAGAGCTCCACCTCACTGATGAGGCCCAACCAGGCCAAAACACGTGCCTGGGGTTGCTGTTGGTACTCTTATTCAGAAGAGAATTGCCAGGCATTTCGTGCTGGACTGCCCTTGGGCAGGACAAAGACTGATATGTAGTGGAGATTTCTCTTCTGTGAAAGGATGATGAGCTAAAGACTCTTGTTGAGACTCTAACCCGGGGTATAGGCCGGTAGTAGAGAAACTACCAGAACCCCCCTTGTTTTTGCACTCTCCATGTTCCATCTTCCCCCATCTTGAGTGCACACATGGTTGGACCCTCTTTGAGGTACTCAGAGGGGTCTGCTGTACTTGGTCCCTGTCACGGGATCCTTATGTGGTAACTTTATTTTGACCAAGTCACCCTACTGGACATCATTCTTTTGGACATCTCTTCATTCATTCCAGTCCTTCATCTGCGTCTTACTTTTTCTCATCCTCCACACTATATCCGCCATATCTATGTTGTCATCCTCCCTTACTCTTGACAGCCGGGGCGGTACTAGTGTAGATGCTGCTCTTCTGCCTCTCAACATGTGAAATGTGGAGACATTTGAGGTCCCGTTGGGGGCCAAGCGATGAGCAGATACGGCCTCCTTGCCTGTCCTGTAAGGGTCCATGCTGGCTGCGGTGGCCAGTTGCAACACCCCTTTGATGAACCCATTGGATCTCTCCATGAGACAATTGGCCTTGGGATAATATAGTGCAGCTTTCACTTGGCGGATAGTGTTATCCTTCATAACTTTTCCATCTCTCTGGAGACGAGTTGGACCCCATTGTCTGTGACAATTTCTTTGGGCAGACCCTCCCTCTGAAAAATGTCCTTGAGGACACTCGACTGTGGCCATCGTGATGTCGGGCACAAACTCAGTTTCCACCCATTTTGACAGATGGTTGGTCAACCACAACTATCCCATACCTGTGCTCTGGTGACATCACCTCCAAGGGACCGATGAAGTCCAGTCCCAGCTTGTGCTACACACCTTCCTGTATCTCAGTTGGACACAACAGAGCTTGTCTGATTTTCAGCCTCTTTATGCTGTTTATGCACTCATGACACCTTTCCGCCATGACCCTTGCTTCCTGGTCCATGCCGGGCCACCAGTAGGACTTTCTCATGCGTCACCTCGTCCTGTTGCTTCCCAAGTGCCCCGCATGGGCCCTGCACATGATTATCTTGCTCATCCCCACAGGCGAAATAACTAGATCAGCTCATCACCAGCCCCTTGCTCTCAAGAATTTCTTCGGCCACCATCCAATATGGCCAAAGACCTTCAGGAATTGCTCTTTCATCGGGCCAACCTCTGGTGACCTATTCTGTGAGTTTTGCCATTGTTGCATCGCTTGCTGTCTCCTCTTTCCAGTGTCGCTCGCTCATTTCGAAGAAGTCCTTGCTTCTGAGGTCTCCCAAGGACGCAACTACGCACTCATCCTTGAGGAAGTTGGTTGCTACATCTCTCGCTTCGGGTAGCCTGGACATACAGTCTGCTTGGGCATTTTTCCACCCCGCTATGTGCACAACCTCCTAAGTGTACTCTTGCAGCTTATCGGCAGCGCGGGCGATGCCTCAATGCTTTTGTCCCAATCAGGCACAGCATGTGAATTAAGGGATTGATGTCAGTCACTAATTGAAATTTCGTGCCCCACACATATGTCCTAAAGTACTCTAATGCCCAGGAACTCGCCAGCATCTCCTCCTCCACCGTGGAATAGTTATTTTGCACCTGGGACAATTATTTGGATGCAAACGCCACAATGTGTTCAGCATCATCACTCTTCTGAGTCAACATCGCCCCCAAACCATACGAGCTGACATCGGTAGTTATGATGGTCTTCCACAATGGATTAAAGGGCTGGAGGTAGGGGTCGTGGTTGATACGCTCTTTGACATCTTCAAATGGCTTGGACTGCTCCTGGCGCCACCTGTACTTGGCGCCTTTCTTCAGCAACTCCCTCATGGGTGCGGTCGTCTCTGAAAAGTTAGGAACGAATTTCGCATAATATTCCACCAGGCCTAAAAACGATATCAGTTCTTCTTTGTTGCCCAGCACTGACGCTTTCGCTATGGATTGCAACAAGTTCCTTTTCGGGCCGATCCCCTCTCTGGCAATCTGGTATCCTATGTACTCAACTTCTTTGATCACGCACTTGTCAAAGTGCAACCTCAACCCAGCTTCTTGCAGTTTGGTTAGAACTTTCTGAAATACAATGTTGTGAGTCTCCCCGTCATCCGCATAAATCAAGATGTCGTACTGAAAGTAGGGCACATTGCAGATGTTGCGTAGCAGGGAGTCCATCATGCGCTGAAACGCAGATGAAGCAATGACGGCCCAAACGGCATGCCGTGAACGCCATCAATGTCCTCAACTCTTTGTGAAGATTGATCTGGTGATATGCGTCTCTCATGTCAAGTTTTAAAAACACTGGCCTCCTTCATCATAAGTATCAGCGCATTTATGCTTGGGAGTGGGTAGCTGTCCTTGACCACTTCCTGATTTAGACTGCGCAAGTCGATGCAAACCTGGGCTCAGACATTTGGACGATTCCACAGTCTCGATCGTGCTGTCTTTTAACATTTTCTCCAATCACGCTTGTAAAGCTCCCCCCGCCATTGCTGACACCGAACTCACTTTATGCTTTACCGGAACAGCATCCTGCTTCAGCACTATCTTGTGCACGAAATTCTTGATCTTCCCCAGCTTATCAGAAAATAACTGGGGAAATTCTTCTCTGGACACCGACGCTCCTCCTGTGATCACCGATAGCACTTGGTCCTCCTCGCTGGGGTCTAGCCTGACCTTTAACTTGGCTCGGTCATCACAACCTAGCGCAGCTGGACCCTTCACCAAAAAGTAGACTCTGGTCTTCGTCATTCTTCCTTTGAACTCGACTATGCCCAGAATGTACCCCAGCAGACTCGCGGTGGTTCCTCCAAAGATCTGAGGTTTGTGCTTTGTTGTCTGCTTTTCCACCTTGCCTTGCCAACCATATTTTTATACATGCTAATCGGTAGTATCGTAAGATCTGAACCAGAATCCACCATCACCTTCGCTTTATTTCCGTCAACCTTGATGGCTCAGTGCGGTTTCTCCCTTCTACCCATCCTGCCGTCCTCCATGATGACGACCAGACGACCCTCTTCTTCTGACAATTCATCGCCCTTCTCCTCTTCACCCAATACCGACACAGCCATTTTCTTACCCCGCCCTTACAAGTCATTGCTATGTGTCCAAACTTCCTGGAGTTCGAGCACTCTTTATTCCTAGATGGACATTCTCTGTCATTCGCCAGATGGCATTTGCTGGCGCACCTATGACACTTTAGCAGTTCACGCTTACCCCCTTTCTCTTCTCTTGTCTCAGGCTCCCACTTGTCCCACCTCCCCTTGAACTGCACAGCATGCATATCCGGGACTGGGAGGCTTCCTGCCAACTCCTTGAGCCTGCGCAATGTTTCCTCTACTGCTCTGGCGATTTGAATGGCCTGGTCCAGTTGTCACTCTTTCTCCAAAATTAATTTCAGTTGCACTTTACGATTGTTGGTGTGCATGATCAACAATTCGCAGATCCTGTCTTCCACTGTATCCCCAAAGGCCCACAACACCGGCAGTTCCCTCATCTTAATGACTTCATCCACTGGCTCCACATGCTCCTGCTTCCTGCTCTAAAATCTCATCCTGTGCAGCACAATGTTCTCTTTGCCCGAGAACCTCTTGACGATCCTCCTCACAACCTCTTTGTACACATCTTCATCACCATCTTGTTCTACTTTGGGTTTCAGCCCCGCAAAGATTCTCTGGCCTTCGATGCCCAGTGCGTTGAGTAGCATTGCCCTTTTTCTCAGAGCAGCATAGCCGGCACCTCCCACCACCTCCAAATAAGTTTTGAATAACGGTTCTCATTGAGACCATGGAATGGTATGCCTATTTGGAGATTGCAGGAAGGCTGGGGTTGGCGTCGCGCCTTGCATCATCTTCGCAGCTGGTTTTCATCCCTGTCCTTGTCGCCAATTATGTTGTGGCCTGAATTAACACGCTAGGCAAATGGGTGGTTGATGTCTTTATTCACCTCTGTAAAGACTGATGGACTGTACACAGTTCCTTCACTGTGCCTGGACATGGAAGGACCCACATCTATATATATTTACATGTGTCCATGACATGTGTCCATGAGCACAGTCTGTTGCTACTGTCTCTCTGATCTGGGAGGTCACCAGTTCACTTCAGGAGGAGAGCCGGGGTCGGGTGTGCACCCCACGCTCAGGATGTCGGCACATGGGAGCTGCGCATGCAGCAACCATGGGTCTTGCGACAGCCGGTGTCCCGGCATCGTGCAGGACTTGGACTTCACACCTTTTCTTTACCCTCTTTTAGAGCTTCAGCCTTCGTCAGAGCTTCAGAGCCAGAGCTTCAGAGCAGTGTCTGACGGCAGTCAATGAAATCTAATCACAGCACAAGGAGTGTGTGTGTGTTGCCCAGTTCAGTTTCAAGTGCAATTGTAAGTAAATCTAGTGCAAGAGGCGGACGCGATTCGGCAAAGTTATAGATGACAAATAAAATGGAAATGTTGCTCCTTTACATTCCTTTTAAATTCACCAGACTGACCTTATGAAGCAGTTTCACAGGTTCTCATGGAAGGCTCTTATGCCACAAGCGGTTGTTCAAACCAGGTCAAGGTTGCTGCAAAAGTGTAGAGAGATCATGCTCGTCGACAATTGTTATGGTTCCTTATTTCACATACAGATGAAATCTGTACAGCAGGATATGCAGGACTCTCAGTTCAATTAAAGTACAAATTAAAGAAAAATCGCAAGCAGTGCAGTTACAGTCCTCCTCCCACCTTGACGACCTCCCTTCTCCCAGGCATTTAAGAATACTCTCAGCTAACTGCATGATTGCACTCTAAACACAGAAGCAGAACACAACAGTATATTTTGCTAATCTCCTTCCAGTTGATAATTCCAGCAAATCCCCAACTTGTATGTGAATATTGCTAACCCTTCCTGCTGTCATTATTGCCAATCACCTGCCTGCTGATATATTCACGGTCCTCTTGCCATGTTGTCAATATTGCAGATTCTGCCTGTAGGAACTTATTCCTTATACCCTCTGATGGCCTTACTTAATAATGCTTTCTAATGTTATGGTTTCATTAGGGGCACTGTTTTGGGTGGTGTTGATCAATGCATTTAGGTATAACTCCAAGAAACTGCCTAAAAATCATTATGTTTGCGTACTCAGTCCCCTCATACTTGCTTTCATTGGGAAATAGTTCCTAGTTATCATGGTGAATAGGAGGTTCGGTCTCTGGTGGATGATTTTGCAAAGCTCTGTGAGAAACAAAAGGGTGTCTCACCCCCTAGTCCTCGGGGACCTGTCATCCAGGTGGCCAGGACACGCCCATCGCTTTTGGATCCAGTTCCTAGGGGTGGACCAGTGCCGGAGGATCCACCTGGGTGAGGTCTTTGGGGAGGGGGGTGAGGCTGCAGATGGTGAGACACAGTATTCCCCCCTAGTTTGTTTATCCAACCCATCCTTTATTTTAGGATGCTGCGAGGTCCCAGCCCCCCACCCCCTTTTTACACAAACACTGGGCAGAGGAAGAGGGCGAAGGAGAGTAACAACATTAACTTTCACACATCGTACTGGACATATCCTGCTAATTGGGTCAGGCAAAGTCAGGCACCTGATTCTAAGTGCATACACCTGATACCAATTAGCTCTCCTCACACGAATAAAAGGCAGAACCCAAACACACACTCTGAGCAAGGCGGAGTACGAGCAGGGCTTCCAGGATGACGGCAAACCTACTGGAGCAGAACAACAGACCAAGGGACGGGAGCAGTGGGTCAGAAACCCCAAGAGTTCCTTACTGGAGGCCGTTGCCTACAATAGGCTGCGAAAGACACGTGTAGAAGGCCAGATCCCACAAGTGAAGATTGCATTGTGTTTCAAGGACGCCAGCTACCCTCCTGGGTGAACAGCAGAGTTGGGGAGGTGAGGCCAAGCTTGTGGTACTAACCTACTGGAGTAGAACAACAGACCAAGGGACGGGAGCAGCGGGTCAGAAACCCCAAGAGTTCCTTACTGGAGGCCGTTGCCTACAATAGGCCGCAAAAGACACGTGTAGAAGGCCAGATCCCACAAGTGAAGATTGCATTGTGTTTCAAGGACGCCAGCTACCCTCCTGGGTGAACAGCAGAGTTGGGGAGGTGAGGCCAAGCTTGTGGTACTAACCTTGACTCATGAATTGTGAATCGCGAAACCAAGAAGAGACACACACAGCCGTTAAGTTGGCAAGCGACCTGTAAGATCGGTGTGTGTTAAAGTTTGAAGTAGCAAAATTATATCGCAAGTGGAGGTGGTGCACGTGTGAATAAAACGCAAGGAAAGGCAGACCAGTGAATGAACTTTGAAGTAAAAGACAGCTGCGAAAACAGCAGTACTAAGTAATGGAGTGGTCTGGCGAAAGGAAGTAGCCCACTTGAAAGTCTCAGTGAAAAGTACATTTGAAGCGACAAAGCATATGAACAGCAAAAGTGAAATGAAGTTTAACTCCTAGAGAAGGGGAGCGTGAAAGTCGAACTGTAAACTTTGAGTCAAAGTGGTCCTGCCCTAGTCTGTGAAGAAATCCACGCACATTCGTAAGTCTTCGACATCCGAAAGTGGTCCGAGCCCGACAGAGGGAGGCCCGAAGAGAAATAAGCTTGGAGAAGGGAGCCCCTTGCAAGTTTTGTGTTGAACTTTATCGTAAGTGGTCTGAACTTGATAGAGGGAGACCCAAAGTAAAATAAGCTTGGGAAACGGAGCCCCTTTCTTGTTTGTGTTGAACATTATCGTGAGAGGTCTGAGCCCGGCAGAGGGGGACCTTTGTGAACATGCATTATTTTGGAAGTCAAGAGAAAAGACTTAAACGTGGAAGGCCAGAAGGGCGTCCATCCACTTTCTGAACTGTCTGTGTTTGAAGCTGAGCCAGAGTGTATCATCCTGCCTACAAAGAGAGCCTTATGCTGTGAGGTCTAAAGTGTGGAGGAGAGCAGGTTCAACCACATTTATTCATTTGAACACTGGTTTTTCCTTTTGCATATATTTCTCCTTTTTACACTTTTTTGGACAAGAGATAGGGCAGGCATTAGGATTTTGTTAGCATAGGCCATTTCAGAGACTCCACTAGGACTGTGTAATTTATTATTTGATGGTCGAGACTACTCCCATCTTAGTTATAGGGCTATATAGGAGCTTCTCCAACCCCAATAATTTAAATAAAGGTTTTACAAATTGTACATATTGTGTCAGTGTCATACTTGTGATACCATGCCTCCCCTAGAGCTGGCACTGACAGAACAACTAATGTGCGTGTTCAGAAGACCGGCTTCAGTGCCATTGGATTCTAAAGACCTTGCACAAAATAACTTTGCAATGCAGGTGGTTCCAGTGTTCCTCAAAGCCCATTCTACATCAGAGCTTTGTAGTTGTGGCAACCACTGCTACATCACAGAGGGGAACCTAAAGCATTTGAACTGTGGGGAAGAAAGATTTTTGCTCCTGGCAGTTGAGACCTCCATACGTTGAATGAGTTGTGCACTGCGGCATGTTACATGCATCCACTTTGGGAGGCAGCAGAGACCATGGGTGTTAGGGAGAATTCTCATTTCTGTGCTAATTGGCTTCAACCTTGGAGACCCCAGCTATTTTGCTGGATTTAAGGACTTTTTTTAATTTTAACCCTGTGGTGAGTGAGACCCTTTTCTCCCTCTCTCATGTATTTTGACCTGATTTGGATTATGTGTTTCCTTTCTTTATGGAGTCTGACAAACTCCATAGGCATCTACTTTTTGTATGGCGACACACAGAACCTTCAGTGCAATGTCACAGAGAAATAATTTGGATTTCTCATAAGGTTTAAATACATTTTCTTGTGTGAACTACTGTTCCCAAGAATAGTAAAGTGAAATTGACTTTATCTAACTTTTCTCTTTGTAGGTCTAGCACACACCATTTTATGTGGAGTGCTGGGGGGTTACATATTAGCTTCTTATCCTACCTACTCATGTACCTTATTTTATGTTACCCTCACTACTTTAAAAGGCTGGTGGCAGTGGTTTAATTTTCCTACCATTGTGTTTTTCTACTGCAGCCTGCAGTATAGCACCCACGGGTGACCATTTTGTCAAAATGGCCCGGTCTTCTTTTTTCACCATTTTCTCTTTGTGAGGTCTTTCTTGGGTTTTACTCTGCGCGCCAAGCCAGGTTTGAGCCCTTTGATCGTTTTACCTTTGGCAGGCTAGCTTTAGTACTGAAACCCGCCTCTTGCTCCATTTTGCTTGGAAGGGCAGGAAGTGAGCTAGGTTCCCAAAACTCCCCTGTCCTTTGTCTTTAGGAATGCCTGAATGCACCCAGTCCTGTTTGAGTGACAGGTAGGATGTGCATGAATGGGAGAAACCTGCTTAAAAGGTGAGGGTTTTGGGACTGAAGACAGTCGACCACTGGGAAGAACAACCCGACAAAGAAACCGTGAACGAAGCTTGCTGCATCCTCCTGGTCCTTTGAATTGCCCACTGATGCCCTGCTGCTGTGCTGAAACTCCTTTTCCTAATTCACAAGAGAAGCTCCAGAAGGGACGACTTATTCCCTTGGGTTAGTGGGACCAACTAACCCCGATACGAACTCCACTGGACCATTTCCCCCGACTGGCTGTACTTCTTTGCTGCTGCAGGAACCGAGTGCCAAGGGTTGAGAAATTCGTAGTCGAGTGTAACGTCTGTGATCCGGCCAAAAGCTCCAGGAGTCTACCCAGGACCCTCCGGAAGCAGGATGACCAGAGCTAGATTCCCATCACCAGAGTGCAGGACTCAAGGAGTGAAGGAAGCCCAACCCATATCCAAGATCTGCAGTAGTGCTGTTTAGTGCTGTTTAGCGAGCGCTGAAACTGCGAAGTGCTTCTGATCCGAAAAGAGCCCGTAGCTGCCGCCGACCTCCGAATTGCTGCCGCAGACGTCCTCCAGACATCCTCCCTCTTGTCCCCACGACTGAGGCCCAGGAACCCAGGATCTACATCGCTGCAACCAGATAGAAGCCAGCTGGACCACTCTTCTTCTAACCAAAGGTACTGTTCCGACTAGGGGTACTTAGCTCAGTGTCGTTAGCTTTGCTCTTCTCAGTTTAGACTTGCAGTAGCTACTTTGCTAGAGTTGATTTCAGCTCTACCCTTCACAAGTGTAACAGCTTGTGACCCTACAATGATTTGTCTTCAACAAACTCTCTAACTTTACTATCTAAGAAGTACCTCAGCTCGATAGACTGTGATCCAGTTGACTTTGGCTGTCGTTGCTCTCTGCAGACTCTTCTAGTCCATTTGACTTTTATTCTTACTGTCCCTCATAGATGATAACTTGGTTTTTAACTATTATTGCTAGGAATGTTTTTTATCTAGACTTCATTGGGAGATTTAAAGTGCTCACATGCTCTGAGAATCTGTTTTAACCTTTTTCCTTCCCTTACCCCTTCCTTTCTACAAACCTCAGAATCTACAAAGTATATCACTGATATATATATATATATGTCCTAGTTAGTGAAGTCACCTCAGGGTCTAGGAAGTTTGTAAGAAGCACCTCTAAAGAGTATCTACTAGCTTTGTGCTGATTCTGGAAAAAGTATTTTAAAGAATATTTGATTGTTACCTACATTGCCCTTTTTAAATAATTCTTATTTAAAAACTGCTGTTAAATACATTATTTATAACTACAAACCTTGAGTATACGTGTTACTTGGCTACTTGTATTTGTGAATTTCATTGCTACAGCTCTATTGATCACATTTACCCTCTGACGATACGCCTGGCTGCTCAGTCAAACTACCAACTTGTGTATGTGTAGTACAGGCCTGTAACAAAAGGTGGGTTACCTAATACCAAGAGGACAAGTGTTGTGTAATCTCCCAAAGGGTTACTACATCAATTCTTGTCTAACACTGGTGGCAGGCGGTGGGATAGACATAGAGTGGTTACATTGATTATTTGATGTACCTGTGCCCAACTAGACCATCCACAAGGCTAAGCTCCATCAAAAAGTGAAGCAATTGTAACATGCCAAATATGGATAACTTTAATGAGGCAGTCCTGATTGTCCTGACAGTAGATCCAACTGTAAAACAGGGGTCTGATTCTGAAAGGAAAAAAATGTGAATTGATTACAAGGTTGTTGAATCACCAAAGTTTGGTATTGTGGTAGATACCTGCTAGCTTAGAGTCAAGCTCCAATCTGCAAGAGGAGTCAGAGGAGGTAGAAGAGTCTCAGAAAGAGAGACCCTCTCTGCCACAGCCTGAGTTTATGCCTCAGCCATTTTCCATTGGGACCCCACAAGGTCCACAATTAAGCCCAGAGTATGTTTCTCTTGAAAGACTATGATTAGAGTTGGAGTTCAAGAAACTAAATGCCCAAGCAGAAGCCAAACATCAAGAGCTGAAACTAAGATAAAGAGAGATGCAACATGAAATGGATTTGAGAAAGATGTCCCTTGATTCTGCTTCCCTTTCAGCGTCCTCTAGGTCTGCTAGTCCCAAGAGGCATCACCTGCCTAAAGAAGCAGTGAGTATGTATCAATCTAAATGTAATGTGTTGGATTGCCTGGGTATGTTTGAATATACCTATGGTTTTCAAGGAATCAGTGGGAATTATTTAATTTCATGGCTCATGTCTAGGCTCCCCTTGAATGGCTGTGATGCTGTGGATGGAGTTGGGTGCCATTGAGAGAAAGGATTATTAATCAGTAAAGCTGGCATTAATTCCTTCCCAATACCTTAAGAGGTTTAGGCCCCTCAAAAAGACTGATGGTACCCCTTTGGCTACCTGGGTATGCTTGTGAATGTTTGAAGAACTTAGATGGTTGAGTTAAGGGATACAGAGTAAACTCCTTTTGAAGGAATGAGGAATCTCTTTTTGATAGAATCTATTTTTGATGCCTGCTCTCCTGAGCTGAGAGAGCACTCGGCTGACTCAAAAGAGATTGATCCCAAAAAGCTAGCACATGCTGCTGACTTGTGGGTAGCCAACAGGGCCAATCACAAGGACCACGGGGCAACTCACAAAAAGGAAGAGGGGAAGCAGCACAAGAAAGAGGGAAAAGAGATTTCTAATTCCAACCATCCAAACAAGGGCCACAAACATAGAAAGGGTAAATTCCATGGGAAACCTGGTATGTCTAGTGAATCCTCTGGTGTCAAACCAGAGGGAGGTCAACAGAAACCCCCATTCCAGAGAAAATGTGGGCAATGTTTTGCATGTGGGATATGTAGATCATGTGAAAGGGGATTCCAGATGTAAGGGTAAACCTTCAGGGGTCCACACTGCCTCCTTAGCCTTCATCCCTGAGGGAGAAGCCCAAATGGCAAGTGTACACTTTCAATTACTGGCTGACGACCCCATTGGAGTTCAAGCCAGTGTTTATTTAGTGTCCCTGGGTCTGTGGGAACACCATAATGTGGATGTGTACAACTCCATACCAGATAACACCAAAGAATGTTATAAGGACAGTGTTCTTGTAAATGGTCCGGAAACCCCTGCTATCCGAGGCGCCGCTAAGGTTGCAGGGGGCCCTATCCAACTGGTTCCTATTTTGCCAGCTCTCATCCAGTGCAATAATATGACTGTTAGAATTCCTGTTAGTGTACACAATGAAGTGCCAGGGAGAGACCTGTTGGGAAATCATTTGAAAACTCTTGGAGTTGTATCTCGAACCCCGGGGCCTCCCAGCAAAAGGAAGCAGGAGCAGACAAGATTGGCCAGAGAGGTAACCCTGAGAGACTCTCAGTTTGAGGTTGATTTCCAATACCCCAGTCCACAGGAAGGCCACCCTTCTATTTCTAAGAAAAGGAAAGAGACAACGGACAAATCCAAGGTCTTTGGGAGAAAGAAAGGCCTCAAACCTAAACCTGTTCACAGGACAAGGAAATCCCAGAGAGGATGGTCCCAGGTCAGCCCAGTGACCCCTTCCCCAGCTGAGGCTGAGTGGGAGGACCAACCAAACTTTATAGAGACAGCTACTGGTGACACAGAGCTGGAAGAAAACCTTCCTTGTGTTGGAGATCTGGATCCTAGAGACCATCCTGAGCTGCAGACTTTACTTGCAGAAGGTGGACCCTCTAGCACAGTCTTCAACAGAGGACAAAGAAAGTGTCCCTTTCTAGAAGGTCTGCGCCAGCAGACAGCTTCCCAGCTGGAAGGGCAAGAGCCAGAGAAGCATAGGCTTTCTTGGGAGGATTGCCTCCTCTACAGTGAACCAACTGAGTCTACCCCACGGGACTACAGGAGACTGGTAGTGCCCCAGGCGGTGAGACAGGAGTTCTTACAGTTAGCCCATGAGATCCCTCTGGCTGGCCACTTGAGTTTCAAAAGGACCAAAGAGAGGTCATCTCTGTACTTCTACTGGCCCAAGATGGGGGCTGATGTAGAGAAATTCTGTAATAGATGCCACACTTGTCAGACTTCTGGCAAGGGTCCAAGAATGTGGCACCTTTATCCCCCCTCCCTGTGGTGGGTGTCCCTTTTGAGAGGGTGGGGATTGACATTGTTGGTCCCCTAGACCCTCCAACTTCTTCAGGCAACCGATTTATATTGGTTGTGGTAGACCATGCTACCAGGTATCCTGCAACCATACCTATGAGAACTGTTACTGCTCGGGCAGTGGCTAACGCCCTCCTTGGTACCTTTACCAGGGTAGGTTTTCCTAAGGAAGTCATCTCTGACAGGGGATCACATTTTATGTCCCACTTCATGCTGACCATGTGGAAGAACTGTGGAGTGACCTACAAGTTCTCAACAGCCTACCATCCCCAAACCAATGGGTTGGTGGAGAGGTGTAACCGTACAATGAAGAGCATGATAGGTGCTTTAGAGGAACCCCGTAGAAGAAAGTGGGACCTTCTACTGCCATGCCTTCTCTTCGCTCATTTGTTTTATTTTTTATTTTTTTCATTTATAAAGCGCACAGCAGCCCTCAGGCATCATGGTGCTGTTACAAGAATACTTTCTTATTGACATTGCAAGGACTTAGTTACATTACAGGAATACTTAGCAACATCGCAAGAATACTTAGTTACACTTACAAGAATACTTAATTGCATTACACGAATACTTGGTTGCATCACACGGATACTTAGTTGCATTGTATGAGTACTAGGTTACATTGCATGAGTATTTAGATGCATTACAATTGTATTTGGTTACATTACAAGAGTACTTTCTTTGTTCCTTTTAGAATGCTTTCTTATTACAATGGATAGGGTGAGAAATGCTCAGCTCAGGGTATTGAACGGTAAGCATGCTCTAATGATCCTGGGGCGGCTACTTAATACATGCTCTTACAGTGGTAGGTCAGGGAAGGATCCAGCGATGGAGAAAATGCAGGGTGCCCACCCCCTGCAGCGAGGAGGAAGAACACAGATATGAGAAGGGACGACAGAGGCAATGAGGATGCATATGAAGTTTCATTAGTGATCATGTGGGAGTGGGGGCACACCCACTCACTTATACAAACAAGGCGGTATGTGAACACAGCGCTGTAAGGGTTGCTATCTGAAAGGAGCATTACAACTGTAGGGCGCTTGCAACATTAAATCCTGGGTCAGAAATATACAGAACTGGTTAGTTGCCTAGTGCTTACCATGAGGTTGGTGCTGGAGCAGGAGATTGAGATGGTGTCATGATTCCTGCCCCTCATGTCCCCAGCCCTCCAAGATGTCAGGCTGGAGCAGGCCACGATCACCTACATGGCCCTCAAGGGCCTCTCCATCCCTCCAGACCCACTTGGAGTCAGACTTGGCACTTGTGGCACCAGACACACTCACTCCCATAGGATAACATTGGGGATTGGACTTGTAGTGCTTTGATGGGGACAAGATGGATGCCCCCACATATTTCGGTTCCCAGAACTGCATGTACAGTCTAGTCTTTTGGGTGTGGTTCAGCCCAGAGACACCTGGGATATCCAGAGACTATTTAAGCCACGCCCAGGCTGAGAAACATGCTTTGTGTTTTTTGCACCTGCAGCATGACACTCACCGTGTTCGAATCAGTCTCCAGCAGGCCTGCATCTTTCTTCTACGCTCAGCTCCTGCAAGAACAAGGACACCGTTAGGAACAGCCTTTCCTTGCGGTGCTTCTGCCCATCATTCATCGCTTCTTCTGTTCTATGGGCATCTTCAGCGGTGTCATTCCCATCTCGGCACGCCGCTTCCAAAGGAAAAGGGAAAAAGAACAGAAAAAAGGCATTAGTAAGCATTCAGCAAATCTTGGCTTATTTTTAAAGACTGTACGAGCTTCAAATGCTTACCTGAATCCCAGCCGCTCTGGGGGAACTCTGTCTCCCGAACTTATCATCCATCTGCAAGAGGGAAAAGACACTCCAGGTTAGCGTGGAAACATCTAGAGGCGGCGCATACCGCACTTACTCACCGCATTTCTTCTTCATAACCGGCATCCACGCTGAAAACGTCACGGCACCTAAAAGTCACAGAAAAATAACTCAGTTCAATACAATACGAAAGGGTCGCATCGCGCATCGCGCTCTCATTCACCTTCAGCGCTACTCATCTCAGCAGCACGTCGCCATCCCCGGACGCCGGCCATCATCTAAGGAAGGAAAGGAACGAAGTTAGAGAACTGTTCAAAAGACTCATTATACTTACCTGTCGGACCCTTGCCAGTGCAGTAACTAGGCAGCAACGAGCCTGCATCAATCAACACACCCCTGCGCTGAAAGCAGGACAGAGAGCACACTTTCCAAGAAAACAAGGCCCAGTCTCCCGTCGAGTAGACTCCAGGGAAGGGTTTGAGGTCGTAAGAGGTCAGAACAGGCTGAGTGACGTCCCCGTGGCGTTCATGTGACTGAGGTTAGAACAGGTGCACAGTGTTAGAGTGTTGGTACAGTTGAGGCAGCGTGTCAGGCCGATAGCGAACAGCGTCTCGGACTGGCTCAGACTGGGCCTTTTAGCATCGGGCCTTCTGGCAATTGGGCCAGCTTACCGCCTCCGGTGCAGGCACTCAAGAGAAATAGCTGATGTTGCCCAATCAGCTGTTTCGCCGCTCTTAGCAACGTCGAGCCATTATGGCGGCCATTTTTCTGGTCGTCATGGCAACAGTAAACAAAGAGCCGTGAACAATGGTGGCTCATGCTGATGCCGCGTGTGAGAGGGTCCCCCTCTCTGGTGGATGATGAGCATGGGCACTCAGAGCTGCACGATGCGAGGAGCTGGAAGAGGTGCCTGGCTTCACTGCAGGCCGTAGGACTTCACCGCTAGGTGTTGTAGTCGACTGCTGTGATCACTCTGAGAGGGCTCCTCCCCTCTCAGGAGCAGGTGCTCGTGGTCTGGATTCTACCAATGGCTCAGACTGGACCTTTTAGCATTGGGCCTTCTGACAATTAGACCGGCTTCCGCCTCTGGTGCGGGCACTCAAGGGAAATAGCTGATTGTTGCCCAATCAGCTGTTTCGCCGCTCTTAGCAGTGTCGGGCCATTACGGCGGCCATTTTGCTGGTTGTCATGGCAACGGTAAACAAAGAGCCGTGAACAATGGTGGCTCACGCTGATGCCGTGTATGTGAGGGTCCCCCTCTTTGGTGGATGAGGAGCACGGGCATTCAGAGCTGCACGATGCGAGGAGCTGGAAGAGATGCCTGGCTTCACTGCACGCCGTAGTGATCTCAGCTGAGAGGGCTCCTGCCCTCTCAGGAGCAGGTGCTCGTGGTCTGAGAAGTCCCTAAAGCAGGGTTTGGGTTCAGCCCCTTTGAACTTTTCTATGGTCATCCAGTCAGAAGACCTTTGGCCCTGATCAAGGAAGGGTTGTAGAGTGCTCCTTCCTTACAGCTAGTGAGAGTTACTGACTATGTGCACTAGGCCTCAGGAAAAGGATGGCACTTATGATGACAGACGCTTCAGATAACCTGAAAGCAGGTCATGCTCTGGTCAAACATTGGCATGACCAGAAGGCCAACATGGTGCAGTTTACTCCAGCCCAGCTTGTTTTGGTTATGGTACCTACAAGGTAGAGGGCCTTACTGGACAAATGGATTGGACCCTTCAAGATTGTGGGTAAACCTGGAGAGGTAGATTATTTAGCGGACTTGGGCAATCGCAAGAAGGCCCCAAGGGTCTATCACACTGTCTGAAGGCTTATGTTTCCAGACCAGAACTAGGAGCTTTGATTCTAGCCTCTGATCAAGAGGAGGAAAGTGAGCCTCTCCCCGATCTCCTCAGGGGACAACCCTCAGATGAGACAATTGAAGGAGTAAACCTCTTCAGATTTGACTCATCAACAACAGGAGAAGTGCAAGGCTCTGTTGAATCAGTTTGCCTCCCTGTTCTCACTGACACCAGGCTTGAACCCTTGGGGGCAGCATGATATTTTCACTGGTGACAGTCTCTCTGTCAAAAGCAGCGGTTACAGAATGTCAGATCATGTAAGATCTCACATAAAGGAAGAGGTAAAGAAGATGCTTGATCTTGGGGTTATTGAGCCATCTACAAGTCCATGGGCTAGCCCAGTTGTACTAGTACCAAAAGTAGGAAGCAAAGATTTGAGATTCTGTGTGGACTATAGAGCTCTTAACGCAGTCACCATGACTGATGCCCATCCTTTACCCAGAACATTTGACCTGACCTCAGGCTATTGGCAAATAGCTCTGACAGACCATGCAAAGGAGAAAACTGCATTTCCACCCCAGGTGGCCTCTACCAGTTTAAGGTTATGCCTTTTGGACTTGCACCTGCTATATTTCAGAGGTTGATGAATCAAGTTGTGAATGGGTTAGAGGACTTCTGCATGTCATACTTGAATGGCATTGCAGTGTTCAGCCCCACTTGGGAAGACCATCTTCGCCACCTAGGATATGTTTTGCAGGCTTTGGAATAGGCCCATCTGATCATAAAGGCTAGCAAATGTGAAATTGGTCAGAGTAAATTGGTCTTCCTTGGACAAGAGGTAGGAGGAGGTGAAATAGGACTATTGCCTGGGCCACCCCTACTACTAAGACCTAAGTGAGAGCCTTCCTAGGTCTCACTGGGTATCACAGGAACTTCACAGAGAACTATGTGACCATAGCTTCTCCCTTAAATGTGATCTCCTCACCCGAATTCCCCAAGAAGGTCAGATGGAATGAGGAATGCACTAAGACATTTGAAGGCCTGAAGAAAGCCCTTTGTCAAGCTCCAGTCTTGAGAGCTCCTGACCACAACCAAACCTTCATTGTACAGACAGATGCTTCTAACACAGGGATAGATGCAGTTTTGAGTCTACTAGGTAAGAAAGGCAGGGAACACCCCATCTGCTTCATCAGTAGGAAACTGAAGGACTGTGAGACAATGTGGGCAACTATTGAACGTGAATGTTTTGCCATTGTGTGGTCTCTGAAGAGGTTTAGGCCATACCTTTATGCTTCTACTTTCATTATTCAGGCAGACCACCAACCCTTGAGATGGTTAATGCAGATGAAGGGGGAGACTCCCAAATTGTTAAGGTGGTCAATCAGCCTCCATGGCTTTGATTTCACCATAGAACACAGGTCCGGGTGTAATCACCAAAAGGATGATGATCTCTCCAGAAAGTATGGGCAACTGGATTAGGAGATTCATCCAGGAGTGGATTAAATCCTCCTGTCCCTAAGTGTGAGGGGATGAGTGTTAGGGAGAATTCTCATTTCTGTGCGAATTCCCTTCAACCTTGGAGACTCCCATCTCGTTTGCTGGACTTTAGGACATTTTAATTTTAACACTGGGGTGAGTGAGCCCTTTTTCTCCCTCTCTCATGTATTTTGATCTGATTTGGATTATGTGTTTAGTTTGTTTTTGTAGTCTGACAAGCTCCATAGGCATCTAACTTTTTTATGGTGACACACAGGACCTTCAGTGCAGTGTCACAGAGAAATCCTTTAGAGTTCTCATAAGCTTTCAATACCTTTTCCTTGTGTGAACTACTGTTCCCAAGAATAGTTAAAGTGAAATTGACTTTACTTACCTTTTCTCTTTGTAGGTCCAGCACACACCATCTTATGTGGAGTGCTGAGGGGTTACTTAGTAGCCCCCTAGCCTACCTACTCATGTAACATTTTTATGTTACCCTCACTACTTTAAATGACTGGTGGCAGTGGATTAATTTTCCTACCATTGTGCTTTTCTACCGCAGGCCGAATCCTCAGCTGCAGTATAGCACCCATGGGGTGACCATTTGGTCAAAATGGCCCTGGTATGCTTTTTTTGCCATTTTCTGTTTGTGAGGTATTTCTTAGGTTTTACTCTGCGCGCCAAGCCAGGTTTGAGCCCTTTGTTCGGTTTGCCTTTTCTAATCGACGAGAGAAGATCCGTAAGGGATGACTTCTTTCCTTGGGTTAGTGGGCCAACTAACCCCGAGACGAACTCCACCGGACCATCTTCTCCGACTGGCTGTACTTCTTTGCTGCTGTAGGAACTGAGTGCCAGGGGTCGAGAAATCCGTAGTCAGGTGCAACATCTGTGATCTGACCAGAAGCTCCAGGAGTCTCCCGAGAACCCTCCAGAAGCAGGACGACCAGAGCTCAAGTCCCCTCACCAGAGTTCAGGACTCAAGGAGTGGAGGAAGCCCAACCGGTATCCAAATTCCACGGTGGTACTGTTTACCGAGCGCTGAAACCGCTAAGTTCTGCTGGTCCGAAAAGAGCCCGTAGCTGCCGCCGACCTCCAAATTGCTGCTGCAGGCGTGCTCCAGATGTCCTCCCTCTTGTCCCCATGACTGAGGCCCAGGAACCCAGTATCTGCATCACTGCAATCAGACGGAAGCCAGCTGGACCACTCTTCTTCTAACCAAAGGTACTGTACCGACTTGCAGTAGCTACTTTGCTAGAGTTGATTTCAGCTCTACCCTTCACAAGTGTAACAGCTTGTGACCCTACAGTGATTTTTCTTCAACAAACTCTCTAACTTTGTGCAAGACTTTACTATGTAAGAAGTGCCTCATCACCATAAACTGTGCTCCAATTGACTTTGGCTGGCCTGGCTCCCTGCAGACTCTTCTAGTACATTTGACTTTGATACTTTTTGACCCTCATAGGTGATAACTTGGTTTTTAACTATTATTGCTGGGAACGTTTTTTTTATCTAGACTTTATTGGGAGATTTAAGGTGCTCACATGCTCTGAGAATCTGTTTTAACCTTGTTCCTTCCCTTAACCTTTCCTTTCTACAATTCTCTCAGAATTTACAAAGAATATTAGTGATATATATGTCCTAGTTAGTGAAGTCACCTCGGGGTGTAGGAAGTGTGTAAGAAGCATCTCTAAAGAGTATCTGCTAGCTTTGTGCTGATTCTGGAAAACTATTTTAAAGTATATTTGATTATTACATTTATTGCCCTTTTTTAAGAATGCTTATTTAAAACTGCTGTTAAATGAATCCATTATTTATATCTACAACCCCTGAGTATAAGTGTTACTTGGCTACTTGTATTTATGGATTTCATTGCAACCGCTCTACAGCTCACATTTACCCCTCTTGCTATAGGCCTAGCTGCTCAGTCACACTACCAACCTGTGTAGTACAGGCCTATACCAAAAGGTGGGTTACCTAATACCAAGAGGACAAGTGTTGTGTAGTCTCCCACAGGGTTACTACATCAATTCTTACCTAACAGCGGGCAACATCTGCCTCTGAATTTGTAGGTTTTTTCCAATAATGAGGAAGGAAAGCTCGGGAACTAGTGCCACTTTATACGAGCACCCGATAAAAAAAAAACTTACATTTTTTCCTCAATTTTGCACTTGTTTTTGGGTGGCAGTAGGGCTAAGCTCTTTCTGAGAGGATGGCTCCATGTTGCATTGTAACGTCGGCACCTTCCAATTGTGGACGAAGGTTACTGCATGGCATTCCTACAAAAATCACCCCAAGCCACTGCTGTGCCAATGCCTTCTCCGGAACCGCTCCTCCTCCAAGAAATATCTCAGGTGCTGTTGAAGGTGATATTGGAGTTTGTTCCTGTGTTGGAACTTGGTAAAGGCTAGTATTCCCTTTACTTTGTGGATCTCAACAAGAGTGGACATCTAAGACCAAGCCTACCCTTGAGACTTCTTAACAAGCTCCCCCAAAAGGACAGGTTAAAATTGGTGGCTCTTGTGGAGATACTTCAGGCCTTGGAAGTGCACAATTGCCTTGTTTCACTAAATCTGCAGGACATGTACTTTCACGTCCCCTTCCACCTCAAACATCAGAAACACCTTTGTTTTGTTGTGGGAAGCACTCCTCTCTATTTTGCAGTGTTCCCACTTGGCCTCCCTTCTGCCATCAGGGTGTTTACAAAGGTGATGGCAGTGGTTGCCGTCTAACTCCACAGAAGTGGGCGGGGGTGGGTCTTGCCTGGACAAGTTAATTCCCATGGGCCAAGTTAGAAGAGAGCAATAAAGGGCATTGGGATGACGTGCAACCTCCCCCATGCATTAAGCTTTTCCGTCAATCTATAAACAGTCCTTTCTGACTACCTCCAAAAGACTATCATTCAACAGGACAGTTTTGGGCACAGATTGAGGCATGGTGTTCCCTCCCACAAAGACGGTGACAAGTAATCGGGCCACAATAACTGTCTTCTAACCAAGCTTGGGCCTACCAGCTGGGTTTTATTGATAGTGCTAGGGCCCATGGTGTTCTGTGTTTTCATAGTAGTCCCAGAAGCAAGACTGCTTATGTGTTTGCTGCAGTGGTCCCTGAGACGTGCGTGCTTCCAGTTCAGTTGGACACAGGGGCTATTATCCTGGCCACACCACAGGTCAGGAAAGATCTGCTTTGATTGACATCTGCGACCAACCTTCTTCAGGGGGCCCCATTCCAGCAGCTGTAGCCATCAGCCACCTTAGTCATGAACATGTGTCCTTGATGGGGTGGTGAGCTTATATGCAGGATCAATTAGAGAGCAGTCTGGAGGACGGCCAGTAGAACTGCAGGGCATTTGTTCTCGATTTCTTGCATTGCCAACGTTCTTACCATCAGCCATTGGTTTGACTATTTAGGCCTTTGCAGACAATGCCACCACCATGCATTACATCAAGAAGATGGTTGGTGAGGAATCATTCAAACTGCACACGGAGGTCCTGCTCCTTTAATATTGTGACCATTTCTCAACTCGTCTGCAGTCGGAATGCTGAGGAGTTTATTAGGGGTTAATTAAAACTTCAGACCAAAAAAAGTCAATGGAAACATAAATCTTCCAAAACAAAAGGGTGGCTTCCTCTGGTTCCTCTCATGGAAGGATGGATTAGCCCACAATCCTGGGGGTTTTAAGTTCCCTGCACTTCTTTCTTGTCTTGTTGCTTTGAAGGGTCCGGTCATCTTCTGCTGAGCCCTGATGTAGCAGGAGACGTTTCTCTGAGGCATACATAGGCCCGCATGGTAGGCATGTGGTAGGCCAGTGGAGATATGGGTAGGATAACACTTGTAAAACCCCTAGAGCCCCACCAGATGACTGGTAAGTGTAGTGTGTCTACAAGGATAGTGTTAGGATTCACGCCCCCTTCCTTTCCAAGGGTCCTGGCACTGTTCCCCCAAACCAAGTCCACACCTTCCCCTCAAAAATTTGTAGCAATTCCATGCCTTAGAGGAATTCCATGCCTCCTGCACTTCTTGTCCGCTTTATCCATCCTGCTCCTCCTCGACACTTCGCCATATGTTTGTACGTCTGCCCTTTTTAGACTCCCCTAACTTAGGCTTTGTGCTCCCCCTAAATTAGGCTTTGTGCTCACCTGCTCCTTCCCCTCTTCTTCCATCTGAGTCGCATCTCTACTGACTTTACTACCAACCTCCTCTCTGAATCTCCTTCCTCATTCTTCATTCCTCTAGGATGTTCCTTTTAACCTCCTATGTGGGGGTCTTCCCTCCCTCCCTCCTTCCTCTCTCCTTCTAGCCACATCATTTTTTGCTCCTTACACCCCCTCTTCATAGACACCCCTTCTTCTCCTCCATCACTCCTTCTGGCTCCTCTCTCCTCACTCCTAACATCTCTCCTTACTCCTTAATTCACCTCATCCATTTCCTTCTCTGCCCTTCTCCAGCCCTCTCTGTGACTGGCTCATCACTTCCTTGCAACCACACTCATGCCTATTGTTCTCATGGGGGTCCCTCCCATCCCCTTGAGCTGTCCTTGTGTCAAGCTGTCTGTGATTATTGTACTCATGCAATTGGAGTAATTGGTTCCTTTCATTGAGTTCACATGTGTACACTGACTGCCTACCGTTTAGTCTGGATGCCATTGAGCAGACTACATTTGCACCCTTCTTCCATGCTGCAAGTACCCGCTTCTGCTCCACACTTTCGTCTGCTGGCCATGTCAGTATTGCGGCTCTCATTACCACTAAGACACTGGCCCTCATTACAACCTTGGCAGAGGACCATGGTGCTATTAGCACCATGGTCCATGCCGCTAAGGTTACGATTCCGCCATGGTGGATGGCGGAATTACCGCCCCATTCTAAGGTGAGTGGGGCGGTAATTCCCCATTCACCATTTGCCCTTCCCCATTCCCATTTTTGGCCCCATAGGGCATAATGGGAATGGGGAAAGGCGCTAAGTACGGTGCCGCAAATTGCGGCACCGTACTTAGCACCAAGGTCACTTTGCGGCATGGGTTTTAACGCCTGCAAAAAGCAGGCGTTAAAACCCGGGACCTCTTAATCAGGCGTTAAGGGTTAATGGCGCTGACGGCGCCGTTAAACCCTTAACGCCTGACTTGTAATGAGGGCCACTGTCTGATGCTTCCCTGCACGGCTATGCACCAAATGGAACTCCAGAGCGAGGGCTCATTAATTATAGCTGTCTAAAATATGGCTTTATTGAAAGTTGATCCGCCAGGCGACTCCTTTCAATCCTTAGTTAACTCCTTTGGATTGGGTTATTTGAAACACCAAAATAAATACAGTGTCGCAGTTCACTGGAGTGTGACGATATAAAACCTAAACCGTCATATGATGCTTAACATTGAAGGAAAAGACTCCCGGATTCTGCGCCATTAAGTATTATTGTACTTTAATTTATGGTCAATCAATTAGCCGACGCGAGAGATAGCAGCTGCATGAACTTTTGGACTTTGGGATTAAACCCTTATCTAACTTACCTGATAAATGCAGCGTGGAACCTACATTTAAAGTATCTCTGCCCTGATTTGAGAAAGGCTCAGCCGAGCCGAAACACATGTAATCATGAAGAGGGCGTCTAAAATCTGATTGACCATAAATTAAAGTACAATAATACTTAATGGCGCAGAATCCGGGAGTCTTTTCCTTCAATGTTAAGCTCATTAATTATAGGGATGGGTGCCTGGGGGGACCTGAAGAGGTCATGGATCAATATCACACAAAAGAAAATGGACAATTCGAACTTGAGAAATAACATATAAAAGTATGTTTTAAATTTTGTAACATGTACATTATTCTCGAAGTATTGCTTATATTTTGCTTGACATGTTTCGCTCTTCATATTGGTGTGGGATTTTATTCAGAGCAAAGTGATGCAATGATGGTCTAGTGGTTGAGGAAGTATTGGTAATCTTTGAGACAAATGTTCTTCTACAGTATGTTTGTTTGTTTGTTTTATCACTTGTATTGCACACCAGACCCAAAGGTATCATGGCGCATTGCATAAAACAGCTCACAGCTTGGTTACAAAAAAGTACAGATACATATTACATATGAGAAAGATGCATGTAAGGCACATAGGCAGGATACATCATAAGATACTAGATACAGTTTCATTACACAGAGTTATATACAAGGTATCCAAATAAATCACAATATGGACCTTGGGGCCAGTAAAAGGAGGGCTGGAGTGTTTTCTTATTCTCTAAGAAAATGAAATTGGGCTGGGCAGTTTAGATATTAAAGCTACAAATATCGTGTGGGGGCACCAAATTCAGACTGCTACTATGTGGGCAGGTAGTCGAAGAAGGTCATGAGTAAATCATGCTGAAAAAGAGAATTAATTATGAAAAAGAAGGGGATGCAGTGAGGTCCGCGCTGCTTCGTGTCAGCAATCTGATTGTAGCAAGATGCGAGTGCTAAATCATTGGCTTGTATTGTGGTGATCTGGAAAGGGACTAGAGGATAGCAGAAGCAAAATCTGGTTTGCTCACAAACATTTATGAAAAATGAGTTGACTTTAATGGGGTATTTTACACTCTGGTTTTATTGAGCTCAACGCTAGCAAGGTAACAGAATAGATGACAGGATGGGGGCGGAAATAGCTGAATTACAATTAAGGTATATGATGGAGGAGGTTGTCGCTGGGTAGAGTGTCCTGCAGGGAGCGATCAAAGATTGTGTGTACTTTAGGGTGGGGTGCGAAGGTGGGGAGGCAGTGGATGGGAAATAGGGGTTCTTTTTGTTGAAAGTGATGTTAGTTTTCCATACTTGCAATATTGTAGTTTGTATGGTGTGATGCTATCCCGGGTCGCCTAGCCCTAGTTGAGCAGGGCTTGTTTGTTTGACTTTCCTGATTGTGTCAAGGCTCGTTGTGGTGCACTGAAGAGTGTATGTTTAAAGAAGAAAGTGGCGAGTACATAACGTTCACTTGGAGTGATGCGTCATCTGCTATCAAGAGGTGCTAGGTGTGAATTTAGGGGCTATATATTTTAGGTCCCATCCAAGGCCTGGTTTAAGAAATCATTCTCAGTAAGCATTAATATGACATTCTTTTAACAGCTCACCCAATATGGAAAGCTGGATGGTTATTGACTTGGAAGGTTTGGCCCAATGAGTACATCTGTGCATTTAATTGCATTTCTGTTGCATGAGAGCAGCAGTGGGCATGTAAAAATTGCCCCATAAGGCACTGCATAGTTACAGTCTGACATGCTTCTTCTGCACTACCACTGCTATTTCCCTTACTTGGTAATTGAAAAGAGCGTTAAATAAATTTCAGACATCCCTGAATGTGGGGGCCGCTTTAGAAGAGCGAGGAACAAGAGCATCAACCTGCAGCCCTTTCATTAAAGTGACCTCTTCTGGTTCCAGGTACAGGCCACCTTGTAGAGGAGAGCCATGTGCCTGGTTTGTAAAGGAGTGAGCAAGTCCTATTGTTATCTAACAGGTAGGTTTACACCACCAAAGTTTTCATGTAACTTAAGGTCCTGGGGTACAATCGCAGTAATCCCTCTAATATTCCAGAAAGCAGAGTAAGGTATGATATGATATGGCATTTGTAACGCGCCTATACACAAGTGTTTCAAGGTGCAACGAGGCGGGGGGAGACAGGGGGAGACAGACAACGATCCTACTAGGCCAGGTGTCATTCAGATCGCGCAAGTGCAAGGGTAGAGGGGACTGGGAAATGTGCAAGGGGAAGGGGAGAGGGGGAAAGGAGCTGTACATGGTTAGTAGAATACAAGATAAATAATAGGGCCAGCTGGTGGCAAGTGCAAGGAAAGTGCAGTACATGGTTAGTAGAATACAAGATAAATAATAGGGCCAGCTGGTGGCAAGTGCAAGGTAAGTGCCGGGAGAAGGGGCTGTAGGATACAGAGACAGTCCCGTAATGCAGGTAGGCAGTGCAGGGAAGAGTGGCTGGGCCAAGGACCGAGATCGGTGAGTGGCCCAGTAGCAGATTCAGTGCATGTTCAGTGATTTTAGCAGGGGAGAGAGGGAGAGAAAGCAGAGGGAAAGAGGAAGGTTTTGAGGTGCTTCCGGAACCAGAGATGGTTCTCCTCAAGTTTCAGGGAGGCAGGAAGGCTGTTCCAGAGGGAGGCCCCTGCTGCGGAGAGAGATCTACCCCCAGCTCGTTGCTTGGAGAAGTGGCTGTCCCTGAGGTAGTTGGAGGTGGATGAGCGAAGAGCTCGAGAAGGAAGATATTTAGGAAGAGAGAGTTGAAGGTATTTTGGCCCAAGGCCCAAGAAGGCCTTGTGGACAATGCAGAGGGTGTTGAACTTAATCCTTGCAGCCACTGGGAGCCAGTGTAGTGATTTCAGTCCTGGAGAGATACGGTCCCTGGGCTTGAGGCCAAGGACAAGTCTCGCAGTCCTGTTCTGGATGAGTTGCGAAGGGCGGAGAGTAGAGGCAGGAAGATTTAGATAGCGGCTGTTACAGTAGTCCAGCTTCGAGAGAACCAGTGCTCTGGAGACAGTGAGCTTCTGGGGGAAGGAGAGGAAAGGAAGGATACCTCTGAGGAGGTGTAGCTGGTAGTGTGACTTCTTAGAGATGTCAGATATGTGAGGAGAGAGAGAGAGTGTGGAGTCGAAGATGACCCCAAGGTTTTCTTGCCTTGCAGGTAGGCGCAGGAAGAGGGCCAAGGGAGCCCGGCCAGAGAACTGCAGGGAAGGAGGGAGTGGGTGTGCCGATAAGTAGAATCTCATTCTTACTGGCATTAAGGCAGAGGTCGTTGGCGGCACACCACTCCTGGATAGCAGAGAGACAGTCAGAGATGAGGGAAGGAGAAGAGGAGGCCGGGGGTAGCCTGAAAATGAGCTGGGTATCATCCGCGTAGCACTGAAAGTTGGGACAGAGAGTGGCGATGCGGTGAGCAAGAAGAGCCATATACTGGTTGAACAGCCAGGGGGAGAGGTTAGATCCCTGGGGGACACCACAGGTAGAGAAAAAGATGTCAGAGAGGAAGGAACCCAGTTGGACCTGAGAGGGTCAATTGGAGAGGAAGGAGGTCAGCCACGCCAGAGCCTGACCAGTGATACCCAGGTTATCACGGAGACAGTTGAGCAGGATGGTGTGGTTGACAGTATCAAAGGCAGAAGAGAGGTTGAGCAAAATGAGAACACAAGGGGTGTTAGAGTCAAGGTTAGAGAGCAGGTCCTCACGGATGTTCAGGGGAGCAGTTTCCGTGCTTCTGGCAGCTCTGAAGCCTGACTGATGGTCATGAAGACTACCAACAGATTCAGCATGGAGATTGAGCTGGGAGATGGCCAGTTTCTCCAGGAGCTTGCCCAGGAAGGGAGCGATAGGGATTGGGCGATAGCTGGGCAGGAGGGGTCGGAAGAGGGTTTCTTAAGAAGGGGGTGCACAAGGGAGTGCTTGAGGGGGGATGGGAAGACTCCAGAGGTGAAGGAGTGATTGCAGAAGTCAGCCAGGGCAGGGGCCAGGGAGTCGATGTGGTCCTTGATAGTTTTGGAGGAACAGGGGTGGACCTGTTTTGACAAGACTTTCACAGATCGGACTTATCTCGAAACCTCGTCAGCAGAAAAAAGGGGAACGGCAGAGAAGTAGGGAGGAGGGGTGGCTGCAGAAGGGCCAGAGGGAGAGCAGGGAATAGAGGGGGGGAGGTGATAGGAGGAGAGTGAGGACAGGATGTCCTGTGTTTTTGAAATGAAGTGAGAGGCCGGTGCCGTGCAGAGGGCCTGGGAGGGGACAGGAGAGGTGGAGACTGCAGCAGGGTTGGCCAGCTCCTTGCAGATTTTAAAGAGTTCGGCCAAATTGTTAGATGCCGCAGAGATGCAGGCTTGGATAAGGGCTCTCTTCTTAGTGAGAACGGAGAGCCGGTATTGCCTTTGGAGCAGGCGGCAGGCCAGTTTGTCAGAGGATGAACATGAGGCACGCCATTTCCTCTCTGCCACCCTGCACTTGCGTTTAAGGGTGACGAGATCTGAGTCATACCAGGAGTTACATTTGGCTTTGGGCTTCAGGCGGATCCTCATGACAGGGGCAAGGATATCAAGGGTATCAGATATAGCAGAGTGGAGAGTGGAGAGGGCTGTGTCAAGGTGGGAGTCAGCCGAAGGGGGAGGAGGGGGTGAGAAGGTGGTAGCGAAAGCCTCAACTGACACGCGCTTCATGGGTCGGATGACCGCGGAGGTGGGTGGCAGTGAAGAGGGTGGCTTTGCCTGTGGGGTAGGGAGGGTGAGGTGGGAGGATAGGAGAAAGTGATCACTCCAGGAGAGAGGAGTGGAGAGAGGGACAGAGAGGGGAAGGTCAGAAGAGATCAGAGCATCAAGAGTGTGCCCTGCAGAAGGTGGTTGGCCCAGACGGGCGAATAGAGAGTGCGAGTCGCAGAGGTCGCGAAAGAGTCCGGAGGAAGGACAGGAGACATCAAGGTGGATATTGAAGTCTCCAAGAAAGAGGAGTTGAGAGGTTGAGGCCAGGAGTGAGGAGGAGAGGTCAGCCCACTCAGAGAGGAAGGCGGAAATTTGACCAGGTGGCCGATAGATAGTAGCCACGGTAAGGGAATTGCTAAGAGAGAGAGAGAGTTGGCAGACAAGGCATTCAAAGGAGGAGTAGGTCTGCGAAGGAGTGTCAGTGGCAGGAATCCACTCAGGGAAGATAAGGGCCACACCACCCGCAGCACGATTGGGCCTGGGCAAGGAGAGGATCTTGTAACCGTCAGGTAGGAGTGTGTCAAAGCTGGTGACAGAGCTGGCAGTGAACCATGTCTCATTGAGGCCGAGGATGTCAAGGTCCAGTTCCTCAAGAAGGCGACAGATATCAGAAGAATGTTTGACGGCAGAGCGAGAGTTGAGAGTGGCAATGTGGAGAGGGTTGCCATCCTTGAAGGACATCTGGGGAGGGGTACAGATCAGAGGTACGCCCTGTGGAGGTAAAGAAGAAGGAGCCAGAGAGAGGGCAGGGTGAGAGGGTGGAGGCAAGGTAGCCAAGGACAGGGAAGAGGGGACAGCAAGAGAGGAAAGGAAGTTGATGAGGCGCGGGAAGCGTCTATCAAAGAGGTGGAGGTTGGCCTGAGGGCCTTGGACCAAGACGGTCCCGTTAACGTAGACATTAATGATGGCCTTAGAGGAGCTGAAGGGGGCCAAGAGGACATCCCAACGGGTGCCACCATTAATGGGAGAAGAGGAGAAGGGAGAGAGCACAGAGACCATATGAAGGGTCCATTGGTCAGGGGAAGGCACGAAAAAGAGGATGTCAGTAAGAGTTTCCTTGGAAGAGGCACTGATGTAGGTGTCAGCAATAGGGAGGCCTGGGTTGGAGACCAGGATATCCTTTTTAAACTTTTTTTAGTGAGGAGAGCAGGATAGTCAATTGAGAAGCAGTTAGAGACGATAGGAGAGATAGAGAGCACCATGGAATAAGGAGGGAGTGGGGGGGGGGGAGGCAGACGAGAGCAAGCGGACAGGAATGAAGCGGCAAGCCCTAGTTTACCACAATTACAGAGCAACAGTAACAGTAAATACGAGTTAGGTACCCAGTGTAGAGGCCACCTAAGTTTGAGAGTCCTGCGAGGGAAGAAAAAGCCCTAGTTGACCAATTACAGAGCAACAGTAACAGTAACAGTAAATACGAGTTAGGTACCCAGTGTAGTGGCCACCTAAGTTTGAGAGTCCTGTGAGGGAAGAAAAAGGCCTAGTTTACCACAATTGATGGTAAAAACTGAAGTGGTGAAGGTTGGTGGGCGAGCAGGTGGAGCTAACCAGAAAGAATGGCGGACCGGTGCCTGGAGTCCTCTGCGGACACCTGCAAACACACTGGGAGCCGCAGCCGTAGGAGCCGCCCTTTGCCTAAGGGGCCCTTAGCCGAGGGGGCTGCCGGGCAGGGGGGCTGCCCAGGGGGGTGGGATTTAAGGCAGGAGGAGAGGAAGAGGAGGGGGGGTGTGGGCAGGCATGGAGGCGGGAAGGGAGAGGGGAGAGGAGCACCAGGAAGTGAGGTGGAGGGAGGGAGCAGGGGGCAGCACAATGCGCACAGAGCACCAACAAAAACAGTAACCGTAAAAGCTTACTGAAGCCCAGCGGGGCTTGGAAGGTAGCCTCACAGCAGGCCACACAGGGCTACGGGCGACCGCTCGATCCCGCTCAGGCTCAACAAGGAAGCGAGCGTGGAGAGCGTTCGTCACGTAGTCCTGGAGGGACTACGAGGACACCCAATCAGAGGGGGGTGTGGGCGGCAGGGAGGCGGGAAGGGAGAGAGGAGAGGAGGACCAAGAAGTGAGGTGGAGGGAGGGGGCAGGTGGACGGTCATAACCCAACTCTTGAATTAGCTGGGCAAGACTATGCGACTTAACACTGTTATTAGTTTGGTGTGTAAGCAGCTTCAAACCTTGACTAGACCTGTGGATATTTACATGTCTAGTTACCATAAAACGAGGAACCAGTGCTGTAACGGGCTCCCTGACATCCACACTTATCATAATGCAGCACTCAAAACCTCCCCTAAGCTTCTAGGACAATAGAAAGTAATGAGGATACGTGTTTGTCTTGCAGAGCCCAGTTATCAGCCAATTCTTCCCAACAGTCCTCCTGTGGTCGTTTTCAAGCCTTCTGCCTTCCATCGTCTACTATTCAACGCTCCTGGAGGCCCACTGGACCAGGTAAGCAATCACCTTGGTTCTTTCATGCGCCCTTTTCTGGATCCCTTAGCAAATTGAAGTGTGTGGCACGGGCATAACTGGGCATTTCTTCCTGATCCGTCAGAAGCTTCAGGAATAGGTCACTTTGTCAGCCCAGTTCTATTTTATCAGTACCCCTTGATCTTCTCTCTGTCCGTTGAACAATCTTTCTGGAATCTGATTCATCACTATATAAACTGAGGGGGAGACGGGTGACCGTGGGCGCCACAACATACAGGGTCGGTAGTGGAATGCATGCAGTGGCCCAGTCTGGGCTAAGGTGCCTGGGCGCAGGTACTTATGGCACAGTAACTGATGAATGCATAAGTAGATGTGGCGATATTATGGTGATGTCTGCGGTGATCTCTGGTGACTTTATTCCTCCCATTAGCAAAGCAACCCCCTTGTTTTTTCCAGGAAGAGAGTATGTTCTGGTGAGCCAGACCTTTTTGTCTTTGAAGCCTTTTCGACAAAGTAACACATGTTACTATGTTTGCCTTGTTGTGAAGAAAGTAATATTGTGCAACATTGCACTATGTATAGATATTTGGCACTTTAATACTGTTTGAGGTGGTTTGGTTTGCATTATGACACTTTATTCTTGATTATTTTATGCACTGGCATATTGGGCCGTTTTGTATTAATGTATGTTGCTATGTATATTGTACTATGGGCCTCATTATGACCCTGCCGGTCCGGAAACAACGGTGCAGGTAAACCCGCCGCCACTGTTGTTTCCGGACCGGCTGATTCCGAGTTCTGCAGGCGGGAGGTGTCACTCCCGCCAGGTCTGATCTGGCGAAAGTAACGCCACCCGCCTGCAGGCGGTAATGGAAACACTGGCTCTATCATAGATGGAACCAGTGTTTCCATGGTCCACATCCCTATGGAGTCCTATGGGACTCCATGGGAATGGGGATTTACAGAATTTGGCCTCAGAATTACCGGGTCACCGGGGTTGTAATGCCCCAGTGATTCTGTCAATCACAGAGGCGGAATGTTATTACGGTCCGGCAGCAGCCTGCCGGTTGTTCCGGCACGGCTACAGCCGGACTCGTAATGAGGCCCTATTTCTTTTTTATGTGTTGTAATTCTGTCTATGGTATCCAAGCCAGCCACAAATGCAGCCCAAAAATTGGTGAAAAAATAAAATGCTAGATACCCCATTGATATTGTTATTCCTTCGGTCACCCTTTTTTTGTTCGTTTGTGGCAGTTAAGGGTCCTGTGCTGATGTAGTAGAGGCATACCTACCTTCTTGGTTTTGTTTGATGCCTTTTCTATCATGGGGAGGCACTGCGTTTTTACAACAAACATTTATTGGCTGATTCACAAAACTATCTAGTCCGACACTATGCAAATTTATCTTCTGAATAGTAATGAGGGGTCTCCTGAAAACCCCGTCAGGATTCTGGCCCTCGATGCCTGTAGTTGGACAGCCCCCTAGGGCCTGTCCCTCACATTCATGGAAGAAGAAAAGGATGCAGGGATAGCACAAAAGAGAATCCAAACAACTGCAAGAACCCGCTATTCTGACTAATAACCGCACTACAGGGCCTTCGATTTCAGCCCAGTGGTGGTAGGGAACTGTACTAATGCAGCATAGCCTTCAACTCCAATCAGAGGAACACCTGAAGAGCACACATGGACATAACAGCAGCCTTTCGAGTACCAAAGAGCTGGCAGCTCATAGCGCTTGTGCTTAACTCTCCAGATAAAACATGCACACACCCAGGTGTAACGACCCATGTAGTATCGTACCAGCGTACAAGACTCTGGTCCTTCTGGCCTGCACTAATCAACACCCCAAGTTTCACAGCTGCCACTTCCTTTACATCTTCTTATTCTATTCTGAGCACATTGTTTGTAGTTTTCATGCATGGGTGTTTCAAGCTCATTGTTTGTGTGTGTGGGACAAGGGGAGGGCGTAGGCCTGTTCATTCAGAACCATGCACAAAGAGGCCACAGAAAAAGCAAAGGTGCTCTATACAAGGCCACTTTAAATTACACTAAATCAAGGTACTGTAGATTCAGATACTCCTTTTTCACAAATCCGGTGGTGGAAGATGTTCAGTGAAATGTGTCTATATATAATGAGATCCTCCTCTACCCCTGTTTGCAACAGACCCAGGGTTGTGTTCTCTCAGGACACTGTTTTCTTCTTCCTCATCGTCATCCTCCCCGTGAGGGGCACCGTCTTCGCCTTGGTCTATCTGGACGACATTGGGCGGGCGCTGTGACCTGAAGAATCCAGTTCTCACTGGCCCCCTCGGTATCATCACTAGCACTGGGGCTCTGCACATTTGGGGCGTAGTGATCCAGCACCCCGCAGCGTCCACACAATTTTCCTTGCGCTGGGCATTCAGCGTGTGTGGGAGGTCGTACCCACACTTCGTGGACAAATCCAGGGCTCTTGCACCCCTGTCCCGCTGACCTCCGCTTGGACGTCTTGCTCCTCTGCCACCTTGACCGTGGCCCACAGCACACACATCTTCCACTTTCCCTGGGCGCATAGCCGCCACCATCTTTGACATCCTCACCTCAGACACCTCTTGGGAGTGTCCAAGTCCCAGTATGCGCAGCAGTGTGATTCCAGGCTCTCGCAGCACCTGCCTGCGCAGTTTGCCAGACGAACATCCCTGTATTAGTTGGTTCCTTATCATCATATCAGGGTTATCCCAGACACACGGCAGGGAAATGCGGTGCAGCCGTCCATAGAAATTGTACAGTGACTTGTCATCCTTTTGCCTGGTGCTACACATTACAAACTGTTTCTTAGTCCACATTACATATCAAGCCTGTCGATCCACATCCTCCATCTCAGTTTCAGGTTGGATGGGGACCCCAAGATGTCAAACTCAGGCATTGGTGTAAGTGCCCCTTGCTGTCTCGGCACATGTGGTGCTTGGAAGGCAGCGGCATCCATCTCAGCGAGCACACAGACACCCCACAAGAAAACTGGGGCTGCAACTCACTGACGTGCTGCTCCAGGCACAGCTGTGCACAGATTTTGAGTGCGATAATGTTGGTCAGGCACCCCTTCGCAGCTACTTCTGATGATCTTCCTCCACCATGATTTTCAAAATGTCTGCAGTATGCGTTATTTGTACCCAAGATGTGTGTGATCTAAATCTCGAAAATTGAAGCACACAATTTTGAGATACAGTGAAGTAAATAGTGCATTTTTCACCCTCTTCTAAAAGCCTGATGCCATTTATTTCCGCACAGTCATTTTAGGCATGAAAATGTTGATGAAACTTAACCAAATTTGGCACGATTCTTGGATTTGGTTGGGTTGGTTGCATGACAAATTCGGACGAGAACAAAAGTTACAAAGGAAGCTTTTTTGTTGAGTTTTACATTGTAAAGTTCAGTGTAACCTTAACTATAGATCTGTAAACACAACTCTATAGTTAATGTTATAAACGGGTTTCTATAACACAAATCACCCACACTAGGACAAAACCAATATATAGCATCCGCAAACCCTCTAAATAAAACCTTTACTCCTTCTGCCTGGGTCTGCCACCCCTCAAGCCAGAGGACTGCCACTCCTACGGACACCTTCACTCCGCCAACAGTGACTCCAACTCTGCAATCCAGAGCAACCACTCTGGCGTTCAAACATCCTGTCGAGTCACCCACAATAGAACCACTAAGTCAATCAACCAACAAGCTAACAATACCACCACGCTGACACTCTTCCAGACATCTAACACCACCTCCTCTCCTGAAATAAAACAATCAAAAGGCAGAATAATGACAGAAAAGCAACAAACTAGACAACAAGCACAATAAATACAACACAACCACATAGACATGGTGCACAATATAAGCATACGAACCAGGGTTGGCCACACCTTTAGCCCGCGTGTGCAAAAACATTGTCCACCTCAACTACAGAGTTACAGCGGTAAACCATTACACCAACATGGATTAGCTACTTCCATGTATGTGCAAAAAGACAATTCATTTTAAAATCAAATATTTCCACTAGTCATCACATGTTTGTATCATCTATATACAACAACATAATACACAAACTCTCCACATCTATATGAACTGACAGTACATCTCCGGAAATCAACTGAGGTAAAAAAGCAGATAAATACTCCAATGTTAAAACACTCAGTGGTTCTAGGCTACATCTTGTGTCCCTAACATTTACACTCCAATGGTCATTCTGACCAAATACTCAAAAAAACCAAGATTAAAACTGCTTTACACTATGTGCTTGGCTCACAATCGCAGCTAAAATCTCTGCACACCATGTGCTTTCTCCTCTAAATTCCATCTACTCTAGTGCCTTCACAACTACAATGCATTATACTACTAAAACCATAAAACTCTATGGGCCTCATTAAACGGTAGGCGGTGGGTGGTACCGGTATTTTACCGGTACCGGTAAACCCTTACCGCCTTACTACGAGGTCCCTTTGCGGGTTGGAGAATTTAACGCCTGCTTTTTGCAGGCGTTAAAAACCAACCCGCAAAGGGACCAGGGAGCTAATTACGGTGCCGCAATTTGCGGCACCGTAATTAGCGCCTTCCCCATTCCCATAGAGCCCTATGGGGCGAAAATGGGAATGGGGAAGGGCAATGGGGGAAAGGGGAATTACCGCCCCGCCAACCTTGGAATAGGGCGGTAATTCCCTTTTCCACCAAGGCGGTGCCGGTATTTTACCGGCATGGACCAAGGTGCTAATAGCTAATAGCACCTTGGTCCGCCGCCATCCGTATAATGAGGCCCTATGTGCTAATATACCATACCGAATACCCTATAGACACCTTGTTCATCCACATCAAAACGCTGACACACACTCATGTCCTCTCACACACGTTTGTGTAGCATGTGCTTAAAAATATACAAAATTCTAGAGCGCTTACATCCTTACTTATAATCCAAAAGCGCTAAACCTCTAGTGCTCGCTCACTGATCAACTATAGTGCACTCACACCTCACCTAACGAATAAACCCATGGAATTGTAGTTATACTGGAACCTTGAGTTCCCTCAGTGTTCCAGGGATGTCACTTGGGACATTCAGGATGAGAGTCAGAGCTTGAAAGATACTTCTACCTGACCACCCTCCCTCCGTCACACTTTATACCCTAACATAATAAAGCTTTTTTGGAGGCAACTTAGTTTTCTTTGACCCATAAAATGTATAATTTGAGTTACCGATATAAAGATTTCAAGATTATCTGCTCTTCCTCATTGCCAGTGACTTGCTCGGATACAGTTTAGTGAAAAAGTGTGTTTTTGCTTGTGCGAGAATAAAATAGTCACACTGATGCACAACTTAGCATTAGATCACCTCCAGTTATAGTCACAAGAAATGCCAGTTCATGTTGTGCGGATGTCCTCCTTTGAGTTCCTGTGTATGTTGGAGAGTGATCAATAGCGATTCTGCAGACATGGTTAAGTTGGACTCCACATTATAAGAGCATCTTCTGGAACTAATAACGTTGATGCTGTTTGACAAAACAGAAGGTAGCTCTCAAAGAAGTATATACACAGTCACGAAGCGATGGGGATCGTTAACAAGGCCAAGGCAGAATTGTGGTTTAAAATCACCTTTTTATTCTGGGAAAAGCATACAGGGTGGCCGAAACGAACAAAGTGGGACAATAATTGTAAACCAATTGAAACTGAATGCATCTCTGCAAATGCCTGGGTGTCTCCCTCTTGACCCGCAGGGAGGCACATGTTTGGGTTTAAAGGACTTCTTGCACCCTTTGTCGTCCTTCTACTTAGGGACTCTCCTTGAGCTCTCAAACTTTGGCTGAAAGAATTTCGTCGTGCCCTCTTTGTCCCCCTGTTATGCTCAGGGACTCTCCTTAAGCTATCAATCTCACTCAGGATTAAAGGGATTCCACAACTTTCTTCTCTGTACCTCTTTAGGATCTCCCCTCTTTGGTTCTCAGTTTTGGATGTAAGGGGTTCCCACGCCCTTCTTCTTTGATCTTCGTGGGACCTCTTCTCGGGGGTCACTGCATACTTCTTTTTGGGTCTCTTTCGGCTTCCTTTTTCAACTCCTCCACTGAGCCATAGTGTTTGTGGCTATAAGTAAGTCTCTGTCATCTCACTGCCCTAGGATCCTAACTCCTACACTCTTCACAACCTTTATACTGCTTTGATCCTTCTCCATATGTATGACTTGTCACAGGCACCATTCGCCATTCCTTCTGATTGGGGCCTTCCCCCTATATCCTGACTTTGGCCAAGTGTGCCCTATCCTACTTTTCTGGTCTTGCTCGCTACCCGCACTTCCTCCTGATGTTCCCACTTAACCTTCTCTAGCTGTCTTCAACCAACCTTCTCCTGATCTCTGTCAACCACCTTCAGATGACTCAACCCACATCCTTCTGTTTAGACAATCTCCTCCAGATGACTTTAAGCAATGGCCACCTATCTCAACCCAAAATAGTCCAAATAACTCCAATCAATCTCCTTTCCAACACAACCTCCTCTAGATGAACAATCCCCCCCTCATCTCCAAATTCCTCCTCTCTTTTACTTTGCCTCCAAGCTCATATATGGCTCTCCAAATTCCAAATCTCTCCAGTTTTCTGACAACCTCTTGTATGTCTCTTTCGAAACACTTTCCTCCAGCTCCTACTCCAAACGTGCACACTGCCTACCTAGGACCTTGAGTTTAGTTAGGACAGTGACCCCGCTCCTGAGGTTGGGCTCCCTATGATGGTTACCACCTGCGGCTGAAAATAAATGAGGGGCTACATTTAGTTAGATCAACTCTGTTTGCTTTAGCATTTTTGGGTGGATCAAAGCCGTTAAAATGCTGACCTACCATCTTGGATTTGACTTTTACTAATGATGTGGGTGCTAAAGCAACAAGGTGAGCTAGAACATTCCCCCTATCTGTGAATTGATGGTGAAAGAAAGCTAAAGCATTTAAAATCTTGAACTGTTTCCCTGTCTGAGCTCTTGGAGTTTGTGTGCAGGCAAACACATCAGTGTGTTCTGTTTGTGTGATCATCATAGGGAAGCTTGGCGTGCCTTTGTTCAGGTGACCTTGTGGCTCGACTGACACAGTATTGTGTCTCTGATGCTTAAGGGGGATTGCTGACTGTAAAAATATGAGGTGTGCCTCTGATGTTGAAGTATCACCAAGCAATTGCTATTAGAAAGTGGAATGTGCTTTAATGCACAAGCAGGCTCGCTAAGTGAGTGGTGCAAGAAAATGTAAACGCATGTCATGTCTGAGCGATGGTTATAGGAAAGCTTGGCGTGCCTTTGATGTTCAGGTGACCTTGTGGCCCAACTGCCACAGGAACATGTAGTGTGTCTCTGATGCTTGAGCAGGATTGCTGAGCGTAAAAATATGAGATGTGCCTCTGTGTTTGAGTAGTATCACCAAACAAGTACCATTAGAATAAGGTGCTTTAATGTCCAAGCTGACTCACTAAGCAAGTGGCGCAAGAACATAAAATATGCATTTGATGGCTGTGCGAGGGGATGGTGTCCTTAAAAAACCACATGTGTCAGTTCCGTCTTTTAGGGGGCGTCTAAGTTTGGGTGGCAAGGGGATCCTCCTCATTCCACCCCAGAGGGCTTCATCCACTAGCTCCGAGAGGCACCCAGAGCCCTTAGTCCACCCACTGGAAGCCCCCAGAGTAAGGCAGTAGACTTTTTCGCAACTCGCATTACTTATATTCTTCGGAAGTTCTGTCCAAGGGAAGAAAATGATGAGGTGAGCCCCAAAAGTTGCATTTCCCATATGGAATTTTTGCTATCATCTAAAGTAACAAACCCCGGAAAGATTTACTTCAAACTTGTGTGAGAAGCTAGCAAATTGCTTGCTTGCTTTGTTTTGTTTGGTGATAATTCATCTAGCTGTTTCTTTATAAGCATCATAAAAAGTAATCTAAAAGTATTTGCGTGTGCGGGAACTAAGCCACAATTAACTTCAGCCATTTCGTTCAAACTAAAACCAGGCATATCACATCATTCTTCTTTGACCTGCTATTGTCTGTTTAGGGGGTCAGCGCATGCCCCACTGGACTTCAACGTGCTCCTCACAGAATCAAAATATCCACAATGGTGTCAACACTACCATTTTCATTCCTGCATCTGCCACATTCCTGAATGCAGACTTGAATGTATGGTGTTATGAATGCTTCTCTACCGATAGCTGTCAAATTACACTGGTGTTAGGTTTGGGGTTGTAACTATAACATCCCCTTCACAAAAGTGTTTCAGTGGCATAACATTTTTGATAACAATTACTTTATTTAATAAGATTGTTTAGTGAATGCATTGACTTATAATACAATCTGTTGCTTGGGCCTCAAGTAGCCTGACGAGAGGACTAAATGACACTTTTCTGCTACCTGGCTTTCTGTTTATAAATCATTTGTATTCGGTGATTAATTTGAAATTCTTCAATTGAAGTTAACAAAGATTACCACACCCAAAGTACACTAGTTGTTAAAATACAAAAACTGGGAAAGTGGTGTCCTCTTGACATGGAGTCACCTCCACCTTAACCTTAGGTCAACAGTAGCAACCATATGTTCACCACTAGCAAGGAGGGTTGTAGTATGAGGTTGAAGTGGGTGGTGCCACAAAACACTCTGGGGAAAAGGATTTATCAGTTGGTGGATTTGGTGAAGGTGTGGCAGGGTGTTTTTATGGACGATTGATTGCAAGTTAGTACGATAAACAAGCCGATAAATTAGATATCCTTACCTTGGTGCAACCCAGTACTAGTGCACACCCCTTTGTTTGCTTTAAGTTCATGTTAAATTGATAATTACATTCCTTGTTAATCATTTCACACATTTTTTTATTAGGTCGACGGAGAACAGAGTCATGATGTATAAAGTCTACTTTTTTCTGATCTTCATGGTGCTAATTTTACCTTCCCTCGGTTTAACCAGGTAAAAAGATCTCCTCTCTTGATGTGACACTTATATGTTTAGACTTGAATCAGTCAACTGATCATGGAATATTGATGCTGACACTATGCAGTATGTTGTAATGTACCCACTGTTGCATTATGCTGACGGTTACTGTTACTTTGTTACTTTGTTCTGATGTTCTGATGTTGTGTTTGATGAATGAACAGGGGGAGAAGTGTAGTAATGTGCTTCCTGTACATTACTTCATGCTGCTTAGCTGTGGGATGGCTGTCAGTGGAATGTGATGGTATCATTGGAATGTTGGTGTTGTTTCTGTGTGACAGTGACCTGAGCTGGTGTGTGGATGGGCATGTGTTTTTCCTGTGCTAGACTAAGTCTTATGGTGTACAGCTGAGCACAAATAAACCTATCGGCTAACCTGGTTTCCTGCGTGGTGTTTGGAAGAAGAACCCCCACCTCGGTTACTTCACTGGTGCCGAGTTGGTTTTCGGAGTAAGGACCAGGAGCTGTTGGGGGGAGCAGCACAAGAAGGCACAGGCACTGTCCCCGACAAGTTCCCATCCACAGGACCACCAGGCAAGACTTGTAGGCCTGGCGGTGCAAGTGCAGCTGCTTCCACCAGCGGCTGTAGGCGGTTGTGCCCAAGGAGTTGGTCGGGGGCCAGCAGAGCTGGGAGGATTTTTGCTGGGGAGAGGCGGAGTCCAGTAGTGGCACTTTGCCTGCGGTTTGGGCAGAGCAGGCAGCAATCCTGCTGGGAGAGAGGTGCTGAGAAGTCCTGTGGCTGAGCGGCGCTGGAAGAGTGCAGGATCTAGTACCCGTTCAGGAAGTGGTGGTGCCAGAGAACTCTTTCCTGGATGCCGCTACTGTGGGTCGGGCGGCACAGGGTCGGTGCACAGCGGCGGCAGAAGTCGTATCGTGGCTATAGCAAGCATATCTTTGAGCAGCACATTTATGAGGTGTGGAGATGTTCTCCTCTCCGATCCCGCAGGAGAAAGGGTGACATTACCGGCAATGGTAGCAGCGTCGCTGCTACGTAGCATGGAACTCAGCACTGTCGTGGAACGCAGCGTGCATACCATGGAACGCAGCAGGTCCTTCAAGAAGTTTCGGCTCCTACAGCTGGCAAATTAGAGGGCAATGAGCAGTTGCGAAAGTCCCTTGTCCCGTTGATGGATGGAGATAGGACAAGAGATATATGGCGGGGGGGCGGTGGCCAGCCATCACAGAGCAAGCATTTGAGGAGTGTGGATCAGAAAGAGAACAGAAGAGACATTCGGCCTCATTACAAGTATGGAGGCAGCCATGCCCTTAATAAGGGCATGGCTGCCTCCATATCGGGTTCCAGTACCGGTTCTGTGAATGAGTAATTACCGGGTCATTCCAACCTTGGAGGACCCGGTAATCCCTCATTCACAAAACCAATCCCCATTCCCATTTCTGCCCCCATAGGGTCAATGGGAATGGGGATGGAGCTAATAACGGGCCCGTTATTAGCTCCTTGGTCCCCTTGCGGGACCCGCAAAGGACGTCTGGTCTGACCAGACGTTCTGTGCGGGTCCCACTAGGGGACCTCGTAATAAGACATCCCGTAATGAACGGTGCCGGTCCCGTACCGGCACTGTTCATTACGGGAACGCCAGGGTCGTAATGGGGCCCATTGGCCCAGGTGAACTGACCCATATGTACCATGGGTGAGCTTTGCTATGAGGAATTTTGTGAAAGGTGTAGCAGTTTTGTAAACAACTTAAGAGAAATGGACCCAGACCTATGGGGCTTTTATGTTCATCTGAAAGCCCTTGCCTTAACGAAAGACTATTGGAGTTAGGTGTTTGGGGGAGGCTGGTAATTTTTGTGTTGTGGCGTTGGTGTTGTATCCTCAGGGTTAGTGCTTCTTTAGTGGGGTCGGTCATGGTTTACTGTATGTCTGGGGCCTGCTAGGTGCTTTTTGTAGTGGATGTGTATGTTGTGGCCCCTGGGTTCCCTGATAAGTGTGTTCAGTATTTCCTCATGTATTACTGTGGTTTCCTTTTCAGGGGTGCATTTTGGACATATGTGTGCGGGCAATGTACCTGGTTATGTGGGGCAGCAACTTTAGTGTTTTGCCGTATGTGTTAACGTTGTTTCTTTTACAGGAGTACATTTATGTACGTGCAGGGTGAGCTCTATTGCATCATGCAATGGGGGACATGTGAGGACTAAACCCTAGTCATGGGGGACATTTGTGGACAAAATCTGAAAATATTTCTCTCATCCTGAAGTGGTTTGCATGTGTCGTGTTACCTTTTGTGGTTTTGGAGTGTTGTCTGTATGGGGTGCATTCTCTATCTGGGTTTCTATTAGTCGTGACATGTGGTTGTGCATATTTCTTCCCATTCTTCACCTGATGTCATACGCGGGACGTGGATTTGAAAAGGCTGCAAGTAATGCCTCCATCGGTTATGTTTCCGGTGTGCCTGCTTACTGTGTGTTGTATGTCTGGTGGTGTTAGACTGTTGGTTACAGTCGTGGTAGTGCGTGGTAGTGCGTGGTGGAGGTTTGACTGTTGGTTACAATCGTGGTGTGTGGTGAGTGTAGACTGTTGGTTACAGTTGGGAGTTTTGAATGTGGTTAGAGTGGGGAGTTTAGACGTTTGGTAACAGTCATGGAGTGTGGTGTATGGTGAGTTTAGATTGTTGGTTACAGTCGGCGAGGATGAGTGTTGGAGTTTTGCTTGCCATATGTTTGGGGTTTGACTTTTCGTTCTCTTAAATTGGCATTGTCCAACTGGGGGGGTTGCAGTATTGTCATGATGCCTACCCCCAGGCATTCGGATCGAGTCCATCAGCCCCGGGAGCAGGCATCCAGATACTCATTAAAACCACAACAGCCCCGGCTGGGGGCTGTTTGGATTCAGTCCTGGCGCCTTAGGCGCCAGGCTCATCATAGAAATCAGTCCTGGCGCCATCGCCAGGCTCATAGACTTTACTTTTTTTTATTAATTTTTTTAAAGTTTTTATTAAATTTTACAAACAAACAATAAAAACCAAACAAACAGTGCGTGCATGTTCCAACAGTTTCATTACACTTTTCTTAATTCCTAACCACTAGCCCCTCTACCCCACCCCCCTTGCGAGTCTATTGCGTTAAACCTTCAGTTTTCACATCCTGTGGTTCGGTCTCCTCCTCCTCCACACAGGCTCATTCGGGTCGTCTAATGACCCAAACAGTCCGGCTATGAGTGATTTCCAGGCTATCAAGGACTCATTCTCCTCCTCCCCCCCATTGCTACACGCTTCTTGCCATGCCATGGTTTCGGCTTCTGCCCATTTTTGCAAGTCTTTCCACCACACCTCTGTCTTCGGCACATGGCATGACTTCCATCCCATGGCAATCCTTCTTTTTGCAAGCACATAAGCCAGGTCCCTTAGTTTGCTTACATGCCTGAGCTTCTGTGGTCTGGGGAACCCCCCCCAGCAGACAGGCCCACACCGTATCCACTACTATCTTGACCCCTCTTCCTTCTAGTTTCTCTTTTACTCCCCTCCAGAACCTCTCTATGATCGGGCATGACCAGAACATATGCACCATGCCCGCGTTCTCTTCGTCACACTTGGGGCATGCTTGCCGACCTGCATTTTCGAACCTCGATATCCTCCAAGGCGTCAAATAAGCCCTGTGTGTTATGTACAGCTGTATCTGTTTCGGCCTCGCGTTTCTAGACACTTTCTTATGATTGCACCCGTTCCCACATCCCATCTCCCATTTGGGCCCCAACCTCCGTTTCCCAGTCCATTCTCAACTGCGTGACCTCCTTCTCCACTTTAGACATCAACATCTCATACAGTCTGGAAATCTCATGACCCCCCTCAGCTATATCATATATCACGTCTATGGTGGCGTCCAATTCTTCCTCCAGCACAGTTTCAGGCCATGTTCTCTTAATCCTCTGTACCATTCTGTGATACGTAATGTACTGGCCTTCGTGCAACCCAGCTTCTTCCCGCAGTCCCTCAAAAGTAACACTAGAGCCCCCCTGCCAAATATCCCCCATCGTTGCCACCCCAGCCGGTTCCCAGTGGGTCCGGAGTATCAGTCGCAGCTGAGCGTCTGCCCCTGTCAATACAACCAATGGTATCTGCGGTGAGCATGGGGACGGGTCCCCTATCATTTGACATGCCCTGCGCCACACCTTCCACCCTAGTAGCATCATTTTAGGGCGCCCCACCATTTCCGCCCTGGGTGCCCACATAACTGCTTTCAAATAAAAAGGTGCACAATGACGCCCAAACAGCCTAAGTTCAGAGGTCTCTTCATCAGAGAGCCATTTGGCAACATACTGCAACTGGCTCGCCACATAGTACGCCTCATAGTTGGGCAGCTTTATTCCCCCTTTGTCATGGAAGTTCTGGAGCTTCCATAACGCCACTCTGTTTCGCGTGCCATGCCACAGAAAGTCCCTACACATGCTATTCGGTTTGGTGAAGAACCCTTTAGGAATCAGGTACGGTATATTCCCAAAGTAATGTAGGAGCCTCGGCAGGACCACCATCTTTAGCATCGCTCCCCGCCCCATCATCGCCAAAGGCAGCTTTGCCCAAAACCGCATGCATTTCTCAATTTTTTGGATTGCCACTTCTGTATTACCCCTATGCTCCTCCTCAACGGTGTGATATATGTCTATCCCCAGGTACCGAAAAGTACTAACCACCCACGGTACCTGTAAAACCGGTAACCTCTCCGCTGGAACCCCTATATGCCCCCCCAATGGGAACAGGCTAGACTTCTGGGGGTTCACCGCTATGCCGGATAGCACAGCGTATCTCCTGAGCACTTCCAAAATGTACTGGAGGTTTTCCTCTGGAAACCGCACATACAGCAGCATGTCATCTGCATATAGGGAGATCAAATGCCGTTCCCCGTTCACCTCGATGCCTATGGTGTCATATTGTTGCCTCAGATAGATCGCGAGAGGTTCCAGGGCCAGTATGTAGAGCATAGGAGACCACGGGCATCCTTGTCTAGTACCCCTACTAAGCTGCCACCTCTCTGATATCACAGATCCTGTCTTAACTCTAGCCAGCGGTTCGCTATACAAAATCTTCGCCCACCTTACATAGCCAGGCCCTAACCCTTAGTGTTTCAGGGCCGCCAGCAGCCACGGCCACTTGACGGAGTCAAAGGCCTTGATCGCATCCAAGGACACGATTGCCATTTCCTCATCACTTCCTCTGCCAAACTCAATGATCCTCTGGAGTCGCCTATGATTATTGGTGATGTTTCTATGGGGGACATAGCCCGTTTGATCCGGATGTATTAACTTGCTAATGACCCTCTTCAGTCTATTCGCCAAGACAGCAGTTAATATCTTGCCGTCTTGGTTCAGCATTGACACAGGTCTAAAGGAACCACAGCTACGCCCAGGTTTATTAGGTTTAGGGAGAGGTACTATGACAGCTTCTCTCAGTGACTCCGGTAAGCGGCCCGTCTCGAACGCTTCGTTTATTATTTCTAGCAGCGGGGGAGGACCTCTTCTATATATACCTTATAAAATTCGCTTGGGAGCCCATCTGTCCCCGGGGTCTTACTAGTAGGCAACTGCCTCACCACCTCCCCCAGTTCTTGCAGGGTAATCGGGGTGTCCAATTCCTCTCTTTCTTCCTCGCTTATCTTGGGCAGCCCCATATCATGAAGCGTTTCCTCTATCATTACACGGCTACTTTCCCCATCTTCCCCGTATAACACTTTATAATAATCCACAAACGCTTGATTAACTCCCTCTTGGGTGTCCTCTAAGCTACCATCTTCCCTCTCTATAGTTCTAATTGTGGCTCTAGGGGTCTCGCTCTCGTATAACCATGCCAAAAGTCTCCCCGGTTTATCACCTCCCGCATGCTGTCTCTTTATGTACTTTTTATAATTAAGGTTACACAACCTCTCCCAGTATTCTGCACATTTTTGCTGTAGCTTAAGTATCAAATCTAGCTTCTCCGCTCTACCGTCTCCCTCAGTTCAGCCGAAACTCCACCCTGTAGGCCCTTGGATTTCGCCATGGCCGCCCCCCTCATGACAACTTTAAAGGCCTCCCATAGTGTCCCCGCCGATTCCACACTCCCAGTATTGGTTTCAAAATAGTTTACTATCTCCTCCCGCAAATCCTCTCTAAAGAAGGGGTCTCGCAACGCCTCCGCTCGTAGACGCCATGTCGGGATCCTCGCCCTCGGGGGACAGTATTGCCATGCAAGAATCAGGGGCGAGTGGTCCGAGAGGACCCTGGCCCTATACTCTATGTGTGCAATCTCCGCGATCATTTCAAGTGATGCGAAGACATAGTCCAGCCTCGTTGATAACTGCTGTGGGGCAGAATAATGCGAATATTGCCTTTCCCCAGGGTGCCACACTCTCCATGCATCTTCCAACCCAAAGTCATCAAGCAGTGTCTTTAGCACCCTGGCTGCAGGGGCCGGTCTATCTAATTTCCCGTCTGATCTATCCACCCTCGGGTTCAATACGCAGTTAAAGTCCCCTCCCCAGATCACTGCGCTTCCCACACACACGCTCAGGTTTGCACTCAGTGTCCTAATGTACGCCGCTGTGTTCTGATTCGGGGCGTACGTGTTAACAATACTTATCTCCCTGTTCTCTACCAATCACCCAGCATAACCAGCCTCCCGTCTGTCTCAGCCACCACTTGCAACCGCTGAAACGGGACATGTGGCCCCACCCATATAAGTACTCCTCTTGCGTAGGCCGAGTACGATGAGCCCACCAACACCCCCTTCCACTTTCCCGCAATCATGTCCATCCTCTCACGTGTAAGGTGGGTTTCTTGCAGTAATGCAATATCTATTTTCTGCCTGCGCAAATACAGCATAACCTTGTTCCTTTTTAAATAGCTATTAAGCCCCTGCACATTCCATGTGAGTATTTTAAGGTCCCCCATGGCCTGGTATGATCCCATTCCCTCCCCTCCAGGTGCAGTTTAACTTTGAGTTCCAATCCAATCTATATAGGCTTGCATCCCATTCTAAATCCCCTTTAACCCAAAACACACCAAACTTCCCGCTCCCTCTCCCCCCGCCTCCCATTCCTTCCCCAACACCCCCCCCCAACTGTTGCCCAGCTCCATCCCTGAATCTCAGGCTCCCCCGCATCTAGCTCTTTCCGGCTTTCACCTGTACTCGAAGCTCCGCAGGGTGAGGCCGCCCTAGTGGCCAACCTACTACAACTATAATTCGGGGGGTAGGGTGCTTCCGCCCTGCCGCTCCAATAGCACATCGAATAACTACACATTGCCATACAGTTTAAATATATGTAACCGCCACTATATTCCAGTCCATCAAGTCTCTCACAATCAGCAATATGTTATCGAATATCAGCCTCCTACAGCCAGGCCCATCGTTCTTAGCCTTCGCCTAGGCGCCCTTGGGATGTTCGCTCGCCGCCATAACAGTATGCATACCGTATCTGAGTCACTTATCACGTCCATCTTGTGTCTCTTCCGTGTCTTGATCCGGGCAGCCCTGCAGATCCAGCCATGTTGTTGCTTCTTCCGGAGTGTCAAAAAAATGCATTTTGCTCTTATGCACGACCTTCAATTTCGCAGGGTACAGCAGCATATATTTTAACCCAGCCGCCCGCAGCCTCCTTTTGATGGTTACATAGTAACCAGCATAGTATAATCCGGGTATGCCGTGATAGTGCTCGAGGCCCTCTCAATTGTTCCGCCTTTCCGAAAATACTCCTCCAGTATTTTCTCGCAGTCTTTGTAGTTCAGTATTTTGGCGATTATCGCTCGTGGAGGGGCCCCTGGTCTCGGCTTCCTCATGAGGGCTCTATGTGCGCGCTCCACCACAAATCCCTGCGAGAGTGTACCGGCCCGATTCCTTGTAGAAGTAAGTTCTCAATGTAATCAGTCGGGTCCTGGCCCTCCTCACCTTCCAGCAAACCCACCACGCGAATATTGTTTCTCCTCGCTCTCCCTTCTGCTTCTTCTGCTCGAGACTCCAAGTTGGCCACCTGTTGCTTAAGGACATGGATATCCTTTGCATTGCTGGTGCTGGTGTCCGTGTTAGATTTCGCCCCACCCTCCAGGCTGCTTGTGCGTTCCGCCAGCCCCCTGACATCTTGTCTCAGCAGGGAGACTTCGATGCCCACTGCTTCAATTTTAGCCTCAAGGGAAGTGCGTAGGTCCAACATCGCACCCCCCCCAAGATTCCTTCAGCTCTGTAATGGCTTCTGAAATCTGATGATTATCAGCCGCTGTGGCGCCCTCAGCCTGTGCCATCGGGCCTTTGGTTGCGATGGCCGCAGGAGACTGTTATGTTTTCGCAAAAATATCCATTGTGGGTTGTTTGTTCTTATTCTTACCCACAGCCCCTCGCGCCACCATTTTCCGGCCTTCGTTGGGTCTCCCTATTACGATTCAACGTCCGAGTGTCTCCCCAACCGTAATTTCCGCTCTTTACTGACTGTTGTGGTGATCTCCAGGCAGTCACGACATCCACCTCCTCTCACTGCTGCTAGTTGCTCATCAATGCCGAGCGAGCGCTTCTCGTGCTTGTCGTGGTGCGGCCTGCATTTTCACACCTTCACTGCCCTCGGGCCCCTGCCGTCCGGGCCAGCACCCAAGCCTTCGCGACCCAAGGCCCACAGCCCCCAGGGGTTTTGCTCCGTCTTCACCTCACCATTGTCGTTCTTTCCCCGTGGCCGCCGTCTCTATTCGTCCTCTTCAGGTGCCCTAGTTTCGTTTCCTTTGTTGTCGGCCATCTTGTGTGACAATGGACCGAACAGCCGCCGTCGTTCGTCGAGCAATTCCTCCAGACTCCCGCTTAAGATTCTCTCAATCTTTATACAATGAGCAGAGCATACATTCCCGTGCGTGTGTGATCAATTCTGGAACCAATGGCGCACTTTCAAAGGTAGTTTTCACGGATCATCTGTCGGATCCTCCAGAGCTACACGGGAAGCACGTCCTACTCCATGGCTGCTCAAGCCACGCCCCCCATTAGACTTTACTTACCTTATGCAGACCATGCTGCAAATGAGTCCAAGCTAACGTGAGGCCTGGATGGGACTATTTTATTACAGGGACTATTTTTCACTCGGGTGTGGTTCTGGGGAACTTCTTACCTGGGACTACTTTGCAGGCTATTTAAACCACGCCCGAACAGCAGCCCATGCTTTGCGTTATTCTGCATCCAGCAGCGTGACGCTCACAGTGTCTGCAAGTCAGCATCCAGTCTTCTGCCACGCCCGCCTCGAATCCGGAGCTCCTAGACAAAAGGCAAAGAAAGGAGAAGAGGTTAGATCACAGACATTATTTGATTCCTTACCTGATTCCGGACCCAGCACATCTCCGAGCCTGGAAAGGACATTATTTCAGCACGCGTTGCTTTGCCAGCAGCAGAGCCGCGTTATACTCACCAGTCCACCGCATCTTTCAACTCGGCGCTGCCTCCATCATTTTCTTCGTCGAAACCCAGCACCTGGGGGGAAAACAAAAGGAATAACAAGGTGAGCCGAGAAAACCAACAAGGACAATCTCTTTGCCACCATAGGCTTACCTGCTTTACCACCGGAGGTATTATTCTTTAATTCGCTGCATCTTCCTATGCCGCACCTATAAAGGGAGAGAAAACAGCAAGTTAAACTCATGCAACTTTTACCGGACAGTGTTTGGTAATACATACTCTTACCTGAACGTCATCAGCTGCCTCCAGGCAATATTCTTTTGGACCCAGCTGCAACCTAACGAGGGAATGGAACAAGAGTGAACATCGGACATATTGAACTCTTTGAACTTTATAGACACTGGAGTCAATATTCCTCCGGAACTCCTCCAGTACCTTCAACCCAGTGAAGTAACTGTTATCTACGCGCCCCTGCATGCCATGCAGGATGGAGAGCTCATCATTCAAAAACATAAGGTGAGTTACCAAAAGGGAATATCAGAGGTGATTAGTAGTGGGGAGAACGAGAACTGTTGGGGGGCCATCACTAAAGTCCACGGGTGGCTAAATCCCTTTCTCCACTTGTAGGAGAATACTTCTACGAGTCCAGCAGACGAGATTAGGCGGGCCAGTCCAGATTGTCATCTCTTCACTACGCATCACGTTGGTGGAGACCGCAGCTGTCTGGGTCCGATCGACGCCCCTGTGGGAACCAGGTGAGCGTAACAAGTATGGCGTGATCAACTGAGTAGACAGTATGGAGTATGGCATAGTCCAACTTTCTGGTGCTGGTCGGTTTTGTCCAGTGCCGTTGGGCGGCGAGTCAGGGCGTTTTTCACTGTTAGGCATCTGCCATCACTTGTGTCTGGTGGATGGCATGGGTTGTCTGTGTTGCAGTGGTTGGTTAGCTGTTGTGTGCTGTACAGGCTGCTAACGTTTCTGATTTGTTTATATTCCAACATCTTGGTTTGACCCGTGGTAGGTGTAATGCTTACAGTGGTGTTTTGTGTCAGAAAGGTTCTGGTTGTGGTGTGAGAGGATGTTCCATCTGTTTCTCACCTTGTTATGGTTTTTGTTGGCAGGTATGGTGGGTTGCTTGTAATTTGGCAGGTGTTTGTTGCAGTTGTGAATTTGGGCAGTGTGCCCTATGTCCACATTATCCTATGGTGTGCTCATTATGCCATGTCTAGTGTTCTACCTTTGCGTGTATTGTGGTGAACGAACGGGGGGAGAGGTTTTGTAATGTGCCCACTGTTGCATTATGCTGATGGTTACTGTTACTTTATTCTGTTGGTGTGTTTGATGAATGAATGGACGAGAAGTTTAGTAATGTGCCTCCTGTACATTAGGTCATGCTTACCTGTCATTGGGATGGCTGTTAGTGGAATGTGATGGTGTCATTGGAATGTTGGTGTTGTTTGAAGGATGATGTTCTGTGTGACAGTTAGGGACCTGAGCTGGTGTGTGGACGGGCCAGTGTTTTTCCTGTGCTACACTGGGACGTATGGTGTACTGCTGAGCACAAATAAATAGACTTGCATGGTTTCCTGCGTGGTGTTTGGAGGAAGAACCCTCACCTTGGTTACTTCACAGTAATTTTCTTTCTACGCATATGAACTGTTGAAGCCAGAGATTTCACTGTTGAAGCCAGAGGTTTCACTGTTGAAGCCAGAGGTTTCACTGTTGGACCCAGAGATGTCACCGATGTCTGAGGTTTTACTGCTGATGGCACAGATTCGACTGCTGAAGCCAGACATCCAGTATGTTTCATATATTACGGAGTATTAGAATGTGGTGGAAAATGTTCTATTTATAATATGGTCTAAGTTTAATAACTGCGGCCATGGTGTAAGTATACTATAGAATGTGTAAGTACATATAATTGTGCAAAACGTTTTTTGCTACAAAAGCAGCCACATTCTATATACATAAAACTTTAAAAAAACTCAGTTTGTCCTTGTACATATGCATTATTGCAAAAATCACCATGTGAAACCGATTCAAATACAATCATGAATCTAAAAGTGCAAATCCATCACTCTGAATAGTCGTCTACTAGAGGCTGTTAAGTGGAACAACAACTCTTCTGAAAAGCTTCTCATTACTTGATGTAGACCTTTCCTTTTTCTAGTTTCGATGGGAAAAACCCAATCTAGATCAATACTAGAACTGATGTCCATCTTCCTCAGGACCTGACTATCAGTGGGTGATCCCTTATATGTTTCTAATTCTCACAAACCATCCCGGATAGTCTCTATAGGTTCTAAAAATACTTACAAACAACAACAAAAAATGTCATTAAAACACCTTATTTACAACTGCCTGTCCATCATCCATTGTACTATATTACAGCTCCATTCATATACCAAAAGAGCATTTACTATGAGCTCTCGCTTAATTTCCTGACGGGGAAACGCCTCCATCTTCAATTAACTGACAGGAAAGCATATCCTACAACAACATAACAAAAGATTAATGGCCTCTAGTTATCGTTAGCGGTGCTCACAATGCATGCACTACCTAAGCATGAAAAGGCGGACCACACCTACATCAACCGCGTTTTAAATTCTTCTGGCGGTGAGGACAATCCTATTCACTTATTTTCTTTCTTTTTCCCTCTTCAAACCATATACAAGGAGGCTAGATGGATTTACAGGCTCGACTCCCTTAACAAAACTAAAGGCTTAAATGAGGAGTCAACTTTTAGGTGGATGTAGGAACGCCTCTATGTATGGTGTCAATAACAGAGTGGCAACTGTGTACTGCGCCATTCTCAGCAGGGATGCACCATTGTGTGCACACATGTACTTGGCTCCCTACACAGGGGCGCCTATGCAGGCTGCCCTTGTCATCATTTGTTGCACTGAAAGGACGTATCTGTGCACACATCGTATTCCATTCTGTATATTCCCAGTTGCAATTCTGCGACCCACCACGCAGCCTCTGTGGCGCTGCAGAACCATGAGAGTTTATCTATACCGTGTCTCGAATGTTAGTCAGATCACTATGACTACGTTCGAGACACCTGGCGACTAATGCGCTTCAGGCAACAACTTGTGTACTGCAGTATTCGCGTTTAGGTAAGAAATGCAGCTTGCACATTTTGTAGTCTATTTATTTTCAATGACTAGACCATTAAGGCTTGAGCTGACTATCACGATATTTTCTGCAGACTCACGAAGAGAAACGGACATTCCCAGAAGGTCGTGTTCCTTTTTGGCTACTGTTACGCTGCTGAGCCGCTTATGGCTTTTGAATTGCAGTTTCAGTGTCTCTCACAGAGACATATGCACGCTGGCCGTTGGAAAGCACCTTCAGCAATTCCAAGGCTTGATGCGACTCCTCTGAGGGCGCCTCACCCCACACGGTGTCGAGCAGTCTCTGGCCGGGGTTGCACCGTCCTTTTCTATCTCTGACTCCTCGGCGTCTCCTTGGTAGGGTTCCTCTGAAAGGTCATTTCCGTCACTGTCTCTGTCCCATTCCCACCGCTCTCCGTGATGGGGTTTTACCCGCCTGAATTGTGAGCTGTTTCGGGTTATGGATGTGCAGTCGCTTCTTTGTGCTGTGACCATTGTTCCTTTCTTATGGGTGATGATGAGGGGGTCGGGTGCGAATGTCGCTTCTTCCTTCCTGTGTTTGGGTTGTCTGACCCATACCTCATCGCCTGTCTGCATCGGATTTTCTCTCGCCCTTCTCTTTCTGTCCGTTGCTTCCTTCATTTGCGCCTTATTCCTCTCATCGTTGACTCTTGCTTCTCGTTCAAGGCTTGTCGTACCCTTGGGTCTTGGGTCCTCTGGTAGCCTTGTGGTGATTGGCCTCCGGAATAGCAGGTCTGCCGGGCATATGCCGGTGGTGCTGTGTGGTGTGTGACGATACTCCCTGAGCAGTTGATTGAGAGCCTGCTCGAAAGGTTTGTTTTGGATGTGGGCAATCTGTAGTGTTCTCTTGATGTTGGTCATGAATCTTTCGACCATGCCATTTGCCTGAGGCCATCGGGGAGTTATCTTTTGGTGTTGGAATCCCATGTATCGTGCAAACTTCTGAAACTCATGACTTATGAAAGTGGGGCCGTTGTCTGACTTTATCACTCTGGGGATCCCGTACGCTGACAGCATCCGGTCGAGGGCGGGGATAACACTCGATGTTGCGCTGCTGTCTACGATCTGGGCGTCGGGGTATCTCGAATGTTCATCCATGAGTACCACGACGTGCGTTCCGTCATTCAATGGTCCGAACAGGTCCACTGCCAGTTCCTCCCATACTTTAGTGGGAAGCGGTGACATTTGTAGCGGATTTGGGTGTGGCGGCGGAGCTACCTGTGCACATATGTGGCATCCTCCTATGATTGTTTCTACTAGGTTGTCAAACTGCGGGAACCACACTTTCTGCAGGAGAAGCCGTTTCGTGGCCACTATCCCACGATGTCCTTCATGGGCCAGGTGTATCGTCCTTTCCCGGAGTGCTCTCGGAATGACGACCTTACACCCTTTTAACAGTACCATGCCTTCCACCACTGTCAATTCGTCCCGGACTAGGTGTAGTCCCTTGACTTCTTCCTTGACTTCGTCTGTTTCTGCCTTCGCTTGCTGCCTCATGAGGGCCCTTTTGTCCGTTAGAAGGCAATGTCTGACGATGCTTAATGCGGGATCGGCTTCCGACTGAGCGGTTATCTCTGCCCATCCTATGGGTAGCGGCTGTAGGTGGTGAATGACATAGTTAATGTACGCGTCTGCGATGGAGGGTTGAGATGCCGTGGATGCCGTGGGGTGACGAGAGAGATAGTCGGCTGGATTGTCCTCCTTTCCGGGATGGTGCTTAACCGTGAATTGGTAGTCTTGTAGTCTCAGACCCCATCTGGCTATCCTTGGTGGCATGACGGCTTTGGGATTTCCATAGATAGTCAGGAGGGCCTGGTGATCCGTGACTATTGTGAAACTCTTGCCGAAGAGAAACAGGTGAAAGTATTCGCAGGCCCATACTACCGCCAGGCTTTCCTTTTCCGCCTGGGAGTATGCCTGTTCTGTGGTTGTCAGGCTCCTGCTGGCGTACGCGACTATGTGGACGTTTCGCGAGTCCTCCGGATCTTTTTGTGTCAGGATGGCACCAAGGCCTACCGGGCTGGCGTCTACAATCACCTCGGTGTCGCGCCGGGCGTCGTAATACGCCATGTCCTCTGCCTGTGAAATGGCGCTTCTGATGGCTTCGAACGCCTCTTGACACTCCTTTGACCATACGAACGGCGTGTCCTTCCGCGTGAGCAGTCGAAGGGGATTGCTGACCGTGGCGTAGTCCTTCAGATATCTAGAACAATAGCTGGCTAGGCCCAGGAATGAGCGCAGGTCCGTTGTGTTTATGGGGGGGTGGCAGAGTTTAGCGCTTCAACTTTTTCTGGGTCTGGCCTCATGCCTTTCTCCGAGAAGATGTGACCAAAGAACCTCAGCGACCCCTTGGAGAATTCGCACTTTGCCTTGTTTAGCGTGAGGCCAGCCTCTTCCATTGCCTGACATACTTTGTGGAGCGCCCTGTCGTGTTCTTTCTGTGTTTTGCCGTATACCAGGACGTCATCTGAGTAATTCAGACAGTTTGGTATGTGTCGAATTACTTTGTGGATCTCTTCCTGGAAGATCTCGGCCGCCGACGAGATACCGAAACTGAGTCGTTTGTACTGAAATAATCCAAGGTGGGTGACAAACGTGGTGATGTATCTGGATTCGGCCGCGATTTCGATCTGGTGGTATCCTTTAGTTAGGTCCAGTTTTGAGAAGACTCTTGATCCGTGTAGAAGCTGGATCATATCTGTGATCCTGGGCGCCTGGTGTCTCTCTCTCTCGATGGCGGTGTTGGCCCGGCGCATGTCGACGCACAAGCGGATGGACCCTTCCGGCGACTTTTTGGGGACTGGGACGATGGGTGAGACCCAGGGGGTGGGCCCCGAAACCGGTTCAATAACGTCCATCTTGATCAGTTTATCCAGTTCTTCTTCTACTTGTCTTTGGATGTTGAATGGAATGCCACGGTAGTGTTGGGCTACTGGTTTGACGAGTGGGTCTATGTGCAGGTGTACTTTCCAGTGTTTTAGTTTTCCTAGGCCGTGGAATAGTTTAGGGAAGGTCTGTTCAATTATTTCCGGCTTGGCAAGGTACTTGTGGGCCATCAACTGATAGAGGATGTGTACCAGGCCCATCTCCACAGCTGTCCTGAAGCTTAGGATGCAGCCACTGTCTGCTTCCGTTTTGAGGATGTGCAGTGGGATTCTCGCGGAGTGCTGCTTGTGGGAGCACCACGCTGTTATGGTGCCTTTGCACGGTAGGGGCGTCGTGGATCCATATGGGTAGATGTCTATTTCAGCCTTCTTGATTTTGGGAGGCGGAGTTAGTGCTTCGTAGGTTTGTTCATTTATGATATTCACCGTGGCCCCGGTGTCTATAAGGAATTTCACTGGCGTGTTGTTTACAGTCAATGTGAGTATGGGACTGTGCTGTGTGGCGGACGTGTTAGTCTTGATGGCCCATACGTAGCCCTTTTTCCTCAGGTCATCCCCTGAAGATGGGGTGTCGCTGCTGGTGGGGGATCGCGTTTCTATGTAGCGGATGTATCGTCTTCTGTGGGAGCGACGCGTGTCCCCTGACGAGCGCCTGTCGTCCCTGGAGTAGTGGCTGGATCTGCTGCTGTCCTCTCTTTTTGTCGGCTTCCTGTCGCTCTCTCCTCTGGGCTTGGGCGGGCTTTGCCGGCTGTATCGGCGTCTGTCTTGAGTTCGGGGTCTACCCTGTGCAGTCATGGGGGCATTCTTGCACGTGGCCCTGAAGTGGTCCATGCCTCCGCATGCAGCGCATTGTTGTCCCAGGGCCGGGCAGTCCCCAACGTGCGGATATTCGTACCCGCACTTGTAGCAGGTGGCCTCTGTGCGTCTCCCGCTCTGGCTGGGGCTTGTGTATAGTTTGTTGATGGATTCTGCGGGTTCCCCTGGCTGTTGAATGGAGACTTTCCCCAGGTTGTCTAGTTGTGAGTCCACGGCGGCCTCCATGCGAGCCAGTGCTAGGATCTCTTCAAGTGACCTTTGTTTTTGCAGGAGCTGTTTACGAAAAGGTTGCGAGATGCAGCCTGCGATCACCTGTGATCTGAGAGCTTCTTCGTTCGAATATCTGTGAAATTTGCAGTGTTTTAGTTTTATGAGCAGGCGCATCACGAAATTGTCGATGGATTCACCCATTTCCTGCCTGGTTGTATGAAATACGTGGCGTTCGTAGTCGACGTTTGTGTGTGGAGCGAAGTATTCGGATAGTTTGGTGTGGAGTTGACCATAGGTTACTGTGTCGACGTCGAGTAGCTCTCTGGCTATGTCTCTCACTGCTGGCCCAACCGCCATGAACAGTGTGTTCTTCAGTCTTGCGTCATCGGTAAGTCCTATCGCCCCCGTGTAAAATTTGAAGTCCCTGAGCCATATCGTCCAACGGGGCCCCAAGTTTGAGGTGTCTCTAATGTCAAAGGGGTTTGGCATGTGGATCACCTGCGCTGCTTCTGTGTGAGGGGGTTGATTGGCGCCACTTCCTGGCGCGGCCGCTGCGGTGCTTGCCCCTCCTGTGGATGAGGCAGGCGTGCTGGCGGTATCTGACATCTTACCCGCTTGCCGCCGACCGGTGTGCTTTTAGCGGTGGGGTGTGCCTGCACCTCTTTTGTAGCTGTGGGGCTGTGCCTGCTGGTCCTGCACCCTGATGAGGCTGTGATGCTGTGCTAGCCGTTCCGGTGTCTCTGCCGTGATTGTGGGGCAGAGTCTGCCGGTTCCGCACCCCTGCTGTGGTTGTGGGGTGCGTCTGCTCGTGTGTTCCGGCGCCGCCGTCGGCTGTTGGCAGCTCCCAGCTGTCACGCGTCGTGGAGGTGCGCCGACTCGCCGAGCTGCACGATTGCAGGCCTCCCTACGGCACACGTGGGCCGTGTTATCTCGTCGCCATTGTCAGGCCGATGAGCGGCCGCGGACTGTAGGTGCGCAACACGCGCGCACGCGGGCCTCGCGGCAATTATACGCGGGAGCCGGGGTGCTGGATAACCTCACTTTATTCCTTTACAGCGGCAACTGCCGAACTTCCCTTCCCGCCCCCCCTTCCCCTGACGTCACGTCCTGGACGTCCTAACGTAGCGGCCGCAACGGCGGCCGGCCCACACATAACGATGCGGGTGAGCTGACAAGACCCAGCTCATGTTTGTTGGCAATATGCCTTTTTATCATGATGTTTATGCTGACCCTTAAATATTTACCTCATTTTGTTCTTTGAATAGAAACGCCTGTTGATGCATGCGTGCTACATATCCCACTGACTTTACAACAAGTGGCAAGTTATGTCCTAAGCTTTAGCCGTGTGTGAGTGTTTACCTTTGGTTTTTACCATTCATTGGTGTACTTTTTACATAAGTGCATACACACACACGGTGTTGTGCATTGGAAATCTCTTTTTTTCAAAATCTTTTTACCATCTTTACCATTTTCTGGCTGTAACTCATAGCTTCACTTAACCCATTTAGTGGCTGAGTGTTTTCGCTCTCTACATGATATATCTGTGTTTATCTACACACTACTAATGGTTTTACATTGGTTTTTACTCTATTTTATCCTTTTCTATGCACAGAGGCAACTGTTTCCTATAGGCTTTGTCTAAAGGGGGATTATATCTTATTCACCTTTTTGCCTACACAGACTTATGAGCCCAATGCCTTGTGGGATTTGTAGTTGCATGCCCAAAGCGTCATGGGATTCACATTATTTTGTGCTATTTAGATTGTGATTCCGAGATTCTTATTGGGATTATGTTTTTCTTTTTTCCTTTTATTATTTTTTCTGTACCTTAGGGGTCATGAATTCTACTGGTCCTGAGGAAGGCGGGATTGCCTACTCCGCCGAAACATAGATTACTTGTTCTCTTTGATTTAGACACGTACGAGTACGACACCGCCAAGATCTACCCTGGTGCCACACGTAGACCCCGAGTTTAGTCAGTAATTGGAAATGGCCCCAGCTGAACTGAGAATTTAAAATGTAGCTGTAGATGGTTTCAACCTCCAAGAGGGGGCTAATTGTGTTCAACATTCACATTGTGTGGATTTGATTGATTTTTGAACCCTTTTCAAATGTTTTGAATAATTGCATTCTGATTTTGTATGAAAAACTGTGTATATTATTATGGATACTTGTTTTCTCCATTTGTATATATTGTGCTTGCTTTGGAATTTTTCTTGAGCCAATTGTGCTTGGTAATTTACAGACCTTGCCTGTGAGAAATAAAAAATATATTTTTGTAAAATTCTTAAACAGAAATGAGAATCTGTGGATTCGTAAGATCTCAAAAGACCACGATGAAGATTTAGGTGGACATGTTAATAATAAACACATACCTAGGAGCTTCTTCAGATATATAGGAAGTCCATGTCAGGACTCTCTAAGTAACTCGAGTTGAGTAAGAGACAGACTCTTCGAGCTATGCCCTTGATATTGAGGAGACTACTATATATTTAATTTATATGTATGTTTAGTGAACCTGTCAGGACACTTTTCCGTTTTTTGCCTTATTGATATCCCAGTCCTTGACAGAGTAGGGAATTACCCTCGAGTATATTATCACCTTTGTAGAGCAACAGGACACTGCTGCGCAAAACCAATGCAAGCTGAAATACATTGTAATGTATCCCCTTTTCCTTAAAGTGTATTACCTCACTCAGCTAACATCACTACATCAGCCCCACTTTTATCTTTTATCATGTGTAATTAACGATGACTAAAAATCATTTTACATGAACAATGTTCAGGAAAAAAGAGTCCACGGGCTGTGGAACACTCGCGTCCCCTGCACACTCGGGTCAATGCCAAAGGCAATCAGTAGGTTATGACTTATAGTTATGTCCAACTCGTGGTAATATGCTTCAGTGTTCTATGTGTATACTGTAGTAATTTCTGTTAGTAAGGTAAAGTGAAGTATCTAGGTTGGAGCATAAGGCTGTCCCCCCAGAGAAACACTATAAAAGTTTTTTGTAGTAGTCTATACTTAGAAAATATTTCCTTGGATCCTTTCTTAGTCTAGGCAAATAACAATAATAATTCTCGATTGATTATCAATTTCAACAGACAGAGTCAATTTTATTACTACATGCCATTCTATATTCAACAATATTATGCAATGTTGTTCTTCATGTAGTGACATTTCTCACAACAAGTAAAACATACATCTTAGGTACAGTAGAGGCCTGACTACTGTTCAAGTGGCTCAACGCGTTTCGGGAAGTAAATTCCCTTCTTCAGGAGCAAAATTCTCAATTACTAACAGTTTTAACAATTGTACAAGTTCCAGATCCAAAAAGGTCTTGTGGACTGTCTGTTTCCGACTAGAGAGAAAATTACAGAGAATAGGGATAATTTTAGTACATGAAACAAAATGGAAATCTGTGGTTTTAGTTTTAAATTTTAAATAGAGATCTCCCTACCTCTCATCGGATTTATGACAGAATTCAGTTTTAGTGATGATTTCACTGAAAAGTGTAGTGAACTGCTCCAGGGAAATGAATGGGGTCGCTGGAATTTGGGATCCTACAGAGAGGAATTGGAATCTGGTGAGAATCTCTGGGTAATACATATAATAGTGTATATGTACAAAAAGGCTGTCATTGGAGTGCAAATTATGCATTCAAAGAGACTCTCTAGAGAGAAATTCAGATTCTGCTAAAGATCTGCAACCAACATATGTCATGCTTCCTATTCATGATGTGGCTTTAATTGGTGGTCAACTTAATCTTTAGAAAAAAAAATTCTCATTTTAACATCTTCTAGAAATGAGCGTAAAGATTAGTATGCACATAATAGTGTGAACTCACCCCTGCGGGAAGGAGAGGTGTGCACATTCTTTAACGGGTGGATGACCACGATTCATTATCTATGAGGAGCTTGTAGTTAAAAGTCAAAAAGACTTCAGCGGGTATCTATAGGTAAAAACAAGAGGATTACATGAACCCTCCTGTTCTCTCCGTTTGCAAGGAAATGGTAAAAAATAAATGAAAATAAAATGGTAAAAGAGCTGGAGGATGTCCAAGATGGATTCTTACCTTTCTTGCGTTAGACAGGTCTCCCGGGAGGCAAACCGCGAGGTGTGCACAGCTGCGGGCGGCCCGTTAGTTTGTACAACGCGGGACGCCGGTGGACGTCAATGTGATGACGTCAGATGTAGACATCTGACGTCATTCCGTGACGCTCCCACGGCATCCCGTCGTCATCTCCATTCACCTGTGTAGGTGAAATGCGAGATGTAGGTCATGATAGAGGTATGAATAAATGGTGTATCTTGGCCGAGGGTAAGAATACTCTGTTGTGTGTAAAATATTTACTAATTTCTATTGGAAGTCGGAAAGAACACATGTTAGATATATCAAGTTGTGAATGACGAAGTTACTCCTAGGGGCACTTCTGCTCACAATCTAAGTCTGTTGGGATGCGCGTGTTCTACCCTAGTGAAGAACACTATTTTCATTCCACCGTACATACATATTAAAAAGAAAAAAACACATAATCTGCTATATGTGACATGTAAGTTTAACCACACTTTCCTGGGTATTTTGGCAGATGGAATCTAATTTCATTGCACAAAACATCTTGTTTACAATATTACCACCTTGTTACAGAAAACATACCAAGTCTGATGTTGTGGGCACACTAAGTATATTTTGAACATACATCAACAGCACTCTTATTTTCATTTGTTACTCCACTATTCCAGTTGGTACAAAGAGATCTACCATTCTCATTGAACCAAACATTAGTACTCATTTATTTATTTATTATCTCTGTACTCATCTGGATGTTAGTCCATATTCAATGTGTGCCAGATTGGTTTATTCTACCTGTTATTATGATGATTGTGATCACTATCCCTCAAAATCATCTTAAAGAGGTGAGATGTAGGGTGTGGTTATTATTGAACTTGCATAAAGATGTAGGCAGTGTATAATCTTTTCATAAGAATGCTCCTAGGTGGAAGTCTTTGTTCATTCCATAAGGGCACATGCTGTCCAATTTATCTATCCAATACAACTCTCGTTGGTCCATCTTTTTCCTGTGGTTTCCCCCTCTTGGGGCTCTTTGTGTACTACCTCTAACATTTGGTATCTCAGTTGGGCTACAGTGTGTTTTTTTCCCAGAAGTATCGCGCTACTGGTGATCTTTCTTTCCTAGTTCGGATGTTACTTTTATGTTCGTTGCATCTCTCTTTCATCTTCCGTTTGGTTTGGCCTACATAATAGATGCCACATGGGCAGCTCAAGGCATAGATTACTGATTTGGTGTCACAGGTTGCGTATTGGTGAAGTTTAATTTTGGCGCCTGTTCGGGGATGTCTCACATAATCACCCTTTGTGATGTTATTGCAGTTGTTGCAGTGTAGGCATGCAAATGTTCCCATCTTCTTGGTTTGTAACACCCTCTGTCTTTGATCCTGAATGCGTTCTGCTTTCACCAATACATCTCTGAGGTTCTTCCCTCTTTTATAGGCGATAAGGGGTGGTTCTGGAAAGAGGTCTTTTAATTCTGGATCCAATTGTATTATCCTTCAATTTTTTCTAATGAGCCGAGTAATTTGATGGCTTTGACTGGAGTATTTTAGGGAATATAGAAATGGGATGTCTTTTTTTCTCTGGAACTTTCTTCAGTAGTTCTTCCCTTGCTATGAGGGAGGTTCTTGCTTTGGCTGCCGATATCACGTTACTGGATATCCTCTCTGAGTATTTGGCCTCCATTTTTCCTATTTCAATTGTCAGTGTGGCATCCAATGATGTTATTCTTTTTGCCCGTAGAAGTTGACTGTAGGGAAGATTATTTTTCAGATGTTTTGGGTGTGAACTTCTATAATGTAGGCTGTTGTTGACATCAGTAGGTTTTGTAAATACATTTGTAATGATTTTCCCATCAATCAGTTCGAGTTCCACATCTAAATAATGAATTTTCGGAGTGCCTATTTCCATTGTGAATTTTATCCTGTTGTTGACTGAATTGATATACACTAGAAATCTATCTAGTGATGTCTTGTCCTCTCGCCAGATCACAAAGACGTCATTGATGTACCTCATCCAACATATCAGTCTTGGTCCCCATTCTTCATGGGTAGTGATGTGTTGTGATTCCAAGTAATGCATGAACAGGTTCGCATAGGCAGGGGCCATGGCAGAGCCCATTGAGGTGCCTGAAGCCTGTAGATTGAACTGGTTATTAAATCTAAAAAAGTTGTTGTGTAAGATGATTTTGGCTAATTCTAATATGAACGGTTTTTCAGCTAGACAGTCATTTTCTTTCAATAGTGCCCATTCCAATGCCTCAGTGCCTTTATCATGTGGAATAGAGGTATATAGGCTTTGTACGTCAAATGTTACCAAGATGTCATTTATTTGCAAATTCCTTATGGTGCCAATGCTGTTAAGGAAGTGGGTCGTGTCTCGAAGGTAGGTGTTGGTCTTCTGTACTATTGGTTGTAGGACTTGATCCACATAAATTGCCAAGGGGTCAAATACACTGTCTGTGCCAGCTACAATGGGTCTTAGTGGTGGTCTGTTTAACTGTTTATGGATTTTTGGCAGTCCATAGAAAACTGGTGTGATGGGATGAGTTTTAAGTAAATATGTCTTTGTCTTTAGAGTAATCCAATCATTTTCAAGGGCTTTGTCCAATGTGGATTCTATCATCGTCAGAATTCTCGTGGTAGGGTCTTCGTTAATGGGAATGTAGGTGTCTGTCACTCAGAAGTGCAATGCATTGCTCATTGTAAAAGCTGGTGTCCATGACCACAATTGCCCCTCCCTTATCAGCAGGTTTAAGGGTTAGCGTCTTCAGCCTAATCTTTGATAATTTTGCTCTGATGTTTCCTAATATTGTACTTATTTGTTTTGTCGTAGTTAATTTTTTAAAATTGATTCAACATTTGTTTTTCAAAAAGCTTCAGTGTAGTATTCTGTATGGGTGGATCAAATGCGCTTTTGGGTTTAATCTCCAGGAATTCAGATGTAGTGTGTTGTTCCACTGGTAATTGTGTGGAAAAAAAGACCTTCAACTTCATTTTCCTCATCAGTCTGTAGAGATTCACGCGTTCTTCCAGATGAGTGGTATTCTGGGTAGGTGTAAAAGAGAGCCCCAAATTGAGTACTTCTAATTGGCTTTGTGACAGTTGTTTAGATGAAATGTTGACTACTAGGTGTTGGGTTGTTTGTTCCTTGGTCTAAGGTTTCTTAATACCTCTTCTGGTGGTCTTCTGTCTAAAAAAGACTGAGCAACTGTAGAGGATGTGGTGGCTTCTTGAGAGTTGTGTAAAATACCACTCCTTACGTTAGTGGTCGTTGGCTGTGCTCTTGTTTTGCCAGCCCCTCTGGTTCTTTCTTCTCCACTTGATGGTATCTCACTGCTGACCTCACTTGTGTCCGTCTTGTCGTTTCTGGTTGTGGCCTGTTTGGGCGTTGTGGTATGTTTGAATAGAATTCCTGCCACGTATAAACAATGTCCTGGGAGTAGTCCAAGGTGTCCGTCTGAATTCAATTTCTTTCTTGTATTGCTCAAGTGAGGAGTTAATGTCCTCATTTTAGCACCCTGTTTCTGCACTTAACACTATACGTGCTGTTAGGAAGGCATGGTATCGAGCAGTAGACAGTAGACACAGACACAATGGATACACATTTCAAAAACCTTGTTTTGCAAATTTTCTTGGGATGGTAGAATTCCAAACTGGCCCTAACTCAAAAATTGGAGTAATAGCTACCATTAAACAATAACCAATACGTCCAGGTCATTCTGGTCAAAATAAAAAGGCCTATACTAAGAAAACCTAACATTGTCCTCCTTCTCAAGATAACCAATGTGTTCAGGGAATACAAAAAGGAAAATAGTGTGTCAAAAAGAAATATCAGAATGGCATTAGAACCAACTCCCTTCCCCAGGTTCAACCCCACAGGTTCTAGAGAGTCTCATAATAAACAAAGGATAGGTGGTTGGCGCAGTTGTATCAACCTTGCACACTTTGGCTTACTGGTGCAGTTCAACAGTTCAATCTTAGGCTTTCAACTTCTGGTACTTCAATCACTTCCTTAGGTTTCACGTGCCTTGTCACCAATATTCAGTTCAAATGCTCTCAATTCCTCACAGTTCTGCACAGGCTTCCCTCTGCCGGGCTCGCACCTGTCTGGTTTCACTTTATTACACAATTTCATACAGTTCTGCACAGGCATCTCTCTGCCGGGCTCAAGCCTGTCTTGTTCTTCAGGGGGTTCCCTTCCCCACATTTTATCTAAGATCTTTTACTACTGTCGAAGAATTTCGAAACTGCAAGGAATGTACATAGACTTCTGCATGACCACTTCGACCTCTCTTTCAATATTCCTTCAATTCACAATCTTCTCTTGCAGCACTAATGCCTCTTTGTACTTGTATTTCTTATTCTTTTTCACTTGTCTTCTTGGCCTTTTCCAAAATACTTATATTTTACTTTTGTCCTTGTGGCATATTTTACAATTCACATATTTAATTTTCCTCTTACTCAACTTTCTCTCCTTTGAGCTCCGCTTTGTAATATCTTTCAGCTGTTCAGAACATTTCACAGAGACCTTCAAATGTGTGACTTCTTCTTGCAGGACCACTCGGCTACTTTGTATCCTTTTCTTTTAACAATTGCTCTTTCCAACCAACTTTCTATGCTGATCCTGGCTGCATGGAAACCTGCACATGTTGTTCCTAAAACGCTGACTTCAATGAGTGCAACTCTGCTGTCATATAGACAGCCAGGAGGGGCAGAGAAGCGTACCCACTCTCCTGGTGGTGGTAAATTGATAGAGAAGAATGGAGGAGAGGCTGGGGCCACATGCCTCCATTCCAGCTCCACATTAACCCCCCTTTTCCATTGGTAAGCCATGAGTTCCCCAGGCCCAGAGCATGTGCCACTTGTTTTGTCCTCCTGCCCCAACGCTTTGTATTCCTACTAACGACCACACGCATGCCCGCCTCACCCTGTTAACAATGCTGCTGATTGGTGAGGCTGCTACTAGAAGATGTAGATGTGCAGATGTACAAACAGCACAGTGACCTCACGACAGAACAGTTCAATTTATAAAATATTATGTGAATGCCTGCAGGCATTTGGGAATTTCATGGTCTCAGTGGCAAGCCATTTACTGTTAAGGTGATCTTAGAAGGACTCTGGTGGGAGAATCATTGTCAAACAAATATGTCACTCTAACAAAATAATTTGACTTAAATGCAGGGATGATGGCCTATGTGAACTGTATGATGATGGGTCTAAATCATGGCCCCTATGCAATCAAGAACTCTGCATTTCACTGCCCATCTCTTCCAAGGTGTGCAAGGTTGCATGTAGGCATGTCCTATGAGGACGGAACATGAGAAGGTAGCGGCTGGACTGGGGGAGGCTTCAAATTCGGTTTCCACTCATGCATAGGACACGCAGAGTGAGCCTGGAGGGCTTCTTTGCATACTAAGCAAAGTACAGTACTCGCAAGGGGTAACATTCTAAATTCAAATATTTCCCTGCTCCTCCACCTTGAAGCAAAGTTTCAATGAACTCGAGGTCTTTGGGGTAATGAAGCCCCTATGAGTTCTCACAGCTGGAGTTATGTACAGGGTGACTACTTCTATGTGTATAACTGATGAGCTTAAATTGTTATAATGTTTGCAACCACAATGAATATTCATGTAATGCTACGTTTGAAACAATCCACGTTTATGAAGCCTAACACAATGTTAAAAAAAAATAATAATTCTGTAAAGGATTGCTCACCTTAACAGTGTTCATTTCTCTTTTTTAGCCTGGCTTTCTTTTTCCGCTGGCTGTTTGATAAGGCTTTGAATAGTAACAATCCGGTAAGGTTGGAGTAAGTACACCGCTATTTCTTTACCTACCCCTATGCTCAGTGAACGTTAGCCATGTACTTGCTATATGAGGATGAAGGTTTTTAATAAGGGACTTGGTCATGGTAATGCGCTTTGTTTGCTCTTTTGAAACATGACTTTGCTTGTTTGCTTTCCAGAGTCTATTGATATGTTCCCTCTTTCCCTGCTTGTCCCCTTCAAACTCTAATTGATCGCTCAAATCGCCCTTTATTTTAAATTTGAGTGATCTTTCCAATAGCCCAAGCATCAAAACACATTCTCGAGCAGTGTTGGACCAGGGAAATTATTAATGCTGCACTTGTACATAATATTCAAGCACTTTCCCTATACAATGGTCACTCACCAATGCTAATGTACACAAAACCCAGCCTCCAGGTAGACCAATATCTCGTGATTGTGGAGCCTAGACGATATTCCATAAGGTCACAGGGAGAGACGGCCGAGGTGTCACTGCGGGAGCGATGCAGATACACATCGGCCCATGGGAACTTTATGAGTGAAGTAGCCGCTAACCAGTGATTTCATTGCAGAATATTCATTACACACATATTTCAGTGCCAAATATTCATTGCCTAAAAAATGTGCCTACAATATATATTTTGAAAATAAGGTACAGATAGTAAGTTTGGGAACAATGATAGTGTTTGTTTAGGGTTCGAGGGTGGGGCTTGGGGTTAATATGAGGTTGCAGGGGGTTCCACAAACATGTTAGTGCAGCTCTGAATATAAATACAGCTGACATTGAAAAGTTAAACACTCTTTTCCTATTTCTTTGTTTCCCTCCTAACAATTCTTTTGCAACTGGCATTTCAGATTCTGTAACTGTGAAATTGTCAGGATTCGTGAACTGTTAAATTATCCCCCTGACATGTCAGTATTTTTTATTTTTTATTATTTAATTTGTTGGTTGGCTTAACTTACACCTTTCACCATTATTACAACATTAATACATCACATATAATTTCATGTACAAAATATAAAAGAACCATCAAGACTGCTATCCCATCATCTTCTTGTCGTATCTTCACTTCCTGAATGTTATTCAAATAATTTAAACACTTCCTTTAAAACATGGATCAGGGCCAAAATATCTGTTCCCCACACATAAAAAATGTACACCACTCATCTGGGGTTACAAAAATCTTGATCTTGTTTCAGTTAAGGCCATAGTATAGGAGAAGTCGGAGGGATTCTTTGACATTCTTAGTTTTGCAGAGTCTGCATGTCACATCTTTGTCACTGTGTCGATTTCGCACTGCTAACACTTTTTTAGTTGGATAGAGGTCTAAACGGAATTGCATGTATTGTGCTCGATAAAAGCAATTTCGAAATGGAGATGGATATTTGAGAAGAGTGTTCCATTGCCTAGCTTCTGGATAGGGTTGGACATACAATGTATATACGTGTCTTTGATCTTGCACCTCTATCCAGTCTTTCTCCAAAATGTGTGCTTTACAGCTGTAGGGTTGGACAATAAGGTCTCCTACGTGCTGCCCAAATTTGCCATAATTTCACGACAAACCCTCTTCCACTCATCCAGAATACGCTCACTTTGATTGAAGATGGCTCCTTTTATCATTCCAGATCCTCTTACATGGTTTGCCAGTATACATTTACGGTATATTGCCAAGCTTTTCCATATAACCATTATATACAGTGAAATTAAACCAAGTTCTAACCCTAGAATTTGGATCGGTATGCAATTGGGAATACTGAGAAACTTTTCCCTGAAAAGGCCTTCGAGGACCGACCATACATTTCCAGAGGGGGCAAAAGGCTTCTGCACCATAAGTTAATATGGGGATGACCTTCATGCGATAGAGATAACAGGAGAGAGCGAGAACATTTTTTCAGTAATCGCTGTCCCTGGGCTAAAACCTCTAGCTTTTACTCTCAAAATGGCTTACTGTGCACTGTCTTTCAGGCTGGTGTTTAGACTGAATCAACGCTCATAAGGCTCTCGTAGTTTGAATACCAGGAAATTCAAGTACATCTGTTTCCCTTAACCAACTGTAAAGTTAGTGTTCTGGATTTGGATGCGTTGATCTTCAAACCGTTTTGGTCGACGTAGTCCTGCAGAGCGCTTAATTGACGTTGCCGCCCAATAGGTGTTTAATCAATGAGGACCAAATCACCCGTGTACGTCAGTCTATCTGTAAGCTTCCTGTCGATACAAGGTGGAAAACTCCTGGCCTTGTTCAAAGTTTCTTTCCAATCAGTAATGAATAAGTTAAAAAGGGCTGGCGCAAGCGGACAGCCCTGTTTGAGACCCTTTTCCGGTTTAATAGAGAACGTGAGAGTAATCCCCTTGTGTCGAATATTTCGGGGAGGTTTCTGAATGTTAATCCACAAGGTCCCTCAGACAAGCCCAACTATTTACCTTGGTCCAAAGATGGTTTCTATCCATTGTGTCAAAGGCTTTTGCCAGCTCTCTGAACGCCAGGTACAATTTGGTTTTATTTCTCATTATGCAAGTCTTCACAATGTTAATCAAGAACACGTTTAGAGATGTGCCCACCTCTTTTACCAGACTGGAGGGCATCATAGTGGCCTGATTCTATTACCATTCTTGAAAGCCCCTTCAGAATGATTGCAGCAAATATTTGACTTCCAAGAGTGCACTATTCTTTTTCTTTTTTTTATCTGCGCAAAGAATTTCCACAAAAATGTCGGCCACAATTCGGGATCCTTATTTAACATGGCCTTGGTCAGCCTGTCTGGCCCAGAGGCCCAGGAGTTACTAGCCTTAATTATCAAAGCTACAATGTCCTCTCCATCAGTCGGAAATGCCCATTCTCCAGAGGTCTCATTATCTAGACTTGGGTTTTCACTCACTTTTTGGCAGATGAAAAGGTGAAATGTTGAACACGGTGTGCTTCTGTTACCACGTTAATTTGTAATGCTTGCTGGGATACGTTAAGCGCATTTATTAACTGCCATATGTATCCTGTTCTTTTTCTTGCACGCTTTTGCAGCATGTTTTATGCGTGTCCTTGCAACATCGCGCTTTTGCGCCATCTCTTCCAATTTCTGTACTGCTGTTTAATCTTTTGTTGGCGCTTCTGTAAAGCCAGAGGCCTCCCTACCTTCAATTTCTTTAAATTAGATTTCGATTTCCTTTTAATATTCACCAATTCCACATTATATGATTGTTCATGGGAAAATCATACCCGATTTCCGAAACTCCACAAAATCCATTAAAAACCTAGGGTAATCTAATATCGTCTGAGGGAGACAATTTGATGTCTTTTCCATATGGTTTGAGAATCTCTCGGTCAACAAGATTAAACTAGAAGGATTCATAGTTAACATGTTTCTTCCTAAATAAACATCAACCATAGTGGAATAAGTCTCAGGAGTCTTGTCCCATGTTGTAAAACACAGGCCATTTTTACGATGTTGTGATCGCTATATACAGTGGGGATTACCTCCAATGTCAATGCCCACGGGAGGAAACTACTAGATACAAAAATGTAAGCTATTTTACTTTGTGTACCCTTTTTCCATTTGGCACACACTGGAATGTCACCCTTAGTTTGGTCATTTACAAGATTTCGGCTCCTGAGACTCAAATCTTCCATTCAGGCAGAACCTATGGTGTCTTCCCTTAATAAGCTGTTATTGTGATCCAAACACTGCATATTCAGTTCACCCCAGATCATTATTATAGGATCTGGTAACAATTCATAGGATTTGTCTATTATACCCATAATAGTGCAAGATAAAGTTTAGTCCTCTATTCTCACTGTGTTCCAGAAAAAGTTAAACAAAATCAACCATTCTGGCGGATTAGATCTTACACAACTGTTACGGATCAGCAGGACTTGAGCATAGGCGTTGAGATGGTGTGTCGCCATTACTTCCAGGCCCCTTCCATTCTTAACAGCTGTAAGTAGGCCAGATACAGGTCTACCCTTGGGCCCTTTTAAACCCAGATTCAAGTGTATTGTAAAACCATCCAAAAGTCGGGGTGTTTGCAACCATGTTTCTTGGAGACAGACTATGCCGAAGAGCTCAAGTTTTGATGAATTATTACCAAATAAATGTCTAAAGCCTCTCGTGTTCCAGCATCCCAGAACTAGACCTTTCGCTAGCTTCAGGTGATTTTGTTAGTCTTTTCTTTTTTTCAATACCAGCGCATCTGCTAACCATTTTCAGGACACTTTCTGCTCCATGTCAGATCGTTTGTCCTGTGGCATTACCACCATCCTGGTACGATCATCATTCCCTCCGATTGTAATTGTAAAGTGAGTTTTTGGGGAATCTACAGAGTCCGGTCAACTGTTGCAGCCCAAAAGTAGTCTTTTTATAAACTGATATAGGGGTGAGTCCTTTTCCTCCCTCGAGTTGGTCTTTTTTCCCCTTAAGTGGGTTCTATGTTTGTCCCTTGACCATTTACTTGGGGCTGAAGATTCAAAAGGTGCCTCCACCAAATCAAAACCCAAAGGTAACAGAAGGTTTGCCTCTTCTACTTTTGTCTGATTTATGAAACTAGAGGTAAAGTGGATGGCAACCTTAGCAAGACGACTCTCTTCCAAAGATTCAACCGTTGCAAGATTGTTCATTTTCTTCAGCGTGATCTTGGAATGTGGTATAAGAGCCTCAACATATTGACTCTATCCATTACCAAGCCGTCATCGCGATGTAATATTCATTCCAATAACATGCATTTCCTTTTATCAGAGTTCACATCAAGTTGGATTTATTTTCTTTTCACGTCAATTATCCCCCCCCAGGTTCAGTTCTTTATGGTCAGGGATGACTTGGTTGGGCTTCATTTTCAAGAGCAAACGCCTCTGGTCTAAGGTTTGGAAGAATCTGGTGTTTGCCTTGATTATCACCCACTGGTAATTCTCCTCATTCGCCCCTTCAGTGTTAACATCTTGATGTATCTCCCTGTGTACGTTCTGTAACCTTAGTTCCCAGTTCCCCACCAAACGGTTCTAATCCAGGCATTGGAGCACTAGAGTGTTACTCAGCCTCTGCTGGTCACCGTGGGGACCAATCATTGACGTTGGCCAATTTACCCTTGAGTGAGGGGCTATGCTGTAATTGTATATGTTGAAATATTTAGCAGGCTGTCTCTCGATTTGTTGTGCTGGAAAACCAACTGTTGCCGGTCATGGAAGGTTCTGTTCTCTGCTTCCTGGTTGACGTCCTTCTGTGCTTCTTTGTTAACTTTAATTTTGTTTTTTGAACTATGGTTTGGACTGTCAAGGAGGACGAGGTTTCTTAAAAATGTGCATGAATCGTTGGATTTAAATCTTCTAGTTACGCAAAGAATTTGTAATACTACTTCTGATGTTGAATAATCAGGTGATGGTTTTGTTGTTTTTTCCTTGAAAATATTGAATATTTTCCTTGAACTGCAGTGGCAAAACCCTCCACAAATAACATCTTACAGTGCAACGTCGCTATGAGAGTCATTTGATCTTTTAACTGACCACTTAAACACTCGCGCAGTTTTATGAAGGGAGCCAAAGTGACAGATAAAACCACCAACGTTCTGGTGTTAATACCTGTTGTAGTCAGGAGGGTCTTGGATGTGTTACTGACTCTAAATGATAGAGTTGTGCGATGAGGTCTTCTACCATTTGTTATTACTGGAGATCCACTTGATGACTAGTCCTCAATCTCTTGATTCTGACTTGGGCACCCAGTTTCTCAAAAAGACTTGGAGGATTTTGTGTCCTTATTTGTTTATTAAGTTGTTTGGATCAACTATTAGTTAAGTAAAGGGCTCTTCTGTTTAGGATCATCAACGTAAGGTTGAATAATGTTTGGATCTAATATGTTCATGGCTTCAGTCTTAATGGTCCCGGTTTGCATTGGGTACGGTCCCTGACTCGCCGTGATTGCGGTCAAACTTTTTCTCGCCATCAACATGGTCTTTAGCTGGCAATTGTGCTGCAGGGCACTCATTAGTAAACAATCCTCTTCCCCAAACGCCCACGGAGGCATCCGGTCTCCCAGTAAATAAGTCCTCGACAGAAGAGCAATGTTCTGAGCGTTCATGCTCCACTGTCGACATTGAATTATGTAAGGCGGTGGGTGTCCGTTCAGTAAGGGTCATGCTCTCCAACAGCTCTGCATCAGCTACTGCTCCTGCATGCTTTTTGTTAAGTGGCAGTGAGTCTAGCCCCATGATTTTATTTGGAGCTGGAGTACGGTGAAATAAATCTGCGTTTCAGAAGGCCATCATTAGATCCCAGGCCGGCTGGTTGCCAGCCCGTAGTCTTTTGAGTTTTTAAAAAATCCTCTGTGGAGGACATCTGGCCTGTTTAGTAATAGGTTGTGTTCCGAGCAGGTCAACTTTCGATTTTGCTGTGTACGTAGGAAATTCAAAGATACTATTTATTTTGTTGGAACCCGCACCCTTCGATACTGCCAGGGCAGAGAATAAAGCCACCGTATCTCCTTATGAACTTTGGGGAGCTACGGACGATTCAGGTAGCACTGTAAATGTTTTGATGGTGTTGTTTCTTTAGGTCTAGCCGACAGCAATGAATCGATAGTGTTTCCACAGTGCCACAGGGCTTCACCCCTTCATCATTGCAGTGTGGACACAGCTCATTGTCCATGAAAAAGTGCTCCCCACTGGTACTGTCTGATGCTTACATTTCCTCTAAGAGGGACACCGTACTGGCCGTTACAGTGACATCGATAGAGAAGAGGGCCAGGGGGATAGAGTACTCAATGGGGGCATCAAAGTCAACAATATGAGCATTTTCAGCCAGTTTTTTGTATTCTGACATGCTGCATAACAGCTCACTCACCATCACAGGGAGGTCCTGGTGCCTCTTCATGTCTTGGGCTCGGCGATTGCGACGTGATGAAATGTTTCCCTCCACTTGCAGTCCTGTTGTCCTAATGAGAATTCTTCACCACGAGAGCTGACATGACTCTTGTGGAAAGGGGACCGTGCTGTGCCAAGTCCACTTCAATCCCGGCACTTGGAAAAATCACCGTTATAGGGCACGCGTCTCCCTTTACACTAGACTGCACGTCTGCATTTGCCTGCGCTTCACACCAAACAGTGTTTTTAAACAGGAATCAGTTAATTTAAAGGGGCATTGCTCTCTCCACTCTAACAAGCACTGCAACGGCACAGAAGCTTGAGAATCACAGCCAATTCTCTTACAGCCCTCAGCCAGACTGCACCCTTGCCCGCACCCACCCTGGCATGTCAGGATTCAGTAACTGTGTAACTGTTAAATGCGCCCCTTAGCAGGTCAGGATTCAGTAACTGGAAATTATCCCCTTGCATTTTCAGGATTCAGTAACTTTTAAATGATCCCCAAGGTGTGTCAGAATTCAGTAACTGTAAATTGTCCCCTTGGCATGTCAGGATTCAGTAAGTGTAAATTATGCTCTTGGCATGTTAGGATTCAGTAACTGTTAAATTATCCTCTATGTAAAACAGGATTCAGTAACTGTTAAATTATCCTCTTGGCATTTCAGGATTCAGTAACTGCTCACTTATATCCTTGGCATATGTTGTGTCCCTTAGCAGAAGGCATATGGGGTAGAGAGATGTCCCTGCGGGTGACCTCTAGAAACCACTTGTGGTGGCAGGAAATGAAAAGCAGAATGTGATAAAAGGGATTTACTCTCTCCCTTCAGACCGGAATGCACTGCTATGGGCATTTGGCTGCTATAGATCGAAACATTGTGACTGAACTTGTTGGCACTTGGAAGTGTCTACGTAAACTCAAGCCTGCAGACTCAATTCCTGGAGGTCATCAGCTCTCTTGGAAAAACTGCTTGGTCTGAGGGATTAGCATCTGCTGAGAATTTACTGTTGGGTTCTCTAAATTCTGGTTCTTCCCTAAAGGACTCTGAAGCCTGATTACTTTTTCTAAGGTTAGAGTTACAAACTTTTAAGAAATGCTGCTAGTGGGCTCAACATGCAGGCTCTGATGCTGATCTGCGCATATAGCTGCAGGGAATACAAGCACCTGACTTCTTCGGTCTGATGTGGGGACAAGCAGACTCCTGTCAGTAGCCTGGGGGGAACTAGGGAAAAGCCGTGCCACATCCTCCATTACTGTCATCAATGGGTATAGCAGGACCGTGTAGCAAGGGGAAATGGAGGACGTTATAGGGGACGTTTGTTGCATTCACCTATGTGGGTAAACATTGAAAGGCGGTTGATCTTCACGAAATCCACCCTAGATCCCTGAGCTAGTGAACTCTTTTTGTCCAGCATCGGGGCTGCATTTTTCTTCATTTTCATATTGATTCATACCATCATAGAGGCATTTCCCCAATTATCTGTATGATGCACGCCCTCTCATATCATACATGCAAATCCCTCTTCCATGCCCACTTTTCTGACAGATTCAGTACACAAGTGCAGTGCAGAACTCACAGCGCCCTTACTCTAAACTTCATTTGAATTAACTCTTATGAATCCAAGAGTGTTCACGAATTTCGCTGCCCCCATATTGTTACCAACATTTTTTCAATCTTACTGAGTTTGATCGGAACAATAAATGACCTCACTTATAAAGAGTAAACCATCTCGTTTGTCATTACTAAAACATTCTCTTCCAGCTGTTGCTGAACGTAGGAAGCACATTTAGGAAGCTCTGGGTATCTCATTTTTTCACTTGTTGATCCTTACCACTATTCTCCTGAGGTGTTACTTAAACCTCTGCAACCGCAGCAACGCACGACAAGTTATCCTCACTGATTGGACATGGTCTTCCTGCATATAGAAAGGACAATTTCTATGCAAAGCAAAATGATGCCCTCCACATTTGGCACAGATGGGCTTTTTTTTCAAGCAACATTCCTTTATATCATGGGCACCTCTGCATTTAGCACAACTTTATGTCTCTATCACCACCGGTCACAATCCTATGACACTTAAAAACACCTGCATGAAAGGGGCACATATTTCACAACCCGAACATTTTAATATCCAATATGCAGATACTCCTGTATCACCATAGATTTAAAGGTTACCAATATCGTAGCAGACGGCACTACACCCTCACCATTCCATCGACCCAATCTTCTCCCTTCTGCCACATTATCAGGATTTTAGGTCCTCCGTACAGGATGGAACACCATAAAGGACACTCCTTTTTGCTCAGTGCACACCACAGGAATACACGCTACTTCTTGAAGCTGCAATTCCCATCTTTTTGCCAACATTTGTGCTGAGAATCATAGGCTTTCCCCCTCCTATCTTCTTTGTATACCGAGGTGGTTTAACTCTCATCCGAATACATTCTGCAACTTAATCAGCCGCATGTTCCAAACATTCGTGTCCTCTTCCCCACTTGCTACAATAACCAAATAATGCTTTTTTGTAGGGGTGCCAAGGTCCTCCTGATCCTGCACAGTCACCTGTTTATTAGGGCCTTAATCATGCACAGCCTCCTTGCAGTTCCCCCCGATGCCCTGGATCACATTCCAATTTAAAGACATCACCAGATTGGGATCCAGTTCTGCATATCTAGACGATAAAGCAATCCACACCCCTAGCCACAGGAGACCTGCTCCTTTCCTTATTCAGTCTCCTACTTACAGGAACAGTTTTTCCATGCAATATCAGAATCACAGTCCCTGGACCCCAAGGAGCCACCATTCAATCCACCCTGTTGCCGTAGCTACTAATTCCCATGAAGGCAGTGTCTACCCCAGTGCCAAAACATTAGGCCTAGTTTCTCATACACAGAGCTCCCGCCTACGCATTGACTCGCTCCTCATCAACTGCCCCTCCTCCCCCTCACATCCTCAATCTCCTCCAACCTGCTGCCATTTTAGACAAGGCTCCAGACTATGTAGCTAATTAAGGAAAATCTTGAAATGTTCAAAAGGCCTCACTACCTTATCTCACCCCTGAACACCAGCACGCCCAATTTCTTAAGCAATGACATTCACACACCTATTGGTTCAAAGGTATACAAAAGTTAAATGGTGTGCCTATGCGTGTTGATTCCAGTCATAAATGATTTTAAACCTTAACAAAAAGAGGATCATAATAATGAGTTCTGTGTTAAGGAGGACAGGTAAAAGATCCTGGCAGCAGGTGCTATTGTGATCTGCTTCCATGCCTGCCAATGAGGAATGACCCATGCACATCCTGGACTCCTCCTGTACCCTGTGCATCCCAATGGTACACCATTGGTTCCATGCTCACCCTGCACATCACACCACCGATGCCTGCCCGACCAGTATGCTGTAGAAAGATGTTGATTCCTAGTGCACATGTGTATCTCCTACAGCCTAACCCCACGAGTGAGAAAAAGGGCGAGAAAGAGGGGCACTGTGTGATTCTTCACCACTCAGCGATCAACTTGCATCGAGTAGTAGTCTACGACTCCGTTGTCCATCATACCTTGCTCTGACTCCTTGCCTAAGCCACTAGTCTCATTTTCCAGAACTCACAGCTGCCTCCTGTCATTCTTCCTACTGCATCAGATAAGATGTGTCGTGTCCTACAATACTGCCAGCAAGGGGAGTGCAATCACCTGCCCCGAGAGACAGTGAAAGAAAATCAAAATAAAACAAAGAAACAAAGCACATGACTACAGTGGCAGCACCATGTCCATTCTATCTAATAAGGATCTCTAGCACTGATCCAGATGGTGAGAAGACCCCAAAGGGAGAACGCACACACAGTACCAGTGGCCAAACCCCCACAAGGAGCCTGCATAGCCCCATGTCCACCACAGAAGGTGATCAGAGGCAACAAGCCAACAGTCATATCCCCTTTCAGAGAGAAGCGTTATTATGGAAACCAGCCCATTAGAATGAACTTCATCCCAGCACAGTGTGTCCAGGTGGGCAGAATGGTTAGACGAATGTAAAAACCTCACAAACAACTTGCTGGGAATTGATACCACTTTGAAAACTGACCTATTCATATATATTTTGAGCAAGGCGGTCAAAACTGTCATCGAAAAAAGGCTCCCAAAGAAAAGCTGCATTCACCAGTTATTAAATATAGCACTCAACCAAAGACTCATTATACAATGAAAAGCAAGCTCTGAACAATATACTTTGGATCAATGCTGTCGACAAGAAGGTGAGAGGCTGGGTGTATTTGTCACCCAAATAAGGGAATGGCGGGGACATCCCCTCATTCCTGACGACAGTATAGCAAAGTGGACAGGAGGTACAAATGTGATGTCTGGGAGAGCAGCCGACTCAGTGGCAGAAAGTTGGGGAGAGTCACCCAGGGGGGATAAAGAAGACATTCGGTATCTGTGAGTTTGTGCCGGTGGGTAAGAACTTTGGGGAGGCAGGATCAGACCGTGAACATAAAAGCTAGGAGCTCTCCTTCCAACATCACATCACCAAGATGATCCTGACAGCCTGGCATCAGCTTTCCTTGTCAGAGAAATTGAAGGGATTTCCTTCTTAACATAGATTTCCGTTAAGCTGCAGAGTATTACAGCTGTTGTTTTCAAAATTCGAAAATGGGCGTCGACAGGGCATGCCAGTAATACAATCCCTAGTGTGACGTCCACTGTACCCATGGTCCTTTACGCGTCGAGGTCCCTCAGATTGTTTTTTTCCGCCATCGTAGACAGACGCTATTTCGCGGAGTTCTCCTTTCAGCATACCGCCATTGATTTATACAAATTAGAGATAGTTTCTCTTCCTATCCTTTGTATTCTACATCACCGACTATCGAGAACATCCGACAGCGCTGAAGAAACGACTGTCGCAGACTCCCATCGACAGATCCGTCTGGCCTTGGAAGGCCGATTTGGGCTTCGGCCCACACAGTAGGGAGAGAGGGGGAAGGACATTTCAGAATGTATTTACCTCTTTTAGTACATTATTCTCGCCTAGCTGCCGTGTCTTTCAGTTACGGATAGAACCCCCTTTAAATTTTGCCCTAAGTGCAACAAAAAATTCCTTTGGGCTGACAAGCACCTGGTGTGCAACCTTTGTCTCCCTCAGGATCACGTTGAAGGGAACTGTCGAGCCTGTAAGCTCTTTAACCCCAAAACGTTAAAGGACCGTTTAACCAAGCGCTTGTCCCACCACGCCATGCAGGTGGAGGCAACCGTGGACGTGGAGGGGACTTTCAGCGACAGCAGCTACGCTGCGTTATTCGATGGCGAAGGCGATGGGGATACTTCAGTTTCCCAAGCGCAGGCCCCCAAACCCAACAGACAGGCCGGCAGCCTTGTTTACGGGGACGACACCCAGAGGCAGTGATGCTCTCACAGCCCCTTCCACTAAGCATACAACCCAAGACCGAGACTCGACACGTTCGTTGAACAAGGGCCCATGCACAACATCTAGGGAGAGGTCCATAGAATCACTGTCCTCTGGGCACTCGAGGTCCCGTTCGCCACATGATAGGCCCGACAGTTGAACGACAGAACAGATGCCGTGACTAAATCCATTCCCGAATGTCGCCCGTCAGTAGAAGAGACTTCGGATCATTCCATAACCGAAGTTCGACGTTCTTCGTCAAAAACGGTAAAAAAACCTATACAGGCGAGACTAGCTCATTTGGTTAAAAAACACGTTCCAGAAGGCCTAATGAAGGGGAGGGAGTCCAAGAAGAAATCTTCGAAGACCCTTCACAGGGAAAGGACCCATAAAGATAGGTCCACACCAAAGGTTAAGGACTCACAGGAACAGGAATCCTTGTCTACAGCCCAAAGGAAAAGGGCCAGCCTTCACCACAAGTCCCAATCACTCCTCAGGATCAGGGGTTTCCATTGGATCCTATGTCCATTCCTAGCTCAGCCCAATGGACATGTGAGGATATTGAAAGGGTCATGAGAAGGATGACCTTCACGACAAACCTTTTTGAAAAAGACCCTAATTACTTCCAGAGTCTTCAGTCCACCCCAACCACAACAGCGCCCTCTAGTTCTCAGGTCCCTATTTTGGCCACTGCTTCTCAACCCACTTCACAGAGGTCTCGCCCCGATAACCTAACTATTCCATTGCAGCTAGACCCCCAGTCATTGACCTGTATGACCCGGACACTGAGGACCTCTACGTAACTCAAGAAGCTGCAGACCCTTACTATGGTGAAGATGATGAAGAGCCACGCATGTATAACATGGACTCACCCGTCAACCAGGATCCTCCTGTGGCAGATTCACCTATAGATAACCAGCCACTACTAAACAACCTGCTCATCAAGGCAGATGAGCACTGCCAGATAGAAACACAGGAAACTCAACAAGGCAAAGACTTTGTTGATGACATTTTGGGGGTTAAAAGGCTGTCGCTCAGTTCATTCCCCTCCTGCAGTCTATTCAGCGGAAGATAAAACCCTAGCTGGAAACACCTAACCAGACACGGGCAGTTAATCCCTGCATCGAGAAGCTCTTCCGACCTGCTCCATCAGACCCTCTATATATCAGGGGAAAGCTCAAACCTGACTCTCTTGTAGTTACAACAACAAGGAAGAGAGCGGGAACATCCCTAGCCTCTTCTGAGGCACCTCCGGATAAGGAGAGTAAAAAGCTGTACACAATGGGGAGGAAAGTGGCCTCTTCGGCTGCCTTTCAGGCAAGGATAGCTAATAACTCCACTCTTTTGGCAAGTTATAACTGCCATAAATGGGATGAGGTGTCAGCTTTGTTGTCATCAGCCCCTGAACCCCCTAAGACACAATTGGCCCTCGTGGCGGTAGAAGGCAGGGCAGTTTCAGGCTGCATGTAAAAGAGTACTCTGGATGCTGCTGACAATGCGGGAAGGATTATTGAAGAGGGAACAATTATTAAGCGTCATGCTTGGCTACGCCGGTCCGGCTTCAAGCAAGAGGCACAAGCCACACTTCTTAATATGCCCACTGAGCCCAACATACTCTTTGGAAAGGCCGTTGAAGAGGCCTTGAAAACTGCTAAAGAGGAATACGATACTCTAACGTCATTGGGCCAGCTTACCAATAAACCCACTGGCCAGAGAGGCAATAGTAATTTTCGTTGCTCATGTGGACAAAATTCACAGAGGGGTTCAGGCTACAATCAGAATCAGGGAGCATCCTGGGGTAACAATCAAGGCCAAGCCTCACAAGATTACCAGAGGGTGCAGCGCAGATCCAAAACAATGACTACCCGCTTCAGGTGCCCTCCCGTGCCTCTCCATTAGCAGGGAGTATTTCAAACTTCACCAAGCATGGGAGGGGAATCACCTCAGACAAATGGGTGCTATCCACCGTGGCGGCCGTTATTGTGTGGATCTCATCAAGCGGCCCCGGAACTATCCCCCGCTCCAGAAGACTCACACGAAGGAAGACCAACAAATCCTTCTCGAGGAAATCGCAAAGCTGCTCCAAAAGGACGCCATAGAAATCATCCCGGCCAACCAGGTAAACAAGGGTATTTATTCAACCTACTTCCTTGTGCCAAAGAAAGATCTAACAATGCGCCCAGTACTAGATTAACGCACTGCAAACAAATATGTCAAGCCACAAATGTTCTGCATGTGTCAAGACTTGCTGGTCGTGTAGCCGATGGAACCTCTGTCCCCAAGTACCACTCGGGCAGATAGGAAGGTTACTGCACCGAGCGATCTTTGAGGCCACAGGTGGTGATCTTCGTCAGTCGCAACAAGGAATGCCTGTAGATGCCGGAAGGTGCCCCTGATGACCGCTGTAAGGAAAACACGTGATTAGGTCAAAACAAAGAACCCCAAGTTTGCAGGTGACTATAATAAATCTGGAACAAGGCTTACCCTGCGAAGTTGGTCAGGACTTAATAAAGGAAATGTGTCAGAAGCAGCCAGCAAGGATGACGGGATGGATTAAATCACCACCTGACGTGGAAGACAGGAACGTAGATCAATCAGAGTGGTCCAAGAACATAGTTCATGACAAGGGATAATCCGATAGCAATCCAGGGACAGAACAATGGTCAAATCCAGTAGAGGCAAAGTTCCAAAACAACTATACCGAGAGGGAAAAAGCCAAATCAGAGTCCAAAGTTCAATCCGAGGTCCAGTAGCACAACTAGTTCGAAATCCGTAGTACGCCCAACAGGATCAGCTGTGAAGCGTCGAAGGTAGTCAGCGCGTCCCTTTTAAACGCTGACTGGTGATCACATGACTCCGTCAACCGTCACGTGATCGAGCACGTTGAGGAGGAGCTTTTAGTTGCCAGCAACGGAGACGCTGTAGAATGCTCGTAGCGCGTCTCCATGGCAACTGCCATCGATTGAATGGAAACCAGTGTTGAGATGGCAAAACTCTGCGTCGTTGACCTTGTCCCAATCCTTGCTGGCAAGTCTTCAGGGGAGAGTGTGTTTTGTGAGGTGTGTTCGAAATACATCGGGGCGTGACAGCATGACTACGCTACAAGAAGTAATCCCTCTGCTAAAGCGGGGGTTTACATGGCAACATTGGATATGAAAGATGCTTATTTTCATATTTCAATGTTCCCAGCGCACAGAAGATTCTTGTGTTTGAAGATAGCAAACCAGCACTACCAATTCAAGGTGCTACCCATTGGAATAACATCCGCACCAAGGGTATTCACAAAGGTACTGGCGGTGGTGGCAGCGCACCTGCGCAGGAAAGCAATCCCAGGGTACCCTTACCTGGACGACGGTCTGATTACAGGGTAGACTCCACAAATTTGCAGGCAAAACATTCAATGAACTATCAACCTTCTCTTTCAATTGGGCTTTTCCAGCAACGAGAAAAAATCAAGCCTAGTGCATAGCCCAACCAAACAGTTCTTAAGAGCTGTAATAAACTCAGAAGAGGGGTTGGTCTTTCCATTAGAGGAAAGAGTCCAAAACATGTTACTGCAAATACCTCATTATCAAGCCGGCCGCCAGATAAGCGTACGCAAAGCTATGCGTTTGCTAGGCATGATGACATCTTGCATTTACCTGGTACCACACGTGCAACGGCGCATGCGTCCCATGCAGGAGTGGTTGGCGAAACAGTGGTCTCAGGCAAGCGGTCAGTGGGACGATCTAGTGGTCGTTTCACCAACACTAGTACAAAACCTTCATGGTGGACAAGAGAAAATCTGTTGAAGGGAAAACCCTTCCACGATCCGGAAGTGCAAGCGATTGTCACAACAGATGCCTCACTCACTGGGTGGGGGCTCATTACCTTCATCACACAGCACAAGGCCTGTAGAGTCATGCTATGGCACAGACCACATCAATCTGTTGGAACTACTGGCAGTGTTCAAGGCCCTTCAGGCGTTCGAGATACACCTAGCGAACCAGTCTGTGCAAGTCCTCAACGACCACACTACAGCAATGTTTTATAACAACAAACAGGGGGGCACACGTTCTCCAAATCTGTCCAAGCTTGCTCAACACATTTGGAAATGGGCACTCAGATGGAAAATATTCCTATTGTCACAGCACGTTCCAGGGGAACTGAACTCTCTGGCAGACTCACTGAGCAGAGATCCCCTACCAGAGGAACACGAATGCCAACTAGACACAAGGGTCGTAGAGCACCTCTTCTCTCAATGGGGTTTCCCCACAATAGACTTGTTCTCTACAAGCGAAAACAGTCAATTGCCCAGACTTCATGTCCATGTTCTCCCAGCCAGGCTCCAAGGGGAACGCCCTATGGATGAACTGGTCAGGGAAATTTGCTTAATCTTTTCCCCGACTCCTCTCATGAACAGGGTGGTAAACACAATCAGCAAGGAGTAAGTGACACTCATCTTAGTTGCTCCTATGTGGGCAATACAACATTGGTATCCACATCTGCGCAAACTGGCAATGTGCGATCCCTTGCCTGACCAATCTACTCGCACAGCACAGGGGATTAACAGTGCACCCTCAACGTCACTCAATGAACTTAGCAGCATGGCTCCTGCAGTCATAGAGTTCGGACATCTTAACCTAAGACAGAGGTGTATGGATATCCCGAAGGAAGCACGAACGCCTAACACTAGACACTGTTATTTCAACAAGTGGAGGAGATTTGTAATTTGTTGCCAGTCTAAACAAATTAACCCCATAGAATGTACCCCATCCCACTTCCTAAATTACATGCTCCACTTGCTAGACTGGTCAGCCTACACCACCTCCCACAATAAAGTATCATGGTGGAAGGTGCCGGTCAAGAGACTTCACCCTCCGGTTTCAAACCCGCCACCAGGATGGGATATCAATGTAGTACGCACTAAGCTCATGGGACCACCTTTCGAGCCGATGCACAAGTCAAGTCAAGTCTTAAACACCTGACTTACAAGACTGCCTTCTTAGTGGCTATTACTTCCATAAGAAGAGTTAGTGAATTACAAGAATTGTCAGTGTAGGATCCTTTCTTTGCCATACACAAAGACAAACTGGTTTTACGTACTCATCATAGGTTCTCTCCTAAATTCATCTCTAAATTTCATGTGAAGCAGTATATTGAGCTTCCGACTTTCTTCCAGAAGCCTCAAAGCTCAGCAGCGGTAAAACTCCATACACTAAATGTAAGGAGGGTGGTCCTTTACTATGTAAACAAGACCAGACGGCTAAGGAAAACAGACCAATTGTTTGTCTCTGTAGCCCCTGGCAGAGAAGGGGATCGCATTTCCAAGAATGCCATCTCCAGATGGATAGTTAGGTGCATACAACTATGCTATTCCCTGCCTATACAAGACACTGCCTTTCATGCCAAGAGCTCACTCCAAAGGCGCACGGGAGCTACTCTGGCATTTATTGCAAATGTCCCCCTAGACAGCATTTGCAAAGCAGCTACATAGCACTCAGTGCACACTTTCACTCAGCACTACTGCATTGACACACATTCCAAGACAGATACACAGGTGGGACAAGCGGCTCCAAGACATCTGTTCGCCCATGAACCTTCTCACAACCCACCACCTTCTACTAATACTGCTCGCTAATCTATGCACAGCATGTGATCTGAGCAGATTCCACAAGCCTCAGAAGGGATACATTACTCACCGTAATCGTATTTCTGCAACTTCTATCTGCTTAGATTCACATGCGCCCACTCTTTGTCCTCTCTGAGAGAAGGCGCATGGATGCTTATGAGCTTCTCTGATGCATATCTGCTTGGATACATCTGTACTCACGCTACACTTCATGCTACCTCAAGTCAGAAAAATAACAATCTGAGGGACCTTGACGTGTGAAGGACCATGGGTACAGTGGACGTCACACTAGGGATAGTATTACTGGCATGCCCTGTTGACGTCCCTTTTTGAATTTCGAAAACAACTGTAATACTCTGCAGCACTATATGGCGGCCTATGCACAGCATGTGAATCTAAGCAGATACAAGCATCAGAAATACGATTACGGTGAGTAATGTATCCGATATATAATGTGCAGAGATTGTTTTGACATGCTCAAAAGACCAATCGATTGAGATCAGGAGGATAGGGCAGAAAGGGGGAGGGGAGTAAAGGGAATGTTGTGGGAGGAAAGGGAATAGTATGGATATATTGTTGTAGGAAATGGAAATGCCAATAAACATAATAAAAAATAAAAAAATTAAATCCTCATCGTGGACATAGGTCTAGCCTGCACTTCCAAAATTCCAATCCCATGGCAGGGCAGACTCAGCCCCTCATGGTTCTGAGTTCGAAATATTGAGTACAATTAAATAGGGTGAGAATAGCACCTGTTATAACACTGTTAAGAGAAGAGGAATCCTGCATTAGGCACTATATAAAAATCCAACTTATTGTGGTCATAACTGTTATTACTGATATCAAAGCAGAGCAATAGACAAGACAAGTGTTTAACTATGAGGGTTTTGAGAGAACACGAAAGGGACTTTCGCTTTTGGTGAAAAAAATCTATCAACCAATAAGGTACTACTCCCCAAGCCCCATTTGCACCGTAAGGCAATGTTAGATATTTCCACTGCTTGGGAGCCCATGCCTTACAGAATGGGGCACGTTATTGTTGTGAGCTGGAAGTCTTAGTGCACTGGTTCGCAAGTCAATGCACACACGTCAGTAGGGATTCTGACCCGGTTAACGTCATGCGTGCCTCTAACTGGATATTGGACTTCATGGACTTGTATGAGGAGTAAAAAGAATGCAGTTAATATGACCAAATTAAGTGTGGGGCAATAACCACAAAGTGCGATTAATGTGATTTACATATAGGCAATACAACCATATTAATGTTGTAGTTGCTCCGTAACTCTGAACCATGGTGGCCATCTTGTTTTTACTTCACAAGTCTGGGTCACAGATTTGCAGCCCAGTGTTAGCAATGACACTGCAGCTCATGTCTGACATACACACGCATGACTGAAATGTATAGGTTAAGCCTGTTAGAGTTGTTACGAAAAACTTACATTGTAGCTCTGGAGTAATTAGACACTGTGGACCTTATCAGTTGGTCTATAAGTCGGTTGGTTTCTTTCTGAGTGTCCCCCTTCTTTGCCTACACCCCTAGCAAACATGTCATGTCCTTGCTTTCAGGTGCGTGTTCCTGCCGGACCAGGGTGCTTTCTTTGTCAACTATGTGATTGCGGCAGCCTTCATCGGGAACGGGATGGAGCTCTTGCGCTTACCTGGACTCATCAAGTACACTTTCCTGATGATAATGGCCAGGTCTGCCGGGGAGAGACGGAACGTTAAGCAGGTGTGTGGAACAGAACCGACCATGCTCACTGTGTAATTGGCTATATTTTGTGCGTTAAACACAAAATATATATACTTGAAAAAGCATACACAATAGTGCATGTTGTAGGTATTCATAGATAAGTGCACTGTGCAGTCTTGCACTCAAGTTATCAAACATACAAAACGCTTCAATTGGCACAAAGAGTGTCAAATCCTCATGGGCAGAGACACCATGCCAACGAGTGGAGCACTTGTCTGTGCTGCCAAAACATGCACACAGCAAATTATACATCACCCAAGAGAAACATACACACACCTCTCGCCTCCAGTAAAGCAAAGACGAGTACCCTCCCCAACAGCGCAGTTATAAAACATTGCTGACCAAAGAGGAACTATCCCTCCCCACTGCTGCTAAGTAGGTTAAAGGTGACCCTTCAGTAGGAATGTAGAGGGGAAGGTGAAGGAAATGTGCCTCTGGTAGCCCAGTTTAGTGTGTGCACGGAAGGTGCGGAGGATTGCTGGAATTCCATCTTCATAATACTTGCATAATCCTCTGACTTGCCACCCATCTCCATTCACATAGAAAGTGCCAATGGCAACACAAGCTTTTAGAAGTCCAAACAAACGGAGATGGGATCAGTTGGGGAGATCAATAAATAAATGTCTGTTTCAGGGTTCCCTTTATTTCTGTGGGCGCCCTGATATGTACATCCTTTCAATGAGGTAGTATTTGACTCAGGTTTTCAAACATACAAACGGAAACCACACCCAGGAGTACGGCTTGTCTCTATACCATTCTCACATAACAACCCAAAAATACACAACAGCCAAGAGCAACATGTTCCCGCCTCCATGAATATATTAACTACAAACATAAACCATATCAAGATATAAAGGTAAACCTATCGACTTACAAAAATGTAGACTGGACAAGCACACAGATTACAATTAGGTGGGTGGAGGTTTGACAGGTGATTGGAGGTGCGGGAGGTGTTCCCCAGTCCCCCTCACATCCCCGCCACAAGGCATTGGAAGCAGAGGTTAGTAGAGCTCAAATAAATAGTATGATTCTTCAAGGAAAGATAGGGGGGCAAAGTATGTGCAACGAGCTTATGGGGCCTGATATAAATATGGGATGAAGGAAGGGATAACGGGGTGCAATTGGTGTGTATGTTTGATTTTATTCTTTTATAGAGATTTTACATCATTGTTTACATTTTAAAACTAAAAAATCTCTTGCATCTCTTTTTTAATCCTTCCTTTATGTATTCCATATGTTCAAATATGACTATTTTATACCACATCATCGACCAGAAATGTTTTTAGTTAAAGGTCAAGTTTGACATTTGCGACAACCTTGTCAAAAAGTCACATGACCATGTCAATATGTTTTCAGTTTTTGTTATAAAACAATGTATAAAAAGAGGCCATTGGCGCTTCGGCCTCTAGAGGTGGTGCCTGCGCACTTGCTGTCAACCTTCAAGAGGGCTACCACCGCCCTAACCCAGGCTCCCTACTACCATAATGCTTGATGCAAGATTTGTTCATTATGGCCAGGCTACCCCTACTGGGAAGCCTAACGTCCACAGCCATATCCCTCTTTCTACCTCCGGAGCTTCCTAGGTAACCTAAACGGGGGTAGCCTTATGCTATTGTCGTACCCTTACTCCAATGACAGTCTTTCATTCTCTATCCTCACTCAGCTTCTCATTCCTCCTTTCCACCCTCCTTCCCCCTCCTGTTTGGATCCCTCCTTTCACTTCTCTCATCTCCACTCTCCTCCTTCTTGATCTTAATTCACCTATTAGCCCGCCTCTCTAGTCAACTACCCATCCTGGTCGTATTGTCTCTCCCCACTCTCCACCTAGCTCTGCCTCTCTACACTCCCTCTTAACTCTCCTGATATTACGCCTTTCTCTCACACTCCCTTTCAAACTATCCTGATTCTCTCTCATGCTCACTCTCTCACTCTTGCTCACTCTTACTCTTGCATGCTCTCCCTGTTATATATTTGCACACCATCAATACATACAACAGAACTGGTACCACTATCTCAATCCCAACACCACACCTTCACTCTCTCCAGACACGCCACCACTCTACTTCAAGTCATCCTCCACCAACTGCACAATCCTCTCTGGTCTCTTGGTACTCCTTTGCCTCCTCTGACCTCACCTAAATGCCTTTACCTGCAGACCGACTCTCCTGCATTTACATAGCCATCCCTTTCTCGTCTAGAAACTTCCTTCAGCCTCCTTTGGCTACATGAGTCAGCTGTTTCCCAGGTCTGATCTATTTTTGTGTGTCTATTCCCAAATTCTTCCATTATCTCCCTTTGTGTGCTGGAATTTCTTTTGGGAGACTTTAGAAGTGCCTTTAGTCCCGCCCCTTTTCAGCCTCCATTACCTTCCAGCATGCCATGCAGTCTCTGCCATTGGATGTCCTCTGTTTCGCTCCTATATTTGGTAGTCATGGTCCACGGACTCTTTAGGGAGTGTTCCGGGCGTCAGCTCTAGTGCTGGGCAGCATCTTGCTGGCTCAAGGGCCGCCGCTGCTGCTTCACTGTAGCCTGCTTTGTACCATATATCGATCTATGAAGCATTTTTTTAGCGCAACAGTCCCCAAAGGCATCATGGTGCTTTGCAAATGCAGATGGTAAGACAGACGCTGAGGACTAATTTAAAATAGGTACCTTTTGAAATCCTGGATACGCCCAAGGGACAGGGGCAGCGAATTCCACAATCTAAGGCCGGCAATTGAGAAATCACCCCTCCTCCCCCATATGCTCTCGTCGATAATGAGGGAACTCTAACAGTACAGCATCCGCAGTATGAAGTGAATGACTGGATGATGTTGTACCATCTTTTCCTGCACAGAGAGACAGCCTCTCTTATGTAGGGCACGATGGACAATGCACAGAGCCTTGTAATGTATCCAAGCCTGGACTGGAAGCCAATAGAGGCCTTGCTGGGCATCAGAAACTGAATGGCAATATGGAATACCGTTTACTAAACGAACAGCTGCATTCTGCAATATCTGCAGGTGCTGTAGTAGAAAGGCCAGGTGGGAAAGAAGGGCAGTGTTGCAGTAATCTAGGCTGCCATTTAATATTGCTGCTACAACTGGAGCATGGAAACATTCTGGAATAAAAGGCAGAATTACCCTAAGCTGTCTCAATTTAAGAAAAACTTTGCAGCAAATACACTTAATCTGAGCTTCCATGGAGAGAGAGGAGAAGAACGTAGCCCCCAAATGTCTCAGCATTTTGGCTGGGATTGGTAGGGGGCCCAGCGTAGCTTGTCAGCCATCAGAGGTCCACGAATCCTTGGAGGCTGGAGGGCCAACTATCAGTACCTCTGTCTTTTCTCCATTTAGTTTCAAACAATTGGCTCCCATCCAGTCACTGATCGCTTGAAGACAAGATTTCAAGCGTTCAGCAATGCCTCTTTGGTCAAGGTCATACCTGAACCAGAGCTGGTGTTGTCCACGCAGGAGAAAAAACTGAATCCAAAAGACTGAATCAATCATGCAAGTGGCTGAATATACACATTTCCAAGTAATGGAAAAGGGCCTAGCCCTGGGGGACACCACAAGTGACAGGAACAGGGAGAGACTTAACAGATGCACAGGAAACAGACTGCATTCATGATGCCTGAAAACCCCCCAACCATTCTATGGCAGAACCCATGATGCCAGCCTTGCACCATCTCAGTAAGAGAATGGGGTGATCTATGGTTCTAATGGGGTGATGCGGTTCTATGTTCATTCATTCCCATTTTCTTTTCACTGAGATTTTTTGCCGAAAATGTTTCACCGACAAAAACGTATCACATTTATTGATTTTTATTGGGGGATTCTGCCTCCCCTTTAATTTATTCCCTACCGTCCCAACCTCGTACCCCTTTTATGGTATGCCCTTATCCCCTGACCCCCCACATATTTTTCAATTGTTTTATTTCAGCAAAAATGTTTCTGGAAAAGAAGAAGAAAAACACGCGATGAATGAAGGTTGTACCTATTTTGTTTATTTTATTTGTATAGCGCGCATACAACCCGGTTGCATTGAGGCGCTGTTACAGGTAAATGTTCTCACGGTGGTTCTGTCCAGCATTACAATAAGGGTAGCACACGGTACATGCTATTACATTGAAATAGTCATAGAATACAGTAGTGTAGCAAGATTAGGCTTTGTGGCATGGTACAGAGAGGAGTCAGAGAGATCAGGTGCCAGTGTGTCTTTGAGTTAGGAGAAGAGCTGAGTTTTGAGCGCTTTGCGCAACACCCAGTAGGATATTTCAGCCCTCAAAGAGGGGGGGAAAGGAGTTCCAATGTTTAGCTGCTAGATCAGGGGAAACTTGAATCGCCGGCTTTGGCAAGGATTTGGCGGTCGACCAGGTTAAAGGAGGCAGATAGATCTAGGAGGAGGAGAAGAGATGAGTTTCCCTCGTCCCTGATTTTGTCAAGCTGATTTTTAAGCCGAGAAGGGCACATTCGGTGCCGTGCCTTTAATTAGAAGGGGACAGTAGTGATTGGTCTGTAGTTGGAGGGAATTGCTGGATCTAACTATGTTGTTTTTAGGAGTGGGAGGATTCAAGCTTCTTTGAGGCTAGCTGGAACAGTGCTTTTGGCGAAGGAGGCACTTATGAAAGCAGTGATGAGGGGGGCTAGTATTTCTGCACAACCTTTGAGGGATGCTGGCCATATATCTCCTTTGCATTTAGAAGGTTTCAGACTTTTAAGTATTCGACCTCTGTTTCTGATAGGTCTCTGAAGGGAAACTGGGGGGGTGGAGGGGTTGGGGGAGGTGGGTGCGATGCTGGTGCCTGTGGCTTTGGGGTCCTTGCGGAATTTGGCTTGGTGAAGAAGATATCCAGGGTATCCATTTTATCTAATAATGCTGTTTGGATGCTCAAGCTCCAGGTTTCATCTTTGGTGAGGGTAGAAGGGGGAAGAGGCTGGAGATTCCAGTTCTCTGAAGATGGTAATAATATCTCTAGAGTCTGATTTGGCATCACTGATTCAGGCATTGAAGGAGTTAGATTTGGCAATGATTATTGCAGATTTATAGAGTTTGGAGATTTTGGTGAAGTAGTCTTTCAGGGTGTCCGTGGGATTCTTTAGCCAGGTTAGCTGGGCTTGCTGTATTACGTAGTTCTAGAAGGTCGGGAGTAAACCAAGAGTTGGATTCTCTGACTGCTTTTGGTTTATGAGGCACTAAGGGTGCAATGGTATTTACTGCTTTTGCGAGGGTAGATGTGTATATTTCCACCAATGAGTTGGGGTCGGTGGTGAAAGGGGACTTGAGGCATGAGGTGTCGAGCAGAGGCAAGGTGTTATCTTTGCTGAGCTTCCGGAAGCTGCGCATGACTGCTGGAGGTAAGGGAGTGGGCACTGTTTTGGTTTTGTTGTGCTGTGCGATGGAGAAGTTGATAATGTGGTGGTCAGACCAGGGGGAGGGGGTGTTAGCACTGGTAGAGATCTCGCAATTGTGGTCGGCAATCCAGTTAAGTATGTGTCCTTTCGGTTGGTGGGGTTGGTGAAATGCGTTGACTGAACCCTAGGGTTTCAAGGGCGTTGGTTAAGGAGGTGGCCTGCGGGTTGTTGGGGTCATGAAGGCCCAAATTTAGGTCTTCTAATAGAATAATTTTGGATGAGGCTTTAATGAGATCCTGGAGGATTTCCTCAAGATTCTGTGACGCTCTGCGTGGGCGGTGGATGAGGTGGATGGTGATAGTGCATGTGGGTGAGAGTTTGAGCGATAATTGGTCTATGTTGCCATCGATGGAGGTGTTACTTTGTCTGAATGGGAGGGAGTCTCTTGATGTAGGGGCAACACCGCCTCCTCTGGAGGTAGGCTTATCGTTCCGGAAGATAGTGTAGCCAGTGGGGATGGCTAGGGATAAGGCAGGGCCAGATGCCTCATGATGCCAGGTCTCCGATATGGCTAGTGTGTCAAGGTTGTGGTTGGTAATAAGATCCTTTATATCCAGCACATGGGCGGGTAGGGAGCAGGCATTGATGAGGGCGCAGGTCAGGAAGGCTTGCAGGGTTGTAGTTGCGGTAGAAGGATTTTTATTTATTTATTTGCATTTGTTAAGCGCACTTGCAGCCCATGAGGCATCGAGGCGCTGTTACAGAGGAAACACAGATTAAGATTAGATTTTTTCTTTTTTTTGTCTTAGTTACGTATTTATAACGCGCTTAAACACTCGGAGGTTTCTAAGCGCGGACCCGGGGATCGAACCTGTTGTGGCTTTGTGTCGTCTTGCTTCCAAGACGCGCACGCTGCCGCTGTGCTATCCTCCCAGGATCTGTGGGTGTGCCCTCTTTAGGAGGGGGCTTGAAAGTTGTGAAGGTAGGTAGCTGGGATTTAGGTGAGGGGGTTTGGGATAGCTGCTGTGTGATGGGGATTTAGGGAGCATAGAGTTATATGGGCTTGCTGAGGGTTCAGGGGAGTGTTGTGATTGTACAAGCAGGGTTTCCTTATGCAGCAATCCTTACATAGGGAATACTGGGCAAAATCCCAGCAGCTGGAATGAGTGGCCTGCCTTTGTTGGAGCAGCTATTGGAATCAGCTGGAGAGTGGGGGTAACTAGGTGGAGAGCTGATAGGATGTCTGGCCCAAAGTGTGGCCTTAGGGTGGCCCTTGTTCTTGCTGCTGGTTGTGAAGGGGGGTGAGTACCAGGGTTGGAGCCAGTGGTCGACGTGGGCGGGAGCGGTTGGGAGTGGTGCTTCTCTACTTTACTTTTTTTAGTTAGGTTTTACTGTTCCTATACTTATATTTTAAAAAGAAACCGTTCGGGAATGGTTTCTTTTTAAAATAGAAGTGTAGGAAGCAGTTGAAACCTGCACTTCAGTGCACTGCCCTGAACGTTCCCTTAAACAACAGGGCCATTTGTTTGGGGGTTTGTATTGTGCGTGGGAGGGGCCATGGCAATGGCGTTTGTGGGGGGCGGGGCAAGCCAGCAGGGAACTTAGTTCCACTACTTCTTTTCATGCACTTTGACCACTGGGGAGCAAGCCATGTTGTAGGGTTGAGGGCTACAGGCAACGCACAATAGAGTGGTGGTTAGTGCAACATTGTACTCATAGTTGGAACAGGAGTGGGAGGGCATCGATGCACTTGCCTTAATACTGATGAAAGCTGCAGGTGAATGTGGTCTCCCTTGCAAAAGAATGAGTTCCAGTGGGCTGCGGGTAATGTCGTTAATCCTGGTTAATGCAGGAAATGCGCGCATCCTGAGGCATACATTTCTCCTTAGTGTCTCTTGCGGACGTGTCTCGGTTCGGTTGTTGCGAAAACGGGATCGAAGTCTTTTCTTCCTGGATGAGATTACTCGGCCGGATAGTATATGCGACCATAGTAAGCGAGGCGGGAGGAGACGAGTAGAAGGTGGGGTGTGCTTTTGGTAAATACAGCGGCAGCTAGTTGGCATCGCAGCCATTTTGTTGGGCTGTGAATATTGATGAGGTGTTCCGTAGCCCTTGAGAGGGTTCCATGTAATGATGTCCCCGCAAAAATGTCCCCTGACAAAAAAGTCGCTGTTTTTTGCAGAGACCTTATTACATTGAACATGTGGGGGACACCCCTGCAGCCCCTGTTTTTTTTAAAATGGAAGCAGGGGACATCCCCGCAACCCGTCCCCATACATAATGTCACCATATATAATGTCGCCAATGGCTTTTCCCTGCGACATTATGTATGGGGACATTATTACCTGATACCCTTGAGAGTATGGCTGAGGATGGTACATGGCCAATGAGGCCGGGCGGCAAGGTTTGTTCCTATGTGCCAACCCAGACTGGCAATACGGTAGCGGGCCTCTGTCCGAGGCGTAATATAATCTTTCCACGTGCATGCATGGTCGTCCAGGATGCCGGGGATCTGGTCCCTTTCATGGGAATGGAGGTCACGACATGGCATGCTTGTGCTTGCTACAGGCTGTGCCGGATTACCACGTTTTTTCCTGATACCCAGTGGGGGCATGCCATTAGCTGGCACTTTGGTGGGCACAAAAGGCGCGGCTGACAGGTCTTATAAAATCATACCAGCTGTGATGCTGCCATGATCCCATATTAAAGTGAGACCGTCAAGCACTGACAACACCACTGATTCTGTGCCAAGGATGAAATTAGAGCCGGGGTACACTCTGAGGTGTCGCATGGGGCGGTTTCAGAGAAATAAATAATTAGTGTGGGTTTGAGTGATGATCGCCAAACTGCAGAAACATTTCAGATTATTAAAAGTTGGCCATGTCCTGGTTTCCTCTTAAAGAGCCAATTAGTTACGATGGACTCGTGGTAGTTTATTAATCATGAACATACCTACGTACCACCCAGATAGTGCTCTGTCTCGACATACCTTTTACGATCAGTGTATAGCACAAGAGGCACTTGGCACCGCATTACCTCCCTGTTTGTTCTCCCTAGAGCTTGATGCCTAATCAGACCCCTTTTAAATAGAAGAAAATGTATTGGTTATCAAAGAGCAAAACAGGCACCGCTGCAAGCACTCTGTGGACCCAAGCAACTTCTGTACCTCTGTCTTCCATACAAGGTAAGGTCATGGAACAATCAATAATAACTTGCCAAGAGATACAAATGAACCAAACCCTACAGTGAACGCACAGAAGTTACAAGTCAACAATGTAGCTCTGCAAACTCTTCTGCCAAACAAAACATTTCCCAAAATCTATGGCCGCTGTGAATTTTTCCTCCTGTAAGATAACGGATTGGACCACTGAGCAAGTGCGCATAACCATTTTAAGGCAGTTTCATGGTATTTCTCCAGTTGTATTTTAAGCACATTTTTCTTAGGCTTCCAGGGTAAGAGCACCCACATCGCTGACCCTCTACAAGCAACAACACTCGCAGACAGGATTTGCTAGAAAATCCACTAGATATGATTAGAAATAGGGCCATCAATAAGAATTGACAGGCATGGCCAGCAAGCAAGAGATGAGCAATAATAACAGCAGGCAAGGGGCTAGTAAACTTGACCTCCAAGCAGGGGTAGCATTAATGATAAGCGGGTAGTAGATTTGCTAGATTGGTCAACTAATAGTGCATTAGCAATAATGAGAACTGGCAGGGAGTCAGCAATACTGACCTTATTGAATGTTATTAATAAACACATCCAGACTCGATTAGTGATTTATGATGTTATGTCGGGGTTAGCAATAATTATGCATCAGACCACTCATATATTGTTTTCCTCAGGTGAACAACGCAGTCCCGCCCTCAACCTAATCGATAGAGCCCTACCATCAGAGGCACATTCTCACCCTCCATCGCATCCTACATTCACATCTCTGCACACTATTCAAGCAACCACCGCCATAGACGCGTTCATACACTCCAAACACACCGCCACCACTACATGCAGTTTCCAACTCTCCATCCACTCCAAGCATACAATCACGCTCCAGCCGCAAAGGACACCCCCACTTGCCGCAAGCAAGGAATTCCAAATCCACTGCATAGAAGCACATGCCCACCTCAGATAAGCTTGGAAACTGCACCACCAACCAACCATACCCTCAAAGGTGCAAGTCCACCTTTCCTCCACACTATCCAACCAACCCCAAAAACAGGCGAGGGAATAGAAGGGAGCAGAGTGGAAGGGGAATGAGACAGAAAAGAAGTGAGATGGGTGAGAAGGAGAACAGGTAAGGGAGTAGAGGATGGGAAAATGAAGCAAAGGAAAGGAACTTTGCAAGCAGAAGACCTGGATCCAAATCATGGCTGGAGCATTTCATTAAAACTATCTGATAATAGGGAAACCACTTGTTCTCCATATTATTTGCTTGTGTGTCAACTTTGGGAGCGCTTAGAAACGAGATGAACAGTTTATTCAGAGCACAATTATTCCAAACAATCACTGGTGAGGAGAAGTGTGGTTTAGCTACTAAATGAGAGAAGTTGTGGATTAGTATGCTGGGTATCATTCAGTATGGCCCTCTCTGAGACAGCTTTGTAGCCTCTGACTTTAGAAATGTTGACTACTGATATGTACGCCATTACGCCTTTCACTTTGGCAGTTTCGGTATTGGGGTGTTTATGAATGTTATACCTGTTTTAAGAATATGCTGCAGCCTCAGGTTTCCAACAAATATTTTTTTAAAGGATTCATGGGTCATAACTAAACTTGAGCGGCAGAGGAAAATAACGCAATTTTGAAGAAGTCAAGAAGATAGAATTAGAACCAGTGGCTTTATTTTGGCAAAATCATAGGGGTGCGAAGATGACTTTACACAACCCTTGAACCCTCAATGGCATCATGGGATAAGGATCAAGTTATGATTATTATCAGTTCAAGCATAGCTTGATCCTTATTCTGCGATGCCAATGAGGGTTCAAGAGTTGTGTAAAGTCATGTTCGCACCCCTATGATTTTGCCAAAATAAAGCCACTGGTTCTAATTGTATCTTCTCGACTTCCTCAAAATTGTTTTATTTTCCTCTGCCGCTCAAGTTTAGTTATGATTAATGTGGGATGGCTTAGAAACAAACGAAACACTTGAAAGTAGTGTTATATTAAATCAAAAGAATGGCAAGAGTGGGAAAGGGAAAGCATCTCGTGGAGTGATGGGTATCTGGTTTGGAACCTGTATATCTGGATCCTAATCTTGGCTTCCCTACTGGACCTAAATAGTACATATTACTTTCCCTGTGCTTCATTTCCCTTATGTGTCATTATTTATATTTGCCCAGTAACATCTATTTTATTCAGTGCACATCAATGAGCAACTTTAATCTGCCACATTTAAAGTTGTTGGGTATAGATAGCATGCCTTTCTGATTTCTCATTGTCTAGCGGTGGGTGCGTATAGAGTGAACCTAGCCATGTAAACTGGTGCTTGCAGGGCAGCCTTTCATCGTGTGATTTGTGCTCGCACCTTGGCATGCGCTCATTTCAATCCTGTAATCCAAAGGTTGACCAGCATGAACTATTACGTCAAATGCGGCAAATTGCCCACAAACCTGGTTCACCGGCAGGGGCTTATTTTGCATACCTGCATCACTGGGAGGAGGAGATTGGAGAATCAGTTGCTTTGTGAGAAGTTACTGAACCAGCTGAATGTATTGCTGTTGGTCTCCCGTGGGGTAGTGAGAGTTTACCAGATGTCGTTGGTGTCGTAATGTATTAGAATGTATCACAATTCTGGACAACAAACAGCCCTGTTTTACTCCCGCATTGGTCTTTATTGAAGCGCTTCTTTGCCCATCCAGCCCCTATCATGTGTGCTTGTGTGCCAGATGGAGTTTCATTAGAGTGGTCAATATTGTGATGTTCTTATTGTAGTCTAACTGCTTCCTCCAAAGCAGATCACAACTTGTCAAAAGCCCGGCTGAAAGGTGAACTTTCTTTCTGATGCTCTATTTTTCAATGACCACTACTAAGGGAGGAAATGTGGTTAATTGTTAAACACCTTTCTGACACCTGCTTGAACTGGAGGCAGAATTGTGTTTGTCTGTTTTCATTCGTATACATCAGGACTTTCCTTGTAAAAATCTTCTGATCTATGTCTGTGGGGCTGATTTTATGATAGGACCTGGGATTGTTTTCAGGTCCTTTCTTGTAGAGAATGATCCGACTGCTTGACCACGAGATGGGATATTGTTGCTTTTGCACTTAAAAGTTCAAATGACCTTCTGAGGACGGGGAGGGAGGGCACCACTTTTTCTGGTCTTTAAAGTAGTCCGTATGCAACATGTTGGGTCCAGGTACTTTAGTAGGCACCCACTCACCAATCGTATCAACCATTATGCCTTCTTTGAACTGGTCTACCTCTCTTAGTGCCTAACTAGCGGGTGTGGTAACTGAACTCCTATCCTGGCAACCTTAACTGTGGAAGATTTTCGTTAAGTGTGCAGGGGGCGCTGTGTCAGTATTGATGGCTGTATTCGAAGAGCGTTAGCCTCCTGCCTCATAGTACTTGCCCTGGCATTTCACATTGTCATCTGTTCCAGTCTCAGGCCGTACTGCTTGCCGCCTTGCTGTAGCAAGTGGCAAAACACGAATGAAGACAAGTGTGAAGATTGCTGCATCGCAGAGTGCTGCTTATTCAATTGGAGAGTAGACACAGTCCACAAACGTAACCTGACTTTTTAAAAAATATCATTTAGTGTTAGTATCTAAAATGTGCATTATAATCTGATCCCACCCAGTTCATTAAGTTGGGGCTCTCTAGTTTTACCACCAGATATCTTTGAGGGAGAGTACAGCAACTGAGGACCAGCAATGTCTTTGACTGATCTGCTGGCTGCTGCTGTGTCCCACCTGAGAGCCTGAGCCAACACATCATATGAGGGAAGGGCTGCTATATGTCATGAGCATTCTGAATGCCCCTGTCCCCAGCCTGGACAGGGGGCATCATCGGACTGTACGCAGGTATCAATTGCACCCTTTGTTTGAGGGTTTTGGTGCAAATGGAGGCTGATCGGCAGCATTTGGCAAGCCAACCGTCTTCCCTGTCTAATTAACCCTGCCAAGTAGCAGGTGCCTGTCAAGAGGGCAGAATTAGGTCATGCAGAAGATGCCTATGTGAAAGTGCCCAAGGCCAAGGTGCTGGAAGATGTTTCAACATAGGAACTGTACACCAGCGCGGGAGCCACCAGCAGACCGTCCTGAAGAGGTTATGTATCCTGCTGCGGCAATGGAGACCATATGCAGATATCAAACCAGCAGTGAAGCCAATCCCCAGTGAGGATCCGGCTCTAGATCCATAGGAATTGACAAGGACTGTGCCAATAGACAGAAATCGGTGATGCGCCTGAGAGTACAGAGGACACAGGTGCAACCAAAGCAACTGCAATGGCCATAGCTTTCTTCTCTGCACCGGTGCCAGCAGGCAATATGCCAGCTGATTGCAAGTCTAAAGAGCAGGGCGAGGACTTGGATGTCCCATGTTTTGGGGGTCCATCCAAAGCAAAGACCACACCGAAGTCGCCAAGTAAAGGCTTTGAGTGCAGCTTCTACCATGATAGGGGAGAGCCTTGCGCATTGTAATTGTAGTTGGTTATTTATAATGCCCTTAATACCCAATGGTTTCTAAGCGTGGGGTCTGGGATCTAAGCTTTCCTCCCAGCCCAAGAGGTTATGGATCCTGCTGCGACAATAGAGACCATATGCAGGTGTCACACTAGCAGTGAAGCCAATCCCCAGTAAGGATCCGGGGCTGTTTCGATGATATGAAGCCTGAGCGTGGCGTTGCTGCTGATCAACCTTTGGAGTGTTTGAGGCCAGAGACAGATGGGCCTGACTTTTCTTCCTGTAGCATGGATGAGGCCCCCTGATGTTCTTGGCTAGACTTTACATGCCTGAAAGATAGCACCCATGGCCAGCAGGGCATATACGAAGGACAGTTTTAATGCCTGACACATCCATAGCGAAGGCCCAAAATCAGAGCCCTCATGCCCACTGAAACCTTTGTTGATGCTGAGGAAAGAGCACCATCTCAATAGCCTGCACAAGGAACACCTCATGAGATCTTATAAGACATGCTGGAAGAGATCTAGAGCCAGGTGAATGACCGTTGTAGTTTTGAAATGTTGTTATAAGCTTCTTTGTGAATGTTCCACCAGGGACTCCATTGAAGGAAAGTGTCCTGCAATAAGGTTGATCGAAAATGTGTGACCCACTACATCCCCCGCCGAAGACTTACTGAGTAAAATAACTTTCTGCACTTGAACACATGTTTACCAGACTGTATTTTAGACTCCATTCCGTGAGTTGGATTGGCTTCTATTCTGAGCCTGAGACATTTGAGTCCCCCTCTAACTTCCCGGATGCGGTGGATGGAGTGCTAGCTGCTGCTAACAGACAAGGTGGCTAGTTTGAAGCAAGTGAGTGCCGTACACCATGCACTGATGGTTGTCCTCCAGCGTGTCGAGGAGTTGTGGGGATGCCGTTGCCCCTGGGTACTGAAGTGGTACATAGATCCAGCTGAAAAAGAATGTGACCTACAGGAGCAGGACCAAGTACAACAGCACCTCACAATAAAGTTGAGGAAAGATCCACTGGTGGAAGTCACTGTTTGCAAATGATGTTGCACCCTGACCCACCCTGCTGTAACTCATCTGAAATGGAATACTAGAAAGCGATCCAAGCAGCGGACGCCTTGCTGAGGGTACACCCATCCTAGGATATGGCTTTTACTTCATTGTTCTGCTCATCTCCCTTCTCCATCTTTTCTCAGCGAATTGAGGACAAATGCAACAGTTATGATCATGAGTGGTTTACCGCAGTATTCGCTGACTACTACAGATGGAATATAATATGACAGTTTCCCAAATCAAAGAGCAATTGTGTTTTATGAAAAATCAAAATGTTGAAGGGTATTTGATTATGTACCAAATAAGAAATATGGGACTGGGAAACGGTAAAGGTAACCCACATGCTGAGAACAGAAACTCTGACTAAAACGAGTCAAACAGAGGGCCTCATTACGACCCAGGCGGTAAGTTACCGCCTGGGCCGTGACTTTACCACCATGGCGTAAACTACGTTTACGCCATGGTGGTTGGCGGACTTACCGCCCCATTCCGAGGTCGGCGGGGCGGTAAGTCCCCAATCCCCATTTACCCTTCCCCATTCCCATTTTTGCCCCATAGGGCATAATGGGAGTGGGGAAGGCGTTCATTACGCCACCGTAAATTACGGTGGCGTAATTAACTCCATGGTCCCTTAGCGCCATGGATTTTAACACCTGCTAAAAGCAGGTGTTAAAAGCGCCATGGCGCTAAGGGACCTCGTAGTTGGCGGTAACCCCTTACCGCCAGGGTCGTAATGAGGCCCAGAGAAAGTAAAGTGCACATAGGTCAACACAAGGCTTCACCGGCCAAACATTTCAATCCACCAAACTACCAGCCAGAGGGTTATGGCACTATGATCCCAGCGAAGACGAACTAATACTATCATTAAAACTGTAAAAGGGCACCAAGAAATCTATTTGATGTGTGTCAATATATATGTAGAATGAATAATGACAAAGCCCAAGAACTGTGTATGACATTAAGATGAGCAACCTCTAGCCATTAATGGATTTCTAAAATAGAATAGGTCTTGCGTGTCCTTATATTGACCATCGCGGGTTCTGAGGAAGGTGTTAATGGCAAGATTGCGACCCCACCTGTTTGTCAAATCTCATGCCCCAGAGGGCTGGAGAATTTAAAAAAAAATGGGGAAGCATGTAACCACCCTGTGGAGGTCAATGAAAATGTATTAGTAGCAGCCAGTTATGTGGTTATAACATGTGTTACTTCTTTGGGAGTCTGTTGCATAAAGAGAGAGTCATTAGTGCCTGATGGCTCATGGCAAACAGTGTTATGTCATTCTTCTGTGAATCTTGATTTGACATCACACTACTGGTAGCCCCCAACACTGATGTGTGACTGTTGGAGACAGGTGGCAGAGTGGCACAGTCTGTTCCAGAAGCTAGCTGTGGTTGCTGTCCAATGTCGGTATCATGTAAACAAAAACTGAGATGTTAGCCCTCTCAGAGAGAGGGTGGAGCCCAGATACTTTTTTCATCCTACCCAAACCAGCTAGAGAGGTAAGTACAACACTGCACAGCCCCTGACACAGGGGCTGCTGCCCCTATCCATGCTGCCTTCCGATGAGCTTCTCTCTCTCTCTCTCTCTCTCTCTCGCTCTCTCTCGAGAAGAGAGAGAGAGAGAGAGAGAGAGAGAGAGAGATTGCTTGTAGAGCGGACGAGCCTCTGGGGTGCATCTGGCTCTAAGCATCATCAGACGACAATTGACTTTGACATAATCTTAGGATAGTCTAAAAGATCAGGCACTGGAATGCCAGACCCACTCCCATGCTGCAGTACTCATTTCCTGGCCATAGAATGTCCACGCTGCTAGAATTACCTCAGACCTGCTGCTCCCCCTTATAGATCTCTATAATCCTCAGTCCACTTCTTCGGCAATCCCGGCTACTTTCCCGACCGTAGTCCGTATTTGGCTGCCTTGTTTCTCTACACTGCAGCAGTGATCTCCCACAAAGATTTGTGTTTCCATACAGCAATCCTAAACATGTTCCATGTTCCTGCGCCATGTTCCTTCCCCATGTTCCATCTCAGAGATTGTGTATATTTAATGTTGATCTCCCCAAAGAAATTCAAGATTACATTTAAAATGTAGAACCGGAACGATACCAAACTTCAAAACGGTTCTAGACGGCTAAGCAGGTACCAGGGGGGAGTGGGGGCGGTAAGAATGTGTAAATAAGTGATAAGTCTGCAGAGCTGTGTACATAGAACTAAGACTTAAGATTAGAAGTGCCTTCAAAGTCAGTAGAAATGCAAAGATGTGTACTCATTCATTCAAGCGTGTGAGTATGATTGAGTTGATTTTTTTTTTAATCAACACCCATGTTTGTGGGTGTGTGTATGTAAGAAGTGTGGGGAAGCTGCCCACTTACCGTGTAGCTACTAGAGGGTCCTTGCCTACCCTACACACGAGTGGAGGCACAGAGTGCTTGGAGACCATGGAATGCACTTATAGTAGCATACAAATCGTGGGTGGTGATGTGCAAAGACGCCAGGGAACTGATCTGATACTTAAGTGGGCCTAACCTCCAGCAGCTCCGACATTGATTAAAAACAGGGTTAAACTTTCAGCTGTCAATTCTGTTGGCTTGGTGCATGAGTTCAGTTGAACGTCATTAACTTTGGTATTATGTTTTGCAGCAACAAGCCTATGAGTTTGAATTTGGAGTGATGTATGCGCGGATGCTCTGTGTCTTTACGGTCATCATGGCGTACAGCCTCATCTGTCCAATCATCGCCCCCTTTGGTAAGATCTCCATATATATGCATTTAAGTTTTCAAAACAGTTTCTAACACTTATTAGACCTGTGTTTAAAATCACAGTCTTCAGAGTTGAACTTATTTACAGCAGTTGACAAAAGGTGCCTGGTTTACATTCCACAAACACATGAGGAAATCCATGATGAGTTGGTGACAAATCATAGCCGAACAACGGGAGGCCCGGATAACCATGGTTTATCAATAATCAGAAAAGCAGCGACATCCGACCCATTGTCAACATAGCAGTAGTTGTAGCAATCCATTCTAAAGAATTGCAAAAAGTGATGTAACATTCATGACATACCCATCAGCTTGGCACCAAGCAGGGCAGACGGACTGATTGACGTTTATAAATTCCAGTTCATAGGCATCGCCATGGAAGTGCTCACACTGACCTGTAGAGCGTTAGGGCAATGCCAGAAGTACTGGCCCAAATTCCAGTATATAGAGATCATCAGGCTCAGACTGGCCTGTAGAGCATTGGGGCAATGCCAGAAGTACTGGCCCAAATTCCAATATATAGAAATCATCAGGCTCAGACTGGCCTGTAGAGCATTAGGGCAATGCCAGAAGTACTGGCCCAAATTCCAGTATATAGAGATCATCAGGCTCAGACTGGCCTGTAGAGCTTTAGGGTAATGCCAGAAGTACTGGCCCAAATTCCAGTATATAGAGATCATCAGGCTCAGACTGGCCTGTAGAGCATTAGGGCAATGCCAGAAGTACTGGCCCAAATTCCAGTATGTAGAGATCATCAGGCTCAGACTGGCTTGTAGAGCATTAGGGCAATGCCAGAAGTACTGGCCCAAATTCCAGTATGTAGAGATCATCAGACTCAGACTGGCCTGTAAAGCATTAGGGCAATGCCAGAAGTACTGGCCCAAATTCCAGTATATAGAGATCATCAGGCTCAGACTGGCCTGTAGAGCATTAGGGCAATGTCCAATGTAGCAGTCCAACAGACAGTTTAGTTCAGGATTTGTGCGGAAATGTGGGTCAGTTTAATGGCTTAGTGCATGGGGACGATGTTATTTTGGGGCAGTACTACCAACGTGCTTTCAAAGGTGCTACATGCCGCATTTTCCTTAAAATAATCTGCCTGGTCCAAGTGCAACAGTTCTTGATGAAAGGTCCTGCATTGCACTTTGGGAGAATATGGGCCACATATTTCCGGTGCCTGGCCTATTTGTTGTGCTCCAGTCTGACCCTGGGCAACATGAGTCTAGGCATAAAGTGTTCAAAGTCAAGTAAAGCCCCGTACTCCGTTCCATTGGTTGAGATTCAACCAATCCCATCCTGTATGCGCGCCCCTTGTGCCAGTGATTTCAATAGAAGGTTTATTAAGAGACACTCTAGGTAATCTAGTCTAACAATATGTAGAAGCAAGGCATACCATAGAAAAAGCAGTGAATCTCTCACAAGTACTGTGTGGAGGTTGATGGGCTGTCATGTGGAAGGCTGTTTAAGTTTAGGGTAAATTTAGGGTTTAATCAAAAGCCTGATCATGTGAAAGGGGGAGAGAGAAAAGGGAATCAGAGTAGATTGGTGATGCGTCTGGGTGGAAAACATGTTGCATGACAACATGGACAGCAGAAAAGAAATTAATTATATTGGGACTATGCCTCCCTCAAATCAAAGATCAACAAAGGAAAAGACATTGGCTGATGCTAAAGTGATCAGAGGTTTCAGAAGCTCAAAGTGGTGGCAAGTAGGTTGTTGGATTTATAGACTGTTCCTTGGATTTCTATACTTTCTGCCACCTTACAAATCTCAAGTCAGCCTTCATTCTCTTCAATTCAGAAAAGGTGCCTGAGATCCTCATATGAATGCACTAGGCTCTCACCTGCAATGGTGCAGAGCTATTATGCCATATTTTACCCGGTGTCAAGTCACACAGTATACAGTTTAGCATGCGCCTAGGCCATGACTTCACAACACCGGATAGGATTTGTGTCTTCATCGTGACAAGGGCTGCTGCTCAGTGTGCCAGGGCTGCTGCTCAGTGTGCCAGGGCTGCTGCTCAGTGTGCAAGAGTGCCACCAGTGACATCGGAGCACTGGGTCCTTTTCATGGCCCTATTATGGCATTGCCTTCAGGCTCCAACACCAATGTTCAGAGTGGCAGAGTTTGCTACTGCTTTCTAGTGCCAGAAGGAACCAAGTAAGGGTGTGGCGGGGGGAGAGGTACAGAGGGAGGAAGAGGGAGAGAGAGAGATGGAGATATTGCCATTAAATAGAAACATCAGGTTTTGCACATTTGCCTTGTGTTGCAATTACATTTACAGAGAGTAAATAATAGTAGCCCAGAAGCTTTCAACATGTGTGGAATCCCTGCCAACATGTTGCAAGGTCTTGGTATCTCAATAGACTGCCTACCACACACACAGCCACGCCCCCAATGCCCCCATACCCTGGCATTCCTGCTTCTCCCATTCATCCAATGCACATGGATTCCATACCTCACGACCCACCTTGACACTCTATCCCTCCACACTTGGTGAGCGAGAACTTTCCAAGAAACTCAGCTATTTTTCAGAGCCCACATCTTTGTCAGCAAAGTCAAGACATTATCACATGAAAGCATTATTGTGATAATTTTCTAGACCATTTTTAAGGCTATCTATTACAGTAATGTCACCTGGTCTTTATAAATTACTAGGGAGTGCACTTTCACTGTCTGAGTAGTCGTTTTATTAGAACTGCTCATGTGAACCACCCTAAACTTTTAGGGTACGTGCCAAAGATTGACTGCAGCCAGCCCGTATCGGCCATTCAAAAGCATCACCCAAGCATATGAGAGCTCTGACCCTGACAGACCAGCCTTTTAGAGACTCTCACTGGGCATTTGCATGATTGCATCCAGTCATACTGTCCATCTGAGAGCCCTGGCTGAGTATGTGACTAGCTCTGGCCCAGTCCCACAACCTCCTGGCGGAATGGCCGAACATGTGACTGACTCTCTGTCACTACACCAAGACACAGACTCGATCTGGCACTAGTTATGTCCCAGTCTTGGTGCACAGGTGTGATATTTCAGAGGTATCCTCCTATCAGGTGACTGCTTCTTTCCCAGACTGACTGCACTCCTTTCCTGCTGCCATTTCCATCCTGGCCTGGAAGAGGTGCACATGACATGTAACTGGCTCTGCCCTAGACTAGTTATAATGTATAGGCAATCCCAGAATGTGACCGACTCCTGCCTGTCATGTAATTGACACTACCCCAGTGGCATGGATGTGGCCTATGATGGACCCCACTTCAGCCCCAACACCCGTCGAGAAGGCGGGTCCAACACTGCATCATCTGGCATATCTTTCTCTCTCCCATCCTCCCCCAACATATCCCAGCATCTGCCAGCAAAGCTATTCAGTGGAAGACCTTAAGGCGCTTGAGACTCATTATGAGTTTGGAGGCAACTTAGAAACGGGTGGTAGCAGTTTTGTCTCCTTGCTTTTAGTTCTTCTTCTTTTGAGCAAATAAACTGATAAGGGAGTAAAAGGCCTACATTTGCATGGAAGTGTTACCTCACAAAATGGCAGTATTAGCACTACCTGTAATACCTCCATTCACCATTGAAGTCCTATAGGACTTTGGAATTGCGTCTAACAAAAATCCTGAATCAGTCAGGCTTAACATTTATCGCCAGTGGCAGGTGTGATTCCGTTTTGATGTTTTACCAACTGGTAATAACGCCCCTTGTTTTTATAAGAACAATGGGGGTCATTACGAGGTTGGAGGTAAGGGATTACCGGCACGGGTAAGGACACTGGTACAGGTAATCCCTTACCACCCTATTCCGAGGTCCCTTAGCGGGACCCTTCCGTAACACCTGGTTTTACCAGGTGTTACGGAAGGGACCCGTTAAGGGACTTCAGAGCTAATAACACTACCGCAAATTGTGGTACCGTTATTAGCTCCATCCCCATTCCCATTGAGCCCTATGGGGGCTAGAATGGGAATGGGGAATGGTTCCCGGAATGGGGACTTACCGGGTCTTCCAAGGTTGGAATGACCCGTTAAGTCCCTATTTCGGGAACCCGGACCTGGTTAAAAGTACCATGGCTACCGCCAACTTCGTAATGACCCCCAGTATCTTGCTTTTCTCCATTCGCTTGCCATGCTGCTAAAACCCCTGCTTGGTAGAAGTATAACACATTAACCTGCAGCTCATTCCAGTAAAGTTCCTTTTCAGCCCACAGTCTCTGCAAATGCACATATTTTGTTGAGATGTTGGTCTTAGGGTTTAACTGTTCCTTGTTCCTTTAGGCCTAACATATTTACTACTGAAGCACACAGTGGACCGCCACAATCTCTACTATGCCTACCTGCCGGCGACATTGGATCGAAACATCCATTTTGGAGCAGTGCTTCAAGCTCTGGCAGCCCCCATCCTCTGCGTCACCTGGCTATACTTCTTCTCCATTGTGAGGATGGGTAAGTGTTGCGTAGCAAAGGCCTGTCTTTGCCATAATGAATTAGAGTATGTTCATCACTTGTTGGTGTATTTTCCTTTTAAATTGCAGTTCTTGAAGTTGTGGAAATTTATATTTAAAACTCTACCTCAAATGGGATCAATGGACATGGCAATCTATAATTGGTGCATAGCTCCTCGACAGGTTCAAGGTGGGCTTTTACAAGCACAGCAACTTTTGCCATCTTTGATTTTGTTCATGAAAATATGTATGTGTTCTCTATCTTTTGAGGCTCCCCAGTTCTAGGCATGCCCATATCTAATGTTAGAAAAGTCGGGATGGAGATGCATATCTGAGATTAGACATATCCGCGATGGTTGTAATGACCATTCAATAACTATGAAGAATATTTACATACATTGAGCTAACCTTTGCTGATGGCCCTTCGTCAAGAGATCACCTTTGGCGAAAAGGCAGGCTGTCTCTCTTAGCGTATGTGTGGTAAACCTGCATGCGTGAGGGCTGTTTCGGGAAGTGGTTGTGGCTAGGGTCACTAAAAGGTAAGGTGGAGAGGTTCACCAACGTGTGTGGGGGGGTAGAGATGATGAGGGCTGTGGGGCTGTCATCTACAATCCGAGCGCTCCAATACACAGGTTGGCAGCGGGTTGCGGTGGTGTCTGATGCCCTTATAGCGGGGTACAATGATGAGCCTGTGGAATCCTCTGCACTGAGGGAGCTGCATGTGTCCAGAAATCAACCATCATTGTTATGCCGTATTACTGCAGTGGGAACGGTGGGCATAGGAAACCGGATTTAGCAAACTGTGCCAGCAACAACACTTCATGTAACCATAACACATACATTTAATGCCTTGAACAATGCCTTTCATAAATGATATGGTTTTAGTCAGCACTCCTCGTTTCATCCAAGGTTGCTGCTACAAAGTTTGCTCCAGGAAGTATCCAGCTAATATCCAGCTGTCAAGTTTTGGTACAGCATGGAACCCATTCTACAGTGACTGCTCTCAGCGGGGATTTTCAACCGGCTGTTAACATTTCTTGAGCCGTTAACTAGGGTCACTCAAGTTGTCTTAAATGACCCTGAATGCCTGTGTCTTTAAAACAGTGGCCCATCTGTGACATGCGGTCCTCAGAGACTTTGCATAGTCCCTTCGATGCCTTAAATGATTCACTGCCTGTCTTTAGGCATGTTGGCACCAGTGTGGGAAGTTAGGCACATACATATGATAAGTCATTTATAATGCACCTGTACACAAGTGTTTCTAGGCGCGACAAAACAGGGAAGGGGAGACAAAGGGAGGACAAAAAAAACGATCTTACTTGGTCTTGTGTCATTCAGATCGTGCAAGTGCGGGGGGAGGGAGGCGAAGAGTGCAGTGGCAAAAAGCCCAATAAGTGCTGCCGGGATTGTGAGAAACCTGAAGGTGTCTCACCCGCTAGTCCTTGGGGATCTGTCATCCAGGTGGCCAGGACACGCCCATCCCTTTTGGATCCAGTTCCTGGTTGGTGGACCAGTGCCGGAGGATCACCTAGATGAGGGGTCTTCGAGGAGTGGAAGTGGGGCACCGCATAGTGAGACGCGCTAGCCCCTTCCCTGTAACACCTTTTACCCATACTACCAGGTAGGATGCCTAGGATCTCAACCCCTGCCATTTCCCGACACAAACACTTTCCCTCAGACAGTTCACCGTGAGCGACAACGGACTAACACCAGAGCCATATACCTGACATGTCCCAATACAATGGTCAGGCAATCACTGATCATTACACACCTGACTTCCATCACACTTCCCACACGGGTAAAAGGCGGAGCACAAATGCACTCTCTGAGAGAGGGAAAGCACACTCTGAGCGAGGAAAAGCACATGAGGAAACCATTCCAAGATGGCAGTTTAATACACGGAATGAGAAACGCAGCGAGAGGGTTGCAAGGAGGGAAGTGCCCTTGACCTTTAAAGACCATTACTTTCACGAACCTTGGAGAGTAAGAAGCCTAAGACCGGGAACTGCAGCTGAACAAACCTACATTGTGCATCGAAGGTACCCGGGTCTCTTGCGCGTTGATAACCCAGGCGGAGAGGAACGATTGCCACCATGGTACTGTCCTTGGCTTCTACAGCAAAGCAGCACCAATAAAGAAAGCCCAGCCGGTGAGTTGGAGAGATTGATCGCAAACGAGCTTGTGTTTGAACCGAAGTTGCAAGCGGCCACATTGTATGAAGAAATCCAAAGAGGATAGTGTGTGAAATGCATGTGATGAGCGACACAAATATAATTGGAAACCAAAGGAGTGAATGAACTTTGGGGAGGCCAAGCGAGATACCATATGCAAAGTGGTCTGGCGCCACATGGGTGCTCATTCAAACGTCTCTGTTAGGTATCCAACTGAATGGCCACTGTGTATAAAATGGCAGTTTGTATTGAAGTGGTCCTGCAACGGGTCAAGCTAAACCCTGTGCACATTTGAAAGTCTTTGATAAGCCAAGATGAACTATAATTGGTGCGAGCCCGGCTGAGGAGGACTAATTGGAAAAGGGAACTGATCTGAGCCCGGCTGTGGGGGATTCGGGGTGAACCGCGAGTCACCCGAGAGAACAAATATTCTCTGAACTTTGTTTGAAAAGTAGGATCTGAACCCGGAACAGGGGGATCCGCAGTAACGATCGTAAAATAACAGGGATCTGAGCCTGGCTGAGGGGAATCCAGGGTGAAGCACCCAAGTTGAATACTTGTAAGACGACCCAAAGTGTATATCTTATTTTTTTGTACATCAGGCCCTCTAAATCAAGAGACTTTGATGAGAAAAGAGACTTCGGCGCAGAAGACACTGTTGCTGGAAATAGAACTGTATCCTCGTGCCGAAGAAGCCAGAGTGTCTGCTTTGCTCGAGTGAACCGCCTTGCCCCGTGCTGAAAACGTGGGGAAGGGAGGCCAATGGCCCGATCATCCTGACATATCATTTTGTGAACACTTCTTTCTTTTTCATTAACATTCCCCCACACTATTTGTGAATTAGCAGTAAAGATTGGCAATAGGTTTTTTAGTGTAGCCCCTTTTATTTTGACAGGACTCAACAAGGACTGCATTATGACAGTCATAGCTTGATCCCATTTGTAGGTTTAGATAGGCGTTTATCACACCCTTCTGAAAGTTCAATGAACACCCTTGAACTGTGATCACTTGTGTCTGTTTTACCGTTGATACCATGCCTTCTTTACAGGGTGGAGTGGAGACTCAAGTAAGTGCAGGGAGGCAGGGGGCTGTAGGGTTGCAGATACAGTCCCTAAATGCGTGGGAGGCCCGGAGGCAGTGCAAGGGGCTACTGGTCGTCCAGGATTCTGGTGCCATGAGGTACAAAGGGTGACCAGGTAACCAGTTAGCGCAGCAGACACTTGCATCAGAAGGAGAGAGAGAGAGAGAGAGAGAGAGAGAGAGAGAGAGAGAGAGAGAGAGAGAGAGAGAGAGAGAGAAAGAAAAAAAAACAAAAAAAAACAGAAGTAAACAGGAAGGTCTTGAGTTGCTTACGGAACCGGAGGTGGTCCTGCTCAAGTTTGTGGGAGGCTGCTCCAGAGGGAGGCCACAGCTGAAGACAGAGATCTACCCCCCACTATCTGCCTCTAGAAGCGTCTGACCCTCAGAGAGCTGGAGGTGGATGAGCAGAGGGCTCAAGGAAGAAGCTTAGGAAGAGCGAGTTGGAGGTAGTGTGGTCCCCGGCCCCAGAAAGTCTTTTGGACAACTCACAGGGTCTTGGACTTGATCCTTGCCGCAATCGGGTGCCAGTGTAGAGAGTTCAGGGCTGGAGAGATACGATCCCTGGGCTTGATGCCAAGGACAAGTCTTGCAGTCCTGTTCTGTATTAGTTGCAAAGGGCGAAGAGTAGAGACGGGCAGATTTAGAAAGCAGCTGCTTCAGTAGTCCAGTCTAGAGAGAACCAGGGCACTGGAGACAGTGAGCTTCTGGGGGAAAGTGAGAAAAGGAAGAATACCTCTGAGGAGGTGCAGCTGGTAGTGGGACTTCTGAGAGATGTAATATATGTGGGGAGAGAAGGAGAGGGTGGAGTCGAAGATGACGCCAAGGTTTTCTGCCTCGCAGGAAGGTGCAGGTAGAGGGCCAAGGGTGGGCGGCCAGAGTGAAAGAAGGAAAGTGGGAGCAGGGGTCCCAAGGAAGAGGATCTCAGTTTTACTGGCATTAAGGCAGAGATCGTTGGAAGCACACCATTTCTGTATCGTGGATAGACAGTCGGGAATGAGCGAGAGAGCAGAGGAGGTTCAGGGGAGCCTGAAGGAGAGCTGTGTGTCCTCTGCATAGCACTGAATGTTAGAAGAGAAGGTAGAGATCAGGTGGGCCAGAGGTGCCAAATAATGGTTGAAGAGCCAGGGTGAGAGGTTGGAACCCTGGGCAACACCACATTTAGAGAGAGAGAGAGAGAGGTGGTGGAGTAGCTGCTTTTTCTTGTCCAACTGTAGAGAGTGGATAACCTCCCTATGTTCTTCCAGTCCCTTGCCATTAGGTCACTGAGTTGTGCAGGGCTTGGTTTTTTTTTGTTTTTTTTAAATTTTATTTATGTCACACAGGTACTTCACAACATATAGACATACTTGTTACACAACATATGCATTTTGTATACAGAGAATAGGTACGACTTGACACTCCACATATCACAATGTTTCCTAACTCTCGACCTTATCAGCAAGGTATTGTCTATATTTAGCCCATGGGCCTCATTACACGGTAGGAGGTAACCATGCCGCTATTAGCGCCATGGCTACTCCCTTACCGCATACCGGGTCCGGGTAGGCGGTATGGGGACTTACCGGGTCATTCCGACCCTGGAAGACCCGGTAAGTCCCCATTCCAAATACCATTCCCCATTCCCATTTGAGCCCCCATAGGGCTCAATGGGAATGGGGAAGGAGCTAATAACGGTACCGCAAATTGCGGTACCGTTATTAGCTCTGAAGTCCCTCATCGGGTCCCGTTCTTAACGCCTGGTCAGACCAGGCGTTAAGGACGGGACCCGCTGAAGGACCTCGTAGTAGGGCGCTAAGGGATTACCGGCACTGGTGACCTTACCGGTGCCGGTAATCCCTTAGCGCCTACCGTGTAATAAAGCCCCATATGTTCTTAGGTCTAGAGGGAGTTTGCACTGAGTCTATGTATATTTCTTCAGCATCGTTAGTCCAAATCATATCTCTCCCCCATTCAGACCTGGTGGGGGGGCTTTTGCTCTTCCATTTCAGTAATATTGCTCTTTTAGCCAATAGGAGACTTATGTTCAGTAGTTTCCGCCAGGTTGGATTCATTTTCCCTATGGCCCCCAGTAAGCTTAGCGTCAATCGACAGGTTCATCTGCCATGTCATCAAGAGCTTTGCAAACCCCCACCCAGTATTCCCTCAATCGTGTACATGCCCAGAACATGTGAAAAGTATCTGCTGCATCACTGCCACATCTAGGACATTGATCTTCAGCATTGGGATATATTAGCTTCAGCTTGGCGGCGTATAGTGTAGTCTATGCAGTATCTTATAATGAATCAGCTTGTATCTAGCATTACAGGATATACTCTTAGTTAAAGCACATAATTGTGTCCATTGGTTGTTAGTAATCAAGTGCCCCAGATCCTGCTCCCAGTGCTCTTTGGCGTTATGTAACGTAGGTGGACGAGTACGGATGATTGTCTTGTATAGTGTTGATGCTGATATCCTCGCTTTGCCGGCTGTGAACAAATATCCCAACCCCGGGTTAACTGCTGGTTCAGATGGTAATTCTTTCCATACCTTTGTAGCTGCTGTTTTCATTCCAATGTAGCACAGCTTATGTTTGGGTATGTCTCCTACTGTGACTTTAAAGGTGTCCCATGGCACAAAACATTTATCACAGAATAGTTGACCCCACTGCATTATACCTTTCACACTCCATTGTGTCGCTATTTCCTTGTCCGTTGTGGGTGTAATATAATGGGCGCCCCAGATCGGCATACTTGGATGGTACAGTGTACCTGCGACGTATATGTCTGTTATCTTAGCCCATGCTGTGGCCGTGATCAAAGCTGGGTTAATAATGTCGTAATGTTTGGGACGTGATGTTGTCAGACCATGGAGTAGTGTAGCTGATTCAGGGATAGGGGTTTCATTCAGTGTTTTCTTAGGATTAAGGAAGATCGTCACCCATTCCGCTGCATATTGTGCCTATGCTGCTAGATTCTAAATTTCAAAATCAGGTGCCATAAGGCCCCCCTGGGGATACTGGTCTGTAAGTATCCTCCACTTCAGTCTCGGGTGTCCACTCCATACCAATGCCGTGCATGCGCTCCTTATTTTTGTAAATAACGCTCTTTCCGGCCATACTGGTAGGGTGTTGAATAGGTAAAAAAGTTTAGGGAGAGTGATCATTTTTACCAGGGCAATTATCCCAAGCAACGATATGGGTAGGGCGCTCCAGCTTGTCATTTTAAGACATAAGGTGTCTGTAAGAGCGCTGTAATTCAGAGTCCGGGATAGTTGAGCCGTCCTGGCCACGTCCACCCCCAGATATTTAATGTGATCCCGGCTCCAATTGAGACCATGAAGGTCTAATGGTGCCACCGTTGCGTCTGTGAGCGGGAAGATTTCTGATTTGGCAGGATTCAGTTTAAGGCCTGAATATTCACCAAATGTTTTGACCACATCTAGGATTCTACCGAGGGTATGCTCCGGATTTTGTAAGTATAATAAAATATCATCCGCGTACAGCGTGATAATCTCAAGTTTATCGTCACGCGGCACTCCATATTTATTATAACGCGCTCTGAGTTTATCTGCCAGCGGCTCGATCACTAAAGCGAATAGGAGGGGGGACAGTGGACAACCCTGGCGGGTGCCCCCTAATAGCTCCAGGAGCTGTGTCAATGCGCCATTTACATTTATCCTAGCATATGGACGTGTGTAAAGGACATTAACCCATTTAATGAAATTTGGGCCGAAACCATAGTTCCTCAGGACATTAAATAAAAAGGGCCAGTACACCGTATCAAAGGCCTTTTGCATATCCAGGGAGACTGCTACTGCTTGTAATTCTCTAGGTAATGTTGTTAGAATTTTGTGGCATCCTCTAATATTCGTTGCAGTAGATCTGCCTGTTATAAATCCTGCCTGGTCCTCATGGACCATGTAGGGCATCAATGGGGTCAGTCGTGTGGGCAGGATCTTCACGAAAATCTTAGCATCCGTGTTTATTAATGACAGAGGTCTATAAGAGCCACATTCTTCAGGGGGCTTCCCCGGTTTAAGTAACAGTGTAATGTTCGCTTCACTAGTGGTGTCTGGCAATTCCCCTTTTTCTAGGGTTTCCGCCCAAACGGCTAATAGTCTTGGGGTGAGGAGTTGTGAGAATTCTTTGTAGAATTCTGCACCAAGACCATCGGCACCTGGTGCCTTCCCATTGGGCAATGTCTTGATGGCTTCTGATATCTCCGCTTCGGTGATCGGTATCTCTAGGGCTTCCCTAGTGTCGTCTGATAATAGTGTAGTCGGTATCTGGGATAAGTATTGATCTATCTCTTGGTCATTAGCAGTGCTTTGTGGTGAATACAGATGTTTATAAAAATTATAGAATACTGTCTCAATCTCTGTCTGGTTCGTGGTCACTGCTCCATCTTCCCTTATTATACATGGAATGCACATACCAGCCTGGCTTTCAACTTCCCCGGGCGTTCACGCTCCCCATATCGCTGGGCAGCTGCTGGGCGGTCAAAGTAACAGATCTCGCGATCAGCAGCTTCTCTGAATTCATCTAACTTGGTTTTAATGTCCAGGCTCAGTTGCGGGGATGGTGTCTGTGCATACTGATTCTGTAAATGGGCAATTTCTTTTTCCTTCTGTAACAGTACATTGCGGATGTCCTTCAGGACACCGAATTCGATCGACATTGCGGTGCCTCTAATATACACCTTAAATGCCTGCCACAATACCGCCTGCGTGGACACTGAGCCTTCATTAATCTCGAAATATTCCTGGATGTGCTGCGCCAACGCCGAATTATAGACCTGGTCTTGTAATGCCGCTGGCTTGAACCTCCAGGGAGGTCTGCTTATTTTAATCCCCGGGATCTGTAATGTTATTTGTATGGGGGAGTGCTCTGAGTATGTCCTTGGATAAATATGGGTATTGGTGACCCAACCCAATACTTCGTTTGACACCAGCCATACGTCTATCCTGGAGTGCATATTGTGCACCGATGAATAGAATGTTTACACTCGTGCGGTACCTTTTAATGAGCGCCATACATCCCTAAGGCCAAGATCAGACATGTGCGCTAGTATCCTTTGGGCAGCCCTAGTCAATGTCCTCGGCTGATCCGATGTGCGGTCCAGTTGTACGTCAAGAATGGTGTTAATGTCACCACCACACACCAGATGAGCCGTGGGGTATTTAACTAGTTTCCCAAACAATGTGGTATAAAAGTCGGGATCATCCACATTCGGGCCACATATATTCAGTAGCAATACCTCTTTATCTTGGAGTGTACCATGCACCATAACATACCTGCCCATCAGGTCACACTCTGCATTGAGGCATGTGAAAGGAACGGTTTTATGTATCAGAGTCGCTACTCCCCTTGCTCGACTTGAATACAACGTGTAGTAATGATGAGTCCCCCAACTAGGGGCCAATTTTGCAGCTTGGTGCTGTAAAAGGTGAGTTTCTTGCAGAAATACTATTTTATGGCCTATTCTAGTTATATATGCCATCATTTTCCTTCTCTTTATCTGGGATCCCAGCCCGCGAACATTCCAACTAAGCATGGTGATATTCTCGTTTTCTGTCCTAGCCATTATCGTGTGGTTTCAATAGGTGATGTGTGGAATGTTCCCACCGCGTCATGTGTATAACCATGTTTGTGAAGTACCTGTGTGCTTTTAATTATAACTCCCACCCGTGTACTCTTAACTGTAACTCCAAACCAGTTTCCCAACAAACTTTCCCCGTATCCCTCCGCCTCCCCCATAGTTACCCCAACATTAACTATGTTTCGCCACCCTTCCCTTTTCCCAACCATAACTTGATATGCACCAGCAGTAAGGGGGGTCTGCTGCAACACTCCAGGACAGAATAACAATGGCTATATCTTTTTCGGTTGACGGTCCTTACTAGTTCCTTGATACCATTCTGAACGGTGGGAGAGTAATTGTTCTTGATGCAGTATATATTGGTGCCATAGGTACTCCCATGCGGGAGCATCACTGACCTCCCACCAATACACTTAAGACATAGTGTGCACTTGTGAGCTCTTGGCGTTTCAGGATGTATCCCCATTCGTTGGATGTCGGACTGGCACTGAGATATTGGCTTTGACGAAGCTTGTCGCTTCCTCTGGAAACAATAAGAAGTATGTTTGCTTTGATATTGTAGCCTCAGCCTAGCTGGATAAAGCATAGCATAGAGGATATTGCGTTTGCGTAATAGTTTCTTGACTCCAGTAAATGAGCGTCGCTCTCGCTGCACTGCCAGCGTGTAGTCGGGGAATATGTGAATCGTGTTGGCCTCCCACCGTAATTCCTGCTTTTCTCTGGCCGTTCTCAGAATCAAATCCCTGTCACTGTAGTTCATCATTTGCGCTATAACAGGTCTCGGATAGGTGCCTGGTTTGGGTTTAGGGGCCAGAGATCTGTGCGCTCTCTCCACTATGAACATGGGAGACCAACCAGGGTCACCCAGAATTTCTCGTAATATTTTCTCTACAGCATGTTCCATGGGCCCTTTGATTGCTTCTTCCGGCAAACCTATTATGCGTATATTATTGCATCTGGATATAGCCTCCAAATCCTCACACTTTATTTTGATCGCTCCCAGCTCCTTTGCCATCGTTGTCACTGTGTTATTCAATGTCTCCAGCTTGTCCTCTGTATTACTGATGCGAGTTTCAGCCTCCGTAATACGGCTCATGGTCTTATCTAGTTTTATCTTGATTGAGGACACGTCAGCCATTATGGAATCTAGTTTCTCATTAAGAGAAGAGAATCGCTTTTGCATGGCCGCAAAGACTGCCTGTGGATCCATTGCGGAGGCTGAAGCGGTCTGGACGGTAGCAGCGACAACTCCGTGGTCATAACAGTCTCATCTGCTTTTTTTGCCGTCGTAGTACATTTTTCAATAGCGCCTTTCCCCCTCTTCAGTCCTGGACCCTTGGGCATTGTCTAGTAGTGGGACTAGGGCTGACAGTGTCCGCGCTAGTCTTTGTAGTGGCTTGTAGTATAGCACAGATGTTTTGCTGTTTATCTTGCGGTAAGCAACCTGTGGTGGTCGGGGGCGGGGGAGTGCTGACGTCAATGCGTTATCCTCAGTGCCATTCCACTAAATGTGTCAATAGTTACAGATGACCCCCCCCCATGCAGAGGGACCCCTCGCCAGCCCCCAGAGAGCCGCGCCATGGCCCAGCAGGAGCGCACCCCGCCCGCCGCCGTGGAAATTGTGGTTGTCTTGTACTGGGCGCACACCTCAGGGAATTTGTGAAGTGCCCCCTACACAGTGCGAGCCACAGAGTAAATGCGCCTGGACCCAATAAGTCCCAGCAATGCTTCATTGCAGTGATCCTCGGCCCCCTCTCCTCAGAGATCCAGATCAATATTATAGTTCATTGTGCGTGGTGGGGAGGTTGTTTTGGATTACATTGGCCCACTTGCCTATTAGCAGGATATGTGGTTCACAAAAATAAAGTGACACGCCTCAGAGAAATGTCTAACGTAACTCCAGATATGTTCCGACGAGGGTGTGCAGCCTCCCCCTCAAAGCTCTATGTTGTAACAGGACCCAGAGACTTCACACGACCCTTGGAACTCCGGGGAGGTGGCTGCTAATTTAGTATATCAGTCAATGGCGAGGGTGGGATTATGCGGGTGGGCACTGCGTTGTGAGCGTCATAAAGCTGTAGCGCCAAGAGGACCTGTACTCTGAGATATCCCGCCAACAGTGCACTCGTGTCCTAGGGGTATGCTCTCAATAGTGCTTGCGGTATACTTTCTCCATCCTTTGAGGTGTCTATGTGGTACTCATGCTGCGTCCCATCTGCGGATGCCAATTAGCAGTGGCCGTGTGATTATCAGTGTCCCTGGGCGACCCCACCTTTCTCCCGGGCTAGAATGGTAGAGTGGGTGGCTTGCAATAAACAATGAAATCCAAAGTATGTCCTGAGTGGGGCGCCGCTAACCCCACTCCCCTCCCCCTCTCCTTACCGTTGTAACGGCCACACGGGGAATTGGCAGCACCGCTCGCCTTTCGCAAGTGTACACTCAGGGTTCGCAGGCGCTCGACGTAGCACGGAGTGCCCGCGACCACCCCGCACACTACGGATTCAGGCGGCAAGATCCGCACAGCACGCCAATGGCCTCCCAGCAGCCGGGCCCCTCCTCCCGGGCCTCGGCGAGAGAAGGCAGGTCAGCCCCGCTATACGCACATGAATATTCGGGCCGCCACAACATGAAGATCATGGCACGTACAAAGTTCAAATCTGCTCACAGTGCTCCGAAGTCTTGGTAAATATTTCCATTGATTTTCAGGTGAAACCAGACCGTTTCAGCGAAGTTATTAGTGGTTCTGCCTGGAACGTTGCAGGAGCTCACACAGGAGCCACCATCTCGCTGTGTGCGCTACAGCGCCCCTGTGCAGGGCTTGTTAATGACCCAGCTGTTTTTGAACATCTATTAGCACCCGGGCGTGGGGAGCAGCCAATCGGGTTCCTTGGATTGCGGGCTGAATCTGCTGATCTCAGGCCACGTTTCATGGAACCTGATGGCTGCTTTCCCTGCCCTGCAGCACCATCTTCTTCCCACCCTCCCGTTCCCTTTTTTTTTTTTTTTAACCCCAGCCCCACTTACTTGATTGTGGCAGTGGTGACTCCCGCCGCAGCTTTACTCCGTCTCCCTTTGCCGGGCGCCATGGAAATGGAAGAGGGAATGCGTATGGAGCCCCGCTTTCCAGATCCATGTCGGCCATCTTGTGCCAGTATTCTCATTCAAGGAATGGGGCATGCGCTGCGTTCCGTTTCTTGACTGAAAATACATTTTTCCTGACACCCCGGGATTATGGATCGGAAACACTGGGTGCTAATAGCCTTAACTCCCTCTCTGGCCCGGGCTAGATAGAGACTATACAATGGACCATGACATAATACCATATGTAAGGGTACAGAAGGAGGAGATTGAGACACAGGTGGCAAGGTGTTTGAATTAGACTTTTATTTGACAGGGAAAATAAAGAGAAAACCTAAGTTTTTCCCTGCCTCAGCTAAAACACTAAAGGTTCTGTCAGAATGTCTGTAAATCAGTAGTCCACCATCCTGTGTCAAAAACCCTACTCTGTCCCACTTAAAACTAAACTACAAATAAAGTATACCTTATTGGTCCAAAATAATGGCTCCCTCCTTCTGGACTGGGGATAAAAGTTAACTTCCAGATTTTGGCTTCCCCCTGTCAAAACTGTTCTCCAACACAAAAGGAAAACAGTTTTAAAACCTCTCCTTGGCAGACACACTGCCCATCTCATAATACTCTATATAAGAAAAGTGTTAATACATTTGGTTACCAAGAGAAGGACTCCCTTCTGCTGGTATCTTGGCTTCAGAGTTTGATATAACCAGGGGGAAGCACTCCCATCCCCTGGTCTCTTTTAACTTGGTTTTACAGTTCAGCACCACCAGGTGGAATGACTCCCTTCCCCTGTCCTCTCTTGTGCTTTTAGGCTTCTAAGCAATACAGTTTGCAAACTGATAGGGTCCTCGACCCAGGCTCCCCTCTATGGCCCACTTGGTTCACTATGCTGCAAAGTACTCTCACACGGAAGATGACTTGTAATTTCCTTCTGTTTTGGGGGCGTGGGTCCCAGACCCGTACCTCTATGCTTTTAGGGTCTTGCAGATTTGGTTTACTTTCCTGCCAAGTACTGCCAGTGAGCTTATCAATATTTCTGTAATGAGGAACTCCCACTCTCAGGACTGCAGCGTGGTGGATTGGGTCCTCAATCCTTCGCTGCTGGCAAGTGGGCTTATATCCACCACTGTAGCAAGGGACTCTCCCTCTGTGATTCTCTTGATATGATAGGTTATTTATAACGTGCTTAATACCCAGAGGATTCTAAGCGCTTACAGGGGATCGACCCTGTGTTGCTCCGTGTCGTCTTGCTTCCAAGGCAAGCACGTTACCCCTAAGCTATCCTCCGAGAATCTTGCTTCTAGTAGGGATCCTGGTGACCAGTGGGTTTCACCTGGCCACTGTGATGATGATGAGGAGAAGATTATAGGTCGTCCATCCCTGGGGTGCCACACTAGTGACTGGACTACACGAGGTTCTAGGGACAGCTACCTACGCCAGTTCAAGGGGCCCTTCCACTTCACCTCTGGATCTCCCGTGCCAGCCCTTACCTTGTCCATGGCTTTGGCATGACCTCGTGGCTACCAGAGATAGCAGACAATCAACTGAGCTTCCCCGGCATCTGGTATCTGCTGCGCCGGCAGGACAGCATTCCCTGCTGTAGACTATGTTTGCTTGCCTCTTCACCGATACTCTGTATTGGTCCGCACCTGCCAACGCATGGCCGACTACCGGCATCCTCTGAGCTCCTCTCCTTCTGGCCACGAACATGAGTTTGAAACTCCCGCGTTTGGTGCACCACGCAGCTGCAGTCACTCACTGCTGCCTGTTCTGCTGTCGCTAGTCCATTATTGTTTTTTATAAATCGTTGCCAGCTGTGTCTGTCCTTTGTCTGTTTCCTATGTTCTTCCTCCAGGACTACGCAGGGCCAACTCGTCCCAGTACTTACATGGTTAGCACTCCCGCTGTTCTCCCTTGTCCCAGTACCTTCTACTTGGAGATAATACATAGAGGTAGAAGAAGGAGAGAGGTGAGAGGTGAAAGAAGGGGAAAGAGACGTTGAAGATGTAATGGGTAGTTTGGGGCTACACCCCAGGTAGTCATCCTTGTCCACAAGTGAGGAGTTTTCTCCCATGAGGGCCTCCCTCATAAAACCACCCCTAGGGGGACTATTGGGTAGCGGCTACACCTCTCTAGCCTCATGAGAAGGGGCTCCCCCTTGGGGTGAAGTGACGATGCCTAGTGATTCATCACACATAACGCATAGCAATAAGAAACCTTGGGCGCGCTTCAGACAAAAACATCCTGCCATGCGCACTTGGGGATTGCTGAGAGTGAAATCAGATGACTGCTAGTTTTTTTGCAGCAGGGCAGTGGGAATCCAACATCAGTGACACAAAAAAATTCACCAACTAGCAAATAATCCAAATCCCATCGAAGGTTGGTAAGTGTCTTTAATGGTAGTTAGCAAAGCAGCATACAAACATCCACAGAACAGGACAATATGAAAAACCCCAGATTCAGACATCCCGACTGAACACTCTGCAGCAACCACTCTTCCCCTTCCCTGTTTACATACCTTCTATATGAACACAAAACATAATCGTCTATGGAAGGGGCATACCAAGCAAAATTCGATGGCCACAGAATGCAATGTATATGGGCATCTCCACCTGTTATACATGGTTCTCATAATAGAGCATACTAACATCAAATACCTTCTTACACCTGGGTGTGGGCACATTGCAACTTGAAGCGGACAGATTCAGACACATTTTCAGCAAGTCAGCAGGTTCTGGCATAGCTACGGTTCTCACGGCTCAGGCAGTGCCTGGTCTGCCTAATGTTGCTAATTCCACACACTGAAGCCATCTCGCCAGCGAGGCGGCGTTCGCGTTCTACTTCTCGCTTTTCTGAGCCAAAGTGGAACTAAGTAACAAGTGGGCAATCTATGAAGCGGGCTGCTTCTAACAGTGTCCTTGGTGTACATTTGGTTAAGAAATGCGCACGACGACATAGGGTTATACTGGTTTGAGGCTGTGCATCATAAATCCATATGGCAACACAAACGAAGCTTAGCTTTGCGTGTAAGGCATAGAAGGCATTAAATGAATGCCAGCCTATGTATCTTCCACCACAACCCTTATTACAATACCCTGGTTCTCCAGCGTTGGTATCTTTCATGGATTCACATGCTGTGAATATGCCCCCTCGTCAGGCTGGGAACCTGAGGTTCCATGAATCCATGAAAGATACCAACGCTGGAAAAATGGAGTTATAGGTAAGAAACTACTCCCTTGTCCAGCATTGGATCTTTCATGGATTCACATGCTGTGAATATTCCCCGCCTGACGACGGGGAATATTCACAGCATGTGAATCCATGAAAGATACCAACGCTGGAGAAATGGAGTTACAGGTAAGAAACTACTCCCTTCCCTGCCAGTACACTGCCATGACAACCTCATATTTTCTAATTACTACATTCAACTCTTGGATCACACATGATTAGTGGTAACTTTGCAATACTTAACAAAATCACACTGGCCCTGACAACACCAAGAACCATTAATGCTCTCCTCCTTGGAAATCCTCACGTGCAGACCCCTAAGTGCCATGAAACATATCTCTGGAAAGTCAACAAGCCCATTACATAGCCACCCACTACCCTGCAAAACGTCTCTTCTTTCTGTGTTGGGCGTGGAGCCAATGTGTCAATGTGCCAGGAGATCCTTTTTGAACAGGAGGACATTTAAGGAAGTGAGTGTGGCTCCAAAGGGAGATGGAGAGCATGCATTGATGAGAGCAGATTCTAGGTATTTTCTTCATGATTGTCTTCAATAAAGGTACTGGCAGTATAAGATAATCGGTGTCATATCCCGTTATAACATTCATGTAACCACTGCCACTCTACTACCCATCCCAACAAACTCCAGTGGTACCCTACCTGCAGCAGTATTAATAAAAGCGCTAAATGTAATGCACTACTCTTTCTTTTTTTTTCTTATCCCCTACAACCCCTGACTCCGGTTACTGCGCTCAAGGAGAGCGGGGGACACCCCCGCAATCCCTGCTCTGCTTGGGATCTAATCGGAGTCAGTATTTTGTGCAACCCCAAAATCACAGTGACTGCTGGGGCACACACCTCAGGGCGGGATTTTAGTACAATTCCAAAGAAATCAATGCATTAAACAATATTTGTATTCTAAAAATTGCAGGTTTGAAGGGATGAAAGCCAGTGAACTGTGAGCTCTCTCCAAGCTGTATTGGTCCCTGATCCTTGGGTGCAGACCTGGTTCCTTTTTCACCAAGTGTGCACTGTAAAAGTGTGACCTGGAGGCTCTCTCCAAGCTATATGGGTCCCTGACCCTTTGGAGCTCTAATTTTGTCACATTAACGATTGCCAGGACCTTGTTGCCAAAGCTGACGCAACATTTTGTGAAACTCCTGAGTCTCTCCACCAAATAATGCACACAAAAATCTGCACCTCTGTCCTCCTGTAAAGGTTTGTAGTGCTCTGGAACCTAATGATAGCATTTTGGATTGTTTCAAAATCTAAGGATAGGAAAGAGGGAAATGTAATGTTAAATCTAAACAACTGTCCCTGAACAACCCTAGCTGTCCATGACCTCCATGTTGAAAGGTGGATGTGCAAAAGTGCCACAATCCAAAATGAGACCTGTAAAGTTCGATTTCTCGTTTTTCTGTTGTTTAGTGTAAAGGTCGACTTCCACAAACCGACCCTTTGAAAATAGATCATTTTATTATTTTTGACAATACTGACATGTTTTTGATGCAGTCTCCCACCATGCCACCTGCTCTACCTAACAACCCTTTTCCTCTTCATTTTGAATGTATGCTTTTTTCTCTCTCCCTTACATTTTCCCTTACACTTAAAATGACAAACTTTATCTTGACATTTGGACCTTTAAACATTCAAGTGTATATCAAAGGTTGACCAGGAAATACCTTTAAAAGGATGTTTACCTTTAGACTTGCTGCCCTTCTACTGCTCGTCCTAATTTCGAGCAGTCTGATTGAATCTAGTTGTTGTGACAAATTCCTAGATGTTGTCACTTATCCCAGAGGGAAAGACCCTTCCCATGAGGCCAGGGAGGTGAGGCTGCTACCCGATAGTGCCCTTGGGGGTGCTATAATGCGGAAGGATCTTATGGGGAGGGACTCCCCTTCAGGGATGAGTATGACCATCTAGTGTGCAGCCCTTGTAACATCAAGAAATCCCTACACCCTCTAACCACTCCCTCCTTGAAAAACCTCTTTGTAGAGAGTAAACCGATGTGCTGCTATCATGTACAGATCTATAGGGAAAGAACTGTGACGAAGAAGAGGCATACAGATATGACACGCACTTCCCAGAACCGAGAGCAACAGTCTAGTCTCCCATGAGGAAATGACACTTGAACACTTTAAAAACCGAAGGAGGACAACTGAGAGAGAGAACACGACTGGTAAGCCATACAGAGTGGAGATGCTGTGAGACGTAGAAAGTTGGAATCCTGAGACCAGAGGACCTGTCGGAAAAAGAAGGAAAGCCTGTCCGATCCCAGAGGAGAAGTATCGCGCACAGCTCTGGCTGCCGAGAGGAATGGTAACCCTCCTCCGAGAAGTCAGACAAGCAAGTCCTTGGCAAGTGTTGAGACCTTAGTCATCAGCATGACGCTGAGTCGCCAAAAGAATGCAAGTGAATCTGAGAAACCAGCTAAGTCAACAAGACACTGCTTCCAGTCCCAGCGAGGTCCGGAGAGGTGCTGCGAATCCCTACAACATAACGAGAGGCACGGATCTGCCGGCGGGGACACGAGTGAGGTAGGTTAGAGGATCTTTGTGTGGTCCCTGGTGTAATCCCCATTAAATGAACATTGAGAGAATGGTCAAGGACCCCAAAGGACTATTTGTGCATCAGAGGAAATCTTCCTCGTGTCAGAAAAAGGAACATAACCACTGACCACCAGAGAACGGTTAAGGGCCCCAAAAGTCAAAAGGACTATTTTTTTTTATTTTTATTATTGATTTAGTGAAAAATATACTTATCAACCTTTCAATGTTACAAAATTAGTATGTCAATGTTAAAACAATTATTTCATTATGACCCGCCTAGGTACAGAATACTAACAAGATTCTTACAGTCTATAAATCCCAGTGTTAGTTATTGCTTATTTTTCACAAAATGTCTAAGAACAATAAAAGTACTATTTGTGCATCAGAGGAAATCTTCCTCGTGTCAGTGGATGTAACAGAACCACTGGTGATCAGCGAAACCTGGGTCAAGGATCCACTGGTGATCAGTGAAACCTGGGTCAAGGATCCAAGTCCCACCAAAGACATGAGTCATCTTCCTCGTGGCAGTACTTGGTAGGTTAGTGAACCAGGTCTGCCGACCGAAAGAAGAACAGTCCACAGTAGCTATTGTTCCTCATGGAACCTCTAATAAACTCCTAAACAGTGTTCATATAAACCATACTTATTGTCTTATTTCCTAGCGAAGCACCAGACCTAACTATTTTCACTACTTTTCTACTTTCTGAAAGAACAACAACCTGTTTCTGGGACCCAGGCACAATTGCAACACAGAAGAGTATCCAGCAGAAGGGAGCCATGCCCCCTGGTTCTAGTGTGATTGGTACTCCGTGAAGAGAAGCATCAGGGGGAGGTAGTTACCCTGATATCCAGTACTAAAGGAACCTTTTAATCAGGTGAAGGGAGACATTCCTGATACATAAACCACCCAGGAGGAGAAGGCTTATTGGGCTTGTTTTCTTTCCCCCTGATGAACACTGTTTGACCTTTGCTGTATTGAGAACCCGCCAACCAGGGGAAAGGAGTCATTCCCCCTGGTGAGATGAGAACTATTGAAGTTCCTGAAGTGAACTGTGATCACAAACCCAGCAGAAGAGAGCCATTCTGCTGGGCAACAAACAGTTAACTTCATCTACTTTAGTTATAAGTGTGAGGGACAGAACTAGGGATTTTGACACAGGACAGTGGGCATTTAAGTTAAACAGACATTCTGACAGATCCTTATTCGTCTTTTAGTTGAGGCTGCGAAACCCCTCATAGAAATAGGGACATTTAAGCTGGTTTTCCTTTTTTTTTGAGAGAAGAATAAAAGTCTCTGCCAACCATCATGCCACCTCTGTATCAGTCTCCTCACTCTGCACCCTTACACTGTGCATACCCATCTATGTTTGCTTTTACATGGGATTGTTGGAGAAAACAGCAAGAAATCCATATAGTGCAGATTGCATTGGCATGTTGCACGAAAAGAAGATAGTTGTGTTATAAGTAGTCTATTTGAAAAATGGTGACTCTCTATGATGATTCTCCTAGGGAGCTGAGAATTCATAGAATACGATGTTCAATTGAAAATTCAGAACACAGGTGGTGACCTTGTCTTGCCAAATCAAAATGTTTTCAATTCCCTGTATCAAGCGCCAAGGAGGCCTCAAAGGGGCCTAGATAAGCTTTCGTAGTTGGGAATTTGCAGTGTTCTGATGTGACATAAAGATCTTAAAACCAAAATCATTTTTCATAATTGTACCAAAATATTTCTCCATCACAAAGTGCTCATCATTTGTTTTTTGTGTCTGTTTCAGGTTTTCGGTCATCCACATCACTTTTTACGTTGCTGATCCTGGTGATGACAATTTTTGTCTGCCTGTTTTATACCTGCTTCGGCTGCTTCAAACACTTGAGCCCGCTCCACTACAAGGTAACGGGAGTGCGTTCTGATTATGAAATTGTAAAGAAATGGTGATGAATCATGCATGTTTCTTGCTTGTCCCTGTAAATATGTTGGTGGCAATGTGCAACATTGTAAACACTAAAATAATTATTCAAAATACATGCAAACCAAAGAAAATGGACCATGGTCCTCATTTGTGAAGAAGGGAATTGTGATGAATCCTTGAATGTTGTCCCTTCTTCCCTCCGGGTAGCCCCTTCCAATGAGGCCACAAAGCTGAGGCTGCTATCTGGGGGGTGCTAGATACTCAGTGGGTGGAACTCCTGGGGAGGTATCCCCCTATTGGACTAGGGTTGACTGTCCGAGAAGAAAGCGATATGCCCAAAATATATCCCCACCTTTCCGTAATCCCACATACTTCCATGTACGATAGATGATTTGGCCTACCTAAAATGTACTGAGACAAAGAAGAATAGCGACTTCCTATGTGAGTCATATGCAGGTACTGGGACGAAGAAGAGAACATGTAGCCCAGTTGAAGATGAGAACATGAATACTGAGACGAGGAAGAAATGCTGAGGGATGCAGAGTGCTCAGCGGAACCAACCGGAGCGGTCTAGTCACCTTAAACAAGGTTTTTGGCTACTGAAAATAAAAAGGAAAGGAGGACAATCCAACCTGTCAGTTCCTCCCCAGAGGCACCAGAGGCGAATTCCCAGCATCAGACGGCGAGGCTGGGGGCCTGGATGAGCTTGAAGATTTGGGAATGTGCAGTTTTCTGATCTGATATACAGAAACCCGGCGTCCCTACCTGCTCTGCTGAGGACCGGCAGACCGAGACTAGCAGGAGAAGGAGAACCAGGCGTGAAAGAACACTGTGTGACGCTGACGATTGGTTTCACGCATCTCGGCTCTGAGGAAGTGCGGCAGAGCTGCCAGAGGCAGCACCAAACATAGGAGGCTGAGAAAAGCTGTTTGGAGAGACAGAGACGTCTGATACCGACGACACGGATCAGGAGCCCGACAAACAAGGCTGCCTGGGTCCGTAAAGGGTTCTGGGACCCAAGTAATAGAAAATACAATAACAGAGTCTGGGACTCAAGCAAGAGAAACTACAATAACAGGGTCTCTGACCCAAACGAGAGAAACCAAATAGACGGGGTCTGGCACCCAAACAAGTGAAACCATGTTAACGGGGTCTGGGTCCTGACCAAAAGAAACCACATAGAAGGGGTCTGGGACCCGACCAAAAGAAACCACATAGAAGTGGTCTGGGACCCAAGCAGTACCTGGCAGGGGAGTATACCAGGACTGCCTGTCGAACCACTGAAAGGGCTCCACCATATTAACAGGGTCTGGGCCCGAACAAAAGAAACCAAATAGAACGTGGTCTGGGACCCTTGGCAGTACCTAGCATGCAAGTATACTAGATAAAAGCCTGAGGATAGCCGGATGAAGAGAGACATTTCCACCTGTGTTGAACTGCCAAGAAAGACCTGAGAAAGGACTGTGGAAGGCAAATATTCCCCCATCTTTGTGAACATTGTTATAAAGGCAAAGAGAAGGGCGTCATTCTCTTGGCATTGTGAGAAACCTGAGAAAGGCCAGGAGAAGGGAGTAATTCCCCCTGGTATTGTGACCATTGCAAGAAGCTTGAGACGGGTCAAGGAGAGGGAGTCATCGTCTTGACGTCAAGGTTTTGAGTTGGAACTTTGCTCATTTTCAATCTGGAACTTTGCGTGGTGCCTTTTGAAAGGGACCATAACCTGGGAAAGGGAGACATTCCCTCAGAAAAAAGTCCCTCCAGACTATTGGCATGGTAGTCTGCTCTGCAGAAGAAGGGAGACTTTCTGCTACAGTAAAGAGACTCACTAACCTTTTATCTTTAGTTCGAAGTGTAAGGGAAGAAAATAGGTTTTGACACAGGACGGTGAACTTTTTGTTACGGACATCCTGACATACCCTTAGTATTAAATTGAGGCAGAGAAACCCCTCTTATAATAGGGATAGTTAGTGTTTACCTCCTTTATTTTCACTGAATAAAAGTCTTTAGCAACAATCATGCCACCTGTGTCTCAGTCTCCTCCTTCCACACCCTTACAGAATTCAATGAACAGAACTTGCGAGGCAGTAAAGGTAGCACATAGCATCGTATCATGCAATGCAAATGTGCATGTGCTGGAATTGGTATGTGAATGGGCCATTATGTTTTTTGTGTGGGTGCCAATAATTGGTGAATGCAGAAGAATATTTAAAACGGTTGGTAGCATGTCCTGCAGTATATGTACTCATACTGGAAAGCTTTCAGGAGAGTTCATTGTGAGAACAATGTGGAAAATGTCTAAGGGCCTCATCACGAGTTGGGCGGTATTCTGGGGGTAAATCCGCCGGAATACCACCACTTGGTCTGGCGGACTTACTTAATTAGAAGTGGCGGTGTGAATCCACATTTTTTATGAGTCCATAGGACTCTATGGGGCTTTTTGGGCAGAATTACAGCAGTAGTAATTCTGCTGTGGTAATTCCACCAATTGTGCCAATTTTTCAATGGAGAGTTGGGGGATTAGAGGTAAATCCATCATTGCAGGGCCATGCTCGAAGTATAGTGGAGCGGGAACCTAGTGTAATTCCGTAACCGCTATAATGAGGCCCTTACAGGTCTAATGTATCTGTCGGTGTGCACTGCATGTTTAGTAAAGGCAAAAGAATAAGTATGATAGATTGACAACTGAGCATGCAATACATATGTTAAGTGGAAGACAGGAAGGTGTGATGTCAAAAAGTAAATCATAAGTGTGATGCTGAAAAGAATGCGAAAAAAGTTGTCAGCCAAAAATAAATCTCAAAAATAGCAGCAAAATGGTACATTTTAAAGAGTATGACACATGTATTTAAATTATCCTGTGCCACAAAGAACATTAATGCTGCAAATGTGAATCTAGTGCTTCAGTTTAACACTTTTGCCTAATGTGGCATTACAGCCTGTGGGTATGGGTAGGGGTGCAACATGGTTTATTGGGCCACAGCCAAATTATGCGCCTGAGGATAAGGGATGATTATTAAGGTTTATTGAGCCCCATCTAGGACGGTGATAAGTAGTATGGTCCCTGAAGGCCCAGGTAAATGCCTGAGCCCAGTGTGAGAAACCAGAAGACTCATGCCCTAACTCTCCTTGCAAATTCCTACCAAGTACTGAGAAGAGGAAGAGGCAACTAGAAGCCATGCACACTTCCTATTACCAACACCACTCTAGTACTGAGACGAAGAAGAGCGGTGTAAGAACAGGCGGTACTGAAGGTCAGGTATATTCCATTAATTGGACTCATTATACCCAGGCAATTCAGGTCACTAACACACACCTGAGGCCCCTTAATAGGGCAAAGCTGTATAAAGGAAGGAGAAGTATCCATGTGCAGGGAGAAGGAGAACAGCTGGGTTGAAGCGAGACTAGGCAGTCTGAAGACCATCAACGATCCTGGAAGATCTACAGGACCCAGGGAGAACGGGTCGCGTGGCGTTCACAGGACTGGGAGCCTTCAAAGTGGAAGGCAGGCAGACGGAGCTGCCAGACAGCTAACCTGCAGCAGAAAGGATCTGGGAACTGAGGGAAAGCGGCCTGCGTTTGTTGCGAGGAACTGGGAAGCTGGCCTGTGCAAGGATGTACCCGACGAGTGAGCAGAGCAAATGCAGTCTGCTTCCCAACTACGGAAGAGGTGATCAGGAGCATTTGGGACCATTGCTGGAGAGACGCGAATAGCCGGTGAGTGTCAGAGGACACGGGAAGACCGAAGCACTCCCGTTGGACCGCAGGCAAGTAACGGTCCATTAGCACAAGTGAATACGAATTATATTGAATCCTGAACTGAATGGAAATTGTTATTTGATTAAGAACAAGTGATAATACCAAATGAACATGTAGAAGTTAAATCGACATAGTGAATGTCAAATTGTTTATCAACAACATTATGAACAGAATTAAATCGAGCTGCAAATTGAACAAATATTGAAGTAGTCGAACTACAAATGTGAGGAAGATATATGAACTTGTGGCAAAGCAAAGACTGGTGCAGAGAAGCGTTCCACTAGCCAAAAGGAAACCCAACTGTGTAAAACCCAAAGCCCAAGGCAGAAGAGCCTGTGAAGGGCCAATGAAACTGAAAGGGGAGACTTATGGTTGCCCAACCTGTAATGAATGGACCGTGCCGTTTAACAACAGCACCTAGACCAAGGAGCTCTCTACTGTGACACAGTTATCCTGAATCATGCCAAGCAGAAGCATATGGTCCATGGTTGCGTGGCCTGTATTGGGTGGACTATGTGTTCTGATAACTGCGCCTAGACCAGGGGGCCCTAAATGATGACCAGTAAAGGACATTGAGAGTAAGCCAACTGTTAGCTAATTGAAAATGCAAGCCAGAAGGCAGATCAAGTGAACCTGTTGTTCTTGCATTGAATGAGTGACTTTAGAATAAGAACTACATTGAAATCTTGGGGCAGGGACCCCTGAGAATCAAAGGAACTGAGAATCGTTGTCTTGGGGAAGGGAACCTCGAGATCTTCTTTTTGTGTGAACTGTACCATATTGAACTTGGGGCCAGGTTGAACATTTCCATTTTTATACTCCAGTAGCTGCCCTCTCCAATGCATGAGATGGGAGTCCCAAGCATAAAAGGCTGGATGATGTCTAATACATTCTTGAATGTATTCCAGACAAACACAATTGCCTTTCAAGAGGTGGCATGCGGCTGCCCAAGCATAGACCCTGGTCAGCTTTGGGCACTTATGGTAAGGGAGTTGACTTGTTTCCCTTGATACAAGTGATGGCTGTTGTGTAGTAATGAGAGGAAGAAAGGAGGAGCAATAACATATGTCACACAGTTTACTCAATGAGTTTGGGACTGTGTGTAGCGACAGAGGTAAGAGTGTGTTTGGGAGTCTTGGACGAGGCTCGCTAATGCCAGATCAGGTGTTCTCAACAGTGTTATCACGCTCAGATCCATATTGTACGTTTCCTTGTTTGCCCTCTCAGGAGCACATCTCTGAGGTGCTCATAGTTAAGGAGGGTCTGATGTAAGAGACAGTCTAATTAATTAGGGCGTGCCACAAACGTGCTGGAGAAGAAGTTGACAACAGGTTTTCTTGGCATCATGTTGAAATGCCTGACAGTTGTTGAATTGTACTATGGGATTGCGGTTGTACGCTGAGCTTGTGCTGGTGCCTAGGACGTCTCCCAGTTATTGAGTTATGTAAAGTATCGCAATTCTACATTTCAAAGCACTACTCACAATTTATTATAGGAGGAGTTCAGGTGGTGAAGAGTTGTCAGGAGGAAAAGAGCGTCCCTTTGACCCTGTGAGACATAGGACAAGTGTGATCAAGAATAATGCCATGATCATGTACTGTTGCTTAAAAGATTTGTATTTCAATATTTTATACAAGTACCGTCCAACTGAAGCAAAACTATGAATCTCACTCAACGGACAATAACAACAGTGGGGTGCAGGAGAGTGCAGCTGGTGGCGGGGAACCTGTTGGAGACATTGCCTGTTGCTACACAGACCTTAATTGCTGTGGTGCAAGCTCGAGCCGCCACGGAGCACAGCCACAGAGTGCAGCAGAGTGTGTGAGTGTGCAATTGGGCTGCAAGTGGTGCAGGTATTCTCTGTGGCAACTTATATTACATACTATCGAAAACCGTTTGCCTACTTCAAGATTTCCCCTGTTTACATACTTTGAATCAGGGAAGCATGTATGACTTAAGAAATAAGCCTTTAGTGTCTATGTTTACAGAGAAACCAGGGGCTGCAAGAGTGGAGATGACTACTCCACACAAATCTCGGGAGCTCATCAGAGCCGTTAACATGACACAGAATAAAATGGACAGCCCTGTCAGCGTCAAGACACATAATTACACTTTATCCTGGACTTCAATATAAATTAAAGTACAGATTTGTTAGGGCCTCGTAGACTTAGCTTGGGGATCTAAAAACAACTGAGTTTACTTTTCATTATGGAGTTAAGAGCCTGCAAGGCACATCAGAATGTGTTGCACATAATCTTACTGAGCAGGGGCGGGATCATGTGTCACCAGACGGCCATGCTCCTTTAATGCATGGAATGGGTTCTCTGGGCCGCTTGTCTGATTCTCTAGCGATTTTTGCGGACAATGAGTAGATAAATGATTCTTCTATGGACTCGTCTACATCATCCCAATTATGTAGGTCTGTAGCTGGCCTTCCCACCTTTAAAACCTTTTAGGAATGTTGTACCTCATCTACCACAGCACTACATTTTGTAAATTCACTGGTAAATGTTTTCGACACGTTAAGTCTCGAAGTAAAAAGTCACACTAAGCTGCTGTATCCCATAATGACCAAGATTGAGGAAAATGAGGGAGCAAACCGAACAAAGAACATTGTAGGCACCGAGGATAACATCTCTTCTCCAGCACCTAACTATTCTATATTTATTTATTTATTTGGATTTGTAGAGCGCAGAGCGCACTAACAGCCCAAAGGAATCAAGGCGCTGTTGCATGAATTCGTCTTAGTTACAGTCCGAGTAATTTGCTCATGGTTACATTGAGCTTGCAGTAAGACCCTCTTTGTAGAGAGTGTTGAAAGTACATTCCCACATATACATACATGTTCTACATATCATTTGTAGAGCATTAGCACAGCAAATTGTTAGGAGTTGCATGATAGTCGGGCGGGAGTGATCTTCTACCTAGGGGGTACTTGAGAACTAGTTTAGTTAAGCAGCATGGTTTTTAGAGATTTCCTGAAGGCCAGGTGTGACTCAATAATCCTCATGTGAGGTGGCATTGAGTTCCAGTGCTTGGCTGCTAGGAACTGAGGAACTAGACCCACCAGCCCGCATTCTCTGTGTTTTTGGAACGGAGATCTTGTTTGTGGAAGCAGTTCTTATGGGTCTGGTTGAGATTGGCTTGACAATTCTTTGAGTAAGGTATAATGCTGCCAGGTTAGGGACACATTTATGTGTCAGAGCAAGGGTTTTAAAGACAATCCTCTCTTTAATGGGGAGCCAGTGCACCAACTTCCTGGCTTCGGTGATGTGTTCTCTTTTGGAGATACCGGTAGCTGCCCTCAGGACATTGTTTTGGACGGTTGGGAGTTTAGTAATGTTTTTCAAGGAAGTCACTACAAAGAGTGCATTACAATAATACAGCCGCGATCCAATAATTGCTCTTGCAATTGTGAGACAGTTCTGTTCTGATAGAAAGGGCCTGGCTGCATTAAGGAGTTAAGAATGATAGGCCGATGTCGACGCGATGGCATTGACCTGCCTGTTCATGGAAAGGTCAGATTCAAGGTAGACCCCCAGGGTCTTGACAGCTTTCGAGACAGTGATAGGAGTGTTATCAATCATGAATGAGCTGTATTGTACATCTAGTTTCCTAAGGGTAGCCGAGGACCAACTAGTAGGAGCTCGGTTTTCTCACCATTTAGGCATAACCAGTTTTCTGCCATCCAGGATTGGATAGTTGAGTATATGCACTTCAGGGTAGCTCTGTCAGCCTCATAGTCACCAGTTAGTGGGATAATGACCTTTGTGTCATCAGCATAATTGGTGTATGTGATGCCCAAGGTGTCCAGGATGTGGAACAATGGCCTTGTAAATAGGTTATAGAGTGTAGGAGAGAAACATGAGCCCTGGGGGACTCCACATTTAATATTGCTTGTATGTGCACAGGCTAAATCAGAAAAGACTTTCATAACCCTTCCTTGGAGGAACGAGGTGATCCATGCAATGGCCTTCGGGGAGAAGTTGGCAGCGCATGAGAGATGATGGCAAAGGGTCTTATGATCCACCAGGTCAAATGCTGCTGATAAATCCAGCAGTAAGAGGAGAGCGAGGCTGCCTGCATCACTGAAGTCGTCCAGTTGATTTTTTAGGTCAAGGAGAGCCGATTTGGTGCCGTGTCCTGGACGGAAACCTGGCTGTCTAAGGCCAAGGAGATTATGGTCCTCAAGGAATTTCTGGACCTGCAGGTAGGCTGCTTTGTCCAGAATTATTAGTAGGAACCATTCTACCTGAAAGAGATAATATGGTTGCCCCAGGCTGCACTAGATGGGCGCCCCAAGATGATATTACTAGGATGGAGGATGTGGCGAAGGGCATGTAAACTGATGGGGAACCCACTCCCGTGCTCCCCTCAGGTACCGCTAGTAGCACTGGCGGGCGGGAAGAACAGCTGAGGATGATAATCAGGAATCACTGGGAACCGGCTGGCGTAGTGACAATGGGGGATATCTGGCAGGAGGGCACTATAACAGATTTTGGGGAATTAGGGGCGGAAACTGAGCTACAAACCAGCCAGTACATCACGTACCATAGATTGGTGCGAAGGATCAAGAGAACGTGGTCAGAATTGGTGCTTGAGGAAGAACCAGACGCTACTGTAGATGTAATATATGATATAGCAGAGGGGGGGCACGAGATATCTAGGATATACGAGATGATGATGTCCAAAGTAGGAAAGGAGGTAGTACAATTGGGACTAGACTGGGAGGAGGAAGTGGGGACCCCGATGGAAGATGGGATGTGGGAACGATTCCAAGGGTATCATAAAAAGGTGTCAAGGAACGCAAGACTTCAGCAGATGCAATTATATATCATGCATAGGTCGTACCTGACACCCCAGAGGATAGCCAAGTTTAAAAATGCAGGACGGCAGGCATGCCCTAGATGTGATGAGGAGAATGCGGGCATGGTGCATATGTTCTGGTCTTGCCCGATTATTGGGTGCTTCTGGGGTGAGATCGCACATAAATTGGCAGGAAAAAGTATTAAGATTATGGTGGATAATGTGTGGGCTTGTCTGCTGGGGGGGTTTCATAAGTCGAGGAAACTCAAGCACGTGAGCAAACTGAAGGATCTGGCATATGCGCTTGCGAAGAGGAGAATTGCTAATGGATGGAAGACATGCCACAAACCCCAAGTAGAGATATGGTGGAATGATTTGCAGAAATGGGCGGAGGCGGAAACTATGGCATGGCAAGAAGCCAGCAATGCTGGGGGGGAGGAGGGAACAGAGACTCTCTTGGCCTGGAAACTGCTGATAGCAGAGCTATTTGGGTCTGTGCCGGACTCAATGGACCTCACGGACAGAAACCCCCCATCACAAGATGCAGAATAGAACATTAATAGAAGTAGGCTCGTAAGGGGGGGGGAGGCAAAAGGGAAGCAGTGAGCGCGAGTGCACAATGTATAATGGATATGTTACTGTATACACTGCACGTTTGGTTTGTATTGTTTATTTGAATATTAAAAATAAATTAAAAAAATTATTAGTAGGAACGGGACCCTTCTTAAGGAGGGGGCGTACCCATGCTTCGTTGAGGCCAGTAGGGACATGGCCTGACTGGAAGGAGGCATTAATGAATGTTGTAAGAAACGGGGTCAGGGCGGGAGCACAATCTTTAATAAGTTGCACCAGGCTGGCATCCCCTTTGCAGAAAGAGGGTTTGATCTATTTGAGGGTGGTGCTGACTTCCTGTTCACTCATTTCGTTCCGGGAGGATAGCTCAGCGGCAGCGTGCGCGTCTTGGAAGCAAGACGACATGCAGCAACAACAGGTTCGATCCCCGGGTCCGCGTTTAAAAACCTCTGGGTGTTTAAGCGTGTTATAAATACGTAACTAAGACAAAAAAAAACAAAAAAAAACAAATACGCAACTAAGAAAAAAAAAACAATTCCTGTGACAGCACCTCGATGCCTACAGGCTGTGTGAGCGCTTTATAAATGTAAAATAAATAAATAAATAAATTTCCCTGAAGTGGAACGTAGGAGAGTCGCCAACCTTCCAACTTTGGCTAAGCACCCTTTGATTAGCAAGGATTTTGTCCTGCAGGGTGTTAAGTTTGTCTAACATTGCAGATTGAATCTTATTGCACCAGTCTTAATTTTTGTGAAGGGTCGTTGGGGGGAGTGGGTGTTTCTAACTCCCGGAAGATGGCAAACATTTCTCTAGTCCCTGATTTAGCGTTGGCTATCCTTGAGTTAAATGAGGAGGCTTTCGCTTGGATAATGGCTCTCTTGTATTCTTTAGAGATGATCTGAAATGCTAGTTTGGTGGGCTCCTTAGAGTTGGCTTTCCAATGGGAAAGCGCTGTCCTTTTCCTGGCGCGAAGGCCAAGAAGTTTTTGAGTAAACCATGCGTTGGAGTTCTTAGATCGCTTAGCTTTTTGTTGAGTGAGTGGGGCAATGGAATCAACGGCAAGCGTGATGACTGGCTTGAATGCAAGGGCAGGCACTAGGAGGTAGGTGGTGAGCATCTCCTTGGTGAGCAGATGGGCACTTCTCGTGAGTGCTGAGGGGAGAGGAGTCTGTATCTGACCTGGTCCCTTCATGGTGTCAATTTCGAATTCTATAGAGTAATGGTCAGACCAGGGGATAGGAGAGATGTCCTTCACCCTCATATATCAATTATGGAGATGGACACTCCCCCCACAGACCAATATCTAAATGAGCTAATGAGATTATGCAACCTGCCAAGTCAGGGTGAAGACTCCTTTGTGACCTCAAGATCGATTATATGCATAGAGCCCACCCAGCATGAAGTGGGCATTAAATTGGGTTAAAATAATAAATGTGGGGTAACATCGCACCAGGCTCTAAAACCCCCCAAAAATCAACCAAATTAAAGGACTAATAAAAAATCCTTAAGAAAATTTTTAAAATCAATATCAACGAAAGAAAGGGTGGCCTCTAGTCAGATGGATCAAATCAAGGAGGCTTTTTAAAAGAACTGCAAGCCCTATGTGAGGCCCTATGCCCCGGGACAAACTCTGGGCAGTAAAGGAGGGAGGGAAAAAAGGTTGCCAAGACCATATCCAAGGAGGTAGATCTGAATCAGCGTAAATTAGTACATCGGTAGAGTGTAGCACTTAAACAACCTCATCTTTCAACATGCAACTGGTCTCGCTACACTAGTCTGATAAAGAATTTAAGTTTAGACAAGAGATCTCTGGCCACCAATTATTTTCATTCTCCCTCATGTGATCGAGGAGCCATAGATACTCAAGATGTAGCCATGACCGAAGCGCACAGTTCCTCTTTTATCACAGATGTAGCATGAATGTTCTCAGAATCCCGATTGTTATGAGTCCATAATAACAACGGATGCAAAGTTGACAATGAACCAAAATAACATCTTCGCTCTTGTGTGAACTTTTGTGCCTTCGCTTAGTAACATCAGAGACCGTGCATTGGTGGATTTTGTCGATGACAATCAAACTGATAGAGTGGCGATCGACATCCCTTTGTGCATTATTCTTGATAGCATCCTAGCTGCTACAGATAACTTTGTACAAAGGCAATATGATGTGTCTAAATTCCAAAAGTAGATAAATCAATGACGGAGCATCATTAATTAATAAGCACTATGAGGGAATTAAGAAATCTTGTTCCAGAGGGGTTCATTTCAGATCGTAAGATTTAGATGGTTGAGCTGGAAAATTTCCAAGATACAGAAGCAAAGGATTGGTCATGGTTCACCTTGGCATTAACAGCTGCAACAAAAAAACGAGGTCATGAGTAGGCCAGGTTTTCAGCACACTCTCCTCGTTTGGGATTATTTCTTGGAACTGTAGAGATGTTAAACAATCCACTATTATGCACATTTTTGAGCAACTATGAAATCATCATGATACAAGAAACATGACATTTCACTAAATGGTTACATTACTAATGTGCAATATGCACGGACAGGAATGAAAGTTAGACCGTATGGGGTCTACTTAAAGCAGTTAAGTCAAATTGGCCTACTAACGTCTGTATTCTTGACAACTCTACCTTTGGTATTTTTAGTATTGTATGTTAATCTTGTGTATGGTCACTATGAATTGTTGCTCATTAATGTATATTGGCCACAATCACATTCGGATATAAGATTTTCTCATACAATTGTTGGAAATTCTGACGCATTGGTAGGAACGCTTCCCAAATGGCCATATTATAATAGATGGAAATCTTAATTCAAATTGCTTAATATAACATACTATTTCAACAGATTTAGATACCACATTGTTGTCCTATTTTCTAAAGGAATAGCATAATGTACGACTTTGGATGAATCTTTTCGTAGAATGGGATCTACATAAATTAAATGGAAACACACAGGTGGAGATTATCCCCAAAAATACATGGCATGGAGCTACTGGGGGGTTAATGTATTGATTATGTTTTCGTCTAAGAGGCCCCTATTCCACAACTGTTTGTTTTTCCATTTTTAAAACTGGCAATAGTGACCATGATATTTTAAAGACACAATTCACAGAAGACATAGACATCAAGAAGGTGCTGGGTTCTAAGAACATGTTGATACCAAGGGAGGGGAACTCGGTTGGCTTGGAATTTTAAGACCATTAAAGGATTTAATGACAAAATGGCGAGTAACTTTGATTCATTGTCGATTGAATGGAGAATTCTCACCTGCCATATTTATGGCCTTTGTTAAAGATGTTATTGAGCCTAATATTGTTTGCCATTAATTTTATCGTACAAACCGTCCACACTACTAGCTTAAAGAAATTGACGAAATTGAGAGTCAGATCAAAAAAGAAATCAGAGAGATAAAAGAGGTGTGGACATTTTAGATAAAAAAGTGTACGCATTAGACTAAATTAGTCAGCAATTTAGGAAGTCACTTAACTTTCTACTGAGCAAACTCTCCAAAATGATGGAGAATGTATGTTGAGATTTAGGATGACTAAGTCAGACATTCATTTCTGGAAATTAGTTAATTACACCAGAAAATCGCAAAATGTAATCCGAGAAAACCCCATTTCACAGTCAGTCTAGATGAAACATTTCTCCAATGTGTATTCTAGCACTAATATGGTTTTTAGTAGGAGGACTGGGAATGACATTTGGGCACTCAAATTTGATCGAGATGATATTACATCGAAGATTACTAAAAGCAGTAACTGCCAGGCCCAATGGGCTTTGTAACCGATTGTTCAAAAACAATCCAACTCTGTGGTCTAACTTTCTTCACTCTTTATTTGGAAAAACATTCAAAATAAAGATAGTCCTCCTATATGGGAACACCTAATGTAGTACCACTTTTCAAGAAAGGGAATACATTGGAACCCAAGACCAATAGCCCTACTCAATGCTGATTCTAAAATGTTTTCGTCAATACAATTGGGAGAATTGGAGTAGTGGGCAATTGTAGCAGGAACCCTAATGAAGAACCGAAAAGGATTCCGGAGAGGTGTTGCCACTTACCTTAATGGTTTTATCATCTACCAAATGCAGGAACAAGCATGGAAATAAAATCCCCCATTGACACACATAGCTAGTATTGATCTATCGCTAGAGTTCGATAGTCAATCGCACTAGGCTGTGGTATAAATTGACAACCTAGGGCATACCAATGGGGATTTTATACATCATAGTCCATCTTCAATCAGAGACTGAAGTACGAGTTAGATTGGATATGCAAGGTGCAATTGCTGGAGTCTATTTATACAAGCATCGGTGCTTAAAACCAGGATGTATCCTTACTCCATGTCTTTTTAATGGGTAGTGCTAAAATTGGCCATCATAGATTTTTGCAGGCCTTTTCCGAATATGCAGACTTAACTGATCTAGTCATCAATTATAATAAAATGAAGATAATACATTTAAAGAAAATTCAAATATTGGTGAAATTTGGATGGAGGATTGAGGAACATAAACTAGAAGGGGTGGAAGAACTAACATATCTTGGCGTTCACATCCCCGCAATCCCCAAGAAAAGCTTCTTATAAATAATCTTAGAAGCAAAGCTATTCAGCAAGCTGCCCAGATGACCTTTCTGAGTAATACATTTGGAAAATGTACATTACGGCCGGTTGTGAAATTTTATGAAGCTAAAGTCATTGCAGCACTTACATACAGTATAGAAATATATCACTTGTTGGAATAGTATGAAGTCACAGCACTGCAGGGTCTAATCTGTAGAAAGGTACTGTCACTGCCACAATCAGTTCCGATGTTGTGGATAGGGTTTGAATTGGGCTGGCATCCTTGAATACAAGATCATATTGGAAATGTTTCTTTCTCTGTAGAAACATATTACTACCTCCTTAGAACTCTTTTTATGAGGCATTCATTCTCTATAATATCGAAGGAAAAATAGCAGAATTAACAAATGTAGGAAGTGGGATCAAATGATGGATTTATCCATAGAAATATTACTTTTAAATCTAGCACGATTTAAGTAATCATTGTGGCAACGTAATTGGGTAGACTCATGCCATTTAACTAGGAATTATAAGCTTCACAGTCATTTTAAATGGGAGCATAAAGAACAGGGTTTATTGGCCCCTTATTTGTTCGGTTTTCCTTGTCTGCGTTGTAGAATGGCCTTTATGAAGTAAAGATTTAATGTACTCCCTACCAATTAAATAAACTCAATATGTGAAAAATCATATCTGACAAAGGCGAGGTGTATATTTTGCACAATTGTCCAGTTTTCAATAATTTGTGATTATTTCACTTCAGTATCTTTATTCATAACCCCACATTTATGTTGATGAAGTCTCTGTGGGAATAAATCTGTGGTGGTAACTCACACGCCTCCCTTCTTGATCTACTCCCCTTCCCTGTCACTTCCTCAATACCATTCTCTTCCCATGTGGTTAGTGCTTCAGTATCACTCCCGGGTCACAGAGGTCTGAATCTTTCTCAACCTGGAGTTCTATCACCTCCTCTGCCTTTTGAAGCCGTGCCTCTAAACTACCCACTTCTACTGGTCTTATTTCAGCTTCTGTGTTACCCAGCTCAGCCCTCAAGTTCTTCTTCACTGTTCCCTCCTACGTTCAACTCCGGTCTCTCCCTAGGCATCACTTGCTTCCTCTTAACACCTTCCTTTGTCTGAGATAGACTCCTGAAGTTGTTCCTCCCTCTGTTACTTCTATCACCCTTCTGATGTTAACTCCTTTATTGCCACCATCTACTCCTTTTTATCCTACTCGCTGGATGTTACCACCTCTTTTATTTCTACCACCACCTTCTGGTTAACCTCTGCTCAGTGGTTACTACATCTTCCACTTCTACTTACTCCTCCCTCCTGATGTCATCACCTCTTTCAGCTCCAGCACTAGCTCCTAATTAGTCTCCCCTCATGATGTTTCCTCCTTTATTTGCATTACCTCCTTCTGATTAACCTCACCTCCTCCTGATGTTAGTACCGCCTCCACTTCTACTACCTCTCCAGATTCCTCCACTCTTCCATTCACCTCTTCTTCCAGCACTCTCCAGCCTTCAGAGCCTCATATTCCTTACACCAAACCTTTTGAGTGAGAATACAAATGTATTTATAGCAGTAACCCCCCCCACCTCTTGGGGTTGTCTTCCCTTTAGTGTCTATACCTGTGTACAGGTAGATGCTTGCTGAGCGTGGGGTATGATCAGTTGCAGAGGACCCTGTTGCTGCGCAGGGTTGTGCAGGTGCTAAAAGACTGGCTGCCCAGTGGAGGAACTTCACAGTCAATGCAGGTGAACTTGAAGAATTGTGTCCTGGATTTGTGATTTCATGTCTGCAGGACTTTCACAGAGTGAGTCTGTGTGTTTAATAGTATGTCTGTAGGTTCTATGGATTTTTACTGCCAATTTTCACCACAGTATTTTCTTACAGATGTTTTTCTTTTTTTTTTAATTTTGCTTTAAAGATTTGGGGGAGAGTTCACCTGCAGCCCTCTCCCTCACCCAAAACCCTCTGGTAAATAAATTGTGGTAAATGAAATATCACAGTAAACAATTCTCAGTAAAAAGACTGATTACCCATCTGGAGCCTGATTGCGAGTGGTGTGATGCATTAAATATCCACAATGGGGAGCTTTTGAAACTAGAAACGTTTTGTATTGAAGGGAAAGGTATCCGTCCTTGAGCTTGGGACTTAGGTTGTGCTAGTGGTTTGTGTAATATTCAAAGATCCTTCGACATTTTGGGTAAGTTCCATTAGTCAGCTTTACTCCTGTTACATTACGTTGACAGAGTATGAACCACTGGGTCCCATCTCCCAGGCTGAGCTCTCCAACTGGCATCCCGTGGAACCTTTACTACAGGCATTCCTACACTCGCAGCTAAACATTCTCTCAGGCACACCAACATTCTCTAATACATTACCAAGCACCTGCATTCACACCAGGCACATTACAACACATCCCCCTTCTTCACACATAACAAATCTAGAGGAGGGAAACACACAGGGAACACTCATATGGGGCACCTTTTTCTTTTTTTTAGAGCACTGCAACTCTGAATAAGGCGGAGGGCATCCCCCCAAACACCCTAGCTGTGCCTCCAACAGCAGTCACTCACTCTTACAGAAGGCGTCCCCCCTTTCTACCCATACTCTGCATCTCCTAGTCAGGTGAATGGGCAGGCATCCCCCCTTTTTCACCTGACACCCTCTCATACATTCCTCACTGCTGTTAAACCCAGTGTGATCTAAAAAACTACAATGACCAGACCACACACCGGAGGAGAGGTCCCACTCCATTCCATACACACAATTGTGTTGCTGGGGTGTCGCCACAAACCAGTAGCCACCTGTTAGGCAAAGTTTGTATGCAGTACCCTTTGGGAACACTACAAACAACTCTGACTACAGGTATAGGAAACCCAACCTTTGGTATAAACTTGTACACAGTTTTGGTAGCGTGAGATTCACAGTGACAAGTATTCAAATAAACACTTGTACTCAAGGTTTCTTGAATAAACAATTATTAATTTATTTATCAGTCAGTTAGAATAAGCCTTCTTCAGAAGGGAAAGAAGGGAGCAATATAATAGTAACACACAAATAAACTTCCCTTGTAATTTCTCATATGACCTTGCATTTTCCCTGGCCGTGCTTTCATTGGGATCACTACTTTTCATATTGAAATGCGTTAGACCCTAAAAGTAAACTGACAGTGTTACATCCTTGAGGAGTTAGCTCCCATAACTGCACAGCATTTCCCCCACACTGTGCAGGAAGGCATCTATATATTGAACTAGGTGCACTCAGGTGAGCGCAGCAAAGAGTCACTCTAAAACCAACTCCAAATGAACATAACACGAAATTGCAAACACATTTACTTATCAAACGTCTCACTGCAAAATCTCAGAAATCCCTTCAGAAATCCCATAACTAGACGAGTGCTGATATCTCCTCGCGGAACAGTACCTCAAATATCCTGACTGCGCCGCATTGCATTGACTTTCCCTCCTTGCACAGCTCAGTAGACCCACTCTTCTTCGGAATGACGTTCCCCTTCTGACCAGACACTAGAATTACTATTCCTCAAGCGGTAACATGTCATTGTGTGCTCCGCCTTCCCCATTTTAAATTGTGTCCTTTTTAAAAGCCTTCGGTTCGCAATAACTAGTGCGCAATCACAACAGCCTCTGCCACTTCCTGTGAAGACGTCATAGCTGGGCACATCCTTCAGGAGCCACAGGGTGAGGGTTCTTTATTCCAACTCACTGTATACGTTTCTCTGGGATCTCCACTTCACGACAACGGAATGCTGTCGCCAACTCTACAGGCACCCAGCTGACGTCACCATCTGAGGAGAACCATCTCTGGTTCCGGAAGCACCTCAAAACCTTTCTCTTTGCTTCTGCTTTTTCTCCTCCTCTCCCCTGCTGATTTCCTCGCTGAAACTGCAACTGCACTGGTTACCTGGCCACCCTTTGATCTCGGGCCCAGGTCCCTTCCCCCGCCAGTTGCACACCTGCACTGCCCTCCTGGCAACCCCCGCACTTGGGGACTGTTTCTGTATCCCAACAGTCCCACTACCAGCACTTGACACCTGATGCCTGCACTTACCCTTTACCCTTGCACTTGCCACTTGCTGGCATACTTTACTATTGTTATTTATTCTATTATCCCATGTACTGCACTGTCCCGTCCCCCCGCACTTTCCCCCTTCCTATGCACTTGCTCGGTCTGACTGACACCTGGCCTAGTAGGATCGTTGTCTGTCTTCCTTCTGCTCCCCCTTCCTTGCCTCGTTGCGCCTTGAAACACTTGTGTGTAGGCGCATTATAAATGCCATATCATATCACCATTGTCTTCCCAACAACGAAGCACGGCAGAGCTCCCTGTGACCAACGGCTGCCCAGCCCACGCACCACTGGACCCATAAAATCAGGTGAGTGGGGTCGGCCCGCCTCTTGTGTCTCATTCTTCTCACAAGACATGCACAGTTCGAGATAATGCTTACTCTCAATCTCTGCTCCTCCAACTGCAATGCGAGTACCTTAGCTCAGCCAACTCTCGAAGAACAACGCATAATCCAACTTCACGTCCTGAAGAGTATGGGCATATACGCACCACACTTACTACGGACCCCTATCCTTTTGATGGCTCTTATTGGCCATATGCAGTTCATTGTACCTGATGATCAACTAGTTGCCAGCTTGGTTTTCCTTCTCTCAGTACCCAAGGGCTTCTCCCCTTTCTTCTTTCTTCGTCCTTGGAGAACAGGCTCCCTCTTTTCCTTTCCTGGCCTTGGTTCACCTATTGAAGAGCAGCTCCCTTGTATTCCTTCTTCAGCACTTGCCCAATGTACTGCAGCTTACTCTCTTTCTTCTATCTGGGGTATCATAAGACTGCAGCTCCCCCTTTCTTGGTCCTGGGTGATGGGACTTACTTGTCTGGGGGCAGTGGTTCTTTTCCTTCTTCTCTGCCCCCGTAGAAGAATTGTCACCTTTATCTTCTCTTTTCCCACATAGGTTGTTTCCCTTTCTTTGAAGAAAAACCAACTCAACGCCAGTGTAATAATCAAAGACCCTTAGCCATCTTGGGTAAGTTCCATTACTCAGCTTTATTCCTGTTGCATTAAGTTGACAGAGTATGAACCACTGGGTCCCATCACCCAGGCTGGGGCTATCCAACTGACATCCTGAGGAACCTTTACTACAGGCATCCCTACACTCCCAGCTAAACATTATCTCAGGCACACCAACATTCTCTCATACATTACCAAGCACCTGCATCCACACCAAGCACATTACAACAGTTTGGAACACCCTTCCTGGAATGTGAGTGCTGTAAATAAGGCTGCTAGGAATAAGCTCTATTGCTGGGTTATTGTATTGTGAAGGGTGGGCTCCCACAGGACTGGTCTTGGTTTATGTCACATGACTGGCCCCTTGGCCAAATTCAGCATCTAAGTCCACAAATATGCTGATGGCAAATGGCTATACCTGAAGGTCACATGTCTCTCCACCATTCAAGCCGAGATGTCAAGTGCCCAATTGAAATTCAACTCTACCAAAACAGAGTTTGTCCTACTGTCAGCACCAACAAATGCGCCCAAGTTCAAAACTGGCTGACACAGATGGATCTTGATGGCTTCTCCCCCCAACAACTGCCTACTGCAAAGACCCTTGGCTTCACCATTGATGGAGCCCTCTCATTCAAAGCAGACTTCGCCAAGTACATACAAAAGCGCGCTACCAACTCTCACTAACATACCAATTATGACTTTTCATCCCTGCCTCAAGCTTCCGATCAGTCATCTGAGCCCTGCTGCTATCCCACTTGGATGGTGGTAACGGTGCCTTTGCAGGTGTCCTAACCACTACACTGGCCCTTCTGAATGTTGTCCAGCATGCCGCTGCACACATCATCATAGGACTGAAAGAATTTCATCACATATCCCCCACTTTCAAGGAATTGCACTGGTTACCCTGCAAGCTCGCAACCACCTTCATGTAGTCTGATCACCTACAAAGCTCAAGTAGCCTTGATATTACCAGACTTGAATCCAAGAAGGACAAGACCAGAAAACAAGCATTCTCCTGCAATGCTCCCATGTTTTGGAACAACCTTCCTGTTAACATGTATTTATGTACTAGCTTAGGTGAGAGATACCCCTCACACTTCGCGCTTAGCCAATACAGTTATGCAGAATGGGTTTTGGGATGATTCCTTACAGGATATCTCACTGCATTTCCAACGAGAGGGACGGACTGGCAACAGTGCGGCTGATCATTTAGAGAATGTTCTAACTAGGAACTTAACTTACTGCTTGAGAAAACTACAGACTGTCCTGAACTGGCGACTCTGGAACTGATTCCCTACAGGGAGTTTCTAAGTATTACCCTGACAAGTTTGAATGAATCCTTTGGCCTTGATAAAGACATCTGGTGTTGGCTGTTTTTCTGCACAAGTTACTACCAGGAAATAAACTGGATTAATATTTGACTCAAGAGTCTGGGACACAACTTTATGGACAAACCGTTGCTAATAATACTGCATAACTGTATTGGCTAAGCGCGAAGTGCAAGGGGTATCTCACCTAACTTGTTAGGTTTGTGGCACAAGGGTTTACTACACACCCCTCACCATGCATCTAGCACAACACATTCTGTTACCCGAGCGCGAGAGGACACCATTTTCCCTTGCCCAGTCTTTTACATGAATGTAGCAGCGCTTCGATGCCTTCGGGTTGCTGCGCGCTTTATAAATAAACAGCTCTCCAAAGAACACTTCACAGACAAATGAGGACCATAAACTGTCAAGACAATCCCCTCTCCCCCACCATGCTCTATTCACTTTAATTGTACAGCACTCTGTTGCTTTCTACCTAGCTTTATGCTGTATACATTACCTGAAAGCAGACAGGACACCAGGAGAGGGGGTCCCCTCGAATCCACCCCCAGGCCCATCATCCTCTGGCTTCGGGAGGTACCAAGCCCCTGGGCCACTCTCCCTGCTCGTCCCGTTTCACAAACCAAGGCAGGATAATAGTGGCTTGCATATGACAATCATAGTTTAAGTGCCCTGTTTTACATGGCGCCAAGCTCAAGGTGTATTTAATACCGCTTTGCTGGTTCGGATGGTTTTCTAATGTGTTCAGTCAAGCAGTTATTTATAGAAGGCTCTGTAACATCTTGATTAAGGACTATTTATATAGTTTTGTGCACCATTTGTTAATCCTTTTTACCTAGAGACCGCTCTACAAATGAAATAAACATTCTGGTTCTTTAAATAATTACATTTTGATTTTCTTACATAAATATAAGAATTCATAAATTCGGTGTGAATAAAAAGTACATTTTCTGGCATATTGCAGCACCTGCTGCCTCGTTAATCACTATAGTGGAGATACTATAGTATATTTTGCTTATGAGTTTTAAAGTGATTTTCAATTGAGCAGGACCTTATTCAGGGACAATTTAACAACCCACCCTGAAACAAGATTTGCACAATTTAATATTTCAGTAATTTATTACGGACACAGTTCCCCCTTAGTCTAACGGTCTTACACACAACGATCCTACCAATACTCTCTTGGACAAGAAACAAGCTGGGCGGTAACAATTTCTTTTGCTTTAAGTATATCATAAGCTAATTTAACATTGGTAACACAATCTCAATACAATGGAAATGCACCTGAAAACACTCTTGGCCTAGACAAACAAAATACATTTAAAATCCAGAAGACTACAGTATTGCTCGTTCTGTCTTTCTATAGAGAATTACTAATGTGAGATTTTGTTTGCCCTACTTAAGCAAAACTCAAATACACCCACTTTAATCATTAGCTGGATGTTTTTCTGTATAATACCTTGATTAATTGATTTACCTTGTATGTAAAATAACATAAATGAAATCATTTTTAATCAGTTTGCATTTAAAAATGCTGAAGAAAACAAAAGGGAAAAACTTTTGAAAGGGCACACAATCACTAGATTAGGCAATCACACTAGTGAAGGTATCTACCCGTAGCTCCCCTATTGTTCACTTATGGTAAAGCATCTTAATTCCTGTGCTTCTGTAAATTTCAGTGCAGTTTAAAAAGAGTATTTTTAAAATAACGTTTTAGTTCCTATGGAACAAATGGAGGGGAGACTCTTACCCACCCAAAGATGTCTATGGGCATTCTCTTTTCCCTTTCCCCATCCTCTGTCCTATTCTCTTTAAAGATGTAACAAAAGAGGTTCATTCACAGCTTGTATTTAGACTAAGGGCTCGATGTCTGTACTGTAAATTTGTGATGTCAAAAGCTTGCAGAAATCCCAAATCTAGACAGGTAAACAGGTAATTACTACTGTAATCAGAGGCTAATACTCCCTGCACTATAATCATTTTTATTCGGGTATAACGTTTAAATATACTTTCAGGGTATCAGTTCACTTACTTTGAATGTTTCTTGAGTTGAGACAGGGCAGCAAGACTGTGCACATGCTGGTCACTCTATTGGCTCCCTCAGGCAAATTCTTTCTCACTGCCAAGATCAGTAAGTCCTCTAGCTATTCTCAGGAACTAACTACACCATAAGGCATTTCTGGTTCAACTTCTTAGCGCTTCAATGCCTCTGTTTCATTTCCAGTCTGGAATGGCTCTCCCAAAATGGCTTTGGGACCCCTCTTGCATGATGAATCGTTTCTGTCTTCTGTTGGAATCAGTATTTCTCCTTATGGGGTCCATGGCATTATTTCTGGATTGTCATCTTTCCGCTCTGGTTGTTAAACAAACAATTCTCCTTTTTTGAATTCCATAGTGTTCACCTATTTAAAGGCTTCACCACACCCCTCATGAGACAAGTGTGATGAAATTATTTTCTATTGGTTCTCTATTCAGATTCGGCATTTGGTTTGTATGACTCTTCAGAAAAGTACACAACTAACACCAAATTTTCTAGGAGCATGAGAATCACTTGCACTTGCTGTGCCCTTTTCGATTTATATCTCCTCTTTGCTGGATAAGAGGTCACGTATTTTGTGCGTTTCTCCTCATTAAAATGACATCACCAAGAGAACAATTTCGTAAAATAAATATGAAGTTACTACAAGAACACTTGAAAATAATCCCTAACAGTCTTCTGGATAAAGCCCACAATGCCAATGTGGACAAAAAATGAGATCGATTTACCAAGTCAAAAGTGATGTTTAAATCAATACTAGCTTCAAAAGCACTAGGCGAGTTCTTAGACCAAGCTTTGTTCTGCAGCCAGTAAAATACATAACCATTTAATTGAATTACCGCAGATTTTTCTAAATATCGTCTGGAATCTGGTTAGCTTACCAGATTCATCCACCCACTTTTTCTAATTCAATTTAAATAAATGAAGTAAATATCTTACTGTTAGAAGTTGCAGTGCAATAGAGCAGTAATTACATGGGCACTACCAATCACCCTTTTTTACAAATTGGGACTACATGGGTGTCTGTCTAAGTTGGAGGGAGGGTACGCGTCAAGGTGATCTGTTTGTATAATTTTTAAAGGATATCTGCCCATAAAAAAATAGCCCATTTTAAAACTTGGTTAGGCAATCCATCAGGTCCTGGTGCACACGTATGTTTTGATTTTCTTATTTAAAAAAGGATACGCTCGTGTTCAATGGACAACAACCATTCATTTCTCGTAGATAATGTGGCCTAGATCCAATTGTTCCTGGGGGAATGGCAAACGTTGGAGTAATGTTGTACCCAGACATTCTCAGGCATAGGAATCAACTGCAAGAATTGAGAATTATCCATCGCAGAGTTCATGATTTGCCAAAAATCTACCATCATTTCAGAAATTAATATTTTGAACATGAGTTGGCTATCTCTATTTAGCATAGTAATTTTTTGACTCTTAAGCAAGTTTTTGTTTTGTTGTTTTAAATATATTGTTTCATTTTTGTATTCAATTGAATTAACGTGTCTTTTTTTCAGTTTTTAGAAATCTTAAGTATGATCGAAGTTTTTTTTTTAAATGCAACCTTTACATCATAACAAGGTTTCCTTGATTTTCTGTTGGAATTAGTATCATGAGTGTTTGACACATTTGGATGCAGTAAAACTTCTATTTTGTATTTATTTATAATTGTTCTTTTATAAGGCGCCTAATACCAACAAGTGGTTTCTAAGCACGGGATCGGAATTCAAACCTGTGTTGCGCTGCATTGTCTTGCTTCCAAGACAAACGCGT